>NW_027273862.1:14188750-15472500 GCF_046630095.1 Trachinotus anak | reverse complement strand
AGCCATGACCATCTCCACAGCCATGCAAGCCGGCACTGTCTGGTAGGCCTCATCTGCTGTCTTTCTTTAGCTGCAATCAGGAATATTTTTCATGTGGGAAGTTTTCAGGCATCCAGAAACCATAAACTGGCAATGTGCCACGTTACTATCATTACGCAAGCCACAAAGAAATGTTTTCCTTCCTTTTTTCCACTTTTTTCCCTCAGCTCAGACATTCAAGATGTAAAAATATCAGAAGTAACGTGCCAGTGCAAGACAACAACGTAAAACATAAACTGTAAATGTAAACTGACACTCTAATTTTATAATCAGCATAAATGAAATGGTCATAAAATGTTACTTCTTGATTTCACCTAAAATTGTTTTGTTTCTTTTCTAATTATGTACAGATGGTTATGAGTAGGGGTAGAGGTATAGCTAACATACAGCGTCTGCCAAGAAATTTTCACAACTTGTCATAGTTGACTGCAACCCACTGCTAGCTCAGAAAACATTTCCCTACCCTCATCCTTCATGCCACCCCAGTCACCATCCTACTTCTCTTCCTCTGTTGTGGGACTTTTTTTAAACAACCAAACCTTTTTCTCACCATCTATTCTTCTTCAACAAATCCTGCCTATTCCAAGCAACATTTCCTCACTGCTAACACCAGCCACAGTCACCACTTCTCATCATGTAGAGTCATGTGGGATTGACCGCAGACATCCAGCTGGTTCTCCAGTTGCCTCCTGATCTCATAGATACGTCTTTTTTTTATTGTGTGTTGATTCTGGTGATGTCCTGAAGAATTTGACTCAGTGTTTTATTTCATGTTTAGTGATAACTTCGTTCCCATGACACTCATCAGCTTTCCATCAAAATTAAAGCACATTGCAAATCTCCTCTCCAGTTCACTATGCTGCTGGCGTCTGAGGTTGTTTTTTGGTTTTCTTACATAGTGATCAGCTGTGTGACTTATAAATCAACATGGAAAACAACATTGCCATCATTTTTAAGAATAGTATTTACAAAATACAATATTAGTGGACACACTTTTTACTCACAATTTACTTTTACTTGATTTTTCAGGCGTGTTTTACAGAATACATAGTGGTCAGATCTCTTCCATCTTTTAAAATATGTCCTCCTCCATAAACTGGCATGTATTCGTTCACTTCCCTCTATGTTAGGGGTTACTGTCAGAGAAGGATTGTACGGGAATTCTTGGCGTTCAGTCACACTCCTCCCTCCAACTTTCTCAATCTCAAAGTTCACCCACTTTCTTCACTTTGGCATTTTTTTCCCTGGCTTTTTTACTCTTAGCATTCATTCACCAGTTCTTTCCCAGGCAGCTATAGCTAGAAAATTCACAACCATAGGATATTGTCAATCCAGAGGGTTTCAAAAAGTAGCAGTAAAGTTGAAAATGTATTTTTACATCAGTCTTGCTGAATGCAGCTTTGATACTACTGCTTTGGACAAAGATACACCCCATTTTACAATATCAAGCCACTTCAGTCAAATGCACAAGTGTTCAGTGTTTTGTGTATTTCACAGGATAAACTGCTTCAACGCTCTCAGCACACAGTGTCCATTTGGAGGATATAAGATGTCTGGCAATGGGCGTGAATTGTGAGTATGACTTGGTTGTCTGCCCACTGAATATACACAAATTAACCACAGTATTACAAATACTGACTTTCTGTTTTGAGAACCTACTTTTCAAAATTGCTTAACATCACATAAATCTTTATCTAACCGGATATTACAGTATCTCTGCTCCAAGGGTTTCTAGCAGTATCTACACTATATTTCACTGTTGCTGTCAGAATGTGATACTTTAAACAAAGTGAGCAGCACTGTTACCATTTCCTGTTTTCTGTTTTCAGGGGAGAAAATGGCTTGAAGGAGTACTCAGAAGTGAAGACCATCACAATGAAGATGGTCGCCAAGAACTCTTAAGGCAGCCACACTTTTTTCGGGAGGAGATAGCTTCTTCCTCATCACTGACCCGCCTCTCGTTGGCCCATCCACAGTGGCAAACCATATTAACCATCCAAACTAGTTATCGCCATGGTAACTACAGGCTGTGACCACTTGCTGCCCTCTCAGTCCCTCCATCAGTGCCGCCTTTGCTCGCTACGCACAGTCAGCTGATCCTTGTCCAGCTATCTTCACCCACCTTGAATTTGTGGACTGTCTCTAGTCTCTAACTGACAACCACTGAACCACCCCCATACTGTATACCTCCTCCACTAACTACACTAAAGCACTCGCAGAGACGATGAGGGAGGCTGTTCTGACTGCAAACCCCAATAACAACCCCCCTTCCAGCCGCCACACCCTGATCCTCACTCCCCAGATGCTGGATGCTCAGAGACTCAGTCGCCGCACTTGCAATCAACCCTTTACTAGCAACTTGTCATGTGTTGGGAGGCAGTTTTTTTTTTTTTGTACAGTGCGGTATGTTCATCAAAGACCTCATGTGTCATTGTCTTGGTAGAATTTATGCAAGCATGTCAGCTCGTTCAAGATCACTGATGTTGTCAGCCTCAGATATGAATGGATGAAATGTTAATTCAGAATTAAAATTGATTTCTAAATGTTTTTGTTTATATTTTAGCTCATATGACTTAACACTGTATGTCAACCTTTGACTGATGTAAACGTGAAAGATTTTAACCTCTTAAAAGCATTTTACTCTCACCTGCTAAAAGAGGAGTAGATGTATTTTAAACATTATGTAACTGATTTTCATTGATGTCCATCTATGTTTATGTTTATACAATCATATGCTATAAAATTATAAAATGACCATAGTTTTTTTCAGTAAAAACTTTTTCCTGGAAAACATGTGTTTCTCTGAGTGTTCACTACATAGTTAAAACTCTTAGGTATCCTCAGTATTGTGTAACATGCTCAAGAGGTCACACTAAGGTTCAAAGGTACACATTTCACAGACCTGGGTCAAACACATTTGAATGACTTGCATTTTAAGATGCTTGTATTGGAAATAAACCGACCCAAAGAGATTATTTGATTGAAATATATAGTACTGAAACACACATTTACATACAAAAGCATTTATAAATTCTCAGTGTTCCTCATGGGCACTTATCCAATGGCCAAACGTTTTTTTAAAGTGTTTTTAATTCTGTCAGCTCCACCT
Source organism: Trachinotus anak (assembly GCF_046630095.1). Taxonomy (NCBI): domain Eukaryota; kingdom Metazoa; phylum Chordata; class Actinopteri; order Carangiformes; family Carangidae; genus Trachinotus; species Trachinotus anak. Next base: position 15,469,352 of record NW_027273862.1, on the reverse strand, counting down.
ACTGTGCAGGTAGACTCATGACGACCTTGTGTTAACATCTCACAGTAACTATAGATAATGACACTGATAATGGCTGATAATTAATTCCATTTGGTGGCTGTGTAGGTTCAGGGTCCTGATGTTGTTAATGTTATTAGTAACACCTGTGCTTTTCTTACAAAGAAAAGTAGCTACATAAAATTATAACCACACGGAGTTGAATAAGGGGGGGGCGGAGGGGTGTGTGTGGGGGGGGGGGGGGGGGGGGGGGGGGGGGGGCATCCTGCACAATCCAGCTGTGGGACAGGGTGGGGAGATGAGATGTGTTTTGTTCTGCTTTCTTTTGAATACATTTGTAGCGGTGATTGCACATTCCTTCTTGAGAACAGTTTTACTGAGCTTCCCCTATAGTGGTCATGCTTCAGGTTGTGCTGAGGTCAGAAGTTGCAACACTTACAAGATCTGCATGTGTGACCTAAAGTCCAGTAACTTAACTGTACAGGCGTCTAAATTTAGACTTTGTCAGAGCCACTGAGGAAAGTCAACAAGTACTGTAAGATAAAATAAAAAATAATGGAAGATATAAGTACAGTACATGTGATAAATATGAACATGAATTAAAGTATTAAATACGAATATTATTTATACCAGGACCCTGAAAGTGAAGCAGATAAATGAAATTCAGTCATCATTTATTATTAGTCTAATTAATTAATAATTAATAAATTAATGATAATAGAAGGATTTGCTTTATCAAGTCTAAAATGTAAGCATGGATAATACTGTTGTAATTAAACCATAGAGGCAACATACAAACTGTCAAGGACAGAGAAAGCTATATAAGGTTAAAGTCAAATCATCATTTGTCTTTAGTATTTTATAAAACAAATACACAAATATATAAAAGATAATTCAGGACAGTAGCCCTGACTTTAACTCCCTTTAACAAATGTTCACCTATATTTAATTTGTTTTTGAACAGTAATCACACACAGTTGCATTATTCCAGCACCATCTTTGACATACTAAACAAGAGACGTGAGGACACGTGTCCATTGAGAAGGGCTAAATCAACAGAAATATGAGTCTGGAGGGTGTTGCTGTTCTTGTTGGGGCTGAACAGATGTGAAGAAATTGCACTGGAGCCTTTCTTTGGCAATCAGCTTTTAAATTATCAGGGTACATTTTCCCACAATTCCCTTCCCAGTTGGTATCTTCAGCCTTTCCAAAGAGAAGATGAAAAAGTGATCTCCTTATTGCAGCACTCTGTTAACACAACAGGGAATGTCAGCGCAGACTATGCAGACACACACTCTCAAGTAAAAAGTACATCCATGAACCTTTTTGCATCTTCTAGTAAGAGAACTAATGAAATAAAACCACACTGGGTCTTGTGTTTACTGTATAACCAAGAATGCTTCATGCACATGAAAGACCAAAATAAAATTAATTTGCAAATATAGCTCTTCCTTCTTAATTCAAACATATTTATGCATACCATGTTGCTCTGGCACTTTTTCTTTAACTCCTTTATCCACTGTAAATAACAGTGTATTTTTCCACACTCATGTATAATAAACCTATACCTTACAGGCTGCAACATCACACATTTGACTGATTACGAATAACCAAAATGATATGAGAAAGACAAATGATAGAAGTTAGAGTTTTAGGGTGCTTCTCTCAATTGATGTTTCAGTAGCAAGCAGAAAAGTGTGTTCAAAATCCTTTATGAATCATGCTCAAAGGGAAAAAATAAAAAATCTTGTCTGGGAAAATAGATTCAATAAGGTCCACGTCACCTTAGTAAGAACCCTTTAGAAAGCTTCATTTTCTTAGTGTGCACAAGCATAACCCCGCAGTTAAGGACATCAGCTTGGAAACAGACCACACACTGACAGGGACATTCACCCTTTGTCCAGATGGACCCTTATCCTTCACAAGCCATGTTTATAGCTTCAGTTAATATTCCAGCAAGATAGCACTGTTTTTCCTCTTATCTGTTCTTTCATAATATTTTCTCACATCAGTTAACTAACAAAACAGAGATGTCTCTCTGTGTCTGGTCAGTCATGTGTGATGTCGTCTGGTCCATTTTATTTGTCACTTAAAGGGCATTTGCTGGTTTTTTTTTGTGTTTGTTTGTTTGTGTGTGTGTGTGTGTGTGTGTGTGTGTGTGTGTGTGTGTGTGTGTGTGTGTGTGTTTGTGTGTGTGTGTGTGTGTGTGTGTGTGTGTGTGTGCTTGCAGGAGAGGTCTGATCCTTCTCACTAAATGTTGTGCAAGCGTCTCTGTACATGCCTCTCATTCCAGTGTAGCGTGAGTCAAGACTTACACACAGGAGACCAGAGACTCCTCCACGCTGTGAAACTGTGACGAGCTCATGTCTACATGAGACTAAAGATGACACAACTGTTTACTGTTACAAAAAATTACATTTTTATAAATCAGAGAATCCACTGCCTCGAATGAGAATTAAATATTGAATTTGATATTGAGAAAAGTTGAAACTAAGAACTGCTATGTCCATCAAAACTAAGAGTTTCTAAAAAAGAGTTTCAATCAGAAATGAGACATCCACTATCTACAAACATCTAAAACAAACTGGATTATAGTATCAAAGGATAGATTCAGATTTTTCCATGTCTATCTTTGGGCATTACTCACATGCCCTGATGTCCACCAAAAGTTGTTGGTTTTTTGTAACCATTCCTCTTGTCCATACTGGATGTGAACAGATCCCTTCCCAGTGCAAATCCAGCATAAAGAATGAATAAATGACTGTTATGTGCAAAACCATATTACAAGTTCAGCCAAAGCTAAACAAGACAATAAAAGCAACTTCCAAAATAGAGTCTTTTTGGCCATGAAAACATGTATGGTAATGCTGATCTGTGGATCATCCATTCGGTTACACTTTGGTCCAGACTGAAATATCTCAATGGATTGGATCCATGGTCTCCAGAAGAAATATCCTATGGACTGTGATGATCCCCTGGCTTTTCCTTAAGTGCCACCACGAGGTCTATATTTGTGTTTTTTACTGCAATATTTAGACAGGTATTGAATGGATTGCTATAAACTTTGGTTCAGACATTCATGATTCCCAGAGGATGAACTGCAACAAGTTTGATGACTCTTCACTTTTCATGTTGTGCCATCATCAGGTCAAAATTCATATTTGTTCAACACTGGTTTGTGATCAAATACCTGAAAAAATCCCATCATGCTTATCTGTAGGCTATTTTGTGCTCGGTGTTAATTGGCAAATGTTAACATGCTAACATGTTAAACTAAGATGGAAACTGTGATCAACATTTTACCTGCTAAACATCATCATTTTAGCATTGTCATTGTTAACTCATAGAGTTACATAGAGTAGTAAACACTAAAACTACTAGTTTCAGCTGAACTTCAGAAAGTAGTTTTGTGCACAATGAGGACTGTGGATTTTGTCTTTATTCTCTTACACCAGATTCACATGAGGACAGGATCTCATCATGGCCAGTAGCCCACAGAGAGGAGGAATGATTATAGAGACCAATAACTCTATCAACAAACGTGAGCATGTAAGTATTAAGACACTATACACTTAAAGTAAACACCTCAAGTCAATTCTGAGAAACTATAAAAGTAAGAATACAATTTAAGATTTTCTCTTGAAAAAACAGTTTCTGAGGAATCATGAGCCAGACCAAACTTCCTTTTATATTTTGCAGTGTTTTGGAAAGAACAACCCTTCAAATATAACTGTGGCAGGCAGGGTCAGGGTCAAGTGTTGGTTTGGAAATGAAAGCCAGCCTCCAACAAGAAGCACATGATCATAATCAACTTTCATATATAAGCGTCCTGCTTTGCTAGGAGGCTGATTCAAACCTGCTTAACCTGAAGAAGATTAAATGTATTTGAGAGGCTGGTTTTGTATTGTTAATATCATTGTGCTTCCTGACAACATGACATTTCCCTATTGTCTAGAGGTCCTATGTGCAAAGCTGTAACACATCAAAGAATCATAATTGTTATACATAAAAGATATATTCCGCACAGGACTAACCTTTTGGAAATAAAAGGATAGCGATGCCCTGTCATGAGTACATCTACAGTAAGTGATTAATAGGTCTCTAAAACCTCCAGTTTAATTTATCACATAAAACATATTTTGCATTAAGAAGTGATATCCTTAAAGATTGGTCAAGCCGTTATGGGATAGATAATGTATTAGATGATTTAAACGGTGTCTTGGAATTACTCCAAGGTTAAGTGGTAATCCCATATCCATCAACACTTGAATCCCAGTACAAATGACCTGGAGTATGTATTTATTGGAAGGAGCACTTATGGAGCTTGATAAGTATCATTCACCAGCCATTACCCTATGCTCAGATAGATGATCTATGAGGGCCATTTGCATGATAATCTCTCCATCTGCTCAATAGCCTCAAAGATTCAATTTTGCAACACAGTTTCTGAGATTCAAGCACAGGAATATAACTTCCTCAAGAACAGAATGACTGAAGTGATCTATTGGTTTTCCATGGTGTGCCAAATTCATTCTGGGACTAATGAAATGACTCATTTGTACCTTAAGGACTTAAATGAGATGGTGACATTGCGGCTTTGAATGTCATCATAAAATTTGTGCTTGACATGTCTATGGCTAAGCTTGAGTAGTGCTTTATTTAATACAAAGGGGGCAAGAGAGGTAGAGGATGACGCCTATCAGACTGACCCAAAAGGAGGTTTCAAGACTTCCCTACACCTAATTGTGTTGGTTTAGGACTGCAAATATAACAACTTCTTCAGTTGATAAATGTACCAGTGTAGCAGGAAATGTGTCATAGACATCATCATTTACATCATCATGAACTATTTCTGAAAGTTGGGAGGGGTGTCAATTTATTCACAAAAATATCCAAAAATAACCATGAGTCTGCATCCAGAGTGAGGTCAGTAAAAATGATTTTAACGCTCACAGTCACTAATGATGTTTAAATAGTTTCCATCTGTCTATGCAGCTGAGTATGACTCAAAGAAGGATGTATGAACTATAAATTTGTGTTTAAGAAGTGACCTAGAAAGAAAGGGCACTCTACATGCTTTTTTTAATTAAATAACTAGAGGTTACAAACCCAGGACCGAGGCAAAACACAAAACATATACACAGTAAACATTAAGAAAGAGAATGAAAAAACAAACCAAAACATAAATAGCTCATTAATGCATCATATTGTCATACATTGAACTATTCCAGCGCCCATGTTTGAAGTGACTGTTGGATTGTTGGATTTCTTGTTGGAAAGTCAATCAATGAACTACAAAGACACATGAATTGATTACAGTGAGATACAAAATTACTAAAAAAAAAAAAACGATGCAACGCAACACGGATGACACAAAACGTTGCACATTCACCACAAAAAGGTGCAAAACTACCACAAAGAGAAATGTCTCAGTCTGGGTGTCTTGCTCCTGTGTAGGAGGGGTGGGGGTTGTGCCAAGAGGTCAATTGTCTCATAATCCACCTATGCATACATAAGACAAATTTCTTCATGAGAAAGGACAGAGTTGATTGGTTAACTTAATTTGACAGATAGTGCATAAAGCGTTCCAATACATTTTGCAACTCGAAAGGATCTCCGGGCATTGATTAAGGCTGATCAATTTTATGTCCAATTTGGATAATTTCTTATTATCAGGAAAGAGATGATTTTTCCCATAGTCGATCATAATTTTAAAATAAATGATACCATTACTAATATTATTCCATCATACAGATGATGGCATCTGTAGTGTTCTTTCCTGTCTGTTGATAACATGTAACAATATTATTGTAGCCTGTAATTATCAAATAGGCAATTTTTGAAAGGTTTCAGCAGTTTTCAGACAGCCCAGAAAAAGCTTTGTGTAATTGTGGAGGTGAAAAAAAAAAAAAAATCTTTCCTCTAAACCTAAAGAATAACTCTTCAAACCAAAGTATACAAACACAAAACTCCTACAGAAACTTCATAATGTTTACTACAAATTAGTGTTGTTTACATGTTTGGATGTTGCAACAGGCAGCATGTAGGAGCTGATCTCCAGTGGAGCTTTTACTGTACTACACAGAACTATTTGTTTCCATTCATAATACAGCGCTACTGGAGTGAATTATAGAACCAGGACTGGTTTAACAAACAGAATAACAGAAACCATTTGGAAGTTCAGCTGATGCTGGTCTGAAAGGCACCATTTGGTCCATTTAACTCTGTTCCCAGAAGGAGGGAGGGTAGATGTGCCACCAGTGTTTCTTACTTTTCAGGACAGATGGACAAAAAAACTTTTATTCAAAACTTTAAGTTATAACTGATCACATTATAAATCATGTTGTTCTTTTAAATTCTGTTAGATATGTTTTCTGTTTTGCAGTACATACACTCTCTGCTCAGTAAAGACAAAGGACATTTTTGAGATATTGTCCAACAGCGGTTCAATACACGAGCACAATAAAGTTGTTTTCTTTTACATCCTTATTCCCCCTGCAGACAGGAAAGCACAAGAGCAAGCTGTGAAGCATCAAAACCAAATAAGGGATGTCCACTTGGCTGCGTATCAGACATCCATCACCATTATCTGCTTATATGCCACATGGTGCAGTAAAGATCAGTAACAATCTAATGAGATGCAGTTTGCAACCAGGTGGGTTGATGCCTCTAAACTCAGAATGGATGTGACAAAGATAAGAGCTGCACCTAAAGAAAAGAACTCTTGTTCATTAATGTGATCCCGTTACAATCAGACATCTGTTCCACAAACATCGGGACCAGCCTACAGTGTGCAGGGAGAAATCAAAGAATCTTGCCCTCTGTAGATTACTTGTATTCACTTTATTAATGACTTTCATCAGGTAAAATTCAACCAACTAACTGTATCTCATTGTAAATTCCATGGTAGGCAATCTGGAAACACAAGAAGGCATCAGCGAGGACTGCTGGATGTGGGCTCAGCCAAGACAGACTGCAAAGATGTGCAAGTGTGTGTGTGTGTGTGTGTGTGTGTGTGTGTGTGTGTGTGTGTGTGTGTGTGTGTGTGTGTGTGCGTAAGAGAGAGAGAGAGAGAGAGAGAGAGAGAGAGAGAGAGAGAGAGAGAAACTGTATCCACAAACAGAAACACATCAGTATCTTTTCCTCTTACTGGATGTCAAATCAGCTAAACAAAGCAGCAATTTTCACACAGAACTTGTTTTGTTAAAATGTTCTTTTAATCACGAGTGTACAACACTGTGGCAGGGAAGTAGTTAAAGGAAGTAATTTAATTCTGTGTTACTGAGTCTCTGCAGGGCCTGAAACAAGTTAAAGTACGTAGTGCATGGCTCCCATCACTCCTTCCTGTCCACCATTACTTCTACAGTGCATTCTGGAGACCTGCACACCATGCATGTACTCAATCATAACTTGTTTGCACAGCATCTGAGGCCTTTTATAGGACATGACTCAGATAAAGACATGCCCAGATTACAGTATATTTTGCCTGTAGGTCACCAAGATCCAAACATTAGTCTTCTGCCAGCGTATTGCTGCTGGAAGGCTCTTATCTCTTTAGATGATATTGCATTTTCCAAACAAATTTGCATTCAATCAAATTTCCCCAACCGACTGACACACAGCCAACCTGGGGCCTCTGGGCCATCTGGAACCATCAATAATCCAGTCTTGGTACTAAGAGTATCAGTGTGCATCCAATGTAATACAGGTGCACTTCCTCTGAGTGACCTGGGAGCTCTGCTGAAGTCACTTCTATGGACTCAGTTTACCATTTTAATTCTTATCCTGTCACATTTCCACAAACAAATCAATCTAGCTGTATTTACAGTATTTTTCCATATGTACATCAGCATATGATGTAAAATGTAAAAGTATGGTATTAAGGTATATTCTGGTATGTGATGCAAGCCTGGACGTATAAGAACTGCTGTTAGATTAATAGGTTAGCTCAATACTTGAAAACCTCTTCTTCTCAGTCACACTTTTCGATACACTAAAATTTATTTTCTTATGACACTGTTTCTTCAAATTACCATAACAAGTGCTTGTCTGAACTTTGTACGGTGTTGGTGTGCCAGAAAAATGGTCACCTTTGAAGTGCGGGGCTGAGTCATCATACAGCCGCAATATAGCAACAAAATCAAAAAAGTGGAAAAAAAGTTTAATTCTTTAAGCGTGGTTTTTCCAGTGATCAAAGATTTGCTGTCCTGAACTGTGCTACTGTGTGTCAGTGTGTTACACTAGTCTGTGTTCATTTTTGTGTGGTAACATTTGACAAATTTTATAGCAACAAACTGTCAGATGCTTTAATGCTGCACAGACTGAATTTAAAAAGTCTGCTTTGATCCTTCCCTCCAGAAGAGAGATACAATGTGAACAATCGAGGGACGCAAAATGACCTTTCATGTAATAGATTAGGTGGTGTTGATTTTTCATTACAGATGATGAAAAGCTCCCGTTAATGTAGCGAATGAATTAGTTTGTCCATCCAACCTCTTCTCTCAGTTTCATCCACTTACAACAGTGGATTCCATCAATATAGAGCCATCTCACAGGATGTTACATTTATAAAGCTGTTATCTTTAACCCCAAAATGACAACTATTACTCCATTATGATAAATCACAGCTCATAAGCTTATATCCCAAAGCAAGCAGCATCCTGTTCATGCAAGCCATTTGGATGGAGCAACTATGCTTTTAAGGGAAGCAAAAAGGAAAGAGAATAAGGAAAGTCTTTAAGCCAGTCTGGGTCTCTGCCAACCTGCCTCTAACCTTTGCTCTTTTGGTTTGGGAGTTAGCTAGTTTCCTTTTTCCTCTGACATCACTCTCCAGGATCCACACAATGATAACATGGCCCCGATTGCATGACATTACTGCTTCCTTGAATGCACATGGGAGAATTGTGTTAAAAATCCCTCATGACTACAGGCTAACTGCAGTTTCCAGCGAGCACCAGCTGCACAGCTGGTGTCCATGGGAGAGACAGAGAGGATACACAAATTCCAGACTGTTATGAGGCAGAGAAATACACTTCCTTGGGCAAGATTTGTCTTACAGTACACTACCCTGTGGTGTGTGTCCTTACTATTATGGTGTCATATGGCAAATGTTACCCCTCTTAAACCACAGACATGCAACTATATAAGACCATCAAACATGTGCACGACATTATAGCTGAAATATATACATCCACGCATATATATCAACATTAGACAACATGAGATCAGAGGACCATAAGATGTTAATAACTCTGCATTTTGCTTCCCTAAATAGATATAGTGGGACTTTTCGCTGTGCATTTCTACCTTCAAATTAGATGCACATTGGAAATGATTCCACTTTATTTACAAGTAAATAAGTTGTTCCTTGCCATGTTTGAGAACTGAACCCCTGTTATCTTAGTGAACTAGCTTTACATTGCAATAAACCTCACAGAGTGCTTAAACTCCTGTGTTTCATATGGTCAGACCCCCAGGGAGTCTGATTCTGAAATTTAAAGCAAATTATTGCTTGATATTAGTGTTTTTTCTCCTTGCCTCAGATCTCAATTTGTTGTTGTAGCCTATTTCAGAAATATGAGCCAAATACTAAAGTAAAGCACATACAAAGAAGAAAAAATGCACCTTGTGTAATTTTTTTTTTTTTTTTTTTTTTTTTTTTTTGTAATGCAAGCCAGATGTGACCGGGACCATGGAAACAGGTGATGATAGCATTACACTGGGATTGCAAACAGATGGAGAAGGGCTTGAACCTATTCTTGTGTCATTGTCAGGGTCATAAATAAAGATTTTTTTTTTTCCTCTGATGAAATGATTTCGGTATAAATAACACTACAGCAACTTTAGGTGCTGTGTAAACAACAAGATTTGTCTCAGGGGCTAAAATCTTTTTTATAAAAATGAGGGGGAAAAAAAAGAAGAATTTTAATTGTACCCAAAAAGAGGGTTGTGTCTGCTTGAAGTGTGGCTGGCTGACAGAGGTACTTGTAGCACTTCACAGTGATAAAGCTGAGGAGAAGCTCAACTGAGGCCCACGAGACTGGTGTGACATCAAGGGTCAGTATGGCTGTACCTTTATGGTGTGTTGTGTGTGTTTGTGTGTGTATGGTTATCAGTTGATTGCTGCAACAAAGTCTTGTGGTCAAGCTTTTTCACCATGGCCCTTTGCCAAGTTGGACCCTCCAGTTTCTGGAGCAGGAAGATTCCTCTTGTTTCCCCGCCTCAGTAAGTGTACAGGACACAGGCCTGCTTCGCATCAGGTGAATATGTCTGTGGAAGAGGAATGTCTCCAGCAATCAGCCTTGATGAAGCTGCTGGTTGAGCTGTCCTGGGAGACAGAGGAAAGCCACTGTACGTGTTGGACTGGCCTCAGAGCGAGAGAGGACACTGTGCAGACCTGTGCTGAATGACAGGCTGGCCACCCCTGAGAGATGATTATTCAGTGAGCAATTACATCTCACACAACTGCGAGAAGCAATGAGCCCCACCCCCGAGAAAATACTGGCTTTAGTGTTCATCTTGCGACCTCATCTCAAGAAGTGAAGTTTTCATGTGAGCTCTCAAAGCTGATTGTACATCTGCAGTTTCATAAAAAAGCCAGAACGCCGCTAAATCAGGACCACTGAGTCACGACCACATGTGTGTTTCAGATTATTGTTATATTGTTATAAAGTGTTTTTTGTATCAGTTTAAAGAATTGTGAACAGATAGAGTGACTTCAGTGGCTTACAGAAAAAGGATTTCACATTTGACATTTTCCAGGCTATCCCTGGAGCTACCACAAGAGAGCACAGCTGGCTGACTCTCCCACTCACTGCTGAACATCCCCTGTGTCACACACAGGTGTAAAAGCCCAGGCCTTTAAGGCAGATTCATGCTGTCACAGCTTCCACCAGCCACCCCAAATGGGGCCTCCCATTCTGCCATTTGGGAGAGTGGACTTTCACAGTAATGGACACTTAAGAAAACGACACCTTGGCCCAGCATGGTGCCACTTGACATTGTGACAAATAGTGAGCTCTTAAATCATTAAATTACAGAGTGAAATGATTTATTGGCCCCTGTAGCAGACAGCATCATCCAGGGAGCATTAAAGATGCTCTCTGCTTTAGATTTCACACATTTTGTCACATGTTTATGCAGCTGGAATGTTTTATTAGAGCAATTGAATTAAGCTGTGATAAGCGAGCTGAAGTACCATGCTCAAGGGTACACTAGAAATGCCACACCTGTCAGTGCTGTGTGCTGGATGGGTTTGGCTACATGTCATGAAAGCTATGTGATCACGTCGGGTAAAATAATCTAACTAAACAAAAAAGTTAGCCTTTGTGATTTGTGTTCCAGTTTCATGAATTCATTTTGTTTATGAAAGCTTGGTCTTTTCCCTTTTAGTCCTTATCAAAGATTATTACCTCAGTCTACTTGGATCTTACAAGGCCTGTTACACAAATTTATTTTGTTCCCAAGTTTTTTCCGTCCTCCTGGAGCTGTGGATTAGGTGCTACTACGTTTTTTTGTGTGTGTGTTTTTTTCTCTTTTTGAAAAAAGGCAAAGCTTAGTTGCGGTCTGCTCAGGAGGATCAGCTCATTTCCTTCACCACACAACACAGTGTGCTGAGAGCAGAGCTTGTCTTGGAAGATCAATGTCTCCTCTTTTGTTACATCAGTCATGCAGCTTCTGCGTCGCACAATGGCATTGGGGTAGTTGGTGGGGTGGTGAGAGGCTTGATTGGAGAGCGCAGAGGACCACCTGACCACCTACTGGTGCCCGGGGAAACACACACACACAGACACACAGACACACACACACACACACACACACACACACACACACACACACAGGATTGTGTCTTTATCTGTCCACTGACAGCAGATTTGTTTGAATGTTTCTTTATTTCTTCTCCCCTGCTATAGAGTGAGTTAACATGCTTTATTCTATGTTGACATATGAAACCACATTCACGATGATGTGTAATAGGCTCTTATATGTCCCAACTAACTGGTCCCTGCTCAAAAAGTAGCACACGGACTCTCAGTTTTGTTGAAATGATGAAGCTGTTGCACCTTTTTCCATTCACAAGACCATCCACGTTTATTTCCATCCACCTCATCTGACATGTTATTATAATCTGTAAGTGTTTTGTCTGTTGATGATATATGTCAGACACAAGGCCTGTGGCTGTAGAGGTTTCATATTGATGTGTTTACACTTGGGATATTCATGACTCACATTATCTCTGCAGTTGTTTAGCCAAACATTAAAACATGTTTTAAAATTAATGTGCAAAGTAAAGCGTGGATAAAGTGAATTTTAATAAAATGTTTTTGTTTTTATATTGTATGAGATTCCCAGCTTCCCACATTTCCACAGCTGTGGCTCTAAGAATAACCAAAGGATATTTTCTGTTTATCTTCCTCAAAACTAAGTAGTTAACAGGAAAGGAAGGCCAACCAGAGCTTAACGTGCAACTGCACATTCTCATTAAAAGGGGGTTGCTAAGACAAGATAGAGAAACAAAATAAACAATCACCAGTCGCGCCGTTCTTCACCCGGAGCAAGAATGTAGAAGCTGTCGAATAGCTGGGATCCAGGGGCCTGTTCGTGATGACACTTCTGATCTATTTTCTCTGCAGCCTCTCAGCCTTGACAAAGTCCAGCATCAGTGGGTTTCTCTCTCTCTCTCTCTCTCTCTCTCTCTCTCTGTCTCTCTCTCTCTCACACACACACACACACATACACTCAGGCCATTTGTTTTGTTAAGTACGTGCTAAATGCTACAAGCCTATTATCAGGAAAGGGGAGATCTTCCCCCTTTTCTGCAGGGACCTAAGAGTTTTAATAACTATGGCCAGAAACATCTTAGTTTTCAGATCTCCTTGAACATCACAGAAGAAGTGAAAATATGAGTCATAAAAATATGAACACATTTTTTAAATAATTGTTTTTAAGAAAGCTGCACATTAACTTTGTGGGTTGTTTCTGTTCCATAGTCTGCCCTGAAATACATTAGATAACACTTCAAAACATTGTTTAAAAAGAGTGGAAATGGATGCTAGAAGGGTAAATTATGGATTTTATGTACCATCCTGAAAAGTAAAAGACGGGTAATAATTTTCATCAAGGTTAATTATTCTAAACACATTTGTAATCTGTAAAGTCTGTACATGCCAGATTTCACTGGGTGATTCTTTTAATGAACTTGGGGGAAACCGAAAGTTATAGAGTTACTTCTATTGCCTAGGATGTTTAAAGACATTAGTAGTGCATGGGAGTCCAGTGCATGGGCCTGCAGCTAAAACAAGGCTCCCAAAGAGCTTTTTTTCCCCTCTTTTTTTTCAAAGTGCATTTATTCAGAATTGCCAGCGTTGCTCTTTCTACAGGTCTCCAAAAGACTGGTTTTACACTGTCTACACGCATTACTCCCATAGTCTGTTGAAGGCTGATCCTGTCACCCACATCTTTCCTGCAGCCGGGCCACCCAGCCTGGATGTGCCTCCAACATGTCATCCCTCTGTGTGGTCCTTAACAAAAGAGAAACAGAGAGACAGAGGGAAGCACAGCAGCGCCAACCAAGAGAGAGATGTTTCGAAATATGACAGTGTCATCTCAGTGAAGAGAGCACAGCAAAGCGAAAGGGGAAACAAGAGGGAAGAAAGAAGTGCGAGAAGAAAAGAGCCTGAGGTAAGCTCAGTGGTGCTGTAAGGTGAATTTAAACCTTTTAACTAAAAAAATAGTAAGCACATAATTGAGAGCAAAAATATTCACTTATTTTACTTATATTTATGACTTATAACCAGATATTTGGTCATTATTATTTCTTCTTTAGCTTATCTGCACAATAAAACATTTTAAAAAGTGTCCAAAAAACACAATGATAAAAACACAAAGATAAAAAAAAACTAATATGTGTTGGTGAGACAAGACATCTCATTTTGCTTTCAGAACAAACAAAAGCAACAAAAATATATAGAGGCCTATAAAGATATAAACTAGTTTCTAAATGCCAAAAAACTGTTTTGCAACCGATTTTGCTTCTGCAGTTGTTATTAATCATGAATTCATTGTGACTCTAAGCCAGAGAACAAACATTCCTTTAAAAGTTTACAACACAACACTAAAATTTATGTCAAAGAATAAATAGAATATATTACAACAGATTTGTAATCATAAATTGTCTCAAAAAACAGGACATGAGTACAGTGATGTAAGCAAAAACTGTCACGTACTATGTAAAATGTGTGGTGCTCTGTTGCACACTTTTGCAATTTAGTATTTTTTGTGGTGATTCCAGTGTATTTTGTGGTCCTTTGTGGTTGTTTCTGGTTGATTTATGTGTCAGCTGATGGATATTAAATAACCTTCACTGCCATCAGGCTCATTTGTAATTTGCAAGATAAAAATCTCCATGTCAAAAGATAAATATCCAACGTCCTGAACATGTTTTGTGTTAGAGAGTCATTTTAGGGGCTTATTGATACCAGCCCACTTCTGTGATTTAAGCAACACCACATTATATCATGGAAAGATAAGAGTGGTGGAAACAAACGATCTGCAGGGCATGTTGATTGTCCAACTCTCCATCTGAGCTGCAGCATTGTGTTGAAAAGCTTTTCTCTCATTATTACAGTATACACATGGCACTCATAACTATTACCATTCCCCTGTGCCTCATTTGGCTTTCTGATATCAGATTAGCATTTGTTTGCAGCCATACAATTACTGTAATTACAATGAATAGGTTAACACAACATTTGTAATTATCTAAAAATGTTAGATATTTTGTCTGATATTTGGTTCATGTAAAACCTTATAAAAATATTTTTTTTTAAGTCATGGTGAATAGAGTAAATTGGTGATTTATAAAATACAGACTTTTATGGTTATAAAGGAGAGAAAGGGGCCAAAACAAAACAAAACAGTCTGGAAGGAGGAGGTGTATAAAGGTTTAGTTTTTGGCACAGTTTACCTCTCTCTGAGAAGGGAGGAAGATTTTCTTGCCAAAGACAAAAGACAACATCTGATACAGGATTTTGCAAGGATGGAGTATATGACAGGTTGGCTCCTCACCTGTAATCCAGAGGTCAAAGTAGGAAATAGAGATAGGACAGGATACTCTGTGTTGGAATGCCTTAAAGAAACCCCATGTTGGGTAACAGCCATTATACTTATTCAGTTTCACTGACACATGACAGTTCAGAAGTTCACTCTGTGGAGGCTATCAGTGTCATTTTGTAACTACTGTGTTTCATGGCCTCAGTGTGCTTAAAACAAAGTACCTCTCGGACAATCCAATGGTGGATGAGACCACCTTCCCCCAAACCTTTCCAATGTCAGAATTGAGCGGGCTGCATCTGACAAACTTTGTGACTTTCCAAGTCTGCCAGGCTTTTTTTTCCAACCTTCTTTCAGCCATTCAGAACAGCTATCAGAGGACTTTAGCCTTTAGACATGGTCAAACATATAGTTAATTTCAAGATTACCCTTGACTTAACGCCTCTCCATAAACCAATACTACCCTCACCTACGCCACCTCTTCTCTATTCTTCTCCTTTTTTGTCTTTCCCTCTCTCTTAAGTTAATTTTCGAATTTTTTTGTTATAATCACATTGGAACTGCAGTTTATTGAGATGCAGCTGCATGGGAAGAACAATGACTAAGTAAAAAATTATGTGCAAATGGAAGGATTGACGGTAAACAAAGAAAAGTCTAATTAATTACATAAACCTGATCTGCTGCAAAACACAATTGCTTAAATCTAAAAACTAAAATGAAACAGTCTGTATTATTAGCTAAAGTGCACAAACTTTACTGTTCCAACAACTGAATAACCTTATTGGTCGCCACTTGTTCCAACCCTCAGATAGTTGTGTACCAGTGGCAGGCATACCAGACTTTCATCACTATGGTAACAGTAATAAACACAGGTTTGTGGAATGGTTATGGTTTGGTTAGGTTTAGGCCTAAAACTACTTGGTTATGTTTAGGAAAAGATCGTGGTTTGGGATGAGATTAAGTGCTTAAGGTGAGAGAACCTTCGTCGTCACTGTTATGATAATAAACACGGTTAAAGTTGTGGCACGATTGTGGGCAAAAGAAACAATGTTGACACAGGACACAAACAGAGATCTTCTCTGGGAAAGTCCTGTGTTTTATTGACCCATCTCTCCATACACTGACTCTGCTGCTCTTCATACTACATCACCTGATTTTCTCTTTTGCTCACATCATAATTACTTTGGCCAATAGCGTTCGCCTGACAATAAAATGTAACTATGGGACTATATTTTACAGGAGGACAATTTCTACTGTTACCCACACACCTTGATGTGCAATGAGTTGGTTCAAAAACTGGGTGTAATTAATTATGTTTGTGACAAACACAGCAAAGATAATAAAAGGTTGCAGTGTTATATTTGATGAATTTCCTGTAGTTGTATGCTGCAGATACAGAAAGGTAGCTACAGAAGCACATCATCTGCATACAGCATTACTGTTCCCGCTTTCTAACTGACATTTATATCACAAAGCATATATACATTGCAGGCTCCTACAGGCTTACTTTAAATATCACAGAGAGGGAACTAGATCCTTGCTAAAGACAAAGATTTATTCTAATTTTGCCCTGAAAGCAAGACAATTTGAGTTTGGTCAAATGATATTAAGCATTCCTTTTTTCATGAGATCATAATGTACTTGTGCCTTTGTAGACAATTTGTGCAAGATATTGTTAAAGTGCTGGTCCAAAGTTTAAAAAGTATTCCACCAAGCAGACAGTTTTGGTTTTGATCAGGTTTGAGCTGTTATTGAGATTTTTCCTGCAATACCAATTGAGGTAACTGGATTTCATTTGTTTATAGAAAACCTACACTTCTCAGAAGGTCTTGAGAAATGAATATGTCAAGTCATGGGCACCGTGTGATTTGTTAAAAAGCTGAGTGTGATATTTTTAGAACTTGAGAGGAGGTGGTTTTTGGAGCAGATATGTTTGAAAGAGCTAACAGGATGTAGAGCTGTGCACACTCAGTGCACTCAACAGGTGACGATGCCACAGGAACTTGAGGATCTCACTTTCAGCTCATTCTTTCCTCCACACCTCTCTAGTTTGAGTAGGCTGAGTGGAAGAGAAAAGCGTGTTTTTCTGGGCAGACTTGGAGGAGTCAGCGTATCAGTTGGGGATTACTTTTAAAGGGCACTCTGCTGCAAGACGAAAGCTCTTAATTCAGTTTCTTAGTCTGTTTTTGTTTGCTTTATTGTTGATAGTTTTCATATGTAATAGGCAGGGATACTGAAACCTGGGAGAGAACATTTGTATGAAAAAAGCAATTTAAAGAGTACACTGAACAATAAATTACAACATAGTGATTTTGTCATCATATTTATGACAGGGCAGGAAAAATAGGCAAATCATTGTAGTTAAAGAAGTATTTAAACAACTTTTATTAGTTTAATGAATGAGGCGATGATTAAAAGTAAAAATGTTGATGGCAGCTCAGTTTTCGAAAAATGACTCACAACCTGGCATTTCTTCATTTATAAGTCTTTGCTGTCTCAGGGAACAACTTTCTTTTTAATGTGAAGACACAAACTCCAAAATGTCTTTAGGTAGGACAACTCAGCTAAATTCTTACACCACATGTGAACAGTGTTTGTCACAGATAATTACTGCTCCTACATTACACAGTACAACATACCAGCATGTCCAAAACCAAAGTATTTCAGCATGTGACAAACCCATACACAGGTCATGACATGAGAAAGTGAATGGATGTAAACAACATCATAGTATCGAGACATTATGGGTGAGCAGCTGGGTGACTCTCGGCCATCAAACGGTGCCGCTTTGGTCTGCAGAGATCCTGTTAATGATCATTCATGTGAGCTCCATATCCTGTCCCAAAACCTCCAGCCTATTTATCTTTAGTTGGTTTCTCTCTCTCTCTCTCTCTCTCTCTCTCTCTCTCTCTCTCACACACACATATTCATTAATTCAGTCAAACTTTCCTCTACTCTCCTGCCTCCTTCCCCTCTCAAACACAAGACAGTAAGTACATACATAAATACAATAAAACATTCATACAGTCTCTTGAGAAGCATACTTCCTGTCAATGCTTTCATTGTCAGATTAAGCTACCCCTATGCTAGTGAACAACACACTACAAATGTCTTGCCTACAAGAAATAACAGTGTGTTCCTCATCATTTGTTGTGAAAACAGTTCCTCTGGTGGCCTCCCTGCCCCCAGCCTGTATTTTCCCCACTGTAAATCATGATGAAATGGCTTGCAGGTGTCAGGATTAAAGAATACTCTCAAAGGACTTTGGGCCACAGACACAGCCACAGCTGCTTCTCTCCTTTTGCGAGGTCCTTTATTACTATTTATTTTCTGCTTAGTGTGATGGTCTTGTAGTACCAGTGCTGAGCTGGATGAAAGGCCAACCCCCAGAGGGTTGAGACCACACTGAGCTTTGTCATAACAGTTCTGAAGTATACAGTCCTTTAAACTAATGAATACAAAAAGCATCCAGACACCCAAGGGTGTTTAGCACATATGCCTTCTGTCAGTGAATAGCATGTAACTTTATTCTTTCTTTGAGAGTGTAAACCAGTATTGCCCTGTGCCAGGGTCTCTGGAACCAATAAATACATGTCACTTCTAGGCAAAGGAAAGGTGTTGTCTTTATGTAATTATGGTGTCCAAAGTACATTTCATCATTGAGAATGAATCAAAATGAAAACTATTGTTTTGTAATAGAGTTGGGTTTTCTTTTCCATAGCTCTGGCCATCAGTTTTGTCAATTATGAAAACATTGCACTCACCAAAATAATTGTTGAGAACTCGAAACGTAGCATTATCTCTAAAAATCGGTCGGACAGGCCAAGAAACATGAGCGGTCAGGTGGTTGCAAACAAACCTGTAGCTTGGTCAGATTAACCTGAAAGAGAGAAAGAAGGCATCTCTGAACATGCATCATGGTTTACAGACCAGCGTTAGCTCTTTTTGGTGTCCACCAACAATGTTCACCAGCTGTTAACTGTGTCCGTCTGCCATATACTGTCAGTCGGTTTTAAGAGGGGTTACGTTGTTTGTTTGTTTGTTTTTACAAACAGCTTTCTGCTGAAACCAAAAACATTATGAGAGCAGTGAGAGTGATCCAAAACAGTAAAGGAAAGCAAAATAATGAGATGCAATTCAACACACAATCCCATAGAGCAGAGGCGTGCCTAACATGCATCGTCATGGTTACTGTAATAAACACGCACTAGAGCTTGTGAAAGATTGTTGGTTAGATTTAGGGACAACAATTACTTGGTTAGTTTTAGGGAAAATCTGCGATTTGGGTTAAAATTAGTTACTTTGTTAGGGTTAGAGGAATTTCATCATCATGAACACAATAATAAAATGTCACAAAGTGACTATTGTTTTCAAACAGGAAATGTCCTGTGACAAAGTCCTGTGTTTTGTCAACTCAACCCATCCATGTGCCCCAACAATAAAACGTATCTATGCGTCATGATAAGCTGCTTGCACAGACAACTATTAGGCTCATTTTTACAGGTGGACAGTCTCGATCATATGGGAGCTGTGTCCATGGATATATATGATCCAGGCTCGTCCAGCTTCAAGTGAACATGTAAGTTCAAAATGGAAATGATCACAGCCATTAATATAGATCTTTCTCACAGCAGACAGTCTGACTTGTCAGGTGTAACTAATAACATTAATAAGGGCTCTGTTCAATTGAGGTGCCCCAGTGAGCCATGACAGTGAGCCAGCCTGCACAATTGCGGGACCCTGGCACTGGAGCAGCGAAATGGAACACAGCCATCCTTAATGTGATGAACGACACCTGTGTTCGGTGAGTCAAAGTATTGTGAGAAACAATTAAAAGAGTGAGCAACTGAAGGAAGCACAATTTCATACATAAATAACATCACATTTGTACAATGTAACGCCATTTACATGCCAAAACACATAATCGCATTGGATAGTATTATGAGCTCTCCAAAGAATATAGTGAAAACAAAATAATTCTTAATCAATCAGGCTTGAAGGCACATTTTCTTCAAAACCTTACTGACACCAAAGTAGGGAGGAAATACAATAATTTGTTGAGGGAGTATACTGCACAGGTGTGCCAGCAAAGTGAGACTGTGCAGATCAGGCTGTTGAGTGCAGTTTGTTGGACCACTTGTGTATAGTGTAGAGCTGTTCCAAGCACGTACCAGCCACACTTCACATGCAAGTTTGACGTAAAATGAGTGTTACTTTAAAGTGAGTGCCTGCTCTGGCTTTATCACACTTGGACAACAAAGTCATAATTGCGATTACCTTGCAGCTTGGGTCCAAAACCACTATAGGCATTATATGAGGTTGTTAAGCAGTGATGAGCACCACTCCTACAAGGCCAAACGGAAACTGGATACTCACTGGGATTAGATAGAGTGAGTCTGAGGTTGGTTTCAGTATACATTCCTCGCAGCAGGCACCATCTGGACAAAGTGTTTTTTAAATATTTAAGTGTGTATTGTATTTTAGTAAATTGTTCTGTAAAACATGAGGTAATTACATTCACGTTCAAAACTGTTAAACATGCATTAAACCTTATGTTTCAGACAGACATTTAAGCAACTGTGTGTTATGAGAGAGTTGCTTGGCTCTGTCAAACCTACAGAGAGCCCTGCCAAGAGGACTATGTGAGTGCATATAT
The DNA here is from genome assembly GCF_046630095.1 of Trachinotus anak. NCBI lineage: Eukaryota > Metazoa > Chordata > Actinopteri > Carangiformes > Carangidae > Trachinotus > Trachinotus anak. Next base: position 15,448,648 of record NW_027273862.1, on the reverse strand, counting down.
TTATGAATTTTGGGTAGTCAAGTTATATGGCAGGCATTAAATATGATAGATCATATATTAAATATATAGGGACAACAATTCGAAATATGTTGTTTGTCCATGCCCTGTTGAACAACACAGAAGCATGATCTGATGTGACATATCTATCAACAATATGACATTGTTTGTCAGCACCTTCAAAAGCAAATGCCCCTTACTGTTGAAAATGTGACAAAGCCATGGTTAAGATTTGGTTTGGCTTAGGTAAACATTGTGGTTAAAATGACTAAGTCATTGAGGTTAGGGAACCCACTCTGCCATGGTTACAGTACATGTGTTTAAGGTTAGGGGACAAAAGTGCTTTTAAAAAAAAAAAACTACTCCTGTTTTTAAATCAGATGTTTTGTTGACCCATCCATCCACCCCAACTGCCTTCCTACTACAACTTTGTCAACAGGCCTAACATCATCTCCCATAATTCCTCCAGCAGCAGGAGGGCTTCCTTGTCACTTTGCGAGTATATAAGTAAGCAGTATAGCAAGTGTATGGGTATCATTTTTTGGGGCACTTTCATTTCTCAGGAGGATAAAGTTCTATGGGAGTGATTTTCAGACACAGCCCCTGCCTGTCCAATTAGCTTGTTGTATGTGCTTTACACCTTCATCATCCCTATCAGTGCACAAAGTAATTCCCATCATAGCTCCACCCACTTCCACCCACAGCAGAAGTGTAATCAGTATAAGTGAAAACATCTGTGTGGGTGTGCAGGACCTTTAAAGTAACACATGCAAAAACAAACAAACAAAAAATCATCCGACTTGCCCATATTTTACTTACATGGGCTGTTATTAGACTTGAAAGAAGATTCGGGAAAAAAAACAATACTCAGTCTTCATGCAGTTGGAATTATGGTAAACATATTTCACATCTTGTTAAGAGACTTAAATCCTGCAGTTTGGAGAAACTACTCTCAGGATAGTTGAAGCCAGCTCAGTGTGCAAGGTAAAAGAGATGACCAAAATAATGGAAAAACCACATGAAAAAGGGATTTAACTTTGAAGCAGTGACATCAAAATTACAAAGGTGATTACCAAATGAGTCATGTTACAGTCACTGCCTACTCCCAGTGTGTGTCAGACAGTCTGTAAGTCATCATAGACCTACATGTTCGAAAGCACTGGTACAGCAGAGCATCTGTTGAGAGATGAAACTAATAAACAAAACAAAGGTCTTGAAAATGAAATTACCATGATACCGACTCAATGCATCTTTAGACGTCAATATATATATATATGTTTTTTAAAAAGGCATTTTCTCAGGACCTGGCATTTATGGCTGTCATTTGAATTGGCTCTTAAAGATCACAGCAGCAGCAAATTCTAGATTTGGAAAAATACAAGCCGTGGTGACATTATTAGGGACCCCTGTACAATCTAATGCAATCCAATACAACAGCTATGGGGGGGCAAAATATTAGAAACACTTTTCAATATAATGCAGTCGAATACACCACTACACACTATGACCTCTATGAATTATTGTATGTCTGACAGAGCAGCAGCAGAGCTGTGGTATTAAATTGCATTAGACTGTACAGGTGTACCTACTGTAATAAATTCTCCAAAATATAATACATAATAATAATTTCTAGAATCCCAATACCTAACTGTTTCCATGATTCCCAGTCCCCAGATTACATCATCACTCATCCCTAATGGCAGGATGATTTCCTGATATAACATCCAATATCTGACTAAAAACTATTTGTGTGACCACACTCAAAAAGGACTGGAGCTGAGGGTTGGTCAGGATGGATGGTAATGGTAGTGTAATGGGTGTGGAGGGAATCGTTGTGTTGCACAAAGCCCCTTTTGTTCAGCAACATGAAGTCAGTGATACATTAGGGTCATTCTTCGTAAAGCATATGATAAGTCTGAGCATTTTGAGAACTGAGTATAAAATTATCTAAAAAGAATATTGTGTATGATACAGTGTGTTTTTTATTCTGTCCTAAGCAATAGCTAACTTTAAAAAGAGCTTGAATGAGAGCATGGATGTTAGTCCAGCACCTGTCTGACGAAGCTCACCATGCAGCACGTAAAACACGCCACAGAGGAGCGTAGCCTTGTTCTCTCCTCCACTTCTTCCTGCATCCACCACCCCTCCACATTCTGCTTTTTATTAGCTGGTGCCGTGGCACCTGTAGGGACTGAGACAAGGATGTATACACAAATCAACCAGGACCATCTGCAGCCTGTAAATGTTTGCCAAAGTGTGATGCATTCTTCATTGGTCATGGCTCTCTTTGTAATGTTGTTATGTTTTGTGCTGACAGAGAAGAAAGAGCCACAGGAAGACAAACAGCCTTTATGAATTTAGTTAAGCGACACTCTACCCTCAGTATAAATGAATAATCTTCTGCTCACTATCACACATATATGTTATTGTTGTTATTTCAGAAGGGGCATTTTGTAAATGCGGTCTGGTTGTTTTGAGTTTTAGTAGTGGGACATGTGTAATGTATAGAGAATGTCATTCTTTCATTTCAAAGATCACCAAAACATGGATCACAGCCTTTGCACCCTTTGCTCCACCCTGTCATTACTTTTCATGTGTAATGACAATCACTTATATCAAAGTGCATATCACTTTTGATCGAAGTTTTTCCTTAGTGTGAAGGACAAAGACATACAGACCTTAAATGCATCCTTGTGCAGAGGTTCAAAAGAAATTTGGGCAAATGTAAATATATTTTGTTTATATAGTATAGGTGCATTACACCATAATGGATGACAAAATAATGTATATCATAAAAAAAAAATCCTACATTTCCTCTATTCCATCCAATAACTACAAAAAGTAGTCGAATTTTATCCTAGTAAGAATTACTTTTAAACTTCTTATATAAAGGAGTCACTTGTGTTGATGCACCAATAGAAAATCATCAATCAATCATTGTGTTAAGTGCAAAACTTGGCAAATAAACTGTTAATTTAATATTTAGGAATCTGAGATTGTTACCACCAGAGGGGGATATTGTCACATTGTCTCCCCACAGCTAACACTAACTCTTTACTATTCACTGGATTGTTTTTATTTCGTATAAACCCTACTTGTCCTTGTTGTCCAGCACTCATAGATACACACTTACTGCAATGACATCTGAGATGTTTACAGAAAACAACAACAAGGAGAGGGCAAGAGAGAGAAATGGTGATCTACTGAGATGGGAATTCAAAGGTGTATAAACCCTAACAATCTTAATGTCTAGAATATCTACAAAAAGTTAGCAGATTGTTTTTAATAGAATGAAAGTAAAGTCATAATCTGTTGTGTATTTGCCCCTGAAACACTGCTTATACTCCTTCTACCAAAATTATGACTGTTTGTGCCATAAAATCCAATGTTGTCCTTGTCTGTTGTTGTTTATCAAAAACACTTTGCACACTGAAAAGTTATGTCTCAGCTGGAATATATTTACGCAGTGAAGGAAGTCATCTAATAAGAGGGTGTTGCTGCCTGTCTGTCTGACAGCTTCTCTTAGAGAAAACAAAACATTAATAAATAAATAAGGAAAACAGTCTGGGCCTCCCACTCCCACTTGGCCTCCTCTGGTTTATCATACTCATATCCAACCACCATCCTGTGGGGCCAGAGCCAGAGTCTGCACACCAACATGCTATACTGCAATCAAAAACACCTGGCCTCGGGGCCTGGAATGGTCACAACATTACAGCATATAAACGAGCCAACTACTCCATATAGAGGCCCCATAATTGTTGGACTGTGGAGGATTTCTGCTTTTTTTCTTTTTTTTTTTCTTTTTTTTTATTGCACAGTTTTACTATTGTTGTAAGACACAAGATCTAGGGCCAAACTTAACCATCCAATACAGATTTTATGAACATAATTTTACAAACAAAGAGGAATTACCCAGAAAACTGTACGATACCAACTCACTGCCTGACATGGGAAATTAAATGAACTGTCCTTCAACTTAAAGTGACTCCCAACACCTACACAGCTTCACACCTGCAACACAAAAAAGGATTTTGCATCAACACTTTTTTAGATATTTTAAAGGTTATGCTTCATGAGACTTCTAGAGAAATTTGTAAGATTTGGCAGGAGTCCTTGAGGCTGGATTTACACTTCTGGTAAATTACAGCTTCAGATTGATGTCACAAACAACACTGGCCAAGAAATGATACCTCCACATACTGGTTTACTACTTGATTGCCACAAGTGGTGGAAAGCCACTTGTGTTGGAAATGTGTGTCAGATAATAGAAAAGGATAGCTCTAACATTAAAAGAGATCACTCAGAATGGGCAGATGTATGAAGCTGCATGACCTTATTTGGTACAAGTGATACTTCTGTCACAATGTGGAACCTTTAACTATAAAAATGATTGAAAGCTCAAGATGAGGTGAGAAAACAAAGAAAATGTTTGGAAAAAAAAAAACAAAAAAAAAACAAAAAAAAGTTGGACAAAAGCGCATTGTTGATGTAATATTAATGGGAATACAAGAATAAGAATTTTCCTCCTCATTATGCCCAAGCTGCCAGGCAGGGTCTCTGGTTTCTCCCCCCTGCCGTGCCCTGGCACCCCCGCAGCATCCCCACAGAGACGGCTTCCTTGCCGTGATGAGCTTTTGACAGGCCCCAAAACAGCCTGCTTAATGCTGTGCCAGGCCAGACATGGAGCGGCTGGGATGCTGGCAGCTTCTTGGCCCACACCATGCATCACGGGCCTCAACCCATTTTACCCCCCCCCCCCACCCCGTCTCTCCACCCTTTCTTTCTAGTGCCTCAGGATTGTTATGCAAAGCTTTCCAAGCAAAGATTGTGGGAGTTCTTTCAAGCACATGTATCCAGATCATATTTGTACAATCTCCCATCGTAGTGAGAGATGTGAGTCTGGTCTGAAAGCTGCTGTTATCTGGGCTGAGGAGCCAGGTGCGAGGCTGTGGCCTCACCTGGGACATGTACCACACCTTTGAAACACAGAGCCTCTCTATCTAGAGTCAAACAGTAACTTTAGCTCTTTGTCTCAAATAACTGTTGACAGCTGTTGATCCTTCAAATTCTGGTGACCCATCCATAACAGTCTTTTGGTTAAGTTTCTTTTAGTTGAATGGCTATCAATAATATGCATAATGACAAATTAAAAACAACCATAGCACAGAGTAACAGCCTCGATGATGTGTCTTATGACAGCAAAACAACTGTGCTTTAAAGATACAGCATGAAAACTACAGCATGTGAATAAAAGCTCCGTCTACACAGTCAAAGAACAAACAAGCACCACTGCCATCCAGTGTTGAACTATGAGTACTACCTGCAGAGCCTTTACATAAACACAAGATGTGAGTACACAAGGATAACTCATTACAGCTATACCATGCCTTTTCCATTTGTGGTCAGTTTTATGGCTTTTGAACTGTAAACATTGTTCCAAGGAAAAGGAAACACATAATGCTTGTGTTGTGACATTCTTATCTCTCAGTAACTCTTTGGGCTGGTTTACTGCGCCTAGATTAAACCTGGTAGTCAATTAACCTCAAGCAAAAAACTGTGTTGGTGGAAAAATAAGAACTAAACTCTCTCTATAATGAAAACTGCAGTGTTTACAATAAAATAACAGTGCATGTGCATTTTATTGACTATTAGAAGCACATGTTCTCTCTTTGCAAAAAAAAAAAAATGAAGCTAAAGCTATGATTCCTTATTAACTACACCCATTAAATCCAATTCATTATAAGTGGATGAAAATGACAAAGACTTTTGAGAAGATGAAGACGTGAGCTGCTCCTTTTAGAGACAGAAAAACAGGCCTTTACGCGAAAATTATTATGCTGGGCTACTGAGATGTTCACACCAGAACAGTTTACCATGTGTACAAACAAAAACACACTGGATACTGCTGCCGATGACCATACAGACTTCTACTGTGCTCAGAGATAGTTGATGGTTGAAAACTATGAGTTTCGCTAATGAATCCTGACGTGCATAGGAAATGGGGGAACTATGAGGGACTGGGAAGAGAGGAAGCTATTAACCATATACATATTTTAGATTATAGCAATGATTTAATTTATAATAATTTACATAGGAGGATCAAATTTTATATGTGCAAATTTTCCTTACAGAAGTGCTGTAACACAAATTTGTGGTACACTGATGACATTTTGACTATCTTTAAAGTAAAATACTGCCCATGTTATTACTACAAAGCAATTGGCAGTAATTATGACCCACAAGATAAAAATTGTTAGAATCCACATGTAAGGTCAGTATTTCAGATGTGGAGAGTTTTGGTGAGATAAGAGTGAATTAAAGATATGTTGCAAACATCCACCTCCTGCAAAGCTGATAAAACTATGGTAAGAGTCCACTCCAACATGCAACAGACTCTCTGTAATGTACCTGGTACAGTTCAAGCTATAAATGAACTGAACAGATCTGTAATGCCAGTATCTGTGTATTTAACAGACAAGCAATCACTGGAAATACTGCACTCTGACCACGTTCATATGCAATAAACTATCCATGTCTGGTGAATGTGAAAAAAAAAAACAATCTTAAGAATGTAAAAATGCAATAAATCATTCCCATAACTATGTTTTACAACCAGCACTCAGTTCCAAACACCTCTGTCTTTTTTTTTCTTTTTTTCCTTCAACAGATTCACCCACCAGTCAGGGAATATTTTTTCAGGGCTCTCATGAATGTTTCAGCCACATATCATGCTTCCTAAAGCAGTCAACAGTCATGACATGAACTATGTGCAAGCTTCCTCTCATAGACACACATTTCATGGTGAGATAACTGGAGACCTCAGCACCTTATTCATGTCAGGAAAGCATTTACTTTCCTCATTGCCACACACACACACACACACACACACACACACAAACACACACACACACACACACACATGTTGTGAAGTCACAAACATGCATGGTTGTTTGTCATTCACGGCTTATTCAATTTTCGTATGAAACATTTGTTCAACTTTCAAACTGGAGACAAATACCAATGAGCAGCACTGTCTCTCTCCAACTCGTTGTGAAGTTTGTCATCCACATGTTTAGATTCACTGCAAACATCCATCTGGTGCAAGAAAATATCATTCATTCATAAAATGTTTTAAAATTGATACAATTCATCAGCAAAACAAATTTCAACTTGAGCCACCTCCTCACAATTGTATGTCTCCGCCAACCAGCCTAGGCTGCAGGAAATATAGTCACAATCTCCCCCTCCTGAGTTACAGCACTGAATAAAGGCCAGAAGTGTTTTTGCAGAACATTATGATGTCACAGTGAAGTTGACCTTCGACCTTTGATTTTAATATAAAATGCCATCACATGTATGTTTAATTTGTTTAATTGTGTCATAATTATTGTATGAATTCTTCAGTTATGGCCAAAAATGTGTTTTGTGAGGTCACTGTGACCTCGACCTTTGACCACCAAATTATAATCAGTTCATCTTTGAGTCCAAGTGAATGTTTGTACCAAATAAGAAGAAATTCCCTCAAGATGTTACTGAGATATCATGTTTACGAGAATCAAAAAGGACAGACAAAAAAATAACCCAAAAACATAATGCTTCCAGCCCTGAATGTCGCTGGTGTGGAGGCATAAAAAGCAAACAAACAATTAACAAAACTACTAGTCCACAGTCATGGGAAGGGGATTACCAAAGATCATTATGATTCATGCTCTGGGAACCATGAATGTCTGTACAAAATTTGATGGCAATCCATCAAATAGTGGTGGGCTGACTGACCAACAGACTAACATTGCCATTCCAAAAGCCATGCTACTTGCATGGCTTAAAACCAGCTTTGCTTGATTCACTCCTAGTGCAGTTAGAGGAGGGAGAGCTGGTTCTAATTGGGATGAGGAGATAGGCTGTAACCTTATCTGCAGAAAACTGCTGTGTGCTGCATTATTTCATCTCCTTGTGTGCCCTAAAAAATATGACAAAAACATCAGAGAATGGAAAAAGCATGACCTCAGACTTTGTAACCTGGCAGATATAATCCAATCATTCTGCCGAGGGCCTAACTCTTGTTTAACGCCAGTCTATACATCATACTGTATATCTAATTTAAGGCTGAGCTGACTGGTCTTTGAAGAGGTAGTTTTGAAATCACATTCCAGTTTCCCCTCCCAAACAGCAAATTATTTTTACTCCCATGAGACGTGTGATTTCGGACTCCGAGTTGGAGCAAATCACTTGCAGACTACTTCATGAGGAGCTTATTAATCTGAGACAAGGGGTCCGGGATTCAAGTTGAAGTATAAACGACTTCATATTCAATGGATAACGTAAAAAAAAAAAAAAAAAATTAAAAAAAGCTTTGACTGTAGAGTGTGTGCTCGGTTCCACCTCAACAACATCAACATACGTTCAGAGTCAAGTTTGACGCCAGATACCAAAAGCTACAGCAAAAATGTGCCCCATAATTGGTAACAGTCTCTGAATGCATGTAAGCAAGGTAGGCTGTAATTAATCCCAGCACAATGAGGATCCTCTGCGGAGCCTGCTCATGTATTTGTTGTCGGACGTCACCACAGGGCCACTCTGGAGCCCATCAGATATAGTGTCTAAATACACAGCAATCAGGTGGGTTTTTTTCTAAAACGTCTTCCACCAATGCCTCAGCAACAATTACTAAAGGTTATCAAGGGGCATCTACCACCAGAATCTGACCTACATGAACCCACCCTCATTTCCCCCAAAATGTGCCTCAGTGGCTTATTTCTTCCTCGTTACATTCCCTGAATCAGGTTATTTAAATTACAATGGCCTGCAGTCCTCTGTGACAGCTGGAAGAGCGATGATGGGAAAGGCAGTTTGGAAAGAAGCTGAATGTAGCTGGCACTTCTTATCTACCACATATTAGCAAAGTTGAGAAATGGTATTTGCCATGTTGCATTAGCCTGCTGCCGTCCCATCATCGCCTGCCATTCCCAGAAACAACATGATCCAAATGCAGTCCAGATGTCTCAACCATCAAGCTTCAATATTTCACTACCTCTGCATTAATCTTATCAAGTGTGTCACAGATCTCTGCTTGATAACATCTAACAGGATCTTAGGAACCTGAAGCCTGCAGCTGACCATACCTTCACAACAAACTGAAATTGATATCACTTTGCAGAGTTATTTTCCACATGAAAGAACTAAATAAGTTGGAAGTCTAACAATGCAACAGTGAAACAAATAATTTGCACAGGGGAAACTGGGACTTATTTCATACAAACAAAGACGTCAAAATGTCAACACAGAACAGTTGACCTTCAAATATTCAGTTTATAGAATGTTGATCATGTTTGACGGGCGATTTTCAGCACAACTACTACAACACTTCATTATCCAAATGTGGAAAGTTATTAAAAAAAAAAAAAAAAACACAAGTGAATTTTGTAGTGCATCGAGTTAATTTTCACTTCAGCAGGGAATAATGTATGTTTTACTTAAAAAAATCTGAAATTAAGACTAAAATACAACACAGTATACTTTCAATTTCTAATCCACAGTATCACATTATTGCATGGTTTCTCTTATCAAAACTAACATTTAGATGGTAGCAAATGGCTGAATTAATATAAAGACTTAATTAAATAAATGAATGAAAGATGTAACACTTAGACAAGGAAACGATTCTCCTGATGTCTCATCAACGAGCTTATTGAAGAGAAGAAAATATATCTCTTACAGACGAGGTACTTCACCGCGTCTTCAATTCAGAAAAAAAGCTGACTTCACAAAAACACAACCATTTGGGCGATCAGATGTGTTTATTCAGTTCTGTTACACATTCTGTAACAATTAAAATCTGACACAATAATCTGCAGGCTCATGTCTATTTTCTGGACAAAGCTGGAAACAGTCACCGCTGTGTCAAAACAGTCTGCTCCACCTGTTGATGAGCTTTACGTGCATGTAATCATTAACACACTAAAATAGAAATTTTAATGTACAATACTCTCAGGCTCAGAAAGTGATGACATTATTAGTTTCAGTGCACTGAGAAGAAGCTTTTCCCTTATAGTATGCATTTCAAATTCAGCATTCAAGACCACAGATATTATTATTGCTGCTGGATGCTGAAACAGCTGATCCCAATATGAACTGAATGACAATTAAGCAAGCTAGTTTCTCAACCTGCCATTCAACATCCTGAGTCTGGGATACCAACTATGCCTTCACACCATGCAAAGACCCTTTTCCTGTGTTAAGAATTCCTGTCCTTGGAGTGAAAATCCTGTTTGATGGGCCCTGATTGCGAGGTCCAAAGCCTGTTTCCCTCAGGGCCAAGGTCACACTGGTTTCCCCAGCTCTGGCCTTCCAGGATCAGTCTTCCTCTGAGGAGAGCTGGGCTCCTTCGTCATGAACCTCTCTGTAGGCAGCCATGGGGCCACCGTCAGGAGTGTAGCTCCCCATAGAGATCTTCAATCCCTCAGACAGTTTCTGGGCTGCCAGTTTGGCCTGCAACTCCTGAAATTAAACACAACACACAGAAAAGTTGACATGAATAGGCTGGTAAACAGTAAACAAGCACATTATTATAAAGCAGCACAGCCATAGCTATTAAACCCTCAACAAAAGTAGGACTGATACTAAGCTTAACAGGCCTCTGTAAATTGACAACAGCACACTGTTTGACATTTGGCTCTGTAGTCAGTACTTTGAATGTGAAGTGATACACAGTGCCTACACTGCCTCAATGCTGCCCTCTAGAGCTTATGGAGGGGACCTGATGCAAACTTAAGTGTAATTCACGCTTGGATTCACTATTATTTAATTCCAAAATTAATCCAATGAGAAAATGTCACAAGTTACCATTATATAAACTCCATTTGTTTCAATCCAGGTGTAATATCAACACCAAACTCACTACGGCCAAATTAGCACATTAGTGTGCTGCAATAATGATTCAATAGAAATACAATTATTTTACTGTTAAGAGTAAGAGTTTCTATTTTCAGTTTCAATTTCTATTACACTGGACATTATGTTTTTGATTGGAAAAACTCAGCTCTGGACATAATCCACAAATTAATTTTTTTAAGAACCAAGGCAGATAAAGAAGACAAATCATACTTATTAATGGTCAAAAAAACTTAGAATCGTTTTATGTATTTTCAAAGGCTTTGTTTTATGTATAAATTTAAGGCTGTGTTCAGGACTCATTTAGCAGTGTATGAAAAGCACAGCCCACTCATTCATTTGAATGAGGCCAATCCAGGGTTTCCAACACAAGGTACTTCTGGCAAAATAGTTAAATCTGTTGAAGGGCTGTTGGACTGCAGTGCAGCATCATCCAGCAAGGTGCTGTGGTGACCAATCAAATATCTGCAAGTGCACATGTTGGTAGATCAATACTGTTAGCTCAACATGTTACCAGCCATCATAGTGAAAAAGCCCTGTTTGTTTATTGAAACACAAAATCTGCTTTTGGCAAGTGAGAATTTCTGAGCCTGTCAGTCTGCCTACAGTTGAATGTATACACTGCATATATAAGATACATGTGTGGGGAGCTTGGCTACACTAACCTGCTGCTTCTTGGTTTGTTCTTTCATGAGGAGAGCGGACTCTTCCAGAGACAGAAGCAGGGCCGGGTTGTGGTGGAGAGGAGGGAGTCTGGCTGCAGTGATGTCGTCCAGGTGTTTTCTGTCCTGCTCCCTCCTGGCCTGTGCAGAGAGCGGCGATGAGCCTTCAGAAGACTGGCTGGGTGACGAGGATCCTGACAGAGAAGTCTCACTTCTGTGGGGCAACCTGGAAACATAGTTGAGATGTTATTTACAATCAAATAACTGAGAACAACTTTGAGAGAAAGCTAAATTAAACAAAATTTTTTTGTTATAAATGTTTACAAAAGTAATTGCCACATCAACAAATAAATCCCACTCACTGATTTGGTTTGAATTTCTGCTTCCTGGGAGCTGAAGTCTTCTCTGTTTTTTCCAGGATAGTTACATAGTGAGGCTTTTTTGGTGTCTGCTCTCTGAGAAAGTAATTGTCTCTTGCCGTGCTGTTTAAAAGGTCTTTGGACTCGCTCCTGAAACCAGTACTAGTTTCAGACAGTCTGACCCTTTCCAAGGCCTCCACAAGGTCACCCTCTTTTGTTTCATCAGAGTTCAGAGAGGCCCCAGCAGCAGCCGTCTCCATGGTTTCACCAGCAGCCGCTCTGGAGACAAACTGGTCCTGTTGCTCATCCAAAGTGGTGTTTTCCTGCACATGAGCTGAGACAGGTGAGGTCCCCCTCTCATGTGCCATATCACCTGCAGCAGCCGCACTTTGCCTGTTTTGGCGTGAGGCTGCTGGTGTGTTGGGAATAGCACGTTTTTGCATAGCGAAAGCTTGCTGGTACTTGGACTGTAACTCTGTCCTGGCAGCAGACACCAAGCTCCGTCTTCTCTCCTCTTCATCACGTTGCTTAATGGCAAGACGCACTTTCTCCGCAAATTCTGATATCTTTTTCCCTTTGTCAGGAAGAGACCGCAATAACCTCCTGCAAACAACACAAACCCATCATTTCATGGTAGATTCAAAACAACAATTACAGATGTAAGATAGTATGGTAGACACTACACAGGTAAACCAGCATTAGATATAGATAGAGAGATAGATTATACAGGTCTCTTGAACTCTATTGGAGGAGTAAACACCATTCTTCTAAAAGTTATTCTCTAATGTGGCATTTTGATGATGGTGGTGGGATCACTCCAGACTCTGGCTTAAGTGTTCAGCTGGGTTGGTGAGTGTGAAGCCCACTGCATTCATCCCATTCATTTTCATATCCATGGAAGCATTCCCTGACCCCTCTACTCATTTATTTGGCTTTTTTTTTTTTTTTTTTTTAACCCATCTGTATTTTCGCTTAAATAATTTCACTTCATATCCAACATTCAAATCATTGTTTACGTAGATTGTATATTTTATTACTTTTTGATCTGATAGTGCTGTATAACCATAACAGTTGTGCACAACTACTTTGACCACAGTCTGTTCCTTCTGTTGTAAAAACAATTAAAATGACTGACATATTAGTAACATTTGAAGCTGCCTTGAATGCTGACATCTACAGTACTGAAGAAATATAAAAATCCAACCTGACGTGACGATGTTATGAAATATTTTGATGTTGGAGACAACGAGGATTATAGAACTTGTGGACATGACACTGAACTCTGTGGGGGACCATTAGTATGGGCCACTACACTACTACTGAATGACATGACTACTTGTTCCCAATTTGCAACATTGATGTGAAGGATCTTGACATTGACAAATATTGTGTGGGAGATGAATTGTATAGAAACTATGAAAATTTGGACCTAAAATAAAATGCATGAGTTTGAAAATGATATTGACCGAGTAAACAACTTCTACAATAACACTGACATAAGTTATAAGCACTACGCTGACGATCACTTCAGTAATAATGTGAAATTGGAAGGTGCTTGATCAATAATACACTTCAATAGTAGCAGTCTCTATAGAAACTTCTAGAAAATCAAGAGTACTTGTGTAAAATCAGGACAACTATGAAACAGAAAGAGTGTATGAAAATACATTTCTGGGTGTCATTATTGGTTTAAAAAAAAAATGCTTGCACTCACAGATAAATAGTCTTCTTGGGGCAAAGACAAGAAAACAAGAAAGACTATTTATCTTTGTGAGACTGTTTATCTGAGTGCAGGCACTGGACTCATTGTGTTTAGATAGCAAGGACTGTGCACCCCATACATTGCCGGAGTTGACCACACAATTATAAAATAATTGTAAAATATAAATTATAAAATATCTTGCTGTCTGCCATATGACCATAATTTATATAGGGGGGCCACATAAATAATGTAAAAAGAAAAATATCTAAAACTATTTTTTTCCATGTACATTTTTTTTTTCAGAAACATGTTTGCCACCGAGATACATTTCACAGTATTGAACACAGACATGATTTGTTCATTTGTGGCTGTGCTGTGTAAGACCTCAGAAGCACACTGTGGCTAACTAGACAGCCTGTAAAGTACTGATGGAAAACAGTGCAGATAATAAGACCCTGGAGCAGCTCTCATAGCAAACTTACACCATGTTTCTCATCTCTTACTGCCTCTGAACCACCGGAGACACTGTGACAGCAGCTGTACTCCAACAAGTGCCACAGTGACTCCTGTGTCCAGCTTTTCTGCCTCTCATGTACATAAAAGGCACAAACTGATGTTAGGAGTGTGGACTCACCTGTTAGAGAGTATCTTTTCCTGTCGGAGCAGCAGTTCTTGGAGCTCTTCTTTGCTCTGGTCCCTCAGGTCTCCCACCTGTCCCTGACTCTCTGTCCACGGCGAGGACATCCCTGTTAGCTACTGACAGCTAGCTGCCGCCATTCACAAGCAGCGGGGGCTAATGTCCCAGCTAAACATGTCACATAAAAACTCAGTGCGCACTTCACCCGGCTCTAAACACCGCCAGCTAACCGGCTCTTTGATGGTTAGAGAGCTTTTGGGAAATCTTTTAAAGGGCGGTAGGTTTACTTCTTCAACATTTCAAAGTGTGGTTCTTCTTCGTGAGCGGAAATGAAACATAAGAGGTGACGCTCTATCGCCCCCCACTGGACAGGACGGTGTAATGCTCCTCTGCCTCCTGCCACCAGCCGGTGAAGGTGATCTGCTGCCCTCTTCGGGTCAAACGCGGTCATCAGCAACAGATTGTGACACTTCTCAGTTCATAATAAGATGTTTCCGGCTCTCCCTGTAAATAATGCAGCCAGCATGAACAGGGTTCACAGTCTCAGATTTTCCACAGCTGTATTTCCCATCCGAATGTTTCCCAGCCACTATGCCAATTCATTTCTCAGCTCAGCTCAACAGACAATGACCCAAACTTCAACCAGGAGGTTACAGCTGTGTCCTTTCTGTCCACTCTCAGAGTTCAAAATCGGTTAAACTTTTGGCTGCGGCTGCACAGTTTGAATAAAATTTACAGTGTACATATTGCACATTTCTCCACATGTGCATATTCTCCATAGTATCCACCTCCATCCATCTCTTCTAATATAATAATCCCAGGAGCCAGTAGAAACAGGTAGCCTATGTTTTGGAAACTTTATGGCACTATAATCTGAAACACTGCCAAATGTTTAATTTCACCAATTTGTTTTACTGTAATCCATTATATTTAACTTTGAGGAGCTTTTTTATTAATCTACACATCTTGCAATGTGAATGACACCAGCAAATACTGCCTGATTCGAGTGAGTCTACGCTATACAGCTTGTAAAAATTGCAATAACAAATACAATTTCCTTTTGGGAAATAGCTGCATTTTAACCGGACAACTACAGATTTGCATTGTGAAGCCTGTGCCTGCACATCGTTTCCAATGCAATTATTCCAATGCAAGCAATGAAAAATAGCTCTGCAGTCACATGATCTAAATATTATTCACAGGACATGTCCTCAAAGTAAAGTTCTTCATCTTTTGCATATTTACTGAACATTGAGTTCAGTGCTTGTGTATGACATTTATGCAAAAGTGTGAAAGTTAAACATCTGAAATGGAAGCTGTACAAACCAGTTATTAGAGCCTTTTTTGTGTGTTTTACCAGCGACAACATATTAAGACAGAACAATCCACATCAGTGAACAATGAGACAGTTGTATATTATTTTCAGGTTTCTGTAAATGTTTATAAGTTGTATGTAGGTGTGGGCATCCATTGACACAGTCAGAGTACTTGTACAGTATAGTCTTTATTAGCCAAACATATGCTGGCTTCTTTTCGTTAGTTGCAGTTTGATATGTAACGTTAAGGAAAAGGCACATCATAAAGCATGTTCAAATCACAGTTGTGGCAGTGCAGACAACAGCTGGATAATACTTGTGCCCGTGGCTCAGGAACGGCAGTCACCTCATTAAGGTTACTATCTTCAAAGTAAATGAAGCACAGAAATTTACCTTACATTGTATTATTATATTACCCTGTTGCCAATTCAAAGAGATTCATTCCCACCACCAGTATCAGATGGTAGGCTCACAAAGGCACAAAGCATGATAATAAATATTTTGTACATAATGTGAGAATAACAAAATAATATTCATATAATTTGTACAGAGCCAATATAAAATGTTAAACACAATAGTCTTTTCAAACTTCACATAGGACTGAAAGCTCATAGCTCCATGAGCAACATAAGTAGGCTACACTCACTGTAAACAAAACAAATATGATTCTTCAGTACATTATTTACGAAATATTTTTTACAGGGCATCAGATTATTTACATCCAACGACATTATTATATTTAACAGTGATGTGCAAAGAATCGGAGTAGAATAGAAAAACCTACATAAGACTTTTTCCGTCATCCACCAGAATCATATTCTACACGAGACTATACATGACAGACAAATTACTATTATAATGTTTCAGCTTCTGACTGAGATCGGTGTTACACATGGTAATTTAAAAAGATATTCAGCAAAATAATACCAGAGATGACTGAATAGTTCAACATTTTAAGAATTAGCTTGCACACATTAGCTTTATTGCCAAGGGTTAAAGGATCAATACCACTTTCATGACCGTACGGTAAATGGGTAACCACAGTTACAGTTAGTTTTAACTGCAGCAACATGTTTACTGTACAGTCATGATATACAGGTTAGCTTTATGCTAAGCTAACTGCAGCTACATATGGGTTATTTTAGCATAAAGACAGGATGGAAAAAGACCACCCTGTTCTGCTCTGTCCAAAGGCATCAACATACACCTACCAACACCTCTAATTTCTATTTGATGGACTACTTCTTGACTGTAAGCAGTGATTTTCACTAGTTGCCTAGCAAAAGCTCCTTTAACCACAGTAAAATTGTGAATTTTAGACTTCTTCCACTAGCTATATTGACAGATTTTGTTACTTTTGGACAAAGCCCACAAGGTAGCTTTTTCCTCCTGTTTTCAGAATATATGCTAAGCTAAGCTAACCAGCTGCTGGTTGTAGCATCGTGTTTACCATAAAAACGTGAGAGGTATCAATTGTCTCATGTAACTCTTGGCAAAAAAGAGAATAAGTGTATTTCCAAAAATGTTTAAAATGTCTGTTGCTAAATCTGTTGCTTTAAGATGAGTCTATGTTCATCTGTGCTGTTATTTCCATAAGTTTCATGAACGGTGAATAAACTCGAGGCACTCTCGATCTTGGTTGAGAAGAGGATGGGGCTAAAATGGATTCCTCCGGACTCGAGCGTGCGTCTGTGTTTGTTTCTGTGTCCACCTCATCTCTCCTGGACTGGACTGGGCTCAGAGGAGGTTCGGTTTCAGTCGTGTGGGTGTAGGGGGACATGGGTACTGAGGGGTTGGCCTGCAGGAAGCGGCTGTATTCAACAGGAGTGTACCTCAGTAAACTAGACTCCAGCCTGCTGGGTGGAGGGTTATTAGACCTGAATGTCCTTGGTTGGATGGGCATTGTCAGATAGAAGGATGGCTGCTGAATGGGAGATGGGGGTGGAGAAGGTTGTGTGAGGGATGGAGGTTGTGTGGAAGATGAGAGTTGCAAGGGAGACGGAAGCTGAGTCGGTGTTAGAGGTTCAGTGGGTGATAGAGGTCGTGTGGGTGATAGAGGTTGTGTGGGTGATGAAGGTTGTGTGGGTGATAGAGGTTGAGTGGGTGATGAAGGTTTCATCGGTGATGGAGGCTCAACGAGTGGTGGGAGTTGCATGGGATGGAGATGAGTTGGTTCACACTGAAGAGGAGTTTCAACATCATGTGCCTCATGTCTGCAGATGCACAGCCAGACATCAGAATGAGAACCCACCTCCAGACAAAGCACCAAATATAACCTGATGCTACTAAATATGTTTCCCTATCTATGCTTCTTACCTGGGGAGCAGATCATAGCCTACTCCTGTCTCCCTGGTTTCCAAAGTCTCTCGCTGCCTATTCTGTGTGGACACAAAATACTTCAGCTTGTCTTCTAATTCATTATTCTAGGAAAAGGAAAACAGGAAACAACACTGTCAGGTCAGATACATGCAAAGGACTGCAATCACTTTACGTGTGAAAGTGACTTGATAGGTGCAGTGACACAGGGAAACCACAAAGACATTTTTGAAAGTTCAAGAAATGCAGTGCTCAGCAGCCCAGTCAACTGTAGCCATGCAGTAGATTACCACACCACACCAAAATTAAACAGGCAGTATTTGTCTTACCTCACACTCCACTATGGCAATTCTGTCCAGAAGCTCAGAGATGAACATATCCTTCTGAGCAACTTGAGCTCGCAGTGATTCAACCTTCACAAATTTGAGAAGACAACAATCAATAGAAATTAGTCATTGCGTGTTTTCAGGCACATCTTGTCTCTGCTCAGTTTATTCAATCCAACAGTTTTACAGTATATGGATTATTGGCAGTAATGCCTTATTTTATGAGTTCATCATTTAATTTTCTTGGAAGTTTCCTAGAAAAAACTTTATAATTCTGTGCGAATAATAGGGAAACTCAGAGCGCGAAAAAAGCTCAATTTAAACTTAATATCAATTTGTTATTCATTTGTTATTGGTAACTTAAATGAACTGGTTTATTCATTAGAAGTGTAGTAACTGAACACTGTCTGTATTTTCCCTATATACACGATAAAAATACATAATCATTTTGAGGACTCTTGTTGGAAATTATTCTGAAAAAATAAATATTACTGTTGGCAAAAAGAAAATGCACCACCCTTTATTGGCCCTGGGTCCTGATTAAGTCAAATATTCCTTGTGTGCACTGAATTAATGTGTACTCTGAGATCTAATAAATAAACTTCTTCAGCTGATGTATGCGTCCACACCCATTATCAAAACACAGAGTAGAGCAGAAGTGCTGAATGGATGTGACTGGACAGTTTCACACACAGATAAATAAAACCTCCTCACCTCCTCGATCATTCCTTTGACTTTACGCTGCTGGCAGAACACCATGTCGTTCAAGTGTTTGATTCTCTCACGGAGATCCACTGCTTCACCTTGCAGCTCCTTGGACCTAAACACAATCAGCACATACAGGATAAACTAAGGTAAACAGGGCTCTTCTTGCATCTTCCAGAAATGTGCAGTCAAATTAGGACTGCAGCACACTGATTGATTTGCAGGCATTACAGTAACAGTGCAATCATGACATGAAAGCTTCCTATTGACACTGGAAATAGTAGCTTAACAAAACAGTCCTAACTTGAAGATGAAGAACTTGAATATCCTCTGATCATGACTGAGCAAACTTCATCAACTGATGAAGAAGAAGTGACAACATTGAAAGCCCACAAAGAAGCAGATAAATTGACCTGGAGCTGGAATGATTTTGGCAAACTGATGTTAGTTTTTTCTGGATCTCACAGCAATTTGTACCTTTTGGCTACAGTTGCATCAGTTTGGTCCGTCAGCTCCATCAAGCGGAGACGCTGTTCACATTCCTGCAGCTTCTTCTGGAGTTGAGTCTTTTCCTGTGGAGATTCATTTTCAGTTTTTCTCAGTTGATACGACACAATGGCTGATGGCTGATTCTCAAAATAGTGTGAAATTCTCATGTCCACAGTTTCTATTTTTTCACAGCAGTATATGCATTTCATGTTGCTTTCAGACAGAATTCAAACATCAAACATTCAAAAAAACAATGGTCATAATCTTTCCAATGTAAATATTTCATTCAGTTCATAAATCTCGTCATTTTTGCATTGCTTTTTTTTACATAGGTACCAAAGCTACTGAACATGGACCAGGCAGACATGTCAGAAGAACCACAGACTTCTCAAAGTGCACTGCGTATGCTGTGCTTGTCAAGGGCAGAGGAAGATACAGAGGAATACAGAGAGAAAGGACAAAGATTACAATATAAGGTGTTTATTATTTGCATGAAGAATAATTTGTTTGATGTTCATCGTTTGACTTACCTTTCCCATACAGTCCAGTAGACGCTCCAATTCAATGATCCTTTGGTCCCTCTCTGCAATCTTGGCCTCTGCAGTCCGGATGTTTCTCTCTGCTTCCTCCAGTCGCCTGATGTACTCATCGAGTTGGGCCTGTGTGAACAGAAATACATTTCAGTTTAGTTGTCAAGAGTAAAAATGTGTCAAAAACAAAAGCATCTGCGGTATCTTCAGTAATCACTGCATGTCCATCCTGTTATTATGACACATTCAGTAAGTTTTGGTTTCTGTTGGCACTGAAACTGTGCGTGATGTGTCATGGTGAAGAAAGTAAATGCATAAGCAGTAAAGAATGCAGACCTGTAGGTTTTCAATCTCCTCTTTGTGTTTCCGTTGTTCCTCCAGTAGCTTTTCCTCATACTCCCTCTGTAGCTTTGCTGAGAGCTCCTGCAGCGCCTGAGCGTTGGCCTCCCGCGAAGACTCCACCTGCACAATTCACAGCATGTCACAGCAGAAATTAAGACTGTGCTCAGCTGATTAGTCAGTACTGACACTAGAGTACATAGTACACAGTGAGATCATCTGTCATTAGATCTGCTGGATCAAGGCATACTGTTTTATCTACCATCTTTTATGTTTTAATTCTTTGAAATGTGGGGTTATTCACTCTTCAATGGCAAGTGACTGCTTTTTGTTTAGTCATCACACAGACTAGAGCACGAGATGAGTTCTCAGAACTTTTGGGTCTCTTTTGATTATCAGTCAAGTTTGATCTTTACTTGTGATTTTACTGTAACCTGCAACAGAAATGACTAACTGGTAAGAATAAGGCGAAGAATAATAATTTCTAAACATATCTTGTCCCTTTCAATCGTTGCTGACTCATCAGACCATTTTGCAACAGATCATTTAAGCACCCACTTGTCACACTGGCTGAATGAGGTTTTCCCACAGTAATGTTTTGAAATGTGTGGATGCACATGTGGGTTCACGTGAATGAGTGAGTGTGCACTTAGTCTGACCTGTAGTCTCAAACTTTCATTTTCAGCCTGTGCAGCAGCCAGCTCCCTCTCCTTGTCTTTGAGTTTTTCCTGTGTTTTCTCACAGGTGCTCTGCCAACTCTTCGCCTCGTCTCTTGTGTTCATCCTGTTCTGACAGTTCTCCAGAAGGGATTTCTGCAAAGGAAGCTTCTTTTACTTATCAAGCCAACATTTTCTGTAATAGAGGCGTGCACTTGTCAGAAAGTCTTGACAGGTTCAGTTACACTGATTTGTTACCTGAAGGCCGATGTTGGCAGTTATAAGGGAGCTGTTCATCTGGTCAAACTTCTCCATGGCTGCCGTCCGGATCCTCACCTCTGACTCCAGACTCCTCCGATGTGAGTTGGCAGCCTGCAGAATCAAAGGGTGCACTGCTTTTTCAGATTTATTCACAGCTTCACAGATTGGAGGTTGATGAGGGAGTTCTGAGCAGTCTGATGGTGTTACATAATTAATTACCCTGATTTCCTGTGAAAGCTTCTGCATTGATTGCTGCATTCCCCCGAACTGCCCGTACATCCGCTCTCTCACCTTTTCCAGAGAATCTCTCACCTGGATACACACATGCAACATACAGATTATCTACACAGTAGCGCACACAGCCTTGCATAGATGACATGATGCGTTCATCTAAAGGCTTGACTGCTTGTTGTTTTAGTTTCCACTCACCTCCCTGATGTACCTCATCTCATCATGAAGGTGATTGACTGTCCACTCTCGTGCCATCACCTCCTGCTGTCTGTCCGAGCCCGTCCTCTGCACTACAGCGTACACTTTGGACCCATGATGCTGCGGAGAGGACTCTGGCACCCCATTGGTCATGTCTCCGAGGTGCTGAGGGAGACAGGATCACACCGCTCAGGTTTCTGTAGCCACCCTCCACTGAGGCTGACTAAGACTGTCATTGTGTTTGTGTATTTGTGTGCATGATTGTGTGCACACATGCACACCTGCAGGTGGATCACATGTTTGTGTGCAGATGCACATGCTTGCATATGTACACTTGATCAGGTATTTCCAGCACTATTGCTGCTGAGCATTGGAAACAGGAGGTTGGGAACGAAGGGCTAGAAAAAGTGCAGGGTGTATTGAAGGTGTCGAGTTTCTGCAACCCAGTACATGAGCTGCTGCCATTTCTGCCTATTGTACCTCTAACAGCCAGGCCACCGATGAAAACAGATGCACACCAGCACAGGAGCAGCGTAGCACTACAGACAATACAATAACTAAATAACAAATGATAACTGTCATGCCAGTCATGGACACAGATTAATTACTCAAGTGTAGTTTAGGGATTCAACCTCAATAAATATTTCAGATGTAAGAGGCAAAGGGCTGCAAATAACATAATCTTTTCATTATCAATTATGCAGTGTACTATTTTCTTGATTAATTGATACATCCTTTGGACTATAAAATGTCAGAAAATAATATCCATCACAATTTCTAAAGCCCAAATTGACTTCAAATTGCTCGGTTTATACTGAGTTTACTTTCATAGGAGACAAAAAAAAAAAAAACTAAAATACATATTTACATTTGAGGAGCAGAAACCAGATCATTCGTGAAATATAGCTTATTGTAAATGGTAAATCAGTTATTATAATTTGTTTCCACTTAATTTTCAACTGATCAATTATTTGTCTAATTTTCAGGTCTAATTATTGTAAGTCAAGATATTTACAGTATTCTTACAGCACATCTTGTTGAGTCTCTTCTATCTCAGAGAAAAACAAAACATTTTTGTGTTGGTCTCCTTCAACACCTGAGACACGGAATTTGTTACAGTCACCTCCCAGCATCTGTTCATGCTGAATATCTATGAAGACATTATTAATGGCAGCCTCTGAGGGCATTCACAGAGATGTGTTTTACAGAGGGATGTCAGTGACACACGCGCGTTGCAGTGTTACGCCTATTATTCATGCGGTGGATGTGGCTGTCTACCTGCTGAGGTGACTCCCTGCCAGCTGGCCTCTCTCTTTGGATCAACCCATTCTTCTTCTTCCACGCCCCACTGACATCTTTTTCTTTCTCAGTCTGCAAAGACAAAACAAGAACAACAAATATTTGTGTAAGATTGCTGTTGTGAATGATTCACTCCATTCCACTACAAAGTTCAAAAATGTTCAGATTACGTAAGTTTTATTTCGAGCAAACATTTCTCACCACTGACACCTTCTAATTAGCGAAGTTTCTGTTGCAGTAAAGGACACTAGTCTGTCATTGTTTCTGGTCACATGTAACAAAAACCCAGAACACAAGCAAACACTGTCTTTGAAATGTGTTCATCCAAAGGTGCTATATGACCTAAGCTTTATCACTTCTTCCCATGATTCCCCATGACAACAATGACTTACTGTAATATTTATATTATATTTATTTATTATCATGTGGTTGGTGTGGGATGTGGTCGGCTCTGTGCAACAACATTACAAATTTATGTGCCTGTTATATAAACATTTTATAACATCATTTCATCTTTATATGTCTGCTTATAGAATACTGTAACAGATAGATAGATAGATAGATAGATAGATAGATAGATAGATAGATAGATAGATAGATAGATAGATAGATAGATAGATAGATGTTTTAAAGTCTCTGCTAGATGTTCAGATCTATTATCCAGAGAAAGAGGCGTCAGCCTCCACATCTCACAGAGATAAGAGTGAGGAGAAACTAGAACAAAGACGCCAGTGTTGTCTCGTGGACAGAGCTGAGCCTCACATTTCTGCACCACTTAATCTAGAGAGAACATGCTGTTGAGAAAGGGTGAAGGCGGATGTGAATTCCCACAGATGGGAGGGAAGAACAGCCATATTAATGCACTCATAACACTGCAGCCTGCTTCTCTGATAGCTCAGAAAAACAAAGCTCTATATGCGCTGTCCTTTCAGGTTTTAATTTTACAATGGCAGTGTTTGACTAGACTCGTGGACAATGTTTACCTGTTTTTTGTATCTCAAACTGCAGCCAAGTAATCTTGGCAGAAAGAGCACACAGGGTTTTGTTTGTTTTGTTGCCTTGAGGAGAGTTTACCTGCTGACACATGTCACTGACAACCTGAATCTTTCAAACATGTAAAAATAACTTAGATGTCCCTTTGAGATAATCACATATCAGTGCACGGTCAAACACTTTACCGTAATTTGTTTGTGGCACATGAACTTACCACTTTTATCATATGACCCCATTGTGAAGGACTCGACTGATTGGATTAGCTCCTTATTCCCAACACAGGCATGAAAGTTGTATTTGAAGTCACAACACAAAGACCCTCTCATGTAGCTCATTGGGTTGAATCATGTTCACTTTGAACAGACTTTCAGCCATTGTGAAGATGAAATCTAATGCTGTAGGTGTAGAAACTTCTATATGTAGCAACTCTGTGTCCTTCAGTCCTCCGTGTGTATCATGGTGCAGATGTACTTTATCTCATCTAGGTCATAGTCACTGGTTGGATTGTGTCCATGATGTGTCAGGTTGCAGCACACTCCCTCTCTAATTTTATGGCGAACAACCACTTTAACCAGTGTTTTTGCTGAAACGTAATATCTCTGGATATCTCAGACAGAGGATGTATCGGTGGTTTCCTTCCTTCTTGATTAACTTTGTGTCTTCCCTTTTTCCTTTTCTGCTCTTTTTTCATCACAAAACCACACAAAAGCCAAGGGATCTACATTTGACCCTCCCTTAAGATTAGATCTAAGATCAAAGCAGCAGCTTCTGTGAAAACTTGTCTAAATAAGGACATGGACGCTCAGTGGATAAATTAATGTAACAACAAAAAATGGATCGTCAAATCCAGCCTGTTTAACCCTGCCAGTTTTAAACACCATACAAAGCATTTGAACTGAATCTTTTTGCAATTACAGCAGCACCTGCACTCCGAGCTCAGTGCTGAATACATAACGAGTCTCGATGAACAGGACACAGAGGTGAGTTTTTAACCTCTTGAACCCTGATATTCCTCTTCAAATTCTCCTGAAGCAGCTTTTTTCCACTGTGTGCTACGGTTTCACATGCAAATCATGCATCAGCCTGTTTTAGCACTTCAGTGAATAGACTGCGTTTATCTTTTGCATCATTTTGTGCAGATTTGTGTGTGAAATTTACACTTACATTTACATTCACTCATTCTGCAGATGCTTTTATCCAAAGCTGCTTACAAGTGGAGGACATCAGTAAAGCTTCAGTGCAGTGGGAAACTTTGGTGTATATATCATATTATTAATGTTATTATGAATATGTTGTAACTTTTGGATCTTGTAGCAATAGTTCAGCACTTTGGGAAAAGCAGTTGGTGTTTTTTTGTTTTTGTTTGTTTGGGTTTTTTTTTTTTTTTTTTTTAGATGTGTCAATAAGTGAGGTTAACAGGCAGGTTGATTTTGTTGCCTTTGGACTGAGTGAAACTAACCTAACTGTTTCCCCCCTGTGTGTTTGTGCTAAGCTAGCTAACTAGCTATACTGGCTGTATTTACAGACGTGACAGAGGCAGTAATCCTCTTATCTAAGTCTTGGCAAGGAAGCAATTATGCAAATTTCCCAAAATTTTATTATTCCTGCCATGGTAATATATCTTTTTTTTTTTTTTTTCATATCCTCATATTATTTTGCTTCAGGTGGCTAATTGTTTGTAGAAATGTCCACTGTGCTGTTAAAGCTGCTGATATCTGTCCATGGACACACTGGCAGCTGCAGGGGTGCAGAGTTATATCATCACTAACACACACTGTGGTATACGTTACCACCAGGCATATGTGTGTTGCTCCCCACCTTGTGTTCACTCTTGACCAGACTGTGCTCTGTCATCAGTATCAATACTCATGGTCACACCCTCCCGAAGGGAAGCACATTCAGAGATTAACGCAGCATGCTATCAGTGGAGTGTATGGAGGTGTGGTAACCTGACAAACACCATGCTTCTTGGCCAAGGTTCATACAAAACATGCCACCATCCCTCTGTCAGGATCCTGCACAGTTACAAATACCAAAAGCCTCCTCAGGGCCAGCAGTAAGTAAAGGATCGCACTCAGTTCTCACACTCTCGCTGTCAAACTCTGGCATCAGCTCCGGATCCTTAACACAAACAAAAGCCAGGGCTGAGCCACCTACAGCAAACACCCACACAGCCTGCAGCGTAGACTCACAATCATAATTCACATGGTCACAATGTGCAGTAACAGACATGGATACTGCCTGAGTGTAAATCTGCACTCCGCTGAGCAAAAGTCATTTTTGGAGCTATGTTTGTTCTGTTACCTGGGTTTGAGTTAATACAGTTACCTAAGATGTCAGGTGTCTCAGTGAGAAATCAAACGTGGTGTCTGTTCAGCAAAATCATTTTGAATATTTTCTGGTGTATGGGATAGATTTGCAATGCAGAGCCTGAGCTGAGCTTTGAAGTAAATTGGAAACAGCTGTGTGCACAGTATCACACGCACACACCCTCATGTCATGATTGTGTAACTGGACCAGATGATAAAAAAACCATAAATCTCAGTAGCTCCACCATCGTACTTTCTGGGTAATAAATATGATGAATTGATGTTTCATTTTCAGTTCTTATCATTCTCGTACATCACTATCAGCTATCGAGAGTGCCTCGGTGTATGCATCATTAGAAAGAGACACAAATTCATTTGGTTTGTTGAGACAGATTCAGTTAAACCAAGAGGGAATATAAGGTTTAACTCTATTCATTAACCCTTTACCTATCTAAATATGGCTGTCAAGCAAGATTTATAGGCAGGACTCGACTTGATTAATTGTGGAATTTCAATGAGAGGGAGATGTATGACTTACTGTGTCTGAGTTTTCCGTTTTAGACTTGTTGTTTCCATCATCTCCCGCATGTAGAGTTAACCTGAGACGTCTGATTCTCCTCTGAGAACAACAAACAAACAAACATACAAAAGACATTATGTTCTGCAAGCAAATTCACTTCTGCGGTATGTTAACAGACTGAAGAGTTTCCATTAAAACATCACTGCAGCTGAGACACTGAATGATTACAAATCTCACAGACTTCAACATCCACCGCCATGGGTTCATTTATAGACAATAGCAACAGAACTTCAAACAAATTTCATGTAAATGCTTTGACAACTGAGCTACTGAGACATCCTGCTTTAATATTTACACTACACTGGGTGCTTTGTTTGGTTGTGTAACAAACAAGATTTTTTTTTT
The DNA here is from genome assembly GCF_046630095.1 of Trachinotus anak. Classification (NCBI taxonomy): domain Eukaryota; kingdom Metazoa; phylum Chordata; class Actinopteri; order Carangiformes; family Carangidae; genus Trachinotus; species Trachinotus anak. Next base: position 15,421,505 of record NW_027273862.1, on the reverse strand, counting down.
TTTACAGTTAAACGTATTTTAAAGTTTTATTTTAAGACATTAGCCCATAAAAAAAGTACTGCAGTAATGTAATCATATCATACTCAGTTTAAAATATTCTTCATTTACAAACAATGGGTATAACTTTAAAAGCTGGTGTAGTACAAAGGCCTGTTTTATCAGAGAGCTGTTCAAATAAACATGACAGCCCTGTCTCCTGCACACTCAGCTCCCATTACATGCTCTTGTAAGTGAACACATCCCATAACAAACATGAACTTCCAGAAGATTGGGGAATAGAAAATATTTGCTGGGACTGAGAAAATGTATCATGCTGTATACGGACAAGAAACAAGTGGCTACAAAGTTAAACCAACAGGGGACAAACAGAGGAGGGAGGAAAAAAGCACTTGGCTGTTTGCAAAACACAGAGGAGCAGGAGGAGAGACAAGGGGAGAGACACAGGGAGAGTTTCAGTGTCCTGACTTCTCTGGGACTTCTTACCTCACTTGAAGACTCTGGAGAGTCCTCTGTTGTTGTTGTGGTGGTGGAAACAGTTCGTCCTGAACCGTAGCGAAGCATGTCTCCTCTTCTGTCCACTCCTCGCTTCTCTTCCTCTCCCTCTCCCCAGCCCTCCTCCCACCCTTTCCTCTCACTCTCCTTCCTGAGTTCTGCTCAAAGTCTCAGAGCGACCATCTGCCCCCGGCCCCAGCCAGGGAAGAGGAGGGAAATTCCACTCTCTGTCAAGTCTGGTGGTGGTGAATGGTGAGTCCACAGGCCCCCAAGGTGCCCTCTCAGTCAGGGAAATGACCAGGTGCAATCCAGTTCCACACTCAGTAACACAAACACAAGTATGTCATTGTCCTTCCAGCCACACTCTTCCTTAATCCACCGGATTGACAGACTTGTCAGTCACTCAGCAACCTTCCTGTCTGTCTCTGTGACGGTAACTGTGTTTCTCTGTATTCTCATCAGACCTGTTGGGCCACATTTCACCTGCCTCGCTGGTCTGTGCCTCTTTTACAGGGCGGATTCTCTCACTCGGGCTGGGACAGGTGGAGCAATTGTTATCCACAGGAGTGGCTGATAGGCGGAGCTGCCACTCACTCACAGTAAAGGAGTGTGATAGTATCTTCCTGTTATGGTTATGCATGATATTATTACTTGGTCGAAGTCACTGGTACAAGCAATAAGCCTATGTTCTTTTATCAAAAGCTTGGTTAAAGGAAGTAAACACATATAATCAAGAACTGCACCACAAATTAGAGGTTGTACTATATTTGAGTATTTCCATTTTATGCTACTTTATACTTCAAGTCCAGTGGTTATCAGAGGGAATATATTGGACTTTTTCCTCCACTACATTTATTTGTTAGCAAAAGTTATGATCAGCATATACATATAATGTATTGTAACAGATTAAAGTACCAATATAACTATATAAAATAGTTAAAATGAGCTCCATTTGACCAACTACAATGTCTATGTACCTCTTACATATCAATACATCAATAATATTGATCCAATTATATAATAATATAAAACTGAGATCATTGACGATTTTTATGATTTTTTTTAATAAAATCAAAAAATGTGAATGCAGGACTTTTATTTGTAATTGATTATTTTTCCATGTGAAATTGGTACTTTTACTTAAGCAGTTGAGAACAGTCAAAGTCTGAAATAAGTTTATACTGAAACTACAGGAGGTGTCTCACATACTGAAGGAGTTGCTATGGCTAATGAATTATTGATACTGTTGATAGTGGATAGTGATGAAAACGAAGACAGCACGGCAAACATTATTTTTTAATGCCATTGTTACTCTCTGCCTCACGACTATACCATCACTTGGTTTTACACGATGGATGTGTGCTCATCAGTTCATACTTACTCATTCTGTCAAATACCTTGAAGAAGCCAGCAGCCAGTCATCATGACAGCCAGATCACATTCCTCATATGAATGGCCTGCAGTTACTCCCTTTTAATAGAAACTAGAGACACAGAGTCACAGAGGAACAACAGAATCAAGTTGCCTGGCAAGAGCTTGTTCAGCTTTACATCATTTTTCAACAAAGATCTGCTGTTACCTAATGTCGAAACACAGCAGTAAATATGAAAAGAAAAAAATTCTCTGAACAACATAAGAGGCCTTTCTACAGGGCCGAGTAGTTAATCAGTAACCAGACATCAAATAAATGGTGTTTCTTTGCTTTTGCAATCAGTGACCAAGTCTCCCAGCCAGGCCTCTGTCAAATCCAGTCTTATGTAGAAACCCACTCCCATAAACATATGTACATTTATAGTCACTTCCTGTTGTGATTGCACTCTCATTGTTTGCATGATAAGATCTTGATTCAGCATGAGATTCGCTGCACCACATGGCTGGTCTTACAAGATGGACCAAATTTACAAGGAGCACATATGACTGAAAAGAAAAAACTCACTGACTTTTTTAACAAAGCCCCTGTATGTTGACTTAATGCATGTCAACAAGAAGATGAGCAATATGTAGACAGCAGTGGTGGAAAGTAACTCAGTACATTTACTCAGATAATGTACTTAAGTATAAAATTACATGAGAATTTCCATTTCATGGCATACTTTTATTCAACTACTATAACTATTTTACACATAAAAATCTTATAAAATATGATGCTTTGTTATAGATTCTTTTGATTTGTTATAGACACTTCCCATTAGGTCTCATTAGAGTCCCATTAGAGCTGAGACAATTGTCAGTTAGTTGATCAATTGATGAGCACTATATTGATAACTGACTTTCAGTCATTTAAGTCATTTTTCATGCATAAATATTCATGGTTACAGTTCCTTAAATGTGACAATTTGATGTTTTTCCATGTCTTTGATTACAGTAAAAGGCTCTGGGAAATTGTGAAGGGTATTTTCTCATTTTCTGATTTTTAGAGACCAAACAATTAATTGATTAATCGAGGAAACAATCAGCAGATAACAATGACAATAATCGTTAGTTGCAGCCCTACATAAAATGAATTAGCTCCACCTCAACCAACTACCACAGGAAAATACTGCTTACACAATAATGTATGAGTACTAACAATCTAATAAGATCAGATATTGTTTTACATTTACAGGGGACATTTGATAGCCTACATGCAATGACACTTGCATACTTTTACTCAAGTTAGATTTTCAATGCAGGACTTATGATTGTACTGGGGTATTTTTACTGTGTGGTAAAGCATCTGAGTATTCTCTCCACCACTGGAAGACAGTGATAATTAATAGTTCATGTTGTCCGGGTAATAATAGCCTATTGTTTGTTGCTGCTTGCAGGTTACAGTACAGGTATTTGATCTTCCCTCCTGTGTGGGGGTAGTTGCCTAAGTGGGACTTTGCTGTTGAAACCAAAAAGAATTGCTGTTGTCTGCTCTGCTGTGGAATTTAGGTTGACCTGTCTTTGCTTGACAGAAAGTTGCCATTGCAGCTGTTAACAGACAAATGTGCTGTCTGTGATAAAATGACACAGCCTCACAGTGCTATACTGTTTTCAGAAATGTGCGGAAAACCTAAAAAAACGCAGATAGAATTTACATGCTTTATTTTTGAAGTTCTATTTTGGTTCTGGTTGTCCGATTGTTACTCTACAAAATCTCTCTGAAAACTCCCTGCAACACAGGCTCTGAACATGTATAGGCACAAGACATTAGTACAACTTTGAAATGAAATATTATTACTGGAGCTGCCATGTAAGAAAGGAACTTTGGACTCTCATAGATGTAAGCTGCTGGACAAGCTTATTTTCTTAGCAATGTGAAGAAAACCTTGTACTGTAACACAACATTACAGACACACACAACTGTTTTTCCAATGCAAGGGCTCAGGGCCAAAACAAAAGGACATTACAATAGTTTTACAGATTGATAACAGCTGATAAATCCCCTGTTGAGTGATCTAAGCAAATTAATGTAAAAGGGGCACACTGGACTTGGGGGTTTCCTAATGTTTCTGTGTAAAACATATCACAAGTGGATTTGGCTTCACGATGGTATTTGAGGGATGGTAGTGTCCAATAATGATATTGATTCATCATATTATATACAATAAATAATTACAGTATATAACACCCTGAAATTAGTGTTTTGGAATAATGAGTACTTTTACTTCTGATACCTAAAGTACATTGTGCCAAAAATACAACTATTTTAAATGCAGGACTTGGACTTGGAGTGGAATATTTTTTGACTTTGACATTTCAACATTTACTTAAATGAAAGATCTGAATACTTCTTCCATTGTTGACAGTGACTCCAAACACAAAACCTGAAAGCAGGTTTGTCCTGCTGTACTGAGGTACTGAGGCATTCATTGCCTGAGGTGTCCACCCCTTGTTTGGTGTTTGGGAGTAATGTTATTAGTATTGCTGAAAACAGACACAATCAAACTTTGTGGGTGTTGGTCCAAGAATGAGGACAAGAATGTGACTAGTAAATCAAGAGGACACTTAAGACCATGGCATATTAAATACAAATATGTCATCCATACAATTTGTAAACCAGCCATAAATCATAATCACATATACAAGTATTATAATGAGCTAGTTATCTTTAAGATGGAGGTATTTGGGAGTGAAAAGGGCTGTTGGTGTGGGAGCCGTCCCCCCTTTATGTCCGTCTGGGTCTGCAGAGGTCTGACAGCTCGACTGGGTAATGACAAAAACCAGCCCCCCACTCCCACATACAAGCCGTTAGCTGTTTACTTCTTCATTTCTACTTCTTGTAGAAAAGTAGTGAAACACAGAAACAGACATGGCTTTCCATTGATAGTGACCACTTTTTTATACACCAATTTACTCAAACACCACAAATCCTCATATTTTTTCTTAGCTCAGTTTACTGGCCAATGAATATTCAGGTATCAAATTTCTATTTTTTTCATCTTCTATCAACTCTTTAAAATATAAAATCTTTACCACAGAGACAAAACTATGAAACTTGGCCTTATTACCATTATTGCAGCTAGGTGGCAGCATGGTACTGTGACATTTTCACACAAAAAAAATCACAAGCTGTTTTCATTTTTTATGTCCGCCTACACTGAGCACCAGAGCTGCAAGACTTGTAAAACTTGTATGTTTTCTTTTTACAGCTGTGAAACAGAGAGCCCTGTGTGAAAAAGAGAAGCTGTTCACAACTTTAAATACTTCCTCACATCAGAAAAGACATTCCCTCCAAGACAACTCTATCTTTCTTTCTCTCTCTCTCTCTCTCTCTCAGCTGTCTACCTCTTTATTTCCCAGCAGTCACTCTGGTTGAAGTCACTCAAGCACATAAAGGAATCCCAAGAATGATCACCTTGTTAAGTATACAAAACTTTTCCCTTAAGCCCTCCAGCCTGCAGCCCCTATTAGTTTACTGCTTGGCTTGACACAGAAGAGAGAGAGATAATACTGTGGCACTTGAAAGGTTGATTTGTCTGTTGCACACAGAATAGCAACAAATGAAGGTCATGCCCTGCCAACAAAAGCCAGCCAGCCAGTGAGAGTAAGAAAGCCTCATCTATTCACCTCCTTTTACTGCGGCGGTCAGCTGTAGATCTGAATGTAAAGAAATGTCCAGATTCTTTGGATGCTGATTAACAGCTTTGATATCAGAGTAAAAACAGTTCTCTACTAAATTTATTACAAACACATTCACTTTTAACTGAGCTGCTTAAGTGAGCTCCTGCTCTACACCAAAGTTTTTGGGCTGAGAGGTGATCAGACCTAAAGACATGATACATGTGCTTCATATGCTCCAGCAGTAAAAATACTGACCCACTGAGCACATTATGAAAGCTAGAGAGCTGCTATTGACACAGCTGCTACAGAGATTTTATGTGAGAATGAATGAAGTCAGTGACACACTGATCAAGTCATCTCTGTCAAAAAAAGCTACTGTACAATATTGAGATAATTGTACTTTTCTTGAATTTTATATACGGAGAGAAATGTTGTTCTTTTTATTCCACATTTTTCTGACTGCTTAATTACTTTGTAGATTGACCTTTTGCACAGTGCCACCAATGCAAAAAATGCATCCTATCAAATAATTTGTGTCTTTTATATTGTCTATTTTTTTCTTGAAAGGTCCCATATTGAAGGAAGTGAGATTCTGTCTTTGTTGATAATAAAGCAGGTCTGGGTGCTATATTAATACTGTGAAAGTATGAAAGTGCTCAGTTAGAGAAATACACACAACCTATATTCAGAAATTGAGCCTTAAAATGAGCCATCAGGACTTTTGCAATGTTATGTTACAACAAAGCAGTCACCACTCTCAGCCATGCCCCAAACCCAATCTTCTGACTGGCTCACTGAGCTTTTGTTGCTAGAGCTTCTCGTGGTATCAAAAGTACAAATAAAACACTAGAAAAGTGTGAAATATTGGAGCTTTAAATTGTGAAAAAAAATCTGCCATAGCGGTGATAACATCAGGCTATTTCGATAATTTTGATAGTTTCATGACTTTTCAATCACTTGTTGTATCACTCGTTCCTAAAAAGCTCTTAAAACAAGCTGATTTCTCTCTGAAACCTTCATTCATGTAAAACTTAAAATGTATTTGAAGTCTCCCTCCATTAAAAAAATGTGTTTTCTTCATTGATGCTTCACCTGGATGTTTCGAGCTTCACAGTGCAGAAAGTGTGTGTGCAGACTTTGACACTAGAAGGCTGTTTCAAGATTCATCTGCTGAAGGGACAACATTTCTCTGTAGTTTCATGTCAGGAGAGGATCTTGAAATCTTAAATGTCAGTTGGCAGGAATTATTCACCAAGCAAAAAGCATGTGCGAGTAACTGGAAGTAACTTTATTTTAGTCTCAGCAGGATTTATGAACATATAAATGTGTACAGAGAGGTAGTGGCTGGAATTTGTTTCAATCCACTCTCCCCCTCGCAGGTGTTGGACTTGGGCGTATGCAGGGCCAACAGAGAGTGCAAATCATCATCATCATCATCATCATCATCATCATAACAGTGTAGCAAAACATTGATTGTCTGTTAATTTCATTTGAAGAAATTCCATCATTTAGTTAAAGGAAAATTTGAGGAGGTCCAAATATGTTCTCTTACAGGACCTGTAAAGACTTATCTACAGAGTGGCACAATTCAAATACACACGAAGGTTAAACAAAAAGACACCATATTCAGTGTTACTGCCCCCATTCAGGACAGAAATCAGAGATGGCAGTTATATCAAAGCGTTTCCAGTATAAAAATGTGTTCAGAGATCAAATGGTTTTGAGATTTGCGGCTTTGTTCAGTGCTCTAACTGTTAAAAAAAAGTCTGATAGTGAATCAGTAATCGTATACAGTTAATTAAGGCATTGTCACATGTAGTAGTATGTAGTTTTTTCCAGTAGATGTAAAGGCAATACTGTGGTGTCACTAATATACAAGTAACCTGTGTAGTAAATTACAAAAAAAATTCTGTTGATAAAAATGAATGGAGCAACAGTATTATTGGTCATCAGTAATATAAAACTGTATAAAAATTGATGTGTACAAAGTCCCTTATTTATTGTTCCCTAAAAACCTCACTGAGCCAGGATTTTGTATATTCAACCATGTATAAATAAAAAAAATTAAAAAAAACATCCTGACGCTTGATATTTTTGGATTTGATCTTCATTCATTTAAAACCAAAAAAAGTAAATATATTTTATTCAACTGAATAGTACAAAAATTTATATTCAGATACTGTGTGTAAATTTAAAATATTTGATAGGCATAAAAAAATTAAGTGTTAATAAATTCATATTGTCCACAAAGGCAGTACTGATTGTGTTGTTTTTACAGTGCATTAAAGAAGCGTTTTCAAGTTTACTAATGCTAGAATAATCACTGACAAGCATGTGTAATCCATTTGTTAACAAAGGAACTGACAATCTTGGACAGGTAAGACTTCATGTGAGAATGTACAGTTACCAAATTAAACAGTATGTACATTTCATTTCTACAGAACAGGAAAAAATCTCAAAAGCTGCTCAAATAATACAGAATGTATCCAGATTTAGCATCCAGGAGAATTAAGTGGATCCAATTATGTGTGAATTTTTACAAACAATATCTCAAATGACCTCACTTAGCTGGAAGTCTGTGAATATTGACACAGATCTTTTAGTGTAATATCTAAAGTTTTTCTCTAGCTGTTTGGTCCAACAGTGATGCATATAAAGCAGCTTCATTCTTGACTTCGGAGCTTGTTTACAAAGTGAACGTGGACAAGATGTTGTCCTGACTTGAGGAGCGCTTGTACCCTGAAGATGAACTGAAGTATGTCTCCCCATCAGTGCTGATGTCGTCATCGTCATCATCATCCAGATTGTTGAGCAGTGGAGCAGAGGTGTTCTTACGCCTGGATGAGACAGAATAATATTATAACTAGGACACTGAGAAAGTCTGTGTGTTATTCTTAAGCCTTTTCTTATTGTAAAGCACTGATCTGACTGCTATGGATGATTAATTACAGATGTTTACCTGATCTCACTTCGCATCGCTTTGAGCTGGCTCTGGAGCTGCTCGTTGGCCTCCTGTTGCTCATCCAGGTCTCTCTGCAGCTTCTTCTTGCTGTGCTCCAGTCGGTCGATCTCCTCCTCAGCCTCATCCATCTGCCTCTTCAGGGCCTTTAGACGCAGATTCAGCTTCAAGAAAGAAACAACATACAGTGTGTTAAAATGGTTGAAGATCAACAATTACTTACACTGTGTGGCTGAAAGACAGATATTTGAATGTAGTTATTTAATTTAATCTTATTTCATTTTAATCCTTAATCTTTGTAGAATGAGTGTGTATTACATACTTGGTCCTTTTGATCCTGCAATGAGTGATGTTCTTCTTCAACTTGCATCATCATTTCTTTAACCTTTCTTTCTAGTCGGCGGTTCACTAGCTGCAGGTTGGCACGTTCTCTGAAACACATTCAGTGCAATGCATCATCATTGACAGACAGAAAGCTTAAAACTATGAGCCGGTTGATAATATAGAGTCTGATGATTAAAGACCCTGTGTAGCTCCATTACCTTGAGATCTGCAAAACTTAAATCCATAATCTAGTTCAGATTTTTACAAATCCATCAATGTTTAAGTATTAAGTCTAACTTTAGCACCTGAAACCTACAGGTCACTACGTGGATGTCAACCCCAACCTATTGAACCTCTTTATTTTTCAGTCAAACCTCTTCCTGGGGTTTTTCTCCTCCATCACCTCATCTGTACTCATCTCTATTCCCAGCTGAAGTCTTCATCTCACCTTTCCTCCCCCTCCAGCCTCTCCTCCAGCTCCTGTATGCGATCCTCCAGCTGGGTGACCAGGCCTTCTTTGTTGGACTTCTGAGAGCCCTCTAGATGAGCCACTCTGCCCTTCAGGTCTTTATTCTATAGAGATTAGAGACAGAAGTAGTGAGGTGCATAACTGGACTAACTGGGGTTTAAAGCATAATCGCATCTGTGTGTATAAAATAAATACATAACATGGATATGATATGAGGATGGATACAATCAAATGAAAATGATGAATAGACATGAGTGAATTAAATGAGTTGGTGCTTTGAACTGAGTTTGTAGAGCAGCACTGTGTGTAGTTGTTTTCCTCCAGACAGGAGAGTGTGTACCTGTCTCTCCAGAGTCATCTTGTCACACTCCAGGTCCTGTCTGCTAGCCCTCTCCTGCAGGAGTTCATTCCTCATCTGCTCCACCTGTCAAGCCGAGTCCAGACACTGTCATTGCTACGCTCCCACACACTCTGATGACAATTATTATCAGGCACTGTCTGAGTCTCACTCCCACCAGGAACCACTGTAGTGCCCCATGAGTCAAAATGCTGAAGAATAGAAGACTTAATGCTGAAAGGGCCCTAGTTAATTGGTGAGCTGGATTTTCTTGTTTGGCTGCATTCCACCTATTGTTGAGATCCTCATGTCAATGCTCAGTGACAGGTGGTTGTAGAATAAAAAAAATCAAACACTGTTTCTATAAAGGATATGTAGCTGTGGGCTTTCAAAATGTATAGAAATATTAGTTTATGTGTAAGGTGTGCATGCTTATACAACTTAAAAGGAATAGTTTGACGTTTTGTTTAATAGTCTTGTTTGCTTTCTTGCTGAGAGTTGAGATCAATACCACTCTCATGTCTGTAGGGAAAATAAGAATAATAAGCTACACCAGCAGCCTGGCTCTGTCCCAAGGTAACAAAAACACCTACCAGCACTAAAGCTCACTAATTAACACTGATTTTGTTACCAGGCTAGCTGCCTCCCCCTGTATGCAGTCTTTATGCTAAGCTATGTGTTTGAGATGAGATATAAGTGTGGTATAGATCTTCTCATGTAACTCTCTACAAGAAAGCAAATCAGTGTATTTCCCAAAATGTCAAATTATTTCTTTAATACTTATCTGGTGTCATCATATATCAACTCACTGCACATTAAATCAACTCAGAGAGGCCTGACTGCATGAGCATGACTGTTTGGTGACAGCCCAGTTCAAAAGAAGAGAGGATGAAAACTAATCGATACAGTGGTGATAGGTCTTTCTTTGTGAGAGGAGCTTAGAATTGGTGATATTTTATGCCAATTAGTGGGTGACAGTGGGCTGCTCTGATGAACGATGGCCCCTATAACTGGTGCACCCAGCACAGTGCTTGAGGGAGCTGAATCAGCAGACTGGAACATAGAGCGAAACTAATCTGCTTTGTGAGAGACGGCAGGAGAGGAGAGGGGAGATTACTCTCATTTAGACAGGAGAGGAGCACCTGGTGCCAGGAGAGACGCAGGTGTTCTTCCTGCTGCCTCTGCTGCAACCCCACCACCCCTCCACTCCATAGCCATTCACCACCCCCGCCTCGCCTCCCCACAGACATTAGAGCACACACACCAGCACATACCCACATGCATGTGTTTGTGCACGCACTCACAAACACACACCACTAGCGCTCAACCTACTCCACTCTGACTGCACAAAGCTCGAGCGTTGCCTTGACAACTGACCTCAGTCTCATGCTGAACCAATGCCACTTTGTCACAATGCCACTCTACTCTCTCTGCCAGAATTTTTTTAAAAGGGAAACCATTTAAGGAGATTTAAAAACTCTACTCAACCACACTAAGCCTCTCTTGATGTCACTAAATTTTGGTCAGAACCTTTGAATCTGTGTCACTTCCAAACAGAGGGGAACCTGTAACCAAGCCAAATATTACAGGCCTGCCTTTGGATCTCATAGTTCTCATCTCATCTCAGTTTTACGCTTAATATAAAGGAGTTGTAAAGGTGCCACGAAACTATGACCACTAAACTATATTTGCTACACAAGACATACACATTAGCATGAAATCAGCAAGGTTGCAATAAAAGAGTGTTATTTCAAAAACTCCAGAACCAACATCCTCCCTCTGATTAGTAAGCACTCTCCCACATACAAACAACAGTCCTAAAAGCACATGTACTTTATCTAAATCTTACTTCACAGCGCCTCCGTCAGCAGCTTTATCACAGAGGAAGGAAAACTGGAGCATTTGCATGCGAGGATATAAAAACTGACTTCAAGTACAAGAGGTGGATTTGTTCTCAAGATGAAGTTACTGAGTATAATTTCCAAGTGAACTCCACAACCTGAAAACTTGAGACATTTGGCAGCTTGCATATTTTGGCTCGGGCAGTGCATTAAGAAGGGTCTTTTGTGACTGATGCATGAAAATTGGATAGACCATGCTGGCAGGCCGCCAATCTGAACGATTATGCAAGATCACCTTACAAAGCAATAACCCACCACTTTATCCAGGCCAGAAGTAAACTGGGAGTGTGGATATTGTATGTAAAGGAACACACACCTCAGAGTGTGCACATGCACCAAAGCACCAATAAAACCCATCAACCTGCACATCAATAATGTGAATTGGCTCTTTCAGGGCTAGTTTTGAGAGGTGAAATTGTTTTGAAGAGGTCACATGCTCCTTTCATTTAGAGATTAGTGGTTGTGGTTATGATGTTAGAGATGGTAGACAAAACAACAGGAGATCTGGATATCATTTACAGATTGAGATGGAAAAGAGACACATCTATGTGAACTACAGAGAACATGGACAGCAGGTCAGTGACACAAGCGAGCGCTGATAATGACAATGTGTTGAGTGTGTGTGTTTTGTACCTGCTCTCTTCCTCGGTCTATCCTGTCCATCAGCTGGTCTCCACTCTGACGCTCTTCATCCAGGTCCAACTCCAGTTGAGCAATCCTGTCCTGCAAAATGAAGCAGTTACATCCATATGGTTAGTAAGTGTTACCATCTAAATATGTTTTCTGTAAGTATTTAGCTGAATAATTCTCCATTACGGTCTACTGACGTGTTCAAGTATCCTAACTGATTGTCATAAGGTCTTTTGGAATTATTTGTCATTTATTATAATATCTGCTAATGACAGAACCAGCTGACATCATTATGTACCTCCAAGAGTTTGATGTGTCGGGACTTGTCTTCTTTAGTGTGGGCGTTTGCCTCAGCCTGCACCTCCAGATCATGAACCTTATGCTCCAGCGTCTTCTCCCGGAGCTCAGCCTCTTCTCGTTCCCTCTGACATTGCCGCAGGTCCTCCTCCCGGCGTGATAACTAAAAAAAATGCATCAGTACACTTCAACACCTGAAAAATTGGTGGAAGATCATTGCTTATTGCAAACACATTTTATTACCATGTATAGATACCTAAACCACATCTTCTTACAGAAAACATTTTATCACAGTTTGATCCCTGAAGATGAGTGAAACTTGTCTAATAGGGGCCCAGTGTCTCATAACAAAGACCCTCAGCATGTTATAAATACTTGCGCAGTAAAGGTGAATTAAACCCTGCCCTCCTGTTGAAAGCCCATTTCACTGTTCACTTTGCTTCTTATCAAGTATTACCATTCTAGAGGTGTCCAACAGTTTAGTCGCTGCTTAGGGAAATTATCATATGGTTCCCCTGAGTGGCTAATGAATTCAGCACAGCTAGTATTTACCTCAGCAGCAGAGCCCCCCCACGCCCAAGAAAAATGCCCCCCACTGCTTAATGCTAAGACAATGAAAATTCATCATCTGCCCTTACTTCTCACCCAGAACGAATATTTGGCCATTAGTGCAGAATTATTATATATTTAATCTTGTAAATACTCAAGTAATATCTAATTTAAGCCATGGAGCTAAAGCTGAGCATACAAAGATTAACTAAGTGTAATGGGATAATCACCCATCCTCCCTCAAGCCCTGGACAGCAATAAGCAAGTTTGGAAATGAATAAATTAATGCGTTAATGATTTAATGAAATCAATCTAGGGAATGAAAATGATTTATCGCTATTTTTATGCTGCCTTCTTGACGAGATCTCTCTTGAAAAAGGCTGGCTAAATAAAGGAAAAGAGGATGCATTCAGCCTACATTTGTTATTTTCATTATGGTCTGCCAAGTTCACATGGGTGGAGACCTACAGAGCATTTAAGAGCAACTGGAAAAGTGGACTCACTACACCCAGTGCAGATCAATCAGTTTCTCAGGAGAGGCAGAGGAGGAGGATGTGAATCCAGCCAGTACAGCTTTCAAAACAATGATATCACAACAATGACATCCTCCTCTTCCTGTGCAGCAGCTGGAAAAATATGCATTAGCATGGATACAGACAGAAAAAAGGAAGAACCTGGATGCTGACCTTGTCCTGACATACACACTTACTACCACCACATGACATGTATTGCTTTAAAATCCGTAAAATTGAGTGGCTGCTGTTATGCATGACAAAGTATGCAACTACTGACCACAGGTTCCAGAAGTTAGTTCCTCTGAGAGAAGAAAATGTCTCTTCTTTTTCCTTGCAAAGAAGCCTCAAGCTTAAAAATCAAGTCATACCTGCCAAAACCTCTATTAAAAAGATACCCAATGGACTTTTTATTATAAACAGAGTTTTGTTTACAAGGTTAGAGTTAGGGTACATGCATGCATCCTTAAAGCCTAACACACATGTTAAATGCATTTCCTATTACATAAAATACTTGCATACCTCCTTTTTTTAATGTTTTGAAATCAACATTGTTAACAGTGACTTGTTTACATTCACTTCATTTATAAGCACATTGGACACATTACCCCCAGCAAACTGTTACCTCCCTGTGCAGCCAGCAGAAATGTGTATCACATCACCCCTGCGCTCATGGTGTCCTTGTGCACATGCTAGTAGAACACAAGACACGATCAATACATGCACCTGCTTATCTAAAGAGTTCAGAAACTCCACAGGGTACCAATAAGTATGGTCTCAGAAATTGGGGGAGTTCTTTTCTGCCTTCACTCGATTCAATTATAAAACAGTTGGTTTGGTCACTGTTAATACAGTCTCAACTGCCCTACCTTGTTAAATAAACATCTGATAGATACATAAAAACAACCTAAGTCATCCCCTTTCTATCATTAATTATCCACATTCATCTATTTCTACTTTCAACAAAAACATTCTTCACATTCCAAAGAACTGAAAAGGATGAATTGATTGAATGGACACAATGCAGGGTGGTCAGAGGTTGTTACATTCCACCATTGTGGTGTTAATATTAAAGATCAGAAAGGGATTCACCACATTTCCCTTTTAATTCTACATTTGATTGTAAACTTTAATTCAAATAAAGAACAGAGACCTTCTGTGACTTGACTCGGCTCACTGACTTCACTTTAATACTATGTTTTGGGTTTGAGAAGACAGCAGGGAGCAGAAATATCTAAGTGATGACATCGCTCTCTGAAAGGAGAGGGTGATGTTAGTGGGAGTGGTCAAACTGGTTGAGTAGGAACAACGGCTCATCAACTGCCGTTCTGCATGGGAGAGCTCAGTTGGCCTGACTAATGATGGCCTTGATTTGACCAGTCTCACCATGAAAGCAGTGTCAGCATTCAAGTATGTGTTTCCTCTATGAGTGCCCATTATGTTAGACGAGGCTGACGTAGCACACTGTACCTCTTCCTGCAGGGTTTTAGTAGTCAGCAGGTACTTGTCCAGCTCCAGTCCTCTCTCCTTCAGAACCCTCTGCAGCTCTGTCAGCTCCCGACGATTCTTCTCTTTATAAATATCAATCTGCTCCTGCAGCTCCCGAGTGGAAGACTGGGACGCCTCCACAATATCATTCATCTAGAGGCACAGTAAGAGAGAGGGAGGAGGCCAAAGAAAGGGAGAGATGTAATATTGACAAGTCTACTGACTTGAAACATACTGAACTGGAATCATTTTGCATCCTTGAATCTTTAATAACAAAAGTTAAATCATTTAATGGCCATAGACAAAATTTGATCCTGATGAGGACTCTATGAGGTCAAAAACGGGTTGGTGTTTACCTAATATGCCCAACTAAATAAACATTTTCTCCTTGCTCTGCCTGTCCCTGAAGAATGTTTTCTCTTTGTGACCATTTTTTTCATCTTTCACAGCACCTGAATGTTCCTTGTAACTGCTTGTGAAACTGAGTGAACACTTGTCCTCTGCCTTGTCTAAAAAAGTTGGAATATGACTCAACTGTTTTAAAAAAACACAATGATTTTAATAAGAGATTCATTAGATCAATCAAAATGAACTGGACATTCAAATTGAGGCATACAATCTGAGATACACTCTACTCTTGACAGTAAGTGTAGTACATTTACATTTGGGAAGTTAATGTACTAAAAAACACTCACCTCTCTCTGAAGTTTCTCCACTGTACGGTCCAGCAACCTCCTCTCATCCTCTATGTCATTCTTCATGTTCTTGAACTGCTCCTTCTGAGTTCTCTCTTCTTGTAACCGTTCCTCCAACTCCTTGTGTTCACAGCTCAGTTTTGTCAAATTCCTCTACAGAAGAACAGAATATTAAAGGCGTCAAACCACGCTTGTGCTAGAAAGCCACATTCCTCTACATGCAGTGCAATGTTGCTCGTCTCACCTGCACATCCTCCAGCCGCAAGGTCAACGCTCGGTTGGCACGTGACATCTCCTCTTCTTGCTCCTTAATTTCCACCAAGGACTCTTCCGATTGCTTCTTCTCTCTCTGTGAAGCAGACATCTAAGACTGTCAGTGTAGAACTAAATCAGCAATGTAATAAAACAAGCTTAAATTGTACTTCTGACTCCCTCTTCATTCATCTTGACCCCTCACCTCCAGTCGGCCAACCCTGTCCCCAAGCCTACTCTCCTGTAGCTTGGCCTCATCTATGATGCGATTGAGTTTGGCGACCTCGTTTTCCAGCTCCTGTGCCCGCCTGCGCAGCCGCTCGGCCTCCTGGGTCAGCCGTCCTGCTTGGCCCTCCACAGCACCTTTGGCTGCCTCCACTTCAGCTTTCTCACGGAAGACTGCTGCGCTGTTCTGCAGATCAGAAAAAGACACAAGGCTTCAGTACAGAGGAAGCAGGAGTCTGTGTAACTCAACAGAAAGTGGAACAATGCTTAATGCTTATACAGCATTTTAGACTCCCTCATGCAACAAAAAGCTACTTGTAGTCCTTAGTTTCCCAACTGAACTTTTCTTTCTATGGCAAAATAGAATGACAATATCCTCTCGTAGGTCACTCAAATTTCATAGTAAACCAAACTGAAGGCAACTTAATCTGAGCTTTTATTAGCCTCTGCTGACTGAGGGCCACACAAAGTCAGTAGACAATCAAGGTTAATGGAGTTAATGGGGAGTCCAAATTTATGAATGAAGAGCTGAATGCTATGCACATGAAAAAGAAAGGGAGACAGACAGAGACAGAAAAATATGTCTGTGCGAGAGAACACAGAGACAAAGAAAACTGGCAATTACCACATGACTCAATCTTCACGGCGGATTGAGTTTGAGTTGCAATGAACTCATCCAGTGAATGGTGACGTCAGTAGACAACCGTCTTGCAAAAGTTTGTTTGGAAACATTTTTTTTGGAATGTCGGAATGTTGGAAGACTGGTTTGGCAATTTATTTTTTATGTCAGGTGAGGAATGCAGGCACTTGTACACATGTGGACACAAACTAGAGAAAACATCTGCAAAATCTATAGTTACAGTTTCACAATATGACACAGCTGGTTTGTTTATATATTAAGGTTAATTTAAAAATGTGTCTGAGGTTTAAATAAATGAAATGCTGTCTTTCTGTACAGGTAGGCTGCTCTCTGTTACACGTCATCACATACATCATTGACATCCAAGTATGTCACTGCATGTGCGTGTGTGCATAAAAGCATGAAAGCACACACACATACACACCCCTCTGCCTCAAGGAACCAACAGACTGAGTTGTAACAGAGCTGGTGACACGCTGATGAAAAGAGGCACAGAAAATGCATCAA
This sequence comes from Trachinotus anak, assembly GCF_046630095.1. Classification (NCBI taxonomy): domain Eukaryota; kingdom Metazoa; phylum Chordata; class Actinopteri; order Carangiformes; family Carangidae; genus Trachinotus; species Trachinotus anak. Next base: position 15,404,197 of record NW_027273862.1, on the reverse strand, counting down.
TACGAACAATGGAACTAAAAACTGATTTGTTATTCTCAAGCAGTACCTTTATCAAGTGTTGCAAAGATTCCTACAGCTGATGCCCTCCCACTAAATTACAATAAGCAGGAAGATCAAATCATAAAGTATGGGTGCTTTTGACATATCAAATATCAAAACGAACATATATGTGTTAATTTTAAAAGGGGAAATAGTTATTACATCGGATTTAAGCTGTCATGAGATTTTAACTGCAGCAGGTAGATGTATAGTTTTGTGAGGTATACACTGTAGGTGAGTTTGAAGAGAGTAGGTTATTTATACAAATGAAAATTTTGTTTCTGCTAGTATCCAAAGTCTATGACTCTTCAGCCCTTATATCTTTTGTGACTAAGGTGACTAAGGCAGTTGTTAGGCAGCTCATCTTGTTGTCATTGAGTATTAACATCCGCAACTTTTGTGCTAGAAAGGTGACGGGTTCCTCCCTGTTTCGGTACTGGCAGGCCAGTCAGACCTGTTTCCCCTGTCGCCACAGAGCCACCCTCGTCTCTGCCTCAGTGGGTTAGTTTTGTCAAAGGAGCGAGGAGCCCAATACAGACTCACAACTGCCAAAACCAGAAACATATGCATTTCATCTCTCAAGATTAGCCAAACAAATGAGAATTAATAACAAAATAAGCCTTTACAGTAACTAAATCATAACAGCAAACATTCAGACCTTATATATAAGAGGGTAAACTATACAAATATCTAAAGATCCAGCTCCAGCTCCAGCTCCAGGCAATGGAGAGAATTTAGCTGGAAAAATATAGTCAGATTTTTCATTACTCCTAAGATTAGAAGTGGATATTCATCTGCACAACTGTCGTGCTAGAGGATGCATGGTAAGAAAAATGTAGATCACAGTTATGTATTCTGGGAATGTTTGAAAATAAGAATATACAGTATTTGGGATGATATATGTGCAGAGTTAACAATAATATTAGGTTATGTATTACCCAAGACCAGTTTATTTAGGTGATCTGACACATGAAAATGTAGAACATGAGCAATGATACCTGGCAACCAAGAAGGCAATCACAAGGAAAGAGTGTAAAGAGGAACCCACTACCCTGATGAACTGGACAGACAGGGTTGAAGAGATATATGATACTGAAAGATTCACGCCAAAATCAACAATAAACATTTAATGAAAAATGGGGAAAGGGACTGCCTATAAAACCCATCACAAAGAGACCATGAAAACATTTATACAGTGACATATTAAGTGTTATCATCAAGTTGTGTAACTGACTGACACTATTATTTATGTTCATTCTATAAGAATAAGATGCAAATGAATGACATTTAAGTTAAAACAAGAGCGTAAACTTAACATTAGAAAGATCTCTCCACTGTATAGTACAGTACAAGTCCTCAGCAACACAAACTACAAAATAAACATCACCTAACTAAAACAACAAGGAAATACATTTTTCATTTTCTGGACTGACAATGCTCTGTCATGTTACAGCAGCTTCCTACTGCTGCTTTTAAGACTCACATATTAAACTGTTGGTTGCCAAAACCTAAAATGACCCAAATGTTGGTAGGATGAAGTTACTTTACTATAATATTTCTACTCATGTAAGACCTTCAGTTATAAATGTGGTTGCATGTGGTTGTGGTTGTATTGTAGATTGTATTGAGGGTGGAAGCTCAGGAATGGAAAAAAGGGGTTGGGTGGGATGTGAGGCTAAACACAGCTTTCACTATAATAATAAAGCATTGATAGAGTGTGTCAGCATTGTGTCAGTGCTCCATTTTAATAACATACACAACAAGTTCTGCCCTTCATACTCCTCTGCCTGTCCCACTTCCCACACTGGGTCATAAAAGTTCAAAACCAGACAGAGAGAGGGGGATCCTGCTGCTACAACATGAGCAACATTCATTTATTTGGAGTGATTTTAACAGATAAGCATCATGATGTGATGTATTTATGGCAGAACATCACAGCCAGTTGTTTCAGCAATGTCTGTACACTGTCAAAACTACAATACAAATGTAATTTATAAGCACATTCATGGGGACCATTAATATTTGATATAAAGCTTCACCAACTTGATTCTTCTCTTTCTCACTACTACAAAAGGTTAATCATTCATTAAAAGTGTTAAGTGTTATTAAAGATTACCTAACAATCACTTACTGATTAGCACTAAAAAAAACAAATCACTTTATCAGCTTTTAGACAACGATTTGTTTAATTTGTCTATTTAATGCAATTATTTATCACCTCTTAAAATACACACATTTAACAAAGAAACTGACAACACAAGCTGACGTCAGTGTAACAGTACAGGATTGCTGAAAAATATTATACTGCTAGTCCATTCCTTTTTCCTCTACCCTAACTCAAAGTTTGACTTGGGCCCTCTTGTGTATTCAAACTGTTTGTCTAAAGTTGTACATTAACTAACTTTGTGCAGTCTTTGAAAGGCGGCATGAATGCTCAAGTGGAATGTGTCGTGTGCTGTGGTAAAATCTTGGCTCTCAGTTATTTTCACCAAATCAGTTTTAAACATAATAAAAGAACAGATGGTCTTAAAATAAATACAGCAGGGAGAACCTGAAATAGAAATTCACAACCCAGCAGAGTGTTCATCACTTTCCTGTACTTGTTCATTCAATATTTCTGAGAACAGTAGTATATATGCTTACATAATATCAGCAAGGTTAATCCCTTTCTATTAATAGATTCAAGTTCAAAAATCCCATTAAAAAAACTCCATACATAAACTTCCTTATGAACATTTGACCTACAAGTAATTAAGTCCAAATGCAACTCTGAGAGAGCCACAATGAGCATGTAAGGTGTACTGAACGCCTGATTTTGTCTCAAGCAGTCCACAAGTCATTGCAGGTGCTATGTGGCAGTCTGTAACTCTCCCAAAATACAGCCATTTTCCACAAAGTCAGCTGTTAACGTGTTGTCATTTTACTCCCCTCCTCATTACTGGTGTTGCTCTGTATGTCTTCTGTTTTCTTTTTTGAAGACAAACATGCTGGAGGTATTTTCCATGTTTTCCCCCTGTCCACCATCTGGCACATTTGTTGCACAAAATCCAATTGAATGGTGTACAATATACTGTAATATGCAGCATGTCAATAATCCTGGTGATGGTTTGTTTTGTTTAGCCTTATTACACATAAATAAAATAATAAGATAATAGCTTACATTAAAGTAAAATTAGCTGAGAGTCTTCTTGAACTAGAGACAGCTATCAAAAGTATGTTGGAGCAACAATCACAAGGCCTCTAGACAACTCTTTCTTCATTCATATCACAATCAAATACAACAGAAATGGCATCAAATAGACCAAAGCATTAAACAGCACTTAATGGATATGTGAAAATGCATTACAGTCTTTGTTAAATTGCTGATGTTCCAAACAGATGATAAGCTGTTTCAGGTTTTCTAATGTCACTGGTGCACTCAAACATGCCAACTGTGATTTCAGTTACAAAACGGGCCCACAGCAACACTGAAAATTTGATTGGATAAGAACAAACAAAGCTTATACAGAAGGAAGATCTTTTCTCTCACATTTCCTCCTTCTCTTTCCTGCTCATCCTGTTGCCAGTCTTCAATCATACGTTTCCTGCCTCTCAGTCATGTCCTGTTTCCTGTGGTGTCAAAGTTCGTCTCATTCACAAATTTCATATATCACTGATAATTGTTCATTTAACTTTCCTTCTGCGTACTACACATCTACCTGTACAAGTCTCTCTTTAAGACTAATTGTTGCAAAACCACAACCTTCATCTCAACATTACTCTCATTACCTGCAGATAGTACTACTTATTCAATACCGGACGTTTTAATATCCACCTCCTGTCTTTACCACCGGTAATAACCTAGGCCTAAAAACTATGAAGATGTTCTACATTAATGTTTTAATGAAGTGGACCGGAGTGATCACCAAAACATTTTTCTGTTTTGTTTCTAATTGACCTTTCATTGAAATATATGTCATTATATCCTACTTTCACAACTTCAATCTAGATAAATAGACTAAAGCTTTGCAAAGATACTAAAATATCCATGGTAGGCTATAATAAGCCTTTAAAATTAGGTTACCAATCTTGTTTTTCCTTAAAGCAGGTTTGAGCTTTTTGACAAGTGATGCTGCCTCATTTTTCCCAAGAAAAAATGTTTTTGTTGCCTTTGATGTAAAGAGGCTATATTTTCAAACATGATTCAATAAAATAAAACTGAACAAGGTTGTTCAGAATACAGGTCATTTCCTGTATGGTATCACATTATCTGAACTTAATCCTCATGTGAGGGGAAAAAAACTGCTTTGGCAGTGTAGATGCCTTAATTTGCTTTGCCAGCACAAAGTATGTGTTACAAATACAACAGCTTCCCTCATTAAAAAAGGTACCCAGACCTGAGGTTAACAGGAACAGAAGGCCTGTCATGGACTGAAAGGAAGGACTGAAGTAGAAATTAAAAGGTGACAGCTGAGAGGCAATGGCATTTGGTCAAAGGAGGACAGTAATCAAATCTTGTCTTGCTTTTAAAAGAGTCTCTGTGTAAAGCTAAGCCGCACGTTTGCTGGGGTGTGTGAGTATAACAGGGAATTACAGAGACCAGTGAGACTGGGACCAAACTAATGCTCTAACATCATTGATGTTTATGAATAAAATAATAATAATATTAAGCGCATTAAAGAAAAGTCCTAAATCCTTCCCAAATAACCAAATTTGACTCTTCGGGATTCAGCTGTTGACATCACAAACATCATCTAATGACTACCATCGCAACGGCTGTCATCATTACATAAACAGGTTTAGTTGGAACTAATACTCACTACTTACATACCAATGACTTTAAGGACACTTTCTTTAGGGGTTAGCATCAGGGCCATATCTAACAGCAAATTTTCTTTTGGGTTTCCTGGGACTAGATTTAAGTCCAATTTTTTTTTTCAGAATATTAAAAACTTTAGAATAATTTAATAATTTTGATCTCACCTTTTATTTTTGTAAAACATCAGGAACAGCAAAGATCTGTAAATCCATTCATTTCTACACTATAAAACTGGATTATGGAATGTGAAGGCAGAAAATATGATGTAAAGCACTACACAAGGCATACTACTAAAACATAATTACATTAATCACACAGCAATTGTCAAAGCAAAGTGTGAGTTACTTAGTTGAGAGTAACTCACACTTTCACTTACAGACCTCTTGGTGCCAGTTAAGTCATACACCACGATCCTGGCCAAAACTCACTCAAAGCCTCAGCAGAAAGGCAAAAAGGGGAGAAAAAAACTCCATGGTCTAGCTTTCCAGGCCAAAGGAGACAAGGTTTGAATAAACCCATGAGTAAGAGATGAAATGCCCAAAATCCACATCCAACACAACAGTTCAATTCTGAAGACTAACAGCTCAAACATGGAGATCTCAACCCACAATTTACACATTTACAATTAAGGACAAAAGTATCTACTGAACTAGGCAGGTAATGCTGCTAGAGGGTGGCAGCTCCTGTCAGTTTCCAAAAAATATGTGTCAAATTAGGGTAGCAGTCTACATACAGAAGGCTTTCCTATTAGCTTGTTCATGACAATTTCCTATAGGACTGCACAATTAATTGAAATGTAATCAAATGGCAATAAAAGAATTGGCAGATTTTGATTCATTTCTTCATGGCTAGACATAATATAACGCAGAACATCAAAACATTCTAAAAACAGAAAGAAAAAATGTGAACCATGTGAAAAAGGAACAATTGCCTACAACTTCACAAGAGAACACAATGACCACCTTAAAAAGCACTGCTTGATAGCCTCAAATGTTCTTTGTCATCTCAATAGGAGGTGTGTATTCAACTTGATTCCTGAAAGTTGTTTTGGTAGACTAGGCTCCCACCACATCAGCAATCACAGGTAGCGAAGTGAAGAAACAATAAACAGAAAATTCCAGACAGCTGCCTGGTTCCACACAGACCTGAACCTGATATGGCCATGCAGCCTTTTTCTGAACTTAACACTTTCTGACTGAACTGCTGGGTATTTTAATTCCTGTTCCTGTCCCGTTCCTGAGTGTTTGATGTCATCAATCTATAAAGTTATCAATAAAGCTATTTGAAGACCAAGAAGAAGTAATATTTCAGCGAGGATAAATGACTAATTCCTTGACGTGTCTGTCAAGATCCAGAAACTGTCTCCATCATTTCCTTCCACGCTTGCTGCCCTGTGTCTCCTTACTCCCCTTTCCAGTTGCCTGCTAAATCAGCTCCTAAAGCTACGGGAAATATAGCGCTATCATCAAACACACAGACTCACGCGGGAGTCCTTACTTTCAAAACAAGCCTGAGGGGGAACTCTTCTCTGGGCTACGTAAGTTTGATGATCAGACAGTGAGACTTCAGTTCACACACCGGCAGAGATTACTCGAGAGGCAAGCTGAGATACGGGTGAGAATGGCACAGGCCAGAAAATGAACTGGTGAGCGGGAGATCACTGCAGAGTGTTGTGTGGAAACTGTGGAGTTAGGAAATGAAAAAATACAGCATTTGGGTTTGAGGTTACAGATGAGAGCATGATAACAATGTGGCCGTGTTACACACTGTGGCTCGGGGCTGTAGGTGAAACATAACAGGAGCTGGAAATGGTGTGATAAGCACAAGGCTCTGTCTTTACCGTTTGGAAAGGAGAGTATGGCTGAGACCTATTAAAGCCTCTAACACTGAGAGTCTGGAGCACAGCAGAGATGGAGATGCAACTGCAGCACCATGAAGAGGCATAAATGAAAAGATCAGAGCAGCGGGTACACTGTAACGGAGCTGGGCTGAGGGAAGGAAGAGGTCTGCAGGGTGCATATTCTTCACTTTGACCCCGGCATTCCTGGAAACAAACCCCTCTCTCTACTTGCCGCACCTCATCTTTCCACATTTTTTGCATACCAGCACATGCTGACACGAAAGATGAAAACCACTTCCATGTGCAGAGGTCTTAGCAGAGGTTAGTGATACTTGATAAATAAGCAGAGTCACATCTCAAGAAAGTATAACCACTATTTTTTTTTTTTTAAATCTTAATAAAATTCCAGAGATTTCAGCTCAGTGAAAACACAATACAGCTTTCAATTTAAGACACAAAACAGCCCCCCCCCCACTCCTTTCAACTGGGTTGGCCACGCAACCCTTTTCTTCAACATACTGACCCACTTATTCAGCAACCCCCGCTGCTATTATTGTGTGAAACAAACTCATCATTCATCATCAACTGAGGTCCACAATTACCCCCACTCTTTCAGGGCACAGAAAGAAGAGGGGACACGACGCAACTCAGGAACGGCAGCTCATTAGATTAGTGATGGCTTGCCACTGCAATTAACTAGTATGCAGAGCAATTTAGTGCTCCAGTTTCCAGCATTCTTATCCACACTGGCTGCTCTGGTCAGCGCAAATGTCAGGGCCACACAAAGAGAGAGGCAACACTTTGGTTGGAGATGGGGCAGAAAAATGAAAAAATGCAGAGATCACTCTGGCTCTCATTCTTCTCTGTCTGACACCCTTACACAAAGTAAAAATGTACATGAGACTTCTTGATAACATGTAGCTAACACTACTGGCCACATGCTGGGAACATTTTGGACTAGAAAAAAGGCTTTGAATATCTTGGTGATATTTATCTTACTGTTTTGCAAGATATGTTTTGGCTTTTTTGTCTATCATAATGTATTTTCATTTCATATTTATATATCTCAAAGGAGTTTTAAATCGAAAGCAACTGGACTTGGTTATTTGTCTAGGAAGACGTTTCACCTCTCATCCAAGATACTATGACCTGGACAAATGAGAATATTCACAGGCTCATATTTATATATATATATTATATTATATCCATTACATTACTGTAGTTAATGTTTCTGCTGTTAATAACTGCACAGTCTTTAGATTATAAGACTGCACAGTCTTCTAATCTAGTTCTTAAGATATAAAGAACTACTTTATATCTTAAAAGAAAGACAAACAATGACTTCATCTTGCCAAGTGTTTACAAAGCACTGAGGGTAAACCCCTGATGACATATTCCCTCGGGGGACCTGTGCCTCTGTTCAACAAAAAGGAAATGTTCTCATAGACTCTTGCTGCACAGCACTGCTGTGGACCGCCAACAGGCCTGCAGGAAGTCAAGAACAAGGACAACTTCCACTCTTTGAGACAAACAGGACACACGTGAGTCACACAAAGTCCTATTGAAAACAATGTGTTTTCAGTCCTTTCAGTGTGCTGTCTCCTGCCATGCACCACTGCTCGTCTCATTTGAACTCACCTCCTACCATTATCAAAACAACAGTTGACAGACCCTCTCTCCTTTCTCTAAAAATAAATTTATTTCTGATCATTGAAGTTTAAATAATGGCAGATTTCTCGCTGGTGCTATTCTCCTAACAATTACTAAATTCTGATGTGCAGCTCTTCAGACGTTTATCTTTTGTCAAACAATAGAAAGGCAAAAATGGAGGTGTCTATACCTCAGTGACCTTGCTAGTAAGGTAAGTCCTAACAATTTCAAATAGAGATAAATGTTGTTAAATATTCTTATCAAACATGATTCTTCCAGTAAAGTGTTCCAAGAGGAACAAGCTTAGATAAGAAAACACCTCCACACTTGACTGGCTACAAAGACTTCCCATGAAAAATGATGATGAGCTACATTTAACTGTTACATGGTGTTTTGTTTTCATTTTATCATTTTGTTCTGTTGATGCAGCTCAAGAGTGTAAACTCAAGCATAGCTTAATTTCCACTTGTGTCATTTGAAAAAATGTTTCACTACTGTAGTTGAGTATCCTATCCCATGATGACCAGTGTGTTTAAACTACCTTGTTTAGGCAGTGCAATTATATAACCATGAAAAATTGGGAAGTTTAAGCTCTTTATAATCTGCATCCCTCTGCAAGCCTGCAAAACTAAATAATGGAATCACTGATTTGTGACTAATACTGCAAAACTATCTGCTTATGACATTATAAAAGTGTAACTAGAGCTAGGATTAACAGAAATGTGGGAGGAATTCTGTAAATACTAAAAAGTAAACTAGCGACTTCTGTAATCAGCATCAAAGCAACACCCAAATCTCGAATGACTAACGTATAGCACAACTTTCTGTAAAAAATACACATGCACATACAGACATACACACACACACACACACACACACACACACACACACACACACACACACACACACACACACACACACACACACACACACACACACACACACACAGTTACAGCTCCCCTGATGAGACGCTTATCTCTACACTCCTCTGTGACAGGGTGTGTTTCTGGAATGGGGGAGGGTGAGAGCAAAGGAAATGAGGAGGAGGGAACACAGGGAGTCAAACTGGAGAAGGGAGGGAGGGAGGGGAAACAAATGGGAGGCTGATTACCTGCTTGGCCTCCTCCAAAGATGTCTGCAGCCTGCTTATTTCCTTTTCATACTGCTCCTTCATCTTGTCCACCTCCTGATCATGAGCGGCCACTTCCTCCTTCAGGGCTCCTTTCAGAGCTGTCAGCTCCCTCTCTCGCCTCCTCAGCACTTCCTCCTGCTCCTCCTTGGCCAGGAGAACTTCCTGCATCTCCACCTTCAGTTGCATCATGTCCTGTGGAAAATGAGGACAGGTTGGAAACTTTTTATCACTACACAGTTTGCAGGATCAGATTGGAGGTGATTTGCCGAGTGTGACCAAGGCCCTGTTCAGGGTGATCTGATCACAAGTGGACATCTCTACGGGTGTGAATGCACCCAAGATGTATTGTGGACATATCTGAGATCTGATCACTCATACCACACTCAGAGGTGGTCTGTGCCACATTCTTTTAGCATAGTGAATGCAAATGCCTCCTGGGCCACACTGAAGGACTGTCTACTCTGACGTCTGCAAACAAATTTAAGAATTACCGCTATAATGATGTCTTTCTCTCCATCAGCAGCCGACTTCTTGGCTGAGTCAAGCTCGTCATGCATCTCTGACAGCTGGTCCTGCAGGTCTCTGATCTCTGTCTGGTACTGTTCCCTCTCCATCTTCACCTGGAACAGCCTGATAAACCACACAACATGTTACATCAAAGTACAAGATTTTGCATATTTATGTACTGTACATATGCACATACACATCCATGCACCAGCACCTTAATTTACACAGGCAACACCTGTGCTGGGTCTAAATGTGATGCCTACAGAGTGCAGAGGTTAAAACAAATACCTGAATAATGGCAAACCAATAATGTCTAAACTGCCTCTACATGACAACACTGAGAGAGTGGGTGGTAAGTGATGTGTGGAACCTCAACCAAATCACCACACAGCAATGCAGACATCTATTCCTGCTGTAAGAATAGACTCAGAGGGGAGCAACCAGTACCTGAATGGTTACAGTGCATGTCATACCAGTGATGGTCACTGGTTCAATTCTAGGCGTTTGTTGCATGTCATACCCCTCTCTCTCTTTCCCATGGTTGTTGTCTACCTTTTCACTATCAACTGCCCAAAAAAGGCAAAGTTCCCAAAAACTATTAGTCAAAACTCCATAGATTCAGGGAAGCTAAATTATTTTTGGTATTGGGCATATAATTCTGAGAAAGAAACAAGAGTAAAGCTGAAACTACAGATGATTTCCAACAGAGAAACAAAACTTCAATGAAAATTTTGATAAGCAAAAGATCCTGGATTTAGTACGAAAAAATCAACAATAAAGGCCCAACAAATTAGGTAGCAGAGTTAAATGAGTCAAGAGCTCAATAGAAAATTAAAAAAAGGCAATTCTCCTACTATTCCCATCTGAAACATGGATAAACACAACCAGAGAGCTGTAGATAGTAGCAACACTCTGCACTTGAAAGACTGTAGACATGAAACAGAGATCAGTCAGGCAGTCAAACAGTTGTACTGCAAATTGTAAACTGTAAATAATATGTCACCAAGCACACACACAATAATATGAAGGGTAAAAGATAAACCTAACAACTCAGAATATACACAAAGGGCTGTATAATAAGGCAGAGGAAATGACATGGTAACTGCTTTAGTAACTATCAACAGTCTGAGAGGTTTCATCAAGAGACATCCTACACTGGTATCAGTGTGAGAGTACGTGTCAAGTCAAGTTTAATGTACCTTTCAGTGCAAAGCTACGGCTGATGGATAACACCTCAAACTAATTATTATTATCATATGACCTGGTAAGGGTGTTAACAGCAACATGTTTCTTCTGATAAACTGTTCTTCATTTCACATGCCAAAAAACAGCTTCACATGGAGGATGTTAAGTGCAAGAGGTTCATGTTATCCCTCCCTGTTCCCACCTCTGTCTGTTCAGGACCCCTAACAAATCCGAAGAGATTAATAATAAAGCGACAGGACCACAATCCCTCACCAGCTTTCCACTACAAACACTGCCAAATGTGTTCATTGGCATACAACCAATACAACCAAGAAGGAGATACCAGTAATGGGAGCTGAGCTAGGGTGTTTTGCCTAAAAGCCACCCACTTCTAGCTAGGTTTAACAGAAGTAAAAATACTGGTATTGACAATTAAAATAGTCAACACAATATTCGGGAAATCAGAATCAAAATCAGAATCAGAATCGGTTTTATTGCCAAGTATGTTTCCACATACAAGGAATTTGTGCTGGTGATTGGTGCAATTGGGGATCAGGGGGGGATCAGTGACGGTGGGGCTCTCTAGCCTTGTTGATAAGGCTGATAGCAGATGGGAAGAAGCTGTTTATCCTAAATCGTAAATAAAGCTAAGCTAGTTGATGAATCTACGCTGCTCATTATTGACTGGCCATTCTCCAGCACTGTCACTCTGCACTTACTCTTCAACTGTGGTCTGGAGCTCGGCCTCTATTTTGGCCAGTTTTTCCTTCAGACGCTTGCACTCCTCTGTGCTCTGCTCCAGCTCCTGCTGCAGCTCCTTCAAACCTGCTGCTGTCCTCTTGTCAGCCTCATTCTTCTGATGGTGAAACACACAAATATTAATGTTGACATTTCAAGCTTTTGATATTTAGATTGAATACATTGTGCCAACTCATTGAAGACCAAAGTAAATGTATTCCAAACACTTATTTAACTTTCAATGCAAATGAAACCACAGTATTTTGAATTCCTATTTACTTGATTTAAACTCTGTCACACTTCAGAATTATAGGTTTTCAAGAGAAGAGCCTGTTTTTTCAATTTTTTGATGAAAATGTGTCTTTTTATTAAGCTTAACCATTTTTACATCCAACCAGTGGTCCCAAAGTATCTCTTTAAATTCAATAAGTTGAACAGTAATTCCTTAAATCTCCTTTCCAACCAAACTCTTGATTAGGATATTGTCAGAAAACAAGTTCAGCAATAAACTGACACACCAACATAATCAGGATTGTGTCAGAGGCACAGTTGAAGTTAGACTGTTGTTACCATGGTTAGTTCTTCAAGTTGTTTCTTCAGTTCGGCCATTTCCTTCTCCAGTTCGGCATTTTGCTCCTGCAGAACTTTGGTCTGTGCGAGGTCCAGAGACTGACAGAGGAACACGGATGTTTTAGAATTAGTTATTTCTTCTTGATCCATTGGAAGTAAAAGTGCAAACTGATTATTTGGACTCAGTTATTCATTTGAAGTTAATGTGCACTCGGTTATTCAGAGAAGGTGAAGTATTTCATAGCTGACAGTGTCTGCTATTCAAAATAAACAGCTTCAGTGCCAAAGCCTCAGAGCCTGAGATAACATTCACACAATTTTACAGGTCCCGTAAAATGGATCTGATCACAATTTTCTTCAGTGCTTTGAATCAAACAGGATGTTAAGCCAGAATGTAATGTTTACTTTGAAAACCCAAATTAGCACAAATACGTTTCTTGCATTTATCAGCCTCTTCAAAATCAAAACATTTGAGCCAGCTGGGCTTCAGTTTGGGATGCCAAAACCCATACATGCTTCTCTAACCCATTTACTTGTAGACAGCTAAAAGCATGAAGGAGCACTTTTATAACCCCAAATCTATGCTTTTAAATATAAACATATGTAAAGATACTATTTAAGATATAAGATATTAGTTTTGATATCACAACATACAGCAGAGAAGAGTTTTTTTTGATGGGTTATTGCAATATGACAACTTCTCACTTTGTTGTCGCCTTGTGCACTCGCTGTGGCCCGAGACTTCAATGTCTGTATCTTCTCAAAAACAAGGTTGACCTTTCTCTTTGTCGTTTCATCATTATCGTTGCTCCTGCAGAAACACACACTGGTATGTTAACACACACTGATTATTAAGGGTTAAAAAACATCTCTCAGTATTTGGAGGATCAGGAACAAATCCCAGACTGTTCTGGGAATAGAGAAACTCATTCCAAGCTTAGAAAGGGTCAGGAGGGATCATGCTGCTTTGATGTGTCACCTCACAGAACAAACAGCTTCATCACACCAATTTAATAAACTATGAGGTCCATAAGTGGAAGAATCAAATGCTCAGGTAGTATAATGGGATCCTGCAGAGTACCATTTCATCACCTGCTAAACTAGTAGGAACCAAAGTTAAAAATGATGGAGCAACCATCCTTAAGAGCCACAACTATTTCGACAAGTTTCAAATGTAAACAACTTGCAATTTGTACATTAAGCAAAGTGCAAAAGATTGAGGGATTGCTTGCTCCTGATATATAACAACATATAAACAATAGAGTGGTTTTGTTCATATTGTTATTCACTGAAACAAAAACATAATTTTTATCAAGCTATTTTGTGATTTTTAAAGAGGCCTGGATTCACAGGATTTGGTCACAAAACACTCACAAATTTTATACTTCAGTTCCATTCTCTCTGATGACTAACATAGTTTGTCTTAAAAAAAATAAAATAAATAACTGTAAAAAACTGAACATTTCCTAAACATCAACTAGTGTGAAGCTTAAAAAAATCAGTCTGTTTGTCTTTGCTGTTGAGCAGCAGGTATTTTTGAGTTTATCAACAGATGTTTGAAAGGCCAAAGATGGGAGGATTTTGTCTACCCACAGACACATTCACATTTAATTCTTTAGTCAAAGTGAAAACATTACAATAAACAAAAATGGAATTTCACCACTTTCCCATGCCAGCAGTGACATGTTATTACAATAAATTAAAAGGCTGACACAGAAAGCCAAACCCCCAAACCTCCCCTATTCTCATACAGATGATTTTCATTAAATCTTTATAACCCCTGTCGGTGAATGTTTGTCTTCTGGGCCTTGGGAATGTAGCTCAGTTTCAGCCCCTGCACTTCCATCTGTGTTTCCTTTCCTTTGTCCTGTGACTCCTGACCTGTGGCCAGACACACCCAAGGAGTTTCCTGTTCTCTTTCTATTTTACCCCAAGCCTGTAGCACATGCAAAAACTGTAGAAACTAATGCAACTACTGCAGAACATAGTTTAACTGGCATTCTCAAGAAGCAATTACTGACTTGCTAGCTTAAATACAAGACTGCATGGTCTGCATAAACCTTCCTATATGGCTTCTTTAAAAGCTAAACTGAATTTAACCTTTAAACCCAACATGCCTTCCTATGACAGGCAGTAAGTATCTGATTACAGATACAAACAGAATGTTCACGCTGTAGCTAAAAAGAAAGCAGAGAGAGAAAGTTGGATTCTGCAAGAAAACATACTCCAGGCAGCTGGATCACTCATGGCTTAGATGGAAAGGGGCGGGGGGCATAAGAAGAGCACATTCCTCACTTTTATCACAAACAGTTCAGCTATGATAAAAACCACTTATGTGCTCCCACACAACAGTATCTTTCTTCGCAATGCATTGCCATATGGCGCAACATGTTGATTTAATGTTTCAGTGGGAACAAAATGCTCAGTTCATGATTCGACTAACAGCCACAGACTTAGACTATAACATTTTTGCAACACATTTTGTTGTATGAGTAAATAAAGCTAAGAAGTACATTGATAAGAACAGAAAAGTCAAGATAACTCACCCATCCTTAAGGTAACTGAACAAAATTTGTTTTGCTGTCTCTTCATGTGTTTGTTGTGAAAGCTCCTGCTGACCTTTCAGGAGATCAGGTGTCGCCTGATGTGACAGGAAATTAAAGAGAGATCTTGATAAAGCAAAAAAGGTTGTTCTTTTCTCACACATCTTCAATTTGGCAAAACTGCGCAGACAATGATGTGTTGGACAATATACTAACATTTGGAGTAAAATAAGACAGAAATTTCAGATTTCAAATGTATGATCACAGCATAATACTGCAACACAGATCTCTTGCTTTTTACCTGAACATCTGCCTCTGTACTGGGCTTTTTGTCTGAACCAGAAGAAGGCTTGGAAAGTGATGTTGATATCGATGTTGTTGAAATCTTTCCAGCTGAAGAGGCGCTGCCCTCATTCTCTTTCCTGAATGGTAACGAAGAGGAGCGAGTCTGTGGCTTTTTGTACCCCTGGATGGAGCCGACACCTTTAGAGATGGTGCTCTGGGGGGAGCCAGGTGCGCTGGTGACATGAGTTGAAGCCCTAACGTCGACTTGACCATCTAAAGTCATGTGCCAGGAGTCCTGACTGCTGGCTGTTTTCTGCAGCCGTAGCTGTGAGGGCCGCAGGACATGCTCCATTGATGTGCCTCTATGGCGGCTAAACTCGTCCATGTAGCTAGAGCCACCTCGTAGACCAAGGGCACTATCCACACTGCGTGAGCGTTTCCTGTCCTCTGGATTGATCCTGTTCCGGCGCCCTGCCCTGCCCCTGCGCTGGTGGCTGCCATCTTTACCGTCAAACTTCTCAATGAGCTCATCAACACCAGGTATGGAGCCTGTGTCAATGTCTCTACCTGAACCAGGTTGGAAAGGGATATAGCGGCGATTCTCGTGGCGATTGATGGTGTCTGCATACAGGGCCTCCATCTGTTCATCCACCAGAGGCTTAGAGGTGGAGGATGATGAGGAGTGGCGGGAGCGGGAAGAGGACTGAAGAACTGGCCCACTGGAGTCAGTCCTGCGTAAAGGAAGGACATCAGGCTCATGGCGGGTGCGCTCAAGGCTGGAGTTGGCACTGCTCATGGAACTGGGGGATCTGCATGAGGTCTTGCTCTGCTCACTTGTGGGACTTGACACAGTGGACGACTGAGACTGGGGTGGAGCCACTGACTGTTGATGAGTTTTAGAGACTGGTTTGGACTGAGGTGGATTCTGGTTGGTGAGACGAGGTCTGGACTGTGGCTGAGCTGTTTGTGATTGTTGCCGTGTCTGAGGCTGAGTGAGGGTAGGAGGCACAGACTGAGGCTGTGACTTTGGCTTGGGAAGGGCTGTCTCGCTAGATGGAAGTTGCCTTTTGTCTTGCTGCGCAGGAGCTTTATTCCGATCCAGGCTTGATGAGCGGGCATGGGACGGTGCAGGCACAGCAGAGTTGGAGGAGGAACTCTGGTGTTTGTTCCCAATCTCAGCCACAGGCCTTGAAGGCAGGCTGTGGAAACCTTCAAGGTTGAGGGAGTTGGTGTCTGGATCATAGGGCTGAAGTATCTCAGGGTGCTTCTGAAAGTTCAGAAGGGTGGATGGTTTCTTTCCTTGTGAATCTGCTAGACCATTTTGAGGACCAGTATATTGTATCATTTTCTGAGATCTATACTCCATGAAGGGGCTGGTGGAACCAGCCTCCTTGCCTCCTCTGAAATCATACTCCTGGTAGTTCTCAATAAAAGAGCCCTCTGTGTCAACATACCCATTACTGTTGGGGTCGCCATAGGATTGAGGGCCCCTGTCCTGGTTGTTGAGAACTACATAGGGGTGTCCATCTATACCCTGGACGCGGATGCTGAGACCATATGTACCAGCTCCATTACTGTGGGGCCTGGAGGAACGGGATGGTTGTGTGTAAATCCGCTGTTGTCCACTGTTAGGAATGCCAGTCACTCTGTACGACTCCATTAGGAATACCGAAGGAAAATAAATCCCTCTTCCTGGATCAGGTGGGCCACCTCTGCAAGCAAAGATTCAAACAATCACTTCATGAGACACTACATAATTCAGCAATATCAACAAATGCTTCCCAGTTCCATGTTGAGCCTCTAATGAAACATTTATGACATTATTATTTATGGCATCTGCTGTGACGCCCCTGCCACTGCCTTGGAGGTTGTCCTGGCCAACATCAGTAGGCCACTGGTTGACATGGGAGGGTCGTCAGCTGATGCAGTTCACCTGAGGCCTTCTGTACTATAAAAGCTAGCCCATGTGCTTACCTGTTCTCTCCCCTCCAACTGCTGACATGCATTTGTTTTGGCATTATTTTTTCTGCATATACAACACCTCCACAGCACACATGCCACTTATTAATGCACTGCTTTCATGGCTAAACTTGCTGATTTCCACACCCCATTACTTATTTGCATTACCTTTTAGTTATAATAAATTGTTTGTTTTTAGTTTAATTTTGCGTGAACTCCATCCTTGTCACATTCATTGAGCCAGTTTCTGACATCTGCTTTCATTTTTTTGTTCTTGTTTTACATTCTTAATCTGGTGTTTTCTCTCAAACAGGTCAGCTAATATGCTCTAACCAAATGAGACAATAAGTTCCCTGTGTTGCCTGTAAAATATTAGAACCTATAATATAGCTGAAAAATATGACTCAACCACAGCCACATTCTTTTCAATGACAAATACAACCAGGTACTGTTTAAAAAGGCTTTACAGATGAATGACTAACAGGTATGGTATAAGAAAATGACTGTTGTGATAGTGTATGTCTGTATACACAGCACAGCTGATCCTTGTACATGACAATGTAATTTGCATCCCACACACATGTGAAAAGCCACGAAAAGACAGCCACAAAATCTTATTTGGTTCAATTTTGTCACATTTATAATAATTGTGGGGTTGTCAAAGTTGACAGATTTGCAAACAGATCGTGAGAACGCAGCTGGCAATAAATACCAAACTGTGTACAAATATTGAAGTAAGCTGTTAAATGTTCATCAGACAAATTTATGCCTGGGAGGCCAGTGAAGAAAGCCATCAGCAGCCACCATGTGTCTCACTGGACAATGGGCTTTTAACAGGTTCCTGTTTGCCTTACTGATAGTATCCCATCCTACCTGATGTTACAATAGAAAAACAGGCTGAGATGGGCCTGGAAGAAGGACGCTGATAAGACTGACAACAATGGCAAAAGCAGGATATAGCACATGAGGGTGAAACTGGTAAAGGCAGACCTATGGACAACTGATTCAGCCTATTCAGAAAAAAAAACACAGCACCAGGTGGGGTTAGGTAATATAGCGATATTTACCTTGAAAAGACACAGATTTGTCAACTGACACAGATTTTGCCATACTCTTTGTCTCCGGTTGTATAGTGGGCAAAGTTGCAAAGAGCAGGAGCTTTATGGCAATACGGGATGTTGATTAAATGAGGGTATTTGTTCAGGGTTTCCACTGGTAAATGGTTTAGCCTAGGTGGTAAGGCACCCAGACCCTTATGCATTTCGTCTCACAATCAATTTAGTAGTTAAATAATGGCCTAAACATTACACAGACTTGTTAAATATATGGCATTTGCTGCAGCAAATAGCACCTCTGTTGTTTTTTCCCCAGGGCTAACATTTTATTTCATTAAAGTATATTAACTTTACAAAGAAAGGCTGTCTTTGTTTCAGGCAAGGTTGACTGTCGCTGCCATACAACACTGCAAGAAGCCATTTATTTTATACATGTCAGCCACTCCTCGCACAACATGAGAATAATTCAACTCCACTTGGCTTTGACAAATCGACTTTCATGACTGGCTGGTCCTGGTGCTGCAATTAGTCAGAATTAGTCAGCTTCAGTCTGCACAGGGGGAAAAAAAGCAAGGCCAAGGTAAAGTGTCCTGTCCAGGAGGAAGCCTAAGACAACACAATGGACCCTTTAATCCTTAGTTTCACATGCATCTGACACACAAGGGCTCTGACAAGTGTGCAACTTTTTCCATTCCATTGTTTTTTTTTTCACTGCAAAGAGAGGAAACACTCACTGAGCTGTCCCACTGACCATGCTGCCTTCACTGACCCCTATGCTTCAGAGCAAGGGGGTCAGCACTGGGCACAGGTTAGGATGTCAAGGCCCTGGCTTTGATCTGGCCAGTGGGGAGACTGTGCAAAAGAAGATATTTATTTCATCATGTGAACTGATTGGTTTTCTGTGTCAGAGACTCCTGACACTTTGTCTATGGCTGCAGAGGCTCACATGACAACATTAAGAAAACAAATCAGGAGAGAGCAGCTGAGGACGACGAGAGGTCTGTGAGATGAGAGGACTGTGAGAAGGTGAAGGTAAAAGGTGAACTTACTCAAGATTGCGACGATTTACTCTGTGGGAAAATATTGTACAGTTACATAATCTGTTGAGTTCATCTGGACGGGCAGGTGAATGCAGCGTGAGCTTACAGGAGCAACTGGAAACACAATTAAAAAAAAAAAAAAAAAAAACACACCACCATTGTGTTAATTATTAAGTACAACAGTTAAATCCTACTTTAAAAGTAGCATGTTAGCCAAAGTGAGGAAACGGTGCCAGTCCGAGTTGACGCAGTTTCTGGATATTTCACATCGCAGCTCAGTGCAACAGGTGGAAGATTTTATAGCCTGAGATTTATTGTAAAACTAAAGTTTTCCTCACAACTTTCTAACTTCCACAAGTCGCCTAATTAAGTGAAGTCTACACCGCAGCCGAGCCGTTTTTGACGTTAACTGTTGAGTTATTAGCCTGTTGAGGAGTTTAACGGCTGAACACTGTTAGCTAGTTACTCACCGGCGTCGCTTTTCTCTCCTGTTCACTTATCGCAGATTTAAAACTTTTGTTTGAAAGGATTTTGAAGAAAAAGGGTAGAGCAAAGTGCCCGCACCACAGTCGGCTAACTTATCAGGTCCTGTGTTGTTTTCAGAGAGGAGGCAGAGGGAGAGTAAGGCAGCTTCAGAGGGACGGCCGAGCCTCTGGGCCGCTCCGCCTCCTGAATCAAGCGCACAAACCCGCCTACCTCAAACCGGTCCACCGGTCCAGAAGCTGCTCTCACACCGCAAATTAATCCTCCCCCCCCCCGCAGCCTTGGCAGGACCCCTCCAGGGCTCGGTTCGGTCTGGACCGGACAAGCTTGGTTCATCCCAGCAGGATCTTAGGAGGCGGCGGACACAACCTGTAGGTGGGGACCTGAAGCTCACCCAGTCTTTCATATCTGCTCATTAAAATTATAAACAACCATCTTTTTTTGTTTGTTCTTTAAACTGAATAAACTAAATATCAAATTATAGGGCGATTGAGAAAGTAAAGCAAGGCTATTGTTTGTGTGAGGAAGAAGCTGGGCCAACATAATGATAAAAAAAAAAAACCTTATCACAGATTTTTTCTCTCTTTTTTAATGAGTTCACACATTTTGAGGTATGAGTCAATATTTTGCATGTTGTGAAAGAAGTACATGGATGGACCCAGTAGATCGTAATCCTAATATTGTGGAGAAATACTATACAAAACACCCAGAAACACCCTACTCTAATATTTCAAATATATAAAATAACACTTACACGCTTTAAGTTCATGAATGATAGTAATTGCTTGTACAGACTAATGGTGTTATGAATTATTTAACGCCCTGGGAGAATTATACATGTGTTTGCACGCCTCAAACACCATGCAAGATTGCTAATGCACTCTGCACAAATGCGATTTGCAGCTGCACGTCTTTAAACACCGAGAGCGTCATCTAGTGGATAGTAAGCTGCCCTGAGTGCGGGTTGTTAATGAGGATCTGTGCTGGTGGCCCCGGCGCACAGACAGTGAAGTAAACGCCTCATCATAGATAGGGCAGCATCACTTCTGTGATGCACAGGTATGCAGGGGGTCCAGCACTACAGCCATAAAAAACGAGGGGGGAGTTGTGCTGAGGCATGTTGGAAAAGCTGAGCTCTCTGGAGAGTGAGTATTATTTCTGTAAAGTGTCTGTGGTGTGGTGAGCATGTGTTTTATGAGGACTGGCAGGACTAAGCAAACATTACAGAGCAGTGATAAATAATATCTAGGATGGTTTAAAGAGGTAGCAGCAGAAGCAGGATTACAGTCAGTTCAGTTATACTATGGGTGGACTGATATGTCTGTATATGGTAGCCTACTGTCTATGAATTTTCTCACACATACAAAAATGTCTCGTCGAACTGAAATGTGATATACAACACAGACACATGCAAGTGTAGCCCTATACTGTACATATATTATGGAATAAACCACAGACAAATAAACCAACTGATAAATAATAGTAATAATAATAATGAATATATGACCTATCTTGACTCAACTCCATAGTGATTTTTCTTTTGTTGTTGCTGTCTGACCAACAGCAAAAAATGCAGTTCACACTATTATAATATACAGCAGGGACACATCATATTATTGTATTTTTGCTTGAAAGTGGTCTTAAACAACTAACCAGTCATCAAAGTATATTACACTTAATTTTATATTGATCATTTCCACCATAATTTTAAGGTGTTTATAAAACTGTTGTTGCTTGATACATGAAAAGGAGGTGGACAATATATTAGAAGTATACAATATCAACAACAATAACAAAATCACACAGATATATTTCCTTTACAGGCATTACAGTGTACAAAGGTTTCTGTTTTTTTCCTGGTCATTCACTGTATCAAACTTTACACTAGATACCGTTTTTAATATGAGCACCACCATCTTCACAGAGAATATTTTAAACAATATTATTCTTCTAAAGATTTGCATTTGCTGAAATAACAGCACTGTAATGCTCTCTCTGACTTACACCGAGATTCTAAAGAAATGATCTATTCTAGGTTTCCTTGTATCACTCTTGCCACTGCAGCATAAACTACATTAAACCGGAGGCCCAGCTGCCCCTTTGCCTTTGTAGTCTCCCACTGTTTATATTTGTGTCCGCAGAGAGACCACGCAGCACCACAGCCTTTAATCTGAGCTCTGTGCCACTGTGTTGGGTTACAGCAGCACACAATGGGAGCTCTGTTCTCCGCTGAGGTGCCACAGCTGGGACCTCTGGGCATGCTCAGTAAACAGCTCAGTCTTATCCTGATTATACTGCAAGAAAGACCGCGGGGAACCTGACTGACATGGACCAGGGATGTCACAGATGCTCATATTTAGCCCACTTGATTTAACCTTTTCCAGTGTTATGGTTTTTTTACAAGAAACATTTTGGGGGGAAAAAAGTCTCTGAAGCAGTGTATCAGGCAAACACCACCACTGAAAACACCACTATTTCTCCCTCATATGTTTGCTGTTAATTGGTCTAAATAAGATCTATTTTTTTTAATAACAGTGATCTGGTATTCAGCCAACAACTTTCCAAAATAAAGGAAGTATTGGTGGACATTAATATTCATAGTGACCATCTACCTGTGGTTGTTAACAGTAAAAGTAATTCAACAGGTGGAGAAATTTGTGGGTGTAAGCACACTACAGTGCTACTGAGGGAAGCTCAGCAGAAACCTTTTTTTTAGCTAAAAACTTTTCTACATCACAGGAAAGTATGACACTGAATTAATTATAATGAGAACATGTTGGTTGCTTTAATTGTTTCCCCTTTCCACACATCACCATCCTATTTCAGTTGCTGTTGCTTTACTGTGTATTGATAACAGTGAAAAAATTATTAGATTCATCTGTATGAATCAGTATGACATTCCCTCTTTGTATTACTATCCCTCTGCCATAGCTCAACACTGATTCATCCGAACATCACTGTAATTTTGGAAGATCCATTATTTGTCTAACTTTTGTCTGAGGCAGATTGCCGAAGCCTCATAACAAAACACAATAGGTTGTTTTGTACAGAACAAGCTCTGTGGAGCCCCCCAGAAACTGAAACAAAGAAGCAGAGAGACGACATGACGCGTGTTTAGTGCAGCATGCATTCTGAGAGTAGCAGAGAGGAGGACAAGCTTACTGTTTGGAGCAGAAGGAGCAGAAGGCTTGAAGGATACAAGCCAAGGACTTTCTGTCAGTTGGCCCAGCAGCCATGACAGGAAGTCAGCCTTCAGACTTGGTGGTCCCACTCCTACAGAAAACATGCACACCCACCACCACCATCAGCCCAACACTCACATCTCTTCTGTTTTTCCCTGCAGGGAATATTGAAAGATGACGGTCATGATTTACACTGCTCACTGCTTCGCTGAGCTCACCACAGACAGAGCAGCAGTCAGCAGTTTTCCTCTGAGCGTCACCTCTGTCAGAAAACTGAATTAGGATCAGACCTCTCAGGAAGCGATGAGTACTCTCATGCTCGCATCTGCAAGAGGATAATTTTGTACAGATGTACAAGGTCGGAGATTTACAGCATAACAGTCCTCCAGGTTCAGAGCAGCACTTTCACAACACTTTTGGGATTCATGAGCAGATTGAGTGTGGAAGTCTACAGAAAGCAGCTACCACCAAAAACATTTAGTAGAAAATACAGTTTAGGTTCGTACTTTTCATAATGGCTGCATCAATTTCACTCCTGTGCTCTAGTTTCAGTTCATGTATTTCTTTTAATTCCGTTTTGAGTTCTTTGCTTATATGTTTACATGACATGTGTCAAGAGAAATTGTAAAAAAAATATTGTAAAACATCCTGAACTTGACAGTTAAAATAGAATTACTTATGATATAAATTCACATTGAATTCAAATATATTCAAACATAAACAAATGTGTTCCTAAATATCAATTTAGTGTCCCTATTGATAAATATTCATGCATTTTTGCTGGAATGGCTTTCATACAGGACCTGTCTCTAGCTTTTTTTCTTCATCCTTTTAAATCTATATGTAAAAAAAAAAAAAAAAAGTAGCACCACAGCACACATACAGTACGCTGCTATCACACTTTATTAAAAATAGAAACATATATTCATTGTACTTTTCATACAGACTACAATGGTCCACTGGCATTATTTTCAAAAATGAGTTACATACTATAAAACACTCATTTGGCCTAAATCCACTGTAGAAATGTCTTTAAAAAGCAATCAAACAATCAAAAGAAAGAAAGAAAAACAAGAATAAGGAAGTTTACATGAACCCCCATGTTTCTGAGTTCTCTCTACTTCATCTTTCCTGTGCCTTTTCATAAAATAAAACTTTATGGAGAGGAGAAAATGTAGATATGGAGAAGAAACAGAAACAAACATGTTTGCTTAGTGAGAGAAATAAATGCACATACAACTGAGTTTACAAAAAGATGGCACATTTATTGCAACATAAATGTTATATACATTGTGTTTTTCTGTTGAAAAAGACAGAAAATTCAAATTCTCGTTGCTGTGGTTTTCTTTTTTGATGTGCATCGACAATACCTGTTTTGTTTGACAGAACAAATCTTTTATCAATCAACAACGGAGACTGAAGAATAGGATGGAGGTCGCACTTTTAGGGATCTGGAGCTCGCACGAAGCCTTTTTAAGTACTAGACTACGAGCAACAATTCAGCTATGCTCTTGAGATGCCATTTGTAAATTTCTTGTAATAATGGACAGGTTATGGTAAATAACCGTACATTTTACTATCTAATATAGTAAAATAAAGTAAGAAACTTTTTACTCAAAACTTTTGCTTTCAAAAATCTAGAAAGAGTAATATTTAGAATTCAAGAAATATTCTTACAGTATTATTGTATAAAAGACTAACTACAGTGAAAAATAAGCCAAATGTTTTTTTTTTTCCTTTTGATTTTCTTTTTTCATATATTATACAAGGGAAAGCATCTGGGAATACAGCAAAGTCTAACTTGGCAAACAGAGGAGCAAAGAAATATAGGAAGAACAGGAAATTTAAAAATGAAGGTAAGAGAGCAGGAGGTGACGTACATTATACCCTCAATCAAAGTCTGCCAACATGAATACAAGCTTGTGAATACTGAAATGAAGAACAAGGCCACATTCAGTCAGAGAATACACAAAAACCATTTAGGTTTTTTTTTTCATTACAACAAAGTTGTTAAATCATAAATCTTTAATGTAAACTCTCATCGTGGCATCCTTTAGTCTAATTTAAGTCCCTTTTTGTACAGAATACTCATTCTGAATGTGGCAGCCTTGTAAGGTGTTGATAATGAAAGAAGACAATATACAAAGAAATAAATGGAATATAAAGCAAGTCTTAAGACCAAAGACTTAATAAAAGGAGAAACGTAAAGCATGCACACTGATAGGGAAAAACAAAATAAAACCATGACCAATGTCTTAAAACATAAAAAAAAATCCTGTTAACTGCTTTTGTTCATTATTGTGCTACAGTTGTATGATATTCAACAAAATCCATGAAATATCTAGTCTGGCTTACTGTATTGAGTATATCACGGCTTGCATGAAAACATCATTGAAAAATAACTTAGAAGTTCTCTCTCCTGACTGAAACTTGACACTGTAATGCTGGAAGCCTCGAGAAAGGACTTGTTACAACACGAATAAGCATAACTAAAGTTTACTCAGAGTAACTGTTTTTGAAATTTAATGTCTTGAGATATTAACAGAAAGAAAACTGAAAAATGGTATCTTCATCAGGCCAGGAGAAAGTGTGGTCGTCGTTTCTTCATTTTAAACTACGTCTTTGTTAAGCATTCTCTGATTAGCTGGTGGCAGAAAAATGACAAAAAACACAAGCCACTTCTGTGCTGACGTCAGGAGCATGTAACTGTCAGGAGGCTAAACAAAGATAAGAACCTGCAAAAATATGTCACTGCTTACATTTAACACTATATGGCAAAGGAACTGAAGGGCAGTAAAGACCACTTTTCCTTTAGTTAAGACACTAAAATATGCAGGGAATGCTAAGGTTTGCAAATAGTTTGCTCTCTGTATTTTCACTGCTCACTTCCAAGGAAAAAAAAACACAACTAAATCTGAGCTTTCAGTAAAACTAGGGTTTGCCACTCGTCTGTCACCTATGTAGACAATATTGTTGATGCTAATGTACTCGGGCCTATTATTCCACTGGTCAGTAGCACAGAAACTGATCTAAACTACACAGAAAAAAACATACGTAGTTTTGGTTACAGATGTGGCCAGTAGCAGAATTAATAAAATATAAATATAAATAATAAATCCTCTTTTTTAAAACATGGGGTGCTTTAGTCTTTCAGATCTAACAGCTAATGACAATTTTCAGTTGGGTATAAATATCGCTCTAAACTGGCCAATAAATTAATCTTAATCTTTTCAGTGCCCAAATATTTTCCCCTCATCTCAGACTCGCCAAAGACTTATCAGGGTGGAGTGCTCAGTTTTAATGGTGACACTGGCAAACTATAGATCAACTGAAAAGCCGCATACGTCTCTTTGAATTTACTTAACTTTCCCTTTAGACATACACTTTATAGCTCAATAACATAATAAATAGAAAAAAAAGGAAACAGACAAACAAAAACAATTGCTGTTACAATGCATTCGTCAATTCAGTTTAGGCACAAGGCAATTTCCACATACGGTTCGAGGAGATTGCGAAGTCTCTGATTGTTCAGAAGCAACACACTTCTTGCAGACAGTGATATGTGCTGAAGATTTTTCTTTGTGGGGAGAAATTTGCAGATGGACACTGGTCACAGGGCGCAAGATGCTTGGCTCTTCCTCAGTCTTAGGATTGGATTGTGTTAGTCTTGTGGTTTTGCTTCAAGTGGTCTGTCTCCTCCAATTGGTGTCACAAACTGTGAGTCCTGTTTGTCACTGGGAAGCAAGGTCACCGACTCAAAATGGGACCGAAATGATCTGGATCACTTTGATCTGGAGAGAGGAGGGGAGAAATATACCAATCAGAGGCGAACACCAAAAATCAAGGTACAAAATAAATTCCATCTGTACTTTCAGTTCAAGACTATAAAAAAAGGAATAATTTCAAAGCACCATTCCTCTTCTTTCACATTAGTCAATCAATATAACAATTCATCTGCGACTAATTGATTAATCACTTAAGTCATTTATTGCGCAGCAATGCCAAACAGGATGTTGTTCTTATTTGTCGAATGTGAAGATGTGAGGAATTTAGGAATTGTGATGGTGAAGATGTGTCATGATATTAGCAACATCATCTCGTGATCATCTCCAAAAACAACCCCGCTGAAGTCAACTACTGTGCCGAAACATCAGGTATTGTAACACCCAGTCCAACAAATCAACATTATTATTATTATTACTACTATTATTGTTATTAAAAATAATAACAAAAATAAATTAACAACAAATGCAACAAATTCCATCAGTTAAGAGAAAACCATTAGATAAAAAAAATACAAAAGAAGACACTAACTTTGCTGGCTTCAGATCCAAAGATTCTTGATTAATTAATGAATTGTTTGAGATAACAATCCGCTGATTAATCATTATTGAAAGTAAGGGTTAGTTGCAGGAGGTGAGAGTACCTGTCTGCTACTCAGAGGTGGCCCATGGGGTTGGATGTGTCAGTCAGGCCAGGATGGACCCCTGCGTGGCCTTGCTGAGCATCACCGGAGCCCCCAGACACTTTTTCCTCCTCCCTTCTCTTGAGGCAGGCTGCTTTGGGGTTCAAATTCCGCTCTGTAGGTTCAGACAGGAATGAAACTTTTGTGGCACATTTCTTTGAACACATATAGTGAGAGCTTCCACCTGTCAATTATCTTTACAGAGAGGATGTGACACTAAAATAAAATTTCCACGTGCAGTAATATAATTTAAAATAGATTACACATGTTGATTTGATGTGACGTAACATTGACATTTCAGTTATTATCGCAGGGATAAAGCTCTCAGCTGGACACTCACCTCTGACTTGCTGCTCCAAGCTAAGTATGACAGCCACAGCCTGATGAAGGATGAGCAGTTTGGTCTGGGGCTTCTCGCTTTTCAGGTGCAGCTGGCACATGCGACCCAGCTCCTTGAAGGCCTCGTTGATGTCCCGCACCCTCAGGCGTTCACGGGCGTTGTTGGCCATCCTCCTCTCGCGCTCCCGTTCAGCCTTCTGCTCTGGATTCAGATCCTCGTCTTCAGTGATACTAGGGGAGAGAGAAGAAATCAGCTTGCAGTCAGATCTGTCATTGACAGGCTACTGCTCGAAATCACATCAAGGTCCACAAGGTTTGGCCTGGTTTGAACAATTTTCAGTTGAAATAATTATTTTTCTCACACCTAACCAAACACCAGTAAAACTCCAAATTGTCCGACTTTTGAGAAATATTTCATGTGCTTGTGTACCAACATGTTTGTACCTTGTGCGTGTGCCTGCTCTAGGTGTTTTCATATCTCTTTTATCACTCTCGTCATCAGATCTGTCATCTGCGGTGAGGCTATCGTGCATCTCGTCCTTGTCCTGTTTCTCCACCTTCAGCTCCAGGGCGGCAGGCACCTGGCCAGCCAGGGCTGAAGTAAGAGCTGTTGAGGACAATGGAAACATAGCGGTAAGACATAATAGATAAACAGATCCATTCCCACACCAACCATACAATAAGACTGCAGGATGCACCAGACCTCTGAATGTTTCCACTTGGTGGTTGAGTTCTGTGCTGGATGTGGAGCCGGCACTGGGCAGGCCTCCATGGCTGTTGTTCAGGCTGGCAGCATCATCAGTGTGGGCACCACCCTGCTGCAACACAGACAGGAAGGACATGTGAAGAAAGGAAGCAGACGCTCTCTGGAGACGGTACATAAAACAGTTCTTTTGAACAAGGGAAGAGCACAAATGCAAGATCCGGTAGTTCTAAACAAAAAAAAATAACCACGGCGAGTAGTCATCAATGAGTTGTGGCCCATCCATACAGGACAAGGATTAAAACAAAATGTTTTTTTTTACATTCAATATTAAATTCCAGCTATTAGCTTTTGAAATTTTGATGAAATTCTGACTGGATGCTATTTACAGTCTGTATATATTTAAAGATTTAACTATTGATATGAAACATCCAGGGCCTCATGAGTAATTTAAATCTATTATTCCCAGCACTGGGGGATGCTTTGTTGATTCATGGGGTGGGGTGCATAACCAAGGGTGAAAAACACAAAATAAAAGCAATAAAAGACACCTGTGCAACAATATGTTGGAAAACAACCTATTTTATGACACATTATGAAAAGCTCTTTCCCTCTTGTCCATGTTCATGTAACATTATATTTCACTGCTCACTGCTGTGACATTCTCAGTCTTAACTCTCCGTGACCACAACTGAGAACACGTCTGTTTTTCTTGTCTAAAATGAGACAAATCCGTCTGTGTTCTGTTTTAAAAGATGTCAAGCTAAACCCACTCAACAGTCAGACAATTTGCTTTTTCATTTTGTCCACATTCATAACATAAAAATGGTCACCATGTTGTACCACGAAGTCCCTACTTCCTGAGGTTTACCACATGTTCTCAAGCTATTTGATTTCCCCTCTGAGGGAAAGGCGGGGAAATCGTCACTGAGGGTGGAGGGCATCTCCCCCTTTTCTTATGGAATGTGATCCTCGGTCACTGTTGGCCTCTGTTAACCCCGCCACCCCGAAACCCTCCCCTTCCTCAGCGCTACGCTAATCTTTGCTGTGCTCTCAACAGGTGTCCAAACAACTCTTTGTCTGGAGGAGGAGGAGGGAAGCCGGGGTTCTGGCAAGAAAAGAACGCTGCCATTTTCATGGCTGGGCCTGATTACCATACAGCTGAGGACCTCTATTTGGGTGGAGGCCGCGGGTTCAGACACACGTTTCCAACGATTTAGATTTCCTGGGTTGTTAAAAAGAAGTGATGAAAAGGGGAGGAAGGGGGTAGAGGGTGGGGTGTCAGCCAGAGTAAAAAGCCTGTGGCTGTGCCGTGCCGAGGCTGGTGAGCCCTGGCTGAGGGGACCTCTTCCCACACAGGAAGTGCTGTGTTAGTGCAGACACAGTATGTTCTATCTCACAGTCGCAGTCGGTCAACATCACTGCCACAACCCAGCTCTCTGTAACAAATACATCAAACTGAGCTCTTCTGACAACCACAGAAAAATTCTTGTTTGGGGACAAAACAAGCTACTCTGAAAGATCCAGCAGCTTCAGTATCAAAGTGAAAACAACCAGAGACAGAAAACACACTGCCCTAAAACAAACTAAAACCTTTAACTGCTTTTAAAATAAATTAATGTTGGCAATGGAGAGCTGAGATCATAGACCAGAGAGGGACATAAAAAATCCTGATAAGAAGTAAGATCAAAATACAAGGCAGCTTTGATGATCACACCAACAAAACACTGTGAGATCATCTTGGTGAAGAATAAAAACTAAAATGTCAGTCTAAATCAAAACATGAAACAAATCTTTTTTTTTTATTCTCACTTTTTGTTGCACTAAATTTCATCTGGGCATCAGGAGAAAATGTCTCTTGTTTTTGTCTATGGGGATGAGTTATACGCATGTGTGTTTTTTTGTTAGTTGGACAGTTAAGATATTGTAGCACAAGAGCAACAATTGGTCAATTAATAATTTAGACGACAGAGTAATCAAAAACATAATCATCAACCGCTATTCTGATAGTTGATTAATCGTTTACAAGCAAAAATGTTCCAGCTTCTTGATTGTGATGACTACCTTGTCTTTCTCTAATCTGATATCTGAATATTCTTGAGTTTTGTCGGTTGGACAAAACAAGTAATATGAAGACATCATCATAGGCTTTTTTGTTTTTACTCATTTCTGACATTCTACAGACTAAGCAAATTACTGATAATGAACATAATCATTGGTCGCAATCCTAAGCACAAATAAAATGTATTTTTGTTCTTTTACTCACTAATATTCCATTAAAGATATTGATAAATGTTTGCTATTGGGTCACCTCATGTCAGGTTTGTATTTGATAAAAAACGTAGAAGTGTAAAGATTAACTTTACACAACTTTCTTGAAAACCAGATGGATCTCTGTATCTGAAGGTATTGTCTAATTTAATGTTAACCATGGTTAAATACAGTTTTCATCAGATGAACAGGACTTTAAATGAAGGAAATAATAAAATCTAAATCATAAAACATATTCTTTACTGTGCTCATCTTTCCATTTCAAGTAATCTGAACCCCTACCTTTTTTTTACTGTATATGACCCAAATTATTTTTCAACACCTCCGGATTACAGTCGAACAAGCCGCCCCATTTTAATTTCCACTGCAGATGTGTTCAAATCTCTTGGCTCTTTAAAATGAAATACCTCAGATGGAGGATGGGTGAACACATCATGATTTATACTGAGACCTGCATTCCCCTGTGTCTCAAGAGGCTTCGACATTAACTCTAAAAAGGAGTGCAACACACAAACACTTTCTACACTAAAGTACAACTTCACTCCATTACGCCTGTTTTTCTCATTTTTCTTTCACCCTTGTGTATACAGCCGCTCTCAAGAGGAGCGTGAGCCTTCGGCCAGCCATTACACTTATGGAAAATATGTCAAGATAAATTCAACTGTTCATGTGTGGAAAATGTCTAGTTTTTACACATGGCAGCGGACCTGTTTCAAACAGGTGGGCGAGGCTTTGAGAGGTTTGAAAAATAGCATGCAGTAAGAAATGTGTTTTCTCCCTAACTTTCTGCAATATCCTAAACACATAGAAAACTTCTGATCTAAATACTTTTGTAAACTTCTCATACCATCGCTGCTGTCCGACTCGGAACCAATGCAGATGCAGGGAAGTTTGCTCCAATGGCTGCTATTGGCCCATTTTGTGCCTGTCCCAGCAGACTGTGTATGTCGCTGGGCAGACTGGCCGTGGAGCCCACTGCATGGTTCCTCAGAACGAGGATTGCATCATCCAATCTGTCCAGACGATCCTCCATTCGAGACTGGGAGGACCAGAGGGATTGAGGAGCGAAGGGTTAGGGAGAGGGAGAAGAGAGGAAAAGAAGGACAGAGCAGCTTAGTATAAGCACATTAGAACCAAAATTGAAAACACTGATTTTATGGTGTGGAAGTGAAAAGAAAAAAAAACAAAACCTCTGAAACATAAGATAAAGAAGGCAATCCAAATGCAAGATCAATTGAGCCATTTCAGCTTGAGTTGGAAAAGTCATCATCATTTATTTTAACTGAATAATAGACAGATACACTACAGCCACTTAGAGTGCTACAATTAATTTAGACTTTAACTGCACCTAAGATGATTACTGCAAGCTGGAATAGCTAAAAGACAACATAATATGACAATATGGCAACAAAGGCAAGAAAAATGAAACTGCATTTCACTGTGAGGAATGTAGACTGCAAGTCGAGCTTGTGAGAGAAAACCAAACAAAAGGAACGCAAAGATGTATGGAACACGTAATGAGTAAAGGCTCTATCTGAAGAGTACCTCGCAGACATCCTTTAAGAAAGACATGGCATCCTGGAGATGCTCATGTAACTGCTGATGAACTCTGTTTTTCTGGCAAAGTCAAATAAGAATAAGACAGGATTATGAAAAAAAGATCAGTTTCTATAAATACTGAAAACACAATGAGGAGAGAGATTGTTTTTTGCAAACACACATAGAAAAGAAGGGTGGGATTTGGAAGGAAGCACACAGCTTCTGACCATTCAGGTTGTATGCATGAAAATGTTTTGTTGTTTGCGCATCTAACCACCATTACTACATCACTGGACACATCTTTAACATTACATTTACTACAGCGCACATTTACACCATTGGCCTCCAAGCTTTGTTTTTTGTTGGTTTGTTGCTTTGCCCTTGTTGGTAAACCTGTGTTCTCCACCGGTTTCACCCTTGAGTGATATAAATACACTGCATAGTAATATTTTGCATTGTTATATTGATTAAACAGAGCTGTAATTTTCAGTACATCTAAGTAATATGAAGTAAACGGCCAGTTACAAGAAAGATTTGTGGATTATCATAATCGGCTACTTTTCATATTACATAAGACTTATTCTAATATAAACTGCTGTCGGTGCACCAAGCCACTAACAAGATCAGTTATTTTGTCTGTAATCTAATCCTCAACTAGCATGTTTACACAGTTGTTAATCACTTTTCTAGAAATAATCAGGAATTTACAACATCAGAAATAATTTTGACTCAACTACCAAGGAGCTGTGATTCATGCTTTTATTTCAACACATTCTGAGAATAAATCCTGAGAATATAAAATCAGTAGAAGTCATCTTTAATGTCTTTTGAACCTAACTGGCTCTGGAATCCTTTGGCATTACGTTAGAGTAAATAGAGAAGTCAATGTTTTTGGTTGGTTGAATTTTCACATATTTTTAACCTTTAAAATAAACACTCTTTGAATAGAAGCTGAAAATAAATACCATTAGTCATGCAGTCCAGACTCAAAATTAGGGTTTGCTCAGTTTTTCCATTGTGGCCAACAGGTTGTCAAATAAAACATGAAAATCTCCAGTTTTCAAAAGTATATAAGATATAATGTTAAATATAATAATAATAATAATAATAATAATAATAATATTATAAAACTGACAAACTATTGTTCTGCATTTACCTTACACACCATGTCAAACAGCATGTGAAATGCAGTTGTTTTCACATTGCTTTAACCAGCAGCTAATGCTCAGGTTATCTGACACTATTCACTTTAATTGTTACCTTCAGTTGTGCTGTTACTTATCTTTGGTGGCCATGAAGATACAAAACAAAGGTTGTGGCAGTGTGGGAGGAAACATCTACATGGCCATTTTCAATGTCCTCTTCACATACAATTGGCTGATTGAAGGGAACTTTGTGATAAGACTCTGCAGCTGGACTGATTGTGGCCCTTTCAAGTCATGTTCTGTACTTTGAGAAATTTTACCAACACATGTGTTTATAATGTTAACTTTGCAGCAGTTTGTCTCTCACTTTTTTAATTGACTGAAAAAGAAAATCTACAGTAAGATGTCCATACTATTCAGATCAATGAGAAAATACTTAGATCATGGTCATGGTTTGTTTATTTCTTCCTTAAAATTTCTATACTGCAAAATCTCTTTTTATTGCTACATCTTTATTTATCATGAAAAGCTGTTTGTGCTTCTGTTATAAGTGCTCTACATTAAATCATTATTATTATTATTCTTTCTTATATAAAAAAATAAACTCCCATCAGAGGATGTAAATACATGGCATGCATCAGGTAGCAGGCTAGATGAAAGGTGATCTGTAGCTGTGGTCGCATAGCAGCAAAGGAATCCCAGAGAAGTGGTTCAGCAAACAGCTGCCAGCCCCACACCAGACCCCTTAACCAACCCCATCCCCCAACTGTCATCCCCGTCCTGGCCCACGAGTAGAGGACAGATGGCAAGCCCCCAAGGGACAGGTATTGTTCAGTTTGGTTATCCCTCTACCCCCATCTTCCTCAGCAAAACATTTGTCAGATAGGAATCTCTCTGTAATGCTAGCTCAGCCCTTCATGGGTAACGTATCCAACTTGAGCATCCATCATATCCTGCGCTCAATGGAAGACAGAGGCGGACAAGGAGCTTACCAGTGAGTGAAGGGAGTTCTCATAATTTGGAGAGGAGGGGGTATGTCCACTAGCGCGGGGCCACTGGTTGGTACCTGATGAGAGACAGAAGAGATGTAGCGGAGGTCAACATTAGAAATCCTGTGATTCAGTTACACATCATCATGGCTGATAGCTGTATCCTGCCCCACCGGCTACATCAAAACAAAAGCTAACTGACACACAAAATACCACGCAGACACTGACATCCAGATTTTCTGGTTTCTTGTTGTTCTATATGAGATATTTTTATCTTTGAGAGCTCAACTGCATCACTTCCTGATGGCTGGACTGCATCCTGACACATGAGCCAGCAGAGAGAGTTCATCTAACGCCCACTTCCACCCTGAAGTCTTCACTGCATCTGCACATTAATAAGCATAGCTATGAGAGGCTGGAGAACAATATGAGCACTGACAAATCTGATTTTTAACACTAATTTTCCTTCACACGTCCTTTACCCTGGAAACTTTGAGACTCTAGAAACACATCACAGTGATCATAAATGCAGCGTGGTTGAACAGGGTTTCAGCACATGGCCTTCATCAGGGTTTTTGATGAAGGAAATATGCTAAGCGTCTGGGTTCAATCAAGCTCTTCCTATTCCACTATGTTAGCTAGCAATGCTGAATTATCTTCCTTATTAGTTTTTGTCAGTCCAACACCTTTTTGACTGGTGACGTAGTGGCAGTACAGTCAGTCTGTCTTCATGTGTTGTACATGATTCACATCTGGAAACATCAGAGTACCATTGCTTTATTTATACTAATGTATCCCATAAAGCCTCTGGCACACACATGAAAAATCATGCAATTTAATCATGTAAACTAAATACAGAGGAATTTAGGATACTCTGTGCTAGAGATTACAATTTACCTTTGGCTGCAAGAATAGCACAGAGGATTTTATATGTTTATTTGAGCCAAAAAACGGAAAGTACAGGAAAGCAAATCAAGCTGATTTGATCTGGTGTAAATTAGAGCAAAGGAAAAGAATCCACATCTGCTCATCACATTTCCAGCTCCAGTACAACATTGCTTTCTGTCCTCTCTCTGAAGCTCAATCATCTAACTAACCTGCCTGCCATGTGCAACTGGAGGCAATGCATTATACAATCAAATAACCTTAATGGAATTTGACAATAATGAACCTTTCCCTATAATTTACAGGATAGGATGTTTGTGGGTCTTTCCAGCTCAGAGCTTTCAGTACTCTTCTGGTGTCCATTATTGGGGAGGGAAGCCAAACCCAGCCTACATCCTGGTTAATGGAGTCCACTGTGGTGCAATCTACAGATGGAGACTTTGTTTTGGTTATGTATCATTTAGTGTGATTCTAAAATCTAATTTTGGGTACTGCTCTCCTCTTCTTATAATAGCAAGGCAAAGAAAAATGCAGACCAGGATGAGGGGAATCATTTATAGCAGAGGGGTCTGGGGAATGGTGAATGGGATCAAACTTTATTCATTATTAATATAACAAATTACTTAAAAGCTACAAAGAGTCTCATCTGCGAGGAGGCTAGGAAAACCACTAACTGTTCAGTGTTTTCACAAATCAATGCCTATGTGGTCAGATCACATACACAGTAAAACACTGTGTGCAGCAACATGAACAGGGAGTTAGCCAGAGACGGCAAGACAACTAATGTATATTTGTGACAAACACAAAATCACACCTCCCCTAAGTTCAGGAAACTCTAAAATACGTTTTCCATTGATTCATCCCAATGAAATATCTCACTAAACCTCTGTGGTCGTCGATACTTGAGTTTTCATGTTTCCTTGCATACACAGTCCTAGAAAAAGCAGACTTTAATTAACAGGCTATTAAAAGTGACTTTGGAAGAGGAAATGAGAAAGTCTCTGTTCTGCCTCAGCTTTCTCCCAGGTGAGTGAGACAGATACTCCACATGAGCCTCTGCTGGCTGGCGGCTATGAAAAATTAGCCTGGGGCTCTGGTCCCCACGTGCACCAGAGAGGGCTAATTGAACAAACCCGTCTTGAATAATGTGCTGTATATTGGTGTAATCCTAATGATGAATGGATTTTGTGGCTAACATCAACAGCGAGCCAAATTTCGTGCCAATTTCAATGTATCGTTCTGTTTCTAACCCCAGAAGCATAATAAGGGTGAATAATTAGTAAAACAATATCAATTTCCTACAATTCCACATGTATTATTTTAGGATAGTGTTGCTTATTTATTCTATATAATATAAATTCCATTAATAAATAATAAAAACTGAACTTTTTTTTTTTTTTTTTTTGGATCAAAACAAAAAAAGTCATAAATGCCATTGTTATGCTGCAAGGTGTGGCATGCTGTACTGTAAATAGGTCAAGAGGGGGATCTCCCTATGTGAGGCCGTCATAGTCATCTTCATCAGCTGAGTCACAGCCTCCCTCCTTCACCCACTGGCAGATAAACAAGGCCTTTTGCTGCCTGGTCTGTAAGTGTGTGTTGGAGGGAACAGCTGTCCATAGGGCAGGGCAACAGCTGAGGATGAGGGGGGGATACATAGAGACAGCTGTCGCCACTCCATTACCACACATGACAAAACTGCCCACTAAAAACAACACACTGGGCTTTCCCTTACTGTCTCCCCTGGTTCACTTTCCATTACTCTCTTGCCTCTGTCAACATGTTTGAAAACACATAATCTTCTGATACACATCTCTTTTTATTGTACTGAGTACAAAACTGAATATATTATAAACAAACAAACCTCTTTAAGGTGTGGGTGAAAATGCAGAAATCTTCATTCCCAACACTTAAAAATAAAGTCTAAGTCAAAACTTGTCTTTGTAACTTGTCAGCCGGATCTAAATTTATGAACATGAATAAAGAGAGAGCTGACAGACAAAATAGCCAGTGATATCACCAGGAGTCAATGTGAAGCAGCTCTCAGCTATTAAAATAAAGCCCATGTTCCGAACACTAGACCAGTAAGTCAGGTACTGTTTTCAGGTGTATCAACAAATCTGAATAAATTTTAGTGAAACTCAAATCACTGTATGCTCAGGGACTGCAGCTAGGAAGCAGCTAGTAGCTAAATCTACCACAAAGAATCTCTTCACTTTGCTTGAGATTAATGTTTGTTGTTCAGTGTCCCAGAAAAACTTAATTTAATAAAATAAAAAAGATTTTTTGTTTTGTACGATTTCAAATACTTAACATGACTGTTGTTTTGATGGATGTGCTGCCTTATCCCTGAATAAACTAAGCTCTCTTTTAAAATGGATTCATGTAAAAATGGCATTAACTGCCCTGACATAGATAAAGCATGGGGATGAGTACCAAATGATTAGAGCCACTCTAAAGCTAAAAAGGGGTATTAGAGTAAGTTTTAGAGAAACTTTTCACACTTCACTCCACTTAGTCTTCAATTAATCCAACTAATGCAGCATGTAGATAAAGTAATTAAATTAATTAAAGACATATTCATGAAAGCCTCTTCATTAACTTGGCTATTCCAGGTCGAGGCCTAATTCTAACAGTCTGACATGTGTCTGTCACTGGCTTTTTGCCTGTGAAAACTTCTTTATAAAGCAGTTTCAGAGAAGTGTATATTTTATTCTAAAGCTGGCATCAAAGTGCACAGGAGGTGTGTATGAGATTAAAATCCAAAGACTGGTGCTCTACCTGGCCTTCCAGACGGGGTGCCGGCAGCAGTCACCACAGTACCTGCTGAAGTAGCACCTGCTGTGGCTGTCAGAGGTGAAGGAGAACCCACAGGTGTCGACGGGTTGGATGGAAAACTACTACTAGTGTGGTCAGGTGAGTAAATCTGTGGAAGCGGAAAGGAAGCAAGATCCATCATTAATGCACCGTCAGCAGTCCTAAATAAAATGAAAATATATATATATGATATATGATATATATATACATATGGTCGCTGTTTCCTCTTCTTCTTTTTTTTCAAGCCAAAACTGTGTCATCAATTATGGGGATTTTACTGGCAGGGATGTTAAAAAATGCTCAGTGCATACATATGAGATATTTTCAGTCATCTGTGCTCAGAGCACAACCTTAACAAAATGAATGACAAATAATATTCCCTTTGATGTTTTGTGCTTGTGTCTTGCTCTGTATCTGCTCCTGTAAGTCAATTGTGGGTGAAGATTAACACCAAGAGACAAACACTGTGCAGCTGAACTGCTCTAATTAATGTTGCCTATTCACAACATTTTATTTACTTGTTTTAAATGTAATACTTATTTTAACTCAGGTCAAAAATAAGACTCAATATGAAAAAAAAAAAAATTAAAATTATAAAGTAAAATAAAACAAAATATTATCTCAGTAACTCCCTGACTCACTACGCTTTTTGTTGCTGTTTGTGTATCAGTTTGTTTGTAATTAGTAAGCACGCTTCCATTGGTATTTTGACTTTTTTCATACTAACTGACTATAGAAAAACTGAAATCAACAAGTAAATCTAAGTTCAGCTCCCAGAGTTTCACCCCTAAAGAACTGCACTAACATCAATACTTTGAGCATGATGTGCAGCTAAGAGGTCAGTGTTGTACTGGAAGCTTTACATAAGCATGGTTTATTTTTCACTTATGTAAAGACTCAGTCACTGTTCGAGTCACTCCAGTTATTATTCCACTGTGGCTTCAATAAGTGCAGACGCCCAATCTGGAAACCCCGTTAAGCGAGCAACAGAAAATCTCAAGGGCCGGATGTCAGCCTGCACCAGACTGTATTGTGAATCATGTATGAAAATCAAGCAGTATTCAAATGTTGTTTATTTTTGCATCTTTCTAAACTTTCTAATATCTATGAGGACCATAACTAGGGCAAAGGTTTTGGTTTTGGTTTTTGCATGATGCCACAGGCCGAGTCCAGGTTACTTCAGCTTTATTGCTGTGACAATCACAGTAACTTTATTGTATCAGTGCATCCTCTGCCAGGTTACACTGAGGTCATTGAGTTTTAGGATGACATGTCAATCACAAGGGAACGAGGAGATTACGTCTTCAGAACTTCCACTGGGATTTCATTTGTTTAAACAAATGCTGGATTAAAGCACAAACACGTCCCTGATTGTTTTTTCCCTTTAATAAGAGGATATTGTGCCACAATGGAACATCTCTCAGAGAACTCAGGGTATTACGGGTGGATCCTGACTAATTAGCAGAGAAAAAAACAGCAGATCCTCAGAGATTTCTCCTCCAAGTTGAGATCAAATTGAGCTTGCAGGAAACCATTTGACTTCTGTGGGGATGATAGAATGCACTCATTATTAATAATCTCCTTATTCAATCTTGATCTCTGGGCTTTAGTTTTTCAATCAACTTCGAGTATCAGGATAGAGGTTTCACTGAAGTGTGTCACTGAGTGCAGAGGAGGAGGGATCAGCCCTCGTCTAAAAGGAGAAATTACTATTTATACTTTCCTACACTCTCAGTGTTTCTCTCTGCTCAGCA
The DNA here is from genome assembly GCF_046630095.1 of Trachinotus anak. NCBI lineage: Eukaryota > Metazoa > Chordata > Actinopteri > Carangiformes > Carangidae > Trachinotus > Trachinotus anak. The sequence goes on along the minus strand of NW_027273862.1, from coordinate 15,364,284 downwards.
TCTTCACTCTAAGACACGCAATTCAGTCAAAAATGAAGGAGGATTAATAGTGTGGCCACCACTGTGCCTGAAACCAATAAGACTCAAAACAAATCACTAAATATTTCTTACATTCAACTCCCCTATAACTGTGACTTCTGACCTGACAATATATGACTTTCTCTTCCTTTCACTCACTGGCTACTATTGTTGCATTCAAAGTGAAACATGGCTCATTTTACTGGAATAAATGAAGCTCCGCCTCGTCATCAGTTACGCTCCCGCAGGCGGCATGGGGCCAATAAGCACGGCCAATTTAAAAGGGCGGAGAACAAAAGCTCCACAATGGGCGGCCCGTGGAGTTGAGCCAGAGCAGTTATAAACTCCCCTGTGCCCCCTGCTCCAAACCCCCACCCCCACCCCAGTCCAACCGTGTCCATTTCACTCCAGCTTTGTCATGCTAATGGAACTGAGTCTGCAAATATAAAGGACTTAATTTGTTATTACCATCCCTAAATTCTCATATTTTGGATTCACACCAGTAAGAAATATCCTCCTCAACATACAGCCTCTGTTAGGATGTGTGACATTAAACAGTTTTTATATCTAATACCAGTATTAAAATGCACACATCAAGTTCATGGAACATGTTAAACCCTATTTAAGGACACTTTGCAGAATTAATAAGGTTTCGACTTCAAAACCAAAAATTAAGACAAAGGCAAAAAGAAAACACAGTTCGTGAGGCAGGATGTTATTCCACTTGGCCCATGAAGGGAACAGTAAAGGGAACAACTGAGGGCCCATTATGTTGAGCTGACCTCCACAAGCGCACTTTCTACTGTTCTCTACAAATCAAAACATTGTCATTTGGTTCAGTTTGTTCAATTCGAACTCCATCCACCTGCGTCTCAGCTTTTCTCCATATTGTACGCCTTCTCCAAATTTGCTTGTCTCATAATTTCATTACAGTATAGAATAAATAACTTTAAGGTCTATGTGCAAGATTAAATGTTAAATCAGTGGTTAGTTACTCTTGAATCTCTGCTTTAATTTAATTCTTCTCTGTCATACTGTCTTGCTTCAAGCTTTCCTGAGGGAAACAATTCTTGCATCCAGGTTAGAAAATGTTTTTCTTAGACTGTAAATATGAGAGAGAGAAAAAAAATAACCATAATCTATAATGTATCCATCAGTCATCATATGGGGACACACAGGAAAGACATATTTCTTTCTCTGATGAGCCTCTGTGAGATACTGAGGGACAAATACTTCTTATGCTGCATTCCAGGATGTCACAGACGCTAATGGCTAGTTTTACAAAGTAAAGAGTAATCCACTGGCTTTAGGAGTATTTTAAATGTACAGTTCTCTTTCTTGAACTTGAACTTAGTTTAAGCTCACAATTATCCAGGCTTTGGCTCAAAAACAACTACAAACATCTCCCCTGAGCTTTTTTAATCAGCATTCAGTATAGCACTCAATTCCTTGCATGATTAATGAGGTCACCTTCTTTACAGACTGAAATACATCATTATTTTATTATGATTTGTAGAAAAATATGAATTGTTTTGAATGTATGGGTACAGAAGTGATGCGTGAGGTGATATGTCGGGACATCTGTGCTAGTTGACAGCAAAGCCACATTGATGCTACCCCAAAATGATGCTTTGTCTGATTTTCCACAATGAACCACAGTAATCCAAATGTTGTTTAATTCACTTAAATCAGGGATGCAGTGCACGATGAACTGACCTCCAAGTTAAAAGTGGGGTTGTTACTCACCGAGGCTAAAGCCTTGCCTAGTGCATCTCCAGTCTGTGAGCTTCCAGTGGCGTTCCCCCGATTTGCAGCAACTAAGAAAACACAGAGGGAGGCTTTGTAATCGCAGACTCAAGACAAATGAAGAGTGGTCACGGTACACAAGGCAGCTGTCCAACCGCCTGCCTCGCTACCTTTACAGAATGGATATTCATTAATAACTATATCAGGGCCACTGAATTAGTCACTCTGAGCAGGTAGCTGAAGTGTTAACACAAGAACATACCCATGACCCCATCAGCTGTGTTGACAGACGAGGTGTGTGCTGCGGTGACGAATGGTGAAGTGCTGGTGTTGCTTCGATGGAAGCTGGACATGGGAGGAAGACTGGCATTGACATCTGGAGAGACTGAGTGTGCAGGGTAATTCTGGAAGATAAAGAACAGAAATGTTCTGTTTCAGTCACAAGCGTGTGTGTGTGTGTTCGTGTGTGTGTGTGTTTTAAAGAAAGAGCTTATTTATTCTCTAAATTTTATATTCTCCTTTGACATCTCCCAGGCTGTGTGAAACAAAAGTTAGTGGGAGGAGGGACAGAGCTAAAGAGAGGGCAGGCAGCATCTGCAGGCTCCCTGTGATGCCCATCCAGCTGAAGCAGGCAGGCAGACAAGACCAGATCAAACACTGACACAAAGAGGGTCAGCAGAGCCTTCACTGATAATAACCAGACAACAACTTAAGACGCACACACCCACTCCAACTGTGGGAGCTCTGCTGAGGGGGTGTGGGGCCAAGAAAGAATTCACGTGCTGTATGTGCTGAACGGTACACACTGGATCTCTTGCATAAGTGTTATGGCAAAACAAAGTCACTAACAATCATTTGTCACCTATTTTTAGGCTGAGGTATCACCAGATGAGCAGTGCTGCTTACCAAACGGTCGTGTGAGTGCAGGCTGCTGTAGTTTCCTGACTGTGGCATGTGAGATGAAGATCCTGCGAGCATTCCCCCATAGCCGGGCTGGCTGATCCCATTGGACGAGTTCCACGGGTCAGACGAACTGTGGGTACCATCTAATTATAATAATAAATAACAATTTTAGTATAAATTTGATTAGAATGGAGGGCCACATTGTGTAGTTTAGCTTTGACTCGGTACCAGACAGTGGCAGTGACAGTCTCTAACCCTACCCATATAACTTCCAAGGAGGGGGTTCATCCAAAGAGTTTTTTTTTTTTTTTTCCTCTTGGGACTGAAACATGATTCTTGTCCTGAACCCAGCTGAGATAATACAAAGCTAAAGCCAACAAGAAGTCTGCTTTTCTTTCTAGATCTGGGAATCAGTCACACTGAAATAAAGACTGAGCACAGACTAAATATTACTAAATACTGCTAAAACAACTGGGTCTGTCTGGAAACATCAAAGTGTCAGTGTTGAAAGTAGTTTAGTGCAATATTTCAGCCTCTTGTATGTCGTGAAAATGCCACAAATAACAATGAGAAAATTTTGATGAATTAACAAATTATGTTCTTGAAAACAAAAACAAGCCCAGTGGAAAAAAAAATTACTTTGTCAGCAAGATGGCATTAAGAATAAAAATATGATGTTAAACTCAACTGCAACACCAGATACTGTAGGTATTTTAGTGGAATAAACATGGGAACTTGATTTTGACCTTACCAAAGAAAGTGCTTGCAAACATACTGCTGGAGGGTTTAGGAGAGGAGTAAGAAGGTGAATCTCTGTTGAAGTCTTCTGAGTTTGGAGACGGTGCGTACACCTGCCAGGAGAACATATCACATTGTCAAGTATGATGATGCTGAAACTGAAAAGCTGAAAAGCTTTCTTATTACAGTTCCTGTAAACACATCCAACACGAATGCAAAGTACAATCACAATTAAGAACTTCGATACACAAAAGTATGTGATCTCACACACATATACACATGCACTGAAGATATGGCCCTAAAAACACAAACACACACATGCACACTATAATGACTAGCAAGCAGTCAAGCTCATGAAGGGAGGAGTGGATTATCGGGGGTATTTGCATTTCAGATCAACTCAACCTCTAATGGAAGTATAATGATACCCGCTTACATGCATCGACTAAATGCCTGGCAAATTACAGCTTTCCCAGAGAGGCAGAAATCAAATAAATGGTAGAAAAACAGCCTGCTTTGCTTTCTTTATATTTGTACCTTCACGCTGGTGGTAGAGTGAAAGGAGAGGCACAATGGGCATGCTGTTGTACAGCTGTGTGTGTGCCAAGCTAGGTGGGAGGATCAAAGACACTGAAGGCCAGTGATGTGGTCTCTGACTACATCCACTCCAGATGGAGGGAGAGGGAGAGAGACAGAGCACAGGGGAGTGAAGAGGGGAGAGAAGGTTTGAACAAATTCTCCCTCCCACAGACAAGACTGGATGACCCCACCATCGTGTAGCACTAATGAGAGCCAGACCTGCCAGCTAGATTCCACCTGCACATTTCCAGCTTGTGTCCAATAGTCTCTTTTAATGGCCTCACATCACACTCAGCTGTTGGCATTAAAACAGCTCACTCCTCAAAGATTGTTTCTAATGCCTGCAGAAGATGACAGCCACAAAGGTTGTTCATTTGCTTATGTTGTTTTATGACACAGCGCTGATGGGAAATATGCATCACATCCAAAGTATCGCTCCGTCATTATATCTATGCAGAACACAGCTTAAGGGGGACTCAGGGCTGTTGGGCTTTGCTGAGTGAGCAGGACTCCAGTGTGATGTTGTCTGGGTGTGTAATTAAAGTGCTCTGGGAGGGGTGGAGCTCTCATGGGTTTTCTGGCTTACACATGTGACCAGGGTTGATAGTAGTTCCATGGAGATCTCAGGTTAGCCTCACACAGGAGCCGGGGCTTTTGTCTTTTGCCTCTGTCAGACGCTCAATGTGCAGCATATGGCAGCGGATAATGCTAATTGTCCTTTTTACCCTGGGCTAACCAGTCAAGGCATTAATAAACCATCCCAAACACTGGGTGCCTCATTCCGCCAGCCTATGGAAGAGAGGGCCCGCCTGGGTTTCCTTTTACAAGGCCATTAATTAAAAGCCGTCAGTCACACGGATCAGCACACCAACACAGACCTACATCAGCAGTTTGAGCATCAGTGGGTATGTTTCATAAAATAAATAAATACACTATCACTGATGTTCACAGACCCTGACCTGAGGTCTACTTATCATAAAAAGTATCCTTGTATTAATGTTCAGTTTTGGATTGCATGTTTACACAACACCAAGCATACAACAATAAAATCAGCAGTCAGCACCAAAGCTGCATTCAGTTAGCTTCTATTTACTTCTTTTGATGCATCAACGCTCCATCAGGGGGAAAAAATAAGATATTGCAGAAAGAATCATTAAAATGAACCACCAAGACAAAGACAAAGTTGGGAAAACCCTTAATGACAGTAATAATTTATTTTATTCCCCCTCAGCAATGGCCTGACAACTATTTATAACTAACCACAAAGGACAGTAAGGCAAACAATTAGTGAATGACAAGCCATGAAAACTTATAATTTAAGGTAGCGCTGGTAGAAACATTTTGATATTGATGATACTATCCTGCTTCAGATAACATATACTGGATTTAGTTGAATTATTGGTTCAAAACTGTGACTTGACTTTGCCTTCAACGGGATTCTACCTCATCTGAGAAGTGAATACAGTATATCCTGCACACCTTTTCTGAAAGCCTGTGGTACCCCCCGCCTTTGAAGTTCATGCCATGCCGATTAAAATATCAGATGTTAAAACACAATCTGTCAGCCAACACTAAAGATAACAACAGGAGAGGAAAGGAAATATTAAAAAAAAAAAAAAAAAAAAACTAGGGAAAATCAGGGTGATAGCCAAGAAGCTCAAACGCACTCTTAATGGCCTATCCTGTTTTTGTGCTGTATGTCATGAGTTGGAATCGATCCATATCTCTAGGGCATTTTGTTTCAAGTCTAAATCTTACACACTTACAGGGTTTTGTATGCACAACAGACACAATGCCTCTTCAAACTACTGCTCAATACTTACATGTGATACCTGGCAGAGCTTTCTAGAAAGTCAAGGGCTCAATAGTTACCTCAATAAAACTGTGACATTAAATGTAGTCTCAGAAAGACCGACTTTCACTGGCACAGTGTTTTGATAGATCAAGCTAGTTTGGCATGAGTAACATTTTAAGCGAGACGCAGATGTTTCCAAGGCTAGAACCTTTAAAGAAACATTTCACACTTTTTTGGTTGAGTTTGTAAAAACTTGATCAAGTACCTTTTTTCTTGTGATAAAATGATATTCAAACATAATAAATTTCATATAATAGAAACAAGTAATTGAAGATAATTGCTTTACTTCTTATTCCTAAAGCAGTAAAATCTTTGAAACAAGTGCACAGCAGAGCAGTCTACTGGGAGTCAGGTTCTCTAAAAATAGAGCAGCCACACTGCAGGATAATATCTTCCAGTCGTTAATGCCACAAAATTTTGGTTTTGGCATTAATGTAACTTCATTAACTATTCAAAACATGTGTCTTGTGCACATAGTGTATATATGATAAGTCAACACACACACAAACACACAACCATCCACTCTGACTTTATGTTGCACATGCAGTCAAGTATTCATGCTTGACTGCATGTGCAACACATGTGCACATTAGGGGGATGTAAGGACTGGCTTCTGTTGATGAGTGCTAACCTCTAGAAAGCACGATAGAACCTGTTGTGCTACAAAAACAACAAGAACAACAGGCATGACACATCTAAAAGAACACATGTTGTCTCTTTTGTGTTTTTTACTGTTTCGGATCAAATTTTATGACATTCCTCTTTGTGTGTGTGTGTGTGTGTTGGGAAGGGGGAGCTTTCTGTGAAGCAAAACAAGGAAAAAAAGGTCTAACAATCACTGCGGGGCTTTCACTTCAATTTTTTCTTTTTCACTAATAGGCAACGGAAGAAAGATCAGTGAGTTGCTCCATCTGTATTGGTTCCGTGCCACCAGCTCACAAGCCAATGGCCCACTGTGAATTCTCCCAGTGCTCCAGATGGTGAGCCTGCTATGCAACTCTGCATTATAACAAATTAATGTGGATCAAGTTGATGCAAAGAATGAGCACCCTCTTTCTTTTCCCTTGCAAGGAAAACAAAAAAAAGTTGATGCTAGTTACTTAAAAAGTGCTTTTGATCATAAAGTTCGCCTGTTCTGTCCACATGCTATCAATTTTCTCCCCATCACCAACTGTAACACAAGCCTGTTAATACTTAATATGAAAAGATCAAAGTCATCTTTTGTGTAGTGGAAACAGAGGAAATGCTGTAATTGGTTATAAGGAAAGTTGAAACACAAGCTTGAGTAAGATGCTCTTTTTAATGGAATATCATAAAAAAGCTAACCTCTTCATTTTTCCTTCAAAACACATGCGCCTCTCATATAATAGCAAAAATAGCATAGGGGATGACAGGTGGAAATCTGCATGTGTAATTTGCTTATGACAGGATCATTACTTAAGGATTACTGAAATGCACCACAGAGCTCATCCAGCCATTGTTAGACTGTGTCCTTGAACAGATTCATAAGTCCACTGGATTGTTCTATACCAGAACTTTTGACAATAAAAATAGGAGAAACACCTTCTAAAAACTTTATGCAACACAACCCGACCAGTAACTTTACTCAAAACTACAGGTCCTTCAAGTCCAAGTGCAGCAAAAACACGCACATGCACATTCACATTTAAAGATGCATGTATTTACAGAAAAGTATTCACACAGTGAACGTGTTCAGAGAAATAAAAATCAAAGAGGTCATTACAGAGAAGTTCAGAAATCACATTAGGCTCCCTGTGGCGTCGAGAATGCGAAAGTGATTAAAAACAGATGGAATAACAGCAACACTGGTGCTTGGAGCTCAATCTGCAAACAGGAAAGTCTAACCTCAACAGGCAGCCTCTTTCCCTTAATCATTCCCAGACTCCCACTTGTTATTATTTCAACCCAGTCTCAGAGCTGCAACAACCAGCCAGTAAAAATAAATTCAAGGCTGCAAAAAACTTTTTCTGCTGCACCGTTTCATTCTGTGTATGATCAGAAGTTTTTTTTAAATTTTATGTGAAGCCTAGGCTATTTACTTGTTTATGCACAGCTGGGGTACAAAGTAGGAAAATAAGTTTATAACATAGTTAAGACACTTGAACTGCATTAATTTAATTCTACTGTCACACAGCTTTAACTGATGTAATGGAAAATCAGTAAGAGGAGCCTCAGGCACATGCATTCACACACACACACAGGAACACAGTGCTTTTATCATAAAATAAACTAAACAAAGAATTAAGGACACAAGGATAGTCAGATGGACACCCAGACTGACACCAACAGTCACTCTCTCTCACACATACACAAACTCTCACACACACACATTTCTTCCAGCTCTTCTCTGTCCAAATCACACACATTCCCAAAGAGACTACTCACCGATTTCCCGTTGTAGTAATACATTAAAGAGTTACTGCCCATTCCAGGGACAGGGTAGGCGCAATACATTATAGCTTTAACAATTTAAGTGATAAAGGTTCACTAAGGCAGCACACAAGCGTCCTCTCTAGACATACATCCAAACCGTTCAAAAGGGACTAATAATTCTTTCAGTACTGGCCTCCACACACGACCCACTCAGAGGAAACTTATGCAAAGCAGGATTGTACCATTCGGCACTGTGGGAAGGGGTGGCTGTCAGAAGGGAGTGGCTCATGTGGTACATCCCTCTCTTAAGCCTCTAAGTGCTGAGGCAAAGAGGAAAAGGACGAGGGGGAAGGGAGGTTGCGGGGAGGTGGGTATAAAAAAGATAAAGGGAAGTGGGTGGGACGGAAAACAAATGTGTGAGCGGATTTAGAAAGAGAGAAAAAAAATGTTTAATTCCAGGCATAAAAAATACAGATTTTCTGCAGGGGAACCCCAACAAACTGGAACTAAAATAATTTCATTCTAAGCAGGATTTCATTAATATGTGTAATTCAAAGGCAAGCAAATGAGTGCATAAGTAAGTGTGGTGAGCCTGTTCTCTTCCACACACTTTAATCCTGAGTGTCTAATCTTTTTGTTTTTGTGATGATTTAACAGGTCTACAGGCAGTGCGGTGAAATATGGCTTTTGTAGGAACAACCATCTGGCAACACATTTTACCTGTTCCCACACATGGCTCACACACCAATTAGGAGTCATTAGTGAGAGAAAGAGAAGGCTCAACACGTAAAGAAAAAAAACTGGGTCCAAATCCAGGTAATGAGAGAGAGAGAGGAAAAAAAGATGGACTAACTGTATTTATGAAATGTGAAATATGACAGTGTTGGGGTTAGCAGAGTGAGAGCTTCAGCTGAGAAGTGCCTGTAAACACAGAGTTGTAAAGCATGCAACAGCTGCAATCGGGCTGGACCGTGACGTCAGAGCAGGAAAATAATGCTCCATTTCCTAAACCCTGGGGGCCTCAGATGGGGGGGGGGGGCATCGACAGCCATTTTACCATGGTTTACTGTCATTGCACGCCACACAGCTCCCCATTACCTTTATCATGTGGGAGGAGGGGAGAGCAAAGGAAAGGAGAAGAAAGGAGAGGAGGAGAGGATAGATACCATATTCCACTGAGAGCCCGGTCTGTACAGTCAGACTGGAGCCTTTCATGTCTACCACTCGTAGCTTCCTGGACTAAACACAGGCCTGTAGACTCATTGAGAACATTATTATTATAGAAAGATGAAAGCTTCCACTTCCCTAAGAAAACTAGGCCTTTATTATGCTTTTCCTTTTAGTTCTGTTATTATTTATCCCCCTTTCTTCTCTGGTACTCTTTTAAACTCATCCAAAACACTGGCTCTACATGCTGTTACCGCTTTATATCTGGCGCTGTTTCAAGTTGATGCTTTAAGGAAAATGGTCATGATAGAAGTGTTTGAAGGGGTCTAAAACAAGTCCAGACACATAGCACAGTGTTGTGAGGTAAACACATGAAAGCAGGGAGAAATGGGCATCAATTCACGAAATACATGCACACATATCATGTCAGTGCTGGCTGACTCAGGAGACGGCCAGCCCATTGCTTTTAACACTGGTTCCTCAGGAGACACGGAGAGTGTGCCTATGCATTTTCAGTTTTATTTAATTAAACCTCACGAATCAACGATCATGACACACAGGTCCCAGTCTTGATATTGTGGAAAACAGTCAGCATCAGTGCGGTAGATGAAAGCTCAGCTCCGCCCACCTGTTCACACTACCCTCTCTAAAGACGCTTGAGTCATCACAAGGTGCTTTTCTTGGGATTTGTTTGGGTGTTGAAAAACACAGAGCAAATCCACGGGCTGAGGTCACCCCCATCTCACACATGGATTTAGAGATGATGTCATCAGACAGGAAGATTGTTTCCTGTAAGAAGCTCTGGTTCTAATTAGGGAGGGCTGACTCGGAGAGTGGGGGGGTGCATGGGGGATTCAGACCCTCACCGTTTCCAACTCCAAACTGTATCATCAATGTATCAAACACTGCAGGGTTCACTGAATTACATTTAACACTCTTAAAAGCCCTCTTAACATCACATACAATGCAAATAAATACCTGTTTCATTTTCACTGCCAAACTATAAAGGTCATGTGCCTAGTATTGTTATTTTAAAATCAAACTTTTGGTACTTCCCTCTGGTATATAACAATAATGTCTAATAATATAATCACTTAAATCAATGCAACCTGGATCCAGATAGGTGGCAAATAATGGACAGATAGATTTTACTATTTATTCTTTTATTTATTTATTTTTTAAATTGACACACCCATTACCAGATGAGCTTCCTGCCTACTGTACCAAACAGCACTCCACAAAAAAGGATTGATCAGCCTCCTGTGCAGAGAATCTATTAAAAAAAAATTCCACTTTCCCCAAGTTTATGAGTGTAACATCTCTTGACAACCCACAATCATATTTTATGACTAAAATTATGGCATGCTCTTTAAGACTGTTTACTTTTGAATGATTTTTAAGACTTTTCAAGACCTGCAGATATCTTGCCCTTGTTCATATTCAGGTTATTTAGGTTTAATTAGACCTTGTGTTATGCCACTGCTACTAAATTCAGCCTAAATTAAATGGTTTTGCAAAATAATGCCGACAGTTTTTCCTCCTCCTTGACTTATTAAAGTCCATTAGGGTAACAGTAATGAGTTACTTCTACTAATCTGCTCATCAATCAGTGCCTTACAACTGCATGAATTCTACATACAGTGGGGTGCGAAAGTCTGGGACCATATTATCTCTTAAAGTAAACATTATGCAAGTGGTGAGGTGACTTGTGATCAGTTAAATGTTTTTCTGAAATCTGAAATTGAAATGAACTTGACTGATTGCCACATACTTGAGATTCAGAGACTGTCAACCACAGCCGTGAAACAAAACACTGTCTTTGCTCTTGGTTCAAATTCCTCAGCTCTCATCAGGAGGCCAGGCCCATTATTTTGTCCACCCACAGACATTAAGCAGAAAAAACTGAATATTCTTGGATGTAGTGCAAATATTTGAAATTACATGATAAGCTTAATAATAGGTTTGACACTATTTTAAAAAGGGGGAAAATAAAACTAACTAACTAACCTAACCAATTAATCTGACCAATTTCCATGTACTTAATCGATTTTAACTGGTTCTATTGTAACCATTCAGCCGTGTAAACAAGAAAAACAGGTTTGCTATGTGAAGTGATTTTTCCATATAACCTTAAGTTGGAGGTGTGGATCATTTTTTGCAACAAACATACTTGTAGCTTGTTTTAAAAATTGCAGTTTTCAAACACAATGGAGAAGCATTGATTCAAAAATTGCCATGCTATAATATTAATAATGTCATATGAATTATATTTTAGTACAGACAGTATGGTAGTAATCATTAGGCAGCAAATTTTTACCATTCCTGCTCATATAATTTTCTTTTTGTCTATGTGTTGCATGCATTTATGTTTCCAATCATGCTTGTGAGACTGCAAGAAGGCTATACACAGATTAATAATTGGGAACAGCAGTCTTCAAACAACAGCTATTAAAAATTTGCTTTAAATGTCTGACAGCTGTAAATGTATGTAGCAAAGCTACTAACTACCTCCATTCCCCAAGCAAGCAGAAATAAAATGAAAAAACCTGGAAAACCACATTTGTTGGACATCTGTCCTAAACCATTTGCTGGAAATACTCTAAGAACCCTGAAACCTAAAAATATTAGTTTTCCTGACAAACAGTTTAAAGATGAAAGATTTCTATGTTTTCTGGCCTAGAAATACACACACATATACACATAAAGAGAATGTTAAAAGTTGTCCTTTTTCATTAGCTGTTTGAAGAAGATGCAGAAGATGACCATCTTGGGAATGATGGAATGCATCCTGCATGATAATCTCACTGTATGTAACAACAGTTACATACAGTGAGATTATTAAATAGCTTCAGCTAACTCACACAGTGACTACTTTCCTTTGCAAACATTCGGTGGAACTATGGTTTTGGGAAACACCTGTGTTGCTTAACAATGGTTCACACTATGTAAGTTACCAACGTAGCTGACACAACAGTTCGAACTATGGCTTTGCATGACAACTGTATGGTTCCAACTGTGTAAGTTGCTGCCATAGTTGGACCCCAGGTTGATTCAAGAGAAGACCAACAACTCTGCTCTCATGTTTTGCTTGGTCTCTACTATATGAGCACAGTGGGAAACAAATGTAAATGTACACCTAGGTGTATTTTTAAAATGTCTGCACAATCTATTTCTGAAATTATAAATAATTCTGTTCTTAAACATATGAGTCATGAAGTCATGAACTACATGATAAAGCTCTAACGATTCACTCGTCACCCCTGAGCTCATCAACTATCTATCATATTTCAAAGGAGTCACTTGATAATCCAAGGGAAACAAAAAGGGAAACAAGCTGACACATCCTACACCAAATAGAGTGGTCACCCACCATCATCGTTATATTGGACCGGTGTGATTTATCCCTCACACACTCACACACACAAACACCACATTACACATAACCTCTGACCTATAGCTGAGTCCTGGAGTTAAGAACCATGAAGACATGAGCTTCATGTGGTTCAGTGATGTGTTTTCCAGGTCACAGCAGCCTGGCTCATATGGTTTCTAAATAACAAACACTCTACCTTAGTGATTGCTGACAGGCTGTGTGTTCTTGAGCCTGCCAGCGATCTAAAATCAAGGTTTGCATTAATGCTGTACACTCACGCAAGCCTTACATGAATAATTTACAACAGGCCAGAATGTGAGTAATAACTTTAATCTGCCGATTATTTTCATACTCTTTGTCCTTTTAACTCCTTGTTTTACTCACAGATGAAAGAGGTCCAGCCTCTGGCTTGTTGGCCTGTTCCATTATCCACAGCCTCTAATGTCAGTGGTAAATTTCAGCAACCTAAACAAAGATAAACACAAAGCCCAGGGACCCAGAGGTGGCTGTGACTGTTCAGCATCATCCCCGTCAAACCAAGGGTGTATATCTAATCAGCCATCTGATGAGGCCATCTCTGGGGAGCGCACCAACTGGGGTCAGGTCAAAGCCTAAAATGTTTTCCCCTGTCAATTGAAAGGGCTGAACTATTTTATCACCTGCAAATAACATACACGACCAGACCTAACAACCCCAACATTTTAGAGTACTAACATGTAGAATACACATTATGCATTTTTTAATACATCAGAAGTCCCATTCTGTCATGTTTCTACTGTTTCTACATATTGGATAAAGAAAAAAAATATAGATTTAGATCACTCATCACATCTCTGATCTTCCACATTTACCTAAAATAAACAGCAGCACTAGAAAATGTGAAATTTCAATGAATTAAAAAAGCAAATTGACTTACTGTGTTGGTATAACAGCCATCATGTACGAGCACTGAGCTTATGTTATGGGACCTTCCTGCCTTGATTCATCACGTTTGTGTCTGAATTGACTGCACAAAGAAATAATGACAGTGGACTGGGGAATATTGCTCTGTCTAGGGACTCATTAACAATTAGAAAAATCTTTTAACACTCTAGCATGTAATGGAAGCATAGGCATGTACATTTATTTATATTCTGTAACCCTCCCAGTGTCACTGTTCAATGCATTAGTTTTTACAACATCAGAATAACTAGGGCAAAAAATAACACACATCTTTTTACCGTTCAGCTGGGTGCCCCTACAATCTAATTTTGCCTAGAGACTTACAAAGCCCTGGGGTGATCCTGGCTGTTTACATAGGGCTTTACTGATGCATGTCATCCACAGTCTATTCACCAAGCCCTTTTTACTATGTTCCACCCTGCAATGCTTCAAAGGAAGAAACAAAAAGAAGCTGCTCTCTCAGCAACAGGAACATTATGTTACTGTTGTAGTACAATATTATGATCTCTTGTCTTTGAGCTTCTAAAGACAGATGGATAGAGAGAGAGAGAGAAAGACACAGATAGAGAGAGAAGATATATCTTTTCAATGTCATGCACCAGACAGCACTGCAAGGAACATTTCTGGGTCTTAAGATTCAGAGCCTAGAGCAGACTTCCTTTCTTACAGCTCACACAGTAAAAATCTCTCAGAAACAAGGGTGTCTGAGTGATCTGTCAAAAGCAAATGTCAATCTTTTTTGTCATCCACACCCAGGGTTCTCGCTTGCAAAAGTCCCCGAGGGGAGCTGAATCTCAGCCCACCACTTTCTTCCTCTCATCCTGCAGTCACCGTCACCAAAGCCAGGGAGGAAGTGTCACATCAAGCCGCTGTGCCTCTGACAAGGGTTCGTAGGGGAAAAAACACTATTTACACAAACAAACTGACATGCGCGTGCACTATTTACACACACACACACACATATATACATACACACACACACACACACACACACACACACACCATGCCCTTGCAGCTTCCCATAAATATCCTACGAGATGCAACTTTCCCCCACAAGCTACCAAACTCTCTCTCTCTTTCTCTCTCTGTCTCTCTCTCTCTCTCTTTCTCCCCCCCCTCTCCATCTTCAGTCCTCCTGTCAGACAGGTGCCCACACAGCTGCCCATCAGCATCCCTCAGTGTAGCAGCCTGTCTGTCCAATGACAACATGCTCTGTCCTTCGCTCCCAGTGCTCAGTTTATACAGTCAAATAATGCAGGGAGCCAATTATAGCCAAGGTGTCTACTGTAACAAAAATAAATGGTAAAGCTTTCATGTATGAGCGCTTTTAAGATGTTTATCTTTCACACAAGGCGGTGAGCTATATTCCAAAATATGTTAGCAAAGATTTTTTTTATCTTGAGCTCCTGCATTTGGCAAGCTATAAAAACTGGGTTAAATAATCCTTAAAATAATGGCAGATAAGGGATTTATTAGGTATATGCATCACATAATTACAACCACACCTGCAGTATCCCATGTCCGGGAGCACACTTCCAGCAGACCACAGAGGAAAGTATGTGTGTGGCTGAGGGAGGAGGGTGTCTGTATATAAGATGTAAAAGCCCTATAAACATTTAAATGTTTGCAATCACCATCTGGCCTGTCTAGATAGCCTTCACATCCTGGTGCACTGCAGTGTCAAAACCTAAATGCACAGAGGATGTGCTCCCGTAAATATTTTGATTCAGCTCCATCATGTAGTGTACACACACATCATGCTTGGACTTGCAACTTACGGTGGCCATCTGATTTAAAACTCTTACATTTATTTTTAGACTGAGGGCCGAGACTGGAGGAAAAAGGGGATTTGAGAACAAAATAAATAAATAAGAAAATTCCCAGCAGTAGACATAATGATAGGAAGCACTGTGTTGATTTTTTTTTTTTTTTTTTTTTCCAAATCAAGCAGCTATTCAGGTCTCTGGTGAGGCTCTCGCGCTTGCTTACACAAGCAAAAGCTTTCAGTGGCATCTGCAGCTGCATTCATGCTTTACAGGTACACTGCCGGCTCTTCACACAGCTGCCTCTGGCAACGTAGCTCTGACTCCAGGTGCGCCGTCCCCTCGACACATCTCGACGCCACCTTCACTACTTCCAGTGTCGGTGCCATCGACGCAAACATGGGTCTTGGCTGATAACCATCCTTAGACATACAGTAATCTCACTCTGCAACGGTCACTATACACATTTTTAAGGGCCACCGGTAACTCTTTACATCACTCAATAGTCAGGCCACCATATCTCACCTATGCTTCCTATTAGTCTAATATGACTATCCCAGCAACACCTCCTAAAAGCTGCCAGACAACCTCCCACTCAAATATTTTCGACATATACCACCTATCAAAAACTGGCTTTATGTTTTCCTTTCTCTGTCAGCAGGTTATAAGAGACCTATAGCCCTTTATTCAACACTGCCATCTTTATTCTTTCAAATGGGATCAAAGACTAACTGGGATAATTCCTCCAAGCTCCAGGCTTTATCTTCTGAGCAGTACTGAGTGACAAGAAGAAGCTGCATTTTATCCCATGCTCTGTCAGTGTTTTTCCCCATCTAGCATTGTACTGCTTGATTGTACTCTTATGAGTCACAGAACCGCACCTGCGCCCATGTGTTAAGTACTGACAAATAAAAGCCCAGCGTCCATTTACACAACAAAGAGATGTAACCCGCGAGGCAACCATTCTTTGCCTCCCTCCCTCTGCCTGACAAGACCTCAAATATATCACTTACTTAAGAGGAAGGCGGCACACGTTCCTGCTGCTGCCTGACACTGCTTCTCTCCCTCATGCTCTGACAAACTTCTTTTCAAATACAAATCCAGAAACAAAACGCATGCCAGCCTTTTATGTTCCCCGGCCTGTTCCATATTTGATTTCAGAGGAACAGCAGTAGAGGTGACGATTATCAAAGCTCTGAAAGGCAAATCCAGTCTCAGACTCCCTCACCAAGAAAAAAAAAGAAAGAAAAACCTTTTCATTGTTTAAGGAAAGAAAAGGGTGGGATTTTGGTAAACCAGTTGCGTCTTATTAAAAAGAAAAAAAAAATCATTGTTTTGAACCAGTTCTAGGAGTTTAAGGCAAGGCTTAATAAAACCTTAGCCAATCCACCAGGGTTTTAACAATGAACATCTGACTTACTGATTTATGCATATTAATGAACTCCAGCACCCCCTGTCTAAGCGAATGCAAGCTGAGCTCCACACTTCTCTGCATCCTAATGGTTTCTGCTCCACCGGGATCATTACCAATAGAAATTTCAGATATTCTGTGCTATTAATCTCTGTCTGTCCTCCTGTTCGGCTACGTAATGACTAATTAAACATCAAAAGAGCAGAGCTGGGGATCCGCTCTGACAGCCTCTCTTTCTCCCAGGAGAGGCTGTGAGGAGGCCAGACTGTGACAGGGCAGCACTGAAAATCAATCACCTCAAGGTACACATGTGTATGCAGGCGCACACACATTCATGCATGTAGACACACACACATTTAACCACAAAAATGTACACTAAGATGTACCCTACAGAGAATTTTACATACTACTGTTAAACAACAAGCACGTAAACAACAAACATGAAATGTCAGAACTTTGCTTTCTAAATTAGCAGGCATCACTGGTGTCACTTTTTTTAAAGACCCACAAAAACAAGTGAATTCCCTTCCAAGAAGTGTGGCAGTGTTGTCAAGAGCGTTCTTTGTGTGAGAGGGAGGGTGTGTGAGTAATGTGTCTGTATGTGTGTGTGTGTCTGCTTAAGTACGCTCACTGTGAAATCTATTTATATGAGAGGTAGATGATCTTCCACTCACAGATGAAGGCAGGCCAGGAGGGACCTTGCGAACCTTTTTTGTTTGTAGAGGATCTGTGGAGAGATGAAAGCACATCCAGTCATTCACAGGAAAAAAGGAAGCAACTGTGAATGTGCTGTAAACACGCCATAACTCTGTTCTTCCACAACACGGGTTCACTAACAAAACTCATTCAAAGTGCTGCTTGTGAATACATTGTGAGTGCCACACAAATAACCCTAAATGTAGCTGAAATGGAGGCTTTTACAGTAATGTTTTATTTCGGCCTGTCTTATTTAATTCCACTTCAGTTCTATTCATTTTCAACTTCAAGAGCACTGCATCACTGTTAATGACAATGTAAGAGGATGATACATAAACTAGCAGGAAGATTACTGTTGTCTTTTTTTTGTAATATTTCTAATAATACTTTTCATTCTTTTTCGGAGTCTTAAGCCCTATTCGGACTGGATTTATTTCTCTGGGGCAGGTGGGGTGATTTTTGCTCTGGTCAGTGATTTTAATCCCCTGCAGAGAGCACATGTGGATAATTCCTCCTTCCCAGCCCAGTAATAATTACAGCTGCAATTACCTATTTTTCAGTGAGTTTGTTGGTCCCTCCTGTGATCAAAATCCCATCCAGAGTGACATCCTTGCCTTTTTAAAGTGGATCTCTGTAGGGAGTGTTTTTTTCTATGGGAAGAGCTGCTCCTCCGTCTACCTTTTTTTTCTTTTTTTCTGTTTTCAAAAAAACAACTCTGACAGAAATTTGGTGATGTCTGACGGATGGATACATTTTAACACCATCATAAAGACCTACTTTGGTACCAGTATAATGATCCTATAAATGCTCATCAAATTGGTTGCTGTAATGTCAGCTACAGGGAGGTACTGGAGTTGTCTTTTAGGTAGGTCTTCTGAATGTCCATGTGTACTACAGACTACATCCTGTAATTCTGCATTGGTTAAAATGCCGTATGAAATAGAGATGTTCTGACGATTCTGCCCAAAATCCTGACTGATTATCGACGAGTATGCAAGTCTATACACACTGGCTGTACAGCGTAACTTCCCGTGTAGGCTAATGTTTAAGAGCAGTGAAGAAGAATTGATATCTAGTAAATTGTGTAATGTTAGCCATTAGCAAAACATCAGCAATCTGGTAATATGTTACACTGTAAAGTCCCACGGGTGAAAAGGCAATGAGTACAGTATGCACTGCTTTAATTTCAAGGGGTGGAACTAGTGTTAGGACAACTAGTGTAGGAATTTTCATTTATTTTTAGATTTTATGGCATTCATGTATCTGTTCATGTTTTATAAAGGGTTTAACCTGAGCCATACCATACAACAATGATAGCAATCATATCACATCCACACAGGGTTAGTAGTATAATGCTGTTAACATCTTTTTTCTAATGCAATGGCGTCAGATCTGTACTCAGTATAAACTGATACACAAGTTCAGGTACCTCTAGTCTGAAATGATGATTTAAGTGAATATTTTATTTCAAAAGATTAGTTTATCTAAATACTCTACTAATCTACACTTATTCATGAGGAGACACTACAGAAAAACATTAAAGGAAAACTAGATGATCATTTTTTGGATGTTTTGTGTCAGCACAGTCATTGAGATGGAACTGACCAATGGGCGGAGGATCTTGTAGAGAACGTCGTCTGGGATTGGCTGCAGTGAAGGAGTAGAATGGAGCAGCTGACTTCCCTGATGTAGTCACTGAACTAGGACTCGCCAATCCAATGTCTGACCTTATAGAAGACTGAAAGAGAAAACAAACACACAGATGCTCAAAACTACAGGAAAAAATAAAAAATAAATATCATTGTCAGGAATGTGTGTGACTAATGCACTTCAGTGTAGTAAAAATAACAGTCTTCTCGTCAGCCAGCAATTTCAAGCCGCATCAACTACATTTTTAAGTTGTCTTTATTTGTATTCTTCAATCTACATCTAATTCAAAACAGTTTTGTCCTAAATAATACAAAAGCATGAAAAGCATTTACAGCGTGTTCACTTTAAATAGCAAATAGCAATGGCAATGAATGTACAATTTATAGTATATTAGGCATATTAGGTAATATGTTATTTACTGTATTACATAATTTATTCTGCATCACAGGACAGACGGGTCAGCCTTTGAAATTTCACTACGTTGTCCTATCACCACTTGACCTCTACAACCCCAACAAACTGGGTTAAGAGGCCAATTAAGAGCTTGGTCTAATTAGAGTAATCGGCTGCAGACCAGTAGAGCAGGGGTCATGTGAGCGATTGTAGTAGTTGGCTCAAAAACTCGCCTCACGTGCCCTCTTAAAATCTCCTTTACAGGCTGAGGATTGACACAGTAACCACTGAGACCTTTCCAGCAGATGTTGTTCAGTTAATGTTCACATCAAATATCAGAATGGGGGGGGGGGAATCTGACCTCAGTGACTTTGACAGTGGCGTGACTGTTGGTGCCAGACACGCTGGTGTGAGTATTCTGAAAACAAAAAACATCCAATGAGCATCAGTTCTGTGAATGAAAATGCCTTATTGATGACAAAGGTTACAGGAGAGTGGTCATATTGGTTGGAGCCGACAGAAAGACTACGATAACTCAGATAACCACTGTTTACAACTGTGGTGAGAAGAGAAGCATCTCAGAACGCACAACACGATGAACCTTTAGGCAGATGATCTACAACAGCCTATGTCGGTTTCTACTCGTGTCAGCCAAGAATAGAAATCTGAAACTACACTAGACACAGGCTCACCAACACCGACACTGGACTATTAACTGAGAAAAACTTAGCCTGGTCTGATAAATCTGGATTTCTGGTTAGGCACACAGAGGGTACGGTCATAATTTAGCATCAACAGCATTAATCCATGGACCCAACCTGCCTTGTGTCAACAGTCCAGGCTGGTGGTGGTAGTCTAATGGTGTGGGGAATGTTGTCATGGCACACTTTTGGCCCTTTAATACTAATGCCACAGCCTATCTGGGTTTTGTTGCTGACCATGTGCTTCCCTTTATGGACACAGTTTACACATTCTCTAATGGCTACTTCCAGCACAATAATGCACCGTGTCACAAAGCAAATATTGTCTCAAACTGGTTTCATGAACCTGACAACAGGTTCAGTGCACTTCAGCAGCCTCCCCAGTCACCAGATCTGATTCCAGTAGAAAATCTCTGGGATGTGGTAGAATGGGAGACTGGCAGCATGAATGTGCAGCTGACAAATCAGCATAAAATATGTGAAGCAATCAACATGAACCAGAATCTCAACATCAACATCTAGTGGAATTCATGCCACAAAGAACTGAGGCTGTTTTGAGAACAATTAGTATGGTGTTCCTAATAAAGTGCTCAGTGAGTGTATACGTAAAATATACAGAACAGAAAAGAAGATGTTTTCTCCAAACTAAAATCTAGGTCATCAAAAACTGTCAGAGACAACATAACACAAAGGTAATCTAAAGGGGAAAAAAACTGTTTTGTAAAGTGACAACACTTCACTGATGCACAGCACTGACATGGCACAACAGCAGACCCACTTCTGCTGTTGCCTTTGTTCAATGATGCTGAACCCCTGCAGCAACACTGGCTCTGGTCTCTTTTGTACAAGCCATTTAGGCAGGAATCATTAAAGAGTCAGACTACCTCTGACCTGGTCTGTGAACGCCTCTAAATTAGTTTTATTACCCAATAATGAAATGGTGAGGGCTGCTGCACCTCATTCGTAGAAAGAAGATCAATCATGCAAGAATCACAAAATCTAATTCTTGCAGAATAAAAATTTGTTTGAAACCTTTACATCTCACAATTGTACAAATTTCCATATTATGTCCAGAGATTGGTAAGAAACTTTGTGACACAAAGGCCCAGGAATCCAGTCCTGACATGTAAAAAAAAAAAAAAAAAAGCACTGTCAGTCAGAAATGAGTGAATAGGAAAATCTGAATCAAAACCATAGCAAGGCCTCAGAAGTCACGGGCCATGACGGGCAGTTTGTGGGTCATGATGTACAGTAGTTGCCACATGGCTACCTGCCATGTGGCAAGTAGATCATGAGATCAATTGCCTTATTCAATTATCAGGCTTAACTTGTTGACAAAACATGCACTGAAATGTTACACAGGGCTGATAGCAGGCTATGAATCAATAATGCTACTGGGCAAAAACAAATTTAAAATACTCAAAATATTAAATGTGCTGTCTAACTCTTCCAGTGGTTATTACTATTTATTTTTATGGAGATTTTTTTGGCACTGTCTTCCTGTCTCTGTTCTTCGACCCGAGAATATCCATAACCTCAGATCTCTACAGCTGCAGGTCTGCACAAAATTTTAAAAAGGGTCTTTCTTAAATTTTTTCGGCACCTAATCAAAAGTGTCTAACTATCACGATTTTGTAATGTCTCGTTTGAGGAGGCCAATATTCTTTTACACTGAATTGCATTGCAAAAACTACTGCAACAACTCCTCTACTTAACTTGGGCAGACCATTCTCAAATCACCTTTCATAGTGGATCAATGCATGGGACAAATGCCAGATGGTCCCACAATATGTTCAGTTTCTCAAGAGATTTCACTTTTAGGAGCTTAAGAAACTGACATTTATCCTAAAATCAAAGCTAAAATTAGCAGTCGGACAAAGAAAGAAATTACAGTCAAGTAGATTTAAGTTAGGAGTCTCATCTCCAGTCCTGGCAACAGCCTAACTGCTGAAACCTTGGGAGCAACATGAACTTTACAGCTGTTTACAGACTCACCTGGCAGCCAGATGCTCCAGGATCCCTCCCGTAGCCAAGAAATGAAGCCCTCTCTGATTTACCTGTAAAAACATAAAGGGCAGTTATAATCACAGCTTTTATGAAACGTGAGCACACACATGGATTATTACTCAATAGCAGACTACATACAGTATCCTGACCGTTGATTTTGTTCTTTATCAGAAACAAGCCCCTGCAAAATTATGACTAAACAATTTTACAACATTAATCAAGAGAGGGTTGATCTAACATAATATTGTGTTTTTTGCAAGCCACGCAGCACACTCTCCTTGTGCACCAATAAAGTGACAGACAGGCCCAGTAAAAACTCTATGGATTTTTTGACGGTCTATCGACAGGATTTTTTCCGGTGCTCCCGATGGCCAGTCTGACCATGACAGACAAGTCTGTTACCTGTGTGTGTGTGTGGGGGGGTGGGGGGGGTTGCAAGGTTGGGCTGAGTATGGTTGCATGCATGATGTCTTCACGGTGGCATATTAAGAAAACTGAAAGCTTTAAAAGCGGAGATCGATTGAAGGTGCACTTACAGCCTAAACCTTTTCATCCTTGTATATCATTACCAGTTTATAAATAAAGCTATTCATTTAAGAGCTGTGCAAAGCTCGCTACCTATTGTATCAAATGTCTCAAGACACAGCTGCAAAGTGTGATTTCTTATATTGCAATTTCTTCAAGAACATCACATCATATCTTTGTATAAAGTAACTCTATGAGAAAGAGATGATGGCCCTTGCTGTCTGAAACTGTCGGATTATAACAGTCACTCTTGCAAGTGTGATAATAAAACTCAGGAAGACATTCTCTTGTTTGTGAGCATTGCTGTTACCAAATTTACACCACACAAACATACATGGAAATGCAAAAATATTTGTAAGTTGGACTACAAATATTATAATATATTTGTATATTATATACACAAGCATGAACAAGGTGAGTTTTACAGGCTGCTGGAAAGTACTCATGTCTATGATGCAACAATGATAGTGTCATTTTCTTCACTACAGTAATAAAGTACTACTGGCAAATCTTAGAGGTTCAGTGCCTTTTACTGAGGTGAACAGCTCAGTTTTGTTTGCACTTTTATCTACGTCTCTACGCACTACTTTGATATTATCTGATGCTGGCTGGAAGCAAAGAGGGAAAGAAGGAAGGAGCGACAGATTGGTGGATGGAGGAATTCACTGACTGAGATTTATTTGATATATTTCACTGTTTTGTAGTGAAGTGTCTATCCTACCTGAGCTTTTAAAACAATCAAACCAAACTGACTCAGATTTCCATCAGTGCATTTCACAGAAATGAGACCCCCTCATGTCCTGTTATAAACTACTATGTACTAAATGAACTATTTGATAGACGTACAGTATTTTAGACAAGTTGGACCTTCAGAGTCTTCTATGGTTCCTTACTTTGACAAATCTTTTTTAAAAAGCCAAAAGCAAAAGTTGCCATTCTGTAAAATGGTGTTATGTGTCACAGAGTTTTCAGCATGCAAAGTATGTTTTCACTGAATTAATTATTGATAGTGATAATTGAGTGAGTCCTTTTATCAGTGTCACATCCAGTGTTCACACCTCAAAGGAAAACTCCCAAGCACCCATCAGGAAAAAAAATAAAACCTATAGCACACAACAAGCATGAATCATATACATCACAATATCCAAACTCAGCACTTTTACTCCCCTGGAAAAACAAATAAACAAACAAATGAGAGCTCCTCAGGGAGAATGATGAATAACTTTAACAGAATCATACATTATTTTTGTCAGACATCCAAATATTACAAGCTCAAACACAAGCATGGAACTAAATTCTGTTTACCCTGGGGAAGAGGTAATATTTTTGTGTGAGTTAAAAACTTGCATAGCCAGGATCTTTTGTTACACAATGAATGATCTGAACATTGCTTTCACGGGCGCAGGTGAACCGAGGCACATCTAAGAGAATTCACTTGTGCTTATCTGAGCAGTCCTGCAGGAGACAGTTGCTCTGCATCTGTGCAGACTGTCTCTAGAGACCAAAGAAATCGGAGGAAATCAGGCAAGATGGTTTAACTGGCAAAGCTGCTTCTCTTGTAACAATAATGTGATACAGTTCTGAGCCATCGCTCTTGCAAAAGGAAATAGGATTAAGTTGTCGACTACCACCAACGTTCACTATCATGGCAGGATGATGAAACCTCTTTTGACAGGGAGTTTTAATTTCTTTATTTTCTGTCTAATATCTAAAGGTGGTTTAGTGAAATGTATTTTCATTCCTAAAAGGTCTGGTCAAGTGCAGGAGTTAAATATTCATTGGAAGCATGTGTTTTGTCACACACACTGTGTCTGATGTGAATAATTGATGTCCACTGTTAGAGTTTCAGGCATCACCAGGGCAGACAGATGTGTTTGTGAAAACAATATCTCAGTCCGCACTACAACACAGAGAAGCAGCCTCACAGCTCCCCAAAAACTGTGGATCAAAGTGTACTGAGTTGCTCTGGGTCCAGTGCTAAATCAACAGTGTAGCCTAGACTTAGACTACACAGGAATACACAGTATAACTGAGGAATCACTGTGCAAACTATCATGCATAAACATTTACTGCATTTGTAAGCAACAAGATGCTGCTATTTTACTGGCAATGAGTTTACAAGGACACTACCTACTAATACTACTTAAAATCAGAAAATGCTGCTTTGAAATGAGCGGTTTCGTTGGCATCATCTTGGACAACATGAAGATCCAGGTGTCCTGTGATGCAGGATATTATATTTTCTCTAAAACTAAATACATTATGATGTATTAACAGACCACATTATGAAACTCTAAACCATCCTGATCTGTGATGGTGAGGAGCATTGTGAAAATATCACTTTCATAATAGTCTTGATGTGACTGTATGTAAAGATTATACACGCTGTGAGAAATTACAGTTGCCACCAGTTTCACATTATTTTCCCCTCACATCAAAAGCTGCAATGACTATATCTGCTGGTTTTTTATGAAAATAAAACAAAGCTACAACTTAATGTTCTTTACACCCTATTTGACAATATTACATATGACAGTGGGCTCCCTTTTCCTCCATGAGGGAGTTTTCAACAATGTGCTGTTTCACTTGCTTCTTTCGAACAAGCTTTGAATGAGTCTATAAGCTGTTACACGCCTTATCTTTTGTCTCCCACTGTGCATTAATCTCTGCATGAACACACAATAGAGATGAAATGTAATGAAATAATCTTTTATTTTTTTCTTTTTAAGACTGGGTTAGCTATGTTCTTGTACTAAAACTGGTCTGGATTGGCTAAATCAAAGAAAGCTCACAGCATTGTCATTAAAATTTGACAGACAGAATTGGTTCAGGGTGCAGGACTACCAAACATTTTCAAATTAGAATTGTAAGGAGCAGTAGCTCGATTTACAGCTGTCCATTCAGTGTAATTAGAAGAGCAGATCAACACCACTGTACAGTATAACTATAAATTTAAAAGTAGCTGTCTTTGAACATGACAGAAGCCTATTTTTTCACATTTAAAGGCTCCATATCTTCATTAAAAGAAGGAATGGTGTTCTTGGTGATGCATCAATTTTATGTACAGTGTTTCTCAAACTTTATTTTCTCTCTCACTTTATTTTCAGTGTATTTACTTTACTAGTCTTCCTTCCTGCTCTCCTCCATCTTCCTCTACAAGCCCACCTGGAAACAACCACTTGTATTTTTCTTTCTTAACAGATAAAAAACAGACATTAAAGAAACAACCTGACAAAGGTTGATCATTCCTTTTGAGGCCAATCCCTAATACCACATGTGCAACAAAGACTTAGTTTAAATCCTATTTTCAGCCTCCTAAACTTCACAACAACCTGAGAGCAACTCTGCAGCTCCTGGCTGTGAAAGAATATTTACAGTTTGCAACTGTGGTTGAATTGTTATTAAAATTTCAGGAGAATGCATATCTATGATGGTGAGGACAAAGTAGAACAAAGTGATATATCAAGCGGAACATATTGCTGGGTTGGCCAGTTCTACAGCCAGGAGCCTAAATTAGCTGAACAAAATATACCCTTATCATGCAGTGACAAAATCTCCTGTCTGACGCACAAATGCAGCAACTTGTTTTGAGGCAAATAGGACACTGTAATAATCTAATTCACAATACCAAAAAATAAATAAAAAACATTTTAAAAAACCTCTAAACAAGTTGTTAATTTTTAATTTCCCTTCATGAAGTGTTTAAGTTCAAACACAAGTTTATAGATGAAAAACCATTCCGACTGAGAGGAAAGAAGGAAGCAACAGAAGCACAATTCATCAATTTCACATGAGCTACAGGCCTGTTATTAGCAATGCTTCGTTTTCCTTCCTCTGAGCAGGCCTACGTGATCACAGCCTCAAAACAAGCACAACACTAATATTGTTATTATTATTTCTTGAGTACGCCCATTAGTTCTGAGCAGAGCTTCACAGGACTAAGCATGTGTTTGAAGTTTTTTGTGTGTGTGTCTATGTCACAGGCCTACAAATGAGTCTAAAGTGCAATGATTGATATGAAGCAAAATTCATTATCTTAAAACATCACAGACGCAAGAGACACAAAATGTAAAACGCAACATGAGTAAAGCGGCTTAATTACTGCAATCACCATCAATAATATAAATTTAAATATGCAGACTGCCATCACACAGTATATCCCCAAAGCAATGAAAAATCATTCTCATGAGCAAAAAAATTCCATCAATTCTGATTAAAATATTCAGTGAAGCTGCTCATTAGCATACCACTCTGAGGCGTGAAGGTGCAACTATGATCGTGAAGCATTTTGGTGCAGAAGAAAATCTATACTCAACACTCAACGGAATAAGTCCGAGCAGACAAAAGAAAAAATGAAAAGAAAAAAATGTTGTGAGTAAGTAATTTGCAGCAAGATGTTTCAGACCATGCTTTACTCTATTTTTATCACCTGAAACTGCTCATCAGCAGTTTATAATAGTCAAAATGTAAAATGCTGCAGCCATGTAACCAAATTGAAAAAGCATTTACCGTCTGCAATCAAAAAATTCATTCAAAAAATGTTCGATTAATGACAGTGAAGAAATATTAAATTTCCTGAGTCAATACACTGTAAAAGAACTTTTGACAGTAGTTACAGCTTTAGGTCTTTTTGTCTATATCTGTATGAGCTTTGCACATTCAAATAGTGAACTGTGTGACAGGTTCATTCAAGCTGGATACGGAGCATCTATGGACAGCTATCGTGAAGTCACTCCAAAGATTTTAAAGGCATTCAAGCCCAGCTATAAGGACTCCCTGGTGCCTGAGATCAAAGTTTTGTCAGAACATAAATGATTATGTCACTGTAAAGTCTTTGGCACAGTGTGGCAGAAGAATCTTAATAATTTGCCTCCTCACAGCATGATTATACTACCATCATGCTTTGCAGTAGAGATGGTGTCATCTCTGCCCAGTATTGCTAAATATAGCTCATTCTATTACAACTGGAGTTCAACTGTTGCTTAGCCAGATCCAAGAGTCTTTTTGCCTCATGATTTCAGTCTTTGGCTGTTTTCTTCCACACTCCAGGCTGCTGTCATGTGCCTTTTATCAAGAGTGGCTTGTTTCAACACATTCTGCCATACAGCCCAAGTTTTACAAGTGTTACACTGATATCTTATTCTTCTGGCAAGGTCTCTCACATTTTGTCACTTATCCTTTAGGTCCTCCTTCTCCTTGCTTGGTTGCTCACTTTGGTTGGAATGAGCACCTCCAGGTCTAGTTCCACATTTTCATATTTCCAAATGTTGAAACCTGCTGTGTTCTTTCAACACCTTGTGTTACACTGACATGCAATGATACCATTGTCCCACGCAGCCATTATCCTGCTGGCCATTGCACAGCTACTCTCCCAAAGATGGGGGTTGGGGGCTTTGAGAATTTGACAGGTCTAATTGAAATAAGGATTTTTCTCTTTTACAAACCCAGATGTTCTCTACTGTTGCATAACTTTAAACCAGCAACTTTACAGATGTGACCTCGATCTCAAACAAAAAACAATAGTATAAAATATGAGTGGTGTCAGACCACATGATTGAAGAGTAACATTTTGTTTAGTGATCATCCTCAAAACAACATTGTTCAACCAAAGCACTTTGGAGTTCATGTGGACCTTGTAATATTGAGATTGTTCAACTCATTTTAAACATATAAAGCACAAGCATCCCCACACACTTCTTCACTGAGCACCCAGAAAGCACTGCTACACCCCTTCAGTTTCAATGACTATACTAATACTAATGCTCTTTTATTGTGATGCATCCTCTGACTTAATTAATGAACTCTAATTGATGGTAAGGATTTTCATGTAAGCATGGCATTTATTCACACCAGTTGTAATTCTACATATGATAATAATTTGAAGATTGTGTAATCATTTAACACAGCTCACCAGTTGATAAGCAACATGTTTATCTAGTTTTCTGTTAAATCTGCAAGAGAGAGCATACTTCATCCTTGAAGAGGATTTCCAGATTTCTTAATGGGAAAAACACTTTTAGTCTATTGGCCAGTGAATATAACGTAAAGTTATGTTAATGAAAATTAACTATTTTATTGGATTAGCTAGATCATTCATTTAAAATAAAGCAAAGAAAGATAAAATCTCAATCAAATTTTGACTTAGTATATTTAGAAAATGTAGCTGGTATTTTATTGATTGAAAACTGTAATCTAATTTTTAATCCAGTTCAACCTTAGACACCTACTGTACATGCTGAGCTAGTGAAGTGAATAAACAGGTGCTAAAAAAACGGTGAGCTAGGATAGTCATTCATACTGTGCCTTCTTATTGATCTCGGGGCTGCAGTACAGCACAGCATGGCACTGTGTTGAGCCCCTTTATTTTAATAATGTGAGAGTTAGTGACCTAAGCATCTCCAGGGATCAATTCAAAACCCTTGCCACAAAAACAGCCAATTAGTGAGCGTGCTTCACTGCCTCTCCGATGCATTCCAAGAGCCTCTGTTTTTCCATCCAGAAAACGAGTCCATTTCTCTTGCTCCAAGAAAAGCCAAGACCATGAAAACAAACACATAATACAGGATGAGGAAATGTTGTTAATGTAGAAACCAAATGAACTTATCACACGCCAGCTCACTTGTTTTTTGTTTTTTCTCTCTGAGCACACGTGTTTGCTGTTGGTGTCTGTGTGTCCTTGCTCATGTTCCCCTTTGATGACTTCCATGGTACCCAAGCACAAAACATTATTCCTCAAGCCAATAGACCATTTCTTATTGTCGGACCCCTGGCTGGACTAATTCATGGCAAAAAGAAATGTTTTTCTAAACTTTTTCGCCAATATTTAAATACTGTTTTGTTGTTTTTTTGATGAATGCCACTAAAGGAGTTGAATACAAGGACCAGATTAAATTAAAAAATGAAGTGCCTATATAACATCAGGTTTTGGTCTCTGTGGACACCCTGGAAGTTAAATTAGACAGGCTCTGTGGTTACTAATACACTTCTCTGGCAACAAGAGATGGCACAAAGACAAGTATACACTCACTTATTTTCCTCATACTTTTCAAAATGCCTCCTTTTGTTTCCTTCTCTCAAGAGTCAAAGCAATCTGATGCTTCCACCAGATTGTGTCTGACAGTAAATAAAAGCTTGCTGGGTTAGAGGTTAGGTCAGTGTGGATGAGGAAACAGGGAAGGGAGGTAGTGTACCAAATCAGCTTCCTCCGTGGCTGAGGGAAGAATACAGCCCCTCTACAGCCCAGCATTAGGAACAACAGTAAGAGAGAAACACGATAGAGCCACAAAACACTACAGAAACATGCCTCCCTTGCCCTGAGCTCAACATCAATTTCTGCGTGCAGCCTTGTCAGCAGTGACATTATTCAAAACAGCAAGAGCAAATGTTAATGAGTTTTTATTTGCATATTTATTTTTTTCTTTGTTGAAATGTCACTGATTATTACGTACTATGATGATAAATGCATCTGCTCATGCAGCCTGATGTGTAATTAGCCATTAGGTGGAATGAATAGATCAATTAAAGGCGAGGGACCAGGATTAAGAGAAATCAAACTGGGTGGAATGCAGGAATGAGAAACAAAATAACACATTTAGCTTTAGGGGGTACCTCCATTGCGTTTACACCAGGCTAGAAATCCTGAGAGGGTTTCTAATCAAGAAAAGGTGTCTAATTCTCAGCAAGATCAAACATATCCCTCATTTTACTGCACATTTTTTAGCCCTGAAGTACGACTTTCAGAATCAGGAGCTGCCGTCCATGCACCAGCTAAACTGTTTATTTTCTCCTAAAAATCCACCTCGGTGTGAGAGATATGTGGATTTCCTGATTGTATTCATCCTTTCCCGGGATAATCAGGTGCCATGGCTCGGTCTATTTAAATTTTTTTCTAACTCGGTAAAAAGGAAAAAGGGGAGGTGGACAGGGGAAAATGTTTTCGCTTGGCCTTTGCCTTTTTCCAAGCCCAACTATTCTCCTGCCAATGCTTGTTATTCACAAATGAGGAAAAAAATGCATTACTGCAGACCAGATGGGAACATTCCACATGACCAAACCAATCAATCACCTTGGTGGGACGCAGGTGTGACACAGCCGTGCAGCAACACACCATTTCACAGTCTATCAGGCACAAACACATGGTCACCAATCAATGGCACCCTGAGGACCCATGAGGAGGGGTGCTTCCACGCAGCCTCACTGGTTCATGGCTGATGACTTCATAATCACACATCCATTCTCTCAGAGGAGAAAGGCGATGAGCTCCCTAATAACGTCTCCCACCATGTGAACACCAACACCGTAATGGATGCTGCTTCGGTAGGAACACTAACACGTTCTCCCGCATCACACATTCACATGTGAGCTCACCGCGATCATCCCAGTCAGATTGCGAGAGCGCTGTCTGGGGGAACAAGAGCACATTTAACAAGCTGAAGAAATGTCCCCCAGTTGGATATCAGAATTAAGCCAGTGTGTAACATCAAAGTATGTGTAGATGCCAAACAACTGTTGAACAGTGAAACAACAGAGAGCCGAGGTGAAGGACAAGGAAGGATACACACATGGGCTAGGAATGCTGATCCAGTTCCAAGCACTGGGGGCATATTTCCTTACACAGAAAACCCCTGCAAACCCTAAGCAGTCTCCAGTTTAAGAACACAAGCCTGCACTAAATAAAACACCAAAACAGCCTGAGGGGGATAGATCTTTAATGAGTGATCTCTGGGAGAATGGCATTGCATGTGGGCAAAAACTATAGCAGCCGAGTAAGAGAGTTTTTATTTAAGCTGACAAAAAAAAGTACCTTCCCACCTCCATATTCCTGGCAGTAAAGAAAAAGTCTCACAGAGTCGTGCTTCTCTGTACACTTCCCACACTTCCCACTCCCAGGGCTGTGCCAGCGCAGGAGAAAATGTCAGGCATTGTCAAGTGGGAGTAAAGGCGAAACTAATGTTTGCATTTTATTAACCAATCATAATCCACAAGAGAGGAGTGCAACATTATCTGGCGTTTTGTTTGCCAGTACACCCAGCATGGACACAGGATGCCTGGGCAAGCAGTTGTGACTGTGGAAAAAATGGAGGAGGGAGTCAGGAGTGGTTGGCATGAGAATTAACCAGCAACTGTGTGCCAGGATTTCTGTGGCATCTCATCAAGGATCCAACCTTTGATGTTTTTTTTTCACCTACAACCTTACTTGACAGTGTTTCAGAGACTAATGTCCAGTAATCAGGGGTCGATTTCATGCATTCTCATGCAGTATACTGACTTGGTTTCAAGAAAAAGAAATGAAGGAGGGCTAAAATGAATTTCTCACCCATCTGTGCCCAACCTGTGTTCAAACAACGATTCCACTGAGGGGATTTTCAAGGTGATCAGTCCTGAAGTTGATCCTCTTTGTGATTAATACATGCATACCACTGATTTCTTAATGCATACTCTGTGATTAGCGGTGACGTAGCGCAGCCGTCTCTCATCATCATAACTGTGGACTTGGATACTTCTCTGTCTATATGACGCAAGGCAGTGTTTTGCTTCTACCCTCCAATAAGGTGCTTTCTTCTTGAAAGGACAAGGTTCACAGTGGATCTTTTTTTTATTTCTAGGAGTTAGTTTTCTCTAAGGTTTAAAGTTAAAGTTCAAGGCAACTTCTGCATACTCCAAGTACTGAAGTCAACGCCAACACTGCATAATGCATCAATGAGATCGTGCCATCCAAATGAATACTGAGTCACATACACATGGTTTGTGTTTACACCTCTATACAGTAAGTTCAGCTTTCTTTACTCAGGGCTGTCAGCAAAGCAACGCCAAGTATTAAAGTCAGCAATGGTTAATTGTTCCACTGACAGTAATTCTTCTGAATGAATCATTTCCTTTTTAGCTTTGCCCTTGTGTTAACTGATCTCTTACATTCTTCTTGGCATCAGCTGAAGGCAGCATGAGGCGAGAAAGAAATGAGAGAACAGAGGGGGAGGGGAAGAGACAGAAAGCAAGAGAGTGGAAAAAGAGAGATGTGGCATATACAAGAAGGCAAATAAGCACAATGGGTCTTAACAACAGAATATAGATTTATCAGAACTTCTTTTTCTCATCAGCAGATTCTTTTTTTTCAGGATTTCACTCTTTCTGTTGTGCAAACATCTGCGGACTTGTATATATAATTATTCACAAGTATCTTGAGGCCATATAACTATCAAAGCTGCCTGTCCTCAGCCTTGCCAATTCAACGTGCGTCACAAGCGTTCTCTCACATAAACTGCAGTGAAGTGACTGAAACAAGCTACATGAAGACACCTTTACACTGATTATAAATACAGTCATGGAGCTCTGACCCCTGCAGCTGCTTCCAACAGACTCGTGTCATCATATTTTGGCCATACCCGAGCTCTTCTTCTCGCTTTAGAGTTACAGCCCTCCAGGCCTACTGAGGCTACAGCTGATCCTCTGCAGCTGGGCAGCCTCACCAGTCACATGCTGTGGGCCAGGGCCTAAGGAAGACGAGGAAGGGGCCGGGCAGGGCCAAGATGGACTGAGAGAAGCATGAGGGCGGGGAGGGCTGGGATGAGTGGGGAGATGTGGGCGGCATGGGGAAGGAGGAAAGGGATTTGCGCCCTTTCAGCTCATCTTCAGCTCTTCATGCTCCACTGACCGCAGTAATAGATAAGCACACCCTGCAGCTCTGCATAATGACTGGTTACATCCACTAAACTGTACTGCACCACATCTCCTCGTCCTCCCTTCTCTGCTTTCTGCTCTTGTCATATATACAGTGGATATACACATTTTGCAGGTATCACTGTTGATAAAGTGATTCCTGCAAAACAACTGTTGGAAATAATATTGCATTTATCTCTTACTTACTACGTACTGAAAGCTAGCAATGTATTGTATGTGTGAATTTAATGTGTGTGTGTGTGTGTGTGTGTGTGGGTGTGTGGGTGTGTGGGTGTGAATGACAGTGTAAGGAGAGGGAGCAGCACTGGCAGCACCTGTGACCCACACTGCAGTGGAAACTGATTGCACACCTGAACAGCACCTGGCCACAATCACAGCCTGGGTCTGAGGAGGGTTTCCCATGGGACAGGGCATTAGCACATGACACCTGCCCCAGTAAAAACACACTGGGGATGCCAGTGTGATGTGGGATTTGACACTTCATGAAAAGCCTTGAGGAACAATTAGAAATGAAAAAGGGGGAAAAGAGTAGAAGAGATTAATTCCCTCAATGCAATGCATAATGCAAAATGGTTGTATCAAGTCTTTTTTTGTATCTTAAAATATTTACTGACACCGAAACAACTTAAAAGGGAAGAAAAAGCAACTACACCATCAAATCCCTACTGAATGCTGACATGATGCAAATCTTAGGTACCAGCACTCATTACTTTCCCTCTGGCTTATGGCTTTTTTTTCCAGATGTGCTGCTGCCAAAAATGACAACAGAAAAAGATTGAATGAATGCAGTATCTTAAATTAAATTAAATTATCAGAAGTAATTTGTTATTAAAGCTGCAAGTTCTTAGCATTAATGGAAACACAAACCCAAAAACACTGTAATGTAAAAATGCTGCATGATGCAAGTCATATTCTCATAATACACTGTTAACAACCGGTCATGGTTGTTATTCTTCCACTGGTCACTTAGGACATTTATGCCACCAAATAATACTGAGCAAACAAATCATTTTTGACAAAAAAGGTCAAAGATTATTTGGTTGCTTTAGCCCCTATAATGAGTGATAATCGAGCTCTAAGGTTTGGGGTGACAAGTCTGTAATTTATTACAGATAACAAAGCGAATACATTAGTCTCTAAAGTAATGCATTACCGGACAAGGGACATGTTACTTTTGCATCTCAAAAGCCCAATCAGTCATCAACCCTGTATGATCTTCAGAATTTCATACCTGCAAATGAATCAGTGATTTTTCAATAAAGTTCTTAGAAATCTCTCTCAACTAAGACGGGAGCAAGTTCAAAGACAGAGTCTTCACTTATGGTACAGTCTCCAAAACATTTCAGTGGCCTCAGTTGATTGTTTGTTCTTTGTTGTTGTTAAGTTGTTTTTCCTGTGAACAAACTACTTAACAGAAAAACAAAACATTTTAATAAGTGGCTGTCAAAAAGAAATCTGCTGAATACTACACAGAGCACTAGTGCTGGGAAAACTTTGTCTCTCTGAAGCAAAAACATATTTTATGTGTTAAACATCAGTATTGTGCTGCCCGGACAGTTTCTTATTGCACTTGAATAATTCACTCCAATAGTAAGAGAAAACTGCACCAGACTGCCTTCTAACAACCCTTTTTGTTGAAAGTTTATTTTGAGATCATATTAATTTTCTCTTCAGTACTGCGGTCGACCACAGATGGCTTGAATTACCTGTGCCGCTCCACTACGAGAAAATGAAAAAATATCTGAAAGGCAAGTAGCTCATCATTACTTACAATGTTCTGTTTGACTAGCATGTGTAATCTCTAAAGTCAGTAATACAGACACAAAACAGCTACACAACTGCTTGCTCACACTCAGGTGGTCACATTAAGGTCATATGTTTGCCAGTGGGCTGGGAGCAGGATGCATGTGGCTCTATGCGTGTGTTGATGAGGGCGTTAAGCTGATTAGCTGTAAAGCTGTATGAGTAATATGCAAGAGACACACCAGAGAAACGTGAGTGTGAAATTACAACTCAGCAGTTGTGATATCACGTCCTCAGGCACATGGCTGGAAAGAACTGATGCAAAACAGTCATCACCACAGGTAATGTGCAGTGATGGCCAACATGAAACCCAACACCCAAAATGTTAGCTGCTTCCGCCGGTTAAACAAAATACAATTCTCTTGAAAGCTTTAGAAAGTATTCTGTGATTTTTAATCAATCATAATTTATCACAATGACCATTTCACTATCACACTGCATCATTCAGACAGGAGAAAAAGACTTTTTGCAGGCATAGAACATGTATGTTTGAGTGTGTGTGTGTGTGTGTGTGTGTGTGTGTGTGTGTGTGTGTGTGTGTGTGTGTGTCAAAGAAAGAAAATTAGCACAGTAACTTTAAAGCATTACCTGGGGTTAGGCCTGAGAATCAAAAGGCTTTTTACACTTAG
The DNA here is from genome assembly GCF_046630095.1 of Trachinotus anak. Lineage (NCBI taxonomy): Eukaryota > Metazoa > Chordata > Actinopteri > Carangiformes > Carangidae > Trachinotus > Trachinotus anak. The sequence continues at coordinate 15,328,314 of NW_027273862.1, read as the reverse complement.
AAGAAAACAATAGCAGTCCATTAAGTAAACAATGACAAAAAAAAAGCAAACATTAAGCATCGTATACACACAGAGACATCCACAATCCCAATACAGCGTGAAATAAAGGAGCAGAGTGCAGCTCCTTCAGTTGTAGCTCATCACCTGTGGTAATTGCCCAGATTGTTTGAAATCAACAGCCCCCACTGACTTCCCCTCAATGAGGCGACATCACAAGACAAAATCTCAGCAGGTAATTAGATCTAACCATCCCCTGTCAGGGCTGTGAACTGTTGGCTATCACTGTGGCTAAACAATCAGAACAACTGAATGAGAGCCAACCCTCCATTACAAGACCTGCAGAAGACTTCGAGTCAAGCATTACTAAGGAAGTGAGGTTCAGTGAATTACATCCATTGAACTCATTAGCTGCACAGGTACAAGACAGCCGCAATTACTGTGCAACTTTAAAAAGCTAACTGTGAAATCCTTGTATGGTTGGAGGATAAAACATTTTTGTGTTAGAGCTTTGTATTTTATAAACCAAGTCTCATCTCAAAATTACCCAGACCACCAGACGCTGACACAACCTCTGTTTTTATAAAAACACAAAATATCTAAAGATAAGAAAAAGCAGGAACCATAAGCATAAGACAAATGAATAATGAATTATTTCATCCCAGTTGTCAAATTCTGTGAAACACAATGCAGTGAATAAATACATGATTCTTGCTTTTTGCCTATTTAGGAGTATTTCTCACCTTCACATCCACACATATTGTGCTATATCGTAGATTATTGTCTTGTTATGTAAAAGGGATCAAAGCATTGCTGTATCATGTTACCATCTTTATCATGGTTAACATATCCTGATGGTATCGTATCTTGAGTTACACTGTGATTCCCACTGCTAACCGGTACCACAGTGTTTTTGTAACTAAATAGAAGCACACATGTTTATGTGCACAAGGGTAAATTAACCATCCATCATACAGTCAAAATTTTCTAACTGTTTTAATTCATTATTAAGTAGATGTTTGGTGTATCTGTGTGACAATAAATACTATTAATACTGACTGTCAGGCCATAGGAATCATATGAGTATGTCAGCAGACTGTCTGAGCGTAGCCTCTTTCAACACATGTGACAAGTGGTTGAGTCAAAGGGACTCACATGGCCGAGACTGAAAATGTTTGTCTATGGCTCCCTAGCATGAACACTGTGGCTGCCACCTGTCAGGCAGCATGCAGTGGATGACGTGCAGGTTAGTAAGAGGATTGTATCGCAAGAGGGTGGGGCTTAGATGCACGTGAAGCCCAGACCAGTTGATCATAGTTTGCCCTAACATGGGAGCCAGCCCCCAGAGAGAAGAGAGTCATCGTTAAGCAGTCAGTGGCTATCCGGAGTTCAACCAAAACCCCCTTCTTCAGCTTCAAACCCCCACGCATTTCTCTTGTAAGACTGGGACCATCCATTTCAGAGGTCTGTTCTAGCTCTGTTTTAAAATCACTTGCTTTTCTTTACATAACAAAAGATTATTTTTCAGTTGTCGCAAGCTTACATATAAAACAAAGCTGCCATTTTCAATTCACATGTAATGTCATTTACCAAATTCATACGCATAAGCCACCTCTACAGTTAATGAATATGAGCTATATAAGCTCATCCCTCTCTGACTCCTTCAAATCCACAGAACCTATAGCTGGTATTTTCTAATCAAAATGTATTTTTTTACAGGCAATGTTTATTTGGTAACTACATACAAGCTGACATGATTAATGATTTTCATTATCTCACTGCGTACTGTAAAAGGAATTCCTGCTCACTGAGAGTCACACCATTCTGAGTACATTTAAAAATGTTGACAGTATATTAAGTATTGTGAATATACAAGAATACACTGCACCTCACACTGCATATACAATAGTACCACAGCTGATGCTTATTTGTGCATTAGCACAAAACACAGTGTATCCATGCTGTCCAGCGTTTTCATAAGCAGGTATGGTTACAGTGTGTGTTGTGGAATGTTTTACCAGTACAAAGATCCACTGTTACAGTGTGTTTAGAGAGGACACATTATTAAAAGCAGACACACTAATGATAATAATCTCTGAGGTTGTAAATAGGGGTTGATATTAATGTCTTTTAATGGCTTTAATGTATAAATCCAGTCCATGTCAACGATAACCTGTGCATGTACTATAATCCAAATACCATATATGTCAGTACTTTCTCTCCCATATGCAGACCCAGTTTCAACCACATGCAAATCATAATATTCAAGATCAGAACACAATGTAATCCATATTTCGCTATTGTTTGCCTCTGGTTTCTTTGATCTGCTTTATTACTCACATTTTGACATTTGGTGGGTACATGAGACAGCTGCTGCATATTCCACAGCGGTCACAGAGGATCAGACTTCCACAGTGCAATGGAGTAGTCTGTGTTTCAAATAGGATGAGTGTTCTTTTTCCTCCTGACTGAGGTTCCCCATTGTGTTCAAACTCTAGACATCATTAAATAAAATAAATTAAATCTTGAAGCTGTTCGGCCAAGCAGTGGTATGACTGCTCACTTAATGGGCAAGGGGAGAGAAATGACTTGATTCATTTATTTTTCCAAAGGAAATTTCTAATCAGTGTCGCATTTTCAAATACAAAGCATGGTTTAGATCTACTGTGCTGATAAACTAGACTAAACATATCCATGTAGATATGGAAAGTATGACAGTAGGGTTATGAATTGGGCACTTCCCATCACAGACAATACACTGAATAACAGGCAGGAAACACAAATTGGTCCTAAGGGCTCTGACACACCAAGCTGACTGCAGGCCACCTCTGGGTCACTTCTGAATGTCTGTAGCCTTTTATCTTGCATAGTTTCTGTGATACAGTTTGTCTTACAGTTTACTTACTTACTCTAGGCAAACCTCACAGTAGCAGTTTGGCCAACTCAGCATGTTGAATTAGAGATGGAAGACGTCACAGAGACAAAGTTCTCTGGGATTTCAGTCTAGCAAGCCCCTGCCTTGATTTTCCCTTTAAAGCAAGCAAACAGTCATTTTATCCTGTTTAGTAATGACTGTGAAGTAAGCAATACAATGGAATTCATGTTACAAAGTAATCTACCTGTGCACTTCATAATATTTTATCAGTAAGTCCTAAGGCTAACCATTTGCTCAAAAATTTCACACACCTGACAGAAGAACCACTGGCCAACTCAGAAGTTCAGAAACTATAAAACCGTACGTTAAGATGCTACCTGACCTGAAACAATCCATTCAGCTGTTCAGAAACTGTAGAGACTGACTAAATTCAGCCATTCCGACTGCTACTTCAAGAGAAACTGAAGCTCTAACTACAAGCATAACTGTATATTTCATGGTGTCATGGTTGTTCTACCCTGTTCATTGATGAGGAATAACGCTCCAGACATGACTTAATGACAGTGCTGAAAACTCCATAAATCTATGTAAGTCCTAGGTATTACTGTGGAAAAACAATTTTAAAAGACCATACTCATCTTGAATTCCAGGCAGAGATAAGCACGGGAAATTCCAGTTTACAATCATGCTGTCTAAATCTGACATATCACTGCATCCGATCACATCCATATTAGGCAGCTCATTAGTATAATTACAGATGCAGTTGAAATGTGGAGATATACACAGCGTATGTGAAACAGTCACGTGATCAATTACAAGAATGATAACATTTTGTTTCAATTCAGCAGCACTCATTTGTGAACTAATCGCTTTGCTTGGAAACCAGTCTCCAGGGCCATTACATAATGAGCTGAGATGTAGTTAGCCATAAAACTGTCAAGTGGTTACACTTCACAACGATGTCAGGCCAAAGAGCTGGACAACATACAGCCTTTAATTGTTATAATAGAAGATCATATTGCAAGTCAGTAATAGAGTATGTAGTTGCAAAAGGGGGCATTTTTTGTGATCATTATCAAAATTCAAATTATGATTTGGTACAAATAAAAAAAAACAAACACATTTTTGTGTTTAGGAGGAAAATCAAACACAATGATAGCTAGAATGACCCCGTCACGTTATTTTATCCTATTAGACATTTGTGTTCAATTGTGTAATAATTAGCATTATGGACAAAAACATGTTTTTTAAGGCCACAGGGACCTTGACCTTTGACCTTTTACCACCAAATTCTAATCAGTTCATCCTTGAGTCCAAGTGAATGTTTGTATCAAATTTAAAGAATTCCCTTATATATTAAGGTGATACTGAGATAATGCGTTCATGAGAATGGGACAGACTTACGTACTGACAGACAGACAGATGGACAGATGGACGGACGGACAATCCGAAAACATAACGCCTCCAGCCCGTCAGCATAGAAATAAGTAAATACAGGTGTGAGGCCGATCTTCAGTATAGTTATTTTAACAAAACCAATAAAGTGACAGGCCGACAAAGGATATGCCTCCACAAACCTGGTTCAGTTATTACATCTGAACACTGCAGCGAAAACTTTTTAGCAGAGCAAAATAGTTTGTGATGCATAAACAGTTTGAACATCGAGCTTCTGCCACTCCAGGTGGTAGAGGGTTAAATACAAATTCGACTAAAACTACAGTACTGAATAAAGAAACCATGTACAACAAAAGTGAGTAACAAATTCACTTTGATATAATTAATAACTTTGAATAACAACCTGTTTAAAGTCTAACATATTTGGAAAATGACGAGTGGTGTTGATAATGGGGTAACTGAACTAATCTGATAGGGTTGTGGGGGTACATCAGACCAGAAAGCTTAAGAACCTCTGATCTAAGAAACACTGTAATAACAGGGAAGCAGAAACAGAAATCTTCTCATTTATATCAGCAAACCAGTGAAAAGACGAGGATTACTATGATATGACAAACCCAAAGGCAAAGACCACTGAAAAAATACATTCAACATTCAATATTCTACATTAAATTCAAAATGTCTGATCTTTCAGTGAGAAGGTCTTTGGTACAACTGTCTGTTTAACCTCACACCCAAAACACACAAAGCCCTGCTGCCAATTGAAGTTGCTGAGGGCAGTTTTGATGTCTAGGAGACAGCTTCTTATGACGGAAAGTTATACTGATGGCGTGACTTCTAGCCTGGGGGAGGGTCATCACAGGAGGAGGAAGAGGGCGATACAGAGAGGGGAGGGGGATTAAGGGAGGAAATAAAGACAGCAGGAGATGGAAAAAAATAGCCCTGTAGCCTGGCAAGCCTTTCAGTACCTCCAGATGCACAATGTGCCTTAACCTCAGTCAGGCCATTTATTTTACAGGATGTCTTTCCACTTCCAAAGGGCATGAGACGGGTGAGTTGAAGACAGTCATTTACTTACCCATTATGTTGGAGTTCATAAAAGGTGTTGGAGACAATCCTTCATGGGGCACTAATCGACTGTCACTCAAATGATCACCGTAATGAGGGCTGTCTGCAAAACCCTGGGGGAAGAGATCAGAATATTAAGCACATTATTGGGCAACTTCACTAATTGAGTGCTGTGACATACCACTAATTGGTAAGAGGAGAGCACAACTGGTCGGTTATGCCAATGAACTGTCCGCTCTCTTGTGCATAATTGCCCCGAAAAATTAAAGAGACAGAGAAGAAAAACAGATCTCAATTTCTGTAACTGGTGGTAAACATTATTGGATCAGAAATCTATAATACATTCTAAACTATACTATTTGCTATATGAATTGTTTTATGGGCGACTGATTAAATGACTTTTTCTACCGCTGTGAGACCATGTTTAGGAATGAAAAGTCTTGGAATAAAAATGCTTTGCATGATTAATGCTTGTACCAAGAACCTTTGCTATCTTTCTTATAATACATCAATCAAAACATGTTAACCCTAAATATTTATTTTAAAGTTTTCTTTTTGATTCTACCAGTTTATCTATATGATAACAGGTTTATACGCCACTTCATACGTGTATTTCTTAAGAAAATGTTGTTTAATACAAGGGGAAGAAACAGAGAGATGCAATCCTACATCATTCCCAGGAACCTGCAGCTTAAAAAAAATTGCCTTTTTCTCCTGCAGCTTAACAGTGCCTTTTCATGACAGTTATCAGCTTCCGGGGCTTAGGTCTAAATATCGGTCACAGTATGGTTTTTGAGAACTCGGGGTCCCATGTAATAAAAGATATTCCGTTACAGTGCTAATCCCAAGCCCTGTGAAAATCCTTCCGTGCTCCCGTCAAATACATCTCCCCAAACTACATTAACTCCCACCAGAGGGACCGAGCAGCAGTGGGCTTGCATTTCTATAGAGCTATTTTCACCAACTCATACCCTTTGCATTCAACATACAGTTAAAAAAAAGTAAATCTTATTATCCATCTTTTTTTTTGTGAGTGGATGGTGATGGAGTAATATCAAAGGCAGTGGAGTGCTGTGCTCTGTCGAGGGAATCCTCAGAGATTTCCTATTGTGCTTCTGCCAGGCCGCACACACTGTTAATCACACCATGAACAGACTCAATAACAACAACGGCCCCGTGAGAAGCTCTAGCAAACTAAACCACACACAGACTAACACATACACAGCTAACCTTAGCAAACAAAAACCATTTCCCCTCATCTACGGCAAAACCAGAAAAATGCTTCAAACTGAAAGAATAGCTCAACATTTTGGGAAATACATTTATTAACTTTCTGGCAGTGGTTAGATGATTGATACCCTCTCATATTGTCCATTAAATATGAATATGTTAGCTTATCTTAGCTTAGCTTAGCATAAAGCACGGAAGCAGGGGGAAACAGCTTTTCTGGTTCCGTCCAATGATAAAGAAACACCTACTAGCTGCCCTAAAGCTCAGTTTAGCCTGTACAAAAAGTGTAAAATTAATGAATCTGGCACAAAATCTGTAAAATTGCAACTGTCATGTTCACACCTTTTTGTTGTTTGTTTGTGTACAGATTGAATTAACAACATACAACGTGTTAGTTAGAGAGCTTTAGAGCTAGCTGTTTCCCGCTGACTACAGCCTTCCAATTAATGGACAGATATGAGAGTTGTATTGTCTTATAATATAAGTCTTTGCCAGAAAGGGATTTACATATTTCCCAGAATGTCAAACAATAGTCTTGAAAATAAATCTTAGAAAGCACCTGATGGTAATGAACACTTCAAGCCTTTTTTGATCGCTACAACTACAACTGTGGAGCAGGAAGAGGCTAGCAGGGCAGGTTAGCAGAGCAGGAAAAAGAGGAAGGAGGATAATGGTCAATCCAGGCTCAGTGCGTGCGTTTGTGTGTCAATACAACCACACTGTGTTTGCTCCTCTGGGACAGTTAGATCATCAATCACAGATCCTTCATCATTCCCAAACACCGGTGGCCTACATCTACGCAAGACACTAATACATGCTGTCATCGCTGCCACAGGGCTACATTAGCACTACTGGCTAAATAACTGTCAGATCACTGTGGCAGCATGCAGACCTGAGCTCACACCTTGTCCCCCAGTCACTCGCCACAGCGTTTAAAAAGTCATCTCTTCCACACTCTGTGCTGCATCCCAGGTGAACGTGTGGCTGCATGTGGCAGCTTGGGAAGTGATGATATGGTCATGATGGATGTGCGTGGGGTCGAGTATCAAGTCGGGGCAGGGCACTGGGGAAGTGGGGGTTGTTGTGCAGTGGCGGTGGGCACAGCCCTGACTGTCAGACCGCCAGCCTACAGCCACAGCTGCCCAGGATACAGCGGCTGGCTGGGAGCCAAGGTCAGCACGGCAGGGCTCGAGAGTGTTCACAGTCGACTGATCACACACTCGTAGCGCACCAGCTCAAACAAGCTCAGGGACAAGGCTGAATTCCCTTTGTAACTGACTGAAAGATGAAGCACTGAGGATTTCTTCCAAGAGCCTTGGACAGACACTGTGAATACAGCGTAAATTAGGAAATTTCAGAGGATAGCTTTCATTTTTAATCAATTATCGAATTCTTGTTGAACAAAGTAATGAACAGAAACTAGCCACTCCTAAAAACATTTTATCTCTATGGACAATTTTTCACCTCAGAAAAGAATAACACCCGACTCTGTTCTACAGCAAAACTTTGCTCTCGCCCCTGCCTTTAAAAATCAAGGAAAAGTAGAAAAAAGGTCTTGACAGGACAGCAGACATCTTGAAATCGAAGGAAGACAATACTCTCTGCAAACATTCAGACACAAAGCCAAGAAGAGTTTATTCGAGGGCAAGTGGTCTTGGTTGTAGATAGTGGGGTCATTATCAAGGCCATTGATGTTACTTGGTTTGTTAGTGCTCCTGGCTGCCGTCCTATCTGAACCCAGACGTATAACCTAGAAATGATTGAGAATGATTAAATTTTGACTGGGCTTTATGATTGTAACGCGGCCTTTCCAGCCTTTACGGCACTGGTCACATGATGCTTCTCAGCCACTCATTGTGACTCGAGTCAGTAAGCAAACTTCACACACAGGAGAGAGATGGGACGAGAGTTGGGGAAATAAGTGGGAAAAGTTGGGGAGTAGTTTAGAAGCGGGAAAGAAAGAGAAGATGGTGTGATCTGAAAAGGAGTTAAAAAGGAGGAAGAAGGGGAAGTCAAGCTCTCTATTATTCAGTTATTACAACCCTTATTTTCCTTGAAATGAAAAAGGGCAATGTTCCAGGCCTTGGCTTGGGAAGACTTTGTGTAACTGGACCTCTTTGAATTTTAATTTTAATTGAGTACCCCCTTGTTCTACAGGGTTTGAGGTGACAGTGACAGTGTCAATAAGAACAGCTAGCATTCGTTACAGGGTTATCTCTTTGAACTGTATAGACATTCTGGATTTTTTATCCGCCCTGTGTGAAATATGCGGTCAGTGACAAACATACCATGAAACTACACTGTATGCGTCATTTTTATCAGCTAACCATGCTTTTAGAAAATTCCTTTCCTTTCACTTGATTTTTTCTCATTTTATTGATTTATTTATTCCAATTGAATACGCTACTTTTCTCGCAATCTAATTTTGACATCATTCACATGGTTGAATATTTCTGTTTAAGGTCAGTCGTAACTGTAATATAAATTATAAAACAGTGGTAAAATGCATTTTTTTTATTGAAGAAACTGTAATCATTTAATAGATTTTTATAGACTTCATAGGTTCATAAGAAATGCCACTCACTGACAGAATAGACAGAATATAATTTTATAGGCTATATACCTTATATCTGTATCGATATAAGGTGTGTATGCAGCTGTGTGTGAGTGTGGAGAATGTGGCATATGAGTGTTTGAGTGTACGCCTTATGGAGGCACAAACAGCTGTCTGCTGGCTGATGCTGTGCCTTGCAATGTCAGAAACACTCATTTATATGCACCTGGAGCAAAGATATCTCAAGCGTCTCTGTCTTATAATTCAAATCAAGCTGCCTATGTTACCATAGCCTGTAGATGTTCATTCGGGAAGGGCACAGAGAAATAAACAAGGTAACGCAGCCCGAGTGGCTCTGACATTTAACTGAATTCTAATAGAAAGTGACAGGAGATTGACATTAAATGAAATTCATACAGGGCATCTAGAACAACCAATGTGTGAGAGACAAACAAACAGGGGAAGAGCAGTTCACACTTGTTCACACAAGCAGTGAGATGTTCTCACTTCAACTAAACAATAGAGGTGCAGTTTAAAAATGCAGTTTTACCTGTTATTATGTTATTATTATACAAATGCATCTCACTTGAAATTATTTTGGGAATGACTTCCCCTTAAAAAAGCAATACGCTAAAATCAGGCTATAGTGATTACAATGACTAACCCAAAAACCTAAGTCAATCTCAATAATTTACACTGTTTTCAAGGGAACTAATGATCATTTTTAAATGAAATTCTCATTTTCTTCTGCTGTGTAGATCTGTGATCATAAGCAAAATGTCATAATGTAGTCTGAAGTATTGAATTGCTGAGCTGCAAAGAAGACCGACCTTCCTTGCAGTGTAGAATAACAAAGTTAATTTTTTACTTCAAAGCAGCTTCAATCAGTCATAGAGTATTTGGATGTTCTACACAAAACAGTTTAAATCTGTGTAATTCTAGCAAAGGGAATTTAGTTTTTTGAAATACCTCAGAAAATATGGCTGTGAATAAGTTGGTTCATTTTGGTTCAATTTACCCCCTGCCGCTTCAGGACAGAGGCAGGATTCATGTTTCTCAGCATTCAGTCAGATAGTAACTGGTTACCATATTCAGTGACAATGCATGGGCTCTTCAGTGGCCCATGCCCCAGACCTCCACCAAGTTCAACACTTTCTGCATAATCCTGCTGGGTGAAAACATCATCTCCTTGGCAGAGGTGATTACAGCTACAATGATTACTCGATTAATCAATCATTTGATCCATAGAAAATGAAGTGGCAACAATTTTTGATAATTTTTTAACTGTTTCCAGCAAAAACAAAGACCTCTCTATGGTCCCAGATGGTCAAATGTGAGGGTTTGCTGCTTTCTCTGTTTCATATCATTATAAATTAAATATCTTTGGATGGTAAATTGTACAAAACAATACATTTATTCAACAATATATTTATTCACTTTTTTGCCATTTTGTAGACTAAAGTATTAGTCAATTAATTTTGAAAATAATTACATTTTCAAGTCTTTTAAATTAATCAACAATGAAAATAATCATTAGTTGTAGCCCTATTCCAGTTATCACCTAATTATATTTCCTCCAAACTCAGCATTTGATGATTTGACACTGAACACAGTTGATGTGGTTTCAAAACATTAAGTGTGCTGGGATGAAATTTGGGGGTGTTGTCCATTAGTAATTCTTATTCTGATAGTTATTCCCCCCTTTACATCATAGTGATCAAGAGCTGATTGTTCATTATGGTTATTCCCTCAATGTCACAACAATTGATCACATATTAACTGTTCAAAATTCACGATGTGCCACAATAACAGGCAATTTAAGCTGAAATATTTGAAAAGATCTCTTTTACTAAAAAGAAGCTCAATCCAACAACAATATCAGATTCCACAAACTTCTTTTGCATACCAACTGCACAACAAATTCAGAAAATAAATTCCACCAGCCATCAGTATGTTAACTGAGAAATTATGTCTCTTACAGGTCATACAACATGGCACTGTGAATGTACCATTTTGATATAATGATGCTGAATGTAATGTGTTAAATGAAGTGCTGTGGAGCAGAAAGGTGATTCAGGGGGCGTAAGGTGTTGGTCATCTTACCCGCGAGGACTCATAGGAAGGGCTGGACTCGCCACCTGGGGCCCAAGATGCTTGGTTGGGTCGCTCATCCATACCTGTCAGAGACAGAGATTCACTACTCAGTTGTCAAGTCTAGATTCCTCATTTAGTTGAATGTACATGCAGTACATCTACATTCTCTGTACCCCTCTCTCTCTCTCTCACACACACACGCACACGCACAATGAAGAAGTTGTGAACAACTGAATCACAAAAACAAAGACAACCTGGTCATTAACTACACAGGCTTAAGCAGTGTCTCTGTGGTTGTAGTCAACTGTTTAAAACTGGTGTTTCAAAGAGATGCAAAGCAAATGTCTGCTGTCACATCTCCTTCTGTCTTTCCTGTTACTTCCCTGTACTGTAGATTAGGATATAGACAATTCAACAGGTGTCTCCGACAAGTTCCCTGAACGTTACTTTGCAAAAGGCGAGGAAATGGGAAAATGTTTCTGATATTCAGTGGTTTTACATAATGCGTGTGAAACCATGTGTCAAAATAATATAAATAATAGGCTAATAAAACTATTTTTATAACTGTGACCCTGTTATATAACAGTGATCATGTGTCATTTTTTAAACAAAAATGGCAAACAACTGCTTGTACCAGCTTCTTAAATGCGTGCTTTTTACTTTTGTGTGTCTTATATCATCGTAAATTAAATAACTTTAGGTTCTGGATTATTGGTTGAACAACACATTGTTGGTTGGACAAAACAAGATGTGTGTGTCTCAATTTTCTGACATTTTACAGAAAAAAGTATTAATCAAAAAATAATTATCATCTGATTAACTGCAAACTTCAATTAGTTGCAGCCCTAATTGGCAACCAAAACGATGTGTCTGGCCAGCAGCTTGAGATATTACATTTCCCACAGTTCAACTGAAACAAAACTTTGAATGGAAAAATTTGCAAAGCTATCTGTGAATCTGGACAGGCCTCACGACCACAGTCAGAGGTCTAAATCTTGAAATTCATTTGCATTCTTCAGAGGCGACCTGCATAAATGTTGGCAATGCCACAGAAAATGAAATGGGCAGGTTTACGTTATGTCTAAGGTCTGATTAACACGTCACTCAAGCACATACTGTAATAGTCAAAGTAATATCACATTATCTCCCTTGCAAACTGACATGACAGAGATATGATTTTACAACTTAACTATGTTTTTCCTGTTTGGAAATGGAATGGGAAAGTGACTCATTTATATCTTCAAAGATTACGCTTCCTGACACAAAATTTCTTTCTAATGGTCTCATTTGTTTTGCTTTCCATGAATTGTGGCCAAAGATAAGCATTCTTTTATAGACCTCTACATAAAAAAGAAGAAACTTTGGCAGTGATGCATGCCAGGCTATTTTCAAACAGCTGAGCACTGAAACGTAATTTCACTAATTTTTAAAGTTAAAGAAAACCTCTGTGTTTCAAAAGTCAAAAAGAACAGAATAACAAAGCAGAACAAATAAAATCAATAACTCCAACCAAACTGCAAAGATGGACCATCTGGCATATGTTGAAAATATAATATCTGATCTTTACAATCTAATTTATGTGATATAGTCAGTAAAAAATATTTGATGCCTCAATTGTTCCTGCTGTTTGAGACAATATTGTGTAGCAGTAACAGCCAAAGTCCCCGCAAACAAAACATAATTGCAGAGCAGGTAAAGCATCAACATTCTCCAAGTTATTGATTGTCCCTGTTGTAATCTCATCTGTCTCTGTAAAATGCAATACTGTTTGTTCATTTTCAACTTCAAATAAAAAAAAATATCAGATTGAAAGAAATTGTGTATGCTCAGGAAAATAATAACATATCAAGTAACAAAGAAAACTTTCAATATTAAACATATTTTTAACCATAAAATGTAACAAATGATATGCACTGCGGGGCCACCACAAGCAGAATTTACATGACTGAAATAAACAACTCCAATAAAAGCAGAAGTAGGATCTGCACAGCAAAAAAACAAGCCTGTAAACACAGACCAATGCATTTGGACTTCTGATTTAAAATTTAAAAAATTTAAAAGTGTGGCTCAACAAGAAGCTCCACATAAAGACTATAGCTATTATTTTAACCTGACTATGTTTAATGCAGCTGAGCTGGTTCTCTTTATGCATCAGTAAAGTGATTCATTTTATACAGAGCTCTTCAGTGTTACAGAGACATGATGGAAATGTGTTATGATCATTTCAGGTACCACTAATTAAGACAATGGCCAATTTGAAATATGAAATATGATAAATTTGCAGACACTGTAGATGCTAATTTTGTGGTATTATTGCACATTTATTTTTCAACCGTCATGGTGCCAATCATCTCTTAGTCAGAAACTTCTCTTGTAAATCTAATTATATACTTAACCAGAAAGTCAGTGACATATTTCTGACCAGAAATCATGCTCCAGTGAGCAGATGAGTTTCATCCTGACAAACATGATGTTTTGCTGCTAGCACACAGAAGATTCGTTTCCTCTTCGGTGTCTTCATGGAAAAAATATATAGTTAATTTGCCTCTCTTTCATAATTTGGCTGGGTTACCATTCACATGTTATTAATAGATCGACTACTGGTGACTGCTACATGTGTTACTAACAGTACATGGGTTCAAATTTTTTTAGTGTGACAAGACCAGTGTGACATTTGGCCTTTCACACACTGAATGCAACAATGGTCAGTGTTTGCTCTCTGGGCCACTGGCTGTCATCTCGTCTGATTACCATCTCTTACCAGAGCTCAAGGGTCCCCTCTCCTCTCCCTGCACAGACAGCCGGCACAATAAGATTACTCACTGACACGAGAGGCTAAAAAAACACACGCACTATAATGCAAAGATAATGAATTAGGAGAGCCAATGCTGCTCTATTGCTGAGCGCTCTGTGTCAAAGATGTTCAACATCCCACAACCGAAAAGAGAGCCATGCTTAAAGCATGTTTAAAGCTGCAATAATCACCATAGTTTGATTTTCACACTGAACCAAATTAGTGTCAAGGAGCCTTTTGGTCTCTTTTAGCTCACTGTTTGGTAGAGCCACACATTTGCATTAGTCACAAATGATCCCGTCTCCACACTCAGTTGTCAGTTTATTAGGTACACCCAGCTAGAGCTAAAGCTCAACAGTCCAGCAACAAATCCTACATTCCTGAAGGCTATAATGTTCAGTTTGTGTTGAAACTGTTTCAGAGAGGTGTTGATTCAACTTTATGGTCATTTTGAAGAATGTAGACTGTGGTGCTGTCGAACTGTACACTATTACACTGAGAGGTGTTTTTTATATTTGTCTTCACCATTTAAGTAATTGGGGGTAAGCTCAGGATCCAAAGCCACATTCAGTTACTCTGTAACATCTAATAAAAGATTTACAAGAAACATAAAAATGTAATATTTTTGAACATCTGATGGGTTTTAATAAAACAAATAATAGTGAACTAATATGATTTTGTTGAAACTAAGTACAGAATGTCACTGCTGGGCGACCAGACATGATATTTTCATGTTTGGTTACATTTTGGGTCCGTTCCAAAGGAAAAGGGTGGACTAGTGAACATAACAAAGCCTTAGATGAAAGATGACTACACTAGAGGGAGGCACAAGAGGGAAATTTTCATCCTGTCTCATTTGATCCCAGTCACTACTCCCAACACTGCATGAGAAGTCAATCTTGTGCATTTACTTGTGATGGAACTTAGTACTGGACTTGGGAGCAGGCCTATAAAAATACTTAACTAGAAAATAACATATTCAGCAATTTTATTACGGGCCATATTGTTGATACACATTGTATCCTTGAATGTCCTGTAAGTATGGTGACCCTCAAGATTTTTTAGAGCCTGCATTAATTAAAGATGTACAGATGAGATGTCAAGATTAAGCACACACAAGATATTTAAGGCTGATGAACTGACCTGTAAATGAAGCTGCCCTGACATTACTTTGCTTCTCATTTGGTATAAAATAAAACCCGTCTACAGAATGAAACATGTCTCCTAGTACTACTTTTTAAGTTGATGCGCACAGGCATGATTGAAAAGAGAGACCACTGCTATACACTTTCCTCAAATATACTATACAACAATGAATAGAAATAAAGGAAATAATGTGACTGGTAAAAAAAAAAAAAAAAAGATGAATAAAATTGTCTTAATGACATGATTTATTATACAGTTTAAATTTCTTGTAAATCTGTGGTGAGAATGTGGAGGGCTAACAGATTAAGCACAGATGTTGGTTATAACTGACTATTATCTAGCTATTATCATAACTGACTGCTCCTTTCCTTCAGTCTCATCGGTCACTCATAAACAGCTACATCCTTCCCAAACTGTTATTTCAGTAAAAACACATCCAACAGAAAGACCAAAGCATTTTTATGCAAAAATGGAGAGATTTCAGAGACTTGAATGAAATACTCCTGATGTAAGATCATCCAACAAGGCTGAAGTGTTGAAAAATGTAGCAAACAGCAGGGGATAAAATGTCCAAATGTCCAGCTTGTTTATTCACAATTTCACAACCTGTAATGCTGCCTCATCTTGGAATCAAGTCAATAAGCACGGACAGGTAGTCCTGCACTGAGGAGACTCTATCTATCTATTTTCTCCATTTTGGGTGCTTTCACATGTAACCTGAATGGTTTGGTCAAAGCAAACTCAGGTAAGCTTTCACATTTACTGTAGCACGACTCATTTGGCCTTGTGTGAAAGTTGTCCTTCGAATTCTGGTGCAGTATCCTTCCTGTTTTACTCCTGTGCAAGACACCAATTTGCTGTCAACATGCAGACTAATGATACTAATAATGCTCATGATCATTTATTTTTTTCATGAGCTTTTTGCGACACCAGTGAACATTAATAAACACATAAGAAGCAATGAAGTGCAGCATGACTTGTTGTCAGTCATGAGAATTTGATTTTCATAGTTTCATGTAGCACTGATGACACAGGTGAAAAAAACTGAACTGACCAATCAGTGGCCAGTTTTTTAAACCTATCTTTATGACTTTATGTTTACTCCTCTTGGTTCAGTTGTAAAAAGTCAGTGAGTCACTGCTGTTGATACCAATTAATACATAGAAATCAGAATGATGATCTTTGTTTGCTTGTTTGTTGGTCTTTTTGAGTCATGACGACTGGATCTGTTTATGATTTGTCACAAAAGACCTAGGAAAATGTTTGGTTTTATTTATTCAGAAGTTGAATTGTATGGGCAGAGAGAGAGAGAGAGAGAGAAATTACAGATAAAATCAAATTAGCTCTGGATAATACAGAACACTATTGTAGAACAGAGGCTATAGCATTGTCAAAAGCCATAGCGATGGATATTTTCATTCTTTAAAGAAAACATGTTGACGATACCCAAGATGTAAATCAGGCAATACAATGTATTACATATTTACAACAAGTGAAATTACATCAAAATTTAAACTGGCCAAACAATTTGACTCAGGACATACAATGAAGAAGAATAACTTAATATGGTTTCAACATTAACTCATAAACACCTTTAAATACCTTTGGACACAAGGATCAGCTTCATCTATGAACACCTGAATCTAACTGAGGAATCTATAAAATCCAATTCCTTCTGGTATCGAACACTTCCCGTCCCAACAACAGCTGCCAGAAAAGCTACAGGCCCAAAGAGGTTAAAAAAAAAAAACACACAAAAAAAACATCTGGTCCAGGCAGCATCTTGAATAAAATGAGAAATGAGAAATGTCAGTTATATAAAAACGAGTTAACCTGGTTCCCAGCACAGATTCCCCCCCGACCAAAAAATATTGATTATTATACATATTTGATGAGAATATGAAAATAACTACTCTTTGAGCAAGCTCTGCTGCAGTGTAATTAGTTTAAGACCTGCCTCCGAAAAGAACATGATATATTACACCTAAATCATATTGGGTTTATACCACAATGTCTCACAAACACTCGACTTGCAAAGAGCTTCTAGATCTACTTGGCAGAAAGGTTTTTTGTATAAATGATCTGAGAGCAGCACTGATGGTGAAAACAATGACTGCATCAAATGCATGTATACAAACAGTGGATGTGAAGTACAAACTAGACTGAGATGAGCCAATAACTTTCCACAGGGACACGGGTTCAGAAAAGGTATTTGATGTCTTCCATTTCTCTGTATAAATTACGTTAACTTGTCTGTCATTTGGAGCAATATTCAGCACAAGGTCCTAAATCCCTCGACAAAGAGGCAACACTATTCTCACAGTCAGAGAGAAAGAGAGAGACAGAGCCAATTGATTTGGTCAAAGACCATCTAACTGCAAGTCACAACGATGGCTAAGAAACAAACAAACATGACTATTATGATTTATGGAAACTGGCAAGTGTGAATGAGAAATATAAGGTGCAGTCAACACCACCTTTTTATTTTTTGTAGAACTTTTTGAATAACTACACAAAAATATCAGCAAACAACACCAAAAAAAACAGACAGACACAAAAAAGAGTTACCAGAACAGAAAATGTAAGTCCATGCGTTCCAAGATACAGCGTCTCCAGAGTCCATAGCCACTCTAAGGTACAATAAACATCCATACAGCTTGATAGTGTCACTGATCTTACACAAATTCAGTTCAGATATGTTCAATGATTGTGTTTTAGTAAAGCTAACTTAAGCAGTTCATATAAACTGTACACTGAGCCACTGTCTGAGGGTTACATAAATCACCTATTAAGCACCGAGTCTGTTTGCTTTTTGATATAATCAGTGAAGTCAAATGTCAATTTTTCTGTTTTTTTTAGTTGTCTATGCTGTTTTTTGAACTAGTTTTTACCATTTTTACTGAGAGGCAGGCTAAGCTGTAGTTGCTTCATGTATTGGAAACAATGTTTTTAATTATCTTAGTTTTCATATTGTATTTATCAATTAAACCTATTTTACAGACAAACGGTGAATCCCTCAAGAAAGAGTTGAATAATATGATCATTTTTAACCAATGCGAGAACTGACTCACATCACATAGGACTGCGCACCAGGCTCTCTGTTGTGACAGGACTTTGGTTTTACCAACTGAACTGAACTCAGTAAGTGAGGCAGCAGTGAGGCTCTTCGTAGCTGCGCCCAGCAATGAAACAGTTCACAGTGCAGTTACGTTTTGTTTTTTTTGTTTTGGGGTCCAACTGACTGAGCAACCAACCTGCTCTAGCTGCTGGTCACTGCTGAAAAATGTTCCACTTAATACCACTAAATGAAAATTACCCATTTAACAGCAGTCATCCACTGCCCCACTACACTAAAGAGTCAATGGCCTCATCAAATTTGCATCATCAACACAGCTGGAAGAGAGAAATGATGAGTCTCTGTTGGAGCCACTTTGGCTGTTTTTTTCCAATCCATTTTTCTCTGGCACACTTTTGAAGGGTCTTGCCAGTCCCACTCTGCCTCAATTATCTGGCTATGCCCAGCTGAAATACAATAATCCAAACTCTCATTCCCTGCAATTTCCACACTTGTGTCTGCACACTCACTTGCCTTATGTTCACAGTCACTTATGTAGGTGCTCACTCCTCTACCTTGAGGATCAGAGACGCAGGAGCACACACTGTGGGCTCAAATGAGAAGGGGTATACCCACTATAGCCCTGAGACATTTTAAGGGAGCAGTTCCTTTTGACGTCTTTATTTGACAGACATAAAGGAAAAAGAATAAGAAAAAAATGTGTCAGTGTGAACACTTTTCAGTAGTGGCACATTTACAAGCAGATGCGGACTACAGTTTGCTTCTTGACATTATAACCCACTCCAGGAGCTGCAGCCAAAGTTATGTATGTGCTTGTCTGATGGAAAAAAAGTTGTTTATTCAATTATAGGCACTCTGGATCAAGATCAACCACAAGAACACTAACAACCTAAATTAATAAATGAACACACAAACACACACATTTAATTTATTCCTTTTTGGTGCAGAGAACATATTCATTTTCTAAACACCAAACTAGAAACAAATAACTAGTCCACAACAGGGTTTCAAAAGGGTCTTCATAAAGTAGGGGCAACAATTAAGATCTGATTTACCACGTACTGTACATTCAGATGTTTGAGGGTGAAAACACTGCACACAATAAGCTATTAGAATGCAGCTGTCATTGTGTTTGAGTTGAACAACAGCACGTCATTTTGTTTTCAGTTCAATACAGAAGCAACAAACAGGACCCTGATCATATCATAGAATAAACAGCTATTAAAGCATAAAGCAGCTCTTCATCAGTGTTTCCCTTATAACAAAACAGTATCCACCGTCATTAAACCATTGTATATGCAAGCAGGAAATATCATGTGCTGCAAAATTATCAGATTATTATGGCTGCTTTCTAAAATTAATCAGATACAAATGAGGTTTCAGCTGTTGACAGTGTGAGCCTTGCAAATTCAGTTAGAGATGACAATACATGGGCTGATGTGTGGTTTTTACAGAAGATATGGTTACTATTCAGTTGTGATATTTTATAGGTGAACAGACCACTTTTTTTTAAATCAAAGTAACAATTAACATGATATAATAGTCATATACTTAACATTTACAATTAAAACCATTAACTTGAATTAGGCTAAGTATCTTGTTCGCAGTCACGTCCAAATTTGTTTCGAATTTTTGTTGGAATTGGTACAAATCGCCAGCCCACATTTAGACTTTGTGATGTTCCTAAAGGACAAAGCTGGTCACCAGACAACAAACAGCAATGACAATGAGCTTTGGCTGTGACACACATTTCTCCTGACAGTCTCCAATTCTTTTCTGTTCCAAACAAAAAGCACCATGCTGATGCTGGTCTATTTTGGAGGTCACGGAGTGCAAGGCCCAGCCTAAAGATGGCTGTCCACATGATGTCCACATCTTACTTTATTAAATTATAGGACACATAAAAATGCCTTCTTTATACAACACATGGCTGACATCAGTGTTTGAGATTACACTCGTGGTGGTCGTGCTAGTATACAGTGAGTACATTGTCAATACAATCTGGTTTTGAAAAATCATTTTCACGACAGATGAACCTTAAAGAATCAAAAGTTTCACTGTGTATCATCAGCGTGTTTTAGATATGACACAACAACCCGGCTCGTGAAAACATTTCATTATCCGCAATTTGAAAATAAACACTGAGGTACCAGTTTATTAGATACAACTGTACAATCTAATGTAATCCAGTAACAAAGCCCTGTGATACCTCCTGTCTTTGACACTTAAATGTTGACAGTGGTTCAGAAAGGAGTTGATTCAACTCTACAGTCAATTAAGAGGTTGCAGTTAGTGGTGCTGTTGTGCTGGACCGCATTATAATAATATGTGTGTGTGATATTTTGTCCACAGGTTGATAAAAACATCCCTGATATAATTCCAAAACAAAAAAAAACAATGGTCTGAAACCTTTGTGTCATAACAAACAATTAACATCTCAGTCTGACTAGAGTTTCCCTGTCATTTGTTTTACTGAAGAGAGCAAACACACAACATCCTCCTCACTTCAGTGATTAGGTATTCTAAAATTAATCCTCACAACTCTATAGTTCACGTGTGACAGCTCTGTTCTTGTTTCTTTGTCTTTTTGTTCAGTTTTCACTCAATGTCTTACGTTTCACGGATAACTGACTACAACGAGGCTTTGTAGATGCACACAAAACATGCCTTCAGAAAACATAATGCTTGATTGTTGACTTTCTCTCGTAGCACATCAGACAATAGATGTGCTTCGGATAAATGTCTTGTAGCATTTATAGCCAGGAAGCGATCCAGCAGCAGGGAATCTGAACTCTTGTTATCACAACCAAACCATCCAAAAACTTGTTTAACAATAAAGATGCTCAAGATAATCAAAAAAATAATGACCAGTGAGCTGTGGAAAAGACAATCCAACCTGTGTGTATAATCATCAAACTGCTTCTTGTCAAATAAAAAACACTACAGAATAACTGAATAAGAGGATGTTTCACAATCATTAAACTACACTACAATTCACTGGCAGCTTCAGCTCTGATTGTGTTCACAAGAATCTCACTCAAACATATGAATTCATCTAATTTACAATTTGCCCCCAACACACCTCACAGCACACCCTGATAACAACATACTGCATAGTTTCTGTGAATACTGCACTGCCAACAAAACACCTTGATCTCAGCAGCCAAAACATGACAGACTTGTGTCTTATTTATGCATCTGACGGCAGGGTAAAATATGAATGACAGTCACTGTATTGCACCTCGATGGCAATTAGCTCAATAAAACATTTACACATGTCTATGTCCTACATCGTGCTTTGTTCCACATCTTTACTACAGCTCTCTGCTACTAGTCCAGGTGGGAAGCTCATGTTTCAAGCACCAGATGTGAACGGCGCGGGCAAGCGCCACACAGAGGAGGGAAAAGCATCACATGCAAGATTGGAAACTAAGAGCATTTTCCTCAAGACGCCATTATAAATAAACCCAAACACCATTCAGACAAAGGTAGAAGTCAGTAAACAACTGGTTTTGGTGTGCAGATCTATGAGTCATGCAAGCAGGAGTAGAGAAAGAGGGTTTACTGAAATGGGTTTCAGTGAATGGGTCCTACCTGATGCACTGAACTGACTGCTTCCAAGTGTGGTGGGCCTGTTTTTACCTCCACTTACAGGTGGAGAGAACATCTGAAAGGAAGAATACAGACATACGCCTAGAATTTAGAGCAAAGACTCAACTTTGTAAAAGAAACCATTCAGTTACAATTATCCTCAAAGCAGCTCCTGATTTTTTTTTTTTTTTTTTTTTTTTTTAAAAGATTGTCAAATCATATTAGTCAACAATTATCAATTAGTAATGCTTTTTAGCCTGTGAAGTCCTCACACCTCTGAGCCCTCGGAGCTGAAAAGTGAAAAGCCACCCTACCGCACTAAAATCCAGCAGGTCACTTAATTCCTTGTCTGTTCCAAGAGCGGCAATCCGCTGCTGAGGGTTCATCCTGGCGATCTAGAGACCTGGAGGAGACAGAGCGCATCAGGTCACATCTTCGCTGGGTTATTGAACTGCGGGGACTAGTGCCACGGGGAATGACCGCCAGGAGAGGTGTTTGTTATGGATGCGGAATAAAGACCATCAGTGTGAAGTTAAGTTGGCTCTGACGCTGCATCACATAGAGACACTGACAGTGCTGCCACACACAAATTGATCAAACGGTGCAAAGATTTTGTTCGCACGCATTTAGTTTTGTCTGCGTTGATTAACAGGAGGTAACGCCGTCGGTGGGAGCTCTGAATGGCTGGCACAGCTTGGCAGGACCTGCAGCATCGCATTATCGCAGTGCCTCTCTGTAATAACACCGCAGGCTCCCGGTGAGACATTCACATGACTGACGATGTAAAGGTCAGTGATTTGTGTGACCACATTTCTCCAAACAACGATGGATTATATTAGCGGAGGCACCTCACGTCACTTAGCTAGCCGGCTAACGCTAGCTGCGGTCACTGGTTCATATAGGTTGAAAATTGCTAGCAAGCTGCAACCAGCTGCAGCGGTTTTACACCATGAAGACATTAGCACAGAGAAGACGGTGCCGTCCAAAACGACTGAAACATTGGTTACATACTGGTTTAAGATAAGTAACACAGCCAAAGAAACACCGCGATTGACAATCACAATCCCCTACTCCCGCACACAAAACGCAATGATGGTCTTTCTCAACTCCCAACTTCTTTCACAGGTCCGAAAGCTCTCAGCAAACTCTCACTGATAATTTACCTTTTTTTCCGATTAAAATCCCGACTAGGGTGATCTGGTGAAGGATCGCTTTCTTGCAACACGCCTCAAAATAGCGAAATATTGTTTTAAAGGCAATACCTGGGAAAATTTCCTCTATATATATCAGTTACGAGTTTCCCTTAGGCAGACATTTTTGCTTTGCAAAAGCCTCAGCACCACGATGACATTGGTTATTGTATCCCTCCGCCGAGCGCAGTGACACGCTGGTCCCACACAGCGGGAGATGCTGCGAGAGTCAGCACACACACACTGATGACCCACCCGGTTATCTCTGCTTTATTACCATGAACACCACTCCTGCTTATTTCAGTGGGCTTCTTCTTTACAATCTTTACATTTGAATGATTAAAAAAATGCAACTGTTTATTGATTTAAAAAAAAAAAAAAAGCTATATTCAAAACTTTCCCTCCATTGCAGTGTTTTTTTAAAGCATTGTCCATAGTTTGTTTTTTTTCTCACAAAGCTGTTATGTGTCATACATTTCATGCAGCAGATGGATGTAAGCACTGCAAAAGGACCTACACTCAAAACTTTACCTGCCTTTTTCAGTGTTTGCAGTGAAGTACCAGATGTGCTCAGAGTAATGTAAGTCATATTCTATTTGATTGTTTCAAGCATTTGCATTTTTCCAGCTTTGTTTTCAACAGTTGTAGTTGCATCCATAGTGTTGAGCGATTTCCTTCCTTTGTAATCAGTCCATCGGTTCACAGCAGTAAGTTTCTCTCATGCAATTGAATATATGCTTCTATAGCTGGCATTTTTTTCAGCAGTAGCCATTCAGTGTCTTTGCATTCTGTTGACTAATTACAGGCCTGCCTTTCTTGTGCAAAATTTAAACAGGATACCACAAGAAAGGATATATGCATGTCCTGGACATGACCGTTAAATATGGCCACAGCTAGTCTTTATAATTTCACTATACTATATACTATATATATTTAACATTTTACTGCAGCAAAAATTCTGCCTCAATATTTTCTCACTGTAATGCACCATTTTTGGCAGAAGCAGATCTTTTTAGTTCAATAACAAATCTTACACAGAAAATTCCATTTTTTTGATCAAATTAAATGTTTCCTGTTAAAAAAAAATATTTTAATGGATGCATTTTACATTGACAAGCACGGAATTATATAAGCCTCCGCCTAGTTTGCTGCCTTTTCTTTAGGAAATCTTGTGCCTCATTTGTAGAAGCACAAAAACCTCTTATTACTGTCTCAGTCCAAAGGTGCAGTCAGCGATCCCACCCCGATACACTTTGTTGTCAAATTCAGTGAATATCTCCTCACGGTCTACTGGCTGTCTGTTGTGTGTGTGTGTGTGTGTGTGTGTGCTGAAAAACTACACAGCTGGCTCTGCAAAACAACGTGGCTCGGACCGAGCAACACAACACTGCTCCAGCCAATCAGCATCAGGGGGCGGACGTGCTTGTGCACAGGACAAGGGGAAGGAGGAAGAAAATGGGAGATGGTAAAGCTGGTAAACACTAATGTGCTGAATTCCTTATAATCGCATTGTTTAAAAAAAAAAAAAGAAGGAGAAATGGCCGAGAGACAGCCAAAGAGGAGAAGGTCAGCAGACCAAAAACTGAAAAAGAAGGGCTATGATAAGGCAAGGGGGAGGCGAGGCTGAGAGGCACTCAGGCGGATGCAGACGTTGCTCTGTTTCTTCTTGACAGGTGGGTGACAGAGCCGGTGGGTCAGCAGGGGGTGAAGTGAGCGCTGTATTTGTTTGGCTGTTTAATTCTTTCTCCGGAATCGCACACATGTCCCCGTAATCGAGAAAGCTGGCGTTTGTGGAGACCCTGTCTTGTGTGCATGGATTTTAATGCTTGTCTATTAGTGGTGTTATGGTATGGGTGCTTGGAATGGCCAAAAAGGACGAACAGAGAGACACCCCCCCCCCCCCCCCCCCCCATTTTTGTACATTATGTGAATCATGAAATGTTCATAAGAAATCTTCCTTCATAGGTTAACCAAAGTTTCAATGGATTCCTGACTGTACAAATATTCATATGGTTTTACTGTGCAGTTTTTGAAACATTTAAATGGAAATTCAATTTTAGTTACATTACAACACACATTACAACATATTTGAACTGTCATTAAAAAAAAAATCCTTAATAAGTGACATGGAAGTTTCACTTTCAGATTCATGTTGAAGATCACTCTGACTACATCCATGTCAAATTTGATGTGATTTTACTGTACAGTTTCTTTGAGAAAATTTAACATTCATGGTTCGTATTTGGAAGGGTCTTAATAATAGTTAATAGTTAGCTCAAATTGACATTGTGGCCCTGTGCAGGATGTAGCATTTGCAAAAGCTACGTCATTTTGTGTTATTATCATGCAAATATAAGAATTGGACCAAAAAGTAAATAGCCTAAAAGAATAATGTAATAACAAACAAATAGAAATATTAAGATAATCATATTAATAGAATAACATAGATAACATCAGATGAGATTACATAGTATTACATTATTTACAACAGTGGAATGCAGTTTTTTCAAAGTAATAGGCAAGAACGTGCACACATGACTATGCTAAATTATATGACAGCAGAAGATATATTTCATTTACAACAGAAGGTTACAATTTAAATATTTAAACATACTTTACTGATCACAAAAATATATCTCAACTTTTGACCTCTCTTTTTTACGTTAAAAAAAAACTTCAAAATTTATGGATTTCATTTGCTGTGCAATATAATGTAATTCTTGTTATATCCAATGTGATAAATTGCTGAAATAATAGCCTTTCTTTGTCCTTTCTGGCTGCTGTACCAGAAATAGACAAGTATCAAAATCCAAAGGGCAGCTCACAACCCAGTTTTTTTTACTTTTCATTATTATTACTATTTATTTATTTCAGTGAACACATGTATATTAATAATATACACAAGCTGTCCAATACTGATATAGCCATCTTTTTGTGTATGATTAAAATTCATGTGGTGTATACTAGCTATAGCTAAACATACAAGTTACAAGAGAGGGGGGAAAAAGTAATATAAAACCTTTTCATTCTTTTAGTCATTTTTATTTCATTCATATTTATTTTGTGTATCTTTTTACTTTTGTAGTGCTTTTTAAACTTTATCTTGTTTTAATTTTGTCATACAGCAACGTTCTTTCCTGGTTTTGTGTAGTTTCACATTTCTATTTGTTACCTCTTTTATACTGTATTGAATGTTGTGTATTATAAAGTACAGACTATGAATATTTTTTCATACATTTGCACAATTGAGACATCTTTAAGAGTTTTATTTATTAATTAAACATAAGCTCGCAGTGGCAAAAATATCGAAAACCAGTCTCTTGATCTGAAGACGGTCTGATGAACACTTTGCTCTGGAGAGTGCAGGACTTATACGATCAAGCCCTTGAGTTCACACAATGCCAGTTAAACCAATCAGTGCCATGTAAATCCCTCTGTAATTTGCAGTAGGACTTTTAACTCTCCTGTCTGTGGCGACATTTCCACGCTGGCCAACCCACATGTTTTACGTCAACCAGCAATGATTGGCTTGCTAAAACGGAAGAGGGGAGCCAACCATAGTGACGGAGATGGACTAAGCTACAGGAAGGAGGAATATGGCGGAAAAACGTAGGAAACAAATAGTTTCTGATGCTCCAGTTAAGCAAAAAATTCAGCGTTCAGAGCAAGGAGTCCGGTCTAAAAAAGAAAGCGATCGACTACGAGGACAAACAAGGATTACCATTGGTGTGGCTTTCCCTCGTTGGAGAGCGCTGAAACAAGAGAAGGGACTGAGGGCAGACACAGATGTCGCCTTACTGCTCTTGGACATGTTGGTATTTCACAGTGGTGGAAGAAGTATTTGGATTCTTTACTATAATAAAAGTACCAATACAGCGATGTAAAAATACCCAAGTAAAAGTCCTCTGCGAAAAATCCAACATAAGTAAAATAAGTATTCGCAGCAAAATGTAGTTAAACCAGTTTGGTCATTCTGACTGATATAATACTGTATACAGCATCATTAAATTATTAGAACTGAATAGTGTGTAAGCAGCATGTTATTGTTGCTTCTGGAGGCGGAGCTAGTTTGAACTACTAACACAGTTTTATAAGCAAGGAAACCGGACTTTTTTTTTGACTTGTTCTCAACTCTTTAATTTTTTGTGGGATAATGGATCATTTAAACATTTGTCGAAATGAAACCGTGTAACAAAATTAGAGGGAGAAAAGGTTATTTGGTAGAGCTGTTTGTAAGACATCAGAGGCCAAAAAAGGTTGGAAATCACATCTTAAATCTTCATCTTAAAAATAATTTGGATTTAAAACTGTCAAATAAATGTAATGGAGTAGAAAGTACAATATTTCCTCTGAAATGTATAGTGGAGTGGAAGTGCAGTGCGTTCAGAAAGTGCTCAGACCCATTTATGTTTACATTTACTCATTTGGCAGACACTGACTCCTTCCATTTTTTCTCTCACCTTTGGATACATAATTACAACGTCCATCCTTTTTTTGTACAGTTACGAAAGGTACACAAGGGCTCCGTTAGCATCAGCCTACAAGGGGAACCACCAGCCAGCTCTTCCCCCATCATCGTCCAACAGTGGCACTGAATCTCAAAGGTAGGCTTTTGTTTGATGCAAGCATATTAACGTTACACATGATGAACATTAAACTTCATCATTACATCATTACAGTTTGATGTAAACAGCAACTTTTTAGAACTTGCCATGTGGAATACATGCAGTGTCATTTGTTAACAATGAACATTGTAGGCTAACTTTAAATTAAAATGTAGTCAAATAATAATTGGTCACATGTATGTTGAAACCTCATCTGTAGATTAAGCATATTTCCTAGTGTGTTGTATGTAGAATCACAGCAACATGTCACAGTACTTAAATATTTCCCTTTATTATTGACTGCTCTTCAAGTCCACAGTAAAACCCAGTACTGTGCAGTTCTTACACTGTGTTGGAACTACTTTTTCCTCTGCACTGGCCAGAAGCCAGACAAGAGGACTGCAGTAAAGTTAGGTTCATATTGGCTACCACTGTGCCTTGGGGATACGCACTAAGTAAAAATATCAATGTCTTTTAAAAGTCTGCTACAAATTTTTACACACTACTTCAAGCAACTGCCTCAGGCTTAGGATTTGATGCTTTTGTTTTAACATGCAGAATATAGGGAATACAATGGACAGTTATAAGAGAACAGTATCCTATAGGCTTTTAGTGATAATAATCATATAACCTACCATGATAGATGGATAGATCAATAGATAAATAAAAACTCAGTTGTTGTTATCTTTTGGTATGTGAATAATATTTGATAAATACACTCAAATGAATTGTTACTTTTTTTATTGGTTGAGTTGAAGTGGTCTCGAAACCTGGCCTACGGGCCAGAGAAAACAGTTTGGTGTGGGTGCACAGGCTGCATGAAGTAAAGGAATGACTGACAAAGGAACAAGCTTCTTACTGAAACTGAAAAGAACACGAGGTTGTTGAGAGGGCATGGGTGGCGAATATCAATAGTACATTTTCCACTGACTGCAGCCACCTGGTTTTGACCCTTTACTCCTCCCAAGAGGGTTTCTGCTGTGAGATGGGTTTGTCGTACTCAGCTAAGACCAGAGCTTTACCGCCAACATGTTAGTAATGGCGTAAACACAACCGAAGTTGCAGAGCAAGCCATCATGAAATTCATGCATGAACCTTATTAGAAACAAATGGGGTGTTGCTGCATCGCTTGGGATTGCCCCTCCTATCTTATCCGGATGTTTTATCAAACGTAGCCTGTTACACCAACAGTAGCTTCAGTGAACTCAAGCCCAAAACCACCAACACTTCTGGCACCGTTCAGATCTTCACTCATCAGCTCACAATAGAAGTACTATAATAACTACATGAGTGGATAAACACTTCACATTTTGACTCTGGTTTTAGCATTTTATCTGTCAACCTATAGAAAACATCAGACTGCAGCCTGGCAAAAAAATATCTCTAAATGCTGCTATGTCTGAACACTTTGTGAAGTTTTGAGTTGTAGGCAGCAGATCATGGTCTGTTCTGGTACTTATATTAATCCTGTTGACATATTTGGCACAAGTGAGTTACATAAGATGACAGTGTATTTTAGGAAAACTTAATTAAAAAAAAAAAAAAAAAACAAGGAAAGATGTATCTTTATTTTAAAAAAAGAATGAAAAAAGAGGGTTCTGTCTCATTATGAATACACACAGTTTACAATATGTGTGATTGCAACTTGAATGTGTTAGGTTGAAGCTATAATAAATATAAAACAGACTTCACAGGAAAGACTGTTAGGGAACAGTTGTTAAAATTACAAAGGACCCAATTACTGAATGTGGACATTAATTTTCTATACAGTAACCCTACTTATACAAAGTAAAGGGTTTTTAGACAGATTTTGCCTAAGCCCAAGGAAATAAAGAGCCCAAGAAAAAAGCCAGTGGACACTCCAGCACCACAAACCATGTAGATTATAGAGGAGAGGTATCCAGGATTTCCATGTCTTGTAACTGAATATAATGCCATACAAAATGTTTCAACAATAAAAACGCCACTGAACATATTGTACAAGGGATACCACATTGTTCAAATACAGGATGTGTTCATGTCCAGTTTATAGTGTGGCCCTGAATGACGTGAATGAGTTATTTTATTAGACAACATAAATGTTAAAATTCTAAATCAAAACTAACAAGTCACGCAAGAAGAAATTAAAGGATATTTGTCATCTAAAGTAAGTTTTCTCAAACACGAAACATGAATCTATGGGCGACAGCTCCACCCTGTATTATTAATTCCAGACTGCCACCTGTTGGACAAACTGAGATCATCCAAACATCTCCAGATGTTCTTTACCAAATGAAAATACTCACATAAGTAGATAAAAATAGTTTCAGCATTTAGTTATTGTTTATTTCCAATATTTCACAGATATTGGAAATAAAGAAGTGAGTTAACCAGTGAAAACTTACAGTTAGAATTTATTATAAACAAGTTTTCACACCTATATGGTAATTTTAGAAACATGTGTTGTCTAAGAAAGTTTGAACATGTGACCTTTATTGCCCTGTTGAAAATGTACTTAACCTCTAACCCACAAACTAATTCGCAGTTATCTAGACAGTGTATAACTATGGCAGCCTGTATCAACCTGTTAGAGGGGAGGAATCCAGTTTATTCTTATGATGGGTTTTGAGCCACATAAGGTGCAAGTTGATCTATCAACAAGACCAGTGCAAAAATATCAAGTCTTATTCATATATGCACTTTATGACATGCATATAACCTACACAAAGGTTATATGCAAGGATTTATTGCAGGATTGTTTTATTAGACTGCTTTGGTTTTAGCCAGGTGTACCTTATGAACTGGGAATTCTGACATGCACAAAATTAACTTGCGTCCTTTAAATACTATTTTCCCTGCATTGTCACAAAAAAGACATAAAAAGGCATTATTGCTTTCCTAAATATACTATTTAATGATGAGCTTGAGGTTTAATTTTGATGTCAAAAAAATAATTAGCAAGAAATGCATAGCACAAGCTCTACGCTGAGATCGTTTTAGGGCTTTCTGACACATGCTGAGGACCTCATCAGTGTTGGATTTCAGTTGTTAATTATTCAGTTGTTATCATGCGATCTACCTAAATGAGCATGTGTATGTTTGCAAAATGGGAAACCATAGCAATAAAGCAAGACCGCCGGACTCCAGTCTCTTAGTGGTCATTTTGCTTCTCTTTGTTCCTGTTTTGCATCTCTTGCCAGTTGTTTTGTGTCTATTTGTAGTAGTTTTGTGTGTCTTTGTGATTGGTTTGCTTCGCTTTTTAGTCAATTTATATCTCTTTGTAGTAGTCTCGCATCTATCCTTTAGTTGGTTTAGCAATGTGGTCATTTTGCATCTCTATTAATTCATTTTGCACATTTTTACTCATTTTGTTTCACTTCGCGATCATTTTGTGTCTCTTTTCAGTTGTTTTGTGGTCATTTTGTGTCTAATTTTACTCATTTTGTGGCTTTTTGTGGTCTTTTTGCATCTCTGTTCAGCCATTATGTATCTCTTTGTACTGTTGTGGTCACTTTGGAGTTTTTTTTTTTTTTTTGTCTCTTTGTTGCTTTGCTTCTCTTTGATCTTTTTCGCCTTGCCATTTTATAGTTGTTTTGTGACTCTTTGGGGTCATTTTGTATTTCTTGGTTGCCATTTGATTGATTTGTAACGTTAACAGTCTCTTCATAAGGAGGCTCTGATCCCGTTGGGTCACTGGGCCTGTGTCCGTGAGGCCTGTTAAGTAATCCATCAATGGATGTTACTGTTACTGTCTCTCCTCCCCGACTACATTTTGACTGCTAAAAACCCTGTAAACTACACTTCCCAGAATGCAAAACGACAGTGTCGCCACACGTTGTGTTTACGCTTAGCGGCGACGTTCGCCAATTGCTGGAGCAGACTGCTGGTCAGTGTACTACAAACTACTCAGACATGGTGGCAGTTGTCAGTTCATAATTCCTGTGTCTTTTTCATTAGTTTCTACTTGTGTAACGATGCCGGGGATGTGCTCTGTTCCGGGCTGTAAGGGCTACAGGAAGGCCAGGTCCCGGGGAGTTGTTTTCCACTCTCTGCCTACCAGAGACCCGGAGCGATGCAGAAAGTGGTTAAAGGCCATACACAACCCCAAATTTGACGAAAACACCCCAGTGAGTAAATACGGCAATATACGAGTCTGTAGCCAGCATTTTAAACCGGAAGATTACGAACCGGACATACAAGCAGAACTTATGAAAACAACGCCCCGAAAAATCCTCAGGTCCAAAGTAATTCCGTCCGTTTTCTCTGGAAGACAGCAAGAGGACGTGAACGCATCTCTGCCTGCAGGTGACGGGAGCCGGACACAGGTAAATGTTTACCTGAAAAAAGGTTGATTTCAATAGATAACATTGGCTTGAAATCTCAAATGTGTCTTGCATGAGCAATTTTGCCCATTGAGAGAATGTTATTTCGGGAAAATCGCCACAAATTGTTGAAAAATTGTATTACCTGTGTCATAATGGAAAGTCCCTCAACAACCAGGATGCAATGGTTTCCCCTGTGTGTGTACGAAAGTCAATTTAATTTCACTATGAATTCACGAGTGGTGTGCTGAGGCCTTAGTTAATCACGTTTTACACCTCTGACACACCCACAGCGCACCTGTCCACAGCCATTACAGTATAAGTAATACTTATTTATGGGCATTTCTAGACTACAAAGCTGAAATTTTATGTTAATTTTTTGCAAATATATCGATTATATGTCAGAATTTAAATGAAAAAATACTAATGTCCTTTCATTTTTCTTACAAGTAAGGGGATTTTACCCATAAAACGCCAGCATTCAGCTAATGTATGCGGATAGGTCTGTTAAGGATTCAGGACTGATTGTGACAGGACATTCTTCCTTGATCTTGATGGCATTGGAGTTTACAGCAGTTTTTTAAATGAAGTCAAATGTGGTTAAAACAGAATA
This sequence comes from Trachinotus anak, assembly GCF_046630095.1. Lineage (NCBI taxonomy): Eukaryota > Metazoa > Chordata > Actinopteri > Carangiformes > Carangidae > Trachinotus > Trachinotus anak. The sequence continues at coordinate 15,295,786 of NW_027273862.1, read as the reverse complement.
AAAACCTACCTGTGCTTTATCACAAGCCATGTTTCAGCTGGTTCCACAGTAACTGTGATTTGACGGTGATTAGAAAAAAAGTGGCACAACTTGAGAAGGTGGTTAAAATATTTCTTATTGAGCAGCAAATAAAATTCTTTTCCATCCAGATAATTTTAGGATTCGTCAGCTACTGTCAGAAGAATATGTATTTTTAAATGACCGTGTGGATTTTTCCAAAATCACCATGGATTCATTTTAGTGAAAAAACAAATGTTTAACTCTATGACTTGAATGTAATGACAGGATATAAGAGGCACAAACTTGGGTTGGGAAAAGTATTTAATTTACTTCACATAAGCGCCAGGAGCCACTCTGTGTTCAAAAGTGAAAGTGGCAGAACCTGTCAGGTGCAAAGGGTCTATCAATACTGACTACAAAGTGTGCTTATATCAAAACTGTTTTTTGTTTTAAATTTGTCGAAGGCTCCCAGTATAGCTGCTCAAGCCTCTACCTCAGTGGTTTCAGCTTCCAACGTGGACAGTGTGTCCCAGTGGCCCCCTGTGTTAACCTCAGTAAGTCTGATGTAGTAAACGTATGTTTTTTTTATTTTGATGTTTTGTTTTCATGGGTCAACATGTGGTTGATTTGTGTTAGGAAAGAGTTTTATAGAAATAGTAGTAAATCAGATGGCTACCCTTGTTTCTTAATGTGGCAATTGTTATTTTTGAATTTGTTCTATTGACTTAATCACAATTTTTACTCAAGGGTCCAATTATGTCTTCACAGGTCTCTTCCTTGGGTGTTACTGGTATTACAGGTGTTACAGGTACTGGTGTGGATACTGCATCACCTTCTCCCTCCCTGCAGTACAGTACAGTATGTTGGTATTGTGAACTCCATTCAGATAAGCTGCACAAACAGCTACATTTAACAAATTTCAAATTATACATTTTATCTCTTTTATCCCAGATCTCCACAGGAGCTCCATGCACCTCATCCCTGTCCCCTCCACCAGCTCAACCCAGTGAAAGTTTGTGCAGTGTGGCTTCAGTGGGTTGTCTGAATGAGAGCCTCCACCAAACGACTGAACCCAACTTGTCAACAGCATTAAAATCAGACAAGAACACAGAAAAAGACTTGAGTCAGTCAAAGACTATTGTGAATGACAGTTGTTTGATGGAGCTGTTTCAGAAGTGTCAAACATGTGGACAGACCATAACCAAAAGGAAGGTGTCTCACTGTGGTGCACAGAAGAAGGTGAGGTGGAGCTGCCTCGGTGGACACAGGGGCACATGGATGTCATCACCTCATCTTTGGGAGGCATTTCCTGAAATCCACCTTCTTACAGCTCTCGCCGTTCTTTTTTCTGGAGGTACCTTTACATATTTTAAAAAATGGGCCAGACATCTGCACCTGAACTTCATGGGGAATAAAACCTTTTTTGAAATTCAAAAGGCATGCCTCAACTCAGAAAGGAAACAAATGATCAGGACCAAGATGGAAGGGATCTGTGCAAAGGGGGTCCGCCAACAGCTGGAAGTGACTCCGCTTTACACTTCAGGTGATGGTTGCTTTGTTTCTCCTGGACTCATCACAAAGAACTGAACAGTATTCTAGTTTGTATATACTTATTTTGTGATTTAGTATGAAAAACCACCATAACATTAAGTACTTATTACTAAACGTTTTCCTTGTAACAATATTGTTTTTACTTCAAAGATCCTCAGAAGAAGATCAAGGCCAAGTCAAGGGGAGATGAGAAAGGAACTCTATCATCATGGTCAAGGTGAGGCAGCAAGTACAGGTTATACTTGTCATAAATTGGGTGGGTGCATCAGTGCAAGCTACTCTTTTCATACAGTAATTTGATATGTTTTTTTTTTTTTTGCAAAAGAAATAAATTACTTGCTTTTAATTATTGCTTGAAATATCTGTTAAAGAGATACAGGAAGTTTAATACAATAAAAATGATAGAAAAAGTGAAATTGTTGAAAAAGAAGTTATGGCTTTATTGGACGAACTTTTTAGTTGCACTTGCTCTAATGGTTATCACTGATGATATGTGTTTTTCAGTAAATAATAAATTAATAAATTGACCTGTGGCAGGTAGGGCCTCTACCAAGGGTCTGGCACCACAACCCTGCAACATGGACGTCAGCACTTAACGTTCCTGCCAAAGTCTCTCCTAGAGTAACTTTATTGTATTTTCAACAGGATAACATTGATTTTCTACATCTTTCTGTGTATATTATCCTTTTTATATGCATTGCTGTGTCTTTTTTTCTTTTTGAACTTCCTACCCTGTGTCCGTTTAACACAAAATGAAGCGTCAAAACATCAATAAAGAGATTTAAAGTTTTTATCTATATGGTGAAACAGTGTGCCTTGATTTCCTGGAAATCTCAGACCTCTTATTTGTTGTCATATTTCTGAATAGTATTGTGATACCAGGGATGTTATTTAATTTTACAGCCATTAACAACAAGTTAATCATTTACCTTAAAGAGACTACAAAAAATACTTATAATTTAGCAATTTTAGTAAATGGTATAATATCTTTTATAATATTCTGTTCAAGAAATGATAATTGAAACTACCCTCCAGGTTATGTGTGGTTTTAAACTTGTAACTGAGATTTTCTACAAATCCTCACTTCTGTAATTACAGTCTTTAAGTTAACGTTTAAAACCTGTATTTTACTTATGCTCTACATAGTTGGTTTCCTAGTACACATATATATTTTCATCTTTATTATTTCCTTTTTTTAAAGACACAGAATTTTGTGTTGATTTACTGTGTTGCTGTTACTTTCAGTTTGATTTGACATATAATTCACACAATATCCACATGTGCTGTTTTTGGCACAAACATAAAAAATTGTATCAAGAAAAAGTTTTTCCAGAAACAATGTTGATATTTTCTGTCTAACCCACTGGTTACGACAGCTTTTAGATTTAGATTCCATAGTAAGTGTGACTGAGATAGTTGTTGTCTTAAAAAGTTAGATTTGCACTGCGTTTTGGCTCTAATTCCTGCTTTCACCAATGATAAATAGATAAATCAGACAAAATCTACCTGGTAAACTTGAAACAGGTTGATCTGTAACTCGGGTATTTTGTCAAGCCAAGGGTACATTTGCATGATAAACATTTTTATATGAGGTTTTGTGTCTAATGATAAGTTTTCTTTTTACAGTTATGAAAAGAGATCCTTAATATCAATGACCTCCACTGGAACTTGCCTACCTACCACATTATCAAGTCTTGCCTCTGAAAGGTAAGCTGTCACAACCTTGCCTCGTTTTTTGATACATCACTTTTACTGAATTAATTTGGCCATTCACATTGTTTTAGCCCACAGATAATAAGAGTGTATAATTTAATAACTCCACTTACACCTTCCTACCCATTACCCTGTACAGATAAGAAGTATAAATAATGGATGTACTTACACCTCCTACCAGTACATTTCAACTGATGCATGACCACAACAGATAATTTGGGATTTTAACCCTAATTTTGAAGTGCTGATTTAAACTGTATACTTGCACATTTTTCGATCATTAAAACTAAACATACAAAGTACTGTAGATTTTTATTGGCATTGTATTGCTCTGGGTTAGTCTGTGGCCTTTGCATTGGATCACATTTTATTTTACAGACATTCATGTGGTTTTCACTTCATGGGTGTCATGCTTGACAAATGCTGTAACATTTGAATGGTCAGAAAATTAATGTCACTATGTTTCTGAAGAGGTAAACAGAGACAGCAAGATGATGTTGATCATCAGAGTGAAACTACACGTAAGGCAACAGAGGTAGACAGGCTCCAGGACAGGTTAGTATTGATCTTTTTCAGAATGTACATTTCAGTAGGTATGTACTGTATGTCTGTCAGTACTGTATTGACTTTCCTAACACACTATTTTATTCAATGTCCTCACTGTAATATGCCATTTTCAGTTTTGAGGAGATGGAGGTCACCATTGATGAGCATGAATGCACTAGTGTGAAGAACAGAATGTAATTTCTTACATAATTGTACAGCATATATTGTATCTTAATATCCGCTTTATTTGAATCTATTATCAGATGTTTGCTTTTTTCCTTTTTAACAGATCTGACTTAGATAATGATATGGAAAATGTCACAGAAACAACTGATCTGAGAGCTGCAGGAGCAGATGACAGCTGTGAAGAAAGAGTCTACATACCACTTATTCCAAATCAGAGGTGCCTGTCTGTCTTTTATGAGGCTCATTTTATACTTTTGCTTTTAGAAAAACATCTGAAAGATGAATACAGACATGTGTACATCCTTGCTAAAACCACAAATTCACAAATGATGTGCTGCCCCTTATTTGTTTTTTTTCCTGCATTGCTTATCTAACTTAAGGACTTGAACATTGATTGAAAAAAGTATTATGTACAAATGTTTAAGATTAGAAAGATATCAGCCGGATTTGTCAGGTTTTTCATGTTAGAAAAATCAGGTGTGTCACACATTGCTGTTTTCTGTTTCAGGTCTGCAACATCAGAACTTTTGCTGGAATGTGAGGAGGAGGAGCTGGAGCCATGGCAGGAACAAACTTCAAAAGTTCACTTGAAGGATGAGGATAACATCGGTGAGTTGAGTATGTGACAGCATGTTGAGGTTTTTAAACATCAGACCTCTGTACTCCACTAATGCAAACAACTGTTGAGTCAAAACATGTCATCATAAATGCAATTCAGAATGGCTTGCTATGTTTGGTTAAATATCAATGTTATTAATAATAATATTGACAAATATAAAAAATAAGAGGTCCCTCCTTATTTATATTGAAATATATTGTTTGTCTTCCATCTGTAACTCTACCTCGATCCTGCTTTTCAATACCATTGCTTCCTATTCATCTGTCAAAGCACTTTGTAAACCCTGTTTTTAAAGGTGCTATACAAATAAAGTTATTATTAGCAGCAGTATTATTATTATGTCTGTGTGCTGTTGCGCATATTCTAGGCTAAAATGTTAATTTGCAAAAGTTATCTTGCATCCAATTTTGGTCTTTTTGTATGTTCTTATAGCTAATGACCAAACAGATTGTAAGCCGGAGCCTTCATCTTTTCTGAGAAATGCAATGAATACTTCACCACCTAAGATGAAAACAGAAACACCACAGCCTGTTGTCTTCAACAACCAAGTAATGTTATTACAATTATTTTATATATTTATTTGTAATAAGCTGAATAACTTGTAGCTTGTTGATGTTACATGGATACTGGTTCTGAATGTTAGAGTATGGATTCTGTTTCTGTTTCGCAGGGATTCATTGTGGCTTCACCACAATTAACGAGCAACACTGAGATCACTTGTGCTCTCAGGACACAGTGTCCTCCCAGGACATTTGCAATAATACCATGTAAAACTGAAGGTAGCTCTGAGGAGACTTTTGTAATTATTTAAAGCCTTTTGATGACTGTTTAATGGGTCTTATATTTTTGTAATAATGTATTTTTTTATCTTTAGTCTACCCTAAGAGTTTGTGTGTTGTTTTACAGCTGGTCACAAGCAACTTTTCCAGAAAGTGGCCACAGCCACAGTAACATCTGAGGCCTATGGTGGCGTCCACTCTTCTGAGGTGCAGCAAATCACCAGCAGCCCTGGGTCCTTAACCAGTGTCCAGGCTTCTGCAGTATATGCAACATCATCTAACCAGCTGCAGTCAGACCAGTCCACCTCACAGGCCCTCTCTGTATCTGTTTCTCTGCCTTGCTTTACCGTACTTGAACTTGAATCAACCAGCACATCTAACAAATAATAAAGAGAAAATTTAAGCAAAGAGAACAGCAACAGTTTCAATGGGTAAGTTCAGGATGTTGGCTCACTTAAATTTGTCATATCAATTGCACACATGAAGAAGATGCGAGGTATTCATTAATAATTATTATTAATTATTAAATAACATATTTAAGCATCTGTGCATGCCACTGAATCTGTTGTCATGGCTACAGTCTGGAAAGCCCTGCACACAGCACCCGTTACCTCCTTTTTCCAAGTCCAAATAAAAAAAAATGGTGGCAGCCTTCAGTTACATTCCACTTCAGTCATGAAGGTTAGATTATGTTCGGTAAAATAAATTCTTAATTTAAAACCCATTCTCAAGTGTTTCATTGCTGTATTATTCAAATGGTGTTGGTTCACAGTTTTTCTATAATAGATTTAGATTTACTGCAGTCAGTAAAAAAAAGTGCTGGATCTGATACAAAGTTGAATGTCTCACTGTGAAGCAGCATACAAGTGTCTAGTTTGCTAACGAAAGTCGGTCTAAATCTGTGGTTCCCAAACTCTCATGCCCTCCTTTGGAAGCCTCCATTCGCAATCAGACTGATTGCATTTCCATCGTCCAGAAATAATACTGGAAAAACTAGTGAGAGAAGGAGCTAAATTGACTGAAAAAATTGTGGAAAAACATTTGTAAAGCCTGCAAGCATAGCCAGTGTATGTACGCTTCATTTAAATGGGCAAAGTTTATCAATGTTTCATTGCTAACAAATAATAATTAACATGAATGAACCCTTTTTATGTTTACAAATTATTTGAAAATAGCATTTTCACATTTCAAAGCTGTTTTTGCTTTTGAAATGTGGGTTCTCCCAGACAAGAAGACGAAATCTTGCTTGTCTCTGGTGGTATCAGACATGGCAGATTCCTGCCTTCAGTAGCAGTACCATAAGGTGAATAGAATTTTGTGGCGACCATTGAAAAAACACAACAGCATCATCTCTTTTCAGAAATTAGTCCCTATTGACACATGTGCCCTGGGGATGTGTAAAAGTAATTAACAAAAAGTAGTTTAGAACTTTGGTTTGTAGTGGTATTTTATTAAAAGTTGTCGGCATGCCAATGGAACTGAGCAAAACCTTCTCTGCATCCCCATTCATTTTCTCTAAAAAGTATCCTCACTCAAACTAAAGAAAACTTTTGGAGGATGAATGTTTACCATGTGCAAATGGGTCAACACGACTTAATGTGACCTGGTTGCGGTCAGAAGCAGAGCAGATCAACTTAAGTTATCCTGTAGCCAATACAGCAGCCAAAGAAGGAATCCCAGATATTTTCTAGGTCTCACAACAATAACTACTGATTATAAACATGTTAGAAGACCATTGTCATTAAAGTGTTTGCATTAACTTTTCACAGATGAACTTGATAAACATCTAGTGTTAAGGATCTGTCAGCGCTGTTCTCAAAGTTGTAACTTCAACTCTAACTCACTGACACAAAACACCCACATCCAGACTCAGGATGTGACCATCAGTTTCTTCCCCAAGGCCATTAGTACACTAAATGCAAATAAGAAGACTATACTCTTGTGCAATACTGCCACCCCTGTAATAAAAGTTACAGATTCAAATTGCTAGTCATGTCACACTGCTGCTTATTTGTGTGACAATACCATATTAACAGTGTTATTTATTATTGTACAATATGCTACACTCAGCTTCATATTTTCAGTGTTTGTATATATTTTCATATGATTTATCTTATTTTTATCATTAGAAATAATCTGTGTTTCGTGTTATTTTTAAATTGCTTGTCTGTCTTTATTTTCCTATCCACCAATGAGGAGCAGCGTTCCCAATTTCTTGTGCAGACTTTACAATGACAATAAAGGCTTTTTAAATTCTAAGTGCTCACTGTTTGTGTGTTGTGTGTATGCTTTGCAAATGTTATTTTTTGATTTAGTGTGAGGCTCCAGACTCTGCACCCCAGTGCTGTCCTCATAATCTTCAGGGTCTTTAACTGGAAAGGACTTCCCATCTTCATTCAGTTGTTGACTGCACCACCGGCAGAGACACGACCCTGGACCTGCTGTATGCAGATGTTAAAGAGGCCTGGAGATTTTACCTTGCACAATACTTTTGGTACATTTGCATTAGAAATTTTTTCTATTCACTACTGTTTATTTATTTATTTATTCTATTTATTGTGGTTTCTATTTTTATACTTACTCTCTCCTAACTGTGTGTTGTTTTGTAACAAAGCAGTTTCCCTGAGGGGATCATTAAAGTTTTTCTGATTCCAATTGCATAAGGTTTAAAGTCGTTTCATCATTATTGACAGAATCAGTATTATTTTTTACAATTAACATTGTAAGTATCGTTATCCTTCCTGGGAGTATTCAAACTAAAGCAAATCTTGTGTCAGATTTCATGTTCAGTCTTTAATCCGTGATCCAAAACACATGAAATCGCAACTGTATGAAGTCAGACATACACTGTTCATATACTGGAGATTTATGAGATGAGTCACTCAAAAGGCAATAACAGAGTAGTACTTACTTCCAAAGAATAAAAAATAGTTGACCTCAAGAAAAACCAGGAAGCACATGAAATACAAATGAACAGAAACTGGTTGTAGCATGGACGCATTTGGTCAGACCAACACTGGGGAACAATTTGAAAAAAAAAATTCTGTTGAGTTAGATTTTTATGCTGATTAAAACTAAAATTGGCATGCTGATTCCAAAATTGCAGTCAGTTTTTTTTCTAGCACGTCAAGTTTTATTTTCGTTTTATAATGTTTTTTTTCGTTTTCAAAGCTTGAAACTCCATCTTAGTGTTTTATTTACATAGGTATATGTTTCCTTTGTTCCAGATCATGTCTGCACACAATTATAATTACAGTAGCCATATCCTTTGTAAAAACATAATAGTGTTAAATAAACATTGCAGTCGTGCCTGTTTCTTTCATATTTCATTGTATGTCAATATTTGTAATTTTTTATAAAACAAGCACATATCTGTTAAGTAGGCTACAGTATTTTTCATATGTTTTAAGAAAACGGGGATCCTATAGTTCAAAAACTTGACGTGATAGAGAAAAAACTGAGATCAGTTTTGGATTCCGTTAAAAACAGCTGTCAGGCCTAACTCAACAAAAACTGTCCCCCAGTGAAAAACATCTGTGACCCACACTCCAGCACAGTAGGTGGCAGACATGCACTTCAGACGCTAGTTCACACCCACTATTCAAGAACAAAAGAAGACAAAGACGAGGATGAAAACGACGAAGAAGAAGAAGAAGAAGAAGAAGAAGAAGAGGAAAGGATGCGACTACTAGTTTGATTGGTGCTCTCACAGTGTTTCCGCCGCCTCGGGCCAGCAGATGCACGTTTCACCACCCCCCTCTCCCTGTGTGAAATAGTCCCGCACTGTCTAAACTCCGTCGTCCTCAGTCCGAGGACTTTGCTGAAGTAAAGTTGTCTAGATACGGCTCTGAGAGTGGGTGTGAGAGAGGCAGACAGAGACTCAGAGCCTGCACACCCCACTCAGAGTGCAGTCTTTGTCCCAACATCCACCTCTCAGGTAAGACCAACGTGTAGACGGAGCCTTGCTAATGTTGTGGGGCGGTGATCGATAACCAATAACACTTGGGACGTAACGACATGACACGGAAAAATGGAGATAAAATATGTTAGAAGTCTTAAAGATCCGTTTGTGCCCAGTGGTTTGATCCCGACACAGACTGCAGCAGTGAACCATAAACCTTAGCTTGTTAGCATTAGCTGTCTTGCTATTGAAAGGGACCGAGAGGCTAATAACAAAAAAAGCACAGCGCCGAGCTAACACACGCTAATGCTAGCTAACTGTGTGGTAGATCCGGAGACTGTGGCTAACAGTTTTCTTTTCATTTAAGTAATCTTTAATCAATTCAGCATTTGGTTGTGAAGGGAAAATATTAGCGAACACGCCGAGGCTCGGTCAAAACTAAAACAGCATCTTTTACACTGTCTAATGATTTCAGCAAACAGTACTACCGTAAAACAGATTGGACCCTAGTTTATTCCTTGTCATGCCACAGCAAACAATGACAGCTTTTTTATTTTAGTAGTTGTACTTTAAATTTATCTGAGAAGAGGTTGGGCAGCTGCATCAGCATCTCCTATGGCAACCAATACTGTCGCCATCTTGGAAGATAATTAAAAAGCTTTGTTCCAGTAATGATAATTATTATTTTTGTTCATAACCACCATAAATACTGTGGCCCCTGACACATTTAGTATTTCCTGAAAACCATTTTCATACATTGTTGTAATGGTTGCAAATGCACTGGTTGGGTGTTGCAAAAAGGAAACCTATTTTATGCTGTTGTGCAACTTTTACTGGGGCTATAATCAGTATTTTGATATTAACAATGGCTCAGATGGCTAGGTGTAACATGGAGGTTGTTATTTAAAGTACTGAAATACCGTGTATTATTACCACCTGTCTCTGTGGTTCCTCCCAGCTCTACAGAGCATTTTATCGTCTTTTGCCTCATTGTTTTGGTTTTAATGGTCCTCTTTCACCTCTCCTACCAATGTCTGCTTTAGCCACAGCAGGCAGCTGTTTTCACAGAGAATATATACTCACCAAAACAGAGTGGAAAGGACGGTGAATGTTGGGCTTACTTTCATCAGGCCACAAACATTGCTCCAAATGAATGCTAATATTACTCTGTGTCTGGCTATTGTTGGCTAACACACTAAAACAACTTATTGAGTGCACAGTGTTGCAGAGGTTTGGGCCCTCTAGTTTGTTTAGCCAGTCATAGAGTGGTAAATGTTATTTCATTTCATGTTGTTGTTATAGAAGAAATGACCAAATTAGTATCATATAGTCTTTATACAAAGGTTGTATTGGTATTGTTTTGATGAGTTTTATAAGCAGTCCACTTATCCCACTTCTCATATATCTCTTAAACAATGTCCAGCCGTTGTCCTAGAGTAGGAGGATCCTCTTTGCACTATTTCCTCATGATAAACCTCTTGGTCGGCGCTAATAGAACTTTAACAAGATATCACTTTTGTATTTTTCAGACTGACTGGTTTTTGGCATTAACCACATTGTAACACAATATATTTGTGATTTTCTCAGCTGCCTGCTACTGAAAGATGACTCTGTCTGGTCTATTTTTGTGCTGCGGAAGTCAAGAGGAGCTTTCTTCTTAGAAATATGTTTTCTGTAACAAAAGAATAAAACACAAGGCATCTACATCTAATAGGTTAAACTGGGAATACTGGGTGCTATTTGGGGCTGTTAAACATGGGCAGTAACTCTATAGACTGACTGGTAGAAGCTTAATAGCGCAGCAAAATTAAAGCTACAAACAACCTGTAATATAACACTCTCTCAAGTAAGAGGCTCACCTAAAAATAAGTGTTCACTCCAATCAAGGAGACCATCTGCTGCTCGGTAGAAAAAAATGCAGATTATGGTGCAGTACAGCCAGTGGTTGAGTTTCTGCATTGGACCAGAATGAGATGATTGGTAGGAAGATTTTACATGGTCGGTCAGCATACACAATGCCAGGACACTAAAACCAAAGCAGCAAAATTTAATTCAGTAATCATACATTTTCAACCAGCGCTTTTCCCACTGTGACATGTCAAAATATCTATCGCTGTGTGTTTTGTAAATAATTCCCTTTCCAGAACCACAAATTCTCAAATGATCTCCCACGTTTGTTTTATTTTGACCTCCTAGCGATCTGTGGAGCCTGAGCCTACATTGTTAAGGCTGTTGAGTGTTGAGGACGATTGTGTGTCTTCACAGTTCTTGCAATTGTGGCATTTCATGTTGATAGGTGTGTCAAAATATATGATATATAATCATTTTTTAAAGAGTGCCTCGGGATGGGCTAAATATTGTGTTTTTGTGTGGCAGCTCCACAATGTCTGAACTTTTTATGGAGTGTGTCGAGGAGGAGCTGGAGCCATGGCAGAAACAAGTTCCTGAAGTTCACTTGATAGAGGATGATGATGATGAACCCATCTTCGTTGGAGTGCTCTGTATGTCATAGCACATTTTTAAATATATTAATGTTAAGCATTTAAATCATAATATGAAAATGTGTAGCTCAGAATCACCCTTGGTTGTTTGATGTTTGGAATAAAAAAGTTTAATATTGATACTTCATAATCATATTTATTACAGTTGTTTTTAAATTTAACATTTAATCTTTTTTGCTTACTAGCCCACCAGCATGTTGCGCATGAAATCTCATTAGAGTTGGCTTCAGTTTATTTACTTTCCAAAACAACATTTTCTGTTGAAGTGCTTATTTTGGTCCTTTTGTATGTTCTTACAGCTAATAACCAAAAGGATGGTAAGCCTAACCCTCCACCTCCTCAGAGGAACAGTACTGGGAAACAAGAAATAAAGCATCCTGCTCCTCAGCCTGCCATTGGCCCTTCACCAAAAATGCTGCCACTGAATATGGTTGTGAATGCAGTGAATACTGCAGCACCCCCTCTGACTACAGTGACTCCGCAGCCTGTTATTGTCAATAACCAGGTATTGTTGAATTAATTTCCCAAATAATTTGAAAATAGACCAAGTATCTGGTTGTTGTGTTTTTTGTTTTGTATGGAGTGAACAGCTTTGTAAATTAATGTGGTCGAGTTATGGTTACAAACTTTCTTCCAGGGCTTTATTGTCACTTCTCCACAAATAGCAAACAACAGTGAGTTTATTGCCTCTCTTGGGACACATTACCCCCCTGGGACATCATTTGCAATTGTACCAGGTAAACATGAGTCTAATGTAGTTTTGACCAGTAAATCTTCTTTCCCCTCAAATCGGTGATTTTGTGATGGAAAAGCTTCATCCAAAAGCTTTTCTAGTTTTAATGTGCTAATGTCAAATTTGTCTTAAGAATTTGTATCCCCTGTTTTTCAGCTGGTCAGCAGCAGCTTTTTCAGCAGGTCAGTCCAGGCACAGTAATACCTGGTGCTGTCCACAGGCCTCAGGTGCAACAAATCAGCAACAACATTGTGACATTGTCTAACGTCCAGAGCCCTGCTGTGTATTCAACACAACCTAATCAGCTGCAACCTAACCGGCCAAACTCCCAGACTCTTCAGGCGTTCTGTCTGCCTGTACAGGCCAATAGCACCAACAGAGGTAATTTTCTTAGATTTAACTGTACTGTATCATGTTTGATACAACCAGCTGGCAGTGACTTAAATGTAAATGTATTTTTCTTATATTTCATGGATTTCATACAGATCAAAGCCCAGTCAAACGATTGCTACCACAGCAAGTAGACAGTGCTGCAAAAAGAGCAAAGCTTGATTTTGGTAAGTGTCTGTTACCACAGGAACTCAGTTTTATGATCTCATTACTGTAAACAAACCTTAAACCTAATCTTTGTTTCTCTTTTGTTTCAATATCTTCTCATTTGTAACATGTAACTGGTTTTCTGTAGGGCCAGCAAAAGTAACTGTCAGAATGGAAAACGGGATTGTTAAGCAAAATTGCTCCAAGTGTCAAGAAGAATTCCTCACGCAAGAAGCCCTCAAATGTCATATGATCGTGAGTGAAACTCTTGTGGAACCTAGTCTATGAGTGGAAATGAAAATAACATAATGTAGATATAAACAACAAAGTGCACTCAGATATAATTTCTTTTTGAGTAAAATGCTCTTAATGTGTTTGCATCTTTGCTTAAACAAGCATGAAGTTGGAATATTTATGTAAAATGTCTCTTTATTGCAGAGTTGTGGTACAAATGTTGAATGTACAACTCCATCAGCCCAGAGCATGAGTGCAAACAAGCGCATCATGCTGGTCTCAGATTTTTACTACGGCCGGTTTGAGGGAGATGGGAACAAGGAGGTGCAGAAGACCAACACCACTTTCAAGTGCCAGAGCTGTTTGAAAATTCTCAAGAACAATATCAAGTATGACAGTTGTATTGTGTTGTTTGCCCTCAGTAAATTAACAGGGAAACCATCCATTTTTCCATATGTTATGGTGTTTCCTTGTTTAATTATACCATGTCAGCTGAAAATATAAAATGCATCAAGGGCACAGTACAACTTTGAATGTTGCATTATGCAGCAACATTGGAGTTTTTTCTGGCACCCTGACAAACATAAGTCCAATATTCACTCTTTTCACCAACATTCACTCAGTGATTGGTCTCTACCAACTCCTGAGGGAAGTATCTCTCCCTTTAGCGGCTAAATGGTCCACTGTGGTCACCAGCTAGGCTCTCAAAGCTTTTCTCTGAAAACAGCTCCCTGCTGCAGCCAAAAATGATTGTAATAAGAGCAGCAAGGGTGAACCAAAACAGTAAAGTTGCAGGCAGACAGCTAAACGCTGAGATGAAACTCACAGTAAAGCTCCATAAAACCAAGGGGAGCTGCAGATCCAGGTGATAATTTTCTGTACTGTAGGGTACATGGATTTAAATCTATTATGATGTTTGTGTGTACTTGTGTGGTTTGTAACCGCTACAAATTTAAGATGCAATGTGAGTTTCCTTTTTAAACCCATCATTTTGAGTAAATTTGAGGAAACTGAGACTCTGGCCCAAAACTGTCCACACACAAAAATTAATATTCTCTCAAATGGTAGACTGGGATTTCAAGCTGTAGCTGAAAAGAGATCTGTCCAGTGCCAAAAATGAAGGAGTGGACATATTCTTGGGCCCTCACTGCAATTTTCTTCTCAGATGGATGATGGTATCAGACCGTTTCCCTCTTGGGCCTAAAGATGAAAAATGACTGCTAGTTTAGGTGGTGTAAGAACTGCTCCTTTGATTAAATAACTTCTGCTTCAGAACATGGCAAAAAAAAGCTTCTGTAAGCTTGTTTTAATGGGGAAACACATTTGTACTGCAACCACACTCTCACAGTCAAGGTCATAGTTCATCCACATAAAAATTTCTATTAGGGGAGCTGAGGTGGCAAAATGTACAGGCTGAAAAATGGGCCATACCTCGTCAGGGCACGTAACTGTGGAGGTGCTCATTGCAGCCGCAGAGCACTACATCATTAGGCAAAACAAAAATCTGTGTGTAATTGCTGATATTATAACGGCCATTATACATGCTTAGAAGTGAGGTGCAAGGAGAATACTTCATTTATCTTTAAACCCTAAGAGGCCTGGTCCATAACTGCTACATGCACACAGGCCATGAATATTTAATTTTTTTTCCCCACTACTTGACATTGGTTTTGTTTTAATGTGTCTTGTTTGTCTTCTAAAACCTGAAATATTCCTCAAATCACCGCAAGTTTCTTGCATATGTAGCTTCTTAGTCCACAGCTTAGGTTTATTATATATATTGTTAAGTTTTTGTTTGTTTGTTTTTTTGTTTTTGTTTTTTTGATAAACTCATTTAATCATTAGTGTGTCCCGACAAAATATTCATGCACAGACTGTTTTATTTAACAGATAAAAGGTCTGTGTATGGCAAACACAAAGAAATACATAAATATTAGTGAGCTAGTAAGTGGTATCTTTTTACTTTTGCCCTCAGAGTACTTTAATTCCTTCTTTGAATTACTTTCATATTTCACAGTGTTTTCCAGGTGTTGTGCTCCCCACCAGGTTATGTGTCTGTTCTGCTTAGGCCAGATATCCATGTAATTACATATTTATCTACTCTATCTTCCTTTTTCTTATATTGTAAATGGAGTTGTTAACAGCCCCCATGTTAATTAGTGGTTTAGCTCCTCATGTGGGCTATTGGCTGATTACCTGTCAGCTCCTTTGTATTAAAGGATTACCTGACATTTCTGTTCTGTGTCTACCCTGCCAATTAGGTTCATGAACCATATGAAACACCACCTGGAGCTGGAAAAGCAGAACAGTGAGAGCTGGGAAAGCCACACAACGTGCCAGCATTGCTACCGACAGTATATGACTCCGTTCCAGCTGCAGTGCCACATCGAGAGTGCTCACAGCCCGATCGAATCCTCAAGTATAACATAATGATATGTACAGCACTATGTATAGACGTGACAGTTTAGAGACTTGGTGACCATTTCTAATTCTCTTCTCTTTCCTTTTTCAGCCAATTGCAAGATATGTGAGCTGGCGTTTGAGTCAGAGCAAGTGCTTCTGGAGCACATGAAGGATAACCACAAGCCTGGGGAAATGCCTTATGTCTGCCAGGTCTGATGTTACTGAGTTGTGATTTGGTTTTTCAAGGAAAACATTTACTGATACTAAAATTGTGTTTTGTTGTTCCACAGGTGTGCAATTACAGGTCCTCTTTCTTCTCAGACGTGGAGACACATTTCCGAAGTGTCCATGAAAATACAAAAGACCTGCTCTGTCCCTTCTGCCTCAAAGTTAATAGAAGTAGTCATATGTACATGCAGCACTACATGAAACATCAGGTATGATGCTACATTTCATCGAGCTTGTTGTAAAGCCAGTAGATCTTTCTAAGTGTCATTATAAATGTAACACATTTGGAGTCACAGAGTTCGTGTGTTTTTGTTCTAGTCTCCTGATTCTGTTGATTCTTAAGAATTTACCTTGGAAGAGTTTGAATTTACTTTTTGGTTTGTGCTTTTAGCTCCAACTCCAAGGCTAGATTGATTTGGTTGTCTGCCCAGTGCCTTACTGTAATACATAAAACGATGACAGTAAAACCCTGCCTCTCTTCACCTGCCCTAAAGGAGCAATAAATATGGTAGAGGTGGAACCAAATAAAATTAATTGCTGTTGTATTAATAGAAATGAAAGCCGTTGCCATCATACACGCTATACTTTTTTTAAAATCCAAATAAAGCATCTCAGCAACTGGCCTTTACTCGCACTGCTTATTAATCACATTTTTGTGTTTATACACTGTTTTTTCTACTTCAGAAAAAAGGGATCCATCGCTGTGGAAAATGCAGACTGAATTTCCTCACCTACAAGGAGAAAGTGGAGCACAGGACTCACCTCCACAAGACTTTCAGAAAACCTAAAGCTCTTGAGGGCCTCCCACCGGGTACAAAGGTCTGACATAACAAAATCAGTGCATCATTTATTTTAGACTTACATTTTTTTAACTGTTCTTAGATTAATGCAAATTTAATTGAGCATCATTACATTTTGTGTTTTCCTTCCAGGTGACCATTCGAGCCTCCCTCACAGGAAAGACGCCCATAGTGCAAATCTCCCCTGAGCGATCAGGCTTCAGTCCGGAAACACAAAGTTTGAGTCAGCAAACCAAACCTCCAGTCAGCTTATCGAAGTCTAAATCAAATGTCTCTGGAGCAGGAAAAACCAAGACAACTCAGAACAAGAAGCAAGATGGTCGAAATAACAAGCACAACCTGGCACTCAGGAATCTCAGGTTATTAAATTGGTCTTTTCACACAGCAGTCAAATACACTACAGCAACAGCTCATTTATTGTTTATGGGAAGCTCAACAGATTTCTTTGTTACTACAGACTGATCATTTGTGCTGCAATTAAAAATCAGCAAAGGGTTAAATTTATGACTGAGTTGATTTTGATGGCTGTGTCCTTAATGCTAGTTTAACTGATCAAAGCTAAAATTTGGCTTTGCTTTGGCTTAATTATATGAATGAATCAAATGTTTGCCCTGCAATCTTAAACAATGTGGAGATTATTTTAATGAATGTGACTGGCTCTTGGACAGCTTGAAAAACTCCCAGACATGTCCATTTTTGCGCCCTCTGAACCATTCAGAATCCCTCATCCCATCCTGGCCCCCTCCTCCTGGGTATTTATGACAGCAAATTAATAGATGTTATTAAAGCCTAGCAATACACGAAGCGGCTAATTTTCAGACACACTTCATTAGGCTGGCTAAAAATAATATGGTGCATAGCAGACAGAAAGAGATTTCTTCTTTAAAA
This sequence comes from Trachinotus anak, assembly GCF_046630095.1. NCBI lineage: Eukaryota > Metazoa > Chordata > Actinopteri > Carangiformes > Carangidae > Trachinotus > Trachinotus anak. Next base: position 15,278,167 of record NW_027273862.1, on the reverse strand, counting down.
TGGGCTAAGGGCTTAGTAACCAAAAACATTATGCTATTTTAGTCATATGAAATGGGCTTTCAAGCAGATGAGATGTAGGATAATGTTTTGGTATAACAGAAGAATCCAGACTAAAAATAAAGAATATCCCAACAAAAAGTAAAATAATTTATCCTTTGTGGTATCTTAAAATCTGACTCCTGAAGGAAAACTATTTTAAATATTTAAACAAAACGTCGTTTCAAACCATATGATTGAACGTTTTGTGCTGTTTTTCTCATTTCTAATTTTCAGAGTCAACGGAGGGCGTTACACGTGCATCGAGTGCAACACAGAAGTCGATCACTTCTTTTCTCATTTCCCAATGGTTTCGCATTGCGGTGCCTGCAAATATCGGACAAGTTGCAAAGTTTCAATTGGGAATCATATGATAAGGTGAGTAGCAACTTTAGTTGATTCAATATTTGTGGCACTTGGTCTTCTTTATTTATTTGACAAATTTCATGACAACTCTTTCTTTGGCTTTTGTTAGATTTCACAGTACCATAAAAAAAAACAGATTTTCGAAAATGGATCATAAGAAAAATTCATCTACATTAAAGTAAGTATGCATCATAACATATTTTGCACAACGCAGAATACAGTGTTTTCTGCATGAAACTGAACATGACAGAAGATTTCTTTGTTTTCCCCAGGTTAACCCTGGTCTGTCTCAACTGTGACCTCCTTGTGGACGCATCAGGTGGTGACTTGATGACCAAACATTTAACTGATCGACCAAATCACATATGCAAGGTCATTCAGGAGAAAGGTAAGTTTTTTTTCCTCTTGCACCACCCGAGTCATGGCTAGTACTGAGTGATACAAAATTCTTGAAAGAGCTGTCTCTTGTGTTTAACCCAGCAGATACCAAAGCCAAAGATCGAGTGTGAGTAGAAACTACTGCCCACGTTACATCTTTTCACCTGTTTTTAATATATGAGAAAACGCTTCACAATGTAAAAGACCGAAGAGACATTTATGAAATCCCTAAAGGGGTATGCCAGTGATTTAGTATCACAAAGTTGTGGTATCTACAACAGATAGATTAAAAAGGGTGAAGTGCCACAAACACAAATGATGTTATTTGCTGTATTATTTGTTACTTGTCAACATTATCAACCGTTCCAGGCTCCCTGTAACTTGTAAAGTGACCTTCATGTGTAAAATTGGTGGATTGCCCCTTAATGGTACCAAAGGAATACAGTCCCAATAAATTGGCACCTCAGGTTTCCCTTTGACTAGGTATAGAGTGACTGTTTATAAATGTCCATTACTACTTTCAAGTATTTAACTTGTTTTATATATGTTGACAATGTTTGGTAATAATTGATAAGAGCCTGTTGCTAAAGGCTACATGTTAATCTGAGATATTCCTTGTAATACTGCCCTCTTCTTTTCATGCAGGCATCTCGTCATGGGGCAGCCAGCAAAAGTCTTGTACCTCTTGACATCAGCACCTGCTCAAAGACCAAAGGAAATGGGCTTGAAACTAGTTGAAAGTGCCACACCTGGAAGTGTTCCTGTTGCCACTGCTAATCAACCAGAACAAAAACCAGAGCCAATGTTACCAGCAAGCAATCAGAAAAAAGATTCCACAGAAATGAGCATCAATGAAGGTTCCCTTAAAGGAGAAGTAAAGCAGACTTTGCTGCCTGCTTCATCATCTTCCTGTACATCAGATGGGGTTTTAGATCATGGCGATGGGTCGGTGGGTAACCCTAAGAGCCCAGATGTCAGAGAGCAGCTCCCCGTCGAGGGGATTGTCCCTGAGCATAGGGAACAGCAAACTAAATCTGAATGAACTTGTACATTAAGTAAACAATGCACGACAAACTAAGGGGTCTGCAAAGTTACGAATTTAAAAATAACTGCTTTGTCAACCATACCACTGCATTGTAATTTCTTTTACAAATATCAGTCGTATGATGATGTTGCTTTGGCTGCTGGTAATTGCTACTACTACTCAACATTCAAATCAGTTTCAACACCTGGGGAAAAAAATACTTTATCACAGATTTTTTTTCTTGAACTCCCCTGCCAACTAGCATTCCCTAAATCTGTGTCAGGTATTATTGTATTTAAAAATAAAATACATCTTATACGATTTTATTTGTCCTATAAAGTATTTAGTTAGCAATTTGCAAACATCAGAAATTATTATTCTGCACTTCGATGGACTCCAGACCACACAGTATCAGTTGATGATTTGACTTAAATGATTGTGGCTCAGTTAATATTTCTTTAAAGTTTCAAAAACTGGTTGATGTTATCTTTAAGGAAACGCCATCTGCCATGAGGAAGACAATATTTGGTTCTGTTCCTGACACTTAGTATCAGTTTTTTATTTGCTTAACTGACTAAGACGAACACATATGTCCCTGATCTGAATAATTCTAAAACCAGATTTCCAAAAAAAAAAAAACACACACTCAGTGGCACAAATTATACATGCTCATGTTCTCTCAGATGATTTATTGGTGTAATTAAAATTCTCCATGCAGTCCCAGTAAAAGTACACAGAGAAAATAATGTAATTTTGCCTTCAAATCAGTTTTATTTAAACAGTTAAAGCCCGATTTCTATCCAAGGCTAGTTTGTGCTTGAGTTGAGATGATTGTTTTAGATTTTTATTGTTCTTTAATCTGTGGTTTTCAATCATTGTATAACGTGTTAAGTATTTTTTGTGATCACAAGCAGCTCCCTTTATATTGAATTTGTGGTTGCTATGCCAACGACAAAAACATACAGTATTACTAAAATATATACATCGTTTACAGAAAGTTCCTGGCTTGTGGAAGAAATATTGGTCTGTAATTGGTGAGGTGTGAATCTATCGGTACCTATTATCTTGGCACACAGAAAGTCGCTTCAACCATTAATAAATTCATTAGTATATATAGAGAAAATATTACTATGACATATTATTCCCTAAGAAAGAGAATGTTAGCTTTATGGAAAGTGTGGCTGGGACAAAATGGAAAGCGGCATTAGGAGGAAAATGATCACAACTATTTGAGGAATGAGCAAAATAAAAGCTGTCTTACATTTAGCTCTGTTAAGTGCCAACCTGTAAAATTGTGTACACATTACCTTGGGCACAGGTGCACAGCACAGCATGTCAACTTGATGAAATCTGTCAACCAATTTTTCATGTCCCAGCTGCTGGTTGATTAAGTTGCCTTTAGTTTTGCATTTATTGAAAAAAAGCAAATTCCCAGTGGCTCTGGGAATATTTTATACACTGCATTTTGTTTACTTTGTGTGTCTTAAAATGTAAATGTAAAAAGTCCTCTTTCATGTCATAGATTTTTAAAAAGGGGTTTCCCTTGTATATAAATTATTGGTAGAGCAAGAATGTAAATGCATCTATGTCTATGATGGCACTGTAAATGTAACCCCCTGAGTCTGTTTTGAATACATTCCTTTAAAGATATACAGTGTTCCCTTAGGACACATTTTCCTCAGAGATCTGTAAACTACTGGGTTTGGATCAGTGTTTTTCTGTTGTAATGTAAATAAATCTTTAATACAAGAGGTTTGCATCTTTGCCTGCCATTTTTCTTAACATTCTCTAAAACAGCAAGACCATAAGGTCCTGAGGGTCAATGGTGACTTTCAGAGACCAGATGTTTGGATATTATGAATACTTGTCTAACCTGTAATGTCAGCATTTATTTTCTGTTTTATTTTGTGCTTCTTTATACTTCTCTACAGTTTTCAGGGGGATTTTGTACTTTTTACTATCCTATATGTTTGACAGTTGTAGTTACAAGTTGTTGTTGTTGTTGTTGTTTTTTTTGCACACAAAACAGATAAAAAAACATGGCTTTGTTCTGAATGCATCTGCTGTACCAAGTTTATGCACACAGAGCTTTAGAAACTACATTGATAATGTTTTGATTTTTTAAGCATAATACTAAACACTTCATGGTTATTTTGAATCATTTTGAGGTTTGAATTATTGATTGGACAAAACTAACTTTGTGAAGGTGTCAAAAGTTTTCAGAAATTTTACAAAGCAAACAATCAAATCAATGACCAGAGAAAACAATTAGGACATTAATCCACAGTGAAAATAATCATTAGTTACAGTCTTATATAAATTATTTTGTCAACCAAAGACAAATAACACATTGCTTGAGTAATAATAATCTAATGATCTAATACATCATGATATTATCAGCACAGGGCTCTTTCCTGTATTGATTCATAGAAGGATTTCTTAACAGGCCAACCAGGTTGTTTGAAGTGACTCAACATTTCTCATTGGAAAATCAATAAAATGACCTCAAGGAAAGACAAAACAACCACGAAGCAACGCTACAGAGAGACAGCAGAGCAGAGATTACTACAGAGAGACGAGACAATAACAGACAGATGAAATAATGACAAAGAGACATAAAATGTCATTTGTTCTCATTTATGTCTCTTTTAGTCTGGGTGTCTTGCTGCTCTACAGGAGGGGCATTTTCTTTTTGTACTTTTATTAAGGTAACATTGTCAATGCAGGAGTTTTACTTATAAAGGAGAAGTTTTACAGTATGGTATTAGTAATTCTACTTGAGTAAAGGCTCTGAAAACTTTGTTCACCCCTTCTTATCCCAGTGGTAAATGTGATGTGAAGGTGCAGATCATAGACTCTATACCATATATATATCATATATGTTTATACAATGTCTATATATCTTTATATACAATACAACAGTTAGGTCCAAAAGTCCATACATATACATATACATATACACATACACATACATATACATATACATATATCGTTGTAAAATGAATATCTTTATATAGGCTACAGACTAACTATGGTGTAGATGCATGGATGTATTATAAGGCCTTATAATGCATCTATGGTCTGGACGTGAGGAAGACTCAGTTTGAGTTTCCCGGACCTGACGTCATTTTCAAAGCTCATTTTTATTGGCTGAGCGTACGGCGACGCGGCGTTCCCAGGACAACGAGACGCTAAACAATCGAAGAAACCCAGCGACACCTCCGTTTAACAACAGCTAATTAACGACAGCTGTCCACCGAAAATCACTTCAAGTTTCTCTCAGGAATAAGAGAGTTAAGAGGAATAAATTTAAGAACGCTGGAATCAACGAAATTCAGGACAAATATGGTAAACTGTCCATCTTTGGCAAACAGAAGTTAGAGTTAGCTTGGGTGCTACGAACAGAGCAGCTACCACGCTGTTAACATGGAGCAACTTGTTACTGTTAACCTGTTTTCAGTGTTTTCACGTTTCTTTTTCACCGGGACAGAGTCGTAACTGGGCCTACAGACAGCAGCAGAGGTTAATGTCTCAACGCCAGATGCAAGAGCAGCAGAGACAGCAGGAGGCCAGGCGTGTGGACAGAGAGAGGCAGCTGCAGGCCAGTCTCCAGGACGAGGAGAGCTTTGAGAGGAAGAGACACCTGCGACAGGTGCAGGAGGAGCTCAAGGAGAGGCAAATGGAAAGCGCCCTGCTAAAGGTATGTTCTCTGTTTGTGCAGGTCGTACATCACAGTGTTATCATTTCCCCCAGACACCCAGAAACCAAGCAGCGCTATAGAGCTAAAATGAATAGTTAATTAATTGCTTACTCAATTGACAGATTGGAAACAATTTTGAAAATGTATTCAAACTTTGACGCAAAAATGCCAAAAGTTCACTAGTACCAGTTTCTAGAATGTGAATATTTGCTAGTTTTTGTTTTGTTTTCTGACAGTGAACTCAACATCTGTGTTTTTGACAGATAGTCAGATAACAAAAGCGCAATCTGAATATGTTAACTTGGTCTTAGCTTTGATGCCATTACAGGATACATGATTGAACGATTATATTTTGTCATATGTGAATGCACACTACACACACAAATTGTATAAAAAAGACAAATTAAAAAAATACAATGGAATACAAAGTAAATGCAATAAAACATAAACAAATGTTTATGTTTCTTGCACTGTAGACTTAAACTTTGCTGTCTGACAATCAGACTGAATTGCCATTTCATCTCTGCTAAAAAAAAAAAAAAAAAATCACAAATGTGAGGAGAGATTCTGAATCAGGCAAAGACGCTTTCCTTTAAAACAACACCTTATTTTGTCTGCAACATGGAGCAACTGTAGAGAAAATTAATCAGAAGTTGGTTAATGTCTGTTTTATTGATAATCAGTAAAAACAGGTAAAAACCATGGCCCACTGATGGTTCAAGATCCGAACTTTGAAAAGCATCACTTTACCTAATACTACACTACAGTATATCATCAAGCTATTGTACTGTATCTGTACTGTACCTGAACCCAGATGTGCATGGTCACACTTAAATTTGATTTGCAGGCAGAGGAGGAGAGAATAAACAGGGAAAAGCAACTTGAACAAGAGGAGAGAATGGCAAAAGAGTTGGCCCGCATCAACTATGAGAAGCAAAGAGAAGAGAAAATGAGGCAGCATATCAAAGAGAACAGGTATGCACTTCATGACCTTAACTTTGTGTATTTTCTGGGTTAGTGTACAAATGCAACACGTACTGCTTTAATGAAATCGTTCTCTGCTTTGGTCTACACATTATTTATGTTGACTTTTAAAACTCTGTTTCAATGTTTTCAGCATGGAGCTTCGGGAATTGGAGTCAAAATTGAAATCTGCATATCTGAACAAGGAAAGAGCTGCACAAATTGCTGAGCAGGAAGCTATGAGGTTTGAGACACTGGTGAGCACCGTTCTGGTTGATTTCAATCAGTTACCTTTTTTTTTTTCAATTTATTTGAACTGATAGATGTAAATATAGAAAATACTTGAGGGGATTGCAATGGCTAAAATTAATTATGTACACTTTGTTGAGAAATGTTGGAGCAGCTGTATACATGGGCTTGTGTTTGTCAAAGTATTGAGTATTACACTAAAAAAAGCTCCAAAGACACAACTAGTACAGTACAAAAGTTCTTTCCTCCTAATAATATTGAACCAATAGAAAGGTTTCTTATAGCTATGGATTGAGATGCTTCATGAATAGCTTTTCACTTTTTAACAAGGATTTAATCTTAATTTTAACAGAAAATTCCACATACAAAACCATATTTCTGTGGTGAAGCCTATATATTATGTACTGTGTATGTCTTTTCTCTTTCATTAGCGTGAGGAGGCAGATTTTGCTCGCAAGATGAAAAGTGAACGTGAGCTTGCAGCCATTGAGCAGCAGAAACTGGAGCAGAAACGCCATGAGGAACTGTTGCAGTATCAGAAAGAGCTGGAGCAGCAGCTCATGGAAAGGGAGCGGAAAAGACAAGAGGCATACGAGGAGTTCCTCAAAGAGAAGCTCATGGTGGACGAGATTGTCAGGAAGATTTACGAGGAGGATCAAATGTGAGCTCCTCATTACTAATTCCTACAGTGCTCAAATGCAGTGTGAATGCACAAAGCATATGAGAACATTAGTCTTGCTAAACATAACAGTCAAGGAATACTCAAAAAAAATTTGGCTTGAATTTCATGGATTTAAATTTGGCATGTTTTTACTGGCCTATTCAGTTAAAGAGAGTATATACTGTACGTTCAGTCAACTCATGTAATTGTCACTGTATTCAGTTAAAATTTCAAGTCACTTACAAATTCAATCAGAGAATTTATTCATGCAACTAATATTGTACATATTTTAATTCACTGCTTCAGTATGAGTATGCATTTCAAATACAGAGGCACCTGTTTACTTGCAGAGAAAATATGAAAACTGCAGTAGTATAATGGCTTCATTGAAAAATTTTGTTTTCGTGAAGGGAGCGACAGCTGAAACTGGAGAAGGTCAGAGCCACTAAGCAGCACATTGAAGAATTCAAGAAACAGCAGGCTGAGTGGAGACGCATGGAGCAAGAAAGGATGGAGGCTGAGAATAGACGCATCATGGAGTTTGCGTCCCATCAGCAGCACATGGAGGAGAGCAGAATGGCTAAGATCAGAGAGAGGGAGGAAGCCAAAGAGCATCTTCATAAAATAGTTGAGACAACTTTTTTTCTAATGGCCATCCATTTATCTATTTATTCAGAGACACATGCCTGTATCTGGTATCAAATATCTGTCCTTCCTTTTCTCTACTAGATATCTAAGAAGATTGAAGAGGAGAGGCAGCAGCGTGAAGAGATGGAGCGAGTCCGTGAGGAACTTTGTTTAGAAGAACAAGAAGAGGCTAACAGACAGAGAGATATTGTAAGGATCATTACTTTACTGTCTTTAAACATCCCTGTTCTGCAATTCTGACTTAAATACGGATTGCAGTTGAGATTGCATAAATGACAGAGGAGATATCCAAAAATTAACATTTTATATATTAGATGTGCAAATAATGATTACAAGTTCTGTATCAATTAATCATTTGGTCAATAGTCAGAAAACCGTGAAAAAATGACTACACAAATTCCCACAGGTGATGTCTTCAAATTGCTTGTTTTGTTCAACCAACTGTCCAATTCTCACATTTAAAGAGCTTCACCCAGGGCTGTTTGCTTAGTAAGTGACTGACTAGTCAGCTAGTTAAGTAATTGTTGTAGCACTATGATCCTAAGTTTTAATCATACCAAGTCTTACTGTAATTATCTTGAAGTGATTCACATCATTTCACCACTTTGACATGTTTCCACTGTCCATCACAAACCCCTTGAACAATTTGAGCAATCTGAGTCTGAACATCCCAAATAAGTAATGCTCTTAATTAAAAGGCATTTTGACTTCTCATACATGCACATACGCAGTACCTGTGTGCTCTGTGGCTTCAATTTATAAGTGTGCCCTAACTATCCTAATATTTTTTTAAACTTTCATCTAACAGGAAGTGATGGAGAAGAAAATCAGACAGAGGCTGATGATGCAGCAGACCTGCCAGGAACAGATGGCTTTCAAAGAGATGCAGAGGCAGGCAGAGAAAGAGGAAGAGGAGGCCTTCAGGAAAATAATGATGGCTAAGTTTGCAGAGGACGATCGGATAGAGCAGATGAATGCCCAGAAACGACGTATGAAGCAACTTGAGCACAAACGTGAGGTGGAGAAACTGATAGAGGACAGGAGACGGCAGCGTGAGGCTGACAAGGTACAAACCACGCTTATTTGTGTGCATAAATTACATCAGGACACTGTCAGTGCTGCTAGTACTACACTGTGAAAGGCAACTAGTAGCAGTAACCAGGTTTTATCTTGATGATTTTTTATGTTTAAGGCTTAAGGACAAAGATGTATTAATAACATGAAAAGAGAAATTGTAGAAGCTTGACAGAATCAGAAAACAGGTTTTACCATAGAACTTTTATTTAAGCAACATAAGTGAAACACATTGTACATAATACATGGTGCATCTATATCAACCTTTGATTGTAATGTCAGTTTTGAACAACCTGCTTTGATAATGACATTTTAATCATACTCTTCAAGGAACTGGAGGCTAAAGAAAGAGCGATTGAACAGGAGAGGGAGGCACTGTGTAGACAGATAATTGAAGAAGAGAGGCAGCGACTTCTTAAACGTCATGCAACAAAACTCCTTGGATACTTACCAAAGGTATGTGGCAGTATATGAATCAGAAATCATTTTATCATTTTACAGCCTCATATCATCTGTAGATCAAACAAGTGTATGACCATCAGCGTATCTACTTTCAGGGCTTGCTCCGTGAAGATGACCTGGAGCACTTTGATGAAGACTTCAGAAAGAACTTTAAAGCACGTCAGTCTATCCTCTCTGATGATGGCTGGGATGGTGAGGATTAAACTTTGTTCCTCTAGTGTGCCACTAGAGGGCAGTTTATGGTTACATTGTTGTTGTAACATTTGTAACATGTAACATTTTATTGTTCTCTAGTATTCATGATGGCACTTGCGTGAATTAAAATCTATTTTAAAAAGATCTGGTGACTAAATGTGATAATGATTAGGACAGAAATCTAAATTTCCTCTGAATTAAAGCTCTAAACTCTTTATTTGTAAAACTTAGCAAGTTCTAAAATACTTCAAACTGGCTTTTACTTCACAACACACAAAAATATGTTTTAAAAAATGGATATACTCTTTCAATCTGCTTAATCCACCAAAAAAACATTAAATGCTGAATCTCTCAGTGTTTATGACTTTCCCCAGTCTAGAGCTTTCATGAACTCATCTTCTGTGAACGACAGCAGCTTGGCAGCTTCAAAATGCATCTGCATACACAAAAACCTCCGTTAAGACTTTGATTAAAAACTATAAACGAGATATGTATTAACAGAGTATGGAAGAGAGAATTACCTTTTGTTTTTTGAGAATGTCGATCAACTTGAGCTGTTTCTTGAAACCCACAATGAGCTCTGCTTTCTGTTTTTTCAGCATTTTGTTTTCAGCAAGTAGATTTTCTTTACTCTGATGCTCCACACTTATCTTGTCCTTATTCAATAGAATTTAAGAGAATAAGTTAGGCAGAACCTTATTTATTTCTGCAACATGATATCTTGGGTATCCAGCTGTTTAAAAAGAGCTCAATGAACTTTCCTCGAACACCTTCTTCAGATAACATACTCCAAACAGTGCACTGATATTTTTAAATATCAGCTGCTATACATGAAAGACCTCTGATCCCCACACTTCAGTTCTAGTGTTTAATGTGGGCACTGTGGGCTACAGTTCATCTCTGTGTGAAGTTACTCTCTGTGCTTTCAGTGTCACTTTGTACTAGTGAATCTACTGTCTACTAAAAGTAACGATATTACATGGTACTAATTACATGGCTTTAAAAAGATATTGAATGACCCCTGTAGCACAACGTTTTGCTGCTATGTCCCCATAACTGGATTAAGTTAATTTATATTTATATAAAGATTATATAATTTGTGATTGTGAAAAATATGTTAAATTGTCCAAGTTTAATAATTACATGTTTTATTGTTTGTGTTACTTTATGCAAAGATGCTTTTTAAATCACTGTTATCATTTTACATAATCCGAAATGTTAGTTAACATGAAACACAAAATAAGAGCCATGTCAAAACTAAAATTCTGGTCCCTGCTCTCCACTAAAGACTACATAGTGAAGTCCAGCAGCATCAGCTACTTCTTTTTAATATTACTCTGATTTTAATAGAAATCATCTATCTAAACAAAATATTTTTTTAGAAAAATATACAAAAGGATGAATATGAGCAACTGTAAAAAGACCATTGTTTAACAGACAGTCCATAATATTATTATAATAATAATAAAAAAAACCCATTCACATTTAAATACATACAGTAATTAAACCAAGAGTATGTTTTTGTCAGGACTAATTTGCTTACCTCATTCATCTGTTTTGTCTTGTTCAGTTGAGTCTTTAACCTCTCCACCTCCTCCAGAGCTCTGTTCAGACGAACCTCCACTGTGCTGTGGACAGCTGCTGCTTGTTTGTTGGATCTGTTCAGATTTTCTATTTCCTACACAGCACAGCCAGGATGTAATAACACATGAGTAATGGAAAATTATGTCAGTTTTTACAGTTTGTTAAGAAATCTTAGAAATAAGAAATATTTGGACCTCTTATGCTGTCAGAAAAGTTTTTGCATCAACGCAAACCTTGTGTAATCCAGACACTTGCAGTTGAAGACCATCACATTTCTTAGCAGACTCCTCTGCTAAAGCTCTGTGCTTTTCAATCTGTGTTTTCTGAATGCTTGTGGTCTTCTGTAGTCTGGCTCGGTCCTCCTCAATCTCCTTAATTTTTGCACTGAGCTTAGCATTTTCATCATCCTGCAACAACAAAAACATTATGCAAAATGTGTCTTTAAATTTTAAGTTTAAAGTTATGTATTAGAAGCAGTGATTCAAAACCAATAATGCAACCACCAGTGTTTTATATTTTGGTGTGTTAAGTGGCATGATGATTATGTCAACAACCTTTCACTAACAGATGTATGTAAAGTTTGTTTCCACACTCTTTTTCTGTTGCTGGATGGCTCACAGCTGTTCAGCTGAGGCTCCTGATAGGCAGGGACAGCAACAGTTGTAACTGAATCATTGTTAATCTGCAAATTTTACAGTACCTTCTTATAATATTCACATGAGAGTTGATCCAGTTCTTCCTGCATAATCCGTAGTTTTGCCTTGAGAACTCGTACTTGAGCATCTGAAACGCCTTAACAAAACAGAGCAATAAACACAGAGTTACACACCCATTAAAAATAGCTGTCTCTTGTCATTCATTTCTCTTGTCGTTTCTGCAAAAGCATATCAAACTTAGCACATGAATTATTTCATGTGAAAGCTTCAGTTCAGATTAAACTTTCTCAAGTGGTAAGATTTCCTGATAGCAAATAATTTCTCAGCAACTTTTACATCCCACAGTAACCCTAACATAAAGTCTTAATATGAATGTAACTAAAACATTTAATGAATGACAATTAAAAATTGTCCTTAATTAGCTAAATACATTTGTCATTTGTTGCTTTTTTGGTAATTCTACAACAAAATGTAATGTCTTTTATAAGTATTTGCACAAATAATTTTTTATTTATAATTAACTGGAGTTTACTTTTTCCAAGGTTACATAATAAATTACCTGATCCTATATTATCTCCTGCATTACACACATCATGATCATCCACAACATTTTCATGAGTGACGGTGTCATTCATCTTCTCCTCCATGCTACGGATCGTCTTTGCCAGAAAAAAATCAGCTGTATCTTCTACAGCTTCTAACTCATGTGAATGAGACGCCTTTGAGGTTCTGTAATCAAGCAACCAACAAGACAACTTTTAGGGTCATAAAGAGTTAATGGAGAAAAATATCTTACAAAAGGTGTGACCTAAATGTTATTGTCTTACATATAAAATTGCTTGTAATGGATTTAGAGATTATATAAAATCAAACTCACGCGGTTTTACAGTGAGATTCTTTTCCTTGTTTTCCAGTGCACATGTTTTGTGATGTTGATGTGACCCTTTTTTGGGTCACCACCTAAGAAAAAGAACAGCGAATAGAAACAGCATACTGTAACATAGACCTGCAGCATTGACAAACTGTACATGCAGATCATAAACTTGTATGTTTTGAGCAAAATGTCTACAGGTTTCAAAAAGAGGAAACCCTAACTTCATATTCTGATGTGTTACCTTCACGCCAGGCTCCTGCACAGTGCACTGTTGAGGCTTTATCATCCTGTAGGTAATGAGCCCGATATACAGAAATACAGGAAGAAAGGGATGGTTTTTGTTGAATAAGTTATTTAAGTTATGCTGCTCTAATTATGGAGTGTTTGAAAGGTCTGTTTGGATACTGGAGTGTTTCAGTGGAATAAAGGTATACTTTTGAAGTGATCACATGAAAATTAGCCACTGAAAAGCCTGCAACCATTCTCATGGCATGCTCCATCCGGTCAAGATCTGAGCCTTAGATTCTTATTACCTTGAATCCTCTTCATCTTCAATATCTGTAAGCAGGAGGGTAGATAAGGGCTTCGAAAGAACTTCACTCTGTTCTCTCTAAAATTCAATAAACACCAAGAGTCAGTTTCAGATGTAAAACATGTCTGACCCTCAAAATTCACTTACCCCTTGTCATCCTCCCCCCTTCAGTTGAGTGTTTTGGTACAATTCTGAAAGATTTACTCACCATAAAGAAAATGTGTTATTTTTCAATTAAATGATGCAAACAGGATAACTTACCATAAGTTGTTCTGCCTGTCTTACTAGATCTGCTGTTTTGGCTTCTAGCTCCGCATTTAAGAGTCTGATGGAAATAAAATGAAAAAATTTAGTGCCATGAGGTATCATTGATTGAGTAAAAATCTATTTCAAACTTTTTTGTTTTGTTTTTCGTTTATTGATATTGTTCCACATATTGAGCTAAGGAGAGGGATTTATAACTTCTTTTTTTTTTTTTTTTAACTTTTTCTAACTTATATTTCTCACACACTGTCACACTGCAGCTCAGCACAACAGTTGATCTCACATCCAAAATGCATTTATGCAACCAAAAGACTTAATCTATAGCCCATTTCAAGATCAACTCTTAGAGAACAGTAACAACAGAGATCTTTGTCAATCCGTGACGAAGAATGCTGAGTGAAATATTTATCTAATTTTATCACATTTCATTAGAATGTTATGAATATTCAATGTGAAAATTAATCAGAGGGGGTCATCTGATAATCTTTTACATAAATTATTTCAAATGGAATCAAAACTAACAGATATTGGGACAAATAGTCTTACTTATATTGTTCTTCTTTAGCAAAAAGGTCATCGGTGTGCTTCTTTGTGGGACCAGAAGCAGACTTTGCCTGTGGTCTTACTTCAGCCCTCCTGGACCTCTCAGCCTTAGAGCTAGAGGATGGCCGTTTCTTGGTCTAAACAGCAAAACAATACAACGCAGTAGATTTTATGCATTATTTTCTAAAGAGAAATTTTACATCTAACTGGATTAACAAGATTGGATATATTATAAATGAATTAGCATTTCACTTAGATTCCCCTAAAGATTTTAGTGCCACCTATAATTTTATTGATCAAATCAGGACATTTTGTTAAACTGATTTTATATTATTTACAATATTGCAGTTTATATACCTCCGCCTTTATTTGTTCAGGGTAATTACATATTACCCTGATTAAAGTTCACATAACATTTACTATTTTGTTTTGCTCTGTTGCTTGTTTTGTGACCAGTTTTTCATCGACTTATGTAAAAAAAAATATATATATATATTATTTATATTAAAGGTTTTGTATATTGATTGAAACTGACGGAGACAAAGCAACCTGTGACACATTTGTTAAAACCACAACTGTATGGGCTAAGCGATAACCCTGATGTTGGCTATGAATTGTCTACTCTGTCTTTAATGTCTTGCTAGAATAAGTTATGATATAAATATTTACAATGCTACACGTTTTGTCTTTCTCTGTCTTGACATTAGCGTCTATGGTATTTTGTAAAGAGATGGCTCTCTGTTTATCAGGCTTTATCAACCATAGTGACGATCGTTGACTTTAGCTTTAAGCGATTTCACCTGTTGGAAACAAATAATCAGGTTTAAACTGTTACTTGTGGCGCACAAACGGTTCTGTTTACACATCAGAGCGATAAAGACGAAAAATAATGCTGCAAACCTGCGAAACGGCGGACTGGGCCTTTTTAACAAAACTTCTTTCAGCCATTGAGACAGAGAGAGTGAGGACGCGGCTCTGGTTGCATAGCAACTACTTTGCACACAGTACGGTAACCCTTAAAAGACATTTTAAGGCGATTTCGTTTTGGCAACAAAGGTTGTATCACAGCAAACTCTACTTAAAGTACCAAAAAGCAGCAGTGTACACACACACACACACACACACACACACAGAGTTAGTTTAAATTTTATTTAATATTATTTAATATTGTTTAATGCATCAGTAATAATCATATAACACATAACAGTAAAACAGTCACAGTGGCAACTTTTCTGTGTTGAGTCCTTGTACTTTTGATTTAAGTACATTTCCCTGATTATTCTTACATACTTTAACCTAATTAACATTTTCAAAGCTTTCCCCTGTAATGGTGTGTTTTTTACAGTGTGCCTTAGTACTAATGCTTAAGGATCTGGATACTTTTTATTTGGTACTTAATTGTATTTAAGTACATTATTTGAGTAAATGTATTTAGTTACTTTCCACCACTGATTACTATTAATCTGCTTGGATAACATTTATTTTTGTATACTGCTGAGTTGATATCAGCAGCGTATATATAAAATAATAATATCCATATATAAAGTGACACAAATAACAACATGCTCAGTAATGTCGTCTGCTTACATGTTTACATGTTTTAATGCCGGAGGTGTCAGTGCGCATGCGTGTGCCTTGCAGCCACTACTCACTATGCACATGCAGAGAAATCCCATAACGTGAGGGGCAGAGCACACCACAGGGACTACCAAGTTGTTTTCGAGCTGTTCCTTCACCGTTTTCACCTGCCTTTATTCATATCCTCACCATTTACAGCGGCACAGGTTTTGTTGCACAGGCTCTTTAATTCACCGAGTATCGGGACCTGGAGCGAGCGATGTCGGAGGAGGAGGGCCGGGTGGCAATAACAACAACACGGCGCGCTGCTGCTGTCCCGCTAGCATCGCAACGTCCTCCGGTCCATGTTGTTTAACCCTGCCGGGCGATTACACCCGTCCACGCCTCCACTCCAGTCCGGTGCAGTCCCGCAGCTCAGGTCCCGTCCCGAGGCCCGCCGCCATGGCCGAGGAGGACCCCCAGCAGCAGCAGCCGCAGCAGCCGCAGCAGCAGCAGGCGGAGCATGGGGCGGGGAGCCTGCCCGGCCTGCTCCCCGGGCTGCAGGGCGCCGAGGCCAGTGCTCTGCAGCTCAGGATCAAGAACTCCATCTGGTGAGGAGATGTTCACATAGTACTGTGCGTGGTTTGACTCTTGAAGAGAAAGATCGTCACTAGATACCAAACTGACAGCCTCGTTGGCTCTAATTTTATCGTGTTTATAGTCTTATTATCTTCATCGAGCATCTTCAAAGCTGGAAATATTGTTGAGCCCCTTGAGGCACATTTGTGATCAATGATTTTGGGCTATATAATTAAAATTATGACTGATTTCATTCCTAATAATGAGTGATAATGTTACTTAAGTAAAAGTATATAAGTATTATCAACAATATGTTCTTACAATCTGCAGTCTAAAAAGTAAAAAGTACTAGTTGAACAGAATATAGGCAGCTTATAACATTATAATTATTGTATTATTTTAGTGGATAATGATGCATTAATGCATAAGAAGCAGATTGTTAGTATTATCTTATGGTGGAGGCAGTTTTACCTGTATAGTGTTGAACTGTTTTCTTCAACAAAGCATCATATTGTATAAGCTGTTATATATACAGATATGTTATATATATATATAAGTTTATTTAATTTCATTCATAGAGATAACTGTAGGTGCCAGATAAATTCAGTGGAGTAAGAAGTACAGTGTCAACTTATGAAATGAAGGGGAATAAAAGTTTTAAGTAGTAGAGAATTGAAATACTCCAGTAAAGTACATGCACCTCAAATAGTAATAAGTACTTAAGTACCTTGAAATGGAGTATTTCAACTTTTACTTTAGTAAAATCAAAACATGACACCCCTCTCTCACCCCTCTCTTCACCTCACACTCAGACTGTTTTTTTTACTGTGTTCCCTCTATTTCCATCATCACCAACAACTGGCATGCTGAAACCGACTGCTGCATACAGGAGCTGCATCCTGTAGCATTAGGTGAACTGACTTCACATAATTCAGTTTCATATAATACAATGAACACAGCACAAATGTTGACTGCTGCACTTTTGGTAACTTTTGGTAAATATGGGTCATGGCTGCAAATAATTATTTTCATTAATTACTCCTGATTTTCTGTTCATTAATTAATAGTTTCAGCACAACCTGATTTGCATAAAACATAAACCTTGACACAGTGCCTTGTGTAAATGTGAAATATTTTAAAATATAAGGATTGCAACAAACCATATTCATAACCATCATAACCATAACATAACCATCCTTTGCATTCTGGATGTGTATGAACTCATGTCATTCGAATATCAAATAGTCATAAAATGTCAAAAGGCCAAACTATCAAAAAGCACAACAATTCAGAGTTTGAATAACTGCTGGAAATACCCCAACAGAAACTGTTGCAAGGCTTGTGCCAGACTGTCAATAACATATTTGGATATTGAATATGTGTCCCACTCCCCAGACCCTTAAACTCTAAGAGGATTAGAGCATAAATATTGATGTTCACCTCAGTGACCTGCTGAGAGGTTCATGGTAGAATGAGAACGTCTTAGTCAGGGTCAGCAAGTTCATTTGCAGCTACACTGTCACCCTGTCCTCATATGAAGTGATGGTCTAGTCAAGTGCTACTACAAGGGGAGCTGTTCCTGCTGGATTTCTTTCAAGCCTGAATTACATCTGGATATTATAGACAGTGGGATCTCTTGTATTTTTCTAATCAAAGTCTCTGTTAAAAAATGGCCTCAGGTGTCATTCAGTGTACCTGCTAAATCTGCCTCACAAACAGCTTAATGATGGCTTTTCAGCACTAGGAGATCCTTGGCCCCCTAGTAACAGTGAATTAAAGTGAACTGTTCCTGTCATGGCTTAGAGTCATCTCCTGATTCTGACCTGCCCAGTGTCACTGAGTAAGAGTCTTTAAATGTGACCTACCTTCTGTCTCACAGTCAAAAACAACCTGACCTGTCTACAGGCATTAGACCTGAAGAAGCTAGTCATTTATCTGGTTTGACTCTTTGCAGTGTTGCACTGCTCTGAATCAACAAAGAGTCATCTAATGCTTGTTTTTGTGCATGTACATGCTCTTGTATAGGATCTTTTCTTTTTTTTTTTAAATCAAATTTTGTTCTTTCTTGCTGTTGAAATATTGATTAGTAAGTTAATTTGCTGTGCAGCTTTTGCCTAAACTTTTGAGGTGCTTATGAACTTTGTACTGTATGTACTCACCTCCTTTTATTGTAGAATATACAGTACAGAATGAGTCAATGTTTAATAGGAATCACAAAAAAAACATTTTGGAACATTCTTAAAGGTTAAATATATGTGATTTTCCCTCTTAAAATACAATAATGCCTAAAAAAAACACAAGTTAAGTGTGAAAACCAATGGTTTCATTATATTCTTCCTTTGAGATGAAATCCAAGAGAAGGAACTGATGTATAGTTGATTTTCTTAGTGACTGCAAATGATTTGCTGTTCTCTGAATGATAAAAAAGCCTTCTGTCTGAGACAATGTTACCACAGTGCCTGTCTCTTTCTTTTTACATATGACAACATGTGTTCCTGATGGTGGGATACATGACCTGAGAGATGCTGAAGGGAGGGTCGTCTCATACCAAACATTCCTCTGCTTTATAAATAAATACACTTTAGACTGAAGAGCTCATGTTACATCAGCTTCATACTAATTTATACTATGTCTCTATTTTTCAGCAAATCTGTTCAATCAAAAGTGGAAAACATTCTGGTGAGTATTTTTGACATGTTCTTAATCTACACATTACATTTTTAATTAACCCATTTTATTTTACTTTGTTTATTTTAACTTATCTGTTAAAATATTGCTGGGTATTTATTAGTGGTTCTCATATGTAGAGCTGTAGAGCTGAGTTGTTTTCTGATATGTTTATCTTTTCTGGCATAATTAAAAAAATTACAGTAAATCCGTCCACAGCAGCTTTATAGATCAACCTATGGGAGCACACCTGAGGCTAAACGACTGCACTGGGTTAGTGATGTCTACTGGTTGGTCAGAGCTCAACAAAGCCACTTCCTACTTTTGCAGTTTGAATATTTGTAAAACTATCCCCTAGCCTAGAAAAGTCATTTTTATGTGGGATGTCAGGTCAGTGGGTTGGACCAGAGTGTTTAGGGACAGAGAGACTATTTGAATGGTTAGAACAAGGCATTAACCTTTCACAGCAGACTCATGAAAAGGTTGAATATGCTTTCAGTACACCTCCTTGTCTCCTCTATTAATGGAGTATGAATCAATATGTTGCACCCCCTAAAGGTCAAAGAAAACAATGTAATTTAAACTGTGAAAGAAAAATTACTAGGAGTCCCTTTTGCATAGCTTAAAGATTGATTGGTTTCTCACACCCCACAACAGGAAATAGCTGGAGAGAAAAACAAAACATGTTATAACGTACTATTGCTATTACTTGGTGTCTGCTGATAATTTCTTGAGAGGGATGCTAAAAGAAAGACCATGGAGCCATTGAAATTATCATGTGTTGCTTGCTTTATCCTCTTTGGAGCAAAATTTCATTTTAGCCTGAAAGTGCCTCGAGAGCTCCAACTAACTATTATTTTCAATATCGATTAATCTAAGAATAAATTTCAGTTTTTTATCATGTATGAAAAAACAAGCAGCAAATCCTCATATTTGAGATCCTGGGACCAGCAAATATTTGGCACTTTTGCTTGACAAACAAGACTAGGTATAAACCTTATGGCTGGACCGTGTATTGGTGCCAACCATGGGCTTAGGGCTACACCTATATTTGTAAATACAGTAGTTGAAAACTGCTGTGGATCCCAGACGGAGGCTCTGCGCTGTGTGGGAGACAAAATAAGAAAGATATTCTGTCTGAGAGATCATTTTACAAGTAAATATAGCTGAAATCACAGCACAGTCTTTGTCTTTAACTTGTGTGTATGGTGATCTATCAAATCAGGATTTTAGCAGCGCAGAGCAGCAGCTTAGACAAGGCTTGGAAGTGACTGCTGGTTAACTTGTAGTCTTAGTGGGCTGTGTTTCAGTCATTATTTCGGACTTGTTCCATCGTCTGTCATAAACAGAAAACATGTAAATGAGATCAGTTTTACTGGAAATGTGGCTGTATTTAAATACTTTATACGTGAACCCAGAGAGTAGGAGAGAAGTAAGCAGATAAAGGGCCGAAACCAGCTGACACCAGGCTGAATGCAATTAAGACACGATGATGTCAATTGTTTACACGGTTACACAACAGTTTTCAGCTGCGTCCCCAGTTTTGCACATTGACCATGCCGCAGTCCAGCAATATACTACGTTTTGACCTAGTCTTGTTAGAAAATGATATGTCCAGCTCCCCACAGAGTGTGACCGCTTTAGATGGCAAAGTCATGTCTACATCACAGCGTAAAAAGCTTCACAAATGAAGTTTAAACTGTCTGCTGAGGAATTCAGAATCCATACTGCACTTGTGCCTGCACTCACAACATTTTATTTTAAGGTCAAATGAGTTAAAGGGGTACTGGAGTTCACTGTAGAGAGCTGATGACACTTTTACATACATTGACAGTTTAAGTCAGCAGAGCAGGAAGTGAGTCACACTGAAAAGGGCAGCTTTGTCCTCTGAATGGTTCACAACAAGGATTTAACCTAGTTTAAAAGTGACAGTGGTTATTTATGAGAATTAGGAGTATTTTATGTGTTCCTAATGGCTGGTGCTGTTTATTCTTAGGGGCCAGTTGAAAGGGGTGAAAATGTCCGAGTGCAGGCATGTGTTGGCAGTGTGTGGATGTGTGTCTGTACGCTCATCGTGCAGCGAGTTCACCTTACAGGCTGTGCAGTAGCCTGTCTGTCTCTGTGTGTCTGTCTGCAGCCTTTTACACTGTCTCACTCTATACAGCCGTATGATTGCAGTATATTTATGCTTCATAACCGTGCACTGCGAGGCTTACAGTCAGAGTAAAACTCCGTTCATGCTCCTCGGTCCTAGCCCGAGTGCGTTACTATGGGGATTGTATGGTTATGATGACTGATGATTTAGACCAAACACTGTGTTTAGTCTGATGCTCAAAAAGTTACATTCTGGTCTCATCAGACCATCAAACCTTCTTCCAGCTGACTTCAAAATTTCTATGACACACAGTATCGGAAATGTCATGCAAGTGGGTTTCTGTTTGCCTCTCTCCCATAAAGCTGCAACTAGTTGTAGCTCCTGCCCAACGGTTGTTTACACCCTCTCTCAAATCTTGTGACGCTTTCAACTCCATCAGAGGTTTCTTGATAGTCTCCCTCACTGGTCTCTTTCTTGGACGCTCAGTTTTTGAGGAGAGGCTGATGATTTTCAGTTGTGCCATACTTGTTCCATTTCTAAGTGACAGATTTAAAAGAGTACTCTGCCTAGCATTGCACTCCTATAACATTGCCAGACTCACAATAGACGACTATATACAATGATCAAAATTGATGCAGCAGAACTACAGATATTGTGATTTTTATTTGACATTTTTCTTCTTTGTCAAAACCTAACACATTACCCACAATGCAACTCAACTGCTAACAGTTCAGATATGAGATTCAGGGGGCAGCTAGTAGCAGCTAATGCGGTCTGGAGCCTCTGGCCTGCAGCAGAGTTGAGTGGGCTGCAGAGGTCTGGTAACCTTGCTTCTTTCTAACTTCACAGCCCCAGATTTTTTCCTTCTCAGACCTGTATTGTTCAGCCCCAACCGACACAAACTGCTCCCTCTGCAGCCAAAAAAGTCTTTCTAAGACTTATTTCAAATAGTACTCTTCAAGACCTGCAGACAGACTGATTTGTGATGAACTTGAAAACTTCTAGGGAGGGAACTTTTGAAAGGCACTGTATACTGCATGTTCCTGAATTCACTCCTACAGGGTTATAGTATTGCTTGGTGTTGTGTGCAGAATTTAAACTGCTCCTTCTTCACACTATCATGTTTCTTTTTCCCTTTGAAGAGTGGTGTTAGGAGGGCTGAAGACAGTTTGTAACTCAGGGCCACGCTGAGGAGGATTAGTCAATACACTCTACTAGCCATGTCTGTGTGTGTTTAGTGTTGAATAAATGAAGTTTGAAATCGCCATGAAAAATCTACTGTTGATTCATGGCCCACTAGCTTTGCTGTAATAGTTGTAGCTTATTAAGTATTTTGTGGGTATTTTTTATGTTTAATCTCAGGCAGTTGAGAATTAAGTGGAAATGAGGGGAGAGGAGAGGGGTGATATTCAGGATAGGTCCTTCCTGAACTTGGACCTGGGACATTACGGTTACACATCTTAGATCCTTAGACTGGAGCTAGGCAGTGCATCCCATAAAAGCTGACAATTAATTTTAGTTTGTGAAAATAATGCTGACCTGTAGCATTACCTCTGCATAGAGCAGCACCCAGTACCCCAGCCAAGGTTGATCATATTTACAGGAG
Organism: Trachinotus anak; assembly: GCF_046630095.1. Lineage (NCBI taxonomy): Eukaryota > Metazoa > Chordata > Actinopteri > Carangiformes > Carangidae > Trachinotus > Trachinotus anak. Next base: position 15,255,454 of record NW_027273862.1, on the reverse strand, counting down.
CTGGGCTTTGATTAAATGTATAAACAGTCAGCCAATAACCTTTTCATATTTTAGCTACGTTTTTCATTAGAATAGGCTAACCATAATTTACTCAATACTGTCTAAAGCAGCTAAAGCGATAAGTCGATTAGTTGATCAACAGAAAATTAATCGGCAGCTATTAAGTTTAAGTTTCTTTTTACTTTGTGCTGATGGATTGGAGGGCCAAACATAAAAACTCCCTTTTTATTTCCTACAGCAAGATGTCGAGAAGTTCTCAGACATCGAAAAGCTCTACCTCTACCTTAAGTTGCCTTCTGGTCCCAGCAGTAGCACTGATAAAAGGTAAGGATGCACCTGTTTTCTGACTTATCATTGACACTGGCACACATTTCTATTTGCAGTTGTCAAAAAAATGGTTAATTATGTGAATATATAGAGAGGCAACATCATTAATCAATGATCCATGTCTTTTCTCAGTGACCAGAGCGCCCTGTCGTCTAGCCGCACACAGCAGATGCATGCATACAGCTGGATCCGCAATCATTTAGAGGAATACCCAGAGACCTCTCTTCCCAAACAGGAGGTTTATGATGAATACAAGTAAGTTATTTTATTTTGCTTTTGATACACACATTTACAATTTTTTTTAATGAGAATAAATGTTTTGCTAATTCCATAACTAACTAATTTCATGCTGAAACTTCACTGTTCTGCTAAAAAGTTTTCCACAAAAACATAAAGCACACAAGGGCTGAAAGAATTAGTTTCTTTTTACATTACTTAACTGTAGACTTGGTTGTTTATTTGATTCTTTATCAATGATGTTTTACTTAACATCTACTACTGTACAAGTTTCTTTCTCCTATAAATTACTGCCGTCTAAAGCGTCAGTATAAATAGACGCTGCAGGCATGAGAATCACAGCAGCATGTGCTGGTAATATTAGAATGGAAAGTCTGAGACAGTCATTGAAATGCTCTGACAGTGTTATGTAACTGTCTTTTTAACTCTACCAGAACAGAAATACAGTGCCCTCCAGAAATATTGGCGCCTTTAGGATAGACAGGTGAAAAGGCTTTAAAGAGACATATTGTGCTGCACTTCAAAACATAAAAAAAGTGAATCACATTTATCACAGTTGTTTTTTTTTACTTTTATTACAATGCCCACTGTTCATTCATTTTAATAGATGATATTCACATACAATATTTATACACACACACACACACACATACACACACATATACACATGTAGTTGAACACCTTGAAGTCATTCAGACAGCAGTGAGAGTAAATTAAGCTAACTCCACAGTGAAAAGACCACAGTTTATGGGACATATATAAATGTATCTGTGTGGTAATTATTCTGGACATGAATAATGGATAATAATGGAAGACGTTTAAGGGCACTTATGTTAGATGGGAATGAGGCTGATATAGAATCAACCACAGTCACTTTGAGTTTAGTTTGTATGGATCTGATTTTAGAAATGTGTCAAACTTTAAGTCACTGTTATTCCACTACTACTACTCTACTGTTGCAATTCAACACAGTATATTTTTAGCTATATTACAACATAGAGTTTTTGGCCACTTGGGAACAGCACAACAAGCATATACCTCCTTATAAAGGTGATATAACAAATAAGTCAGCAATGAGTTGCCTAGTTACTCACCCAGCAGTTACATAGCCACATTATCATCCATTTGGAGTGGTATTTCTTGCCACATTATGGTGCTGAACAGGTTGTGTACAGTGGGTTTCTTGAGCTTTTTGCTGAAAAGTGGTGGACCATAAAACAAGTTGAAAGATGCTAAAACGCTATGCTGTGCAGAGGGGAACTGCAGAGTCAGGTGATCATTCTCTGACAGCTCGTCAAGTAACTTGATCCACTGTTAATGTAAAAACAAATATTATGGCAGCTTTAATTGGTGTAACCAACAGGTCTAAATTAATTTTAGATTAGGGAAAAATAGTTTTAACTTTTAAGACTTTTATCACCTCACATCCACCAGGGTTGCAAACATTAATGGCTCAGAAAATAATGATTCGAGGCATAGACTGTGGTTTGGTTGACAACTGACATGGATTTTTTTGTCCATTCTTAACCACATTCATTCTGTCTGTTATGTGTTTCAGGAGCTTCTGTGACAATCTTAATTACCACCCACTGAGTGCTGCAGACTTTGGAAAAATGATGAAAAATGTCTTCCCGAACATGAAGGCGCGGCGACTTGGCATGAGAGGAAAATCAAAATATCCTTTACTGGAATGGATTGTAACAGTCTGGCCTCTGTCGCTGGTCACAGACCATCTGCTGTTGTAGTTCAGAAGCTCTCTAAATATAGATGTGAAATGGAATAAAGTCCCCCTCTGCCTCGGAAGCAGAAGCATAATACAGAGACCTACAGGGAGTCACTGTGATCTTGACCTTCATGACTCATTCATAATTTTTTTATTTATTTTGTTTTGTTTTGCTGATGACTTCAAAGTGTAATACTTGTTTTATTTTTGTGACCTTCAGTCATTCCAGATAATGAAATTATCATTGTATAATATGAGATTGTGAGTCATTAATTTTATTGGTTGTGATGTGGAAAAGTTTGCCTGTTGTTAGCAAACTGCTCCTAGTATCCAAGGAATCAAGGATTTTTTTCACATGTACACAGTATTTCCAGTATAGCATTGTTTATAAGAATCAGTTCATTATCTACATATAAAACACATGCAAAATGTCAAAGTTTAGTGTTTAAATTAGCTTAAATACTTTATCACAACATCACAAACACCCATTAACTCACATTAATTATTTGGTGCTGCCAATTTCAGTTGACACGTTTCACTACGAGGCCTGTCCTGTCGTCATGTTTTTATTTATTCTTATATGTAGTGACTATTTTTGAAGAACAGGTGACAAAGTCTTAATCTATGAAAAAACGTTAGTATGTCATGACGGATGCATTGGCTGTATAGCATCAGGAGCTTAACCACTAAGCCTGTTACCACAGTCAAATCAGACACAGTTTTCCATTATACATTTTTTTCATGGAAAATTTATATATTGAGATGTTAATTTTGTGGAATCACATGTTTTTTATCTTAACACCGTCTTACATATTGCTATAGTGGACTAAGGAAGAGACCCTTTGTTCACATGCCATCATTACCCAATCTGGATCTCCATAAAACAGGGGAAGGAGTAAGGACGTTTACATCTTCCTTATCAGTATTTCAGAATAATCTGAAGTGTCTTTGTAGTCTGACTCCATTTTTGTCACTGTCCTGTCACGCAGTGTGTCATACATGTGTATGTACATACATAACAAAATACCTAACAACACATCTAATGTGTGTAGCTCCAGTGTGATGTCCTAGAGTCTCCGGGCCAGCTGAGCAGCATAAAGGAGGAGGTGCGATTCGCAGCCTGTGATCTGGTGTGTGAGTGGGCCCAAAAGGTGCTGAAACGGCAGTTTGATGCCGTGGAAGATTTGGCTCGCTTCCTTATTGACAGCCATTACATCAGCAACAAATCTCTGGCAGCGCTCACCATTGTGACCGGCACAACAACAGGTAAGACATGGTTTACGTTGGCCCTGTGCTCTGTGAGTGAAAAAAAGAAGTTGATAAGGACATCTGGTGGTATTTGCCTGTTACTGCACTTACTGCCTTCAACTGTTGTCCATTGAAGTTGTGTTTAAACCAGATTAGTTAAGTGATTAAAGCTTATATACCTATATTATTAGTGGTGGAAGTGTATACACCTTTTACATAACTAACTACCACTACGTCTACGCCTAAATCTAAATCCTCCTGTTTTGTTTCTCCAGAGGTTAAGTCTCCACAGTCGGTCTCAGCATTCATGCCCACTGCTGAGGCTCACTCCTTCCAGCCTCACGTGACAACCTTGTCGTCACCTTCTGTTGATGCCAAGCAGCAGCTTCAGAGGAAGATCCAGAGAAAGCAACAACAACAGGAACAGAAGCTGCACTCTCCTTTACCTGGAGACGGGCAAACCAAGAGGGCGGATGACAGTGGGCCTTGTGGTAGCCCCACCTCTCCATCACCTCAGCCAACCATAGGCATCATGGTCGCTGCTGTCCCAAGCCCCATCACGGTGAGAATGAAAACGGGTCTGTTCCAGAACGTGGATTTAGTGAAAACTCTTAAGTTTCTTAAACCTGAGACGAGGGATGCCAGCAGAACTTTGTCCCCATCAGGTTACAGCTGAATAAATTATATATAATTGTATATAAAATTATATTTGGAAACTTAACAGTAGGACTCCAACATTTTTACTAAGTAACGATGTGTAGTGAACTAAGTTGAAAAAAATATAATAGTTTTAACTTGCCTACTCTTTTCTCAAACTCAGGCTCTTTCACTACTGCTGCCGTTATTAAAAGATAAATGGGCATTGCCACACCAGCTCAGTTGGATTACATTGGAGGCTCTGCTCTTTATTTATCCGTTAGCTGGTGAATCATACCATCAGAGCTCCATTTATAATGGCTGTTTTCATTCACCACACATGCAGAGTGAGCACACTCGGACTTAATTGAACCAACTCAGATCAGCTGTTCTGGAAATGAACTGAAAGAGTTTCCCATCTTAGGAGTCATCAACGCAGAGGTCAGGCTTAGGTTCAGTTAATGGATACATTTGTAAAGATGAGTAGAGTCTGACTGGTGCACTGTTTTTAGAATTACACCATTTAAGGAATCAGCCAATACTCAATGTACTGACATCAAACAAATGCAAGTTATGTTCAGAATTAGATCTCAAATTTTTGCTTTAGTAAGTGAACAAACTACTGTGAAAAACATTAATAGAATCAGTCAATGATATTAGTTACTGTTATGTCTCAACATTTCAGTGGGAAATTTTGATCAGATATTAGTGTAATAGATAACAGAAAATAATTTACTTGACTGTAGTCAACTTGGGAACAGCTCACTGAGTCAGTGTATCATCCATTTATGGTCAGCAAAATGTAAACAAAGAAAAAGAAGCACGCAAAACCATTTGTTTACTACAATTTACATTACTATGGCTGTTTTCATATACTTACATGTTTAGAAACCACACATTAAGGCAGTGTATATGAAATCATAGCTTTCATTAATAAGTGAATCTGCTTAAAGAAACACCATACATGCAAAACGAAAATGAAAATTGTCCTGTTTCTCCATTTTACACTAAACATTGACTGTACTTTACCACAGCACTAAAAACATGAAGAACTTCCCATCAGTATGGTTTTTATATCCACTGTAGCCACTTCACTTGTCTGTGAAACTGTACTTCAGTTAAAATTTGAGATATATATGTGTGTAAATTGGATCCTAACATATTTCTAGTGCCTCACCTATGATGAAGGACGATATCCCCGAAGGGTCCAGCCTGTCCTGAAAATAATATGTGGTCTGTCTTGCTGATGGCCCTGTAGTGACAGCTTCATAAGCCTGATTGGAGGGGCAAAAACAGCTTCAGTTTCAGCTTTAGTATCACTGATATATTTATGGCAACAAAACACAACAAAGCAAAAAGAATACAGCTTTACAGCGAACCGTAATCTTCTTGTAGGTAATAAGAGTTAAATTAAAATAGCACAGAATTCAGTGGTTCCACTTACTGATTGACCTTTGCTCTCTTCAGGTACAGAGAAGCAGGCAGCTGATGTCCCCCAGTCCAGTGGGAACAACGGAGAGCAAAGTGCTGCCAATTAACTTCCAAATGGTGACACAGCCAGTTCAGCCGGTGAAACAGAGCCCCAAAACCCCACAGAATATTCTGGCCAGTCCAGTGGGAGAACGCACTGCTCGGCAGCGCTATGCTCAAATCCTACCCAAACCCTCGTCTGCTATCACTTTGCGCTCGCCCTCCACCATGATCATTGCCAACAGCCCCCTTAAGACTGTGATGACTACATGTCATGTCAGCCCAGTCAGTTTGGTCAAGATGACAGCCATATCTCTGGCACCCAACAGCAGCAATACCACCACATCCCTTACAAACACAACTCTGCGGCCAGCATCTGCAGGTATTAGCAGCTCCACAGTTGCAGAAGACATAAGCTCTAATCAAACCACAAGGAGTGCCTCTGCAGTCCCCATCCTGGCCCCAGTAGCCAGGCTGGGGCAGACTACTGGCGCTCAGGGCATCGATGTTGAAATGGAAGTTGAAGCTATACATAAAAACAGCCAAATGCAAAAACCCAGCAGTCTCATTTTAACTCAAGGAGCAATGGCAAATAGAACCGGAGGGGCTGTACAGAGGGCTGCCAGTGTGCCCATACCTCAAACTAAAGGCTTCTTGGGTCTGGAGGAAAGATCTATCTCTACATGCAATGGAAAGTCCTCCTCAAGCACTAACGCTGCGGCAGCAGTTGAAAGCAGCAATACTAGCGCTAATAATGCAAGCACTTTGCACTTAACTCCCTCCACTCAGAATACCAGTGCTGTTTCTTTACAGAACACCAGCAGAGCACCCTCATTTGGGGAAAGCAGCAGTGTAACATCAACAAAGGAAGGTTTCTTGTCCAATAAGAGCCTTAGGAAACGATCAGGCCTCAGCCCAGAGCTTTCACCAGTCAAAAGGGTTTTTATGCCTCAGCAGCCAGTAGGGGGCGCTGCTGGTCTTGGATATGGCTTCAGAAACACTGTCGGTTATGTCTCCAGGCAAGGAGCCCCAGCTAGACCTGAAAGTGCACCAGCAACCAGGGAGGTGGAAGTGAAAATGAACTCTGTCTTGTCTACTCAAGTCCATGCGCTCGGCACTTCCTCTTTCAGAGCCAGTGGCTTTTACTCTGTTGCCAAAACACAGAGCTTAATGCAGAGGAAAAACACTTCCACTGTTATGGAAACTAGCACCTCAGTCAGTCACGCATTAATACAGCAACAGCAGGGGCACACAATGACTAACATGCATATCATACCTAATAACCCCAGCCTCCAGAAACATTCAGGTGATGGCAGGAGTTCGAACTCAATCACTGGGAGCCTGGAAGGAGCTCAGCAACAGACTTACACTCAGTCTAACCCTGCTGCTGAACCCATAGAGTTTTTTAATCAAGCTTCATCATCCAGTCACCTCCCAATGCAGACAGATATGGACTACTTCACCTTTGACGATGATGTGACTCAGGACAGCATTGTGGAGGAGCTGGTACAAATGGAGGAGCAGATGAAACTTAACAACCTGCAGGAGTTTGGGGACTGCGTCACACTGCAAGGCCAACAGGCTGCGGTGCCAGACATCATGTCCACCAATCAGACCATGACTGCTTTCTATCATGCTACAAACAACAACAGCAACCCAATGCAAACTCCAACCCCGACACCCACTCCCACACCCACATCAGAGATGATGGGGGGAGCCCATGGCCTCACTCGAGAGAGCCCCTGCTCCCGCATCACCTCCACCACGCCAGTGGACAGCGCACTGGGAAGCAGTCGTCACACCCCAGTTGGTACTCCACACTCCAGCTGCAGCAGCACTGTGCCTCCCAGTCCAGTGGAGTGCAGGAACCCATTTGCATTCACACCCATCAACTCCAGCAACACTGGCTTCCATGACTGCAGTATCGTCTCCAGCAGCCCTGTCAAGCCCATGCAGAGGCCGATGGCCACGCACCCAGACAAGACCAGGCTTGAGTGGATGAATAACAGTTACAACAGCAGCGGTGGGAGCTTAAACAAGTCAAACAGTGGAATGGGAATCCTTCCCAGCTATCAAGGGCTGATAGATGACCATTTTCAAAAACCTCACGCCTTCGCCGTCCCTCATGCACAGCACCATGACAGCAATTTTGGGCGCTTGACCCCCATCTCGCCTGTGCAGCAGCAGGTAGCTAGCATGGCTAACATGACCAAGCAGGAGGGTTTTGCTGTGCCTGCCCCTCTGGATAGCAAAACCACCAGTGTATCTGCCGCCAATTTTCGATGTCGTAGTGTAAGCCCCGCTGTGCATCAGAGGAATTTTAGTGGAAGCACAGCAAACAGTGCCCTTCCCAATGTCCTCCGTTCAGTAGTGTCTCCCTTTAACTCTCCTGTGACGCCTGAGGTGTTGAACATCTTTGCAAACAGCCAGACAAATCTTGGGTTGAGCAGCATGGCCCAGAGGAGCCGTTCTGTGCCACTCAACATCATGATGCAGAACGAGGTCCCGCCCACACCAGGCCAACAATGCAACAGCAAGAACATAAGCAGTGTCCTCCTGAGCAAGCTGGACGGGGACCATGATGATGCTTTGCGGGGTCTGGGCATCAATAATTTATCCTCCAGCTACACTGCACGAATGAACCTCACCCAGATCCTTGAGTCTGACCCCAACCTCCCCTGCACTGACAACCACCTCAGCCTGATGACTTCTGACTCCACCAGCAGATGCAAGTTGCAGAGGCCAGATTACCTCATCCAAAATGCCATTAATGAACAAATGATGCTCTCTGCAAGTGACAGCCAAATGCAGTCAGCCTCTGGAGAGCATCAGCAGGCCCAGTCTATGTTGTTAAATTTGAACCCACAGCGGCAGCAAGGTGAATTACAGCAGCAACAGCAGCTGGATTTCAGCAGTACTGTCAAAGACCTCCTGACAGACAACAGCCTTGCTGCTGGCAGTCAGCTCATCGAACAGGTGTCGGAGCTGACTACAGGCGGGGCAGACTTCCCATGTGAAATCAGAATGACATCAGAGCTCTCCAGTAGCATTAATGACCTTAACGCATTGGACACAAACCTTCTGTTTGACCCCAACCAGCAGCAAGGGCAGTATCAAAATGCTACTCCGGAGGAGTTGGTGAATGATCCGCTGTTTCAGCAAATTACTAGTGAGACGGCACATTCAAGTGGACTTGACTGGTTAGAAAGCAAAGATCATCCAACTGTTGGTTTGATGGGTTGAGAATGGAACTTTTTTAATTAGTGTCAATCATTTTAATCTGCAGTTGCTGTTTGTTTTATTTATTTTCAGGCATTTACACTTTAAAATGCAACACTGGACACATTGAGGTTTGTCCAGTTTAAGTGCCCGGCTGAACTGCAAAGATGCTGCAACACTCTGATTAAAATGCTGGTCATTTCCCTTTAATCAGAGAACAGCCCCTCACACTGTTTGATCAAGTGCATTTCCCTAAGGTAAACGCAGGTTACTGAACAAAAAAAGAAACTTAATCTTGAACCTGTCTTATTATATTGTGTTCAAGATTTCACTTAAGTGTCAGTTATTTTTTTTTAAAACAAAACAGAGCCATGAATTTCTAAAGAAATGAAACAAAATTATTCATTAATAGGTCTTTAACAACATTTCTTAATATCTTTGTATCTAAATCCAAGGCATTATCTAATTAAAGCATGAAGCATTTGAGACATTTGTGTGCAGAAGTATGAAAAAGCTTGCCATCTGTGCAAGTACAATTATCTTTGCAGGTGCCTTGGGTGTCACTCTGGTTTCAATGCCTGTAGCTGGAAAAAACATTAACAACAATGCATGTTTAAAAGTATACACACCTGTACAGTTTATCGAAATCTCATTTAGTGACAAAAACACTGAATTCATCCATGTAAATCCATTTAATATAATCTCACGATGAGTCATCACTGATGGTTGATATGTTAGAGTTTGCTTGGAGTATATAATGGGATGTAGATGGATTACAAATAATAAATGTGTTATCCAGGTCAACTAATCATAATAATGGAATATATAGTGAGTATGTGTCAGTACTTTGGAAGTATACCAGAGCCATAAAAGGAAGAGATATGTTCCAAACACATGTGATATGCTCCAAAGTTATAATTTATCTGATTATCGTGTCCACATTTTTCAGGCTTCGAAAGACGTCAATGATAATAACTGGCCTCTTTATGCACATTGCTTTATTGTTATAAAATAAGTCTGTTTAATGATATTTATAGAGCTCTAATGAATCCCTTTAATTTACATGTCAGTTGTTTAATCCAAAGATATATTGAGAAATGTCAGCCATACAGTATATGACAAAAATCAGAAACAGATTCATGTCAAAGAAAAACAAGAGTTCTCTGATGATCTGTGTCCTGCAATGAGACACTAAATAGCTTTAATTATACATTTGTTTATTACATGGCATTTATACTGTAGTTATGTCACAAAGAGCATTGTTAAAGGTCGTGTGATTCCTTTCATATTGTAGTGCCACATACAACATGAATCAAACAAGCAGCAAAAGATGAAGGCTCAACCACTGGGAAAAACATTTACCTAAGAATTCAACTAAATCCCTTGAATGGGGGTTTCTGCACTTCATTTAATGAAAATGAACTGGAAGGTAAAAAAATAACAATGAAATGATAGATGAGCCATTTCCCTAGCACTCATTAATGGCATTAATTTGTAGTGTGTGCCAGTTACTCTTGAGTTAAAGGGGAAGATAAGTAGATGTGGTAGAAAGCAACTTAAACTCATCAAACTGCACTGACAATCTATCGTACTTTTTTTTTCTTTACAAAAATGCACTGTGTCTGGTTTGGATGATAAAGGAATATTTTCACTGCCTGTCCCAAGGAATGAATCAAAATGTAGAACAGCTACTGATCAAATGTGAAAGTCTTTTACATCTTTCACACTGATGGTGAGCAGCTTGTAAAGAAGGGATGCAACCACTGATTCAAAGGTGCTTCTGGGGGTTTTTAGTTTCTGAGCCTTATGTCCATACCAAAGACTCACTTTTAAATATAACCTGCAGTAACATGCACTAAGATCTTGGGTGTCTAATATAAATCTCCTTAGTGATGGACATATTGAGAACAGTTGTAACAAGCATTTTCTGTCATATAAAGGCTAAACTGGGAAAAGTGAAAAATTGCAGCACTGGAAAAACATTTCTAAAGTTTCTAAAATTAGTGCATCAGCGTAACATTAGACACTTCTTTTTATACTATTGTTCATTCTTTTCTCAATCAGACAGGCACATCAAGTTTTTATGGGGGTGAAAAAGTCTGCGTGTAGCTTTAGGTCCCTGAGTGTACATTGTTGGTCACACTAATATTATTTGTTGTACAGATTGTTGGTGTGACCAGTTGTCAAGTGTGTTTCTGTTTTACGGTTATTTATTTAGAGTGTGTTGTTTGTACAGAAGGTGTAACCTTGCAAACCATGTAACCTTGTGTATTCACAATAATCTGACTCGCACTGCTTTGTAGCATACATTTAAAGTGTCATAGCATATTACCACCTATCGTATACAGTACTTCTTTTTTCAGCAGATGATTTGTCCGATATATGATGGTGAATAATGAGAAAATTTAACAAAACTCTCAAGATTCATCTTGTTATGTGAAACCTTACGGAACTGGATTTTGGCAGAAAATTGTCAGAGAAAAAGATCTGCACAAGTTTTAAAATATGAGGCTGCAAATGAGACTATGCGTGATTATATGGTGTAAGATTAATGTCATGATATATTGCAAACGCAGTATACTGAATCTTTGAGTGTGTTGATAAATTGACTGTTATTTTATACAGATTACAGAACTTTAAACTTCTGTAACAGCAGATTATATCATTGTAATATATAATCTCATTTTGAGTCTAATTTAACATTGAGTATTCTGGACAAACCTTTCTTAACTGTGTGTCTGCATTTATTTTGTTAGCACTGATGTTTGTGTTGATGAAGACGTTACCCTTCCTCTTGTTATAAGTGGTATAGAGCTGTAGAACTGCCCTCCACTGTAATCATGTTGCTGTGGTCAGTCTACAGGGAAGCTTTTTTTTTTTGCATTTTAGCAAGTGCTTTTATAAGAGGAAGTGCTTATTGATACTGATTTTTAAAGATTTTTTAACACTAATAAACATTTTTAAGTACATCAGTATCCTGGAATTGTTTTTTCTTTCATATCTGCATGAAAGTAGAAGAATTCCAGAGTCCAACAACCAGGACCTGTTAAGGCAGGACTGCATCTTTATTATTCTTATTAGTTCATTAAATCTGGTGAGCTCATATAATACAGCTTGAGCTATGACAAATAAATTCAATGTAATATTTCTAGTCTTTGGGCAATTTAACACTTAAAAGAAGACAACTTTACATCCATACTTTTCATTTTGAAATCTTTAAATCTCTTTATGTCTTGAACCGGATAATAACAGATCTTTGTCTGCACCTGATATGGGGGAATAAAAACTAAATATAAAACATAATAATTTAAAAATAGAGATTGGTCAAGCATGGTGGGAGTGCCATGCTCTGACACCCAAATATAAGGTTAAAAATCAGCAAAAGTGATTCTTTAATCCCTATAAAGGAGTGTTCCTTTTGCTGCAGATGACTGCTGACTGTTTGATGACAGCCTAAAGTGCCTCCGCCCTTTTCTGACCAGACGAGAACCAGAATTATGGATGCACAAGATTAGTTACTGTAACAGCTTCCCAGACATGGTGAGGCCATTAATAAAACTAGTTTTCACTCTGAGGTTACTCAGGTACATTTAAATACTGTGCTAAAGTACAACTTTTGTACTTTAATTGAGCAATTGTGCTTTGTGCTACTTTATATTTCTACTCTATATTTCACAGTTTTGTACCTCTGAAAGCTGTATATATATATATATATATATATATATATATAATATTTTAGTCATAACCTGTATCATTATGTTATGGGCTCGCATACAAAAGAATATCATAGATGAAATTATCCAGAAGTGTATAAATTGATTAAAAATAGTACCACCTCAAAGAGCTCACAAATTTAGCTTGCCTCAATAATAATAATTGAACATTTTAATATATAACAATGTAACTGAAAGAAAACATTCTATTTTAATAATTTTTGCTGATTTTCCTTTGAACTTTTATAAATACATTTCGACACACTACTTTTGCTTGTATCTTTTTAATATCGTGGTATTACCACTTTTATTTAAGACAATCATCTAGATACTTCACAAATCATTATCAACTACTGGATTCAGTAAAAGTGTAATGATGCTTTCATTTGCCATCTTAGTAGTTTTACTTTGGAAAGTAACAAAGCAGCCTAAATGTACTCAAATTTACAGTACGGTTTTGAGGCACTTGTACATTACTTGAGTACTCTCATTTTCTTGTACTTATTTTTTCTACTCCACTAAAATTCAGATGTGAATACTGTACTTTTTACTCCACTACATTTATATTACTGCTATGGTTACCTGCTTGGAAGATGGGAAATTTCATAAAAATGCAAGACTTTTTTGTCATGTGACCTCTTACAAAGAAGCAGTGTGTAGCTGTTGCCACTCTAAACTTCCCAACTAGATAAAAAAACATTTACAATATTTCATAAATAACACAAATATTACTGAAAAGTCTAAAAAATAGGAAACTTGAAACAAAACTTAGTACTTTCTTCTTTTTAACCCCATGATTTCTCCTGAGACCCCTTGTTTGGGAGCCACTGCACTAAACTAAGTAGTTAACTAGCTCCACCATGAGCAGCTACAGTGAAATACTGCTTACACATTTGCATTAGTGCTAACATCAAATTTAATTTAAAATAATGAGGCCCATTTTGTTGATGATGCTGTTGTGCCTTCTTGGATGCAGGCAGTGGAGTACTTTTACATCACCTTTCCGGTACTTTTCCACCACTGTTTATTTGTTTCTGTGCGTTCCCTAAAGCTGTAATGTCAGGGCGAAGGTAACAAGGAGAGAGGAGGGAGGAGGAAACAGCAGGAGGAGGAGGAAGAAGGGGAAAGAGGGTGGAGGAGGAGGAGGATGGATACAATGAGTGACGACGGTGTCACGGTTAACCAAAGGCTCAGGTTCACGGTTTCTACCAGCACAACGTTACCCGGACAGAGGGGATAACAGAGGCGAGGAAGCAGCAGAGGAGACCGCGGCTGGCCGGACTGTCGTGTCCCTGTTGTTGTTGAGGCTCTCCGGGAAGAAGAAGGGCGAGGATATCATGGCTGCACTTTCTCCAACGCAGATCCGAGGACTTCAGACAGATGAGGTGAAACCACTGCCACATTTTTCACATTTTGAACGCCGCTGCTCATGTGATCCCGTCGTTAGCCTGCTAGCTAACCAGCTAGCCGAGTACAGACAAACTGTAATTAATGCGTCGTTAACTTGAGACACTGGGAGCTTTGTCTCGGCTTTAGTGTGCTACTTTTTGATAGAAAGTCGATGGGATCGATCAGATGTAATTCGTTCCCAGCCCATGCTATCCGTGACTCCTGAATTACTGAGCCCCAGCTGTGCACTTTTTCAACCAGGAAACCCAACAGGCTCCTAAGCTGTTGCCGCCTCTCTGTGGGCTATTTCCCGTCCACAACACACACACACACACACACACACACACACACACACACTCAGATATCCTGCTAATAATTCATGCTGTCACTCCCCTTGGACCAGGCAATAATGTTACCAGGACCCATAGTGTGTTTCCGACAAGCGGATTGATTATTGCGAAATCCTCCTGGTGATTCACCAACTTCACAGCAGGAGCAGAAACGAGGCTGTGGTTATGACGGGAAATGTGCACAAGCGCCAAGTGTTGTCAGGATGTTACATCAGAGTGAGGAGTAAACACTGATTGTAGGGGAGTAAGCAAGCATGTGACAGTGATTGGTTTTAAAGACTGAGCTGTGTTTATATCCAGTATGTTCACAGAAGCACCTTGTCGTATCAACATAAGGGCAGCAGCAGCTAGAGAAATTGGTTCATTGACTAATCACAAAACAATAATTACTCATTTTGATAAGTGAATAATCTTTATAGTAATTTTTAAGCAAAACTGAAAATTTGAAGCTTTCCTTTGTCAGACGTGATAATAAACTAAATGTCTTTGAGGTTTGGGGTGTTGGTCAGACAAAACAAGACATTTAAAGATGTCACTTTGGTCTAGGGGACATTATAACAGGCATCTTCTCAAAAAAAAAAAAAAAAAGATGTAATTGTAACATTAAGCCATTACTGATTGATAATTTTAGTCTATGAAATGTAAACTAGCAGTGAAATGCCCGTTCAAATGTCCCACAGCCCAAGTTGACACCTTAAAATTGCTTGATTTGTATGTTAATAAAACCAAAACTCAAAGATATTTCATAAGAAAGGCCACAATCTCATGATTGAGAGGCTAAAATCAGCAAATGTTTGACATTTTTGCTTGAAAAGTGACTGAAGTGATATATCGAGTATTAAAATAGATGTTGATCATTTTTCTTTTGATCACTTAATCATTTCAGCTCTAATCAATTCAAAATAATACAATATCTACTAGACTTGCTCACATACATAATATGCACTCACTGTACATAATCAGAATTAGAGTATGGTCTTTTTAGTTAGATATGTTTTTAATTTTTTTATCATTTTATTTCCTTATCTTCTTCCTTAAGTCCATATGTTGTTTGGTTTGTGATTTAAATGTTCAACTCATCAGTATTTATTTATTTTTTTTAAAGGATGAATCCAGAGTCCTAAAAGTGAAAGTCATTGCTGGAATTGGACTGGCCAAAAAAGATATTCTTGGAGCCAGGTAAGTGAGAAACATAACCCTTGTATTGTATAACTTTTAAGTAGGGCTGCAAATAACTATTAGTTTCATTATTGATTTATCTACTGATTATTTTCCCAATTTTAAATAATACTGACATCATCAACAGTAAATCCTCACAATTACAAAGTTAAGACCATCAAAGACTTGGCATCGACTAATCAAGAGCTATGTTAATCTATCAGTTATTTTTAATAATGTGCAATAACAACTTATAGAACTTTAATATACAATGATATGTTAAAGATAAAAGCAAAAGAGCTTCACATTTGACAAGCTTTTCTTGATGATTTACTCAAGCATGTAGGTCATGCCATGCTGTGTTTTTCATCTTCTTCAAATCAAAGTCATGACATTCCTTTGCATATATAGCGGCCATGTCCTGTCAGTTTTCTTCCTTATCTTAAGTAAAGCTGGACTATCAGACCTTCATGAAATTGCATCCTCTAAACGATTGCATAGAGGGACAGGAAGGTGCTGTTCAGTGAGAAAAAAAGTCTTTCTTTTTTTTTCAATTAACAAACAGCACATGTAAGTAGAGCCATCTGCTAGTAAACTGTGAATACGTTTTGTTTTTTTTTTTCATTTTTCTGTCGCAGTCTGTCATTCCCCCACTAATCCCATTATGACCCAAAGTGAGTACGTTCTGTGTTGTTTGCAAGAAAGACTAAAAGTTGTGGTAGTTACATTTCTACAAATGGTTGGTTCTGGTTTTTATTTATTTTCATTTAAAGTTTGAGTATATTGGAAGTATTGGCAGAGCTAAAGGCTCAGAATTTGATTTTTTTTTTTTTACAATTTTCAAATCAGGCATTTGCTATAAAAAGAAGAGAAAATCCTTAATTCCTAAAATGAAAAGCAATCTCAAGCACCAAAAATAAAATGGACCGTCACATTCAATCGGAATCTGAATGTAAAACATTAACTGAAAAGTTCTTCCTGGTGTTTTCTGTGCAGACAGCCGAATTTTTTGTAACCCAGGCACTTCCTCTAAGAACAGGAGTTGGTAATAAGTGCGGAATAGGTCAGTCTACAGCATAAAGTCATCTTGTTGGGAACCCTTTCCTACTTTAAGTTTTCCTTAAAACTCTTGGTTAAAACATCTGCATAACCTCAAATCATGACCTCACAGTGTCATATAAATAAGAGTTTGTGCAATGTTGATTTTGTTGGGTTTTGCCTCTATGCCTACTATGAGTTTAATCGTTCGTGTTACATCTCTCCGTGATGCCTCTGATGTAACACTAATCACTTCATACATTACAAATGCCAAACCATTGCTACCTAAAGTGGCACTGATGCTGGGTAATGGATAATGTGTTGTAATTGGTGGATATGGTTTTTATGAACATAACAGTGCCTCAAACCATTATAAAATAACAACTGCAGTCAAGTTTGTGTTGAGCATAGAGTAGCTGGAACTATCATGGTAATGTTTCTTGGATCTGAATGCAGAGCCTAATCTGATCAGACAGTGGTGTAAAGTGTTTTTCTTGACTCATGGCAGAAGAACCACGCAAACCACTAATGCATAGAGAGCACAGAAAGTAGACCATAACAGTTTGAATCTTTTTAGATGGATGTCTGCACCATACACCATGCCTCTAAATGTATTTCTCTATTTTCTTGCAGTGATCCATATACAAGACTGTCCCTCTATGACCCCATCAATGGAGAAATCACAAGCCTCCAGACTAAAACAATAAAAAAGGTAAGTAAGTGAACATCTGCATTTGCAGTCACCCCTGTTTTATTCATGGACTTTTATTCGTGGATATTTTATTTTGATGTAATATTTAATTTCCTATCTCATGTTACTTGCAGACACTGGACCCAAAATGGAATGAAGAATTCTTTTTCAGAGTAAGTGGAAATTAAAGTAAATAACATCAAACATTTTAAAATGCAACTATTTCTCTTTTGTGTTATGTGAATAGCTTCCCTTGCATGAAGTGTATGCTCCAGGAGATAATTCATACCAGGGACCTGGATTCATTTGCTGTGTACTTGATCATATTTAACCATAATCAGTCATGTTGTTGGCTTTGTTTACCCCGGCTCGTTGTTGAACCCAGCATTTCTGTATTTTTTAAAAAGTTTTGTCTATGTTATGTTTCAGGTATATCCTAGGACGCATCGACTGCTGTTGGAGGTGTTTGACGAGAACCGCCTGGTAAGTTATTTTGTTTTTTCAACTTTTCTGTGTTTAAACTAGATTGTACTGAGAACTTCAGGTTCAGGTAGCTTGTTGTGTTGGGCCATGTTTTTTCTTTTGAGTCGCTCTAGGTCTGTTTTTTTTTTACTTCATAAAATGTTGGCTCACATGAAGGCTGCAACTAAAGATGCTGATAACAATTACTGCGCTTTTTATTTATTCATTTGATTAGTCGTTTGATGTATAGAAAAAAGTAAGATATGCTGGTACAAGTTTTTCAGAGCCGGAGAAGATGTCTTTAAATTGCTTGTTTTGTTCATCCAAAAAAAAGAACCTCCAATTTACTACATAAGTCAAAGAATCAGAACCTGCAAATTCTCATATTTGAGAAGCTGGAACAAGGGAGTATTTTTTGCTTTAAAAATTTTAAAATCTTAAAATCATATATCAAAATTGTTGTATATAAATATTTACCTTGCACTAAAGCTCATTTTTAGTACACATCACTTTTGTACATTTAGCACAGGGTTCACAGGGAAAACAGCCATCCATTCTTAAGTCCAAAAATGTTCTAAAAAGGTGGATAACCTTGGCAGATAGCAGTTCCATTACAGGATCATGTGTTTCATTAATTCAATTGTGTTTAAAAGCCCTGGGCAAGCTCTTCACTCATGGGTCTACTGGCTCTGTAGATGGGTTTTTCGAGATGTGTGATAATGACAAAAGTATTTGAAATCAATTTTAAGAGCTTCTTTGCTATAGAAGGACATGTCTTAATTGATAGTTGTAATGTTGATTTGGCTGGACACATCCCAAAGCCAGGAAATAGTCTCACACAGCTTTGGATATTTAAAAGTCAGATCTGCAGATGCTGTGCAGAGTAGCTACAAACAAAGGAATGTGTCACTTTTCTGTAGATGAGGGTATCCTCCAGTCAGTGTAAGGTTAATGATGGCTTGTCTGCCTGTCAAAGATACAGCTGCCCTTATTTTGCCCTGATGTGTGATATTATTGGAAAACTGAGAGATACCTTATTATTCAGATCTGTAAATATGGGCAAATCTGGCTACCTTAAGGACATTGTAATGGCCGTCACTTACACTTGTAGATTGACATTAAAAGAGTTGCATATCACAACGGGTGCTGAATGTCAGTAGATGATAGTGATATTTTGTGTAGTGTGATATGTAGTAAAGTGGTTTATTATGACACACATGCATAGGGCTCCTGTGTGTAGCAGCAGCTTGGTAAGAACTGCAGTTTGGGTTGTTGTTGGTTTTGAGATTGAGTTAAGCGAGACTGCAGTGAATAAAGAAGCCAGTGTCTTGTGTTCTCTCATTGATTACACAGTTATCTGTGACGATTCTCACTCAGGAAGGATTACTTTGAGGGTTATGCAGCGCAGACTTTATTTCATAAGCTGATGTTTCGACAGTGGTGTGCCTTCTTAGGAGCTCTGCGTCTGTTTGGGGATATCTTTTAACCTGTTTTACTGGTTAAGTTTGCTCTGCAGCAAATTAGGTTTGCTGTGAATGCGCAGATATGTTTAAGACATCCATTTGTAGCAATTTGTCATTAAAGATCTAGTAATTTATGCACAGTGTCACATTTCTAAGAGGTTCTGCACAGAACTAAACATTCTGTGCTATGAAAACAAATCATGTGATTGTTTTGCCCCGCTCTCTCTCAGCTGCTACGTTTTTGATCATTGTCATTTTCTTGTTGTGTTTTGTGTCTTAGCAAGTCTGTTTTCTTTCTGCTTAATTTATAAAGGAGGGTGTGCAACATTGAACAGATGCAGTTTGACATGTTGTACAAGATTTTGTGCAGATTTGATTTTTATCTACAGTCCCTTTGAAGGACACAAAAAAAACATAGTCCACAGAGTCCAGCGTAACATGCACACATAGTCCGTTGCTCCTTCTTCACTCTGTTATTTTTAGTTTGGCTGAATGTTTCTAGAACTTGTCATCACGTCACTGATTAACAGTCACATGATAAAACAAACGTGGGTGTGGCTGACTGACAAATCTGCCTTGTCATTCTCCAGGTAGATTTTGTGGTAATTTGGAGGGTGTGTCACACTGTGAGCATGTTTCTGTGAATGTGTGTGTCTGCTGTTTTGACGCACAGAGTCAGGAAACCTGTTCATTTTTACCTTTTACCATTTAGCTATGAGAATGAAATTAGGTTGCCCTGTCCCTCACAAGATATGAAATGTACTGATCATTGTAAAATTATTGGTCACAAATGATAAAATTTAAAACAGATTTTTGTGATCCACAATTTGACCTTTCACCTAGTGCCATTATGAGTTATCTATGTATCTTGAAAACTAATGGCAGACCTCCATGAAATTTGTCATGAATATTCATGATTCAGGGTTATTTTTCCTCTGACACTACCATCAATCATCAATCATCCACTTTCATCAAAGTGTGATGGGCAGACTTTTTCCATTTTGAACACTTTCTCTTCAGCTACACTCATACAGAGTGCATCTACAGTAAGCCAGATACCTTTTTTAAATGCATTAGTTTTTCTCAGTTTCAGGCCTCCGTCGAGACTAAAATCGCATTTTTACCCTCCCTAAATAGAGCTTTTCCAAATTGGCCTCAAGGTTTTGTAAATCAGAAAATGCTGGCTTGGTGTTTCAGTGTATGGGGTAAAAGGAGTTTTTGCAAAAAAACACAGTGTTGGAGAAAACAGCAGGAGGACATTGAACGTAGGTGTAATGAGCTGAAACTCGACAGTAACTGACTGTGTAATCTAGACAGGGCAAACTAAGAAGATAGCTTTATGTTTTCTCTAACTTTTCATGTAATTGCACATTTTGAATGTCAACATAGCAGATTTTACATCACAGCTGTTACCAATAATCTGTATTTATGCAGATTTTACCAGAACAGTCCTGACCTCATAATGATTTGTTCACCTGGACTGTCTGTCCCTCTCCTCACCAGATGTTGGCTGTGTTTATTTTGTTGTTTTGCAACTAAAAAGAGGGATAAGAAGAAATGTAGCTGTTTCCATATTGTTCAGGCATTTCACTGTAGACAGAGGTCTCCACAAAAATGACCTAATGTAAAACAGAGTTTTCAAATTTACTTGCTTTAATGTAGATGTTAAGTTTTTGCCAAATTTCGCAAAACATATCAGATTAATCTAATTGGTAAATGCCATGAAAGACTTGAATAACACAACACTTCACTGGTATTTTGGAGTGTAATAAACATGCAGCTTCTTTGTAAATGATAAAAGTAAAATATACACTACGTTTACACTGAGTTCAGCACTTCTGGCATGGAGACAGCATGAATAGAGGGTATGAACATGACACCATCGTATGCAGAAGTTGCCGTGTTTACTCCCTCTTCAGTGAATGCCCACCATGAATTCACACGGGGAAAAAACATGGAAAACACTGACAAAATGGTAAAGACCTGTTGTGCAATCGACTGCACAAACAGATTCAGAAAGAATTCAGGAAGAAGTTTTTACAGACTGCTAAAGGCTAAAGGGAAAAGAAGCAATGATGCTTTGCAAATCAAATACACTGTTTCCTGGAAAAAAAAAAGGGAAACACATGGTGCAGACTTATGCTAGTAGTCAGACCTGTCCTCTCCACAGACAACCAAAGTATGCTCTGAAGCACAGGTGATTAGCCTGATATGTCTGGTTAAAAATAGAATCAGGCATCTACACGTCTTCATTGTTGTTTCTTTTAATACCCTGGTGCATTTGTTATGGAGAGGAGGACACCTCTGCTGATTGGCTGCCCATAAAAGCCAGTAAGGAGTGACAAAGCTGGGACTTGAACTACAGAATCGCCTGCTTTGAAGATTAGCATCTACTTGGTGTGCATCCTAACCACTCGGCTATCAGATCTTTCTTTTCCTCTGGTCCATTTGTTATCTAGAGGAGGATTCCCCTGTGGACAATTCCACTGCCTGTAAAAACATCCTGAACATCTGGTTCATAAGTTATCAAAGAAACAATGGAAAGGAGTCTCAGTTTCAGTTTTCAGTTTCAAAAGCATCAGTGATTCACTGATTTCTAACATGACACTGCTTTAATCTATCTTTCTTTGGTTTTAATCCCCTGGTCCATTTGTTATGGAGAGGTGGACACTTCTGCGGATAATTCGGCTGCTGGTAAAAACCTCCCGAACATCTGGTTCATAAAATGGCAGATTAGCAGTCTAAGCTCTCAACCCTTCTCTGATGTCCTGTGTCCTCTGCATGGCGTAAAACACTGACTTTAAATGTGAAACTGCTTTCAGTGCTTTTAACAGTTATAATCACTGGGTCTCTTTGTTTTGGAGAGGAGGAGACCTCTGTAGATAATTCAGCTCCAGGTAAAAACCTCCTAACAACTGACACTGAAGGTATCCAAACAGGGAGAAGCTTATGGCAGCAGTGAAGACAAACTCCCATGATCCCTATTTCATTATGTCACCAAGTGCTGTCTTTTGTCATTGGTTTGATTGAAGACAGAAGTTACATACTGTGCATTTAATCTAGTAAACATACACATAGACTCCACAAAAGTAAATAGAAAAGGAGTACAACATGAAAAAGTTATCCCGACAGTTATTCAACACTAAGTTACTGGGAATGACACATCAGCAACACATTATCTCCAGATAGCTACTAATGGCTACCTTGGTTAGCAGTACGCTTATCACATAAAAACTAATTTCTACCAAGACATCGTCAACAATCAGACAACAGCTGTAATACAGTACACATAAATAATGCTCCAACAGGGGCATGTGGGGACTCAATAAATGATTCTTGTCAATATCTGGTTTGACAGAGATCTGAGAAAACACTGGAGCTCTTACCAAAATCACTCCCTCATTCATTCATTCACTTTTCCTTGTATAACAGACACTCAATAGTTAAACTATAGTGAATAGTAAATTAAGATTTTGGACACTAACATATCATCATCGTTCATCATCATCGTCATCGTCATCACTGACAATTTTTTAGTCACTGACAGCTCTTTGTATCTATAAAATGTGCAGCATTGCATTGTTACATAGCGTACATGTCATGGACACTACTTTTTTGTTCCATTACTATATAGTAGACAAATTTACACAGTCAGAGTAGAGTTGCTAGTTGGAGCTCTTCTACATCTTAGCTGAGCATGAAACTCTATTAGTTCCCTAACTGGTCCAAATGATTAACAACTACATTATAAAATATCTGGTTCTTTGATTTAAAAAAAAGTTCAAGGTACAAGCTTGAGTACATAAAAATTTTAAGGTGAGCAGTTTACTAAGCCTCCAAAGGTGCATTTTGGCAAGGAGTCAAGTAGAAGACAGTAGAAGTCAGCCAGTAATCCCAAGGGGAAACTGCTAGTAATCTGTCAGCAACACAATGTTGAACTGAAACCAATTGCTGATGACACAATATGTATGTACATATAAATGTTAGGAAACTCAATTATTTCATAATACAAATTCATGTTAACACATACACTTACAACTTGTTATCCTCACTACGTCTGCACTTACTGGTTGACAGAGCCATCCCATTTTTAATGTCCAATCCCTACTCTAACCACACCCCACTGACACAGTTTGTAATGACATTCAAACATGCTCTATAAAGAGTTTATTACATAGCTTTTCATTTTGTATTTCTTTTGGGCGCAGTGTTCATCTGGTTGCCAATGTCATGTTTATATTACTGGCAGCTTTGCATTATTATTGGCATATTACACCATACTTTATTACTGTGTAGTGTGTGTCACCAAACTTATCTCATGGTCTGTGCACCGCCATCAATTAAATCTGCTTTTGGCCTGATGAGTGATTAATATCCAGTCACAAGACAGTTTGTCATGTTGGTTTAAAAAATAAGCGGTGAGGTCCACTGCAGCAGTGATGTGTCTTCTGGTGAATCATGATTTTATCCTGGCTGTGCCTCTTACTATTACACATTATACTGAAACTGATTTGGTTGCAGAGTAATGTCCTGAAATAGGTCTGTCTGGCTCAATATGCTGCCATTAATAAATAGGACTGTCAACAGCTATGGAGAGGAAATCAGACCAGCACTGACTGTTACATGAGGTGTCATGTAACAGGTGTCATGTCACTGTCAAAGCAATCACAGTTCGTTCTCATTCTTATCTATCTACCTACTTCAAAAGCAAAAACAAAAAGGTTTTATGGCTTTAGCTTTACTTTTGCATGAACTAACTTTTGCAGTTGATAATCATTCTCCTGCATATTTTCACAGGCTATGGAGATTTTATTGTGTGCTGTGCTATTTTGCAGCCCAACCCTTAGTTTGAATCAAAATTATGTTGAAAGTCATTCCCTTTGATTTCCTGTAATTCAATAGCAGTGGGTAAAAATATTTGTGGGGGCACAGGGCAGCAGAAACATTAGAAGCAGAGCTGCAGCAGGAAGTAGAGTCTTGAGTGAGTGGCCTGAGGCAGATGTAACTGTTAGCCAGAGCTTTAGTCTAAGATGCAACGTAAAGAGCTACCATGTTGTTGTTGTTTTTTCCACAGGGGTAAACAGGAGTGAAGTGGCTGGAAAAGACAAGCTGTTAGATATTAATCTGACTGGAACTCAGGAGGTACAGTTAACTAGCAGTTAAGCTAAGGTTGTAAAGCAGATCGGCAGTGGAAACTCTGTCCATTTAAGTTTAAGTGTAATTTTGTTTTCCGTACTGTGTTTAAGCTCCTTAAAGGGGCTAACCTCTGGGAATGCTCTAGTTTCAAAGGTCGTATGTTTGGGTCATGTCTCCAAACAGAACCACTGACCTCCTCTGACTAAAAGCTGAGATCAGCCTGGAGAGGAATGTAGGTTGTCACCAGAGCTATTTTGGCAATGTACAGCCACTAATGATTGTGATCACAGAGCAGAGCTCGGAGCAGTTGCTTTGCTTTCCTTTTTTCCTACCAGCAAGTTTGATCATGCAGCTCTCACTGGCGCTGCAGGGATTAGAGAGTTAAACGAATGGCACGTCGGCTCCGCTTGCATTTTGCGTCAAGGAGAAGCAACACGGACCCTCTGTCAGAAAGCCTCAGCAGCCATGGTGAAGACAGTGGAGTCAGTGTGTCAGCTCGTAACCCCACAGAGAGTCTGGCGCACAGTTCTGTCCACTTGAAGGTGACTCCTCTGTCACCAGACTATGCTAATTTACAGCGGTACTCTTCAGTATTCATACCCAGGGTTAACACTGGAGGATGCAGTAGGAAGAGCGTTCTGCAGATCTCGCTGCAGCCTTGTGGTAAGATCAGTGGAGAGCTGAATGGAGGTATAGAGGATGGAGACCAGGGAGTTAGTGAAGGAGGAGCAGGTACTGGCTCTGATGGAGGCTCATGCAGCAGCAGCATGGCCAGCGATGCCGGGTACTGTAGCAGCAACAGCATCTTTGAGCCAGAGGCTTCAGAAAAGCACAGGACCACCCAGGAGAGGAGTCTACTCTGCTGCAAGTCCAAGGTCCCACTGAGACGGTGCTCCTCCTTGGTTATATTTCCAAAGAGCCCCTCCAGCACCCCACCTGCTTCCCCAGTAAGTCCAGTGGCTCTACCTGCTCTCCTACCAGCAAGGGGGTCGCATCAGTCATCTCTTCAGACATCTGCCAGTGAACTCTCACAAGAAGATGAGGAAGTGACTTGGAAAGGGTCCACCACCACGGCAGTAAGTGGCCATCATCTCCCAAAAGGAGGCTGTTCAGCCGAGTTCAGGGACACCAAACACATGGTGCAATTTAATATTCCTTTACAGGATGAACCAAAATACAAAATGGAGGACAGGAGTAAAGTAATGGAACTGTCATCAACTCTTGACAGATCTAACCGTCACTCTAGCAGCGTGTTGCTGCACTTTGCCCACCAGAGACCAATGATATCCGGGAAGGGAGCTACAACCAAAGCTTCTGTCAATGTGGAATATCCTGAGGCACCTAACCCAGCCAAAGAACCTGAGGGTGTACATGAACCTCACAAAAAACTGTATCGTAGTACTTCTGCTTGTTTGTTCTCCTCAACTAAACCATCAGAGAAAAACCATAAGGTCTGTTCTTATAGAAAAAGCCAGGAAAGGGCTGACGGAAACCATTGTCATCATGCCATACAAAGGAGCTTTTCCCTGGAGGTGCCCTACCCTAACACTGGAATTTCATGTCACGTTTCAAATCCAAAACTCAGTAGCCCCTGCTCTCCACATGTGCACATTCATTTGTCTCCTTGCTGCCCAGCTAAGTTGCCAAGCTCTGTTACAGATTTAAGCACAAGCCACAAAGTGAATAATACACCAAAGAGCCCAGGTCAAAACACCAAGGTGAGTGTTAAGTTTCTTAATTGGAATTAGTTGATGCTGCCTGACCATTATGAATGAGCCAGAAACCCTGAAACTTAACAATGACTTAGAGGAAAGCGGCTCTAAAATGAGTTGGATTTTTTTCAAGATATGACACATAAAGTCTTGTTTAGCTGGTTCAAGTAGATTCGATGCTGCTTTGGTTTGACATATCAAGTGACACCACCTGAATGTCATGAATACTACAAATAATAAATCCATTAATGCAGGCACTATGCTAAATTTTGCATCTTAGACTTATAATTGCTAAATAATGTTCAAGAGATAATTTTTCTGACACCTGTGCAGTACTAGATATTTTTCAGTATAGAATAATATGCTGTGACAACGCTGCTCTCCTTCACTGTTACTGCCATTCAAATCTTTAAAACTGTGTTTACTCAGGGTCAGCCATTAGGCTCACCACAAGCTACAGCGACATTCAGTAACTGAGAAGATCGCTACAGTTAAGTCATGCAATTAACAAGCCCAATGTGGACAAACATTCAAAGGTTTTCAGTTACATTACAGAAAATCCATTTGCATATTGGTTTCCAAGAAAAGTGTGAATGAGAATGAAAAGTTGTCCGTCTTTAATCTTGCAAATCTGTTTATCTGTTGGTGTGTGAACTCATGCTCAACTTTAGAATAGTTCTCCATTTTTATTATTCTGTTAGCGCTCTGAGTAATCGTCTTAAGTATTTACCCAAGCTAATTTTAGTGGTGGGAAAACCAGTGCCCCTTGCTGATATAAATAAAGTGCCTCTGAAATATTCCCCCTGACTCCAGATAGTCTGGTGGTCTGTAGCACTGCCCAGTCCCGTGGATTCAAATTTAACAGCGTGATACTAGAGCAGCGCACAGTCATGCCAGCCATCTGTGGACATGGTTGTGTGTGTGTGTGTGTCTGTGTGTGTGTCTGTGTGTGTGTGTTGGTGGTAATGTAATGTAGGCAGGATGGGAGCTTGAGCCTTTCCCAGTAAAAGGGTGGTGTGTTCCCTTCCCTATGGGTCCCACTGCCAGGCAGTGTTTGTGAAGTATCAGGTGTCAGCCTCCCCCCCTGCATTTAGCAGGTTGTCAAGTAAGAAGGTCTCTTCCAGTAATTAGCCAGTTCACTTACTTTTTAAATATCTAAATGCTTTTGTAAATCTAATATTTTCATACTTTCAAATTCCCCCAAAAATATCACTGGTGACTAATAGAAATAAGTATCAAGTATATTGCATTTGTATTTTTGCACTTTAACTGTCATGGTCGTGGTCCTTCAAGCATATTTAGTCCAGTGTCACATCACACATGTCCTTCTTGGAAGTCTGCATCAAATACTACACACCTTTGTTTACATTTTGTCCATGTCAATTCACAGTGGAGCAACAACAGTGTGATTCACACTCTCAAGGTGATTTTTATGACAAAGTACATCATAATTCAAATAACAAGGAAACACATATAAGAGTGTTTCTCTTATTTGAGAAATAAGCTAAATAAAATCGAATTAATAATTTTAAAATATTTTTCAAAAATTGGTGTTATTATTATTGGTATTGGATTTTATTGACCATCTGTTTTCAAGAGAATTAAAAAGGAACACCTCATGCCTACAAATCCAACAAATTTTAATATATAATATTAATATATCTACTATCAGCTATTTAGCTGAATGTGTCAGTTGTGATGCAGCAGGTTGTGGTGTCCTACAGTGGAAATTTTTATGAAAATTTCAGGTCTGCTGGTCTTATCTGCAGTGCCCTCATAACCCCATATATCATGTCATGAGTTAATGAACAACCAGGTTTGGCCACATTACACAAGTAAGGTGAGAATGAACCTATAATCTCTGCTGTGTTTTGAACACCCAAAGTCATAATGTCATGAGGCATAATTTTGTTCTTTATCAAGTGAATGACATTAATTCAATAAAGAACTAAGACGCGATGGCCCAAAATTAATTGTACATGACCTACATGCCGTTGTAGACGGTCCAAATCTGAAAGTCTAACTAGTTTTGTGTGTTTTGTTTGTGGTGGGGGTGGATGGCTGCATTTACTAGTTCAAGCTTTAAAATTCCTTTAAAAGTGTCAACGTGGTTTAAAGAGATCACTCACCCATTATAACAAGACAAGACAAGGTCAAAGCCCGGTATATGGCTGGATCTTGTCATGGACTATTTACATTCTGCCTGAAACTGCGTCAGCCAGTTTCAGCCCTTTATCTGTTTGCTTCTCTCCTACTGTCTGTACTCACTTATACAATGTTTTAATGAGGCTGCGGTCCTTCAGGACCAAAACCTCTCGCCACAAAAATAGCTTCTTCCCATCTGCTATTAGCCTCATCAACAAGGCTAGAGAGCCCCACTGTTGCTGATCAATTGCACCAATCACCAGAAAAAATTCCTTGTATGTGAAAACATACTTGGCAATAAAACTGATTCTGATTCTGATTCTGATTCTGATTAACACAGCCAAATTCCCAATGAAGCTGACTGACATGTGGCCCATTAAGTCTACATGTTAGCTTCCAAGTTGTTTCCAAGCTGCTGCTCTGCAGTGCTGCTGTTTCACATGTTCATTCTATATCAGTACAATAGTTATTTCCTTGGACCAAACTGCTCCTCATCCACCAGTCTTGCTGTCATTACGAGTGGCTATGGTTCTGTTTATAATTTTTTTTTCGAGTGTCTCAGTGCAATAGCATGTGATCTGTCTACAGCAGGGCTAAATACAGTGACAAAGGGTGAAGCGAAGCTGGAGCACTCTGTGTTCATAATGCAGAGGTTAACCCAACCGCAATGCAGACTTGCGGAAGCACATTTTGAGAGGTTGTATCAGCGAACCGAACTGAGACTGCAGGGAGACCACCTTAAGAGGTGGTCACTTCAAATGTGCTATGTTGGCAACACTGCAAGCTGTAAACACCCCCCAATAGAAACTGTTTGTGCCAATTATTTTTGAAAGAGCAGTGGCTGTTGGGGAGACACCAACTCAGTCACAAAGCATTTGGCTGACGAATGGTAGAACTATGATCAGTCACTCAGTCAGTGACATTTGCAATCATAGGGCTGGCCCTGCTGTTGCAGTCCAGCCAAAAAGCAAATTGTCCTTTCCCCCACATGCTGAACACCAAGCTTAATTTTTAGGCTTTAAGTTGTTGTAAAACTGGAATACCACCAGCAGTCAGGAAAAACATGACCTCTTTCTTTGTTTTGGAGTTAAAATAAACATGCTTTGTTTATATATTCCCCTGCAGCATAACAAAGGAATAGTGTGAAGTTTTACAGTAATCAACACAGTTCATTTCTTCACCATGTGTGTTTGCCAAAATATAACTTTTCTTTAACTTGTTTTATGGGACCGCTCCAATAACATTAGCTGTGTAGCTCTTCAGAAGTTTAGGTTTCACAAGCTGCAGACCACCTGTTACAAGTAGTTTGTCGTTGCCGAGCTGAGATGGATATCATTGAGCTTTCTACGCAGATACCAAAACATGTGTCTGTAGCCATTTGCCACAGTCTCATGCAGTATATGGTCAGCACTAATTAATGCCACATGCTAAACTGAATCCCTTTTAGTGTCACATGAATCTTCAGGGTTGTTCTGAATGAAGTTTTATTTATGGTGATCTTTATCTTTTATCTCAGGCAGTCTTTTCGTGTGTCCAAAGTTTACACTTACTCTTTGTTAAGCTTGGCCTCATCATCTCTACGATCCAGGAAGTTTCAGAGGAAAGAGATGGTGTCACTTCGGAGTAAATTCTGTTTGTTACAGATACATGAGTGGCCTAGTCTGCTTTTCAAATCAGCAGGGACTGCTACTAGCATTAGCCTTTAACTGTGTATCAATTTCTGTTTATGAAACACTGAGTTGAGTTTATTAAACTATGGGTTCAATTACTCTGTGAGAGTGATGAATGCTATTAAGGGCAGCTGATATTTATTAATATTGTTGCAGTCTACAGCGTTACTGGGTGACATGTTGTGAGTTAAGTGTAAGATTAAATATATTGTGGATTTAGAAGAAGGTAGATCTTATTAGTGCGGCAACAGATTTAAATGTGACACTAAAATGATCATGATATCCCTCTGGACATTGTGTGTACACAGATAGTAATTAATTATTGGCCAAAATCACAAATTAAGCTCCAAGCTATGTACTTGATTTATTGACTTAAATGAGACCTGGGAAACAACATCATAATGTGAGATTAGTCATGCAGACAAAAGTGGAGGAGGACACTGGAGTTAAGAAATGTCCCTTGACTTTGTATGAAATCTCATGTCTCAGTCAGTTGAATTGAGGCTTTTTCATTTATTTAGATTTTTAGAAACCCTTTATTTTCCTTGTTACTCACGTCAACTGTTGTGATCACATACAACAGGAAGGAAAATGGTGCATGACGATGTTCTATATGGAGCCACTACACTATACACAGTATACACTTGTACATTTTGTAGGTCTCCAGTACACTGGCTGTCATAGAGGCCATATGTAAATAATAACAATGTAAACAACAAACTCTGACTTTCTTAATATCCTGTGGACTGTGGTTTACAAATAAATAACCAACATTAATGATAGTGAGTACCGGTACCTCCTTAAAAATCAGTATTTTGGAAGACCTCACTTTCAAGGAAACACTGCAGTGTAGAAACTTCACAGTTGCTCACTGGAAATGAAAAGGAACAGCTTTCCCAAAAATAGCAATGATAACAAGTGACTTACTTACTAGAGTGTATCAGGGCATAGATGAAAAGGTAAATCAGGCAAGTTTTTTTACATCACATTTTTTAAAAAAAGAAAACAGCACGAAAATATTAAAATATAAATTAAAGGGGGAAATTGAAAAGCTACAAACAGAGTCATAAAAGCAGGATGGCATGGCAAGATGGTTCATCATGTGTATTTGAGATTCGGTCAAAGGCAGTGCAATAGTCAATCACTATATTGATAGTTGATCAGATGTAAAGTAATTCCTAGAAGAATCTTTAGTTTCAGTTTTTCAGCTGAGAGGATCGACTGCCTGTCTTTGCTTTGACTTGATCTTAAACTGGATATTTTTAGGTTGGGGGCTGTTGTTTGGACAAAATAAGGAAGTTAATGACATCATCTAGGGTTTTCCCAGACCACTAGTGACAACTGTACTTATTAAACTGGGTGTAACAAATGGGACCCTCTATTATAGTTAGAATCCTTGCAAAAATGAAAATACACATAGGGGAGATACTCATATGGATTTTAAGAATGTAGCATTTGTTCAGACTGGTCATTGCAGTTGTAGTTGTAGCTTTTAACCTGGATTTAACCGCTTTTCTTGGTCACATTGTTAGAAGCGTAAGGGCAAGACAACGCTCTATACCGTCATAAGGCAGTCTGGCCTGCTGGGGTGTTAATTTTGTCATAGAGCCGGCTCCCACAGTGCAGCGCATTAGCCTTCAGCCTTCTGCCTTTGAGGCTGTAACGGCTGCGGTGAAGGAAAGCAGTGAATGTATGAAGGAAAGTCCATTTATCTGAAAAAATGCTACATTATTTTGGTCACGGTCTCTCTAGCAGCAACAGTGCAGCGATTCACTGTGGGCTGATAAACACATTCCTGTCTAGGATACAGACAAAATATATATGGAAATAGATCAAGTCAACTGACTCATCATTTCAAGTAGGAGTATGGTGCAGTGTTTGTGTTGAGGACAAGAGATACTTTCTTTTACACCTGGATAAAGAAAGCTTGCTACAGAAACTGGCTAGTGATGAAGAAGTGTTGCAGACAAATTTCATAAGAAATAGTGAAATGATAGATGTGTTGATATGACAGAGATATGAAAGGAAATGAAATACCACTCAAAATCACTGTTAAACAGACTGCTCCTATATTGCAGTGGTTCTCCATACTCTAAAGACAGTGTCCGTGTTTGTGTGTAGTGTGTGTGTGTGTGTGTGTGTGTGTGTGTGTGTGTGTGTGTGTACTTGTACTTGCTACATAGTAAGGACCAAAAAAAGTATTTTACTAACAGAGTGAGGACATTTTGGGAAAGTGAAGACATTTTGGCCGGTCCTCACTTTTTCAGACACCTTAAAATCACATTTTGAGGGTTAAGACTTGGTTTCAGAGTTATGGCTAGAATTAGGTTTAGGTTAAGGTTAGGGTTAGGGTTAGGGTTAGGCACTCAGTTGTGATGGTTAAGGTTAGGGTAAGGGGCTAGGGAATGCATTATGTCAATGAGTGTCCTCACAAAGATGGAAGTACAAGTGTGTGTGTGTGTGTGTGTGTGTGTGTGTGTGTGTGTGTGTGTGTGTGTGTGTGTAAGAGCAGATAATATTTTTGTGAATTTTTGTGTGTGACTCTCTTTCCCTCTCTCTGTCAGACACGTGATGACTTTCTGGGACAGGTGGACGTACCCTTAAATCAGATACCGGTGAGTCCTAGGTTGCAGGATATCCTTTTTCTTTGCATGTCGATGTCCCCATGTAAGTTTTTTTTTTTTTGTGTAGTTTTTACTGTACAAGCTCTCGACCTCAATTTCACCCACACCGCCATGTAAATATAAACACGTACACCCTTATTCTAGTGTCTGTTCCACATCGTTATCTATAGTTTTGGAAACACAGTCTGTCATGTTTATGTTACGTCCCTGCTTTTGTTTTATTATAAATACAACACCCACAAATTAGCCCTCATGGTACAAAGTCATTGTTGTTTCATGTAATAGTATAGTAGTAGTATAGTTTAAATAAATTGTTGTGATACAGTGCCAAGCAGTAGATTTATTTATGCAGCTCTAAAAGTGTTTAAGGAATTAAAGATTTTCACGGTTTTTCATTTGTTTCTCAGACAGAAAATCCTAATACAGAAAGGCCATACACATTCAAGGATTTTCTGCTTCACCCACGAAGGTTGGCATGATTTCATGGTTATTTAATCTTTTGTCTTTTCCTGTTTTACATTTCATTTTTACATATGTTTATTTGCAGGAGAAATGATAGGCCAAAGTTCATATTTTATTTTTAAACATTCCTGACATATATTTATTTCTTGCTTGTTCAAAAAATTATTCTATTTGTCGCGCAGCCACAAATCCAGAGTCAAAGGTCATCTACGTCTCAAAATGACCTACCTGCCAAAAAACTCTGGCTCAGAGGAGGAAACAGCAGATCAGACGGAGGAAACCGACGTAAGTTTGGCTAATGTCTCCCATGATCTTCACAAATATCACATATCCTCTGTTCACTTTTTATAGCTTATATCAAAATATGTCATAGATTTTAGTTCCCAGTCATTCTGAACTTCTACTAGCAAAAAATAAACCAGATTCTACATTTATTATTGTTGTAAATGTACCCAGAATCAAATTGAAGGCAACCACAATTGTAAACAAAGGCAACCTTCAAAGTAAATTTGTGGTATTGGTGGTGTTTTTT
Source organism: Trachinotus anak (assembly GCF_046630095.1). NCBI lineage: Eukaryota > Metazoa > Chordata > Actinopteri > Carangiformes > Carangidae > Trachinotus > Trachinotus anak. Next base: position 15,222,049 of record NW_027273862.1, on the reverse strand, counting down.
TTACTTGTAAATTTATTTTAGTCACAGCAGGAAAAATCATTGTGACTGGACACAATGATTCTACACATTATAAATTAATTCATATAATTGTAATTTTTTTACTGAAATATTATGAAAACTATATTAAAAAAACACTGATTACATGCTTATTAACTGCAACCTGGGGTTATTTAGATGACAAAAATCATATTGATCGAAAATCCAAGTGTAATCTTGCAGTGTCATTGTTTTCACCATACACAACATTTTAAACAGCTCTTTTAGACTGGATTGCATTGTCACTTTCACACAAAGCCCATGAGTCCATCTTATATATTTAACCCACTGTGTGAGCATGGCTGGTGTAAAATATGCAGATGATTTCTTCAGAATGAGCTTTAGCCAACTCAAAGCTTTAGTCATCCTAGCCACTCTTCTAGTTGCCAAGTCTTCTTTGGTGTGTGCAATTAAACAGCTGGTTTTAGGATATTGTCTCCATCCAGTCCTTTTAAAACTTTTTAAATATGTGCAGCCTGGTTGGGAGCTTCTGGAGTCTCAGGACATGTCAGGGCCCAGACAAAGCCAGTTGCTGCCCCCTCTGCCCCCTGGCTGGGAGGAGCGTCAGGACAACCTGGGAAGAATCTACTTTGTCAATCATGAGAGCAGAACCACACAGTGGCAACGACCCACAATGCAGTAAGTCTTCTGTCTTCTTCCCAGCAAAGGTACATCACTTTCTGTGATGATGCAGTACTGATAGTGTGTGTGTGTCCTAAACAGGGACAGTGATTTGGAGATGCAAAGAAGACAGAACAATAACACAGAGGTGGAGCATGCGTTCATTACGCGCAGACAGATCTCAGACCACGATGAAAACACCACACAAGAGTCTCCTGAGGTAAATTTAACTTTTTTAACAAATTTGCATTTGCATGCCTTTTACTGTGTCCTGCTTGCCCTGCTTGTCCTGTATTACTGTTGAGACCTAGTTGTTTAGTGTCATTCATCTCATTGTTGTGATTTTTCAGCCTGCAACCTTACTGTTTTTGTTCACTTTTACCACTCCAATTGTATTAAAAAGTAAAAACCCACTGTACACTTCCTGTGCATCATCGTACAGCAGACAGACACATTTGACAACTATGTGGTGAACGTAGTGGAGAATTTAATGGCTAAAGAGCCAAACATTTCCCTCATGAGTAGGTAGAGACAAAAACAAGGCTAAAAGAAGAGGTGAGTGAATATTGGACTTTAGTGGGACAAGAATATCACACAGCCTCTCCACACCCCTGTTTCTAATTAGGGTGGTGTGTGAGGAATGTTGGAAGTTTGTTCTGTTAGCTGTGCAGATCCCATGTTGCAGCCAGGTATTGCAGTGGTGGTCATAGCAGTGTAGTTCAGAGGCCTGTACTACAAAGCAAGTTCAACAACCAAACAACTGCAATCATGCTAAGTGGTCACAAGATGGTGGTTATCAACTCAGTAAGTCAACCCAGGTTTTCGTGAGCGCATTCACATAAAAGGGGCAATGTTTGCAGCATATGACCAATCACAAACATGGACAAGTCTACAGCAAAGTGGCACATTTTACAAATGAAGAGCAATAATATTACACAAACACAAACAAGTTGAACACATAATCCATGCTCAAAGCAACTGTTGTAGCTGCCAAATCTTGGAAGGTCAGCTGGCAATGAATCGCAGACTATGTGAATGCCTAATCGCTTTTAACATCACTGCCCCATCATTAGGATACGATTAGATCTCACTATAATTGCATTTGTGGATTCCATTAAGTAGTACACTCCTGCTGAGGAGCTGGCCCCACGCAATAATGAGGGGTACTTGTATAAAAAATTGACAGAGAAAGCCAGAGGGGTTCCAGTCTGAACACTATCATAACCCTTAATACCCAGGGTTAAATTCTGCTTCGTAGTGCAGGCCTCTGGCTTGTCCCCTGGGATCTTGGGCATAAGCACTTGAGGAAAACCACTTTCATCAACTCTAAACAAACTAACTCATCGGTTCACTATTAAACAGAGCTCCCAGTCTGACACTGCTTACATAAACTGGGTAATTTGTCATTGCATCTGACCTTGAATCAGCCTCCCACTTTGTCTTCTCTCTCCTCTTGTAGAGCTGGGAGATCATTACAGAGGACGAGTCCACGTTGTACCACAGCGATAACCAGCTCACATCACCTACAGCCCACACCCCTGTGGAGTTCCACTCCTTCTGCGGCGACCTGAGAAACGTGCAAATTTCAGGGGCCACAGCTGGTGAGCGTCGCTCTTCCCAGACGGTGAGTCACGTTGTGTGCAGCGTAAGGTTCTGGTTACCAACAATTAGAGGAAGAGAGACTTGTCATGAGATTAATATGAACCATGAGCTTCCATGGAGAGTGGAAAATATATTCTCATTAATGGCCAAATGATGATTGTTGTCTTTGACATTCCTCCCCTCTGCTGCAGGATCATGCTAGTAATTCAAGCCATTCCAGTCTCAGAGGAAGTGCCCAGACTTCAGTCGGAGAGGAACATCCTGTAAATCCTGTAGTGAGTATTTCACAGAAATCACCCCTTCATACATTCTGTCTAGAGACATCACTGTCCAGTGTTCTGTCACTTCCTGTGGTGTGGAAGTTAAAAAATAGTTTTACTGAAGTTATATTTTGCTTTGTTGGATACTGTGGAACATGATGAGCTTGAGGTTTTCAGTATTGATCACTGTTTTCAATTTTTATGTCATTCAATAGCTGTTTCCAACCTCATCTGGGCTGCCTTCAGGCTGGGAGGAAAAGCGGGACACTAAAGGAAGACGCTACTTTATCAACCACATCAGTCGAGTCACGACATGGACACGACCAATCATTCAGGTACACAGTGGGCTTTCTTATTTATACTGATATATACTGACACTTCGCATGGACATTTTTATATCCTAATTCCTTCAGATTAAACTAATTTACTAAAATAGCACCTTATAGATGTTTTTATTTTCTTGGACAGAAACCCTCAGAGATACCAGCAGCACAGAGTGGTGCAGGTTTATCCCAAAGCCCCACACCATCCCAAACGGTTGTATCCCCCGAGGTGTCTCCTCAGCACACCCCAAGCCCTGAAGGCACATCAGGCTTCTTGCCAGCTGGTTGGGAGGTTCGCAGTGCTCCCAATGGAAGGCCCTTTTTCATCGACCACAACACAAAGACAACTACCTGGGTGAGGAAGCAGCAGAAAAGAGGGCTTCTAGTGTACTTTTATGTCCGAGTGGTGATGACACACTTAGGGGTGCAGTTCCTCTAATGGCCACTCATGGTTGGCTTCAAGAATGTCAATAGAAAAACTTCAAAATTCTCAAAACAGATGCAAAGCCAGTAGCTTTTTATTTCCACAACAAGAAAGGGTCTCAATTAACTGAACTGAACTTTAAAAAAATGTGAAAAACACAGTCTTTATCGGGATCACTCAAACTAGTTCTTGTGTGAGCATTTCCTGTCTGACTGAAACAAACCCTGACTTGTTTTCCTTTGAACAGGAAGATCCCAGGCTAAAGATTCCTGTACAGATGAGGAGGAAACCCTCGCTTGACCCCGCTGATCTCGGCCCTCTGCCAGTAAGTTCATCAGTCACAGGAAATCATTAACCAATCAATTGAAAAGCATTTATCAAATTTAGGCTTTAGATCTCAGGCAAAAGTTATAGATGGTGTCTTAATGCGCTCTAGATTGTAATATATTATTAGCCCTGATAGTATTGCTTATTGTATTTAATAATCTAAATGCACTTTATTGTCTTCATTCCTAGCCTGGTTGGGAGGAGAGAGTCCACACTGACGGGAGGATATTCTACATAGATCATAGTGCGTGTAACATTTAATACTAAAAAATAAATCTTGTACTCATGTGATAATGAATATACTTCTTTATTAATGAATGGCCTCTGATGTATTTTATTTCATAGACACCAGGACCACACAATGGGATGATCCCAGATTACAGAATTCAGCTATAACTGGACCAGTGAGTACAGATTGTATTTGACAAAAAAACTATTCTCTCTGTATAGATTACAGGCTTCATAAAGTTAAGATTGATTTTCTTGTCACTGAACATGATCCTTTGTTTATTATAGGCTGTGCCTTATTCCAGAGATTATAAACAGAAGTATGACTACTTCCGGAAGAAGCTGAAGAAACCAGTGAGTGTCTTCATAGGACATCTGTTGTTTTCATGATTGTTGACTTTGAAAAAACTATAGTTTTAAAAACTGCTGTTACTTTTACCTCTGATATCAGTTTCTCAGTCTTACTTTCAAGTATGCTGTTTATTCTTAATGACGTCAATACATTTTAATGTAGGCTGACATCCCAAACCGCTTTGAGATGAAGATGAGGCGAAACGCTGTGCTGGAGGACTCATACCGACGCATCCTCTCAGTTAAGAGGGCTGACCTGCTGAAGGCACGACTGTGGGTGGAGTTTGAGGGAGAAAAAGGACTGGACTACGGAGGCCTGGCCAGGGAGTGGTTCTTCCTCATGTCCAAGGAGATGTTCAACCCGTACTACGGACTGTTTGAGTATTCTGCTACGTGAGTCCAAACATCGTCTCTGTCCTAAACCTTCTCTGTCAATCTTACACATCTGGTGTCTGAGTTGTTTTGTATTTGTTGATGTTTTTGTTTTTACTGATGTTTTTTAACTGATATAAGACTGGTTGATGTCAGATAAAGATAAAGATATAGCTAATGAGAGGTAGCACAAGTGATTTACATCCTCCTCTCTGACAGACCATGTTGTGCATCCAGGGCCCCTGTACTGCTCTGAAAATTGAGAGAAATATGCAAAATTACCAGCTCCTGATAAATATATTGTATCATTGCTAATTTTGTGCAGTCACAAACTCCATGTGATATTTGTTGTTGGGAAGATTAATTATTGTTTACACAGTGCAGACTAAAATTAAAGGATCAAATGTCCCATCTTCTCTTCACTGTCAAAACCTACCAATGCATTTTGGAAAACTGTATTTTTGAGATGGAAAATGAGTTGGAATCAGCCTCTTCATGGTACAGTTAATCCTCTTTGCATCAGGGAAAATACAGACTTCGAGTCATGTCAGTAGCAATATAAATCACATAAAAGGCAGGGACTGGCACAGCTATTTAAAAAATATGTGTTTTTGGTGTTGTTGTTATTTATCGTGATTTGTCTTTCAGGGACAACTACACGCTGCAGATTAACCCTAACTCAGGTTTATGTAATGAGGACCACCTGTCCTACTTCAAGTTCATCGGCCGTGTGGCAGGCATGGCTGTTTATCATGGAAAACTGCTCGATGGTGAGGGCTTCTGAACATTTCTTTATAAATGTTTAGATATTTGAAAGGACAGCAGCAGCAGTGACAAAGTCAGTAGAATGTTATCGGTCCTGACATTTTTGTTTATGGTATTTATAGCTTTCTTCATTCGGCCTTTCTACAAGATGATGCTGCAGAAGCCAATCACCCTCCAGGACATGGAGTCTGTTGTGAGTATCACTTTTTCAACAAAAAATAATTAAGTCAACACCTTGTATCAGGATCCTCAAATTACTGATGATGTGGATCATTTTCATTTTCTTAAATGTGCCATTTTTTCTAAAATCACCTCTTAAATGGTATCTTTAAAAAAATAACTTTTATTAGATTTTTTTAGTTTTAGTGATTTTTTTTTAAAGATGATGTGAAAAGTTTTAATGTTTGTTTTCCCTTGAAAAGCACTTTATGACATTGTTTTGAAAGGTGCAATACAAATTAAGTTGATTATCATTATTATCATTACTATCTTTTTTCAGGACAGTGAATATTTCAACTCCTTGATGTGGATTTTGGAGAATGACCCAACAGACTTGGATTTAAGGTTCACCATTGATGAAGAGCTGTTTGGACAGGTTTGCACAACATCTTGTCTCTGCCTCAACAATTTCCCCCTTGTGATAAGTGTTTTTCTGTGTTTAGTGATTCGACATATCCCATTCTTTCTCTTCAGACTCACCAGCATGATCTGAAGCCGGGCGGGTCTGAGATTGTCGTCACAAATGAAAACAAGAAGGAATACATCCAGTAAGCAACACAGCTCCTGTTTTTTTTAAAAAAATCTTTGAACTAATAATTTATGGTTTGATGCTAATCACCTGTTTTGTGGTTAACAGTCTGGTGATGCAGTGGAGGTTTGTGAACAGGATACAGAAGCAGATGACTGCTTTCAAGGAGGTCAAAATTTATTTGATACGTTTCTTGTAACATAGTAAGCATCTGTACAGGTGTTCAAAGCCTTTAAAATTTTGATAAAAATCTGACTCATTTTTGTGTTTTAGGGATTCTTTGAGTTGATACCACAAGATCTGATCAAGATCTTTGATGAGAATGAACTGGAGGTGAGTTTTCAGTTGATCTGATGTGTTGAAATGGATCAGAGTCATTACAGAAAGATGAATAATGGTCTGTATACCTGCCTTCTTTCCTTCCACAGCTGCTCATGTGTGGTCTTGGAGATGTGGATGTGAATGACTGGCGAGAGAACACCAAGTACAAGAACAGCTATTGCTCCAACCACGTAGTTATCCAGTGGTTTTGGAAAGTAAGACAACTTTCCATGCCTGGAGCCGTCAAGCTGAAGCTGGACGGCATGGACCTGTCTGTGTTTTCCCTCCATTAAGAAGAATGACTTATTTATTTGAATGTTTTCTGTTGTGTTGTTGTAGACGGTGCTGCTGATGGATGCAGAGAAGCGAATCCGGCTCTTACAGTTTGTGACAGGAACATCCAGGGTCCCAATGAATGGCTTCGCTGAACTCTACGGTGAGCTGATCTGTTTTGTACTACCACCTGCTCCATTGTTATGATGTGTTTTACCCTTGATTTTTCACTCTTCTTTCCACTTATCCACTCAGCATAAAGAATTATTTTCATCTTGTCTTTTATGTCCAAATGGGTATGACTATCATTGCCTCAATGTCCACTGATCACGTTTTCTCTGTCCATACTATATACACTTGCCTTCACTTTACAGGTGGCTTGAACTTTGTTTTGTTTCTTGTAAATCAATTCCAGTTGAAATTATGTTGTATGTGTTTGTATGATGTTTGATGGTTTATTTCCCAGGGTCTAATGGACCACAGCTGTTCACCATTGAGCAGTGGGGAACACGTGATAAACTCCCCCGAGCCCACACATGGTAAGCACTTTTACTGTTAATTTTTTTTTCCATAATATCTAGCACATTTACGTTTAGCAATATACTCTAGACCATTTTCAGATTTTCTGAAAGTGTGTGCCGACATTTAAAAAGGCTAAAGGAGATTGAGCCAAAAAAAAATAAAATCTCACATTTATTTCAGCTCTCCTTTCTACTGCGTTTTTCATTATGTTTAGCTGCGAGGTTTGCAGTGAGAGCAGAGATTTCAGTGCAGCTTTTATCGCAATTAAGGAACATTCACAATTATTATGATGTTAATGTAATGTGGCTACAATATAATGAGCCCCCATTGTCTCTACAAATTATGTTTTAATGTTTGTTGATGCTCAAGATCGATATCTAAATGATAATCTCTGCATATCAGGTTAGAAAATATTTTAAACATTGGAGTATCAGGGGCTCTAGAAAGAGAAAGAATATGGAACCATTACTGTTGAGTAGTACATCACCCCACCCCACTGACACATGACATTGAACAAGAATGCACTCTGCTTCCTCAAGCTCAGCCCACACAGAAGTTTTGTGTGGCTGTGATAAAGACAAACTGTTAAAAAAGGACTAGTTCAAACTAGTATTTAATTGAGCTCAGTGGGTTGAAGCCCTCTAGTGGCTGATTACAGTAGAAGCTCTCTACCTGCCATTTGAGAATTGATTACAGTCATCAGCCTCAATGACACATCTCAGTATTTAAGAATTGTGAAAAACTAAAACAAAATCTAATTTTGATTCCTACAAATACATGTTTTATGACTCCTTCTTGGATTTGATTTTAACCCTGATTCACCTGTCTTTGTCTTTCCGTTCATCTCCTAAAGCTTCAACCGGCTGGACCTTCCCCCTTATGAGTCTTTTGAGGAACTGAGGGAGAAACTTCACATTGCCATTGAGAATGCACAAGGCTTTGACGGGGTAGATTAATGTAGTAAATGTCAGTAAATGAGCTAAACTGACATTTACTGCCATCAGAGTAAAGCTTAGCAGCATGATGTGGTAATGTTGAAGAGAGAAACAAGATGTGCATCAAACTTGGATCTTAACCTGCCAGCTGTGTGACAGATGAAGGACAGTCACACAGCCCTCACTTTGTTCCTCTGATGGGGCACACATGGAGAAAGTTAGACCTTAAATCTGGCGAGATGGAGGTATTGAATCACTCCACGTGTTGTAATGTTTACAATTCAGCTTTTCTTATTTTTTGATTCTGTATTATAAGTTGTTCAAAAGTGTATTCACTTCTATTTGCTAAAATGCTTAAATATTCAAAGAGCATGATTCTGTCAAATGACTATTATACAAATTAATGTGAATGTTAAGCTTAAAAACATCTAACTTTAAAAAACATTTGTTTCATTTGGGCTGAATTGCCTCAGAGACACATAATGCTCAGCTTCTCACATCAGGTACATGTGAGACTTATAGTGGTTATGTTGCTTTTCTTTGAAAACCATGAACTTCCACTGTATGACTACATGTTAAGTGAACAGTCAAAAATCCCTTTAAATATGACATTTGCTCATTTGTGAGAAAATGTCATCCAGAGGTTTTAAAATTAAAAGATGAAGCCAATTACAAATATTTAACTTCACTCCTGTTTTGACATTGATACATTACAACAAAATTAAAGTGCTTAAAAAAAGAAAAAACAAACAAGCCATCATATCACAAAGAAAGAAAGAAAAAAATCATAACAAATAGATAAGTTAAAAAAATAATGATGCTTTTACTGTTCAAGGGCAAAGTGAACATAATCAGACATAACAACTTTCTTCTGAACATACAGTGCTTCTTCTGATTTTCTATTTGAAAGACAGCCATATATCCTGGAATTAATTTTGGTGTTGTAGTCAGAATCATAGGTGGATATAAACATTTTCATTTTTCCATCCTCTAAGTTTTCCAAATTAAACTCTTCTCATATAATGTGGTAATTGGAGGAAACTGTAGAAATCTTGGTGTTCATCACAGTCTAAAAACTCTTTAGTACTCCTTTATGTATAGGTAAGCTGTAACCCCTTTCCCTGCCCATATACTAAATCTTTTGTCACTCAGATTTCGGGTATATGATGTTTTAAACAACAAAGCATGAATATAAATTGGTAATTCAACCTAAATAAAACAGATGTGAAGATGTTTTCTCTCCCATTTTCTTGTCATTTAAATTCTATACATAAATATACATTTTTCATTCCAGTATATTAGAAACACTGATGCAGGAAATCCAAAATATGTGCCTCAAAAGCACATACAGTATATAGCATAGCAGGTTATATACAAGTTTGAGCAACTACACTTAATCAAAGTGTGTCAATGTATCAGTCAAGCATTGTAGTAGTGATGTACCAAAAGCAGGACCAGTTAAAGGCAAAACTAATTATACTGTTTGTATCTGCGTAGTCCACAGATTGAAAGAAGTGACTACATGCAGTGTTAGACTGTGCTGAAATACTATGCATAATTGTACATATACATAACAGTTGACTATCACTTGATTTTTGAGTTTCTCAGATATTACACAAATATATTGTATATGCAAATATAACTTTGTCTTTGCCTTCTACAAACTGACACAGCAACTGTTGTTGAAACTGTTAAAGTTTAAAAAAAAAAAAAAAAAAAGGTTATTGTTGTGCCTCAGCACCTCATGCATCCTTTGTGTTTCCTTCATTATCAGTGGCTACTCATACCCAAGTTCAACACTGACTGTTTATGTATCAGAAAAATAAATAAATGTATATATTCAGATTATATATCCTGAGCAGCATCTTACAGAAACCTTCTCAGAAAGACTGACCTTATACAGTATGTTAAACATGTTTTGTTGCCTTTTGTCAATGAGTGATATAATTTTGTTTTCTTCTACTCATCATGGGTGTCTAATTTCAGCACAGTGCTCTATTTTTAAGAGTACAACTTTAAAATTTGTTTTGTTGGTTGTCAAAATGTGTACAGATTATTGTTTTAAAATTGTGTAATCACTTGTAATACCTTTGTAAGAAAGTAACTATCCTTAAGCAGTAGTTTTAACATTTTCTGAATGGTAAAACACGTGTTTACACTGCCTGCCATGTTTACAGGTTGTTGATAAAGGAAGATATCGTGGGCTAGTTCTGTCTCTGACAACACAATTTTATACTATGCTTTTATAAAGTGAAGCACTTTGTTAATATCGAAGTCTTACTTCTTAACTGTCTGAATCTTTGCCAATCTGTCACCTGCAGACTGCTTAAATCACCCTTTAAAAGCATGATCATATGCTTCAAGTGCACGTGTTTAAATGTTTACATGTGAACATCGCTGAAAATAAGCACATTCTCTTCTTTCACTGATATTTAAAATTAAATACAGAGGCCTTCATTTGTAATATATTGTAGAATCTGATTGTGTTTATTGATGTTATAATCTTGAAATGGAAGTACTGTTATATATGTATTGTTCTCTACTGAAGAATATTGAATAGATCAACAATATCAAATTTTGTTATTATACAATTATAACACCTATAAGTGCATTACAACATCAACAACAACATACCTGCAGTGTGTATATGTATATATATATATATATATATATACACACACACACACACACACAGTTAAAGGGTGAAATGAACTGTAGCTGTTAAATCCCAATTTGATGACTTATAGCACACCAAATTATGAATATATTTGAAGAATAATAAAATGTAAAATCAATCCTCTGGTGTCTTCATGTCTAACGCTCCCTCCTCTTCAGCTGCTGTAGTGTTACAGTGTGATAAGACACTGAACCCTCAGTTGCTCCCAATGGCAGACAAGCATCCTCCTGCACCTTGCATCACTGCTCCTCTGCCTCAGTGAGTGTTTGTGTAAATGGGTGAATGTGATTGTAGTGTAAAGCACTTAGAGTGGTTGATAGATTAAAAAAGTGCTATATAAATGTTGTCCCTTTACTATTACAGTTTTTCTCTATTGATTTGATGGACACAACTTAGAATTCATTCACTTACCGTTTAATGATTTTTTACACAGTTCTCAGTCACACTGTAACCAACCCTATTTAGTATTTATAACCAATATATAAACATTGAAGAAATGATTTATAACACACTATAAAGTCGTTTGTGAGTACATGTATGTGTTTGTCAGCAGCTATAATGGGTCCTGTGGGAACTCACGAGTGGAATCTGGTGTATAAACTGGTGTATTGCAGAGTAATGGTTTGGTCTGGGAGTGAAATACTTTCAGTTGTGTTGTGTGATAATAGTCATCCAACTTTGTAGTATCACATATTGGACAATGTGAAGTTACAGCAGCCTGCAATATTTGCAAACCCATCCATTAATACTGATAGTCTTGCCCAGTAACACAAATGTCCAGGACACACTGAGACATTACTGCGGTTATTCCAAGGTTGAATGTATTGCACACAATGTATTGAAGGTGTCTGACCAAGGAGAATATTTAAGTAATTGTGAGCATATAAATCTATGGTATCATCTGATGTACATGACAGCAAAGACCGGATATAGAGCTGTAAACAGACTACCTAAAATATGTTTTGATGTTTTGTTTTCTGCATTTTTTTAAAAATTTCGTCCTTGATTTAATGTAGCTACCGTGCTGGTAAAAGGTTGCTTTTCATTTTGCTTGTCTTTAGTGAGGAGTTTTTTTTTGTTTGTTTTGTTGTTATTGTTTTGTTGTTGCTGAAGTATTTCCTTTTTAAATATGATTTTATGAAGACTTTTGAGAATACCATTTGGGGCATGCATTTGCTCATTTGTCAAATGGAAACACAGTTTTGGTGTATGTTTCACAAAGTCTCAAAACTAGACTTTTGTTTCTAACAATGCATCAAAACTATGGAGAAAAACTACAAATGATCCTCTCAGGATTTGAATGTAATCAACATCATTTGTCATTTCATTTTTGACTCATTTCAGAGGTGTATGTGTTTGTATGATCAAACCATATTCATGTCAAGCTTGTACAAAGTATAGTTTGCACAGATGTAGGTGCAGGTATGTGTATGTAGTACTGGATTGCACCAGCTGGGGGAGATGAAACACATAGTATCCTTCCTGAGAGTCACGACCTAACATTTCCACTTCTGACAAACAAAACTAGTTTGTTTCAAATCGTATTGGCTCTTGATTGGCAGTTCTTCTCCTTGGATTCTACTTTTTTACACCCAACCATTTACTGTCTCTCATGGGTTTCATCATGGGATTTATTTCAAACAACATTTCACTGCATGACTGAGCTGAGAGCACAGTCTGACTGTTTATCGAGCTAATTCAGCTGTAGTTAAATATTAATCGGTGATCTTTCCTGTGAGCTTGTTGACCTACAGTATTGGGTGTTCATTCATATGTGCTCTTGGCTGTTAACAAGAGCAGCGTGTGGAGAAGACTCGTCAACATCTCTGTGGTTAGAGCCTTTTGTGTGATTCAGCTGAGCAGCCAGAGCCCTAATTTCTCCCCAACCCCCTGTTGTGGCACTAAAACCCCCCTCCCCTCCACACAGGTCAGTAGAAAAGGTCACACACGATTCAGGCCGGCCTTTTGGACACTTCTAGGGTCAGTGGGGATGGGCATGTGTGGTAGGAGGAAGACACAGGCCTCAGCCAATAGCAGCAGGCTTTGAGAAAGTTGGTTCCCCTTTACCCACAACCTTACCAACATTCATAACCTGATAATGACTTTAACTCCATCGATCTGACCTCAGAGCTTGACCCGAGTTCACATACAGGCCGAGCATCACTCCACCCACAAACTGTGCCATATTGGCAGGTGCCGAAACTGAATTCTTGATTAATTAAACACCCTGGGGAGAGCCCTGCTGAGCATGAATGAGGCCAGGCTCTCACTTTCTCACGTTATGTAAGAAAGGACCGAGCATGCTAAACTGAGGTTGCGGTCACTTATTAGGTTATGTAATACAGTACAAGTACTTGTATCAACGTATGAAACAATTAGGTTGTACATTGTGAGTGACAGAGGTTATTGTGGCATTTGACAGCATGTCTGATTCTTGATTATGTTAAGGTTTGTTGGATAATATCTTGAGGCTAATCTTTCCATTTTTGAACCAGTAAATAAAAAAAAAGGCTTTTATTTTAACATCTTTTTCAAATTTCTTCATGCCGATAACACTGTAAAATTCTCCATTTATTTTGGAAGTACACTTAGTACACTTAATTAGGGTAATTTGTTATCTGACCAAAGTTATACCTGAGTTGCAATTTTAAAACTAGTTGTCTAGTGTTTCTCCAAAACAAATTCAGAATGAATATGGCACTCCAGTGTCAAGTGAAGAAAATATGATGATGACAATGATTTCTCCCGCTTTTATTGCCTTTTTTTCTGAAATATTAAGTATCCAACTAAAAGTCTCAGTTCAGCTTGAACTATTGAACGTAGAATCCTCTATATTTTGGAAACCTGCCAAAATACAGATATAGCATTTTTAATATGCCATATTGTTAACAGCTTTAGCCACAGTGATACATTCTGTTAATATCAATCACATTTGTCTTGTATTTTTCAGCCTTAATCTTTACTTAGGAGTGCATATTTTCCATGACTGATCAGCACTATGCTTTTTTTTATTTTTTTATTTCTTCTCTCTGATTGGCCGGACATCACAGCTGGCCTGCGGTCGGCTGCTGAATAAAGGTTCATAGAGGAAAGACAGAGGGAGGTCCGTGGGAGAGAAGGGGTTTGATCTGTCCCCACAATAAGTGATGGACATTGGATCAATATCGACATTGACGCAGCAGCTGTCTTGCTCCTATCAATGCTTCCTCGTAATTGCGACCCAGTTTTAAAGGACAAGAGACAAACTCATTTCCATTAACATTTTTTTTTTTCAGTCTGTAGAGACCATTTGGAGTGCAGTTGGTCTCTGATACTGCGGCATCTGCTCTCATCAATACAGCTTCAGTTGCATTGATAAGGAAAAGTGAAAGGTTCTTGGTGAAGCAAGCAAGAACATTGATCCTGGGTCAGTCAGGGTTTTGGTGTCAGGCTCACACTATACAGAAATACTGTTAAGTTATTGATACAAAGCATGCCGTACTAACATTTCAGACAAATTAAATTTAAAAAAGTAGGCATGTTAAGGATTGTTCGACTTAAACTTGACATATTTTGTAGAGAAAAAAAATTGTTATTCATGTTACTGACTGGATGCTGCATTTTTTGCCATCCTGTCTATCTACCGTCTTATAAATGGGCATTGTGTGGAAATGTACATGGTGCATATTCCCAAATAAATCTATGCATAAACATATATCCACAAGCAGGGGAACAGTAGGAGCCCACATCTAGTTTTCACATGGTTAACGTGGCCATGGGCAGGGCCATGTTACTCCACTCGTTTCAGAGAGTATTTTACTTTTTACTTCAGTGCATTTATTTGACAGCTGTAATTTCTTTGCAGATAAATAAAGGTATTTTTGATTCAGTATGAGATATGTTAAAATGTAATGTAATGCTGACCAAAGAAGGCTACCCCAAAGTATACTGAAGTAGTCAGACCTGGTGCTGCAACACTTTCAGACAAGGCTTGGTTACCAAGCTGAGCAAAGCAGGCAAACGCCCAGTGGCCCCAGAACTCCATATTTACTCCATTTCATTAGGGTCTATATTAGAATATGTACCACTGAAGTAGAATAACAACCGTGATCACTTCTCCATCTTGTGGACCTGGTATTGACAGTTTGATGTTTCTAAAATATGACAACAAATATGATAACCCCCACCCCCCCACCCCCCCCCCACCACCACCACCACCACAACCAAAACAAAAACAAAAAAACTGTACAAACAGTTAAAACCACAAACAAATAAAAAACAAACAAAAAACAAAAACACAGTAACATACTCAAATTGCTTTTTTTTGTATGGCCAACAGTGAAAACCCCAAGATGGTGAGTTTTGCATCATCATCATCTAATTGATTAATCAACTAATCATTTCAGCTCTACAGTGAACTGGCTGGTTTTCTGGGTAAATAATGAAACTCCGGTGCACAGTGGGTCAATACCTGCGCAATATAAGGAGAATCGTGGATGCAAAACTCTGACTTTTAATAGATTACAGTTACATAGCCACTTCTCCCAATGATTACTTGGTCTTATGCAGAGACAGATACAGCTAAAGGTTACGCACAGTGATGTGTACAGTCATGCAGGAGGATGAGGGGGGGGGGGGGGGGGGGTCTCTCTGCAGCCAGGGGGCGCTGGACTGAAAGCTTCACACTGACCTGGAGCTGTGATGAACTGCTGGGTCCATCCCAGAGGAGGGAGACTGTCCTCCTGCAGCCTGCAGCACCGGAGCCTCGCGTCAGTCGCAGCGCAGCTCATCTGCAGGAAGCAGCCACGAGAGAGCAGCTAGCATGCGCGGACAATTCACGTAAATGGAGCCTTTCACAAGGAAACTATATCAGCGTCTGCTGTTCTTTGTCTTTTTTCTTCCAGTCTCAGGTAAGGAGAGCTTTCACTGGCATTTGGCCTTGATAGTGAAAACACTTAACCATCTGAGTGTTTCATCACTGCGAGCGTCCGTCATGAGCAGGAGCTGATCTGTAACTTTAACTTGTGTGATGATAAGTGAGCATGAAGTTAAATTATTCGCTGAAACGACACGAAGGGCTAAATTATATTGACTGGGTGAGTGTTTCAGCTGATTCAACTCTGTCAGTCACAGTCAGCAGTTCAATATAAAGTGAGTGAAGGGTTTTTAAGGTTTTTCATCATTTCACCTCTTCATTTTAACCAACTACAACTTTTTTAAAAAGATCTTTGTTAACTTCATAGATGTCCACTTAAGTATATAAAGAGATAGTATTAGCGATATTAGAAGTGTTGCAGATATTAAAAAAATATTTCAGTATTTTGGATAATTTAAGGATATAGATAAAGATGTTTGAGATGAGTCGTTAGGGCAGAGCAGACAGGTGTAATATGAGTATTTGTGTTGTAAAGTATTACAAAGTATTTCGCTGCTGTTTAACTTGATCTTCTGGCCAGAATCATACAATTACAGAGCTGAAAACTGGGACCAGATGTCCGGCGAAAACAGTTCACTAATACAAAATCAACACATATATCACACACAGAGCTGGTGTAGGAGATAAAAGAAAAGATACAGGCTTCATGCATGTCTCTCTCCTTTGATATGGGAGGAAGTCCTTGGTGTAAGATGAAAGTATTTGCAGGTTGTAATGTTACTGAAGTGAAGAACCTGCAACTTGTTTTGTTCTGATATACTAAATCATGGCCTTTTTTAAGAATGACACAGTGTCTCTCTGTTCAGTCCTCAGAGGTCACATTAATGAAACATTACGTAAAGGTCACGCTGAGAGTTGGGTAATACTACAGAGACTAATAGGATCAACTGTTTCACCTTCAGCTAGTGACTTTACGAGCCATAAGTTATTGGATTGAAGTGGAGCAGAAAGACTTTATAAAGCTACGATGTGATTACAGTAAAGGACGGTAGACCTCCTGCTGGCTGCTACCTCCAAGCCCCTCAGATGTGATACTTTACCTTGTTGGGATGTTTTAATGTGTGTCACACTTGTATCCGTCTGACACTGTGGACACTGATAATACCCACCCACAGGATATTGAGCCACAGCCTCCAATACATGTAATTTTCACAAAAAAAGCATGTGGGGGTGTAAGTCCTGTAAACTCTTTATTGAACTCCCGACAGTGCCCTGCTCCCCTGCCCTGACAGAGGGCCCGCATCCTGATGACCACCTTCATTTCTCATGTGCTTCTCTGTCTGTTTCCTCTTCTCTTTCTGCAGGTGTTTTATGCTTTAGTGAGTTATTTTTCATCAAGGAGCCCCATGATGTCACTGTCATGCGAAAAGAAGCTGTTATTTTGGACTGTCAGGCACACGGGGAGACACCCATTGACGTCAGATGGCTCAAGAATGGAGTGAAAGTGATGGAGAATGAACGGGTGTACCTGCTCTCCAATGGATCCCTTTATTTTTCGGAAGTGGAGAGCAGAAGAGGAGACAAATCAGATGAAGGGTTCTATCAGTGCCTTGCTCAGAACAAGTATGGAGCAATCCTGAGCCAGAAAGCCCGTCTTACAATCGCAAGTGAGTATCATGCTGGAACCACACTGGAAACGTTACAGTGTGGAGGCCATGTGATGCGATGTGGTGTGAGTGAAGAAGTCACATCTCTGTAGTGTTACTGTTTGCTACCATGTACTTGCAAAAATCATCAATCAAATCTTCCTGCACAAATCATGCAAAGAGATTTAAACTTAACATTAACACATTAATCTTCATTGTATTTATTTGCCTTCTTTTGCTGCTCAGTGTTGCATTCAGGGCAGCTTCGGTAGTGGCAGCAGGAAGAAGGGACAAAGTCTTCAAAGTTGGAGCCCAAAAACATACTGTTTGGAAAGGGAATATGCCCATTGGTGTGTTAATGAAGGAGCAGGAGATTTGAAAGGTTAGGAGCTGTCCAGGATACCGGCTCGGCAATGCTAAAGAGCAGATGACCCCTATTCACAAGCCGGGGCTTTCATGTTATTGCACCCTGATCGCTTGAGGAATTGTTCTTTTGGAATGCTTTCTCCTCCAGCACTGTGCGAGTTGGCCTCGTATTTGAAGGGGGGAGTAGAGAAGCTTCAGGCAGTGTTAGTCTTTCGGGTCCTTATATCCCCTCCTCCTACCCTGCAGGCCATGCATCTTGCTGTGACACTCTTTCAGAATGTATGTTAACCTTTTTATCGTGGATACATTGCATTCACATCTGTACTAAAACATGCATTTTTAACATTTCAAGCAAGACGTTGAAATTTAATTTGACATTGATTTTAATGAGGCAGAAAATAGCTGTTTTGCATATCTTGTCCTGGTGTTGTGATCCTTGTTTCAGTTTAATTCCACGGTGGAACATGTAAACCTTTGAAATATCTGTTAATGAACTTTGGGTTAATCAAACTTTGTATAAAATTGAGTGCAAATAGTGTGAATTGTTGATTTTCTTGAGGTTGTACCTACATGCAGTTCTCCTTGGTTGACATCCCAGCCAATCAAATGATTTCTGGTACTTAAAAGTATATGTAGTTATATTAATTAATTGAGTAGTTTACCTGCTTTATTGAAGTTAAGAGGTGATAAAGGCTGCCTGTAAGCTTTACTAGTCTGTTTAAAATGGCACTTAGACATGCTTGAGGGTCTATCTGGAAGCTCATAAAATTTGCACATACCTGAGAAATGCTCAGTTGAAGGACACAGAGGGAGCAGTGGGGGTTGTTGTGAGTGGTGTGCACACACACATACGTGCACGCACACAATTGTGAATTGTCGTTTCCCAGTACCTCTGCCTTGCCCTGAGAGTCTAAATGACCAAACTTTATTGCAGGCCTCACCAGGTCAGTAGGGGCTGGAGGCTTTGCACATAATTGTTTTCTGCCTCACTACTTTGGTGAAAGAGTGAAAAGCTTTTCACTCTAACCGTTTTTGTCCAGATTACCCCCCAGTGCTTGCAAAAGAAAGGGGTTTCTTTGGTGGCAGTTATTTGTCCGGGTGTCAGTGGATGGAACAGCTGGACCTGTTCACCACAGCAAGGCTAATTACATTAATTGTAAAAGTTAAAGAATGGAGGTTGATTCCGAGTTTACATTTTCATTGAAATGTCAGTGTTGCAATCCTCATTAAACACCATGATTCTCTTATTGTATGACCTGCCTGTTGTGTCAAAGTCTGCAGAGAGATGTTTGCAACGTGAGCGTGTCATTTGTCTTTGATCTATTTTAAATGGAGAAAGACTGCACATGAAATTGAGCTTATTATGAACCTTTTAATAATCCAAATGTCACTGTTTCCTGAGGCACTTTTCTCAGGCTTCAGTGCCTCCTTTCCAGGGCTGTACGCACACAGTAGACGTGTGCAACCATTTCCCTCCAGATAGCTTAGTTCTTCATAAGATGTGAGTAAAGGTAATGATCATAGGGATGTTTTATACCTCAAGTGCAGGAACGGTCCCACTTGTGAGCTTTTTAATCCGACGCTGATATGTTGAAGCTGTGGACCGGCTAGTCCTTGAGGAATGTGATGGTGATGGAGGGTAACCTGAAACAGTGGGTTGCTAAAGCGCAAAGGTGAGGGGACTTAGCCCTGATGAAAAGGTATGTGACACATGAGACACATCATGTGACTTTTGTCAATAGACTTCAGATTGATGGGGATTTCAGTAGAGAGATTGCCTTCTGAGTTGGCTCTCTTTTTTTTCTCTCCTTGCACCGTGTGATCACATGTACATAGGGCAGGAAAATAGAGGGAATTGTCAGATTTGTCAAAAACTTTGATGGGTATGGTTCAGTTGTCGCCCACAAGTTGGTGTAAATTTGTAAATTTGGGGCTATTAGGTGGTGAGAATTTCTCAGAGATGTCAGCATTGCAGTCTGGAAAGTGTCAGACGTGCTGATAGTTTTTATCCAATCTTTTACACCTTGGTCACCTTCAGTCATTGGACGCCTGGTTTAGTTATCAGAGAAATAGCCAAGCAAATGTTAGGTATCTTAGCTCTCAGGCCCTCTAAGACATGCTGTGTCCACCAAACAGCGTTGGTGAATCACTGATTTTTAATGTGAAACTGCTTTTTTCAGTGTTTCTACGCAGACACCTCTGTGGATAATTCAGCTGCCGGTCAAAGCCTCCTGAACGTCTGGATCATAAGTTATCAGAGAAACTATCAAAACAAAAGTTAGCCGTCTCAGGTCCCAGCCCTTCCCTGACGTCCTGTGTCCGCTGCATAGCGTTAACAAAAATGTGATACTGGTTTATTCTGTGTTTTTACTGGTTATAATCACCTGATCTGTTTGTTTTGGAGAGGAGGCGACTTCTTTGGATAATATGACTCCCAGTAAAAACCCTCTGAACGATTCACACTGAAGGAATCCAAAGTGGGAGAAACTGATGAAAATGGTGATGAAGATAACAACACGTTAATTCATGACGTCACCAAACCCTAGCGGCAGAAGTTATAAACTTTACGTTTAGTGGGACAGCTCAAAGCTTGGAGTCTTGTTTTTCTCCTCTGCTGGACACGAAAGGTTACCATGGCTCCCCTGAACAGCGAGCCTCAAGGTCAAAGGTTTCTTTAAATTGTTCAATAGATGGGGGGCAGTGAGACAGAGTCTAGTTTTATCAGTTGCTGCAATAGTCATCAGTGGCTCTACTTTTCTTTTCATAAACATCTTTCTCTGTTTAATCTGGCGTATTCACATACATTTTATTTAAATTTCAGTTTTATTTATCTGCCATCAACTTATTTTTCTAATACACCACGGCAAAGGATAACAGTGTTGTTAAAGACAGAATGTAGCTATTTACAGATTGACTTCTTTAACTCCATGTTCTGATCTGGAGATTAAAGACAATGAAGCCACTGTCTGTGGTGAGTGGAGGGTTGCTGTTGAATGATTGGAAAACTTTGTAGCAGAGATAAGAGATTGGAGGAGGGGATGAATGCTCCTTCCAACACCACTCCCCCGCCACCATGTCAGTGCCTTGAGAGGTCACGCTGCTCATGGGAATAGTTCTTTGTTTAGCCTGGCCAGTGGTCACTTGACTATCCTGCAGCCTGTGTGGAGCAGCAGCACATCTGCCAACCAGCTAGTGATTGATTTGTGGGCTCTTTCAGCTTTGCATTCTTTTCCTTCTTGCTCATCAGCCCTTTTTTTTCCAGAGCCTTTTATTAATCTTCAGTGGGGTCATTTAACATTATGAAGGACTCATTACTCAATTAAATAATGGTGTCTCTCAGTAGGAGTTGTAGAATGAACAAATGTGAAATTAACTTATTTGGGTATTACATGCATTACGTTACGTGCACTCAAGTTCACAGGAACAGGACCTGTGAGAGGGGTACATGTAAAACTTCTGAGGCTTGTTTTAGTAAATCAGCGAGGAGAGCCGGCGAAGAGCCTTCTGATGCTGAAGGCCATCAATTTAACATATTGCCGGCAGGATCAGGAGAGGATGATCAATTTTAATGTCTCCCTTAAAGGATGGGACCCTGGGGGGGTGGGTTGGGCTGTGGATGGTTGGGGGCGTCGTTGCCTTCCACATAGCTGAGGAGCTGAACACAAATCATCATCCACAATGTTAAAACTGTTGAGGTGAATATACCGTCACTGACAACACTGATGACATCTTTTCTGTTGGTTAGAAATTTGAAGAAAGGCTTTGGATTTATTTATTATTTATCATTTGAATTGAAAGCAAGAAAAGTATTGTCACAACTAAAAAGACCAAACAAACCAAAACTGATTGTGGAAGGTATTTGTAATATCCCTTGTTAAATTTGAAATGGGAAAAAAATATAGGTCTTTTTGGTTAAGGTGGAGAGTTAAATGGACTCAAAAAATTCTTCCTAGAAGGATTACTAAAAGCCTGGCATCCATTACAGTGCAACATCAGAAAAGAAATCAGCAAGTATATTCTGTAGCTCTAATAGCTCTCAACATGCAGGTAAAGTATGCTATGCTGTGTTGTGCTTGAGAAACTGACCACAGTAACTAGAGGAGAGAGGGCTGAACTAATTCCTGGTATTTGTAAGGGAACCTTTGTTTGGGCCTGACCTGTCCACTGACCTTCAGTCTGTTGAGGTGCAGGCTTCAGCAGGCCCATCTGTTGCAAGCTGAAGGGAAGCAAACACGGCTTTGCAGACTCATGTTTGTGTCTTCAACTTTGAATTTGGAGTTCTGGTCAGTGCTCTTACTTTCAGTCAAGCATGCAGTTAGTTTTAACTTTGTGATTCAACGTCGCATATTAAACTTATGCTGATTTAGAAAGAGAAAAATAGACTCTCCTGTCCTGAGGCAGTTTAAATTTATCATACTGTGATCAATTTAAGCTGTGTTGAATTTATCGCAGCAGCTGGACTGCACGTGTGTTTTATTTGTTGTAGTGGCAGCTACTGGCAGATGCCATTGATACAGCTGAAAAGGATATTATTACAAAACAGTATTTAAAAAATTTCACAGCTGGAGGGTGATGTGAGAGATTTTTAGTCAGTTGCAGGATAGCAGTGCTCATTTTGTGTGGTCAAGCATGGCTCTGCCTGAGTTGGGTGTTAGGCAGGATTTGTGGAGGTCAGAGGTGAGATTGCTGGGAAGGGCAGATGGTCAGAACAGTTTCGTCATGCTTTTCGGGATCAGGCAGAGGTGTTTATTCTGAGTTTGAATTTGCCAAAGTGCAAACAAGATCGAGGGTTTTATACTTTTGATGTAGTAAAGGAAATGGAAAACATACTCTCTGTGAAAGTTAAAAACATTTTTATCATTTCCTTTAGTAACACACAAAGAATAGATGGCTGAATTAGTAAATACGTATAATTAAAGTGAATCACAAATAGCTTGATGTGTTTGCCTTGATAATTTCAGCTGCACATTAGATGCCCCTTGGCAAACATCATCGCACAAAGCAGGAGGTCAGCCTTATATTTTCTGTCGGGAGGGCTCTGTCCAGTGCTCCACAAACCCTAGCAGTTATCGATTTTCTACCTTGTCTTAGTAGTTTATCAATAATCAATGATTATCCTGCTGTTTGTAAATCCAGCAGCATTTGACTGAACAGAAAGGCAAAGTAGAGAGGCAGAGGATCAGTGAGGCTCATCTCTCATGCCCTGCAGTCATATCAGTTCAGGACACTAATGGCATTTTTGTAAGAGTCTGTGTTAAAATGGGGAGGGGGAGGGGCCTCTGTTCACTTCTGTCTTCACAGCAAACAATCACAGTGGAGCTAAGAGGGGTAACAGCTCAGAGTGAATTTGAAAAAATTCAAAAAGATCTGATCCTAACAACAGTTTGTCCAACACGAACAATGTTAAACACAGAGACAGGATTTTCTCTGGAAAAAAAGTCATAAAAGTCATAATTCACTGAATGTTTTCTTTTAGCTGTCAGAGCTCTACTGCAGTTTGACACCAGAACACCTGGCAACACTGCCTACACACAGTCATCCATCATGGCCCCGGTAGACACTACTGTGTATTTATGACAGTGCAGGGATTTTCTCGAAAGCAAAGGTTACCACGGCGTGGTGTTGTATGTCTCTGTGGAAAAATATACTGATAAGGATGTTCATATCCGCTTCAGTACAAAGAATTAGGGTTGGCATTGTGCAACTCATAAACAAAGGTTTATGTTTATTTCATGTTTATTTGCTCAGTTAGGAAATAGTCAGTTAGATTTTCGTTTAACCATATTAAAAGTTGTCCACATATATGCATCTATTTGTTGGTTCCATGCAGCAACTTCAAAAGATTGCGGCAGAATAGAATGGTTTTGGGTGGTTTTTGATGTTCATCTTTCTGACAGACAGTACAATAGTGTTAATTTGATACCCTGCTTCCTGCTCCTTTATCGTTCTTCCTCCCTGAGTGCTGATGATTCACTGCAGCAGAGGAAACTCCAGCAATGGGCACAGAGGCTAAAGAGCATCACAGTGTGTTTGTTTACCCATTACTTAAGAGTTGATAGTTTCATCCTAAAAGGGGTATTGAAACAGACCCACTGAAATTAGAAATAATTTGGTTGTATACAAAGTTATACTTTACTTTTTTGATCCATTGAAAAAATCCCTTACAGTCTATTGATTTGTCCATCAATTCTCCCGGATGATTTGATGTATTTGTTGGAATGAATTTAATGTTAGCATGCTCTGATTTCTTTTTGGTGCTGTCAGTATTTGCTCTCTATCAGAAGTGTAGTGCAATTGATTTCTTTCAACAAATGATTGATCTCAGGCTTCTGCAGCTTTTTGAGCACAGAG
Source organism: Trachinotus anak (assembly GCF_046630095.1). Lineage (NCBI taxonomy): Eukaryota > Metazoa > Chordata > Actinopteri > Carangiformes > Carangidae > Trachinotus > Trachinotus anak. Next base: position 15,198,046 of record NW_027273862.1, on the reverse strand, counting down.
GGGGATGGGACAGCAGTGTGTGACCTTAATGGCTTGTAGGACTTTTATGGCCCAAGAGGAACCACTGTCAAAGGGAGCATTTATTAACAAAAAGAGCTAAAACAACATAAATTGTTATAAAATGCATACACTTCTGTTGGGTGTTTGGTTCACTATAAAAGGCTTTATTGTAATTCACGTCGGACCTCATTTGCTTGCCGCTCAGCTAGTGGCTGACAACAGCTCAGTTTCAGGGAAACCCTATCCATGTAGGATGTAACTGTTCCACTCCAGTCATCACCTTCCTGCAGCACTCAGCAGGTCTGTAGCTTTAGGTAATAGGGATCTCTGTTTTCTGACGTCCACTGGATCTGACTGAGATGGATGAATGTTTGAAGTACATCAATATGTTTGGAAAGGGGGGGGTGGTGATTCTGAAATAGCATCTGTAAAAAGAGTTTTTCTACTAATATTTTTTTTTTTATAAAAAATCTATATTTTTACATTAATAATGATTCAAATCCTTAATTATATTCCCTTGCTGATGTAAGAGCTTCTTCTCAACCCTGACTTTGTGGGCAGTTTTGTACTGTAGGGCTTTCACTGATTTCATTCTTGGCTTGGACTTCATGCCATGAAAATGCTGTAGTATTATGTTAAAGGTTTGAGACAACAAATGGAGTGAAATATAACACCATCTTCCACAACAAAGAAACTCCTCAAGGCAAAGGAGTTTCCTTTGACAAAACAACATGTTAGTGATAAAACCAAGAATACTTTCATGGTTGTAGGGAAGAATTCCCTACAAACTTTTTGTTTTAGAAGAAGCTGTACATCTGGGCCAGTACTCCCCTTACTGCCTTTTAACAAATGTTCAACCTCAGTTTGGTGCTGAAAAGGGTGAGAAATGTCACTGCAATACTACATACAACATTACATTGAAGTATTTATCGCCAAGCATGTGAGGTGATGGTCATCTGTTCTCAGTATGATCTTTATTGAGATGTTTGTGATTTTGAAAGTTTGACAAATTTTCAGACCTCTTTAAATCATCTGTTCAGGGCTGCAATTAACAAAGTCAGTTACTATGCTTTACTTTTAGTTTTATTAATTGACCAATCATTTAATCTATAAATAAAAGCCTAATACAATCACTTAGGTTATGTTACGAGGTTACGTTTTCAAATGACTTCTTTTGTTTGACCAACAATTCAACCCAAAGATACACAATTTACAATGATGTCTGACAAAGAAAAGACAAGACAAATTGTTTCAGTTCTACATCTATTTAAAAAGATTTTTACAAATGCTGGAACGCATACATACATAAAAAGTCTTTCATTTCAAATGTCTGATTTGTTTTTCTTTTTTGCTGCAGGTATCACCGCTTTTGCAATCCAGCCGATGTCCATAGTGGTGACTGAAGGCTCAGTCGCCAGGTTTTCCTGCAAAATCAGTGCCCACCCTCCTCCCATCATCACTTGGGAGCTCAACCGGGTCACATTACCCCTTGCCACTGAAAGGTATGCACACTGTCATTTTCAGTTTAATTTTGTGGAATTAATTTTTTACATTCTTACTCTACAGCAGATTTTTTTGAGGCCGGACATGAAATATATTCTGTAATAACTCATAGCCATTATCAGTTGTTGAAAATATTTGGTGTATACTTGCTCAATATTGTAAGTGATAATAGCTGCATCTGTCATCCAGAATCACAGTCTTGCCCAGTGGTGTTCTTCAGATACATGGAGTGCAGCGGGCAGATGCTGGCAATTACCGCTGCATTGCCACCAACATTGCCAGCCGCCGCCGAAGCACGGAAGCCACCCTCACTGTCACCCCAGGTATGACACGTAGCTCTCTTTTAATAAGTGTGTTCTGTGAAGAGCGTCAATAGCCAGTTTTGTAGTCTGTCACAAAGGTCAAACTGTGTTTCCTGCATATGACTATCTAAAACCAATACTACAGAATCACAGTTCACATTGACTCTACAAAACCGTATGCACTAAAGCTGCCCTCCTCCCTTTCTCTCAGCTCCCAGCCCCCAGCTTCCCCAGAGGCCCCGTATCATCGCTGGGCCACAGAACATTTCGGTGTCGCTGCACCAGAGTGCCATCCTGGAGTGCATGGCCACAGGCAATCCCCGACCTATCATCTCCTGGAGCCGAGCGGACAGCAAGTCTATTGATGTTTACAATACCAAAGTGTTGGGAAACGGCAACCTCATAATCACAGACATCAAGCCCCAGCATGGAGGAGTCTATATGTGCAGAGCCACCACTCCAGGCACACGAAACTACACTGTCGCCTCAGCCAATGTCACTGTTTTAGGTAAAGATAGAAGATAGAAAGAAGATTCAGTATACAGACGTTTGGCTGATATTTTATAATTCAAAAGGTTCATGTATGTATATATTTCTCACTGATGTTGTTCTTCAAAAGCACCACCCTCCTTGGTGGAGTGGCCAGAGAGCGTGACACGCCCCCGTGCTGGCACTGCCCGCTTTGTGTGCCAAGCTGAGGGAGTTCCAACACCTCAAATCACTTGGCTCAAGAACGGAGAGAAAGTTCACTCCAATGGTCGAATCAAGATGTACAACAGGTATCTTTCTCTCCATTTAAAGGATGATTCATGTGATCCAAAAATGTCCTTTTCTGACACATGAAATGTATTTGTTTTGTCTGCACAGAGATAATGAACAGGAACACCTTTAAGCCTGAGGCAGTGTTGAGCCACTCATTTAACAGTCATTGCTGACCAAAGCAATTTGAATAAATAATTCACTACTGTCCCTACAGTGGAAATGAAACTGAATAATTTAAAGCAGTGCAAATGGGGTTTTAGTTGGTTTCCCTGTAATTTGCTCCCGCTCCTTTTTCAACTGTCATTGCTTGTTAAAGGTAATTACTGAATGACTACATCCTGGGAAAGGAACCTCCCAATGAAGCCTTCTGTGTGCATACTCTTCATCTGTGTTTGTGTGTGTCCTCAGCAAACTGGTGATCAATCAGATCATCCCTGAGGACGATGCCATCTATCAGTGCCAGGCAGAGAACGAGCAGGGATCAGTCCTATCCATGGCGAGGCTCATTGTGGTGATGTCAGAGGACCGGCCGAGTGCGCCCAGGAATATCCGAGCTGACACGGTGTCGAGCTCTGCCATCCTCCTGGCTTGGGAGAGGCCTCTGTATAACTCAGATAAAGTTATTGCTTACTCAGTGCACTACATGAAGGCTAAAGGTGAGTTGTCTGTAAACAAACAGGGACAAAAAGGGAGGGATGAAACGGTTCATGTATGAAGACATTTTATGTTTATTATCTTTACAGGAAACAGGAGTTTAGGACCTTAAATTTTGGTTTGTACAGATTTCATATCTTGGCTTGGGCCTCTAACATGCTGTAGTATTATGTCAAAACAAGGTTTGAAACAACAAATGGTGCAAAATACAATCCTGGCTTTTACATCAAAGAAGCACCTCAAGGGAAAGGAATTTCCTTTGACACTAACTTTAAAAGACAACAAGAGAACATGTGTTGTGTAGGAAAGAATTTCCTACAAATTTTGTAAAACTGTTCATACATGAAGACATTTTATTATTATGATCTTTCTAGCCTCAGGAAACAGCAATACGGGAACTAAAATTTTGCCTCTTCCTGTCTACAAAGTATAATGTAGGAGCTAACCATGTGTTGTGTCAATGCTATGTTGGTGGGCAAAGTAAAAAAAAAAAATCCTTCAAAATGAAATAGAACAACATTTTTTTCTTGACAAATGGGAGTTTGTGGAGTTTCAAGATGCAGGGTCCCTTCCTTTTGGCTGATAAAATGCAGGATGCAGACAGAACTATTCACAAAAAGCACAACGGTTGCAGTGTGGCAGCAGAAAAGCCTGAAAGCCTTTCAGCTTCCCTGGGAACTCTTGCTGCTGACAACAAGAGTCACATTCAAACAATGCAACATTTCAGAAAAAACTTGAGCTTGTTCATTCAAGCACTGCGCTTAATTATAATGCCACTGACTTCCATTGGGGGGTTGAGACTTACAGAATTCACCAAGTAAAAAAGAAACACCTGCTGGATTTTGTTGGGGATAAGGAGGTCAAAATAAAAAGAACAAGCTGAACAAATTCTCTCTGTTTTACTCTTGAATAACTGGAATCTTTCAGGGATTTTCTGCACTTGATTTAGTGACACAATCTCCTTGGTCCCAGTCACAAAGCATGACTGTTCGCTGACATTGACAGAGTATCAGACTGTTAGCTCTGCACCTGAGGTTGCAGACAGAGAGGCTTGGCACTAAATGGAGGCTCTACCAAAAGGAAGAACTAATTAGTCCGTGTGATGGAGTGTCTAAAAGTGTGAATTGTATGAGGGCAGTGGGAGATTGTGAATTGGACAGGAAGGCAGACTTTGTTAGTCTTTTGAGGGAGGCTTACTGACGCATTCAGACTGTGGAGAATGCTTTTTTGTTTACGTTCAAGTACCTTGTTTACTAGGTCAAAAATCAGACCAGGTAGTGTTTTTTTCCTCAGGGAACAAATACGTCTTTCGTGTGACATGTGGAGATGAATGTCAGTTTGTTTCAACAGATATTGCAGGAAACAAAGACTGTAGCTGTACAATATTTTGTAATGCCATGATCATGCACGAAAAAGATATGGAATTAGAGGCAAAATTGTATTGGAAAGTATATGGACCATTGTCTTATTTTGTTTCTGAACTTCACCACAGGTGATAAGGGTCTGCACATATGAAATTATAAAAACATACTATAATTTATCAAAATAAATGTGAAAACTTGCAAACACAAAAAAGAGATTTATCACAAGACTGGGCAATTTGCTTTTTAGAAAAAAAATGCTTCTCATCCAGAAGTGCTGTTCATTTGGTTTACATTGATAAGAAATTGTAATTATTTAACTCTTTTTATGATTGGTTGCCATTTTGTCATTTGTCCAGGATTAAACAACGAGGAATATCAAGTTGTCATTGGAAATGATACAACTCGCTACATTATTGATGACCTCGAGCCGGCTCGCAACTACACCTTCTACGTTGTTGCCTACATGCCCATGGGAGCCAGTCGTATGTCGGACCACGTGTTCCAGCACACGCTCGAGGATGGTGAGGCATACACCCAGTGAAGATCATAGACAATAAAGTCTATCCCACAGTAAAATCTAAAAAACGGGTAGGGAGAGGAGTAATTGATCTTTTGACGGTCTGTTAGACTCTTGTTATTCCAGTGGGACCTCAGACCTCAAACTGTTTGTGCAGTGAATTAGCTTCCTTGTTGACATGAGAAACAATCAAATTATTTTTATGCTGTGTGTGTGTGTGTGTGTGTGTGTGTGTGTGTGTGTGTGTGTGTGTGTGTGTGTGTGTGTGTGTGTGTGTGTGTGTGTACAGGATGTATATACAGTATATCTATATCTGTATGTCCCATCCCCCTGGAGTGTTTTTGCTCTCCAGGCAAAACTAATTTGTTCACAGTCTTGGTCTGTGGGTCAAAGGCTGCCATGTGTTTGTTCTTCATGACTGAAGTTATTAAAATAAATTACATAGACATCTGTGCACACAGGGTAAGCTCAAGGTCACTTTAAATGAGTACTTTGATAAAGAAAATGTAATCCACATTTAATAAGGGAGAAGTAAATGGAATTACCTTAAATGAGTTAATCATGCATGGTCATTGGTGTCAGATTTTCACATTATTATTTCTACTGTAAAGCAAGATGTGTGGCTGTATTATGATTTGAGAGTCGTTAATATCACAGCTGTTTCCACAACAAACTGCAGCCACCGTGATATAATTTGTCCTCCAGTTTCAGGGTCCGTTTGCATTAGGGTGGACAAAATGGATAAAATCCTATGTATACTGCAATATCACAATACTATACATTTCCTGAAAAATTGATTGAAAAGCTGTTTGTGGATTAAATAACCAGACAGGAATGTCTGTTTTGGTTACTCCTTCAAATCCAATACTTGATAGGTCAAGGTAATTTATCATATTGATTCAAAAGTGCCATGAAACAGTGTTGCTCATGGATTTCCACAATGGCCTAATACAACCAAGGATATTAATGGAATTGGTAGGTTTTAAATGGTTGACAAAACAATATTTTGTCACTTTATATATCCTCTCATTGCTCAGCTCTCATTTGTATCAAAACTGTTTTCCTCTGGACTGGTGCAGTATGTTAGAAATCTGAACACAGTGAAGATTTTTCATATTTTAACTTTAGCTCACAGATGTATTTTTTGTGCATTATCTGGTGGGTTGGTCATCGTAGTTTTGCTGCATGATAAAGGACTTCTTTCAGTCTTAACCTTCCTCTTTTGTTCATCCACAGTTCCCCTCCGCGCCCCTGAGCTCAGCCTAACCAGCCGTAGCCCCACAGACATCCAGGTTTCTTGGCAGCCTCTCCCAGACAAGCTGAGTCGAGGCAGAGTGTCTGCCTATCGTTTGTCCTATCGCACCAGTGCTGAGAATACAGTCTCACAGATAGAACTACCTGGAGAGAAGACCCATCATCTCCTGGAGGACCTGCAGCCGGACACCATCTACCTTCTGCGAATTGTTGCTGCCACCAGTGTAGGGTGGGGGGAGCAGTCTGCCTGGACGTCTCACCGCACTCCGAAGGCATCCAGTGCTCGAGGTACAACATTAGGTGGAGTTGTTGTCATGATTTCTGAAATAGCAGTGTGTAACGACAAATATGAAGTCATCATTTTGTAATTTTCTGAATTTCAAATGTGACACATTGAAAAATGCTGAATTATCACTGAACTCCTCAGTTTAAACGATGGGTCAGAGCAAAGAGAAGAGCTTGCTCCAATAATCTTGTTAAGGCATTGCGTTTGTTACTCTGTGACCTTTGCCCCCCACTGTCAGTAACACTGGAAGGGCTTCAGTCATGGGTCATAAAGGGAGCAACTCAGGCCTCTGGGTGGGAAAGAGTATATGGCTGTTTAGAGCTACATCTGAAACTTTGGGGCGGGAGGAGGGGAGACTTTGTTTTTCCTGCCCATCTCTATTTCCCCCTGTCTCCAGTTTAAACTCACACAGGAGTCTTCCATTGGTAAACATTCTTCTCATTTCTAAAATAAAAAATGTGTGAAATAACTCCTTTGACTGTTAGTGTGGTTGTCTTTGGTCTGCACTGAGTGTGAAACAGCTGGTGAGGCATCAGATGGTAGTTTCACTTTTCAAAGAAAAAGCTGGTCAGGAACCTCCTCTGTCCACATAAACACTTGAAACAGTAAATACTTGAAGCAGCAGACATTTTCCAATTTTCTGAGAACAAGGATTGTGTTTGATGTCTTGTTTGTGCTTTAAATAAAACGTATGGAATACTAATATAGTTTGTTTGTAGTTTGATAGTTGGATGTTTATCTAGAGTGTTTTTGTAATTGTGAAACTGAAAAGACTCGTTTTAGCTTAGGATCATAACTCCATCCTGTAATGTCATTATCAAAATCTTTTTTGACTCTTTTCTCTACAGTTCCTCTGGCTCCCGAGCTGCATTTGGAGCCTCTAAACTGCACCACTATTTTGGTGGGCTGGCAGTTGGCACCCAGAAACTCAGCTAGTGTGCAAGGCTACAGGCTCTTCTACCATGAGGAGAGCCAGCCCGAGAACGCCCCGGTTCAGCTACGAGCTTCAGATAATAGACACACCATTGGAGGCCTTGGTGAGTTTTGTTCTACATCATTTGATTTGCCTTCTGCCTTTATGGTACACAGGTTAAAAGCAGCAGCAACAGTTGACTGCCAAGCTTATGAGTGATTAATTGGCTTAAGTCTTGTCATGTGTCGAGCAGAGATTCATGAAGCGTGGAAGAGAACAGCACCACATCCCACTTCCATGACCTCCCAACCTCTGTGAGGGGTTCTAGTTTTTGTGTGTGTGTCTTTTCAACAGCTGCTGGATGGTGTTTGGGGCATATCACAGCTCTTCTGGCCTTTAGGTCAGATTCATTCTGGCTTTTTTGTTTGAGAGAGTCAAGGGGGCTCAGGCCAATGCAGTGGACAACTGACCATCTGTGGCCGAAGCGGGTCAACCAGGTGGTCAGCAGCTGACTTGTAAATCAGGAAGCTCAGTGCTAGAACAGGATCAGAAAGAGAGAAAGAAAGAGGTGGAAGGACTATAAATTACTATAGGTGTTAACTCTAACTCCTGCAGGCATTTAGTTAGTTAGATATTTAGTTCAATGGTTTAAACAGTACTACATCAATGCTAGTGCACTATGCACCAACTACTCCCATTTCTACTAATATTGCTGACACTAATAATAATACATTTATTTATTACATTTCTTCCATATTATTTATGTTTTATGTTGTATTGGTTTGTGTAATAATACACCGGACAGCTGTAACAAACTAATTTCCCTTCGGGGATGAATAAAGTCATCTATCTATCTATCTATCTATCTATCTATCTAATTTCTTAGCAGTTCTTAAAGGTCACCTGAATGTTAAAGGCTCCTTCTTGCTCAGTCAGATCACTCTGAATATTGAATAAATGTTAAATGGGAATAAGAGGAAGCTTCAATCCCAGCTGATGATTAATGTTAAAGCTATCAGCAAGATTGGGATCAAACATCAAAAACAGAGCTTTAGCTGAATAAAAAGAATGATCTTTTTGTTCCTCTTTGATAAAGGAGCTTTGCAGGGCTGTGTTTTGAAGAGAAGGAAGCTGTTTTGTGGAGGCTGATTTACTATGTGTTTTATGACTGCTTTGAGCAGTGTTGCTGGAGGAGCATTGACATCAAAGACCCCCATTGTGTTTGGCTTTGAGAGCCACAAAGATAGTTTATTAGCCAAGACTTTAAGGAAATGCAAGCTCTCATCAACTGAGTTGTAGGCCAAACAATGAGCTTGGCTTGTGAGCTCACTATCTTGCAGTTCTGAGATTTCATCCTCATGAATTAGCTGCAGCTCTGTGCACAAGGAGATATGTGTAAAATGAAGCATCTGACCTGTGTGGCAACACATACTGCAGCAGAGAAAGCCCTGCTGTGCTGTGAGGAATCTGACTAAATGGTTTTGAAGCTTTTCACCAATTATTTCTTCCTTCTTCGAGACATTACTTTTTGATATGATTGTAGCTGCACCATTATTCAAAGGCAAGATTGTGATTGTGATATAGCACAATTCATATTACAGGTAGTTGCACTGTTTATTAAGATTTCAAAATGGATTGAAAGCCAACTTCAAAAAATTGAATACAAGAAATTTAAACGGGTATACAAATTTAGAGGCAATCCTGATATAAATCAATGCTAAATGCTGAAAGCTAATCTGATAGTAGCACAAATGAAGAACAGTCATAAAATCAAGTAAGTCACTCAATATTATAATTATAAAGCCCTAATAATATTTGAGCAGTTGAGTCAGTTGATTGCTAATGATCTTAACTTTTCATTTGCAAGAGGAAGAACGTGTTATTTCTTCTTTGAAAAGTCCACCAGGGCAAAGCAGCTTCTGTGTATCCAGAATGATACATATATATTTAAGGAGATGTGCATTTTATGAGCTGATAGATACGTAATAAGATAATAAAATACTTTAGTGTACTATTTAATCGTAGTACACGTAGTTGTCTCAGCTACAGCCTGTTAGTTAGTGCAAGCTGTCCTCTTCAAATAATGACAACTGAATCGAGAGAGAGGACAGAGCTTCAGCTTATTCAAATTTCTCTGCTGTGCTGTAACAGTGACATGGCATTAATGAGCAGATCAGGGTAACCCCGTGAGGATTTTTTCACAGATTTCTGAAATTTCTGTTCAGGTTGCTCCTGCTTCCTGCACTTTTATGCTTCAATCATTGCATTGCAAGATATGTTGGTCATCCCCCTTATTATGAGAGAATATTACACTTTTCAGTTTCTTTGACAGATTACATCTGAGGCATTATTTGCAATATTTTAAACTGCATATTGAAAATTTGAAGCAACAGATGCTCTGATACAAGAGAGCACATTTTGTGTCCTCAAGGCTACCAAATGCTGAATGTTGTTTTTTCTCAGCAGGTGATCTCTGCAAATTAAATCTGCTTGTACTGTAAATGGCATTTCCTATAATTGCTGATATGTTGTACACAGCAGCCATCCCTTTTTTGCCAATAACATTGATTTCTGAACTACGAGCTGTAGCAAAACTGGATACTGTTGATCTAGCTCTGTGTACAGCTGTAGAAGGACATGGTCTGAGCTGGCAGTTAAATTATCACTTATGACGATCCAAATGATTGAAAGCACACCCTGAGAGACAGGAATGTCTGTGAGAGGCTCCAGTTGGGTATAAATTTGACCTTCCCTTGCATGTGTATTCTCTGCATGGCCCATGAGAAGAACATGTTGTTATAGTCTGGGTTTAAATACCTCTCATACCTGTTGGCACCAGGCGGAGCTGTGTCCATGACTGTAGATTTATCTGCACAAAACATTTTTAAAGGTCATTTTTGCTTAAGTTAGGTCTGTGTGTATGTGTGTTGATTTGTGTGAGTAAGGGCAAAAGAGAACAAGAGGGGGAATGATAGATGCTGGTGTGAGGGTTCATACAGGAGTTGACATTTATGGCCTCTGTTCAGGCCTGGTTTGCTGCAGCCTGGGGGGCCTTTTGCAGGGCTGAACAAAACCTTAGAGGCCAACGGGATCTGCATTTTGGCTGTCAAAAAAGGGTGACTACAAATGTTTCAAATATGCCTTTTAATACAAACAGCATAATTTATGGGAATGAGGTCATGTGTGATTTATCCCAGTGGGAAGGACAGCAAATGTCTTCACTCAAGGAATAGCATCCGAAGCAGAATTTCCAATGCTATATAAAGTAGTGCTGAAACAATGATCTGATTAATTGAAAATTAATTGGCAGCAATTTTGATGGTCAGTTAGTAATTTCTGTCAAATCAAAAATGCCAAATATTAGTATTCCTAGATTCTAAAATGTGAGGATTTGTTGCTTTTGTCTGTTTTACATCATGAATATAATTTGGTTTGGGACTGGTTGACAAGACAAGACATTTGAAAATGTTACTTTTGGCTCTGAGAATTTAAAATCTCTTTAAGTAGTGTATGTTATAGATGGATAAGTGACATTCTTTGCTGTAGTTTGTGTACACCACAGGATATAATGACTAGTGATTTTGGTCACATCATATTGTTGATGAGAGCTTCAGGTGTCTGCTCCACTGGGTGAAAAACAAACCTGTCCACTGAGTTTTCTCTTATCAGGAAACTGTGTCATCACCTATTAAGTGGCATTTTATTTTGACTCTTGGCGTTTCCCTGTTTTTCCACTCACTTCCTCTGCTTGACCCTCCCCCTTTAGAGAGAGCCCTGTAACCCCTCCTTTTGCAGGATTTAGCTTGCCAAGATTCCATGTCAAAGGTCGTGGCCCAGATGTCACAGCTTCCCCCCTCTCAGAGCTCCTCTCTCGCATAATTACGGCAGGCCCATTGTATTGTGGGGCTGTGTAGAGGTGCATACTACATGCCTGGTCCTCTTTAGAGGTGGACAGACTTAACAAAGTTCACAGAAACTTTAGATAACAAGGTGCACTTTGTACAGAAATGACAGACCCTGTGATTTTATTTATCTGTTGCAACAAGAAAAAAGAAATACGGCAAGAAAAGTTGCTTCTTAATATCACTGTGGTCATGGGAAAGGATTTTTCAACTCTGCACAAAGAAAATTTTGCTAGAAACTCATGATTAGTATGGTAGTATTTTTGTAGGTGTAGGTAGATGTAGGCAGTGAGTATCCATATGCAAAAAAAGAGGCTCGTCTCATATTCCACACCCATGACCCCAGATTCCTTCAAAGTTTTATCTTGGCCTGACCTGCTGGCCCTGGTCTGGCTCCAGTGAAACTCCTTAAGGCTGCATGGGGGTGGAACTAGCTCGACTTCAACCCCCCCCAAACTTTTTTAACCTCCATGGACACAGATTCATCTCCTGTGGTCTCCCTGTTCACTCAACCCCTAAATAGCTCATACTTCAATAAGAATTTGTTTGTTTTCTGCAGTACAGCAAAATATAACACTAGTAATAGGCTCAAGATACATTTTGAGTTAATTTGTGCAGAATTCATGTTTGAGCTACATTTTTGTGTGTTCCCGTAACGGGCATCTATAGTCCAGCATTTTACCAGTTAACAGTTCATATTCACTGACTAGTAAGCAGAAACTGTTTAGAAGTAATACTCATAATAACTTCAGTTTTTAATAAAACACTGTAACAACAGTGGAAGGTGGTTCCACTGTCACCTATTTAAAACTCTCTAACTGAAAATCAGAAAATACATTACTCATTACTACATTAATAGTATACTCTGAATTTCTTTACTTGCTTCACGAGTCAACAGATATGACTCACATTATATTTATATTACATGCAACATTTAAATTGGACCCTCATCATTATTCTTTTAAGGGTAAGAGGGACATTTGGTCGGATGGCTTTTGTTCAGCAGGGTCTGCGGGGTCACTGAGGCCTGCAACTGCTGTTGACCATCAGCGATGTCCTTCCCTGGGGATTTTGTCCGTCGATTTAACCCCCAGATTGTGGACCTAAATAGGAGTGGCCACTGACCACTGACCAGCCGGCCTTACTGGGGCTGGAGAAAGGTCCTTCTTATTTGCAATGAAAAGACTCGGTGACAGGGTGATGGATAGTGGAGCTCCTGTGTTCTGCTGCAGAAACTGACCAAAGGACTCACGACACTGAGCATCTGTCACACTGCCTAACCTCTCGTTCCCACCACATCATCAGACTCAAACTGACCCCACACCTACACAGTCCAGCTCTCCTTCATGTTGCAGTGCTGCTTCCTGTTGGCTGAAGGGAACACATTGTCATCTGGCACTGTGTTACAACCTGTGTTGAGTTATTACACTGAATTCAGAGTGATGGCGAGAATAAATCTCAGTGAAAGTTACCCAAGGTCCAGATATGAGACTCCGCATAGACTGATGTATTTTGCAGCAAAAAGTTTTAAGTTTGTTTTTCACAATTTTATGATGTGATTTTATTTATACATTTTGGTTTCTCTCTTTTTCTTAATGAAGACCCAAGGAAGAAATACCACTTTAAACTCCTGGCTTACAATTTTGTCGGAGATGGTTACCAGGCTGACCAGACTATCAGCACCCCTGGATGTGTCTGTAAGTCCCATAATATACTTGAGTGTGCCTGCTTCATGATGGTGTAGCTTGTTTTTGCTATAACCCAAAGTCACACAAATAAAATTATTCTCTATGTATCTCAGCCGTTCGAGATCGCCTTGTGCCCCCTCCACCACCTCCACACAATGTGTACGCCAAGACTAACAGTTCGACTGCCGTGTTTCTGCACTGGGGCCGACCAGCCTTCTCCTCCAGCCATGCGGTCAACTACACTGTCCGCTGCAACCCAGTGGGCCTGCAGAACGCCTCCCTAGTGCTCTACCTGCAGACGTGAGACTCTGTTCTTCATACCTGGCCACTTTTCATTTGAAGCAGCATTAATCTGTTCTTTTGGCCACCTGATGGCAGAACACAAACAGCTGAACATCACTTACAAGTTTCATATATTATGGCCTAATAAAGTTATGTTGAATATGTTAGCCTATATGTTATCTATAATCTATTGTTAATTGTTTCTGATCACCTGATGAACTATGGTATTGATTAGTGCATCACTAATAAACTTATGGATGCTACTGTTTGTTACTTTCCTGTTTGGAGAGGAAGGTGTCAGGGAAAGTGAAACCAGATGTATAACACATGCAGCTGTGGATTTGTGTTGTTTTTGTTGCTTATGCCATAGATCAGACCCCATTGTAACACAATGTTATATTATTGACAGTAATATGACATTTCATCAGTAGTTCATTACTACAGCCTAAAATCAGCCAAATCATATCACCTTAAGTGTTTCTTTACCATACTTAACAGCATGAATACTTTTCTGCCACTTGTTGGGGCAAAGTTTTCACACTGCCAGTACCTCTGTTGCCTCTCCACTACCACCGCCAGCACAGCTCCACATCACCATCTGCTGGCCATAATTAAAGGCGCCATTCACCCCAAAACATAAGTAGGCTTAAAATGAGCAGAGGAGTATCAAAAGTGACAGAAAGACTCTTTGACGTAAATGCCACTGAGTGCATTTTGTCAGTATAACCTGCACAATCAACAGCTCTAAACCTCAGCAAATCATATTGAACAAACGTACACGTATTGAGTGAACTGCTCCTTTAAGCATCTCTTGTGTCTTTATTCTGCAGGAATGAGCCGAGCCTCCTGGTGCGTGATTTGGAGCCCAACACCAAGTATGAATTTGCAATTCGTCTTCACATTGATCAGCTGTCCAGCCCATGGAGCCCTGTAGTCTATCAGAGCACTTTCCCTGAAGGTCAGCACAAAAACACTTTAATATCATTTGCTGTATATACTGCATATGAAGTGTACCATACAGTATGTTTCTACATGATTCTGATGAAAATTTATTTTAAAATGTTTTCTTCACTTGGTGCTAGAATGAAGATGTTAGAGTTGCTCAAGAGTTATGAAAAGACATCTTCTATTTTGACCTTATTCTTTTCATCCATCCACACACAGCGCCCATGCTACCCCCCTCCAACGTGAAAGTGACTTTGATTGAGGAGGACACTGCGCTGGTTTCATGGAAGCCCCCAGATGAACTCAACGTAGCTGTGACACACTATACCATCCTGTATGCCTCCAGAAATGCATGGATAGCTGGGGAATGGCAAGTGCTGCAAAGAGAAGGTAAGTAGGAGAGTGGAAAGAGATGTAGGGAGAAAGAGGTTTTACAAATGTGCAGGGGAGGGGACACACAAAGACTCTCTCCTGTTGAAGACAAAAGATCCATTGGAAATCAGTAATTCATCGTCCAGTCCATGTCTCTGTTCATTGTGATCTCTGAATGGTGCCAGGACAGGTCGAACTCACTCCAGTTTGGTGTTTTGACCCTTTTCACACAAAGACAACAGATTCCCATCAGTAGTGCAGCAGTGTCAAATGCATTTAGTTCTCTCCTTTCAGTTGTTGTTCAGTCTATTTGCATATGTTCCGGTGTTAATCTGAAAACAGAACTGAAAATGCAGTTTTAAACTCTAATCTCAGTGTGAATAAGCAAAACAACAGCACTCCATAGATTTTTAGAGTTTGTACATTTCCTGAGCTGCTATTCTAAGCAGAATCCTGTTTCTGTAGAATCTGTCAGAATTACATGTGCTGAATTGGTTTTCATCATGGACAAACTTCATGTCCTGTTTAACTGCACAGTTTCTAGTTGCTCTATTAATATATATTGTGTCTATAATTATGTCAGGGGCAAAAGGATGCAAGATGTTTTAAAGCAAGTTTCGCTGTATCATTTACAACAGACATTTTGCTTTTGAATTGCAAGAGTAATACAGTTATCTGGGAACAATTGCCTTCGAATTTGTGCTTAAAATAGGCCAATTATAGTTTGTATAATCAGTGGGACTAGTGTCAAACATATTGACAGACTCACAGAGATATTTAGTTTTAAGTTTATTTATCATATAATTATAAGATCACAAAAAAATTATTCATGTTTGATATGAAATAAAGTTAAGGTAGCGACGTTAGAAAATGAACACCTTGAATAAGTCATATAATGTTTTTCCGCTAACCCAAAATGAAGAAGTATTTTTCTCAGAAACAAGAATTAACTGTAAAGCTGTTGTTATATCTGGTTTGTGAGTCAGCGTGTGATTTTTTTAAGAGCACATAACCACTGGAAACACACAAAAAGACGCACAGAACTCTTCCTCTGTCACTGGTGAAGGGTTTAAAAGTGAAGCTACTCACAAAGCCCCTCCAGCTCAGCCCTGCCCCCTTTCATCTCAAAATCAACACCCAACCCCCTTCAGTCGCTGCTGGGACCCTGGTGGTTTGGACACTGGGTCATACAGGATAAGGGAATGTGCATGGCCCTGGTCCCCTTACCCCTCACCCAAGCTGATCCCACATAGCACCTCTCAGGCACTGTTCAGACCTGGTATTAACATCCATCCTGGGTAATCCCACCACAAGTGGACAGCTCTAAGTACAGGTGTGAACGCATCCAAGATGCATTGAGGACACCTTTGAGATCCAATCACTCAGACCACATTCAGAGGTGGTGTGGGCCAGATGTGTCCACATTCTTTTAGCAGTGTGAACGCCAAAGAATATCTGCAACGTGAATAATCAGATGTACACAACTATACAACAATACATAACAATAATTTGTGTAGGTTAATAACCTGTATGAGTTTTAGATATGTAACTACTGATTTCATAATGTGTCACCATGATACCTGTGACCAGATTAGACATTTTAAAAATAAATAAATAACTCACACCTGAAGCTTTTAATCACATTTCACAGTTTCCATCAGTTGATTATCATATGACCTAAGTATGTCATGGCAGTATGGATGTGGTTGAAAGATCCACATAAAGTAGGAAGTGGACCTAGACAAGGGTTTTTTTAAATCAAAGCACTATTTTTACATCTTTAAACTCTTCAAAATTGTTTCTATATCTTCAAAATTGTTTTCATGAATGAAAGGGCTAGATACATGAATTGATCAATCCATTTTAATATCATACTATTCATGCTTTTTTAACAGTTGTTCATACATAAGGGCTGTAATCATCTTGGTTAAACACCAGCGGTTGAGGTTAAGAACACAAAAGCCCTGTTTCAAAAATATATTCACAATGTGCAGTTAAACACCAAAGTTAAATCTCACCAACAGGGACTATCACTATGGCACTGCTGGAGAACCTGAGGCCTGGTCAGGTCTACTTGGTGAAAATTTCTGCATCCAATGACATGGGTGATGGACCATTTTCTCACACACTGGAGCTGACAGTACGGCCAGATCTCTTATCCAACCCCCGGCACTCCACAGGTTGGTGCCATCAACATTGTTCTTACAGAATCACTTGAGATGTTATGATAGAAGAATACTGAAGTTCCCTTTTGAAACTTAAACATGGTGATAACAAGTTATACCATAATCTGACGATGTTGCCTTCATCCTTCACAGCCTTTTCTGATGGTTTCTACCACCTGGACCAAAAATCAATGACAGGGATCACTGTGGGGGTGTGCATTGCTCTCATCTGCATCATCATCTGCGCTTTCATCATTGTCTGCAGAGGCAAAAACAGGTATGTCTGAATGCAGCAAAAGCTCAGTTTCCTTGAGTATCCTCTGTCTATAGTGACAAACATCATGTTTGTTTCCCTCCAGGAAATTTTCAGCTGTTAAAACATACAGGGGAGGAGTGAGCACATCTGCCTCGGCTGCAGGACGTCTAGGCTCTGCCGGCCAAGTTGAGAACACTGATGTGACTGTGCCAATGATGAGTCAAAACCATTTCATTGATGCCAAGGTACTTAACACTTACAACTGCATGTAAATCACAGAAGACCTTTCAAAAACTTTGAATTGATGGTTTTGCAGGCCTGGAAAATTTTTGAATATTGTTATGATATTGGAAAAGGTGAAATTGTAAATAAGGACGCTGATTATAAAAATCCATTAACCATTATAATAATACAGATCATAGACATTGGATATTTAATGAAAATAGCTTGAGGCCCTAATATAATCATAAAATCATAAAAACGAGTAGTAAAGTCACTGGAATGTGTACAACTTTTGTTGTATTCATCACCTATTCATACTGAAAAAAAAACTTTTTCACTTTTAGGGTGGAACAAATCTCATTATCAATTCTCTTGGTCCTGTTCAGCCCAGTGCTGAGAAGAAAAAGAAGTGGTTTTCCTTCAGCAATAATGTGAAAAAGGACAGTAAAGCATTACAGGTAAGACTAAGAATGATGAGTCTGTGTTTGTGAAATAGTCATCGGGACTAAGCACTGCAGAGCTCAATTCAGGCCAAGAAGGCACTCATGTTCCCCTCAGGTGCTCCTTATTTGCTAATTATGAATGAACTGTAAGGAGGATGTGGAGCTTGTTGTGTAGGTTTTTTATCGTGGAAATTTCACTCTAAGAACAATAAAATTAAGAGGAAAGGAAACACATTTGGTGAGTAGTATACATTAATATATAGCTTTCAGAACCCGCATTAAAGACTATAAACATCAAAATTTGTTTCAAAATGGCTTTCAAAGCTCCCACTAGTAACTTCTGCAGGTTTGCTTATGACGTTGAGACACCTTATGGCTATCTGTAAAACTGTAAAACTGGGTCATAAACACTCGGATAACTGGAGAAACACTTTCTCTGTGCTGCAGAATCTGAGGCATGGCACTGCCTCCTACCAGCCAGGCACCACAGTGCTGACCTATGAGGAGGAGTTGTCTGTTTCCCCAGACCAGCCCATGACTCTGCAGGCTCTGCTCGGGTGTCCTGGCGACACAGAGGGCTCTTCTAACAGCGAGGGCAGCCACGCAACCAGTGACTCAGGTCGATACTCTCATGACGAAACGGAGATGACCAACCTGTCGTCTGGTGCTAGTAGCCGTCCGCCGTCACTGACAGCGCAGGACAGCAGTGGCTCGGACTGCAGCGACCTTGCTGAAGAGCCGAACGAGCTGACAGAGGAGAGTCAGCCTGACCTGAAGTTAAAGGAGTCTGTTGAGAACGGCTGCTGTCATCGTGAAGCCCAGGGCAGTTCTCAGTCTGCACTCTCTCTAAGTGTGTGAGAATGTCTGCGAGTTTGTGTGCATGAGTTTTTGTGTGTATGTGCGTGTGAGTGTGTATGTGAAGGCAGTGGTATACCTTCTTTTTATTTTTTTATTTTCACTCCCTAACAGATAATTAAAGGAGTAGTTTGGCCTTCAGGGACATGTGCTCATTCACTTTGTGGCAGGGAGTTAGATGAGAAGATTAGTACCACTCTACCAACTTCTTAAATATGAAGCTATGGCCAGTGGCTGGTTAGCTTAGTTTAGCACAAAGACTGGAAGCAGATAGAAACAGCTAAACTGGCTCTGCCTGAAGGTAACTAAATCTGCGTACCGGCATCCTGAAAGCTCACCACTTAACATGTTATATCTCATTTGTTTAATCTGTACAATTTGTTCATTAGAGTGTTGTCAATCTCCTCATCTAACTCTTACCAAAAAAACGAATAAGTGTATTTCCCACAATGTCAAACTAGTCCTTTAACTATGCCACCACCAAGAGAAACAAGAAATAAAGGTGACAAACAAGAAAACATAACAGAGAAGGGGAGATGAGAAATAACTCAGCAAGCCAAGCTAAGGACAGATATGACAAAAATTCATCCACATAACCCTGCTGAGGTTATTTTCTGTTGCCAGTATACCACAGGCCTGACTGTCAGTGTGAGAGTACTGTAAACATAAGAGAGAGGTGTAAAGAAACAAAGAGAGATTTTTTCTTACATTTATCCTTTTTAGTTGGCAGGGAGGGTCATTTGACTTCTTTTGCGTCTTTCTTTTTCTTTTAATGAATGTCTTTTTTTTCTTTTAATTTGTGTATGTTTTTTTTTTTTAAAGTAAAATCTCACCCACCATGAATGTTTAAAAAAGACGGTCAAAAATGTGAAAAAGTGACATTTCTGACATTATTTAAGAGAGTTTATCACTGGAGCGAAAGGGAAGAGTGAGTCCTATTCGCTAATTATCTACCTCGGTTTACCTCCGGGTAAACTTTCCACTGTATATTTAACTACTTATACATACGTTATGTGATATGCTGCTTCAGTTACATTACATTTTATACTTCCTGATGACTTTTTTTCCTGATAGTCATCCATTTTGTCTTTTTCTCTTGCTTTGTCCTGATTTACTGGATGGTGAGGGCGCTGCAGCTTTCTCCTATTGCTCCAGCTGTTGTGTGGACTGAAGAATGTAAAACACACATACAGTTTGTTATTTATCTCCTCAGATGTTGCCGAGGTACTGAGCCAGTATTAATAATATTTTGTTCATTTTGACCATTATTGAGTAATGGTATGAAAGAAATTATGAATGTCAATGTGCAGCTGCCCTTGCTAATCCTGTTTTATACTACCTCATTTAAGAATTTATGTTGTTGTCTTATTGTTTTCCTAAACTCAGGGAACAATGTTTAGTACATTTGAAAAGTCATGTAGTGTTACATGGTGAACTGACAGGGTATCTTCTCAGTACTAAACTGTTGTAGTGTGTAATTGCCTACTAGAATATGCTATGAATGTATCTTTGACATTGTGTGACATTGTGCCGCCCTCCTCACAGATGGAAACCTCCTCTGTAGTTTCTCCTCAGGTCCTACGATGTCTGTTTTTACAACAGACCCTTTTGTTTGTTGACTTCTTCCTTTTTATTCGTGTAAAGATTCACACCAGAAGTGCTTGCAGTGGCATGTCGGTATAGAAAAGCTTTATAATTGGCCTTAATGTGGAAAGCATCCCTCAAATGCTGAAACCAAAGCTTAATCTCTATGAGGGAGAAGCTCCACATGAGGATGCAACACATGAAGAATGATTGCAGTAAAAGCAATGGAAGTGTTTTTAATCAGAGATGAAAGTGAAGAATTTGATGAACACCACAAAAAAAAACTATATTTTTGTTAGAAGATATGTACTACTGAGTACACATTGTAGTTACTTTTGTTCCAAGTAGTTTTTTGCTTTGCTGTAGAGTAGATAAAGATTAGCACTTGTCTGCAAAGTAGTTTTGTATTATCATCCAATGTGCAGCGGTGACTGTGATGCTATTACCCAAAGAGTTGTTTGCAACCTGCGTTTATTTTAGCCTCTCAACTAATCTCTGGCAGAAGGTTACTGAGGAATGTGAAATAATCGACTCACATTAGACCAAAGATTATGTGTGGCCTTGGAGATCAGTTGAGTTGCTGCTCCTCAAACAAAGCCTTGCACATTAGTGGCCTTGACCCACGACAAAAGGAGTGTAGAGAGTTGTGGGTTCAAACTCTGAGAAAGTGCCCGCAGGATTCACAGGCACTTAAAGACAACGGAGTGACAATTACTAATTAATCTTATGCACACGAGCCAAATTATCCTGTCACGGAGTTCCTCGAAAACTGTTGCAACCAGACGTCTGTACATTGTAGGTGAAAATAATAAGAGTTAAATACAGTATATTATATTGATTAGTAGTCTGTGTTGCAACAGTGCAGTATTGTGTAAAAATGCACCCACTGATTTTTCGCCTTGTGAATGAGTGAAAAGTAATTAAAATAATTTAGCAGTTTGTATTTGAGAGATTTCCTGGTTAGAAACATACATGAAGTACATTTTAATCAACAAATCTGTTAAGTATGTGATTCTGTTATTCAAATTTAATATCTTTATTTTGAAAAATATATCCATTTATGATCTCGCAGATGTAAGTTGTTTCAGTTTTGAATGATTTTATAGCATAAGAGAGATTTCAGAAAGGTCAGTGGATGTACAAATGTTTTCACATTGCTGTGTTTTTAATCAGAGGATTCTACAGAGGATTCAATCATGGGAAATTTTTGGGATAAAAAGTGACACAATCAGTTTAACTTTCTTTTTGAAGAGCAAACAATGTAAACCAAAGAATTTTCTTAAAGGTCACCGTTGCATATTGGCAAGAGATCCATTTTAAAGCCTCCCATCTTTGTGTAAAATGTTGTCATTTTCAGTGTTCTCTTACTCATTTTACAACCCTGTAATGTGTTGTACTACAAGAAAGAAGAATGAAAATGTTACTCTGTGTTTATAAATCACCATTTATTTTCACAAATTCAAGTTTTCCTCTTTTTGTATTTGTTATCTGTCAAGATAAAATGGATTTTTGATATAAAGAAGTTGCATTCATCCTGAAAAGAAGGATAGACATTTCCATTTTAACTTGAACCTTATAATGTATTCATATTACCTGTATTAGTCGAGCTTTTAGGTCTCAATCCTGAATCTGTAATCAGCACTCCTGGTTATTTTCTGAACTCAAAACACCATCTCGTGATAATTACACCCACGACTACTTGAGTCGTACAGATTCTGATTTTGGCCTTTTGTAGCTCACACAGGTACATTAGTGCTACCTCAGGTTTTTATTTTTTCATGTTCTTGTGATAGGTGCAGCTGTAATACACTTGGGTCATTATTGTCTGTGAGACTGAGGTCAAGAAGTACCAAGGACACAGAGAGCACCCAGGATGTTTTCCTGCTGCCTTTCATCTCATGAATGGTGTTATGTTGGAATTATGTTCCTGTCTGAGTATGTGAATTTAAAGGGTAAAACACAGAGTCTTTGTTCTCCCTTTTGCAGTAATGTTGTGTTTAAATAATGTGCGATGGAGCGCTGCGGGTCATTTACAGTCAAACTCAGGGGGACCCGCAGCTGCTTCTCAAAGAGAAAGCAGGTGTCAACTCTTGAAAACTGAATGTACCTTTTTGTAATTATTTTTGTTTTCTGATGTTTTGTTATAATTTGTAAGTTTGCCTTTGTCTGCAAAATTACTTGCAGGTTGGTTTTTGCCAAAAAATGTTTAGTTAGGAGATTTTAGACAGTTAATTATGAAAATATCTGATTCTCAGTTTAAATAATAAAGTTCAAAAAATCTGAAAAAAAAAGTCTGCTGTTGTTTTTACAAGACATGTTAAGCTCTTGTTTTGGTTAAAATGCAAATGGCACTCTACTTTCCTACTTTAATTTTTGCTTCATCTTAATATAACTGCAGCAAGTCTATTCTTTGTTTATCCTTTATATATCCTTATATGTTTATATACATGAGTTGGTGTGATTAGAGTAAAAATTGTGATGCCGGTTCATCATCACTCTCCAAAATATATGTAACTTTTATTTAACTAGAAAAAAAACTACTATTTCTACAGGACAGGCTTGTAATTGTTTATTAAAAATAAATACACAAAATTGATACATATGATCTAAACACTCATTACACTGATGATCACAATATAACATCCCCCTGAAAAAAGAGCAAATTACAAACAGGATGTGTTCAGGTGATGACTCCTGTTTGCCAAAGAGGCGCTGGCCTGCACCCTCATTCAATATCAGTATCAGTATTCAGACTGGGACACTGGTGTAAAGTGTAAAGTAAAAGTACTAACACCACAATGTAAAATGCTTCATTACAAATAAAAGTTCTGCATTCAAAATCTTACTTAATTAAAAACATGTATGTATAATCAGGAAAATGTACTGAAAGAATCAATAGTAAAAGAACTCAATGCCAAAAAATGCCTAATAATAAAAAAAGTGACATTTACACAATACCTTTATCAAACCTCCAAATGTTTGGTAATTTGCTGGCTGTGCTAAACTGAAGATTATGCAAAACAGTCTGTGTCACATTAATGTTGAAGATATTTACATTCATCACCTTCCTGTGCTTTAATTGACCTAAAACTGAATTTTCCTAGATGCTGCATGTGTGAGCTTGTACTCTTTTTGCACACACACACATACTTGTGTGATGTGATGATCAAAAGTCAGGTTTTAATCAAACAGTCGTCCAAGGTTTCTGCCAATGGATTTGACATTGGCAGACCAGGGACCAAGGGCACTCTGAATGGTACTGAATGGTACTTATTTCTGATTTTGAGTTGTTAAGTTGAAGGAATTTTTGTGTCATCCTACAGTAAGGGACAAATAAAAGCTATCTTAATCTTAAAACATCAGCTAGAATTTCTAGGTCATCAAGGTCTTAGTGAAAGGTATATCTGTGTGTCATCTGCGTAGCGATGGAAGGAGACATTGTGGCGTTGGATAGCTTGGCTGAGTGAAAGCATGTAAATGGAGAATAAGATTGGACCTAAAACTGAACCTTGTGGTACACCACAGGTAATGCGTGTCGTAGAGGATGCATAATTACCTATGATGACCCAGTAAGTTTTATCTAAAAGGTAGGAATAAAACCAACTAAGTACAGAATCTTTTCAGGCAGTCAATTAAAATAGCATGATCTGCAGTGTCAAAGTCTGCACTTAGATCTAAAAGAATTAAAATTGCTTTCTCCTGTCAGCTGCTAAAAGGTCATTTGTTACCTTCAGAGGGGCAGTTTCTGTGCTGTGTAAAGCTCTAAAACCACAATGAAACTTCTCAATATACAAGTATATAAATATAGTATATGAACATATATAATATATATGTAAAATTGAGGCAAAACAATAAATAAATACATGAAAATGTATCACAAAAAAATGTACAGTATTCAAAATTTGGGCACTCCAAATAAGTATCAGTTTTTGTAGTGGTGAAGAGTTTTTCCGTTCTTGATTTAAGGATTTTCACCCCTTCTTCCTGCAGATCACTTCAGATTCTGAGATAATTATAGGCTGCCTTGCACACATTTCCACCCCCATGCTTGCAGTTTTTTGCAAACACACTAAAAACAGGTGCTTCAACAAAAGCATCAAAGCTGTAACATCTGAGATCCTGCTTTAAGCAAAGGAACCAAAAGTACAAACACATTTTCAACTTTTCACTTTGTTTTTAATTCTACAACACACACTTGCAAAAACACTACACACTTTTTCATACATTAGACACTTCATTCAAGACTTAAATGTTGCTATCATTGCAAAAACACTTTTTTCCCCCAAATTTTCTACTAGACTGTAGCTTTCAGTACATCGTCACCAGCTTACGATGAGGGAGCTGTACCACTTGAGAAGAACAGAGTTAGAATCAAAGAGCTTTGCTCTGAATGGGTGCAAGTATCACTGCAGAGTAATGGCAGTAGATTGTGCAGTGTTGCCAAGGCATGCATTTAGACAAAACAGTATGTGACCTAGGCACAAGTTCCACGTTTCTGGAGGTGGTGTCTGTGGGAGCATCTGACTATTTGACCCAACCACCCCCCAGCTCCTCCTTGTATGGCAATATAAAATTTATAAAATGTAAACATTGTAATCCTGTGTTTTTTATGCCAGAGTATTTTATGCCAGAGGTACTTACACCATACAGTGGGTTCATTTTCTGTGACAGGGTGGACTTTGATGCACCTGCACAGCCTGTGAATTCTACTGATCAGTAAAAACCTGCACTGGTATTAGCTATTAGCTAATAAATATTTTCTATTCTTGTGTTCTGTGAAGAATGTATGACAAAATTAAAAAGCTATACAAAGTTGTTAAGACAGCAGTGTTCTGTGTTAGGTTCATCACTGTGTTGTTGCTGCTTTGGAAGAGTAATTCCCATCATTTTGTTCCACTCATGTCATTTTGAAAAAGAATTGTCAAGTTTTGAGTGCAAGTTCCATTTTGACACAGAAGTGAGATGTTCAATTCTCTGTTTTATTTGGCTTGTGTGTGGACTTTTGACACAGTGAGCCAAATACTGCAATAAGTGTCTAAGCAATCACAAAAAACTGCAACTAACAGTGCATTAAGCATTTGATGAAAGGCACATTTTTGATGACAGTTTGCTGTAGGAGTTGCAGTTACTTCTTTTTACTTCCACTTTCAATTTTGTTGAAATTTATTTATTTATTTTTTGATTCTTTAATTTTACCTACTTATAATTTACTCTCATGTGTCAGGCTTAAACAGAGTAAAACCTATATAACACAGGCAGCCTGACAGTAGCGTCACATAATAAGTCACTGTACAAGCTGTGCATCTATAGTCACTGAACCCTGCCTACCGGTCGAGCGACATAGCAGCTGAATAGTTTTTGTTGATCACGCCAACAGACCGGCGGGCCCACACACCAAAACAATGACCAACACGTGGCTACTGTCGGACACTTAAACTTTTCAGTATTAGCCGTATGCCTTTTAAAAAGACCCCACTAACGCTACAACACAGTACAAAACACATTAATGAGTTTCATTTGCTGCCTTCCAGTCCCTGTTAATACCTCGGGCGATCCCCTTAGTCACGTTTCCGTGTTTATGTTTTTTTTCGCAACTGCAAGATTTGTTTCCACATGATCTGCTCCACCCTCGCTGGGCCTGTTTTGCCAGCGTGGTTGTCAATGGGAAATGTAGTTTAAATAGTTCTCTGAAGGCGTTGCGCAGCGTCTCCGAATGTACACCGTAAGACTACATTTCCCGGCTACACTCGGCTGGTGAAGTGTTGTTAACGGATAACCTGGACTCGGGCAGACAGCAACAACTCTGGAGCTGCTTACAAACGGCTGCCTCGTCGTCGGGCACAAAACACCGGTGAGAAAATATTTTTACTTGCTTTTTCTTTTTTTAAGTAGTGATGTTAAACGGCTGTTAAAGATAACGGACGCTGTCGACAAGGCTCTAATTATGTGCCCCGACGATGCTCAGAGAGATGACGTTAATAACCAGTCTGTAAGTTAGTTAACTACCTGAAAAATAACCGTTAAATGTCGGCTACAGCTCACAGCTGCTGATGTTTCTGTTGCTGAAGCAAATGTTGGCTGTGTGCAGCCAGGCCGCAGCAGCTGGCATCTTCTGGTCTGCCACCCCTAGAGGACGTCGTTACACCTATTTGTTTGTTTGTTTGTTTGTTTAATGAAGGTGGGAGTAACTTGAATTAATTACAGTACTGGACGTAGCACCATGCATAGGTGGCTAATGAAACAATTTGTAGGCGTCCGTCAAAGCGGTGCTGAAGTTTAAAAATGAATTAAATTGATTTATCTTTCCATAAAGAAAGCAGATGTGACTGGCTCTACTGCATTGCTATCATTTCTCATAAAATAAACAAACAGTACGTTGTTTGCAGGACCTTCCACCACGCCTGTAGTGAACAGGTACAGGCTGCTTGGGGTCAGGTGTACTGGTATTGAACTGATGCAGATATCAGTGACATTATTTGTTCCCAGTGAGGGTGGGTGTTATGTATAGAAAGTGACATAGCTAGTGCAGCTCCTGAAAAATATTTTTCAGTTTTTGGCTACTCCATTAAATTAAATAAAATGACAAGACATCATATTAATGCAAAATCTAATATTGCTATAAAGCCCCTGGTCATTGTTTTGCTACATTGCTTACAAGATAGTACAAAGATGAACATCATGGTTAGTATAATGGAAAAATCTCTCAGTAGATACATTTATATTGTCTCATGGTATACATTATAATATCTTAATGAATATGACAATGCACCAAGGTACAGGTCTGAATTGCTGGTTCCCATGTTTCTGTTTCATACCATTAATAGATTGGCTGTAATTTAAGAGACAATCAGCCAAATACACCCCAAGCCTAGCCAATAGAAGCTATGAATTTGAAAATTACATTTGAGGAAGTGAAACAAGTCCTGAAACAGAGTGGAGTGTGCATTTGATAAGATAACGTCTTTTTTTTAAGCTGTGGAAACACTTGGAAATTTAACTTGATTATTGAATTTAATTACCTAATTATTTATAATAATAAACTCATTGTGAACAGCTTGAACTGTTTATTTGTTACAGAGATAATGTGCAAACTTTGTAGCATGTGATATATTAACATATTTCTCAATGCATCATTTTGTAGTGTTTATAGTATTTAACCTCTTCATTTCCTCTAGATCCCTGTTTTACTGATTCTTGCTGGCAACTGCCAGAAATGTCAGAGACGTCAAGTGATGCAGAGTCGTCCTGTGGCTGGACAATTATAAGTAATGAGGTATAAATCCTTTTTCTTTCTTCTTATTCACTGCTATTTCCATTTGATTATTATTGGTGTTATATAGGTCTTGACATTTTTGAGGTAACAGCAAAGAGAGGAGGGTTTAATACAATGTTAAATGTAAAAAAGAAATAATCAAAAATCAAAAAAGAAGAAAGAAAATTAAACAATGATTACCAAATCACAGGATGAATGAAGTTGTTTATCACTTCAAAAACAGACAATCACTTGATTCTCTCAAAAGTACAAGTTGATCAAAACTTAAGGCAAATTGTCAAACATATTGGACATTTAGACAATTTCTCTCTAACTCACTGCCTGGAACAATTTTTTTTTCTTCTTTATTGGAGACTGTTTTCTTATTTGCACATTAGCTGACCTTTGAGATACTGAATAGAGACAAATCTGATTGCTGCTATTTGTTGCTGTTTTTACCCTTAAAAAAAAAACAAAACTTTTAGCTGCTTACTGTATATTCCCTTAGTTATTCAGTCATTAATCATCTCTCAGAGGAAGACTTTTAAATTTTAACATTTTTTAAATGAGTCATTAGCTATTAATCTGGATTTAGAAAGACGTAATTCTCCCTTCATGCCCAGTTTCAATGTTTTCTTACTGTGTTTACAGGGTTCAGATATTGAAACGTTAGGATCGGAAGCAGCAGTGGAATTTGGAGCAGAGCTGCTAGAGCGCCCTCCAGTGGAGGAAGCAAAGCTGAAGGACACACAGGCCTCTGCATCTGGTGGTAAAAATCATCATATTGATTTTTTTTACCTGGGTTTAACAGTTGCAGAATTATTAGTAACATTAACTGATGATTATGTTTTAGTGTGACATTATTAGAATGAAACCAATTTTTTTGGGTGCATGCATTTATGTATGACAGGAATTTAGACAATTGACAAAACAAGTGAAAATGACTTAATTGAAATGTAAATTCAGCTGAATGCCTGTTAGCAGTGCTTGTAAGAGATCTGAAGGTCACACACTAGCTTTTTACTAATCTTAAAAACTTTTTTGAACTTGTCTTTTTAAATTATGGGGTTTTTTTTTTTTTACTAGATTTTCCTGACATCCTCTACCTTTACATTTTTACTTTTATTGTGTTTGTCGTGGTGTTTATCCTTAGATAAACATTTATTCTGAAAACAAAAAAAATAAAAAATGATCAGAGCTAGAGAACAGTTAGTCAGTTAATTGATGAGTTGACATAAAATTATGAATTTATAAAATGTCTTGATTACTGATTGATTTAAGAACAGTTTGTTAAATGTGATTATTTGCTTACACATGAAATTTGTCAGAGAAATTATGATGGGCATTTTTTTGTAATACTTTCTGACAAAAAATAAAGAAAGTAATTGACTGATAAATCAATAGTGAAAATACTTGAGTTGCAGTTCTGTGACTATAAATGTTATACTATACATTTTCACTGCACAATTTAATATTTGTGACCTTGTAATCATAGCAACCATAATTCACACACTTAACATAATTCATACTGATTGTACTTAAACTGGGTGTGTTGAAGAGAGAGGTGCTGATTCCCTTGACGACACACTGGGAGAACGAACCATAGATGAGACACTGTACGTCTCTGAGGTAAGAAGACCTAAAAATAACTCACAGGGTGTTTTTCAAATAATCCAGAGCCACTTTGTTACTGCTCTCTGTACCAAACATCTCGAACATATCCTCTGCAGGCTGGACACAGAGCTGAGGGGAAAGAGCATGTCTCTCTATTGTCCTTCAGCGATCACTCCGACATTGTAACTCTGGGAGACTTGAAGGAGGATGAACATGCAGATGTGGAAGAAGCAGCAGCCAGCGGGGAGTTTTACCTCGGCACGTCCTGCAGCAGCCAGTACACCTTCACTGCTGCAGAGACTGGTACAACACATTCACCTATCCTCATGTTTTCTTTAGCAATCTGATTTTTATTTCCACTTGCAGCCAAACGGTCAACACAAAATATGTCTTCGCCCTGTTTTCTGCGTCAACAAAGCAGGTTTGATGATGAGTCACTGGAAAATTCCACAGAGTTTGGTGAACTTAGGCTACCATCTGAGAAGCCAGCTCACTGGAGGCCGCTCTTTTGCAGGTGGCCTGATTTGAACTGGAGTGAATCTAATATGCATAATGCACAGAACTAATCCTGATGCTCACAAGAACACATGCTATTTAATGATGTTAGCCAGCTGTGTTTCTTTTAAAGCATGTTCAACCACAAACCAAAAAAAATCGTGTGTAATTTCTTTCACAGTTCCTCCACCGGTGTGCATGTCTGTGTCATTGTAAGTCTGGAAGACAAGGAAAAGAAGTGTAATTAATTTACAAAATTATATGCAACATTATATAATTGTGAACTCCCATTAGCTTAAGAATTGTGAGCAGATAGATGCTGATTTCTTTCAAGAGTTTTTGCATTTTCTCTTTTTGGAAAACTAAGATTACCAGCAACAATTACATTGTCCAGTAAATTCAGAGGATTTAGGAGTGCTCTTTTGTCTTGATTTCCTCATAATTCTAAATTTCGTTTTTGCTGTATTGTGCTTAAAGGAATGATTTGACACTTTGGGAAATAGGCTTATTTGATTTCTTGCAAATGATGTTAATTATTATTGACAAGACTAATACCACTCTTGGGTCAGTATGGTTGTATGGGTGGATAAAGCCATATGAAACTTTGGAGTTTTCTGGAAAAAAGACTTGAAGTTTTGGGGCTTCAGATGAAGCAAGCACTGTGATATCTGATGACTTGCAAAAGTGAATCATTACAACACAGCTTCTTTTAATTATTCCAGTCTCATACGTGTGCAGTATAAGTCCAATGTATGTTGTTATTATTAAAATAATGAAAATATTGTATATATAAATATATAGCATTGTCCAATTCACTGACAAAAAATATGAATGTACCCTACTCACGTAGTTTAAGTGCAGTGTTAGTGTGTTTTAATCAGTCACATGGTATGATCCATTTGACACAAGCTTCAGTGCAATGTGTTTATCAGGAAGCTTCACAGGACTGAAACAAACTTGGAAGCTTTGGGAGCTTCTCATTTTTTCAATATGCACAAAAAACAGAGTGTAAAAATAATGTCAGATTATTTGTTGGCTGAGAGGTATCACTCCGCTGATAACTCGGAAAGAAAGGAAAATAAACGTATTTCCCAAAACGTTGAACTATTCCTTTAATGCATTGAATTATGCATTAAATCAATGCATTACTGAATCAATTCATATTAGTAATATTTGTAATCTGCATAATTAACATCACTTGTGAATGCTTTCTGTGCCTGTTATTTTGCGCCACTTAAAAAAAAATTATTTTCTTCCATTGTAAAATCACTGCAACCATAACCTTGTGTATTTTGCTGTAGTTTTCCCAGTGCAGCAGCCAGCAGTGACAAATTCCAGCAGCAGTGAGGATGAGGCTGGACGAAGCGCCAGTACTGTCATACGAAGGCGACGGGTGAGGAAGAACACCACAAGCATCATGACAGAGCCTGAGGAAGAGGAGCGTGGTCCGAGTGAAGAGGAGGAAGGGGAGGAGGAAGAGGAGGTGGCAGAGGAGACACAGCAGGAGGAGCAGGCTGAAGTTAGACCTGCTACTGCTCAGGACGTCCAAATGCAAGGTCAGGGCAGCAGTATACTCAACAAGTGTATCCTGCTTGCCCTCGTCATAGCCATCAGCATGGGCTTTGGTCACTTCTATGGTAAGAAGTTCAGTATAGAATTGGAAGATTTTACTGACATTACTGTTCATGTAGAAAACATACTTTTATATATTACCATTCCAGTTAGCAGGGATTAATGTACTTATTTTCTATTGCAAAATGATTTACAGTTCATTTAACCATCTGTGAAAGATCTCATAATTTCCATCTGTCTTTGGCCCAGATCCTCTGTCTTTCAGATGTGATTTGGTTTTTTTTGTGTCCATCAGTCTCCCATTGCAACATTAGAAATGTAGAAACAGAGTTTCCTTTTGCGTTTCTCTTTAGTATGCTTGTAAGACCAGGTTCAAGACATATCTCAGCAGTTCTTATCTTTGGTGGGAACTACAGTGTTTGTGAACTTTTAACACTTGGTAGATTTTATACCTGTCCTACATTTCCTCCTACCTTGACTAAATAGACCACTGCAGACTGCTCCTTCATCTTATGTAGATTTACCCCAACAATGCTGTCTAATGTTGCATGTAAATAAATGTTCAACATGTAAATAATCTGTTTGTATTACAAATCTCACTTACAGGCACAGTCCAGATTCAAGAAAGACAGAAAATTGTGGAGAAAATCAAAGTGAATGAGCTTGATAGTGTGAGGGATCTGCTTCAACAGCATGTTCGTGAACAACATTTTACAAACCAGGTCAGTGACGACACAGGTCATAACTCAATAATAAACTCACCTGAGGCAGAACGTACATAACAATAATCATTAACTCATTCTGTACAATTGCAAGACTTCTGGTGCTTCTTTCATCTATAAATACACATTTTTCATTTACTCAATTCATATTTACTTAATTCTTAAATGTTATTTCAATCAGAAAGAAAAACACTGAGTGACCAAGAAACAGTTCACATTCCAATGCAACCCAATACAAAAGTCCTAATTATA
Source organism: Trachinotus anak (assembly GCF_046630095.1). Lineage (NCBI taxonomy): Eukaryota > Metazoa > Chordata > Actinopteri > Carangiformes > Carangidae > Trachinotus > Trachinotus anak. The sequence continues at coordinate 15,165,870 of NW_027273862.1, read as the reverse complement.
AATCAATAATAAATCTTACTTTTCATGTGTCATTTTTAATTATTAATAATGTGTCTGGAGGCTGTAGTTTGTCGTGTATTAGACTACATTAAATAGTAAGATAATTATTAGAGCTTGTTTACTATGTACAGGACAAAGTTTCACCTTCAACAATCATGACCCATGCAACCATGACTTTAATGGACCATAACTTGTTTTTTTCATTCACTCTAAGGCTCAGAGGGGAGACTTTGCTCTTAAAGACTTGGATGAGCAAAAAGTAATTTCACTGCTCACAGAGGTGATTGAAAAGATAAAAAAAGAGAACCAGGAGATCAACGTCAAACAGGTGCACATTCAGGTAACTTGGAAGTCCATGTACTGCTTTTATAACATAAGTGGAAAATAAATGAAAATGTTACAGGAAGGAAATGTTATGAGGAAAAAGTCAAAACTGAAACTGTGTTTTGTTTTACTGCTCAGATGCTGAAAGATTTGAGTGAACTTTGTGATTGCTTTCAGAACATAACTTTCTCATTTGCTTCTTTTTCCCATTAAGGCCCAGAGAGATCACCTGGAAATGTTGCTGAGACACAAAGCTGAGGAGAGGACTAACATCATGGCTCAGCAGCAGAGGCTGACAGCTGAAAACCAGCAGCTGAAAAGCTCTCTGGAACGTGAAGAAAAGTCTTTGTCCACTTTACAGGAGGAGCTGAGAAACCTGCGATCTAAGATTAGAGAACTGGAGGCGATGGGAGCTGGAGCCGACTCACTACTCTCAGAAAACCAGAGGCTGAAAGAGCAGCTGGAGGAGGAGAAGCAGCTGATCAGAAACTTCCACACCCAGAGGGAAGACTTAATGGCTGAAGCACAGACACTGAGGAAGAAACTCGACAAGGAGAGGAGGTCCACAGATGAGCTGAGGAGAGAGCTGAATCGTCTGAGAAGTCACATCCCTGGAGCTGGAAAGGAGGCCAGTTCAGAGCCAGAAGAGCTACAGTCACGACTGCTGGAGCTGGAGAAGCGACTGAGCTTCGAACAACAGCGCTCTGACCTGTGGGAGAGGCTGTATGTGGAAACCAAAGAAGAAAGAGCCAAAGGAGACACAGAGTCCAAAGTGAAAAAACAAAAAGCGGGTATGGCAGGGAAAGTGAAGGAGACATTTGATGCTGTGAAAAACTCCACCAAGGAGTTTGTCCACCACCACAAAGAGCAGATTAAGAAAGCAAAAGAGGCTGTGAAGGAGAACCTAAGGAAGTTTTCAGATTCTGTCAAATCAACTTTTCGACACTTCAAAGACTCAGCATCAACTTTCATCAACAAGGCCAGAGGCTTTTATAAGAAAAAATGTGATGAGAAGAATACAAAACAGTCCTTCCACAACACTCGGAAATCAGGGTATAAAGTTCATGAAGATAGAGGACAAAACAGCCACAAAGCCAACTTGAAAGGGTGCTCCGGTGTTTTTGACTGTGCCTATCAGGAGTCTATGAGTCTTTTCAACAAAGCTATGGAGCCAATCAGAGCAGATGAATTTTACCAGCTGTTGCAGAGCTACCTGCAGCAGGAGGTCGACCACTTCCACCACTGGAAAGAGCTTGAGCTGTTTATCAACAACTTCTTCCGCAATGGAGTGTTCATCCACGACCAGATGCTGTTCACAGACTTTGTCAGTGGTGTGGAGGACTATCTGGCAGACATGCACGAGTATCACGGGCTTGATGATGATGTGTTCGGAGATCTTGATGACTACGTCTACAGGCACTTTTTTGGAGAGACTTACACAAAAAACTATGGCCCGAGGTAAGTCTCCTATGGCCATTTTCTAATTCTTCTAAATTATGCTAAAAGTTTCCAGCTAAGCTTTCTTCTTACCTTTCCACATATACTGAGGAATTGAGAGAACAGGAACCCTTTTTTTAAGCCCTTAATTTATGAATAATTTCCAAATTATTTCCAACAGCTTTAAATGTATTGGTTTCATTTAATTTTTAATTTAATTTCATTAAGTTTATTAATTTCATTTAAATGCTAGCATCACTAGACTCTTTAATCAGTGCTAAGCAAGTCAAAATGTGAAATGGTCTTATATATACATACATTTCAACATATATAGCAAAAAAAAAGCTTCCAATAATGCATTAATATGTCTTTGGTTTAAATTGAGTTTTTCCTTCATGGAAATTCAGATTTTCCCTAAAATTTGTACAAAGTTACATAATTATTTTCAGGAAACCTTGCAGGAAAGTGAAGTATTGCAGAGAGCTCCTTAGCTAAAAGAACAGGTGTAACCACACATGCTGTTGCTCCACATTAGATCTTGTGAATGAGCTCTCTTACCAATGCACAGGAACACAATGAGGAAGATAGACTCTGTATACACATAGATACAATTCATTATTCAATTTAGTTATGGATCAGATATTTCATAAGATGTCACAGATTTCAGATTTTTGTGAGTACATTGAATCTGACAAACACGTTTTTCAACAGGCCAAATAAAATCTTCATCCTAATTTTACATTCAGGGCCAGTTTTATCAATTTATGCAGCAACTGCTATCATATCCAATTTCCATTTTTATTTATTTTAGTTGGTAGCTGAAGTTGAAATATTCCAACTTCATCAGTGCTGCAAACTGTATTTGCACAGTGCCCAAGTTGTGTAATAATTGTTGTGTCCAGTATAATTGGTTTGTTTAACTTCTCTGCTGTCAAAATAGTCTTTAAGTGGGAAGACCTGTGAACAACCTCTCACTTCTCTCAGATTTTGAAATTGATTTCAATGCTAAAATATTTCATGAATTACTATTAAACCAAAAAATTTAGGAGTCCAAAAGTTAGGACTTGCACACTGGCACCATGTCATTCAGTGTTTTGTGTTTGAATCTCACAGTGGACCGTTTGAGAGACCCGATACAGACTCAAAGGAGGAGTCACGCTCAAGGCATCAACGAAAGCAGCAGAGAGCCAGATCTCGGCCACACAGTGAACGCAAGTGGAGCAGATCAGGAAGAAACACAGACAGACACATGGCTGATGTCAAAATAGAACTGGGTCCGATGCCATTTGATCCCAAATACTGAAATATCTCACCAGGTTTCATATTATAGCTGCACATTGTATTTTGGGTTGTATTCAGATGCAAAGCTTCCCTTTGTTGTAAGTTTGCACAATATTAACTTTTTAATGCTACTGAACGTCCTAGAGCTGTTTTCTGTTTAGGGAAGTAACCATTAGATTAGAATGAAACATGTGGCATATGTATTTGTAACATGAGAGATTTGTGTTCATTTAACATTTGACAAATGTTAACCACTTAATGTTTAGGATTTCCTGCTGAAGCGCCACTGATTCTCATCTTCAACCACAGCACTTTTGTTCAAAAATATTTAGCAGAAAATGTTGATTGTGAATCCAACTATTGTGCTAAACAAAAACAGAAAAAAAGACATGCCGCATTAAGGATGTTTCCATGTACAGCCATAAAGTTGTTTTAATTTGCTGCTTGTGTGATGTGGCTATAACTTGCTTTTAAAATGCTGTTTTCTAACATTCCACCTCAGGCTTGTTTTAACTGGACCCGGCAGTTTCATTTTACTTTAATGCGAGTTGGGGAAAAGGCTGGAAAAACAATCCCCAAATTAAATTATGAATAATTGAAAAAGAGAAATATTTGACACACAATAACACATGACAAGTGATGTTACAAAATGACAACATCTGAGATTAAAATATTTATTTTAGTATCAAATCACATGACATTGATTAATAAGGTAAGAAAATTGCCATTGTTCCAGTGTTTTTCAGTGCCTTTCATAAATAAAAATGCTTCCACCAACTCGTCCCTCAGGAAAGTGAGTGTGAAACTTCTCTGCTGTCTTGACAAAGTTATTCCCTTGCAAAAACACAGAGATTTCCTACAACAAAAACACATTAAAGTTTAGGCAACTGTGAAACTAAATATTTGCACAAACGCATGTAGTATTATTTGTGAATATCTTACCTTTTCCAAAACGTCAAACAAAACCAAGTGCGTGGGCAGAGAGGATTTGTATGGAAATGAAGTCTGGAGCCAGTGAAGAGGGTCGTTGTAGAATCTCTCAGCCTCATCGACGTAACCTTCCTCTCCCAGATCTGGAGGACACTCAAGAAACTTCATCTTTATGGGGCAGTGGATGTGGCTACAGGGAGAGCGTATCATCAGCTGCTGTATGTGGTATTATAAGTCAAATCCCTTAATGCTGGAAATGTCATCAGAACAATACCTCCCGAATGTCACAAATAATGAATAGTTACTTGTGTCAGATTGTTAATTTACATTTTTAATTTTGTGGGTGGTGGGGAGTCAGCCGTTGTACCTTTCTAAAAACACTTATAACAAATTTAATTTTGCCATGTAGAGAGGAAGAAAAAATTAAATCCTAATAATAATTAATTTTTTGATCACATAATAGAAAATAGTGACAAAACCCTAATCTTAACAAGATAATTATGGCAGATGATGAAATACTTGAAGGGATAATACTAAAAAATGGAGAGCATTTAAAAAATATTTCTCCTCTGTGAATCTGTATGATAGAGTCGCTCAAGACATTTTCCAACAATTTTGATCCTTTTTAGCCTGTGTACAACGATGCTTTGGGAAATTTAAATACATTGTGCTATTAGAGCTTAGCATTGAACATCAGAAGTTCTTAAGTAAACTAAAACGTGTATGTAGGACAGAGAAGTAAAAACTATAAAATGTAAAAAGTTGACATCCATTGTTTCCTATTTTCTGTCTTGATATTTGTCACAATTGTTTAATTAACAGATGCTTTTGCTTTGGGCAATGTTCATTATCTTTTAATATGTATTTTTTCCCAAAAAGTTATTTTGAAAATTTTAAATACAGTAATTAATAATGAAAAAAGACTGTCAGGTGTGGAGGGGTGTGTACCTGTAGTAGGGCGTCGAGTGGCAGGGCATGAGGAAGAGGACATCTGGCTGTGGAGGCGTGGAGATGCTGCTGGCGTCACAAAGCGTCTGGAGGTGGCTCATGACGTCCAGAGTGCCACGCTGGTGGATCAGGCCGGTGTACAGAGCTGGAACCACGTTGGTCACAAACAAAAAGGATGCTGCAGCTCGACGCCACGTTTTCAGATTAGCCAAAGATATTCCTGTGGTGGATATTAGACAGAAACAAAAAACATGACTGAAACACATATCTTTCTCCAAATACATTTTTTGAATGTGAAATAAAGAACTTACCACAGAAGACCATACAGAAAGGCAGCACAGGATAGATGAATCTGAACTCCTTGTGAGGGAGTAAACTAAAAACAAAGAAATAAAATCAAGTTTGTCTGCTGAGCATAAAACATGAAAAACCAGGACCTGTAATCATTGGCCTGCTCAAAATAACATTTTGGCCTTAAAGGCAGCGTGTAGTTTTTGACCACTAGCAGTGTTATGGAGAAATATTATTATGAGCAGGTCCCAGTTTTCTTTGTTCTTGTGCAGACACCACACACTCCTGCCAATGGTTTCACACGACTCCACTGACTGGTGACGGTAAACAAAAACAGCAATGGCCCGACACCAACAAGAATGTAAACAAAACAGGTTTCTAAATCTAAATTATCAAAATAAATAAATAAATAAATAAAAATTATTATGAGGATGGACATCATTAGACCGTCAAGGCTACACCTAGTGTTTGAGTGAGGGACACTGGATGTAAACATAAATTTTGATTTACTCCCACTCACAAACAGAGGTTGGCTCACACTTTCTGGGTTTCTGAATGACTGTAAAATATATGATTAGTCAAAATGAATCATTTCGTTTCTGAAGCAACTCAAATAATTCTGTAGTTATTAAATATTTTACACAAATAAACAAAACTACGAAGGAATATGTTTGCGGGTAAAGTATCAGTGACGAGACCTTGATTCTGATTTTTAGTGACATTTTCTCACTCTTCATTTGGCTCTTCAAGGCTTTCTTAAGTGTTGTTGTCATCTTGCAGCTGCTCCCTTGAGGGGTCATCACTGCAGATCATCATCCGCATATTTGATTTGGCATAAGGCTTTACACCAAACATCCACAACCTGGGTTCGGTGAAGCTGGGGATCAAACCACCAACCCAGGGATCGGCGGCCCACATGCTCTACCACCTGAGTCATGCCCACCCTCAGAGCAGTCGTAAGTGTAATTTGATAAATTCAGGCCCATGAATGTGAACACAAACGTTTTACCTGTAAACCACGATGGTCCAGACAACTGCTGCCAACAGGATCTTGTATCTTTTGAAGGCGAGAGTGCACCCATGAAGAAAGAAGGGAAGGTGAGGGCCGATGACAACAGCGAACCCCTGGGTGAAGTACCAGTGCCAGGGGTGAGAGCCGTAGAAGTCAGCCACACCGTGAACGACATTAAACTTCAGAAAATTGAACTGCACCATGGTCCACTAGAAAACAGACAAAAGAGCAACTGTTACATACAATATAACTTCATAAGCAGCAGTTAGTGGATATGTTTCAATGTTTTACCTTTTCATAGAACAGACAGTCAATCATTGTTGAAATCACAACAGCCAAAGCCCTGGAAATAAGAAAAGTGGATTATGCAGTGGATGAAAAAAAAAAAAGCAAAAATACAGTTTAAGTGGATATGAAATTAAAAGTGCAAACCCTATAGGAATGCAGTCGTGAGTGATGAGCCTCAGCTTGTTATCTTCCTGCCAGAAATGGTACATCAGCAGAGGAAACCACACAATCAGCGCTGTTGGACGAACAATGACAGCCAAGGCAACTAGGATCAAATATTTTTTGCTGGAGAAAAAAAAAAAAAAGAAAAACACCAACAATGTGTCTGTAAGTAATACATTTTGGAGATTAGGGTAAATTAAAATTTGAAATTAGAGGTCTTAACAAGCAGAGACCTGCTGTGTGTTTTGGACCCAGAGAGGGGAAAGTAAAAAAGAGCCAGACAGGTGATGGTGGTCTCCATACTGTTGGTCAGAGTCCTGGTGCAGCAGAACCACGTGAACCATGAGCACAGATGGCAGAAGAACTACAGGTCAAAACAATAAGTTAAATGAGAACTGTATTGTGGTGGGTCGAGTGTTAAAATATCTTTTTTTTTTTTTTTTTAAATCTTAGACTCTAAAAAGACCAAATTAATTCTCAAAACACAATGAAAGAGGAATAATATTGTGTTGTACCTAACCATACAGAATAATCATGTTTTGTCTACTTAATTTAATACAATAATACACTTTCTAAAGTATTTTCCCCTTAAATAAAAGTCAGAAAATGTTATGGCCCACTTTCATGACAGACACACACTGTTGGCTGCTTCTGTGCTACAGTGGACTGCAGTTAATAACAGTACGCAGGCAAAATGCTCACCGTCCATTTTGCAACATCACGACTTTCCAGCGTTCGGATGAGGAAGAAGAATTTTACATCAGCAAATGCAGCCAGGAGTGCTTGAGTTATTCGTGGAAGCCATTTCTGCAGAGCCAGCCGGACCAAATAGAGTGAAACATTTTGACCACATGAAATAAATTTGATCAGAGACATGCAGAAAAAAAGTTGTCTGAATAGTGAGAAACTTACCAGGAGGTGGACTGAGTCGAGATTTAATAAGTGTAATATCTTGTATATAAATGCAAAGAAGAGTGGATAGGAGAATCCTCTTAGTCCTTCCTTCCATTCCCAAGTCAGATACCCATACGTCAGACTGTTAAGGTTGTAACAGCATAATAATAATAATAATAATAATAATAATAATAATAACTGATGGTTTCAGCTTCAAAAAGAAAGAAAGTTGCTTGTTAACTTATTTAACACATTTCTCCATCGTTGGAGAAATAAAGGCCCAGTTCTGATAGTAGGTGTTCAAACACCAAAATTGTACTCCAGTTGGCAAAACTGTAAAATCACATAATTGTGGCTAGAAAGAAAACGATGCAACAAAAAACTCCTCCCTGATGGCAGCAAAAACAATCCTCTCTTTCACATACGTATATAGCAGGTGCCCAATTCTGGCTGTATTCAAGACTATTGTAAAGTCTTTGGTAAATGAATAATTTGTTAAGACTCTGGTCTTAGCTTCTTTTAGCCTTTCATAGTATTATCTGTTTTAGTATTTATCCACACCACTGTTTCTGTGCACACCTTGGTCTTCAACCTCAGTGGGACATGGTTGGGTTTGGCTTGGTTTTTGGTAATGTGGTAGATTTGTTTGGGAATTTGCGTCATTAATGAACAATAAGCAACTGAGTCCTACACTATCAATACAATCATGTGGTCCCCTTTGGTAGTGAGAACAAACTTTAGTCCCAACCTTTCATTATTTTCTTAACATTGTGATGACATGGAGCATACTCCTAAATTGTGTTTAATCAAACAAACTGACATAAAAAGGGTCAGGTATTTAGGAGTATGTTTCTGTGTCTCTGAGCAAAAAACAATATAGTTACTTTGTGCGCTGTACTTGATGGGAGCTTGGTTGCAACAGGGGCTCCCAGACAGTTCAATGTCCTCACTGCACTCTCGCTGTCTGCTCTGGTACCAATAATACACAGCAGGCCAACCACACTCACAGGCGACGGTGTTTCGCCAAAAGGATATTTGAAGACCATTCGATGAGAAACCTCCAGAGACTGCCAGTACTCATCAGGGACAAAGCTGGTCTGAACCAGGAAGCAGTTGATAAGTCTGAACACCACTGAAAACACAACAACTCTGGCTCTCAGCACATCTGTGGGGTTCAAGAGAAATCACTTCATTTTAGTATAACAAACCTGATTTTTTTTTCTACCATCACAGCACAAAACTAGGGGACACAAGCTGTTTGTGTGCTCACCATTATCATAATCACTGACTAACCAGTGAAAGAATAAGTTCTCAGATCTTACTTAAGTAAAAGTACCAATGCTGTAATGTAAAAATACTCCATTACAAATAGCATTCAAAATCCTATTTAAGTTAAGAAACAGGAGTATTATTAGCAAAATGGACTCAAAGTATTAAAGTATTCAGTGCGCAGAACAATGAGTCCTAGTGACATAATATCACATGAATGTGCATAATTTTATTGTTTTAGTTGGTTAAAGTGAAATTGAACATCACCTGTTTTTTGTTTTTTTTAACCACAGTATTCTTTATTATTTACCAAAGCAAAATAAACAGGAAGGGAAACCAAACGCCCACAGAATTATGATATGATAAATATAATAACTACGCCACATACTGTTTGGGAGTTTGATTTATGACAGTGTATCATATTTTTAGCCCATCATACTGTACAGTATGTTTTGTCTGTAAAACTGTGGCTTAACTGCAACTATAGTGATAAATAAATGTGGTGCAGTTCACAACAGATCTTGTGGTATTACATGTAAACACTACAACAGATTACAAGTATCTCCAAAATGGAGTATAGTGTTAGAGTATTTCAGTAAAAGTACTCAGTGTGTCTAACATGTCACAATAAAAGCCTCACCGTTCAGAGGACATTCATCTTCCACTGTGTAAAGCTGGGATTTTCTCTTCCTCAGTTTCACATCTTCACCTTTGTTCCCAAAACTCAGACGCTGTCGGATGTGCTCCATCAGGACATTTTGTCTTCAGGCCTTTGTGAACAATCCGCTGACAACATAGCTCACCTGTCAGGATACAAGACAGGTGAGTTCAGAGGCTGAGTGAACTCAAGCAGGTCACACGGTCCATTTTAAACAGATATCTGCTGCTGGTCAGACGCTGGGGGTGAACTACCTGCACAGGCTCTCCGTTTATTCAACCGAGAGCATTAAACCTAACTTCAACTAAACAGCAATAAAGTCATAAAAACTCCCGCAGAGAACACGGTGGACTAGGCTCAGGTTGTTGTTGCGCTTCCGCACTCAGACTTACTTCCGGGGGAACGCTGTGTCCGAACTTCAAAGTAAAAGCTCGACTCAAATCAAGTAGATTTAATAAAATTCAATTAATTTCAATTAACATAATTTGAGTAGATTGAATAAATTTCACTCGATTTAATTTACTTGGGACTTTTAATTTAATGAATTTCAAAATAATTTAACAGAATTTTATTGAAAGAAGAGTTAAGTGAATTTGAGTAAATTTAATTTATTTAATAGAGTAAAGTTAATTCACTTAACTAAATGGGTGAAATGAAATGAAATTATTTAATTTCAAAACATTCTGTTTAATTAGTACATTTAATTTTAGTTAAGTCAGTCAGCTCTATGTAATGGGTTTGAGTAAACTTTGTCAAATCTGATTGCATAAATTCAACCCAGTTTTAGGTAACCTGATGGCCAAGTGGTGAGACTGCAAACCACATGGGCAGTGTGACTCCTGGTTTAACTCCTGAACAGCTAGACCATTTGCTTCCATGTCACCCCCAACTGCCTCTCCCCACATTTTCTGTCTTCACTGTTCCTTGTCTAGTTTACATTTAGGAAAATTTGAGTTAATTATTTCCACTCAACCTTATTTTATTGAGTAAATTTAATTACTATTTTCACTCAACACCAGGCTATTGAATTAATATAATTTAATTTGATTTATTTAAATAATGTTACTCAATTTAAATCAATTGAGTACATTTAATTTAATTAAATGTACTCAATTGATTTAATCATTTAGGGTGGGTTCAGGAAGCAGAGACCCTCTCTACCTTTAAGATCAGGCTGAAAACTGTCCTCTTTGATAAAGCTTAGAGTTAGGGCTGGCTCCTGAACTATCCCTTAGTTATGCTGCTATAGAGCTAGACTGCTGGGGGATTCCCATGATGCATTGGGCTCACTCTCTCTCTCTACTACTTTATGCCATTAACTTTGTTTGTTTTTTTTATCCTGTAGTTTGTGCTTCTCCTCTCTCTCCCTCTCTCTGTCCTCATTCTGCAGGTCTCTCTGCCTCTGGAGCAGCAGGATCCAGATCCACCACTACTCATCATTACTATTAACCACTGTTATCTGTCATCATTATTGATAACACCATTACCTATACAGCTGTTCCTGCTCTCTCTCTCTCTCTCTCTCTCCTCCCCCCCACCCCCTCTTTCTCCTCTTAAACCCAACCGGTCGAGGCAGACGGCCGCCCACCCTGAGCCCGGTTCTGTTGGAGGTTTCCTCCTGTTCAAAGGGAGTTTTTCTTCCCCGCTGTTGTCAAGCACTTGCTCTTTGTGGGAACTGTTGGGTTTTTCTTTGTAACAAAGTAAGGTCTCGACCTTACCCTGTTAAAGGGCCTTGAGATAGTATATATTATGATTTGGCGCTATGCAAATGAAATTGAATTGAATTGAATCATTTGAAATAATAATTACTTAATAATCATTGAAGTTACGTATCCAATGCAGGACTGTCACTTGTAACAGAGAGCTTTTACACTGTTTTATTACTTTTACTTAAGTAAATGACCTGAATACTTGCTGTGAGACCACACAACTTACATTTAGTAATAATAACAACAACAATAATGATAATAATAATAATAATAAGGAAGCATTTTGTTTTTATCATTCTCTTACATCAGTTCTTAGTTTTGCTGGACGTGTTCCACTGAAGCTCAGACTTTCTACTGTTTCCCAGATAAATGTTTTGTTGTGGTCCTTTATCAGGGGGCACTTCACTGCTGACGCCACCAGGCGGCTCCTTGCGCACTGTTGTCCCGCCGCACTTCAGAGAAGAAGAAGAAGAAAGTGCAGCCGCTGTACGTCCGTGTCCGCGGCGGTGTGCCTCAGGTTGCCTCAGTGTGGCTGTCCCTGGTGTGTGTTTACCTGCTGCTCGTTACAGAGACGTCGAACAAACCACCTCCTCGGTGAGTTATAAACGTTGCAGAGAATCGCATCTCCACCATGTCATTGTTTGAGATTTATTCACGTCCGGCAGGAAACTGTCAAGGTAGCGAATCGACGCTTTGTTCGTATGTCCGGTCTGAGTTTTTCAAAATAAGACTCATATCAAACGCAACCGCAACTAATGAGCATTTCAGTACTAATCCGCCAAGTAGCGCTGACCTTTTTATACACAGTCTATGGCGCTGACCGATAAATCGTATTTTCATTGTCATCACAAGAAAATAAATTCATTTGTATGCAAAATATACACACGCAGGATTTTCAAGGCGCAGCGCCTGAGCCAAATGAACCAAAAAAAAAAAAAAAAAAAAAAAAGTGATTTGTTGTTCTTATGGTCGGGGTACAGCTCCCCTCTCTGACACACACACACACACAGAGTGGACAGCACAGAGGAGAAGAAGGGTGTCAAGTGAATATCCACTGGAGCTGACAACAATGTGCTGTAAGTGTAATCAATAGGAAAAAGCCTATACGCGTCCCTGATCACACCCCCTGTTCAACAAGCCTTACACATGTAGAAAAGCCACATTTTCAGTTGCTCAGTGTGTTGGCGTGAAGCTACACGTTAATTGTTATGAACAAGCTGAAAGGGAAGATTTCTGTAGGTTTGTGTGAACTTGTGGCGACAGGCTGAGACAGTGGCCGCCCCCTCTCCGACAGCGTTACCTGCAGCTCAGGGAGGAGTTCTCCATTTACCTTCACTCAGTGTTTTCATGTCGGGAATATTATTTAGTCTATTGACATTTTACATTGGTTTCTTGAGAGATATTATTGAGTTCATACACAGTGGCTCTGTTGCTGTAAACATTATTGTTGCTGCTTTAGAAACTAATGTTATTGATTCTAATTCTGTTCTAAACTTTATTCTTTTTTGAAAATAAAAACAAGTACCAATACGAGTATCAGTAAAGAACTGGATAAACTGTACTGTATTTATGAGATAAGATGAATATGACATTATATAGCTACACCTGATGAGAGAACCCCCTCTGTCTCTCCACTGAGACCTCAACATTTTGCATTCACACATGCATGTAAACATTTGCCTTTTCAGATGGGGCTCTGGATGTGTGGGCTATGCATTTGCACGGTTTGGCCGCTCAAATGAATCAGCTAGCTGCCAGCTACCCTCAGATTAATTGGTGTTAGTTTGGTGGTGACTGTGAGGTTCGCGAGCACGGTGGCTGAGGAAGACACCTCAGTATTTGTTTATTCATTGCAAGTCATATCGTAATCGCAGTATTGAACAATGTTATTCCACATGCATTCCTCATGTAGGTTCACCACCAATACATTTGTCAGGATTTAGTCAGTAAAATGTCATAGTGAAATAGTGAAAAATATCCAACCTCAGTTTCTCAGAGTCCATTATAACGTCTGTTGTGTTTTGTCCACAACCCTCCTTGGATTTTAGTGATTCTGACAGTGTTGATTGAGAAATCTTGGCAAATCATAATGAAAAGAAGCGTGAGGTTCTTCGATTGTGGTAGAATATTGAAAGGTCTTGTTGAAGGGATATAGGAAGTGTTTGAGGGAATTCCCCCTGTAATAAAACATTAATGTCTTTGTGTGTTCAGCACTATGACTGTGCACTTAATTCACTCTTGCAGGCATCTGTAAAAAGGCACCAGACTTTGTGGATCAAAGGTATCTTTGAATTTATAGCAATTTTGGTGAGAACGAGTTGAGTTACAGCTCAAGAACTGAGATTCTTGTTTTAAACGCGATACAATCATACTTATACTTCAGGGTGCATAACCCGATGAGAGTGAGACTGTTGTAGTTACTGTGAGGTGCCTCTGTAGGAAGCACCCTATACTGTTTTTTTTTAATTGTTTTGAGATTTATGCAGAAATACTTTATGGTAGCTCTGGATATGCTGTAAAAACAGTAACACCGCTCCAGCACAGCCAGCAACACATCAGTTAACCTGCACTGTATGTGGAGTTGCTAAAAATATCCATGCAACAAGTTATGATAAAAATTTTGCGAGAGCATGTAACATTCAACAAAGCGTCGGAACTGCAAATTGGTACCAAAATAAAAGAGTTAGACCATAATTGAAAGTGCCTTGGATAACACCACTTTATTGTTCTTTTAGGATCATCTTGTGTCTCGGGATTGGGATTCCTTGTTAACAGAAGTCATGTTTCGACGAAGAGTACCTTTCACACAGATAGCCTTTGCCACGCTGCTCGGAGTTGCTGGTGGCATGTATATCTACAGACCTTATTTTGAGCCGGTGCCGAAGAACTCAGGACAGCAAAACCAGGGCATGCCAAAGAAACAGAATGAAACAGACTGAAATAATTCATCACTCCCCGGAAATACTTCACAGACAGAAGCCACAAGGACTAAATGAGACGACCGGACTGTCAGAGCTGGAGGATGAACAAGAGGCAAGACCAGTGGATACATCTCATGCTTCTTTGTGCTCTGTGTGATTGTAAATGAACAGAATAAAATATTTGGTAGTTTGACTTATCATCTGTTTATTATTAAATATCGCCGTTCTCATGGATTTTCAGTTTCAACAAAACTTTGTCCTGTTTTTTTTTACATGAATAAATGTTGTTGAAAGTTGACTTTGTGAATAAAAAAGAGCATTGGGAAGGTCTGAATTTATATATATTTTAAAACATGACTGAAAGCCATGCTGGTTGCCACTATAGACTGTGGTTATCATTGTTCACGATCATGTTTGTACGAGAGTCAAAACCTTTGAGTAATTTAGCCGTTTGGCTCCTTTGTCAGATTCCCAATACCTTTTCACCACAGGTATTAACATTTACACAGAAAACAAGGTCTGTGGTTCAAATAAGCATGAAAATTGTTCATTAATTGCTAATGCTGGGTCAAAGGGGTTTTAAGGGATTCAGGTTACTTTGGCCCAACTGCATGTCATTCGTTTTCCCACTCAGCAAATTGTCAAACTGTCTGGATCCATCTTGTGTTAGAGGTAATCACATGGTGGGCAGAATTTTATGATAGGCTAACATTAAATGACAGTAACATAGCTGCTAATTCTGGCCATCACAAATTTAACATCACTATGAAATGATTCAGTGACAGTTACATTACCTGTCAGTGTCGCCTACTGAAAACTTAGAAAAATAACAACATAACGATTCTAAAGCGAATGTAACGTGATAAAATGTCAGTAACTTTAGTAGTTATATTGGCCATTAATTATATGTTTACTTAAAATGTAATATTTTCAATAACATTAGTAAGCTAATAATTTGGTGAGCAACAATCTAACATTATCATCACATTGTGAAAAAACAAAGTTACAGTGGCTGCGAGTTTGTAATTCCAGTTAAAATGAAAACTTTGGAAGAATGTTAACTTAAGTTTGACCTGCAAAAATCTAATGTCAAGGGAAACATAATTCCTGCAAAAGTGACAGTTACAGTAGCTGCTGATTCTGGCTTTCACAGATTTAATATTTACATAAAATGAAAGGTTGACACTTACTTTACACTCCAGCATTGCTCACTAAAAAGTTAATAGTAAGGTAAAAGGTTTAAAAAAAATGACAGTATAGTGAAAAGAATATGAAAAAAAGGTCAGTAACCATACCTGCTAAATTGGTCATTAATTATAATCTCTAGATAAAACATATTTTCATTAGCTGCTAATTTTGGCCACCAACAATCTAATGTCGAGGGAAAAGGAACCAGAGAGTGATGAGTGATGAGAAAGTAACTTTAGCTGCTAATTCTGGCCATCACAAATTTAACATTGATGCCAATATATTGGGCAAAGCTGTCATCAATGTAAATGATGGCTACTTTGAAGAATAATTCTGATGTTTTCAGGATTGTTATTATTATTACTGCTTTATTTATTCATTTTCAACATGTCCACCTTCCCATTCTGGGAAAGTGGTCTCAGACTTTTGGAACCCACTGTATATAATTTCAACATACATTGACAGGATAGCATACATAGCATACATAAATAAATGTATGGGCAAGACATACACTCACCAGCCACTTTATTAGGTACACCTTGCTAGCACTGGGTTGGACCCCTTTTTGCCTTCAGAACTGCCTTAATTCTTTGTGGCATAGATTCAACAAGGTGCTGGAAACATTCCTCAGACATTTTGGTCCATATTGACTTGATAGCATCACAAAGTTGCTGCAGATTTGTCGGCTGCACATCCATGGTGCGACATCCCAACGGTGCTCTATTGGATTGAGATCTGGTGACTGTGGAGGCCATTTGAGTACAGTGAACTCATTGTCATGGTCAAGAAACCAGTTTGAGATGATTTGAGCTTTGTGACGAGGCGCGTTATCCTGCTGGAAGCAGCCGTCAGAAGATGGGTACACTGAGGTTATAAAGGGATGGACATGGTCAGCAACAATACTCAGGTAGTCTGTGGTGTTTAAACGATGCTCAGTTAGTACTAAGGGGCCTAAAGTGTGCCAAGAAACTATCCCCCACACCTTTACACCACCAGCACCAGCCTGAACTGTTGACACAAGGCAGGATGGATGCTTTCATGTTGTTGACGCCAAATTCTGACCCTGCCATCCGAATGTCACAGCAGAAATCGAGACTCATCAGACCAGGCAACATTTTTCTGATCTTCTATTGTCCAATTTTGGCGAGCCCCCTGCGAACTGCAGCCTCAGTTTCCTGTTCTTGCCAGTTTCCTGTTCTTGCCAATTTCCTGCCACATTTTCTTCAAGGTTCGACATGTTGTGCATTCAGAGATGCTCTTCTGCATATCTTGGCTACACTGAGTGGTTATTTGAGTTACTGTTGCCTTCCTATCGGCTCAAAGCAGTCTGGCCATTTTCCTCTGACCTCTGGCATCAACGAGGCATTTTTCTCCCAGAGACCTGCCGCTCACTGGATATTTTCTCTTTTTGGACCATTCTCTGTAAACCCTAGAGATGGTTGTGCGGGAAAGTCCCAGTAGATCAGCAGTTTCTGAAATACTCAGACCAGCCCGTTTGGCACCAACAACCATGCCTTGTTCAAAGTCACCTAAATCACCTGTCTTCCCCATTCTGACGCTCGGTTTGAACTTCAGCAGGTCGTCTTGACCATGTCTACATGCCTAAATCCACATGATTGGCTGATTAGATATTTGAGCAGTTGTACAGGTGTACCTAATAGCGGTTGGTTATTGTATATGTTAATATGTGAACTTGTTCAAACCTCTAATAAGTTTCATTTTTACATATATGTTTTACATTCTATGTGCACATATTGGACTTTCATATATGAAATAGATCTGCCTATGGGATGTTGAAGCGGTAGCTCATGTTTTCTATCATTGTCAATGAGCACAATGCTGTGAGGAAAGGAGAGGGGTGATGAAAATCAAATGTGAAGCAAAGCAGAATAGAGTCAAGGTGGAAAACTAAAACATCCAAGGATGAAAGACAATGAGAGGAGCTGTTCAAATCCACCGTGCAATGATATGAAGGCTTTCTAAAGTCTGTTTTTTACAGTGCAGTATGTCCCCCTGCACCGCGGAGGAGCAGCATGAGGCAGAGGCGCTCCGGTGGCTGCAGCTCTGGTTGTGTTGTAACGCCTGTTTCCCGTTCAGCTGCCCGGCTGTGAGCCACCGCTCCGTGGGGAGGAGCTGTTTCTCAACTCACGACACCCACGGAGAGTAAAGCTGGTGCTCAGCGCTGATGAAGCCGCTCTCATGTCGACCTGCGACCCCGAGGCGACGGAGAAAGTGAAGTCCTCGTTTTTTCGCCCCTCTTAAAGTCCTCAGCGGCCACTTGCCCGCAGCTTTTTCTAACAAACACCTCGACACACAGCAGCGACGCCCCGGGGCCCCGGTGAGTACGAAGTGTTCACTGTGTTTTCAGGAAATGTCAGTCGAAGAAAACCAGGCTGTAGCATCTGCCAGGAGTTAGCGACGGGCTGCAAACTTTTCTCTCCGACCTGATGCAGCCGGCCGTCGGCCTCAGACACAGACGGCCCTCGCTTATTTCTAAGAGCTGGGAGAAATATTGTTTCCACCTGCCTCACCGTCTCCTCGGGGCTTTTAGCTTTTTCCACGTCTTGCTCGGTTTCACACTGAGCACCACTTTTTTTTTTTTTTTTTTTTTTTTCCTGTTTCTTCGAGCAGACCTACGAGTATTGAACATGTGTCACTGTGCTGCTGAGGCATGTTTGGACACAGGCGTGTATTCATTAGTTTTCATGGCAGAGTCATAATAATTAAAAAAAAAAAAGGTGATTATTTCCTGCCTAAGAGGTCACCAGACCAGCAGTGGCAGCCACATGAGGACCAGCTGAGGGTCACTAGATTTCCTGATTGTTTCAGTTAATCGATTTGAGTGTTTATTTGTGTGTCTCAGCCTGTGAATGAGTTTTATGAGCCTTTCACTGTCTCTTTCTGCTGCAGCAGCTGCTGTGTTTGACTGTAGATAAAATACCCACAAGGTATTTTAATGACCAAATAGTTGACAGCTCTGGCAGTCAGAAGTGTTTAAAGATGCTTGGTGTTCATTATGTTTTAATAGTAACTGCATTTTGTTCTGTGATGTACATCGCTATAAGGCTGCACCCTTGTCACCCTGAGTGGTTAAGATTAGGTTTATGTTATGTGCATATCCGGATTTTCCCAAGGAGCTGCCTGCCTCACTGTTGGACGGCTGCCCAGGGTGGGTCCTCCACTTCTCCCTCACAAATGATTAAAGCTGCTTTTTGTTTGCTGGCCTACATGGGTGGTAGTATATGCCTGGCAAACACAGCTACTAGGTCCACTCCCACTGCCTGAGAAATAGCGAGGTGTAGCTCAGAGTTTCGAGACTTCCACTTTATTTAAATGTGAAAGAGTCACTGAGATTAAAAAAAAAATAAAAATCTGTCTTGCCTGGGTGGCCACATATACAACATATAATACACCACAACCATAACCACAATGCCCTTATCTTTTAAAAGGTGTACACAGTTGTACGAAACGAAATTAAATGACCAGAAAGTACTCGCCCATTGGTCAGCATGGAGCTTGGGCTTCTCATGATTGTTGCAGTTGCCCCCTTTAACCAGTTGGTAATATCCTTACCAACCCATACCACTGGACTGGGTACTGGCACTGATACTGACCTCCTGCTACTACTGCCATCAGATGATGTTAATTTGATATTCTCTATCAGCTAATCGGCTATTGGAAGAAAAAAGTCAGATCATTGCATTTGTAGTTGCTAGTATAACTTAACGATACTCTAAATTGTATTAAGTGGTATACTTTATTCAAAAGAAAACATAAAAGCGCGAGTTTGGTAGATATCAACAGTAGAAAAAACAGATACTGATCCTGCTTTTTAAAGCTGATATGGTTTGAAAAACAAAATAAACACACCTCCTCATCATCCACAGGACTTATAACTTATATATACCTAAATAAAAGATAATATGATTTTTGTTCTTGTTGTTGACACCAATAAATTTTGTTAAGATACACAGTTAGATTTGGACTGCTATTTCCACAGAGCAGCCACAACATTAAAACCACTGGTCACTGGTTTTAATCGCTGATTGGTGTAAATGCTGTTTGTTGGGCCTTGTCTACTGAAGGGAAGTATTGCACTAACGATGCCCCAATCTTTTAGTACGCCTTAATCTTATCTGTTAAAGGCTGAGGGAAGCACAAGACTCCTCTGTTTATTTACTTCTTACCCTCAAATTAGTTTAACTTTAGTGATTTCAAAGGCATAAAAGGTAATTGAGGAAAGTTAATTTATTAAGATGGTAATCGGCCGAACACTCGATGATTCACTGCGAGGATTTAGTTTTTGATGCAGAGAAGACAGATGTCTCAGAGAGCTGTTCTTGCCAAGTTTTAGTGCTTTCTTAAAATCAGCTCTTTTCCACCTCTTTTACTTGAAACCAGTATCATTATGTTTCATTTGGAGCTGCAGAGGAGGCCAGGGAGGGATGTTGTTGTTGTCTCAGAAAGATTTGTGTAAGGCAGTAATTAGGATAATACTTTGTGTTCTTTCTGATTGCTTTCTACACTCTGTTTCTCTTGACTTACACAACGCAAGATCATACTCTGCCATCAGACCTCACTTCCTTTTTAGAGCTGTGATAGGACTGGGAAGTGCAGTATGAGTAGGAAATGGCCTTGCAATTTTAGATTTTAGCACAACTGTGTGTATTAGACATACTGTGTTATGCATGAGCATTTACTTTCTTTTATTTATAATATTTGCCAACATGGGATCATACTATTTCATGTTTTAACAGGGCTCAATAAGGAGTTGTCTGATTAGCTTGATAACTGTCTACAGAAATATGCTGACACAATCTTTATCTCCAGCTGTGTGGTTTGGCTTCACTGTGTCGCTTTTGTGACCTGTTTTTTCTTAACCAGACATCATGTGGTGACTCAAGTTTTTGTCTTGGGGTTTTAAATGATAATGCGAGTAACCTGGGTAGAAAAATAATTCAAATGTGCTGATTAGTTTTGCCCTCAGGTGTCACATCGCATTGACCGTTGGACTTCATTAGTGTGTCTTTATCGAAATGTTTGGGGAGAACTTTTCCACATTTACATTTTTGCTTGGTAAAGCAGGAGCTCTCTTGAATTCCAGCTCTCAGTGGCCATTTTATTTGGTACAAATAACTAAAACAAATCCAGTTCAATACAACAGTCCAGAAACAAATCCCGCCTTCATGGAGGCTTTAACCTTCAGTTTTTAATGAATTCACTTATTGATTCAACTTCATGGTCAGTTTGGAGGTCTGTCCTTGTTGCTGTAAATGGGGTGGACAACATTTTACAAAACAGGGGCCAATATAACACAATACCGTTAAACAGTGCAACGAACTACAATCACCACAATTATTATGAATATGAATCAATACCTCTCTAAAACAGTATCAACAAAACAGAATATTATAACCTTCACAGATGTAGGATTTACTGCAGGGCTGTTGCATTAGACTGCTTTAGTCTCAGCTTGGGGTACCTAATAAATTAGCAGCTGATTGCACTGTATATGTGCCAGCGGAGCTTTCGAATGGAAGATACAAGGAAAGTGGCGTGATAAAGGATGAAAAGTGACGGAAGTTGTGAGTCTTAAAATAGTTAGTTTACTTGCTCATGTGTCAATTTAAAAACATGCATGATGTGGCCTGAGGAATGTGGTTTTCACTGACCAACATAAAGCTGCTTAGTAGTTTTACACTGTATATTTACAGTTTTACTGTGGGTGACAGTGCTCATGGAGGCTATTTATAGTGAACATGGCTACCAAATGGCTACATCTTATTTATTTTCTTAATAGAAAAGGGGGAAATGAGTCTTAACTGTGTGGATTGATGCTTGGTGTGCCTTGTAGAGGGTATACAAAGCACATTTAAAATCAGGCTTACAACAGTAAATCATTATAATCAGTAACAAGATCAAAAAAATCCAAGGATTTAATACAGATAAAAGGAATGATCATTTAATTAATCAGGAGTTTCCAGAATTGGTATAATATACCTTAATGACTGAGCTCATCGGCCAGAATCATCCAAAATGTAGCAGCTCTGATTGAAAGACAAATGGCTTTAAACAGTGATTGGTTTATGTGTTCCTCTCTCAAAACAGGTGGACTTCATAGTTGTAGGGTTTGGTGGTCTTAGCTGAGTGCTTGAAAAAAATGTTTCCATCCCAGTGCTTTTATCGTGGATCTTGATTTTACACAAGACCTTAAGCTGCTTATGTCTCCAGATGAAAAGTTCAGTGGGGGTTACAGTGAAAGAATGTAAGACTTCTCAGACTGCTTTTTTACGCAGTGGTCATATGATATATCCGCACTTTCTGTTGATTGTTTTGACTGAAATTAGTCAGCCATTACAAATGAGGACGTTACATGCAGTAGATATTGTAAGGTGCGTCTCATTTTCAATGTGTATGTGTAAGAAAATCTGCACTGATACACTTTCAGAATTAATAATAACTTCTACTTCAAAAATTTCAAAACAACAATCTACTAATTTGCGGAGAGATGTTTAACTTCTTTCAGGTTGTAGTGATAACAAGAGGACGAAAACATATGTTGTGGTGTGTTGGTTGTCAGTTTTGGTGTGTGGCTGTGATTTGAAAGAGACAGGAATTTAAAATGTTTGCTGTCACTGTACAACTCTACATCCTGAGGTCTTGGATATTATTGGAGTAGTGTAAAAGATGTTACACAATATATTTCCACTGCCAGTATTGAATTAAGATAAATGACACAGTATATGAGCCTAATTGAGGTGGACCTTAGCCTGTTTCTCCTGTTACTTACAAAATGTGTTGGGAAAAATGAAGACAGTGAATTTCAGAACATGCTCCAATATCTATAGGGGTACTTAGCAAGAATGCATAATTAATACTTGGTAAGTTAAGCCTACATCACTGGTCCATTAGATTATAGATAAATGGATTTACACACAGAAAAAACGACTATTGCATCACTTGTTGCATTTTGTATCAAACAGCGCATTGCAGACTCTGAAAGGGGAAATAGCATTGTTTCATTTCTCAAACGTTTTATTTTTTTTTTATTGTAAGCTTCTTGTCAGTGCACTGTATACACTATATGACAGAACGGGATAATTGCACGCTCTCCGTGTGCTGTGTGTATTATGGGCTTGATGTACCATTTTGATTACATAACTATTAAGGTTGACATCTAGTAGGACAGTTATGATGTTCCTCATGTGACTTTATTGCTGTTCTCAGTTAAACTGCACCAGAGTGAGGGCCGACCACATGCTAATTGCATTTACTTCCAATTCCATGTAATTGCAGTGCTGGCTATCATCCAATTAAATGTAATTGCAGTACTGTTAAATCAACCCTTTGCACTGGGAAGACATCAGAGAAGACATCAGATAAAAGTAATTGGGTTGACCTGTGTGGGGTTGATAGAACTGCATTTAACACCAGTTTCACTCACAAAGGAACTCAGAAACAAAACTGTATTGCTCAGTCAACATAATATTACACAAATGCATAAATAATCTCCAGGAACTTGAGAGACAAATGTTAAAGCTCCTTCTTACGCAGAGTCCACTCACACAGGTGTTTTCATTTGCGTTGCCTCCTTTCAGGACTGTGAGGGTCTGTGCTGTACAACTGGCCTTGATTGACATATCCCTCCCTCTTCTGTTAGTATTGTTGCACCTGTGAGGGCAGTACAGCCTACTGCTATAATTCCTGTTGGTACATAGAGTTTTGTGACATTATTTTACTATATGCAAGAAGTTTTAATGACTTTAGACATTGAGATTCTTATGCATCAGCAAATACCATGATTGAAGAGTCTGATCGGTCCCAAATTATGGAAGATTAGATTATATGAAGAAGACTGAGACAACCAAATTTTATAGGAGTGATTTCGGACACAGTCTTGCTCAGGTGCTGCTAAGTCATGGTGACTATCTAGTAATCGTGACATGCAAATAAGTTTTTTCTCTTGTCCAGATAATCTTAAAGGATGAGGCTGGTGTTATATATACTTTTCTTATTGTCGACAAATCCCATGAAAAGCCCAAAACCAGCAGTGTTCTGGTTTCAGTCTCTCACTACTCTCCAACTTCGCTGCCCCAGCCTCAAGCACACTGGCTCCCACTAAAGACGCAAACCAGGTCATAAATCAACAAAAACAACTATAGTGTTTATCACAATGAAGGAAAATGTCTCTCAGAGCAGAAGTGTGGCTCACTGATGTGTTTTTTTTAATAGTTTGAATTCTGTGGGACAGAGGAATAAGCCTTATATCGGGCTTTGGCTACACAGGCAGTAGTTGTTTGTAGGACTAACTGAGTGTTGTTCTTTTCATGGGATTTGTTGACTGTAAAAAAAAAAAAAAAAATGTCAACTTTATAATTTAAATATCAGGAGCACCATGCATTTTAGAGGTTGCATAATGTTTGAGCGGTTGAATTAGATACAGACTGCTACGAGTGTGGGTTTAGATCCAGTGGTTGTGTTATCTGGGGGATTAAAAAAACAAAGAAATACAAGATCATTTTTAGATTAATCATGTTGCCAAATGGTGTGATTGTTGGTTGACTGAATTGTTTCATTTGTGTGTTTCAGAAATTTAGGACTCACTATGTCTGATGGGGACTATGATTACCTCATCAAATTCCTAGCCCTCGGTGACTCTGGCGTGGGAAAAACAAGCTTCCTCTACCAATACACAGATGGAAAATTTAACTCCAAGTTCATCACTACAGTTGGGATAGATTTCAGAGAAAAGAGAGTGGTAAGTTCAGTTGGTTATGAATAAAATTGCAACCTTAACTAAAGGTAGCATTGAAATGGATGGGATTTCCCTCATTCAGTACTTCAGTAAAAGCGCACATGGATTTTAAGCTCCATTCTTCTGAATTGCCACTTCCTTGTGTCTGAGTGTGCTACAAGCACTTATGGCTGCCTTATTCGGGGTTTAAATGCATTCCCACACCATTAAGTAACACTCATGTAACAAAAGACTACTGATGAATGTTGCAACAGAAATCTGAGTGATGACTAATGTTGGTGCGCAACAGGCAGCACACTCCTTAAGAATAAACACTTCATACAGTTGGCAAACAGCTGAACAGTGCTCATATTTACTCAATATTCCCACTTTAAGGCTTCTGACCTCTAGCTCCGAGAATATGTCTGAGTAATTGTTTTATCGTGGTTGCACTGGGAATTCAGTAAGTTATGTTCAGTTATTGAATGTCCATCATTGACTGTTACTATCTCTTAATAAGATATGTTTTCATCACTTATGATTAAAAGATGAAGATGATTTGAAAACTTGTGTTAACCATGAAACTTTCACTTACAGAGTAGCTTTTGTAAAAGTCACAAATAGTTGTCACAGTTAAAGCACAATAAGAAATTATAATGTGTCCTCAAACAACCCAGAGCTGTGTCTGTGGCTATTCCCTGAAGTGATGCACTGTTGACAGTGATCAAAGAAAAATGTGGATTATATTTAAAGGAATGAAATTGGAAATAAAATTTACTTTAATTTAAGTCTGGGCCCTTTCTTAAAGTTACTGTTAAACTGTTGGTTGAAACCCTAAAAACACAGAGATGTTTCTGCAAGCAGCCGGGATCCAGCTTACCATGAAACACCAGATTAATGCATGGATGGATGGATTCAAACCGTTTTGAATAACAGTCTGGCATGTTAAATCTTGTCAAACCACTGAAATGTAAGATTTGTATTTGAGAGCTGAGCACAGTCTATAAAAGCACCAGCAATAAAACTAGCTAAGTACCCAGAGCTACTGAGGAGTTTGAGGTCTGATCTTTAGTTGCTCTCCTCATGGACTGCTCAACAACGTTCACCAAACCTGTAGATATTTTTTAAATTATTTAACTAAAGTAGCAGGATGGGTGCTGCCAAATATGCCTTTTCATTCTTGTTCTCACTAGTCACATTATACTCTAATATAAACAAATATCTTCTTTCAGGCTGTCAGTAGTGCAGGGAACATCCAGTTAGTTTAATGTCACTGTCTCTGTTTCACTCAGGTCTACAAATCTCCGGGTCCTGATGGATCTTCAGGCAGAGGACAGAAAATCCACATGCAGCTGTGGGACACTGCAGGACAAGAGAGGTACATGAAGAACTTCTACTAAACCTTTCGCACCTTTCTCGAATGTGTCTTTACCATAATTAATTTTTTACTGAATGATTTCAGGTTTCGGAGTTTGACGACTGCATTCTTCAGAGATGCAATGGGTTTCCTTCTTCTGTTTGACCTCACAAATGAGCAAAGTTTCCTCAACGTCAGAAACTGGATGAGTATGTTGTCTGCTGTAGTGTGCATACTTAATCATTAAACTGATCTCTCAATAATCATCACAGTAATACTTTAATTAAGGCAACTACAAGTGCACAGGAGAATGAAAAAAAAACAAAACATTTCTTCTTACTTGTATGTGCAGAAAAGCTTTTTGTTCCTGGCTCATGTAGAACTGACAGTAAATGGACCCAAAATATTGTGTAATTAAGTGTGTAATCTTCCAGCTATAAATATCAAATCATATCATATCATATCATATCATATCATATCATATCATAATTCTCTTGCTGCTAATTTTATTTTGTCTCAAGCTGTTACATTTTTTTTCATTATTTCCGGTGTTTATAATACAGTAATGATGAGCTTCATATATTTCTCATGTATAAAGGTAAATACATAACTAATTGCTGAACGTGTCTTTCAGGTCAGTTACAGATTCACGCATATTGCGAAAATCCAGACATCGTTCTGTGTGGCAACAAATGTGACCTGGCAGATCAGAGAGCAGTCAGTGAAGAAGAGGCCCGTGAGCTGGCAGAGAAGTACGGGTATGTCCCAGTTTTCAACCATCTGAACATGAACCTCTCCCTCAAACATTTGTCAAGAAGGCAGTGGCTGCATTGTTTGCCAAAGTCTGTGTCAGGAGAATATCAGCCTAAACTGGTCCTGCTTGAAAAGCAAATATTTGTGCACAAGTTTAAAACATCTTGTTCTGGCCCTATTAGACACACCTTTACTAAAAACACAGATATTGTAGTGGATGTTTCAAATGCCTTCAAGAGCAGAATAAACTTCAGTATATAACTTAACATGTCATCCCCCCAAGCTGACTCTGCTGCATGACATTTATTATCTCCTTTGATTCTAAGCTTGCGTCGTGAGCCCATTTGCCTGCATGATCACGGTTTTGAATCCCGACAAAGGTTCCTGGCCAGTCAGCATAGAAATCATAGAAATGTATCAAATAAACTTTTGATTGAATTTCATGCTTTGATACTCATTCACAGTTCCACACTTTGGGTGCTTTTAAGTTTAGAGAATAGAGTTGATAAAGTCAATGTCAAATTCTTAATGTCAAAAATCTCATGAAAAGACTGAAACCAACAATAAATTGATCCGAGGGACAAATATTGTGGTTGTAGCCACTGCTGATGTAGCTTATGCCACAGAGCCACATTGTTTTCCAAAAGCTATTAACAAGACAAAAGGGAGCCACGACATCACATTTGGTGACGTGTTCCTTTTTTACCATGATTTTGGGAGCTGTGGTATATTTTGTGTTGATCTCTCACATTCACTGTCCTGCTGCCACAAACACTCACTAATCCCCCTCAAAAAATGGTACAAATGAAAGGTTTGCTAAAAATGCTCAGTAGGCATGAATGTGTCTGATTTCTTTTTTTTTTTTTTTTTTTTTTTAAGTTAGAAAATATTGAGAGATATATGAAGGTTTGTTGGTTTTGGTGTGGTTGAAAATCAGAAAAACGTAAGATTACTCCAGCTTCACGCTTTCAGGGCTTTTTTTCTCTTAACCCAAAGATTTGTGTTAAATCGCACTCGGTATCAGTAGTCTGTGACCGTGTTTTTAAAACAGCTATTTTCTTCAACGCAGAGTCCCATACTTTGAGACAAGTGCTGCAAACGGGCAGAACGTGAACCAAGCTGTGGACGTCCTGCTGGATCTTATCATGAAGAGGATGGAACGATGTGTTGACAAGTCCTGGATCCCTGACGGGACCGTCCGAGTTAATGGACCGACCCACCCAGACATCTCAGAGAGCTCAGAAAGGAGCAAATGTGCATGTTAGAATGATGAGGAGCCATTTTAGTTACATATGTGTGTCTATAATACTGTTGAAAAAATACAAGACAACCAAGTTCAATGTTTCAAAAAGTGGGAGTTTATATATCGCTTCTGTGTTAGGTAAAACTTTATTAACTTAAATTAATTTGTGTCCATTGCCTCACAGACCTTGCATCCTTTTTTTGCTGTATTATTTGTTAGTATAGATTTAAGTGCCTTTTGAATATGGACATTTTCATTAAGGACTAATATAATGGGTTTTTGGAAAATGAATTCATTTGTGATTGTGAGTATGGGATATTTATTTCCTGCTGATGCCTAGCTGAAATGTCCGACTTTGCCCATCAGGTGAATATGCTGATCGTATTTGCAGGTATAAAATTAATGGCCAATGTTGCAGCAAAGTGGGCTGCCCTGCCTGATGTGCTATAAATATACTGTCAATATTTTCTGTAAGGTTACCGTGGATGCACTTAATGTAACTCAAGAAAGAAGCCACTTTTGTCTTTCTTCAGCCAGATAATTGTTGACTGTGATACCTGCAGTCACAATTTGTTGGTGGAGAGAAATTGGTTGTGGTTGTAGTTTTAGGGAACTTTATGTAACTAGTCATTTACTACTGATGCTCAATTGAATGTGCAACTGAATACTGCCATCTCACCTGTGCCACAGCCAGAAAAAGTATAGCTCACACTGACCATCCAGCATAAGCTTGATGGACACACTCACACTGTATTTTAATTTCTAAAGCAGTACTTGTGCTTGTTTGCCTGCAAAACATGAATTATGTTAGACCAAGTCACCAATACTTCATAGGTGCATAATTGCACAAATGAATGTTCAGTAGTTAGTTCAGATAAGGGGAATAAATATGTTCAAAAAAAAAAAAAAAGGTGAAATCTGAGTAGTAAACCAGGTAATTCAAGTTATTCATCCTTCTGTATAAAATACCCATTCATCAAATAAACACATCAATAGAATTTCATATTCTCTTAATGTATTTTAAAGAAAGAAATTTAAAGTGAAAGCTTTTGTGCATATTTTCACTGTTTTGGGCAAAATTTATTTTTAGACTTCTTAGACTTTTTAGACTTTTGGAGGTTTTTTGGACAGTTCACTCTCTTTTAGCTCAGAGCTTCAGGTTTAAAAAAATGCTCTAATGGTTCCTACTGCCTCCAAATTAAATACATACAAAGTCAAACAAGTATTGTCCCTAATAACAGACGTTAAGATTGTGGAGTCGGGGTGCTATCTTCAACCTTGTAATAGTTTACTGACTCTCTCCTCTTCTAAACTTTGTGCACATACAGTAACACCAGCTGTAATGAGGCTGACCTCCTCCAGATCCAGTCCCCTGTTTTGCTCATTTTTATTATTATTCACTTGTAACAGTGCCTACAGTTTTGAATCGTGTATGTTTTATGTATGTTAGTGAGAGCCGTCCCAGGTACACACACCTTATAGTCTTGTATACATATAGCCTCGGGATAGTTGTTCCAGGGGTTCCCACTGTGTTCTATAGAGGAGTTTGGACTCCCTCGCTTGAAACAAAGACGATCTCTGCTGACATTATAAAAGATTATTAATTCACTTTTATAAAATAAAACATTAACCTTCAGGGAAAATGAGCTGAGGTGTTCTTTCACACAGCAAATGGCACATATTTAATGAGTCTGGCAACTGCTTAGGTTGTTACCTACTCACTAAATGTATCCGAAGACAAGATACACTGGGCTTAACAAATGTATATAGAAACCCTTAAATAAGTTGCAAGAAGTCACAAGCAGTGAAAAGAGCTTTTAGATACATGAGAAATGCTCCATTAATGTATTCCCTAACTATCTGTACATTTTTAGATGGAAAGTGTTTGTTTCAAGTACTAATATGACCATGTTAGCTAGGCAATACACCGTACAGTAGCCTGTCCAATCTGTGGATTTTGATTTCGATAGATTTTGTATTGGCAAGTAAGGCAATAAAATTGGGCCTGCACTTCACTTTACCTCATGGGGTGCTTTTAAAATCCTAATGCTCATCCCTTCAGATCAGTGTATAATGTCACTGATATTTTATATTTTACAAAAATTGAGAGTTTTTACACTAAGTAAAGCAATGCAGTAGCATTGTGAGAATAATTGTCTGAACTATATTTAATAGTTTTATGCAGAAATCCACATTGCTTGTATTACTCTCTAGTTTTTTCTTCTTAAAAGGGTGAATGTGATGCTTTAGTTAAGACATGAATATATTTTTCCTCTCACTGTTGCACAAATTCAAATTTTCACTAAAATCACTGAAATTGAATTTGATCATATTAGTTAAGACTAAACTAAAATATTCTATATTTTCAATTGTGCCACAAAATGCATCGTAAACGTATGTAAATTACGTCCAAAAATAAACATTTTTATTTATGTATTCCTTGAGGCAGTGTCTCATTTTTATATAATCAGCTCTAAAAATGTTGATGAAGGGCTTGGGCGTAAGTCCAGTTGATATCAGGCCCTATTTATAGCCACTATTATGCTGTTATACTAACACAGAAAGCTTATCACCTCACCACAATACAGGAAAAATAAACTTGCTCATGTTTGTTTTTCAGGATTTTGAGATACTGCAACGTAAACTTGAAAGGCATCACTGATTTGTGTACAAAAACCTATAACGATATTTTATCTACACATTTTTACAAATGTATTTAAACTGTGAAGCAATGACTCACATTTCTTCAGGTCGTCCTGCACGTGTCCACACTTCAGCTGTATACCATTTGTGGGCAATTTAATTGACTGGATTTAGAGACTTTTGTCTGTGTACTATTACGTCCCACAGGTGAAAGACTCATAACTAGAGTTGCAAAGGGGCGGAAAATTTCCAGAAACTTTCCATGGGAAGTGAAGCAGGGGAATTTTGGAAATATTCCAAATTGGAAACTTTCTATGGGAATTATGGGAATTTATGGGAATTAACTGGAAATTGGGGGTAATTTAAACAAACTATCATACAAACATAAATGTAAATATTTTTGTTTTGTCATTTTTCTGTAGAATAAAATAACAAAAAAGCTTGTAAAAACACTAATGCAATGGCATGAACAGAAATATAGTTGGCTAAACAACTGGAATGGTCTTCAAAATATTTTACAATTGATGTATAAATTCTTGTATGGTTACAGAAAACCGTCTTGCAGGAGTCAGAAGAAACAGCATCACATTTGAGGTAGCTCTAATAAGCTAGCCTCTGAAATGATCAATGAAATGAAAAATAGCTTACATTTAGCACCTAACTTACCAGCTGTGTGGCCTCTAGGGTTTAAGCAATCATCTGTGCATGTGATGGAGGAGTGCACAGTGCATGCAGGGGGCGTGGCCTCAATAGCCCTGCAGTAAGCAGTGCTGTGTGCATGTGATTGAGGAGTGTACTTGCGTTAAATCTGGTTGTTTTAGCCAAGATTATGCTACAGTATATTTCCCCAACTATATTTAAGTTCCTTCAATTTTGTAAATTTCTGTTTTATTCCCATAAATTCCCGTTAATTCCCATAAAATCCTGTTAATTCCCATAAATTCCCGTTAATTCCCATGGAAAGTTTCCAACTTTGAAAATTCCAGGAATTTTGCAACCCTATTCATAACAGTAATTGCAATACATTTATAACATGCTTTAATATTATCATTGTTGGCAAATCGTGTGGAGTCCATATTGAATTCAGACTGCGTCCTCACATCATCAGGTGTGGAAAAATCTTTGGGAAAAGTGTTTCTGAGCAGATTAAAATGTTACCTTAGTGTATGTGAGAAAATATCTTGGCAGCGACTGTCCCGCACCCCTGCAGGGGGCAGCACCGGCCCCGCACCGCTGCAATGACCGAAGCCACTTCCGGCGAAGAAGAAGAAGCGTCCACCCCAAACATCCTGACGGCGGAGGAGAAGGTAAATGAAACTCTTAATTTGTTGTGATAACTTTTATAATTTAAAAAAAAAGGTATATTTTTTCAGTCATGCACCAGTTTTAATTAGAGCCAAGGCTCAAACCCAGCAACAAGACGGTACTTGGGGCTAAAACTCAGTAGCTGTACTTTTATTTTGAAAAAGTTTCCCTTTTTTAGCTAGCTAACGTTGAGCTTTTCGGTCATTTCGTTATTTATTTAGTTATTTTCTAAACGGAAATTGACGCACAGATTGAAATAGCTTCCCATTGTTGCTTTTCTTGGTGTCGTCTTTCTACTATGGTGCAAACAGTGGCTGTTTAATAATTTTGTTTTAAGTTTAAGTTACCTGACTGACACGACAGCAGATAGATTTGACTTTTCTTTTTTATGTTGTTTTGATGAAATAATCTCATCACGGTAACACGGTTGACTGACAGCTCTTATGATAATCCTGAAGCCCATTTGTCATGTGAAAAGGACAAATCTGTCATGGATTTAGCTTCTTGAGTCCTTCAATAATTTTCAGGTTAGGATTATTAGTTGGACAAAACAAGCGTTGTGGAGGTGTGACTTTGGGCTTTGTGTAATTGTGATGAGCATTTTAACAGTAACAAACCAAACGTGGGCCTACAATACACTGATTAATAAGAAAATATTCAGAACAGTAGTCTCTAAAATTATGAAAATAATCAATAGTTGCAGCTTTGTATAAAGTTGTTTAAAATCCACATTGATGCATGAGTAATAATAATAATAATAATAATCTAGAAATATAGTATATTAAAATACAGTAGTCACAGGGGTCATATTTCTGCACTGAATACTTTTACTTTTAATAGTTTAAGAACATTTTGCCTATTATATGTATAAACCTTTACTTAAGTATTCTCAAAGCAGGACTTTTACTTGTAATAGAAAATATTTATATGGTATTTTTGTGGTATTAGTAATTTTACTTACATAAATGTTGCTGCTTCTTTCTTGAAATGAGCATCCATTTTGATATTTTAAACAGATTTATACAGCTATTACGTAACAAATGATCAGGTACTTTTCATTGCAATAATAGCTGGTTTCTTTGTGTAGCTGCCTGGTGAAGTCTGTGAGTTCACCTGCAAGGATCCACACACAGGATTAACCCCCAGTGTATTTTCTCTTGCAGAATGCCTTTCCATTTCTGCCCCCAGTGTGGGACAAAGTTGCAGCCTGATTTCAAATTTTGTCCCTCCTGTGGGGAGAAGCTTCCCTCTGCCGTTGATGAATCTGGGCCTGTGAACTCGGCTGCTTCTTTAAGTTTCTCTCCACCTAAAAGGGATGAAGTTCCAACATCAGCGGTTAAAACAAGTGGTTCAAGCACAGCTTGCAAGCCCACTGAAGGTAAGGGTAAATAACTTGGCAATATTGTATCAGGAGTTACTTGGTGTTATTTAGAGATTTTTAAACGTATTGATTGTAAACCTTTGGAGGTGTAAATTTTCTTTTTCTACAGACTATGCAATTGCAACTCCAATTACGCCTCGTCCTGCACTGCGAAAGACTCGTAACTCCCTTCGTCTGGACAGAGAAGTTAAATTCAACATTAAAGATGCCACTCCGCCTGTGGTGCCCTCCACGTATCCTGCCAGAGATGATACGATTGAAGGTAATTAAAGTGATCTGAAGGCAGTTTCACCTGGAAGTTTTTATTTAGTTTTCTGATAAGAGATGCAAGAAGTGTAACTCAGAGACATGACGCAGCATGAAGAGACTGAAGTGCCTTTTGTACTGTGTATACATGTTACCAACTTAAAGCCACTAATGTGGCATGATTCTTAAAGCTCAAAAACACTTTCTGGCCAAAACTAATGTGTACTGATGAATAAAAAAGGGTTTACGATATCGGTACATATGAATACAGTAGGTGCCATGTAAAGAAAGACAGATGATGCCTTGATTCTTGTTATCAACAAATCTATGTTTTGTATCAGGAGATATTGGCGTTGGTTTCCACTCACCTCCACGAAAGCAACACACAGTCGCTTTCAAACTGGACGCAAAGGTAGAGCCAATTTTAGAGACTTCAACTTCTCCGGTCGTTAAATCCCCTCGACTTGGTGAGGTCAAACACAAAACAAACACAATCTTTTTCATCTATTCATTCATGTACTACCTTATGAAAACTACAGTCTCTCTTCTTTGACTAATCTTTTCTTTAATCCTTTGATTGTGGCTGGATCCACGTGTAGTCAGGGGAAAGGTAAAACTCTCCAGTCCTGCTATTAAGCAAGTGGAAGAAGGAAAGAAGCTGACTGACAAAACAGGTGGGAAAGCAGAGGAATCAACAGTAGATGGCTCACCCATGGCTGTCCTTTCTCCAGTTTCCTCACCAATCTCTAGATCTCCTTCAAAAAGTGAGCTACACCACACAAGACGATGTTACACACACACTCATCCATGTACCAGTTAAACTCACTTGTTAGGTTCAGCCTCCTTTCAGAGGCTACTTAGATTAACGTGTTT
Organism: Trachinotus anak; assembly: GCF_046630095.1. Classification (NCBI taxonomy): domain Eukaryota; kingdom Metazoa; phylum Chordata; class Actinopteri; order Carangiformes; family Carangidae; genus Trachinotus; species Trachinotus anak. Next base: position 15,132,023 of record NW_027273862.1, on the reverse strand, counting down.
ACCTTTACATTATTACTCTTATCACTTGTTAGGTCTGTGTCTTATAGAGAGAATCACTGACTGTACACTTGCTGATACTAATTATGCTGTAAAGAGAAAAAAAGTCAGTGGTAACATGCTTTAAGCTGATTTAAGAAAAGAAAAATCTTGTTGAATTAAAGCTTAAAACAAATCCTCATCTTTTTTTCCAGCAGATACAAATAATAGTTAAGCAGCATTTCTACATCTGTGAGATTTTTTTTGCTAAAATAGTTATTTATGAGGCTTTAAACTGCTTCATTTTGTTCACCAGGACTGTGACATCAGGATGTCAGTTTAAACTGCAGGAGACACTCTGTACATCAGTTTTTATGTGTAGTAGTTTCTCCTTTTTTTCTCTAACATAAATTTGAAATGTTTGTATGAATGTACAGTGACAGGAAAAAGCAAGGCCAAGAGGGCAAAGCATGCATCTGCTGTGGAGCCCCTACAGGAAGGCGAGGAGGTGACAGACACAACAGGCAAGAAGTGGAAGTTGATGAAACTGCTCAGTGAAAGCACGACAGAGGTCATCTATGAAGGTGAGACTGCGTACATGACATCAGGGGAAGTACTGGAAGGTACAATAGAGATACAGTTAAACAGTCTATCAGTGATAATAATCATTCAGCCATCACATTTACCAATGAACCCCTTAATGCATACTCAAAGCATCCTGAGATTAAAACACAGATTACAACAAACCAACTTAAGTCGTAACTTTAGACTAAATTTATATATTTCAGGAGAGAGTATGTAATAAGTATGTAATAATTATTAAACAGCGATTATTTCGTATGGTCCTTTTAAACAAGTAATTAGAGGAGAGAAGAGTTGTTTTGTTAACTTATTAACAGCATAGCCGATTTAACAAAAGTAAAATCGGTTGTAGATTAAGATGTGTTTAAGAGTCTCTGAGCTTCAGCTAACTTCATTCAAGGGACAAAGTTTAAGAACAGGCCAAGTGTTGAGTTCACACTCCAAACAAGTAGGGGGCTTACTAGGTCTGACTACAATATACCAGGACAAAACCTTGCAGGCAGTCAAAAAAAGAAGAGTTTTTACCGATCCATATCTGTGCAACACAACAAATAAACATCTTTGAAATAACATCAAAACTGGTCTTTTTTAATATTCTGTTGATAATCTTAGTTCATTTTTGATTATTTAAAACTGAAATACTCACATATTGCCCCTTTTAAACAAAGAGACTGCTAACTGAGTTTAGTGGACAGAACTGTAGCTTCTCTTACAAAAAAATAAAAACTAATAATAGAAAAGAGCCTGTATTTTTTTCAGTTCAATAATATTGTCCTGTTCTTTTCAGTTTCCCAAACAGTTTCACGATCCAGTTCCAAGGAATCAAATTACATCCTAAAACTGGTAAGTGCTTCCTCAGGATTCATGAAATCCAAGGTTTTCTGAGTATTTCATCCAAAAAGTGATGAATTATTATCACAACATGACCTTAGTTCTTCAGTTTCACTGAGTGTGATCGCTAAGGTTATTCCTCCTCTTAGGGAGCGAAAGATGGGAGAATCTTCAATGAGCAGAACTTTCTGCAGAGAGCTGCTAAACCTGCATCTGGTGAGGGCAAAGTTGTGTTTTCATTTCTTTCTTTAGAGCATTTATAGCTGTAACTGTTCTGGTGATAAGTACAAGAAAAGTAAACTTTGTTAAAACTAAAGTAGCATCAGCATTTATTACAGGTGCAGAAGAGTCTGAACTAGAGGTGGACAATAAGAAGGATTCTGGCAGTTTCACTAGTATCTGTATTTCATGTTATCATCCGTTCAGAGGAAGGCAGAAGTGGACAAGAATTTATTCAACAGGGGCATCATCATGTCAATCTGGGGGACAAATTCAATCTTTTTTAAACCCCTTTAGATTTAGTTCTGATTTGTCATGAGGTGAATTTTACACCGCACATGATAACCGTCCTATTAAAACCTGTGGTTTCTCTCTAGTGGACAAGTGGATCAAACAGAACAAGATGGATTTTCTGGGGATTCCTTCTTGTGTTGGCTTTGGTCCTCATTCAGATTCCTACAGGTGTGGGAAAAAAAGTGTTTTCTGTGAATATTTACACATTATATGAACTAATTTAGCATTAACTTTGGCTTTTGCTATATGTTGTTCATTTTTTTAAATAGGTTTCTAATTTTCCCCAACATGGGCCAGTCACTCCAGTCTGTCATTGAAGAAGAAGATGATTTTCTGTCTGAGAAAGCTGTTCTTCAGCTTTCCTGTAGATTAGTGAGTGTTCTCACAGCTTCTTTGAACTTTTTTATTCGTAGTCAAACAATACCTTTTAAGCTTTGTCCCCAAATAATACACGAGCCAGAACTCTGATGATCTGTAACATGTCTTTCTCCTTGCAGTTGGATGTTCTGCAGTATATCCATACAAACGAGTATGTTCATGCTGATATTAATGCAGAAAACATCTACATCAAACCAGGACAGACATCACAGGTGAGAAATAGTGTGCAGGGTGCTCTGTCATTGTCCTTGATTGAAATGTGTTTTGCGCTGACAACTTTTTTGTGTGTGTGTGTGTGTGTGTGTGTGTGTGTGTGTGTGTGTGTGTGTGTGTGTGTGTGTGTGTGTGTGTGTGTGTGTGTGTGTGTGTGTGTGTGTGTGTGTGTGTGTGTGTGGTTAGGTCTACCTTGTAGGATACTGCCATGCTTTCAGGTACTGTCCAGGAGGCCAACATGTAGAGTACCGTGAAGCCAGCAGGACACCACATGAGGGCACTATAGAGTTCATCAGCCTGGACGCACATAAAGGAGCAGGTGTGTAATTTCTGTGCTTCACTTCCTCCTCATCCTAAAACTAAAACCCTCCTATCGGTGTCATGGAAATAGACATAGTTTCACCATGTAAGACACTGTGAACCAAACAGTGCTAGATTTATTTTTCTTCCTGGCACAAGGGGCTAGCTGCAGTCCTCCCACAGTCCATCTGTCTGCAGAGCTGTCAGGCACACGCAGGCTGCACATAATTAGACTGATTTGATCTTTTCTTATGAAGCTGATTGTGATATCTTTCAGTGTAAAACCCATTTCAACATTTCACTTGTTTGACTACGAGAACCAAAGCAAACTGGCTGATATGTGTATATGATGATTGTTTTGTTGTTGTTGATGTATTAGGTTTGATCTGGGAGGGGAAACAGGTGTTGTCATCACCATCTGTGTGCGTATTCTGTGCTTTCAGCGCCATCTCGACGCAGTGACTTGCAGTCTCTGGGTTACTGCATGCTGCGATGGCACACAGGGAAGCTGCCGTGGACCATCGTCACTCAACCGGACCAGGTAGCCACCCAGAAACAGAGGTGAGAGTTTATCATCAGTGGGATATTTAAAATCCACCCATCTTTGAAACACAAAAGAAATACTGAATTGTGTCAAAACTCTGCAAAAAAGGAAATGCAAAATGCAAAATACTCAAAAAAGTTCTCATTGTAGGTACATGGAGGATGTGCCTGCACTGTTGAGTCAATGCTTTGGGAAGACGAGAGTTTCCAGTGAGTTCAGATGTTTCTTTTTAAACATACTGTGTGACAAGTGTGTAATTAGATGCCATCTGCTTATTGTATATTATTCGTGTGTGTGTGTGTATCACGGTGTAGATGCATTTCAAACCTACCTGACTGCAGTGATGGCTCTGCAGTACACCGAGCAGCCCAACTACTCAGCGCTAAAGGCCGGGCTCAGTGCAGGCCTACAGCAGATGGGAGGGTCGCTGGAGCAGGCACTGAGTTTTTAGGTGAGAACACACAACTCTCAAACAAGAATGTACACATGGCAACTAGGTATGTCTGATCAACAGCATATTCTGGTTTTACCGCACTGGGTTTTGATACTTAGTTTTTAGGTGTGAGAAAAATTACTCTACATAATATTTAATTATCTTTTTCTTTTGCTTTGAATAAGAGATTCAGCTGACCAATCTGATTTGGCTTTAAATTTCTTTTTATTTTTTTTTCTAAAAAGGTTCTATTAAGAGATATTGTGACGTTTAATTTTGTGTTACGACCTTTGGCTCCAGCTCCTCTTTCATATTAAATACTGATTTAGCATTTACCAAAACATCGGATTGTAAATTATTTGTATTCAGTATAAAAGTTGTAGTTTCTAGTACTGAACTTAAATATTCTTGTGTTTAGAGAGTTTTCAGTCAGCTGTCGATCAGTTTCTTAGAACTGGGAACTGATTGGAAAACAGTAGAAACAATTCATCAAAATAACCCCATCACACACATATTCATACCAACATCTGCCTTAAACATCACAGTGCTTCTGTCAGTTTGCACTCAAACTGAGGTCAGAGGTTCTTCAACTAAAAAAAAAAAAAAAACAAAATATATAAATATGTAAATATTGTTTTCCATATTTATATAAATCTCACAAATACCATATTATTAAACTACTTATAAGCTTTACCAAATAAATTACAGTATTATTAATGCACTATAATACTTGAAACCACATTACTTAAACACATTAGTTTTCATTAATAGAAACTTAAGACTTTATGGTCGATTGGAGCATTATTTAAAGATTCACTGTAAATAAAAATATAGACTCAAGTTTATTTTAATTTGGCTAACTTTTGTTTTTACCCAAAAAATGAGCAGAGGAGTTGGCAGATGTTTTTAAGCCCTGAGTGGCTCTTGCAGTCAAGTTGCAGATACAACCTCCACCAATCAAAGGTCAAGGCAGTAGCATCTCTGTAGCAAAGAAAGTAAAGTGCAAATCTCCTGCTGCTGCTAATAAAGTTTACTGTAACTGCCATGAGTGCACAGTAACAATAAAACCCATAAAATACATTATCAGTGTTTTTTTTCTCTCATTTCATAGTTGGAAACTATAATATGAATATGAACCCTAATCATAAAACTGTGTGCCTTTTTAAGTTGAGCACTTTTTCTATAATAATAATAATAATAACCAAATATTTCTACTTTATTTTTAGAGAAATGGAACAAAAAGAAGACAATTGGGAGATGGACTGTGTTCCGTTTTTACCTGTGTTATCATGCTGTGTTTTATCTGATGTTTAATTGCACTGAAAGCAGGTTTAGAGTTCATTATGTGCAAATGTAAATGTGACGTAAATGGGTTTTCACTGGTGTCCTAAGAATTCATGTCGTGTTTTCTCAAATAAATTGCACTGGGATTTTTAGCATTACAAGGGTAAAGTTAATGGGAGAGGAATTCTAATTCAGTTTGTGATGTACTGATTGTGTTATATTGACACTTTGTTAGTTAAATATGTCACAGTGTACTTTTGAATTTTGTCTGATTTTAGGAATTTTAACAGGTTGCTTGTTGAATGTAAGAACAGGATCGACACTTCAAATGATTTTTGTCTTTCCCGTCATGATGTAAACTTGGTACATCCTTTTCCTTAAGATGAACCAACACAGATTTTGTTAAACACAACTGTTCAACCAGTAGACATAGTGAGTTTGCTTGAATAAAGTGGCTACATTTGTTTTTCAAAACAGTGCCTTAGTGTCCTTTGACATTCAGTTCTTTACTGTGAAAGCCAAAGAGCGCCCCATTCCAGCTTTTATTTATGCTCATAACAATACATCTACAATTTAAAGGGTGTTAAAAAATAAATCATTATTAAGGAAATGTTGGTGTTGCGCTCTTGTTCTTGTGAACTAAGCCTGTCTGTCACAGTCCTTACACAACATTCAACACAACAACGGACATGTTACTTTCAAAGAAACCTTTATAAAGTTTAAACATTTCTGAACATAAACATTTTAACATTTCAAGACATATACAATTCTTTATATGAAACAGTAAATATCTCTTATTGTGCACACTCTTAAAGTAATTCAGAAAATAAACACTGTTATCTTTTGCCTGATCTCCCCTGTCCCGGCATTTAAAACCTTCCATCTCTGTCACTTGAGGCACTTTCTGAATGACGAGGCTTTTGTAGAACGACGTAAAGCATGATGCTGAAAGACTATGGCGCCCCCGTGAGGCAGCTTTTGTACACAGCTACAGACCCATTGGCTTCATGGCACTGGAGCCTAGCTTACACACTTAAACTGATCAGTTGAGCTTTCCATACAGACATGCTGGCAGTGTGAGGCAGCTACACATGCAGGTTTAAATATAGTTTTACACTGCAGATTGTTTCCATGTTTGTAAAAATTGGACCGAAATGAGTTTTGAAGAGAAACTCAGACTGATTTCCTTTAAGTGTTTCTATTCGTTTCTTATATAAAATGTGTTCAATGTTCAGCTGAGGCCCTGTTACAGCTTTGAAGGTTAATCATGTATCATTCTGAATATTCTCATTAACTGTCTCTGGTGCCCAAAATGAAAATATCCTGTTGGTTTTCACGGTACATTCCTGCTTTGGAGATGACTTCATGTCGATAAAAATCTCCAAACATCACATGATCATGAAATCTTTTCCTGTCCTGCTAACAGTGAAAGAGCTCTCAGCTGTATGCTAATTTAACACTGAAAATCATAAACATCAACAGTTTTTCATGTCTGCAAATACTGATAGTTTTGAAAACTTTGAAATGTAACTTGGTAAGTGATAGTACATATAAGAAATCTATCGACTTGAACTCATGAAACCATTTCAAAATGATTAGATCACTAAAAAATGCACTGTAATAAAGCCAAAAACAAGGCCGCTTTTAGCTGTGCCTGAAATGTTGACATTTTGGACACTGAATTTTCACATGACAGGAACAGTTTATGAAAATGTAAACTTATGTGGTATCCCACTTAAACCCAGGCAACATGACAGAGTGAGTGTTGAAGGAGCGAGGACTTTTGAAGGGTGGTGTGTGTGTTTGTGTGTGAATGTTTTTTTTTCAGTCATGGCTGAGGTGCAGAAACCCCGAGGTTTATCGTTCTTGGTCAGAACAAGGCAAATATGTGCACAAACTCCGCCATAATGGAAGAGCTTGTTTGTCTGAGCAGTAAGTGGAACACCCTCAAGGCCTCTGGTCCCTCAGTGGAAGAGGGAGATGGCATGAGTAGATCAGAGTGGGAGAAATGGTTTAGTTATAATTCCACTGTGTCATTATAAGAGAGTAGTGGCCAAATGGCTGGGAGTGGAGGGACGCTCCTCTTGATCATGTGATGTATCCTCTCCTGAATGGTTAAAAACGGCAAATTAACAAACTCCTCTCGCCAGCAGTTGTGCCGTCATATGATCAAGTACTGTCTCTGTTTACTGGAACAAGGCAGAAGAAACTCCACTCACCATGTTGTTCATCTCCCTTTTCCTCGCTGGGTTCTTCCGTATCCTCTGGCATTTCCATCTGTTCAAAATCCTGCACGTCTTCCACACTCGACTCCTTTTGAGAAAAAAAAAAAAAGCCAATCACTTAACATGATTATCTACAAGTGTAAGGAGGTGGAGAGAGTGTGTAACCATAACAAGAGCAATTACGCTGGAGGGAGAGTGAAAAAGCAACCAGATAAACTGATTAAAGATGCACAAGGCCTAACATGTGCCATCACAATATTATCATGTGTATTAATGACACGATATCGATATTTCATTTTTTAAATATCACGGTTATTGTCAATATAGATATATCACAACATCCCCGTTCTGTTACCTGTGATTCAGAGAAACGATCTTCATCTGAGTTCCTAAAGCCTTCTGGGGCTTCCATAAGGATCTGCAGGCCATCTGCTTCCTCCTCGTCACTGTGGCAATGTGGCAATAAAAAACACTCCGTCAAATAATAATTGTTTCATTTATTGCTGAAATTGAATTGAGCCCCCATGAGTCACTTTGTGTTAGAGGAACCATCTTGTCTGACGCTGACAGAACCACATCTTCTGAATCTTGTTCCACCTTTTCATTTCATGCTAAACTGTATTTACACTGAGTGAAATACTTTTTTATTATGGCTCGATCATTTGATCAAATGAAAATATCCTAGCTGCATTACTGTGTACACATTTGTCTGAATATGTGTACACGTTAATGGGCATGAAGTGTTTCTACGTACACAAATTTCCACAAGAATATGAAATGTGGATTCTGCCCACTCTTATCCCGTTGTATGGATTTTAACCATGTTTGGCTGCACAGCATAAATTCGAGACAACAGACCCCTGGGAACAAACATTTAAAAAGCCCCTCACCTCACAGGAGGAGGACACCCAGAAAGAGAAACAAAACAACGCAGCATTTACGGTCATTTGGCATCTCTTTGTGGCTATTTTGTTTCTCTTTTTGGTCCTTCTGTATCCCTTTGTGGTCATCTGACTGACTCTCCAGAAATAAATATTAACAGTCACTTCAGACAGAGGCTCCAGTCAATTGGCCCCTTGACGCCTCAGGCCCTTGGGCCCCTGCCAGGTAGGTACATTCAGTTATCCTTCCATGGGTCCAACACAGTGAGGCTTAAAATATTTTTCAAATCATAAAGTAATTTCACATTCGTGTGAAATTAAGAGTTACTATAAATACCAGTTTCTGACCACATAGCGTTTAGTCAACTTCTGATTTGTAACCACGCCTGGGACACTTCCTCTGAAAGCTCCAAAATGACTGACTAGGCAGTTGCTATGCAACAATAACTATTAGAAGACAACAACAAATATTTCTGTCCAGTTTCTGACAAATCACGACACTGACCTTCCTCCAGAGTAGAAATTGTCTTCATCCTTTTCTTCTTCCTTTGTTTTCTCTTCCTCCACTTTGTTTTGGTCCTCTTCATGTTGCCCATCCTCTTCTTCCTTTTCTACTTTCTCTTCCTCTTGTTGCTCTTCCTGCTCTTCCTCCTCCTCCTCCTCCTCCTCCTCCTCCTCCACCTCCACCTCCTCACCCCCCTTCTCTCCCTCTTCCTCCTCCTCCTCCTCTTCTTTCTCATCTTCATCAAGGTCAGAGCAGTTGAGAAAATCAAAACTTTCAAGGGCTGTCTCAACTTCCTGAGTGAAACTAGAGGAAGTAGGAAATGGAACCTATGGAAAAACAAATGCAGGTGTTAGAAAACATCCCTTTCGACACATTAGACTGTAAGAAAACACTAGATAAACTTATTCTTGAGCTCACCATTGGAGCATCCTCTGGTTGTTTTAGCTCCTGGATGGACTGATGTGACTGACTGTGTTTCTCTGATGCTTCTACCTGATGGCCACCTCCTGCTTCAGTGGTGCTGTCCTCTGTTTCTGCATCAGCCTGTGCAGATGAGTCCTCGCAGGGATCATCCTTTACATCCTCTGCTGAAACACACACTTGTGGGATGCCACTTTCAGACACTTGGCACACGGGTGTCTCCACCAACAACATAGGATGTACAGACGAGACGTCGGGGCACAAGCAGCTCAGGTCTGCTGAGGTTTCAGAAAGGTCAGCTGACTGGACAGACGCCCCGTCAGTCACAGTACAGTCTGGGCTGCTCTCGCTCACGTGGCTGTGAGAGCAGGAAGTCTGCAAATGGCCGTTAGGCACTGCATCTCTCTGAGAAAAGACCTCCCCGGCTTCTGTCTCATCCTCCTCTTGGTTGGACGACAGTGATGGCGTTGACGCGCCGGACTTGTGCGGAGTGAACGACAGCTGACTGGTGAGAGTGGTTTGCAGCATGTTAGAGGCGGTCAGCCTCTGAGCGTGATGTGCCAGCGCCGGACTGGAGGAGTCATCAGAGGATTCAGAAGAGTTGGACCAGACTGTCCCGTTCTCCATTTCCCCCTGTCGCTTCAGCAGAGACTAGAAGGGAAACACAGAGGAGCAACAGATGAAAAAGAGACAGACAGAGAGGTTTAGTGTACACAGTTGTCAAATGACGTCCAGAAAAAGCAATATACATGTGATAAATACAACTGACAAATTGATAAATCCAGTGGTCCTCAAACTGTGGGTCAGACATTGAATAGGGGACAACCACATGATATAGAGTGGTACTAAAGTAAAATACAATCTGTTTCATGTGATGAAGACGGGACAAGAAAGAATACTTTCACGCTATCTAGGCTACAGTAAGTAAGATTTATTCAAACAACAAAATATAATGTAAAGTGCAATGTACTGTTTTTTTCTTCTGAGGCTCATCAAGCTTAGACGTCAGTATAGGCTAAGGTCAAGAAATCAGGCTTTTGGGTTTACTGTCAAAGTAGTGCCAAAGCCTATGGGATATAAACCTTTCTCTCCTTCTAAAGGAGGCATGACAGAAAGGTTTGAGAACCACTGGATAAATCAGTCCAATTCAATTTCAGCAATAAATGTAATTTTTAAAAATAATTTATCAAGTAAAACACAGCAAACATTTGCAGCTTGGAGTTTGCTGCATCATAATAAAAACTGAATATATTAATGCACACTACTATATGTGGCCAATGATAATATATCATTTTGGGTAACTTGTGATTAGTCATTATTTTTAATATTTAAACATTCAATGATAAGCATTTTTTTACTGACAAAGAGAGTGAAGTGTTACAAATCTGACAAATTACCATATCTACAGTTCTATCTGCCCTAGGAAATTAATGTCTAAAGTTTGTTGTTTTAGAATATACATATACAATATACATTAAAAAAAATAACCATAGTATACTGATATAGCACTGATATAGTTGACAAAATGCCTGACATAGTCTTCCTTCAGTTCAAACTAAATTAAATGTGTGAATCCTGGATATGATTTAAAATTAACTGGAACAATTCATTAAATTTACAAAACATTTTTAAAACGCATTTGTAAACATTTTTGTCCTATGTTAATTACTTTTGGCTAATAAATTATTGTTGTTATTTCATTTCTCTGATTTGTTTTAGTTTGATATACTATTTGACTATAAGCTTAACTACAGCTACATCTACATCCCAACACACCGACTGTACAGAGGTGAATCGAGGGGTTGTACGGCTCAATTCACAACGTAAGGATGCCGTCCTGTCCGTCGGGACGTCGTGGAACGCCTCCACCAGTGAGCAGTTCTGTCTGGGTCTGCCACAAGGCAGGCTCTTCAGCGAGGTGAGGAAGAGGAGGGACACATTGGAGCGCTACTCAACCACTATTAAACAGCTACAAGGACCACAGCTTCGTTCATACATGCTGCTGCTGTCACACAACCCACGACTGCTATCATTCATTCTCCTCACATCAGCCACACCACTGCCGCAACCACGAGTCCTAACACACAATCCTCTGTGAATATCCTCACACACATCAGTGCTACTGCTACAGACAAAGCAGTTGGGGAGCAGCTGAAATAGAACAAGCCAATGAAATGACAGTAATAATAGCCATCAGTGAAATAAATGGCAAATATACAGTGTACATATATATATGTGTATATATATACATATATGTGTGTGTGTGTGTGTGTGTGTGTGTGTGTTTATGTAGTTGAAAATAAGTAGTTTAAAGTGTTTGACAGCTGTTACAAACCCTTTATAAATATTATGAGCCAGGCCTGGTTTCACAAAGATACTTTAGACCTGTCTGTAGTCTTAAGTCTGATCTTAGAGTCTGACATAAATTAGACAGTTGAAAAACAATAATCACTTATTTTAAAGCGTCTCAGCTCTGCTATAAGTCTGCACTGCCTTGAAAGTTTTATTTTTTCATCACACTCTTTGCACAGTAAAATTTCTGCCAGAAAGAATGGAGCTGAGTGGTCTGATGTGATTTGCATGTTCAGTCATGTTTTGTAGTTTTGAAAATAGTTAAAAGTTCAATTTACCAAGGATATATAGCAAATTAGTCCTACTTAAGACTTGAGTTGAGTTTAGATGTCTATCTGAAGTCTGCCAAAGTGTGTCTTTGTGAAACTGGCAACAGTGGTGTAACAGCTAGTGTCATGGAGTTGCTGTAAGTGGAAAGCGCAGAAGTTGAATATCTCTTTTGACTCACATAAAACACCTGCTCTCGCATAGAGGGCGTGTCAGGAGGGCTCTGATTGGACAGCAGCCGTTTAGAAACTGTACTGGTGGATGACGTCTGGTCATCCTTATCAAATGGACTGAAAGAGAGAGAGGGGGGAAAAGAACAGGGCAAAAGACACATGAATAAACAAAACAAAAAAAATTTAAATTACAAAAAGATGCTGAGGCCATGAGAGGTGTGTGCTACTGGTTAAAGTACCTCCAGGTGACCTCTAAGTTTAGCTTCACCGTCCCAAGGTCATTGATATCCACTGCGAGCGTCTGGGGGAGTGGGCAGAACAGGTCAAGCATTTCACAGGACACACTGCCCACCACCACGTGATTAGCCAGGCTCTTCAGCTCCGTCACCTTGACAACAGACAAATGCCAGCGAAAATGAGGATAGGGAGAAACCACAATCATAATGTGGAGCATTTTTGTGAGTATACATGAAGTACATTAAAAGATATGATTGGTAGTAGAATGTATTCTTCATACTGTCAACAAACCGCATGAAACGACTACTGTAAAACCAACAATGAGCGGATCCAGCTAACAAGCATTTCCTGTTTAGCCCAAACTGACTGATATAGATTTTTCCTCCTCCACTGAGCCACGTAATTGCACCGTGTGACGTGTTTCTCTATTATACTGAACGCGCACACACACACGCATGCGCGCGCACACGCGCGCACACACACACACACACACACACACACGTACTTCTATCTTTGTGAGGACACTCATTGACATAATGCATTCCCTAGCCCCTTACCCTAACCTTAACCATCACAACTGAGTGCCTAACCCTAACTCTGACCTTAACCAAAACCTAATTCTAACCATAACTCTAAAACCAAGTCTTAACCCTCAAAATGTGATTTGAAGGTGTCTCAAAAAGTGAGGACCGGCCAAAATGTCCTCACTTTCCCAAAATGTCCTCACTCTGTTAGTAAAATACTTTTTTTGGTCCTTACTACATAGCAAGTACAAGTACACACACACACACACACACACACACACACACACACACCATAGCTTATTCTCAGTAGATTTTATATACACCATCCTAGAGCAGTAAATACTGACTGAAACACAAAATGTGTATTAATCTGCAGCTGAAAATAGTAACTAACAAATGCAACATTTACACTTGAGTAAATTTGCTAAAACAGCTGTTTTAGGATTTTTTCAAATGAAACTAGGTATCTGTGGCCTATTTTTCCAGCCTTATGTCTTGTGTTAGAACGAATAGTCTTGGGGGCACGGAAAGAAAGTCAGACATTGTTGGTTTTGGTCTCATAAAATTTTCTAGCAGCATGAAAAAAGTCACATCGTCCAAGCCTCATCCTTTAAAAGCTGATTTCATTACCTTAATTGACAGCAGCTCTGTGACGAGAGGCAGGAAAATATACTCTTCACTGTCCCATATCTGCTTGTTGCTGACCTCCATGCGGCCTCGTAGCCTCCAGCGTTGACGGCCATAACGCATTAGGACCTAATGGGGATGAAAACAGCTGATGCAATGGCCTCCGAGACTCTGACAAAATGTGTCCCTAAATGCTTGAATTTGTGTTTCTTACCTCATACTGGTCACCTGCACACAGCCGTGCAAAGCCAGCAAGGCCTGAAACATCAGAAATTAACAGAAAAATGAGAACTGGACCAACAGTGGGAGGAGGAAGTCACATGAGTGTAAAAAGTGACTCACCCTTCATCTTGACGTGAAATTCTCCCATCTGGCTTTCTAATTCACTCTCAAGTGAGCACATGTGCTACAGAGACAGAAAGAGTGAAGGGTTTAAATAGTGTAGTAGCATTTGTCGTCACATTTAGAACTGAAATGATTAGTGAATTCACTGATTTGTTGTTTGAGAGAAAATAAATCAGAAACTTTTTGGAAAACTGATTAATCATTTGTAAGCAATTTTTTTTTTTTTAAATCACTGTTTTCAGCTTCTCTTGTGTGATGACTCTCTGACTTTCTTTGTCTTAAATGATACTGAATATCTGCTGGTCAGACAAAAAAGATATTCAAAGACATCACTGTGGACCCTGGGAAATTATAATCTTAATTTACAGATTCTTAATCTGTAGATTACTTGGTAATGAAAATAATTGTTAGTTGTAGCCCAAATTATATTGTAATATAAATGGCCTGACATCTATCTTTAGCAAAATATAGAACAAAGTATAGCACAGAGAACCATGACCTTAGTCAGAAGGTCATTGACCTCAGGTCTGTCACTTGCCTCAGTACATTCCCTGAAGCCCTTGTTTGCTTCGCTCAGGCTCTCTCTGGCCTCCTTGCTACCAGTGGCGGAGTTAAAGGCTGCCACCATCTTACTCGCTCCATCACGCAGTCGTCGCTGTATACAATACGCATCATAAAGCTCCTCAACCTGGAAAATCAAATATTACACAGGTTTCAACAAATGTCTGTAAAATTAACTTCTCACTTGAAGAGAGAATGAAAATGAATATTTTCATTAATTTTCTTTTATTTAGTTTCTTTGTTATTTAGTAAAAACATCAGTTTTGAAAATGTATAGTTTATGTAATAATTACAGCAGCAATAATTTTTTTTAACCTCTGATGAGTGTCAATGTAGAGCAGTGGAACAAGCTGTAAACACAGCACTAGCATAAAAACTCATTATAAAACTGTTAGGGCAAACCTTTGCAAACAGTTGCCTCTTTTTACATCCAAACACAAAGCAACATTAGCATTCATTTGGAGTTATATTTGTGTCCAATGAATTTAAGTCCAATGTTCACTCTTCTTTTCGCTCTGCTTTGGTCTCCACCAACTCCTAAAAATCAGACTCTTAAGTTCACCAATTAGTCATCATCTGTGCCTGTCCACTGTTTGGTGTTGAGCACATAGTGTACAGTGAGTTTCTTTCAGAGGTTTCCGTCTATAAACAGCTGCCTGCTGAGTCTGGAAAAAACTCATGAGAAAGAGCAGTGAGAGTGAACCAAAACAATAAGTTATGAAAACCAAAACAATCAAAAGATTGCTAATACTGTGCAGAGCTGAGGGGTACAGCAGAGTCAAGCATTAACTCTGTGGGTTCACCACTGCGAGTGACTCCTTTCACATTACACATAGTCAATTCATCCATTGCCGATAAAAATACTGAAAAGAGGAGCTTTAAATAGTAAAACTATGGATCTAATAATTTAATCCTTTCATACCCACCTTGCTGAGATGGAATTCCAAGCGACGCATGAACCTCTCTATGGCTTTTACTTGCTACAGGAAAGAAAACAATTATTAAACTTGACAAGCTAATATAAATATCCTATCTTAATATCTTATTCTCTCTTATACCTGTTAACAGTTTCAATGTCCTGAACTCATGCGTGCACACAACAGGTGTGAATGAAACTCACCTTATCCAGCTCATACAAAGACCCCTGCAAAATAAACAAAACAAAAAGAATCAAGACATTAAGCATGACAAAGTATCACATTAACAGCCTGACTGCGGACTGGAGACAAATCACGGTCAACAGCGGTGTGACTGGTTTGACTACTGGTGCTCTCACCAAACGACCGTTCCTCTTGTTTTCTCTGATCTGTTGACCCAGACTGTCTAGCTCCAGCTGGTGGACCTGCAGGTACGACCTGACAACAAAAACCCATCACTGTTACTTCTTCATTTCAAGACATGAAAGCCGTCGTATCCTGCGTTTTCAGTGATATTCCTCCTGGCAGCCATCCAATGGAATCAATGCAAACGCTGCATGAGAGGTGTTTACTCACTGTAAGCCTCTGCGTAAGGCAGCGTACACTTCATCCAGCCGTTCAGGCTGGGGGATTTTAGTGGGTGGCAGTTTGGTGGATCCTGTGAACATCCTGCTTCCTTACAAGGCACGTTTCTCTTGGATCAAACAGTGCTGAGGGAGGGAGAGGCAGGGAGAGAGATAGAGCGTGGGATCAGTTCTGATAAGGCCTCCTGATATTTCAGTTTAAGTACATTCAAAGCAGGCATCAAGGAAACTGACAGGACGGAGAGTGAGGCAGACAGAGTACTGCTCACCTGCTGAGCGGAGAGATATTGTCACTACTGTAACATGCTTGGAGAGCTCAGTGCAGCACTGTGGCTTTAACAAACCAAACATGTCCTGTAATTATACAAAAAGGAGACATTAGAGACAAAAATGTCTTGCTTCACCTCATACCTCACTGTACCTGACAAGATTTTTTCTCCTTCTCTGTGATTATCAAAGAGTCTGATAATTACAAAGGTCACTGAAGAGAAAATCGGAGGGGGTGGGGGGTTGATGCCACTCTTTCACTTCCTCGGTCTGGCCACGTTGTTTTGTTGAAAGTCTGAGACAGTGAGCGACATGAATGCAGCAACCACAGTGACCACCACTGACAACAGAAGGCAGTACAGGCTGCTTGTGCTTCTATTCCCCTTCCTTCCCTACTTCTCCACCCCCCTCCACATCCAACACCAGAATACAGGAAGTCTCATGGCTGACTCTACACAGGAAATTCTACACAGAAGTCTGGCCCAAGAATATAAAACCATACCTCCACTGTGTGAGAGAGAGAGAGTGTAAAAATTGACCCCCTTTTTCTACCCCAAGATAAGCTATTAAACATGCAGATTAGCACAATGCTACAGTCGGGGGAAACTATAGGAAGCCGAAGATGTTTCATGCCTGAGCTAATCTAGTCACAAAAGAGATTATAGACTTAAACCACACTAAATCTGTCAAGCACGAGCCAAACCCATATTAACACATGGGATCTGTGAGTGAGCAAGCACAGGGAAGAGCCGCCGGTGACATCTGCTCGGCATTGTGTCACGCTAAACTCACAAACAGGAGAGAAATTAGTCTTATTATCACTGATGGGATCACCTGTTGTAGTTACTGAGAGGGAAAACACACAGATTATGGTTTTATATGATCAAAGCCTTATTAAACGCAACACTAATGACATGAGAATAAGCCGTACGCACCCTGCTCTCTTTCTATTTTCTCCTGCCACACGGTGACGACGTGGGCTTGGGGGAGCACCAGGCCAGTGGTCCAGTTAAACCGCTAATCTTAGCTGCAAACTGGGGGGGATTAACTTGAGTTGGTCAGGGTTAGAACATGGCAAAGAAAAGGTGCCATACCGGAGAGCCTTTACGGATAAAACACCCCAACACCAACCACCTTCTTCCAAACATGGCCAAAGAACAAGTGCACGACTCGCTATGAAAGTGCAAAGTCATCATGATAACACACACATACATAGACAGGAAGATGCAAATCTTTCTCTCCCACCTAGGGCTGGGTATCGTTCAAAAATTCAATACCAGTACTGATACCGAGACCTTGACTTCTATACCGATTCTGGATTATACTTTTTTAGATTCCCATTTTATCAAATCCATTTTAACGAAAAGAATAACCACAAAAACATCACAGAACTAGTGTTAGTTTTTAACTGTAGTTTTATCTTTAAGCTCAATCTCTTTTCACGCCTGCTGCATGCTTATCGGCTCACTGACGCTGATGAGATTTATTCATTTAGTCCTTAGGTACTGAAATTTGGTATCGAATGACAAGGCAGTTTTCGATCCACGATAGTATCAAACTAATTCGGCTGGTCCATTAAAGTATTGGAGGTGCATACCCAGCCCTACTCCCACTCCCCTTAAATAGCTGTACGTTCAGCCCACACACAGGCTCTGCAGGCTTCAGTAATATTGATAATAACGAGAGCCAGTTGCCTGGTTTCCTCTCTGTCAGATGTGCTTTTATCCCTTTCCTTACATTAGAGATCATTAGCTGGATTAATCCTCTCCACAGAGCAGAGTGAACAAAGAGGACACTGTTTCCAATCACCTCACAAGACTGGAGTTTTGTTGAAAAAAAAAAAAAAGAAAAAGCCTTCCATGCACTCACTGCATGCACAAGCACATATAGTCTAGTTCAGTGCCGTAGGTTGGGCCTAGAATCACTTTTATTGGTTTTATTGGTTACTTCTGACAAACTAATCATTGACTGTGAAAACTGAATAGGGCTGCAAATAACTTTTACTTTTATCACAAGATGATTTTCTTTGTTATTTATCAACTGATTGTTTAGTTCATAAACTTTCACAAAAAGTAAAACATGAATAGAACAGAATAGAGAAAGATATTCAACCTACAATGGTATAAATCACAGAAAGGCAGCAAATCCTTACAATGAAGTAGCTGGAATTAGTGAACCCTAGACATTTCGCCTTGATCAATGACCTAAACTATTTATCAGTTATCAAAATAGCTTGCAATTAATTCTCAGCTGATGGGCTAATTGATTAATAGTAGTAAAGTTTCAGGACTAAAACTGAACAATGAAAAAGAGGATCTGCCTGAGGAGTTATATCTTTTCAGCTGCTAAAAGTGTTTAATAATAATAATAATAATAATGCAAAATGGGGAAAAGAAATTCCTGTATGTCAAGCTCTACTTTTTTTTTTTGATTTTTTTGTTTTGTTTTTTTTTTACTTCAGAGGTGACAGAAGATGATTCATAATCATAACTAAACGTGATTAATTTCCTGTTGAATCCACAAATCGACGAATCACTTCAGCACAGATTTTTTTTTTTTTTTTTTTTTAAAGCTGTAACTGGTCATTAAGATTGAGTAGAGCATTAATGCAGATTTAACCCACTATATAGCTCACACCCAATCAGACAAGTGTCCATCCACGCTTTGCCTCGGTGCGTGTTTGGGGAGGAAGAGGAGGAGGAGGAGGAGGAGGAGGATGAGGAGTAATGGTGTTACATTAAAATGCAAACACCTCTGCTCCAGATTACTGGATTATCCTGACCCGGCGGCAGCAGGCCACCGAGTCGGATCAACACACCCGCACACCCCGGCCCTGCTCTTTACCTCAAATAAAGACGCACTTCAACCCACAAACTTGTGTAACCGTGTCGAGCCAGATTTTGTATTCCGTACATATCCCACCCCATATCCCCACTCCGGAGCTCATCACAGGCCACAAAAAAAGTCCTCTCCCGTCCACACCAGGACCCTCAACGCCCCTTTCCCTGAAAGTATCGGTCCGCCAACACACAACGAGCCCCAAGAACCGCTGGGGAAAACGGCGGTGGAGTCGACCAGAGCCAGCTGGAGGACACAATGTCGACAACATCACAGGAAAGCAACTTCACGTCGGACGTGCTCATCATGCCCGCGTTGAGGAAAATTCAACAGGATCATCGCCGTGACCTTGGCGATAAAGCCCACCGGCCCTACCTCTGCTTTAACGCCCGACAACACGGAGAGCCGGACCGCGGTCCCATTTCCAACGCGATGCTCCACACAATCCACAGAGGTCCACAGTTATTCTGGGCGCTGTCCTTCTCCTTGATTTCGCAGTTTTTTGTGTCCACAATCAAAGTAGCAGAAGTTACCAGAAAGAACTTCCGGCCGACAGTTTTCAGTATAAAATGTGAGTCTCAATTTGCAACACAAATATGGATAACATTATTATTATTATTATTGTTATTATTATTTAGTTAATAAAAAATAAAACATAGTAAGAGTAAAATAATATAATGCTTTTCTTTTTAATTATTTTGAGGTTTGGACAATTGATCTTGGTAATTGTCACAGGAATACTGTTTTTTTGAATTGTTGCAATCCGATTAGTCAAGAAAACAATCAGGATGATCATTAGTTACAGTAGTTTTAAGTGTATAGAACTGAGCCACAACTCAACCACCTTGAACAGTGAAATGCTGCTTACACATTAATGCATGAGTAATAATAGTCTGTTGATCTCATGTATAAGAGTTTCATTAACCATTTTACTGTATTTTTGCTCTTATTTCAGTGCATACACTTAGGCTGAAGTCACCCACTCCACAGATTTCACGTTATTAAACTACAGTTTTAGCATGTCCGTAAAGGCATCTAGTTTGTGCATGACACAAGTAATTTTCTGAGCAATTGTTTACTGAAGCTTACATATGCTAAGTTGACTGTGCCTTGAAACTGCTTGGAAAATTCCAGCAATTATGTCACGGCTTTAGAGGCTTCTAACATAATCAGAGTTCAGTGGAGGAGCATCTGTCTAAGTATTTGGCTTGTCTTCAAACTCATTGCCTCTTTCCTTGACATCGTGGGAAAATCAAAAGAAACACATTTTTGGACCTCCACAATTCTGGTTTATCCTTCAGAGCAATTTCCAAATGCCTGAAGGTACCATGTTCATCTGTGCAAACAAGAGTATGCAAGTATAAACACAATGGGATCACGCAAGTGTCATAGCACTCGGGAGTGTGACATGTTCTGTCTCCTAGAAATTAACTTAGTTGTTGCAAAAAGTGCAAATCAATCCCCAAACAACAGCAAAGGTTTTTATGAAGATATCAAGTGCAAAAGTATCTATAGCTAAAGTAAAATGAGACCTATATCGACATAACCAAAAAGGCTGCTCAGCAAGAAAGAAACCACTGCTCCAAAGCTGCCATAAAAAAAAGCCAGACTACAGATTGCAACTGCACATGGAGACAAAGATCTTACTTTCTGGAGAAATGTACTGTGGTCTGATGGAAGAAAAACTGAACTGTTTGGCAATAATGACCTTTGGACCAAAAAGGATGAGGCTTGCAAGCTGAAGAACACCATCCAAACCATGTAGCACAGGGGTGGCAGATTCATGTTGTAGGGGTACTTAGCTGCAGGAGGAACTGCTGCACTTAAAATGGATGGTATTACCAGGAAGGAAAATTATGTGGATATATTGAAGCAACATCTGAAGATATCAGCCAGGAAATTAAAGCTTGCTCACAAATGGGTCTTCCAAATGTACAATAACTTCAGGCACACTTCCAAAGTTGTGGCAAAACGGCTTAAGGACAACAAAGCCAAGATATTGGTGTGGCCATCACAAAGCACTGACTTCAATCCAACTGAACATTTGTGTGCAATTGAAAAGGTGTTTGCAAGTGAGGACATCTACAATCCCGACTCAGTTACACCAGTTCTGCCAGAAAGAATGGGCCAAGATTCCAGCAACTTATTGCAAGAAACTTTTGGTAGGCTAACCGAAAGTTTGACCCAAATTAAACAATTTAAAACACAATGCTACCAAATATTAACAAAGTGTGTGTAAACTTCTGACCCAGTGAGAATGCAATGAAAGAAATAAAAGCTTAAGTAAATAAATCATTTTCTCTATCATTGAGTATATTATTACAGGGTCGTATTAGAATTTGTACTTAGGTAAAAGATTTGAGTACTTCTTCCACCACTGGTGAAAACACAGTGTGGACAATTACACTTCCATGTACGATGATACCAAAATCAATGATGACTTTAAAGAATTGCTTTTATTTTGAAACGACTCTCCTCCAACCGGAAATTGTGTTTCGGCTAGTTGCTGTGGCAACAAGGATGTCCCTCAGTCTGTCACTGTTTGCCAAACCATTGCTCCCTTTGCTGCGCTGGCGACGCCGCGGTGAATCCAACGGAAAAAAGCACACAGGCGTGATGTTTCCGAGGGAGAGGACGGACAAAAAGTACCGACGTCCTCCACAACCACAGGAGTCACCTGACGGTGGCTCAGTAAAAACTGTAGGTTCAGTTTTAGCCGTTAAATCGTGTCAGGTGCCGCAGCCCAGAGGGCCCATTGTACAAGTTTGACCGAGCCGGGGAGTGGGCGGCGATGGAGAAAACCATGTGGCGCTTTTCCTCCTGATTTCCTACAAAACAGGACGTTGCAGCTGAGAAAAAAAACAAAAAAAAAACCCAAAAAAAACAATTGCGCTTCTATCGACCCTCCATGTTAATGCTAGTTAACGAAACGCCCGCTTCCAATCTGAAACTGAACTTCGCATTTTATAGCGACATACGGGATGAAGGTGAAGTTAGCGTAACGGAACATACAAAAGACACGTTGAATATCACAGCCGACGACACCTCAGTGCTGGTGAAACTGCCCTGCCGCTTTTCCTGCTTGTTCTTACCGAGAGTTAGACGCTGTGGGTCCATGTGTGAGGGTCTCAGGACCGGGGGTCGTTCAGCAACAGGCTGCGGCTGGAGTTAGCCTCCGACTCGGTACGTGAGGGGAAGCTTCACCGTGCAGCGCTGAGCGACCCATTATCTGCGTCCTACACAATCACACACACGCTCCTCAAGTCTAAAACTGTGCTTTAAACTGGGATAATCTAGGTTATATTTGACAAAACACTGTCAGAGCAGTAAGATGTGCAAAGAAAGGAGAATGGGTTGAACTGTTGGTTAAGTTTCCTCTGACTTTCGTACATTGCAGGGATTTGTACAACTGTTGCATGACCAGGAGGTTCCCAAGCCCCAGAAACCGCAGAGACGCAGCATTTCTGTCGTCAGGATCAACAAAAAACACGGAGCCAGTTACTTCAGATGACTAACAGTGGTTAAGGAAGGTTTCACTTCATTTAACTAGACTTAAAACTACTAGAAAGGAAATAAGTTAGTAAGAAATATTTTCACATTTAATGTCATTGTGTTTGTGTTAGAGGCTAATGTGCTTTTTTTTTTTACTACACTAACTTACATTTATTACCTACACCTTTACAGACTTTATACATAAAACACACAAATATCTCACGGAATATGATGCTTTGTTATAGATGAAATTACCCAACAATGTGTAACAATGTGTAGAGACGAGATGTTGAGTCGATGATTGACAGGAAACTATTTTGAAAACCAATCAAGTCATTTACGTGCAAAAATATCGGATATTTGCACTTTATTTTTCATCATTGTGAGATTTGGAAAGTTTGATAAAGAAATTAACGAACATATTAATCCATAATGAAAATAAACCTGTACAAAATGGTAATATCCAATGATTCAGCGTTGAATTTCGATACTGTCTTTTACTAAAGTGTTTTTTTTCAACTTGTTACAGTTTTATTGCTGAAGTAAAGGGTCTTACTAGTACTTCCTTCACCACTGGCCGCATGTTTTAGACACTAGTTAGCAGAGAAATGTGACCATTTAATACGACCTGTTTCACTACTGACACCATGTGAACAGTATCATCCAACACCAAGAACTGGGGCTGCATGTAGGTGTGAACCTGCTGTGTCACTGGAGGCACTACTACGTCTGTTCAAGAGCTGTGGAAAATTTGATTCACTTTACAGTGGTAAGATCAATTATAACCCATGTAGAAGGGCCAAAGCTGCACCCTGACTCACAACTGTTGGATGAAAATTTTAGTTCTGGATCTTAGTCAAATCCAAATCCTGTGCTCCAGACAAAATACACATTTCAGTTAGCACTCAGTGGTTTCTCAACTAATTTGGATAAATAGTGATTGAAGCCAACTTTTAGCTGTAACTATACCACTAACCTGCTTTAATGGCTCAGCCAACCCCAAATTGATTTTAAATATCCATGACTGAAACTATTACAGCTGCAGAAACCTAAAGAAGTCAGTCTCAATTTCTAATCTTTTTATTGGTTGTACAGTCATACATCTTTTCTCGTCTGCCACACAGTTAATAAAATGTCATTCAAGCTGCTAGGTAGCATTGCATTGCCAATGGTACAAAAGGAAAACATCAACCCAAAGTGGAATGGCTACACAAGGGAGCAAAACAATATTCTTTCCTTGCACTTATCAGAGACAATTATTAGTACATATGCATAATCTAGTGGTGTTACACTAGGGAGAAAGGAGCATAAGATAAGCAACTATTAAGCATTTAAAAACTAGAATAGGCTTTAAAAGGGATTTACAAACCACAGAAAAAGAAACCAACAAATATTCAAAATATTTCATTTTTCTAATCTTGGAGTGGCTGTGATTAATGGCAGTATCATCTTCCTGAAGGTTGCCTCCGTTTCTGCAATTTCATGACATTTTAGATGAAGCTTCATACTGACTTTCAATGTGGGCTTAAATTTACTTGTTTTTTGCCATTATGTTGCACTAGAGCAGCCCCCTGTGCAAACTGAGAGGTACGTGGAGCTCTTCAGTGAGGATATTGAACATCTATCTACTTACAACTACCAGCTGGCACACAGGTTTGTAACTTACCAACAGTTGTATAACAAATAAAAACAAAGGGCTTAGGAAAAAGAGTTGAAAAAACAAGTAAAATTCCTTGAACAGTCTAGATTTAGTTGTTACACTGTATTAAAAAAATATTTAGTGGACCATTCTACAGAAACGTAGCCAGAGGAAATTTTGCAATTTAGATAAATGAATAAATTCTCTGCCACATAACAGAGCTATGAAACACCAAAGGCAATAATGAAAAAAGACACTGCTATCAATTACAGCCACTTCAAACTCAAATGTACTGTAATGCATTTTTGGTAGGTAAATCCTTATTAAAAATCTTTTCATTTCTCCAAGTCTTTATCAATACATGATTAAAAATCAAATCTTAAATTACAACAGTGATGTTTGTTTTTGTGCAGGATGCAAGTTTTTGTAATCCTAAATGCCAAGAATTAAGATGAAGATGTGGTCAAAGGTCTGCGTGTGTCTACAGGTTCACATCATCACCGGTCCATCATGCTGAGGATCATCTCAGGGGTCAGGTCTCCGTTTGGTGGCGCCCCAGACAGCTGCACCTCCTGTGCTGTCCCCTCCTCCTGGGACGACTCATCCATCTGAATTGTTGACTTCACTCCACCGACCACCACCTCCTCTGCAGCCTCCTCATTGCCATCCTCCTGATCATCTTGTTCAGCACCAACCTCCTTCTTCACAATGATGTCATCCACCTCTCCAGTGGCCTCGTCTTCAACACGGATGATAGCAGCCGCTGTTGAGAGTTTCAGGTCAGACTCCAGTACTATAGGTACAAGTATACTTATACCAGATTGTTATAATAGTTTAAAGGCAAACACTTGTGATTTGACAGTTTAGCTATGTAGTAGTGATCGGACTAACAGTCCATTAGCAGGCACCAAGTCCTGAAATCTTGAAAGCTCTGAAACACTGCTAAAAGATGTTTAAAATTATCATAAGTGTGACACTTACTGTCTGGTTTGTTCTTGGGGGGTCGCCCACGTTTCCTCTTAACTGGTGGCTCCACAGGGGCTGGGATAGGGACGACTGGTGGAGCTTGTTCCACCTCAATATCAGTTAGTAGCTCCTCTTCCTCCTCTGCCTCATCCAACTCACCCTCTACATATGAAAGTAGTATGATAAGAAGATATGAATTAAAATGTTTACACAAGCACATTTTCTGACACAAAGATAGTTTTACGTAACTATTTTCCTGCAGGGGAAAAAAATTCAGTTAAAGAAGCCACTAGCGCATTAATACAGCACCAATGTTTAAACAGATGGCAGTATACAGCAGTACAGGCTGGCAGGCAGACAGGATGAAAACAACTTTCAACTGTCAATACCATTTTTGATTTGAGAGGCATATTCTCTGTTCCTGGTAAAGTAACTGCCTTTTACAAGTTGCTATCTTGCCTCCAGGTTGACTTTATGAGCTAACTTGTGGTGATAAACATGCCTGATCCTTTACTGGTTATTTTCTACATTTCTGTACAATCAGAAACAAAAGCTGTATTATGTCATTAGGACTGTGATCATTTCAAACAGACCATGAAACTAAACTTAAGGTTTTTGTTTGAACTTTTTACACTTAGTTTAAAATGATAAATGGCCACCTTTGAACAAATCTCATAGCACATTTTGATGTAAAATTGGGGCACCACTTAACAAAATAAACAAGATTTCCTATAAAGACATTTAATAGGTTTACTCATCAAAAGCAAACCTGTGTCATCATCATCATCATCATCTGTCCTGGCTTGCATCTTCCTCTTCCTGCCACGACGGCCCTTTTTGGGTGTGGGAGTTCCATTTTCTTCTCCAGTAACTTCACCTGTACAGTTTTCAGTATGACGCATCATGGTGTTCTGTGAGGCACACAAACAATGGTCACAATTCGGTGACACACAGTTAATAAAAAAAAATAAATAAATACTGCTCTTTGCGCTAAAATCTCAGAGCCCAGTCCTACCCTGCGGGTGAACGTCTTGCTACACTTGCTGCAGACAAAGGCAGTGGGGACGAAGTTGGGATCATGGTAGCGCTTGAAGTGCATGTCCAGGAGCTGCTTCTGCCGGAAAGTTTTCTCACACTGGCTGCAAGCAAATGGCTTCTCCCCTGTGTGTGTACGCTTGTGCATTATCATGTGGCGTTCCTGTAGCATAATAGATCAGATAGGCAGTTATTCAGTAATGAAATTAAATGATAAACACTGTACTGTGTGTGTGTAACATGCTCCACAAAACACAAACCTGTCTGCAGCAGTAATCACACTGGTCACATTTAAAACGTTTCTCATTCTTGTGGGTCTTCTGGTGTTGGATGAGAGCATAGCGCTCATGAAATACAGCATCACAGTAACGACATTTCTTTCCTGTCTCAATAAATGAGTGCTGCTTCCGCAAGTGAACACCTAAGATAGAAACAGCAAAGACACGAACATCAGTCAGACAAATGTTACACACACCCGTTGTATGGATAAAGACAAAAAACTGTTAAGCATTCCAATTCAGTGCATCCAGATGCATCCGACTCCTCACTCTACAATTACTTAATAGGACACCCCAGTACTCGATGACTGGGACTGGCAAGTTTATGACAATCGAATAAAGATGATTTCTTTTATAGCAATGAATGTATTGGAAGACCTAGAGCTGAAAAAGGAGCTCACAAGAACCAGCCTTCACCAACACATCCTCTGCTTATTTCCTGTATCTGCTAATCTTAATGACGTGCAGTTTGAAGTTAAAATGGTGACACACAACTTACCAAGGTCACTCTTGCGTGCGATGACAGTGTCACAGTGTGGGCAGTGGAATTTAGCCACGTTCTCTGTGTGTTTTTGCAGAATGTGCATCTTCATGGTGCCGCTCTGTGTGAAACGAGCATGGCAGATGTAGCACTCATACGGCTTCTCACCTGCAAAGGAAAGAATATAGTGAGTAAGATACTCTTCTCAATCTGGAGGTAAAATGTGTTTCAACCACTTGAAACCCAGAGTGTCTTACCTGAATGTGTCCTCATGTGTCTCTTCAGCTTGTAAGTGTCTCTGCTGGCATAGCTGCACAGGCTGCACTGGAAGGGTCGCTCCCCCGTATGAGAGCGGATGTGTCTTTTCAACTTGCTCACCTGGGAAGAGAGAGACAGAAACATTAACAAACAAACAAACAAACAAACAAAAAAAGCTATCACAGGAAACAGGGAGAAGAATTAGATAAAATAGAAGAATTAGGTAGGTACAGATTATTTACCTCCACACTGGAGTAGTCACACATGGAGCACTTGAAGGGTTTCTCATGCGTGTGTTTGTAGCGACGATGACGCACCAACTCACCACTTGTCACAAATGCCATGTCACAATCTGTGCATTTGTGTGGCCGAGTGCCTGAAAATTTTAAGAAAATGAGAATTAAACTTTGCCTGTGTATTGTAAACTAACACGACGCAAGGGCAGAAAACGAATGCCCACTAGTTTTTGCCTTGTAAGGACTGACAATGTCAGTGTAAAGAGACCATAGTGTACATTGTCCAGCTACCCAGCCCACAGATGAGATTATAGCATAATGAAGTCTAAGTACACATTTCTGAATTACCTGTGTGTGTATTGAGGTGGTTTCTCAACAGTGTGACTGTTCTGAAGGCCCTTCCACACAAGTGACATTTATGTGGTCTCTCATCTGTGTGGCTCTTCATGTGTCGGTCCAGGTTGGAGCGCCTTGGACAGGTGTAGCTACACAGCTCACACTGGAAAGTCTTCTTTACACCTGGACACAAAAAGGGAAGTAAATAGCTTAATTTAAAGCTAAAAAAACCTAAAACCTTTCACGACTATAAACGGGATACTGCTCTCTTCCACAATCATGATTAGATATGTTGGATGTAACTATACAGAGCATCTAAAAAAAAAAAAAAAAATCAGTGGAAGTCTAACCTTTTTTCTTGATCTTGGTGGGCTTTGGTGGCTTCATGTTGCCCACAACCTTCTCAGCATTCACCTCTGACAGGAGCCCTTCCTGCTGCTCTTCTTCAAAGTCATATACAGAAACATCCATGTCACGATCTCCCTCTCCATAGCGCAGGCGGCTCTTCTTTCCTTTCTTTCCTTTACGGACAGTGGTGATGGGCTGATAGTCTGGGTCCTTGGACCATTCTGGGTCTTCCTCCTGAGCCACAGGGGGTTCTTCTTCTGCTGCCTCTTCTTCCTCTTCCACTTCCTCTCCTCTTGTCCCCTGAAGCTCCTCGTGGGCTGCCTGAAGCTCCTCCTGCTCTACAGTCTCCACTTCACCATTGGCACCCACTTTTACCACCTAGAAGAAAATGTACAAATCCTTCTTATTGTGACCAGACTCTTTCCAACAAAGGAGTTCACTGAGTACAAGTTGAGGACATAACCCAAAAAATGATTTTTTTCCCTCACCTGGAAGCCCTCAGGTAAGGGAAGAGTGTGACAGATAACCGGCTCTGTTTCCTTGTTAGCAGTTGATGCATCAACATAGGTGGCCTGGAGCCCCTCTACGGTTGTTGTGGTGACTGGTACCTGAACCAGCTGAAGCTGACCAAGACCTAATGCTGCTCCTGCCTGCTCCTCCATATTCACCACCTACAAAGAACAATGCACCCTTTAAACTTGAGCAAATGACACACATTGACAACATTTCACAGCAAGGCTAGTTACTAATAATCCAACACTAGCTTAACCTGTGTTCTGTACCAACCTGGAGCGTGATGATCTGACCCTCATCTCCACCGGTAACAGTCACTGTGCCGCCTCCCTCCAAAACCTCTGTCTTCATTTGCAGCAGAGTTGGATCGAGAGCATCCATCACCATCATCTCCATGTTACCGGTCACCTCCCCCTGTGGAGCTATAGCTGCCCCTTGAATCATGGCCTCTCCGCCCTCTGGCAGGACCTTTCCCTCTGCAGCCAGGGCAGCAGTTTGAGTGGTCTCCATGGAAACAACCTCACCCTCCATGGCCATAGGCCAACCAACACTCTGGATGAAGAAGACAAAATATATCAAAAAGTGAGCAAGACGCAGTGGGTGATCATTCACATGGTTTTCAAAGAGGACTGAAAATGTGTTTGCACAAAACATGTTCAAATTAAGGTACGTACCAGACAACTCAACCCAAACCAAATTGCCAAGCCTCATGATCATGGGTGTCAAAATGTGGGTATGGGAAACTAATTAATTATTAATATTACACATTTTCCCCTTTTACTGGAAATTCAGTATTTGGTTGTGGTTGTGGGGTGGTTGCGGTATCAGCAGTGGCTCAGCAGATAAAAAGTGAAGCCTACCTCTACGAGGGGCGAGTGAGTCTGTGTTATTTTAATTAACTGAACCTTTAATAGATCTTAAAAGACCCATTGATTAGATTTGGAGTTTTTGACTTAATCAGCTAATACTGTCAACTAATCAAAAAACCTGGGCAAAACTTTAAGTCTTTATATAATGCAAAAGGTTACCAATAAAACTGGCAACCTGGTGTTCCCTGACCAATGGTGGAAAGTAAGGTATTTGTACCTTTCTGTAGTATTTAAATTCAATGCCATTTCATACATATACTCCATTACAATTCAGAGAAAAATATTGAACTTTTTACTGCACTACATTTATTGTTCTTGTGACTGAACTGCTTTTTAGTTTGTATAATTGAAATTTTAAAAAACAAACACACAGGGGGGAAAAAAAAAGTACACACCAAAATCATGTACAGTCAATTTGGATCTTAAAAAGAGAAATTTAAATGACTCAAACAATAAAATACTTTTATTTAAGTGCATTTGGTGATAATACTTCCATACTTTTACTTGAGTAGGATTCTGAATGCAGGACTTGCAACGCAGTATTTTTAAACCGTAGTATTGGTATTTTTATTTACATAAAGGAATACTTCTTTCACCACTGACCACGACTTCAAAACTGAGTCTCACTCAAAACATTGCACATCTGACAAAGCCAGGGTAGAGATGAGTATGTGACAGGTAAAGTAGTACCTGAAGCTAAGTGTAAAGCTCAAACTAAGTCATTCACTTATGCAATGATGGAAGTACTGAGATGTTTGCCTTTAGAAATCATCATAAAGATATCTGTACAGACTAGAAATACTCTGTTACATGTAAGAGTCAGATATTCAAAATTTTACTTAAATACATTAAGTATTAGCATCAAAATACACTTACACATACAGAACAGCAGATTTCTGAATACTGTATTATTTGGTAATCATTACTGACGCATTAATTTACATTAGGCTTACTTAAATGTTACAGCTGGTAAGAGAGGAGCTAATTTTAACTACTTCATAAACTTTTAAGTAGCTTCATCTATAATAATACAAAATAATTTTGTTATGTTATAGGGCGGCAACTAACAAATATTTACATTATCACTTAATCTGCAAAATATTTTTTCGATTAAATTTTTTTTCTGTGCAATGTCACAAATAATTTAATTACCAATGCCAAAACATGTCTCCCTTCTCTGATCAAGTGGCTAAAGCCCAAAGATGATCAGTGATACAAAACTGAGAAACGCAGCACAGCCTCGCATTTGAAAAACTGAAACTACAGAATATGCTTTAAAGATGACTAAAACGATTAATCGATTATCAAAGTAGATGCCGATTAATTCTCTGGATTAATCCTTGTTATTTTAATGTCAAAAGCAATTAGTAACTACAGCTGTTAAATGAATGTAGCAGAATAAAAAATGCAGTAATTCTCCCATGTAACATAAAATTACTCAAATACGAGAACTTCAAACTGTAGTTCAGCACAGTACTTTTACTTTCCACCCCTGTTATGATGTGCAGCCCTGTATTGTTGTCCAACAGCGAGGTGAACTTTAAAAAGTGGGAATATGCTGCTTTATGTGTTAATCTGTGTTGATTATACATTGATGAGGTTAATCTGTTTGCCAATAATCACTAACAGTCGATAATCAGTCCTCGCCTCGGAGTCACTTCTTCGCCTATTTTAACAACGTTTAGTTTGTCCAGTGGCGTTGTTATCAACGTTGTACATTCATATTGCACAAATAAATAAAAGTATGTGCTGTTAAATCGATACAAACTAGTTAAAGTGTTAGTTAGTTAACTCGGGAGGCGCGACTGTCTGAAAACAGGAAACAAAGGGCACGATAAGATGGACGTCAGGCCTGAACAAACTTAAAACAGAAACACTGGTAAATCCAACCATCCCTGTGCAGATATCACAAAATATCAGCCGAAAACCACCAAAACACTCAACTGATACAGGGAGTTATGGTTTATAGACGGATTTCGTGCATTTTGGATAACGATAGAGGGAGACAAACACCCCCCGCCAGCCGCCTGGCCGGTAAGCCCTACCGTGACACCTAGAGGCCGGCGACGGCTCCTACAAAAACGTTTCCGTGTTTGGAGGCAAAGTAGCGGATTTACTTACTCCCTAAAGCTTTTTCTCCCCGTTATACTGGCCTGGAAGCTCAGCGCCTTCGGTTGGTCTCTTCAGTGCCACTGCGGTCGGCCGTAGCTACTATGCGCCCGGCTAATAGTTTTCTCCCGCTTTACAAGAGTGGGCCTAACACAAAATGGCGGCTCCTAGGCGCTAATGCGGCTGCGCGAACCTAGCGCCCAGGGGAGAGAAGGGGAGTGGTGGAGCGGGGCTGTGGGTGATGGGCGCCAGATTTGAATTTAGCAGGGGGCGTGGAAACATGAGCAGGGTGATCGATGCAACTGACAGATTAGTTATTCGTTTACTGATGAGGGGAACAGCCCAGTTTTGCCTGAGTGAGACTCGGACGCCTCCAACAACTCGGAGGCGCTGTGAAGTCATGTTACAATTTAGATTTTGTGAGGAAAAGCAATTCACAAAACCAACCACAGGAGGGCAGAGTGCATGTTGGAGGTGCAGGGCGGGCCTCATACTCTCTCTCAATAACACATACACTGGGGACTTTATACTTGTGCTCCACAACATCTCAGGTGGAAATATCACGTCACTACATTTACACCCCCTATGTTATTTTATGAGGTTGCTAAAACTAATTCTATCCAACCTGTCCTGCAATAAATCTTATCTTCAGGAGGGTTATAATGTTCAGTTTTTATTGAAACTGTTTCAGAGAGGTGTTGATTCAACTGTTTGATCATTTTAGAGGATCTAGTTTGTGGTGCTGTTGAACTGTATGGCATTATACAGAGGGATGTTTCTGTTATTTAGCCTGCCCTCACTGATTTGAAAGGGATGGACAAAATGATAGGACCACCTGTCAACATTCAGCTTCTTGGTCTACAACAAAAAAATCATAGAGAT
Source organism: Trachinotus anak (assembly GCF_046630095.1). NCBI lineage: Eukaryota > Metazoa > Chordata > Actinopteri > Carangiformes > Carangidae > Trachinotus > Trachinotus anak. The sequence goes on along the minus strand of NW_027273862.1, from coordinate 15,099,804 downwards.
ACACGAGCATATAAACAAGCATAGGCAAGATCTAATTAATATGAAAGACACATTCAAAAGCTGTATATATATGTATATATATATATATATATATATATATATATATATATTTTGCTTTTTGCTAGGTTAGAGTTACCGAGTGTAGGTTACATCTATACTGAAGCACTAAAATAGCTGATGTCATATCACTCTGCATGGGTTAAGAGGAAACCATTAAAAAAAAGAAACTGTCTTCATGGCCTTTCCCTGAAATATGTAAATACTTTCAGAAACAGAAAGATAAGAAATACGATCATCATAGAAAAACTATGTTGGTTTGGCCACTTAATCAAATTATTACGGTCACAAATCAGTGTTGAATCATATAAAGCATTTTTTAATCTGCCAACGAAGCCAATGGTACATTTATATCAAAGTGTGTTAAACCAGGAACTGCATTGCCTTATTTAGATATCAAATACTCATACTAGGCAAAACAATTCTCTTGAAACCTAAGACACATGTCCTCAGGGGAATTAGTAGTATAATTAATATACACAGAACCTGTTGCTTGTGGGTGTGGGCCTGTGTCTTAGTTTGTGACTTTTGATTCATTATCAAGGTCTCTAGCAATTCAGTTTCCTCTTGCACTGCTGAAAAGTCTTGCTTTTAAATCTACTGTAAATATACCGCTGTGTTTATGTGAACACATTTTTAGCGATGAAAGAGTCGACCAGGTCAGTGTCACTTACAGCATTTCAGAGCATCTTTTCCGCATATAAAATAAATTATTAATTTGTTACATAACCAAAAGAACATTTTGTTCATTTCAGCTATTTCCATTTCAGCAAATCCATATGTATGTACTGAGATGTACCAGGATTCACGGGTGAAACAAATATCAGTGTGGTCACTTTGCTCCTCTCCTTCTGCCTCTTCTTATTTTATCACCATCTTTTTCTCATGGTTTTCCTCTCAGAGGGGAGGGGGCAGAGAAAGGCGAGGCTCTGTTGTCAGATCTGTCAGTCTAGCCGGGCCAGGCCCCGCCCACCTCAATAGAGGCATTACATACTGCTGTGCTCCTGCTCTTAGCAACGGTGCCTCAGCAACAGAGCCACGGCAACATAGCTCCACGGCAACAGCGTGCCGTGTCTCCCCAATGGAGCTGCCATTGGGCGGACCAGCGCTCAGGCACTACACCCAGAGCAGACCGAGACCTCACCGACAAAAACTGAACTATCGTCCCAGCAGACCGCAGGTACTGTGAAGGAGGATCAGGGAGGCTTTTGCAAAAATGCAGTGGGAGAGGAAAGGTGGTGGAAGGGAGGGAGAGAGGAGAGATATAATAGGGCACAGAGGGGAGAGGCAGAGGGAAGGGAAGGATGGAGGGGGAGTGCTGGAAAAGATGCCTGGTCCCTGCTTGAATAAGGCAGTCTTATTGTACCGGTCACTGGCTCTTTGAAGAATCTGCACTATATTCTGTGTGAAAGAGCATGATGTCTACGTAGGAGAGCGGGTGGTAGTTTGGTCTGAATGTCTTTTCTTGATCTCACTGAAAAAAGCTAGTGCTGTTTTATTTTTTCACAGCCTTGTGTCAAAATGTAGAGTGTGTGTGTGATCATCTCCATTTTCCACTGAGCTGATCTTGTTGTCACACAGCTATTAGGCTGTAGACATAAAGTCACTCCCTTGGAGACAAATGGCCATGGAGACAAAATTCAAGCAATTCCCCTGACAGGATATCATGTAACGGTGACTTCTGCTAAATTCGTGTTCTGCAGTCTGGCTTTTATTGCTACTTGTGGGCACAGATGTTAATATGATCAGGATGATGCAACACTGTATAGCAGCAATTTTGATATCACATTACCTACATTGGCAAAATGAATTATCTTGGTTCCATTCCACATGCAAAAGCCAGTGACGCCCCCCCATTGTACGTTACTGAGCAACTGACTCCCTGGAGGGTGGTTTGTAGCATGACTGGATGAGAGATTCAAACCAAAATACACCTATAGAGGCAGAAGAAACTCTAGTGCCAGAGCGTGTGGGTTTTTCAGATTTGAGGGTTATGTAATGTAAAGTTACATGTTACGCACGTTGCTCTTAAACAGTTTGATCTTCAGTGTAAAATGTCTGTGTTTTCTGCATCTGTGTGGTAATCAGGAAACAATAATTGAGAGTGAAAATGAAGTCCTTGAGCTCATGGGGCGAGTGGATGAAGGAGTTGAAGAGTTCTTTACTAAAAGAGTACTTCCTACTGATACACTGTGAGTATCACTGCTGCCAAATTAGATTCTCTGTATAGTTCCTTGATATTTAGCCAATCTAGATTCTGACAATACTGATTTAACAACATTGTACTGTACAACTGAATGTGCCTAGATTTTATATATACGATCCTTTATATAGGAAAAAGCAAGATGACGAATCTATCACAGTGCACGAAGTGGCTCCTGCCAGCTCTGTCCCTTGTCCACCCCCAACAAAAACTCTCAGGAGGAAGCTTGGTGATTTCTTCACACTCAAAAAGAGGCGAGGTTTGAAATCAGAGACAAGCCACGAGGGGCGTCCCAAAAAGGCCTCCATCGCTGATCTGATTCGCCCGCTGAGGGAGGTTGCCAGAGCTGAGAAAGAAAAAGATAAGGACAGAGTGAAGGAACACGACAAGGAAAATGAAAAAGAGAAAGCAAAAGAACATCCCAGTGCTGTTACTGGAGAGTCAGCTGTTCAGGAGACACCTGTTTCTGGTGCTCCAGCACTGAGGGGTGAAGCAGTGCCTCCCCGCCGAGCTCTCAGAGAGGGGAAGTCCCAGTCTCTCATTTTGCTGTCTGGATCAGCAGCAGCAGGTACTACTAATGCCAGAAACACTGCAAAGGTATGTTAGTTTGAGTTTAAGTTATATATGCATTTAGATCAGCACATAAGTTTTGACAAGCACTCATTACTCTGGTGTTGCTGATTTCAGAAACAATTCGAAGGCCAACATAGCTTTGAACAGAAACTCCATCTCATGCTTCAACGTATTGGAGTTTCCAAACAACCGCCAGGAGAGACACAGGTGTGTGAATATGTGCATCTCAATTTAGATATGTATACTGTGGGAGTCATTGGAAGTGTTGAAATAACTCTTTTTATTTGTGTAGAATCAGGAGGGAGAGATGAAAAAAGCCGAATCTGAAGGTATGTCCCTTTATCTATTTAATATGATTAAACTCCTCTCTGCTCGAGTTCAGTGTTAATTAAGCAGAGTTAATCTTTGAATTTTAGGGATTTGTATCAAAAGGAGAGTCTTTTTGACATGGAGCAGTTCTCCTTTAAAAAGATTTAATATCTCAGACACTGTGCTGATAAGACACACAGAAGCATTTGACTCTTCTCTATCTATTGTAGAGACATAATGGCAACTTAATTCTACTGGTAAAATACAATGTAATTGATCTTTGTGTCTCAGGTACCATCATAGACAGTAAACCTGAGCCACCTCCAACTTTCTCGAAACCTCGAACGATGTCTGCTTCATCAGGTAAAACGCACGCACAAACACAAAACACTCATTCATTCTCTTATAGGTAGAGTATATGATATGATATGATATGAGTATATGATGAAGATACATCATTTCCACATTTATATTTCATTTTTTTCTTTAGATACAAGGCATCAAATTCGACCAAGTGTGTCAGCACATGAGGCAGCTGGGAAACCTGCTTTGCTTCCAAAGCCAGTTATCAAGCCAGGACCACCCGCGACAACATCTGGCCGCAACACACCTGAGAATGAGCTAGCCCAAATACAGGAAGGGGAGACAAACACGCCCACTAAACTCAGTCCAGCTGCAGCTCCGTCTCCTCCCGCTCCTCCTGCCCTCACTGCTACCACCACTCCTGCCGTACCGACAATCTCAAACTCAATCCCTGACTCAACCAGTTTTATAATTTCTCCTTCAAGTACTGTAACTCCCTCTGATACAGATATATGCACTGACTCTGTTAAAACTACTGCAGCAGCTACAACACCCACAGATGTTACAGAGCTTGACAGCAAAGCCTCTGTCCCTGAGGCTAGTGCAACTATCACTGAACTACCCACCTCTACCTTCCCGACAACACTTACAAGCACCACAACACCCACAGAGCCCCCCGCCACTGTCTCAGTTGCTTCCGCTTCCTCTGAGTCCATTACTCTGAGCCTCTCTGTCACTTCCAACTCAACAACAATAGCTACGCCTTCCATTAACACCTCAGAAACTGTTTCTGCTCCCAGCAATGAAAGCTCAGTTTCCACAACATCAACAAATCTGTCAACTAAATCGACTTTGCAAGAGCCAGATGGTATTCTCTCAGTTGATGTCACTCCTGCTGCTGGTGGTGATGCAGCTATTTCTGTCATCACCACCGCTTCTTCACCCTCCACCAGCACATCAAATATGTCATCAGGCTTGTGTACCACCGCCAGTTCAGTTACTGAAGCTAGTGGTGACTCCACTTCAGTCACCTCCACTAGCTGTGTAACATTAGTTTCATCGGTCACTACATCTCCACCATCTAACTCACGTGATGCCATTACAGCTACAGTTTCACCTGACACCCCCGTTACCACTTCCTCCGCCCTGATCTCTACTGCCCTTCCTCCCACCAGCTCCACCACTACAAGCCCAACAACCACAGACTGCACGAACTCTGTCTCTGCTTCCACCATTAGTTACTCAGCCATCCATAGCCCCACTGATATCCCTGTTCCCTCCACTTCTTCCAGTGAAACAACCCCTACAGGCACCACTTCCACCACCACCAGCTTAAACTGTGCAGATACCACTTCCACCACCAGTTCAGCAACCACAGCTGCAGTTAGCTCCACACTGTCGATTGACTCAGACCCACCTTACACTAATAATGTCAGCACTACCCCCACAACACCAACTATCTCTGGCCTCCCTGCTAATGATAACTCAAGTGCTACTTCTCACCATTTGACCAGTCCAGCACACTGCAATGATAGTCCAGGCCAAGATACCAATTTACAGACACCTCCTGAAGAAAGATCCAGTGCAGAGCCTGCAGAAAAGGGCACAGGTAAGTTTTAAGTTCTGTAAGCATGTGACATATGCATGAGTTCATGTATTTCTCCGCTTCATAATATATATGGATGGATGTTGAATGGCATGTTTTATGATTTTTTAATCCTCCCAACAGCAAATGAGGAGCTTGAGATGGTCCAAAAGAGCAAGCAATGGGTTATGGGTGAGAGCAAGGGAGGTGTTGATGGTGGGAAGAAGTATGAAAATGAAAAACCAACACTGGTCAGCAGTGAAGAAACAAGAAAAGAAGTGCAGGAAAAAAGTGTGAAAGCTGAAGAAGACACAATGGCTGATCCTCCGTCAGGGAAAGAGGGTGAGCAGTGCAGCAAAGAGGGCCTGGTAGAGGGTCAAAAACAAGAAGAATCGAAGTCATTGTGCAAGAAGTAATTAAAAAATAAAGAAATTGCTAAATACGGGACCAACTACTGTGACAGGGGCAGGAGAGGCCACAGTAAAGGGTAAAGGGGGGACGATCCATGGCACTTCCTACAGGGACCACCACATTACAGCAGCACACCACAAAGGGTGGGCCACTGGACCAAAGAACTGAGATCCCCTTGGTGTGATGTAATCAACAAATCCAGCAGTGTCTTTGTCCTTTTTTAACTTATGTTTAACTTTTTTGCATTGCACGTATGATTATGTAACATAAGACAACTACTGTGGTAAATTACGCCATGTTTACAATAGATGGATAAGAAACATAGATATGACTATTAAATGGAATATTGAAATGAACTGAGTTATTCCCTCTTCATTTTATGTGTGAATATGTGATTTAGCAACTTAATGTATTTTGACTAGAAACTCTAAAGTGATAGCTTTTTCTGGAGCTCATGATCTTCATGGCGATAACTCAGTTGTTATAATAGCAGGTCTTATATTGTTATCTCTGTTCAAGATATTGTAAACTCCATCCACTGAGGAAGACTGTGAGACGCTCAAGCCTCTGTTTCTAAGATCAAGTTTACCACTAAAATTAATTTTTGAAGGCATCTATCTTAAAATGTGCAAACTCAGACTGAAGATAATTAGAAATCATTTTCCAAAATCAGGAAAGTGTGGCAACCATAAATGTAAATTGCTTTTCTACAAGGACAACAGTACGAAAGTGTTCCCTTTTTCAGCCTATAGGGGTTAGATCTTATGTGCACGGCAGAGTTTTGCTTAATTGAATCCTGAAGTAGGAGTATCCAAACTGAATACTCATTACTATCTAATCTGCTGTTGGAAATAACTGCATGTAGCAACAAACTCAAATACTTCAAAAAAAGTTAGTGGTCATAGTCTGTAGAGCAGGATGTAATTAGGGTATTCTTCCTATCGAAGCTGGAGGGAATCTTCTTTTCATTCAGAAAATTTGAGCAAAATGTCTGTTGAAAATCAGAGTGGACTTTATAACAACGTGCTACCTCTTGCTGCACGTATGCTTACTAATAGCTGATCAGGACTAAATGTTGATTTTTAATACATTAGATTTTCAAGTCTGTTGATGCTGATAAGTAACCAACCTGATAATCAAATGAAAGGTCTGCAGGAAGAGAGGTTTAAGTGCAGCGAGCTTGAAACAGAAAACTACTGCAACCGTGAGAGGTGTTTTTTGAAGAGAAAATTACAATGAATACAATATAGAAATAAAATTCACTAAAATCAGGCTTTTTCTTTCTGTAGATGTGTTCATATACTTTGATTTAATTGTCCAGAGCATCTGACCATGGGCCTGTTCTGTATCAAACCCTGCAGCTTGGTCTCTGCAGTTCAGAGAAAATCCTCACATTTGAGGAGTTGTGTGCTGCCACTAAAATGATCATTATTCAGTTTTCAGGGTCTTTGCACATTAATTCTCTGACAATCGACAACATTTTGTTATACACAAAAATGATGGCATAGATATACACAAAAATGTGCTTTGTGTTGGACTAACTGTAACTAATTACTTGTCAACCACACTAAGTTTAAATGTGACCATTAAATCTCGCAGCAATAAGAAAACAACATTTTTTTTTAGAAAATCCTTAACTTTATTCAGTTGTTTTATTTATTTTCATTCCTATTTTATCACTATTATTTCTATTACTCTCTATGCTATTGCCTCACCCCCGGCATCTTGTGCTGAGATTTGCTCGGTTGTTCATCATCCGGACCAGCAGGTGTCGCTGGCCGGGATGTCTCCCGGAAAACCGTACTTCACCCGGAAGAGGAGAACCGAGGGGGACGACGGTGGAGAAATTGTTGTGAACGGTCCGCAGAAACCTCCGGTGGGTCCGTCCGCTCTCTCGACAGTCCAGCGAGTTATAAACCGACCACTGCCCGTCGCTCTTTCGCAGCAGGGTTTAGTCTCGTCGTGCTCCCGGTAGAGATGTCGGTGGTGCCTCCGAGTCGCTCGTCCACCGGCTGGCCGCGGGGTGGTGCCGTTCAGTTCGGGAACAAATACATCAGCGGGCCCGCCAAGCCGCTCACCCTGGAGAGGACCATCAACCTGTGAGTTCATGTGCGGCGGCAAGTAAAGCACCGGAGGCCGGCCACAGTGTCCGCATGTGCCCGGTAGTTACCGTGCACCGTGGGCCGACAGTAGAGGATATAAAAACAGCCACAATTAGCCCAATTAGCTCATTGTTTTTGACTGAAAATAGTAAAAAAAACCCAAAAAACTGTCCATTATTATTACCTCAAAGCGATAGCAACATATTCAGTTTGTTTTTTCTTCTCACCAGTATTAAAAAAACCCAAAGATGTTGACTATAGTATCATCAGTTTGGCATTTCTGTGTGTCCAGAAACTAGCAAATGTTCACATTTAAAAAATGGTGTCAGTGAATTTTTTGGCCTTTTTGCTAAAAAAAATGCCTCAGAATTGTTGCCAATTAAATTTTTTGCAAAGATCAGTCTGAATTTTAAAATACATTTCTTTCTTTTTCTCACTTTTTTCTGACACTAGATTTTAAAAACAATCCGTAGCTAAAAGTCAGTAGATACTCTAATCATTAATGGAAGTAATTTTCCTCTGCAGTCCTAGATAAAAATTTTTATTGTTATTGTACTTTACATTACAGCTTTACGTTTAATAGCATGTAGGTATGAACCACACTGTAAGGTTCTCTGGTGATGCCTTCTGACTTTTCATGTGTGCATTTTGTTTCAGATATCCTCTGACCAACTACACATTTGGAACCAAGGAGCCTCTGTACGAGAAGGACAGTTCAGTGGCAGCCCGGTTCCAGCGGATGCGGGAGGAGTTTGATAAAATGGGAATGCGGAGGACAGTGGAAGGTGTCCTCATTGTCCATGAACACAGGCTGCCTCATGTGTTACTTCTGCAGCTGGGTACCACTTTCTTTAAACTGTGAGTAGCTGATGTTCAGAGGCTCCTGTATGAACCGACACAAGCAGCTTTCACTGAACACCTGTCTGACAGTTTGCGTCTCTCCTGCAGGCCCGGAGGAGAGCTGAGTCCTGGAGAAGATGAGGTTGAGGGTCTGAAACGCCTGATGACAGAGGTAGCTATGTCACTGCACAGTTGAGGCTTCTCGTTGCTGTGATGATTGTGGAGTTTATGTATATTAACTTTTGTCTGAATGTTAGATCCTCGGGCGGCAGGATGGGGTGAAGCAGGACTGGGTGATTGACGACTGTATTGGCAACTGGTGGCGCCCCAACTTTGAGCCTCCACAGGTTAGTAGAAGTTTTGAGGATTTAATTAACTGAAGGAACTATTTTAATAGAATAGATATTTTATATATTTTAATTAAAAGCAGTGTAGCATCACCGGATAAGTCATGAAATGTTTTAGCAGCTCCTGCTCAGGTTTGAAATTTGACATATATTTGTCATATAATCAGTTTCTTTCATTATGACTTAGAGTTTGAAATTTGTGTAAGATTTGGTCATGGTCATACGTCCTTCCCATTGCTAAACTGACAATATTACTAATGTGAGGTAAATGTCAAATTCTTAAAGACAATGGAAAAATTTGGGTGGCGTGTCAAAAATGATTCACTTCTCATCAGTGTACTGTACTGTAGAAGTCTGTCCAACACACCCGTTGCAGATGGTTGCCATTTTCAGCTTCATAAAGTCAGGGGGAAATATGAAAATGTACTCAGGCTGAATTTTCTGTAGTCAATTAGTCATGGAAGTTCAGATACAGTTTACAACTATGCTTAACTAATATAAACTGACCTGAGCTTGTTTGTTTTGCAGTACCCCTATATTCCAGCTCACATCACCAAGCCTAAGGAGCATAAGAAGCTGTTCCTGGTCCAGCTGCAGGAAAAAGGTCAGTATATCACCATGTAACTTGTGAAATTACTTAATGGTAATCACAGGAGAGGGGACACATGAATAAGTTCCCAAGTATCATTGCTTCTTGCTTTGAAATCTGTGATTCTTGTTTCTACAGCGCTGTTTGCTGTTCCCAAGAACTATAAACTGGTGGCTGCACCATTGTTTGAACTATATGACAACGCTCCTGGATATGGACCAATCATTTCCAGTCTACCACAGCTATTGAGCAGGTATTGTTTGTGTCTTTTGCATGAATTTGGTCAATGTTTAAACAGCCCAAATTGAACTGAAAATAGTCATTTATTCTGTTCACTCATAGTGGCTAAATTAAATCAGTGCTAAAAAGGGGAAAGGGTTTATTGTAATGAAATAAAGTAATATCACTAGACTCCTGCAGGACATTTTTATGCTTCTGCACAAGCGACAGCCAGAGCCAGAGACATGTTTTCGGGTTGTCTGTCTGTCCTTCCAGCCATCGAAGTTGAAGGTCATAGTGACCTCACCTTATTGTGAATGCGATATATCAGGAACACTCAGAGGGAATTTTATTACTTCTGGCACAAACATTCACTTGGACACAAGGATGAAATTATTGGAATTTGGTGGTCAAAGTGACTGTGACCTCTCAAAACACGTTCTTGGCCATAACTCACAAATTCATATGCCAATTATGACACAATTTGACACAAATGTCTACCTGTCTAATAAAATGAAGGGATGACATTTTATATCTAAATGGTCAAAGATCAACTTCACTGTGACATCATAATGTTCTGTAAAAACACTTCTGGCCATTGTTCAATGCTGTAACTCAAGAAGGAGAGATTGTGACCCTATTTCCTGCACCTTGGCTGGTTGGAGGAGCCATACAACTGCAAGGCCATAATTCTAGTTAAAAAAATTAAATTGGACAAGACCGAAATTGCCATGCTATTTCTGTGGAGATTGTTGTTTCCTTTTCTTAAATAATTACATTAAATCTGAAAGAATTATCTTTGTAGGTTCAACTTCATCTACAACTAACCTGAGTGAACAGGAGTCCCATCTGGCTGTCTCTGTGAGTGCAGCCTTGTCTGAGTGAAGCTTGAAGATGAGAAATGATGCGGTGAAAAGGACTCATTTCTGGCTGAACTTTCACTAAAGAAAAGCTTGTCATGTCCGGTATATTGACAGTACACAGGGGGGTTTATATTGTTGTTAGAAGAAAATGAAAATGTCATGTGTCTTTTTTTTTTTTAAATCTTGAGAAACTGCTAGTTTTTGTAGTATGCAAGTCCATATTCCAGTGTGTTCAGAATCTGATTTTATGTCGTCTCACAGGAGGCCCGTGTTTGATTAAACAAACTACAACATTGAGTTTCCTGTTGTTTTAACCTGTAACAATGCTGTGGTTTTTGTTTTTGTTTTTTTGTTTTTTTAATAAAGCAGCCCTTTGAGTGTGTTTTTATGAAGTTCAAAGAGTGGCTTACTGATACTAAGTTTCAAAGTAAAATCCATTTAGGAATTGATTTTTAAATTGTGGGTGTTTTATTTAGTTTGCCTATGACTTAATCAGACTTGTCAGACTGCAGAGCATGCTGATGTGCAGAGGAAAACCTGACCGTGGAAGGATGCATTGTTCAAATTGCTGTATGAGGAATGAAAAGGCATTTGGTACATTCACGTTACCCAGGAGCAAAGACCTGTCTTTGGCCCCTGAGGCACAAGGGTCATGTTTCATATGTAGGTTAATAAAATTGATTTTTCAATTTCTGATTGTAGCCTGTATGATATAATATCCATCCATGCTTTTTCTAAACCGCTTATCCTGTTCAGGGTCATAGGGTGCTGGAGTCATCCCAGCACACAGTGGGCCACATAATTATATGATATAATACTGTGTAGTGTTAGGTCAGATCAAATGAAAACAAATCATCATAACAATGCCTTAACTGAACAAAGGACCACCACATACCAGCTTTGTTGCTATGCATATGTAAATGTTTTTAAAAAAAATGTATATACGTGTCCTGATTTGAAACATTTCATAGAAGAACATCTTACCAAGGCCAATCTGGCAGATCTGGCAACTGTCACAGGGCCCCAGACACTCAGGGGTCCCAGAGAGGACCACCATTTTGGAGAACTTACCACAATTCTGAGAATTCAGGCTGTCTCAATGTCTTCTGTCTTGTCATGCAATCCCAGACTGACTCCATCATGTTGAGATCAGAGGTTTGTGGTGGCTAGACCTCCTGTTATCGGACTCCTTGTTCTTTTTACTGAAGATAGTCCTTGATGACTGATTGGGGTTCTTGTGATGCTACAGAATGAATTTGGGACTGATGAGACCCCAACACGATGGTATTTGCTGATGAATAAAGCTCTCCAGCATCTAAATGCTTTGAATGTTTGCAATGTACAGTATTACACTGAAAACTGTAACTTGTGTGGTAATACTGCTCTTAATGCCACTGAAGCATATTCTTGAGGCCCCACTTGTAGAATTAGGAGCCCTGAGTTAAAATCTTTTGGGTTTTTTTGCATCTCACATTACCCAGTTGGACCTAGTGGCATGTAGCACATTAGAGGGCAGTCCACAAAGATATCACGCATGTCTGATAACAGTCAGCTTGACCTACACGCATTTCAAGTAGGTCAGGGGGTCAGAAGTTGTCTAAAAGCAAAGTGACAATGTGAAAAACAACTAAGACTCATCAAGGACTACTCTTGTCCACTAGTTTGTGTCAGGCTCATATTTTGTTTTTTTCTATCAAAGTAAGAGAGGCTGGATTTGATATACTGAACTACAGTAAGTGCAGCCTCTGGGTTTTTTTTTTTTTCTTTTCTAAATTGAAACTACATATTTACAATGGTAACTGTCAGTCTTTCCCGCTGTACATGGCATAGTTCAGAAAAACAAGTGCAATGCAATTGATAAATAAACAACAAACAAAAGGATATTAACTGAAACTACAAGCCTTAGAAACCAAGAGTCAAGCCAGGGGTTAAATTATATAATCACAGAGATCAATATACCCTTATACCCTTCATTTTATCCTAAATGCAGCTGAGCAAGGTTGCAGTCCACAGCATTTCCATTTGTGAATAAAGAACTTGGCTAAAATAATATATTTGTTTCTGAGAAATTCCAGAGCAATATAATTATAAGCACATTAAAGGTGCAGTTAAATAAAATAGCTTTTCTGTCCTTCAAACACTGAATAGATTTAAACAGATTTAGTTCATTCTTCCATCTGTTCATTTGGGACTTAAATGTTGACATGTTTACCCAAAAAAACTAATTATTTACTTTCAACAAATCAAATGATTTACCAGTAAATCACAATTCTCTCCTTCATACGTACTCCAGCTTTAAAAGACACCTGAACTTTAGTTAAGATATCATTTTTGTCAGTTTTCCTGGGCTGCCTGACAGTCTGTACTCAGGGCATAAACTTTATAATTTTAAAACGTCATCTGTCCGCGACGGCCCGTTTCACAGCAACACACGCTGCAGGTGTAAGTGTTGGCAAAGCGCTTCACAAACTGCGTGTTTTCCCGGTTTTACACGGATACGTTTCCACAATGGCCTCCAAACGACAACAGGAGGAGGGTGGCAAAACAGACAAGAAGAAAAAGCAGAAGAAGTGTGAAGAACCGGCACAACTTTGTTCAGCTGTGGAGGACGAGCATGTGAAGAGTGCGGTGAAGGAGGCGTGGAGCCAGGGGACCCGCTGCAGCTGGGGTGAGGCTGTAAACAAGTAAACAAAACTCGTCCGGCTTTGTCTGGGCCCCCTGCGCTTCAATAAATCTGAAATCATAAACATAAGCCAGTTGGAAAACCAGCATCTAGTCACTATCAACTTGTCACACACTTTTTGTTTTTGTTGTGCTTTGGCCGTTTTTCCTGGCATCTTTTTCTAGTTTTCTAACAACCAGCAACACACCAGTCATAATAACACATACTACCGCAGTAAACATTAACTTGTGTGATAGCTGCTCAGTGAATTTACAGTAACTTCCGGTATTTTCTACATTGTTTTGATCATGAGCATCCACTTTTCCTCTTGTATTTTGGAAGATTGTACCTGGGTTGAGAGTTGACCATGTATTTTCACAAACTTTCTCTTTATTAGTCTAGAAATTTTTTAGGTTTTGTGGCTGTCCTGAAACTCTGTAGTTTGGTTTCCCTGACTGAAATGATATAGCTAATCACAGTCATATCAGTATTGTACATGTGTGGTGATAAATAATTTTGATTTGTTTGAGGTAATTTAGAGGCAGACTTGACATTAAATCATTTTGCCAGGAGAGAGCACTGACAGGTTTATTCTATAGCTGTAAAATGTCTTTTTTTGTCACAATTCTTTAGTAAACAGAAACTAAAGGATCATTATTGTGGAAAAACAACATTGTAGAAACATTTCCTTTTGTTATTATTGTGCAGGGGATCTGGAGTTGGACTGTAACCCTTTCCCTCACTGCATCATCAAGAACTTCCTCGCCAGCGAGACTTTTGCAGAAAACCTACAGAGAGAACTGCTGGAGCTGAACTTCCACGAGAAGTCAAACGATCTCTACAAATTTAAACAGGTAACTATCAAGCTGGTCCTCTCACTGATTCATTCCAGTGGCTTTGTGTTGTTATCTAATGTTACCTTCACTTTTTTGTTGTCCCCATCCAGTCAGATGACTTGAAGAAGAGAACAGAGCCACACATCGCAGGACTAAGGTGAGACATAGCTTCTATTGTTGTGTCTGTGCACTCTGTATGACAGACCCACTATGAGGTTGTATAAGGTTGTTTTTTTCTTCTTGTGGTAAAGTTATTGAGTGGATAAATGTTTAGAAAGGTAGATTGTGGATAATAGCCGGTGTTTGGATAATTGGAGCTGTTGTCTCAGGATTAACTACAAGTGGAATAAAAGTGCTTTTGAAGAGAGGTGGCTCATTTTGTCAGGTGGAAAACTATTTATCAAAAACTTGATGAAAAGAGATGCCTTGTTTTTATGCAGTTTTATATCTTTGCTTGTTTTTTCTGATAAAGAGGTCATGCTACATTTATCTGGTAGATTCCTTTAAAAAAACAAAACATAATATAAAGCACATTTATTCTACTGGTAATCCATTGTAGTTAGTATATCCTACCTGACAGAATGACCTCACTTTTTTCACAGCCAGGCCGTGCTGTGGGCCTTTTTCACAGCAGACATTTTGCATTTTATTTTGGTGAGCAAGTTCTAGGACTCAGGTACCGTTCATGCTCGTTGTTGTGGCTTATGGAGACATTTACTGGAATGGAGCCATTACTAATGTTATTTATTACATTCATGGTTTTCCTGCTTTCACAAGTCAAAATGCTGTGAAAAGGTACGTCATTTTGATTTTGTTGCTTTTTTTAAACCACAGGGCAGAATAACATTCCTTACTTTGAGGCACAGTTTGAGATTCCAGACACTGTACTCTTTATTAGGTACACTTGTAAATTGTGATGCAATTTAATACAACGGCTCTTCCATAATTTCTACTTTTAAGAAATGTACAGTGTTCAGTTTTTGATGATCACATATTCATTAGTCATAGTTAGAGGCGGACTATACTTATTCTAAGAGGAATTTCTAATTGTTCTTATTTACATACATTTTGACCTGAACGTTACAGACATCATATAAGTAGACTTTACAGCAGAACATTTGTATTGGATTGTACTACATTGCACAGGTGTACCTAATAAAGTGGTCACAAAGCGAGCCACCTCACTTAAACCCATTTTTACCCTACTTTAACTCAACCTGCTACAACAGCTAAAATTAGTGCTGTGATGTCAGTGCTGTAAATGCAATGCTTAGGTTATGTGCTACACATGAGGACTAAACACGCTTTTAGCCTCTAAAACCTTTTGTTTTGCAGAAATGATATAATTTTCGTGCACAACATATTCATATTTAGCAAAGAGACAGTTGAGATAAATTATGGAGCTCAGTTTGTATCTAGAAACTGACAGAGCTCATTCTGTATTTTTTTTCATCTTTTCATTTGGTCAAACTTGCCTGAAAAATAAAATCAGTGGTTTCATGTTGGCAGAATATGAATCAAAATAATGAGATGTTGATTTTGCCCAAAGAATAGTGAGATATTTTGAGGCGTATGTATCAGCTCCACCAGGTGGAGCCAGAGTTTACATCTGCCACTTAATTATTAGTATATTTCCTCTGTGTAATGCTGGTTAGCATTAAATAGTTAGCATTAACACTGGGACTGTGCAGTAAACATCATGGAAATAGATTCAGCTGCAGGTAGTCACATGGGAGAACAACATAGTCAATGAAATTGAATCTTTAGAGAGGAAAGACTTTCTTCTTGAGTCTGGTTACATTGCTGAACTTGGTACTGAACACACAAAGATAACACACGAGTCATTACAACAGTGTAAATGTTGGATATTTTAAATAAATGACTACAAATCAAAGATGAATTTTAATTATGACAAAGATTAATTAATTAATTAATTATGGCGCAGATAGAGCTACCACACCTGCCAAGAGGTTCAGTGTCAGAGCCAAGTCCAAGAAAGAAATCAAGAAGAATATTAGCTGGGTGTCAAGTCTTATTCTAAGATAACACCTCGGAGACTCACACAGTACCCACATATCAAAATAATCTACAAATCTTTCCTTTATTCAAACATAATCTGAATATGTATATATATTTTATTGCAAATATGGCAAACTATGTTTGTAGGAGAGAGAATACAATGTGTAATTTCTTCCAAATAGTTATTTGTGATTATATGGCACAACACCTTCTGAAGAAATACAGGCATGGAGGCTAAACACAGTAATTAAATGCACAATAATGGCCTCCCCTTGTCATCATCTATTATTTATGTCTCAACAAAATGTCATGGTAGGCTTTCGGGCAGTTGAACAATCTGTCTGTGTGGTGAGGGTTTGAGAGCCTCATTTTATACAGTGTTAAAAGGGCCACCTTTATTATACAATACAATACAAAATTCCACAGTGTAACACAATATATATTTTTCTGTATCACTGTTTTTAGGGCAGCACTGTTTGGGCGTTTCCGTTCCTGGCTCAGTGAAGTGTTGGGGGTTGAACTGGAGCCCACAGTGGATATTTCTTGTGCCAGATATGAATACACAGGTGAGCTTGGTGCTAGAACACCAACAGGAAGGACTGATTTATTTTTAGGTTCTTTTGATGACTAATCTGTCCTGACTTTTTTCTTTTTTAAACGTATCATGTTCTGTTGTCTGTCTAGATGTTCTTTTGTGTCATGATGATGAATTGGAGGGAAGGCGCATTGCTTTCATTCTGTATCTTGTGCCTCCATGGCAGAGCAGCGACGGGGGAACCCTCGATATGTACACAACAGATGGTGAGTATCCTACTTTGTGTGTGTGTGCATTTCTGTGCTTTTAAACAACAGAGGTCTCGTATGTTCTTCATCTTTGTCATCAGGTAATTTCCAGCCACAGAGTATAGTGAAGTCGCTCGTCCCATCTTGGAACACGCTCGTCCTCTTTGAAGTTTCTCCAGTGTCCTTTCACCAAGTAAGGACCCTCTGGCTTTTAAAGTCCGAGCATCTGCAGCTCTTGAAACATCCTTAAAAGTGTTGATTTAAGTTTTCCCAAACACCTTTTTTGTATTATACAATATGTGATTTTAGCAAAACCTGGCTGGATAATCCCAGTACCATTTTTCCAAACCTCTCACCTTAGATATTTGTAATTGTTTAATCTATCCACCCATTCATCCATCCATTTTCTGCTGCTCATCCTGGTCCTACCATCCCTTTTTCATTGATATCTTTCAAACTTTGGCTTGCATGACCATGAAAAGGGTATCAAATTGCTTTAAAAGTCTTTAACTTTGTGAATACTGTAGAAACCATGTAAATTGCTGTTACACCAACGAAGAAACTGCAATTGGAAGTCTAGAGCACGTGTTGTGGTTTTCCAGGTGTCAGAAGTTTTGTCACAGGATAAGTGTCGTCTGTCACTGAGTGGCTGGTTTCATGGTCAGTCTCTGGAACGCCCTCCTCGCCACGTAGAGCCCCCCATCCCGAGGACTCCACACTTACCAAGAGATGTGAGTTTGGTGTTATTTTACCATCTCCATAGGAATAGTTGACATTTTGGCGAAATAGCCTTTAGTTGCTTTCTTGTGAGAGAAAGAAGATCGACAGCACCTTCACATCTATATGTTAAATATGGAGCTGAAGCCAGCAGTCAGTTAGCTTAGCTTAGCATAAAGACTGGAAACAGGGGAAACAGCTAGCCTTACTCAGTCTATAGGCAACAAAATCCTCTTGTCGTTGCCTTTAAAACTCACTGACATGTTATATCTTGTTTAATTCGAACAAAAGCTGGCGTATGTAAAAACAACATATTGCAGTTTTATAGCGGTTATGTGCCAAATGTGTTAGACTAGTCCTTTAATAGGAAGCCTACAATGCTGTTTATGTGTTTGTTGTGTTTATGTGTTCATAACAGGAGACATTGCTCCTGGAGTGGGTCAATCCAGTGTATCTGGACATTTCCTATCAAGAGCAGATTCAGGAGGAGTTCGAGGACAGCTCTGAAATTCAGCTCAAAGACTTTCTCAAAGTAACGTCTCCCTTGTTTTCTCTGCCTTACCGGTGTCCATGAGTTCTTGTTGACTGATGATGTGTTTGTCTTTAGGAGGAGAAGTTCAGGGAGCTGAGTGAAGCACTGCGACACACTCAGATTCAGTGGATGAGGAGAGGTCCGCCCAATAAGAGGTGGGTCATGTTTCACAGATCATTTGACTTGTTAACGTGGTCTGTCTTCTTTATGTCTTCTGTATGTGATGGGATATTTTTTAACACTTGACTTTGTGCACTCAGATGCTATGAAGTAGCTTCTCAGGACACCCTGCCTCAGTGTGTGAGCGCATGCTGGGAGCTGCTTCGTTCAGAGGCTTTCTTCCTGCTCCTCTCCAACTTCACTGGCCTTCGATTGCACTACCTGTGTCCTGCTGATGATGACGACGAGAATGAGGAGAAGAAGGAGCAAGAGGACACACAAGATGGAGGAGCCACGGGGTCTTCGACCGAATCCGCATCAGAAAATGCAAGCAGAGAGAAAGGTTTGTGTCACTGTAAGTTGGTTTCTTCCGCCACAGGTTTATACAGCTGTGTTTGCGTGTTTAACCTTCGTGTATTCTTTAGAGCTGAGCACACCTGTATGCTGTGGTGAACTGCGTCGATGGTCTCATGGCGGCTACACTCTGCTGCATGATGGAGAAGCAGCAAGGGCAGAGTATGCTCTGGATCTTGTTTTACCTTTTGGTTGTTCAGGTGAACACACACAAACACACACACACACACACACACACACACACACACAGAGTAAGAAAAAAATTGTCAACATTACAAAACTTTGTATTGTGTTTTGTGTTTCATAGACTGGCAGTCAGAGTTTGGGGGCTTCACGTGTTATGTTGCTAATGAAGAGGATGAGGAGGTGAGTGCTGATCACAGTATAAGGTGCAGTTGTACATGTGTAGGCAACACTTATCATCATCACTGCCCTGTTGTCATCCTTTTCACAGCTTCTGACAGTGTATCCAGAGGACAACTCCCTCGCCCTTGTGTACAGAGACAAAGAAACTCTCAAATTTGTAAAACATGTCAACCACAAAAGTTCCTATGATTCTGCTGGCAGTTCAACCTGCAGAATGTTTTATGACTTTTCTTTTGTGTACTATGAATAAATATACATATATATCATGTGGGGTTCTTGACATCTTTATTTCATCTTCTTTATGTGATATTTACATTTTAAAGCACCAGTTACTCTTGGAGAAAAGGTGAACTCAAATCAAATTTTATTAATATTCCCAAGGCGTACCCATTCGTCAGCTTAGGTGTTTCAATTAGATTAGATAGCTCCCCTTTGGTTCACATTCATTTAATGCAAACTGCCACTTTAAGAGTTTGGTTAACACCAGCATTAGCCATCAGAGTGTGAGAGGTGAGAGTGGATGGGATGAGACAGACTTCTTCATCCATTTTACTAAAACAGAAATAAGTGAAAGGGTCTAATTCCTGTCTTAACCTAAAAGATAAATAATTAAAATGTTCCACTTTATCCAGTTTTAATGAGAACATGTAAACAGTTCACATTTACACTAAAGTAACCATGGGCAAAAAAATGTTTTTGTGTGCACTGAGAAAAAAATAAACAACCACTGGATCCTCCTCAGCTATATGATCATCGGGTAAGAGCTGGAAAATAAGTTGCATGATAGAATGATGCTGGTATCTTTTGACACTGGTGAAATCTGTCATAATCAAACACAAGTACACAAACCATTTAATTAATTTGAGCCAAATATTGTGGCAACATGGCATTAAGTTTTTTTTTCTAACTTTTTGTTATCACTTTCTCAAACATATATGCATTCCTTTTTTCAACATGTATCTTTACAACAGAATCTGGCAAAACCTCTTCATGCCAGTTTTATTTATTTGTTTGTTGTTCCTTAATATTTGCCAAGAAAATGATGTCAGGTATGTCTCCATAAAGAATGCATGCCATAATGCAGCTACTAGGGTTGTTACAATTGTTTTCATCACAGATTAATCATTCACTCAATTATTTGTCAGAAAAATTACAATTGCTCATTTTGTCCATACTCAAAGATATTCAGTTTATAAGGATATAAAACAGAGAAAAACACCTGAAAAGCTGAAATAGCAAATATATCTCATTTTTGCCTCAAATTACCTAAATAATTGATTGAATTATCAAAATTTCTGTCAGTCTACTAGTTGACCAATCAAAGAATCATTACAGCACCAATGGCTAAAATTTCCAATACTTAGTTTAATTCATTGTTGACACTTAATTGGTCTGTCAGTGCCATATCTTCTGTGGCAAGGCTGGATGACCACCTCTAGGTTCACTGTTATTGGGGTATACATCATTTGATTGATTGCAAATTTTATCACATTTTTTTCACAGGCCCCCTCAGGAGGTTAATATGGCAATGCAATGGCCTACTTTTTTTTTTTTCTATTAATCGGTTGACATGAATGGAAACTGTTTATATAACCGCAAAACACGGGGCCTGTAGGTTCACCACAGGGAAGTAGAGACCAGCAGAGTGCAGCTGTTAAACTGAATCAATTAGTTTTCTCACCTGACCAAACAGTCGCCTTCAACACGTCACTGATCAGTTTTACACCTTGAGTGATTTAGTTTCAGTCATGAGTAATCACAACATTTCAAAGATATGTAATTGAAATCCTTTGCCCTACATATAAATGTCTACAGTAAAAAAAAAAAAAAAAAAAAAGACACTTCCTTCCTGTCATGAATTTTTCCCCGGGCGGCATGTTGATTTTTTCCACCAATCACAGCGCGTTTTCATTTCTCCTCAGCCAATGGGCGACCAGGAAGTTCTCAATGTGTCAGTGGGTGTGATCTCTCAGGAAGAAGCGTCAGCGAACAATATAACAAAGTTTTAAGGTAAGTTTGTGCCGACTTAAACTAAGATTTCCTTCGCACTGAATCAAAACAACAACATGTCTGTCTGCTCCTGGGTCTCTGAGGGGTTCAAAAAACTCCTAAACCCAGTTTTGGGCCGATGTCTCACGGCAGTTGTGTCTGCTGTGCGTGAGGTTTACCCACATTAACCCTCCTCTCTCCAAACACAACAGAGTCCCTTCATGTTTTCATCTTTCTAACTTCACTCTCTGAAATGTGAGATTTTTAAAAGCAGGCAGGCTGCTGTCTCTGGTTGGCTGAGTCTAGCTGCGTTTCTGGTATAATGTTCTTGAAACAAAAAAATCACACCTGGTGCAGGTAACTAGCTAACTTCGCGTGTTGTATCACCTGTACGGATTAACCTGCTGAGATGTTTACAGGGCCCCTGTTTACTCCCACTGCACAGGTCAGTTTTATTATTTACTCAAAAGCCAACAAGTACTGGAGAGAGAGAGAGGAAGAGAGAGAAATAAGTAGTAGATTAACTGATTAGATGATTCACAGAAAAGTAGTTGGCTGCAATTTTGATTTATTTGCCTATTGAGTCATTTATTTGTCCATCGAATATAACCCTTTTTAGCCTTTATGAGCAGTATGAAACATTTAAGTGGTTTGTAACACACTTTAATGTAGTTCGAAGTGTTTATTAAAGTATTTGTCAACATTTATAACTTGTCCTGTGAGCACCCATTAGTAGGCTGGTGTGTAGACAGATATTGTACTAACAAATAATAAATAATATTAGTCTTAATAAGAAAAGTAATTTGTATTCTATAATGCTGCACATTAATAAACATTGAATAATGTCCGTATATTGTCTCACAACCACATTAAAGTGTGTTAGAAACCAGTTATTTAATGTTTATACACTGCTAATAAATACTGAATATGGGATTTAAAGAAAAGCCTCACCTACTAGAACTATGAGCTGTAAAAGGATTGGTTCACTTTTTTAAAAAGTTTGTTTTAAAACAATACTTACACAACCATGTATGTTCCTGTAAGTTCCTCTTGTCCATACTGGCTCTTAAAACATCCTCTCCTAATGTCTAACTGATAAAATCGTTAGCCCTCATTCTGTGCAAAAATCCTTTCTAAACTTCAGATAAAGCCAAGGTGAGGCTGACTGACATGATTTGTCTAACACAGGTTACATGAAGCCTCATATTAGCTTCAGCTGAAGTTTTGAATTCACTGTTGTAAAGGCCATTTTGCTATTGTGTTGATCTTTTTTCTGTTGATTGATTACCTGATTAATTATTTCAGTGTGCACGTAATATAGGTTCCTTGTTGTGACTCTTTGTTGTCACTTACCTTGTCTGTCAAATTGTGGTTTATAACACAGATAGTTCCTGTGTATTATTGGTCAAATCGCACCAAAGCTTTAAAGAGGACACCTCTTTGTGGCCAGTATGGACAGGAAGAAAGTTTACTGTGACCAGCAACTCTTTCCATGTATATTCAGTGTATATACAGGTGGCCCCAAAAGTCTTACTTTTGGACCCATCTTTGTATATATTTTATATATTTAAGTAATTTGTCAAGCAAAAATGCCAATGATTTACTGGTCTTGCTTTCAAACGTGAGGTATACTTCATTGTGAGTGGTAGCCGTACAGTTAATTATATTTGACGGTGTGTGTTTACTTTATGTTTCGTACACTAAAGACATTGCAAAATGTGTAGGAACACGATCATCACAAAGAGGTGAAATTAACAACTTGTGGAAGCAAGTTCTTGTGTGAATTAATTATTTTTTTTCACCTCAGTGTCAGACGGTGACTGTCCAGGGAATACTAGAGGTTGTCTTTTGGCAGCAAAAGCTAAATGATATATTTTAAGCTCCTGATGATCACTTAATCCTCATACATCTGGTGAATTAATCTCACAGTATACTTCCAGAGTACCGGTAAATAGGATAGCATATAATTACATACTGGGTAAGTTGTGGAGATTCCTGCACACCCAGTAACCAGACATACTGTGTATTAGTGAGATATGAGGACATGCATATAATCCAGCTCAGAGGATGCTCTTTCCACGCAGAGCGTGGTGCATCCTGGACATGGAGACAACACCAAGAGAGACCTAGCAGGCTTCAGTGGTTCATCCAGAGCACAGGAGTTAGGGGCTGGACTGGGGGAGGGGAGGACTGAGATTAAACATGTTTTTATGTAATGAGGGTTTCAAAGGGAGGTTGGGGTAAAAAAGGATAAGGTGGAGTGAGGCCACAACAGTCAGGGACCACTAGGACAGAAGTGGTTTTAACTCCAGGAATAAACATATTTTTGGCTGTCTCTGATCCAGGCCTTAGTTTAGTGAGGAGGTTTAGTGAGGAGGTTATATGATTTATTTTCCTCATCAGTTCGGTGAGAAGTAATTTGAAATTGTATCTTCTGCCTAAGATGAAAGGAAAGGTATATTTAACAGTTCAACACATCTCAAGTTCAGAATCTGATGAACAAATCAGTGCTATGGTCGATTAATTCATCCGAGTCACAGGTGATGTCTTGAAATAACTTGTGTGCTTCCACGAACCATCAAAATTTAGAGACATCTAATTTAAGATGATAGAAAACAGAGAAAAGCTGCAAATCCTGCTGAATCAGTAAATGTTTGGTTAGTCAATCAAGTATCATAATTATTTTTCTGATGATCGACTAATCAAATAATCATTTAATACATAGTATGCCACATAGACACCACTCTACCTGGGTCCCTCAAAACTCCATTCTGAAATATTATCTAATCTAATCTTAATCTTTTGGCAGCGTTGATCTTTGGGGGTTTCAATTTTTTTAATCTTATAATCTGGTATGGTTATAGTCTTATGTAATAATAGCACTTTTCAAAAATCCTTAAACTTTGTTATAAAAGCAATGAAACAAGCAGTTACTTATAATAATTGACTTTTGATTGGAGACAAGGAACCGGGAATCCTGACATCCTGACATCCATAATGTAGACATTTAATGGGAATGAAAATCATCCTGACTTCTCTGTGAAGGCACTGAAACATGCTCCTGGAGAAGATGGTAACTTCTTCACCTTCAGGAGTCTGAGTGTCACAGGAGGCTATTTCACAACATGTAAAACCCCTAAGGGCCTTCATTTTTACCTGTGTGGAGTTAATGGCTCTTTTTTCTTCAGGTTTACACAGTTCTTCATAGAGTAAACACAGGTAGGCCTACTGCTGGGGACAATGACATGAGCCAGCATCTTTAGCCTGAGTCATTGTTGTTATGTATGATGTAATGAAGAGGAACTTAACAGTGGAAATTGTGAAATGTGCCTTTATGACATGCTGTGTTGCCTAGATATAAGAGGCGCAGCGTCATCAGACCGTGCTTTTGTTTTCCTTAAGTTAGTTGAGCGGTGCTCCTTGATGGGAGTGGATGCCTGGTAATGAGCTCCTTGTTTTTGTTTTGCAACTAAACTTAACAGTGACGTTTAGTTTATGTGTGGCTTCTGTTTTTTTCATGGATGATAAGATAGAGCCTCCAATTGGGCGTGGTAAGGCTGAAGTAAAGTAAGTTAATAAATGACAGGTATTGTGGAAGTCCCAGCGCTTGTGTGGATGTGAGTTTTCCTTTCTCCATGCTCTTCAAACTGCTTCAGCCAAAATACACAGACCCAAACTGTTACACACACCTATGCTTTTTTGGCTGTCATCACTCTATACTTATCATGTCTTTGTGGGTTTGTGCACTACACAGAGGATGCTGTGATATTGTGTGCTCACCAGTCAAACCATGTCACATGTGTCTTCATTTGTGTTCAGAGAATGGCGGACAAGACTGTGGACTGTGGGCCATGGACAGGGTGTGCAGTTATGTTTCTGCAGTCCCTCTGTCCCAGTGTGAACCTGCTTTCTCTCTACAAAGACCAACAGGGAAAGTTCATCGTTTTCAAAGTCATCAAGCTGACACTTATAGGTAGCACTGGCATTTTAGTTCATATCTATTAGGCATGTACAATATGCTAATTTTAAAAATGCATTTTTCGTGGATGTCCCTTTTATTAATAAGTATTTTCCATGGTCAGATTCTGTAGGAGGTCTGGGGGGTTATGAGATACTGAAGGTCCACGATGCTGATCCCTTTCTGGGGGTGGAGGTTAAATTTGTGAATGTGGCAGCATGTCAGCAGTTCCTGGAGAGCTACAGCTCTGGAGCAGTGCGTCAGTCTCTCTCCCAACACGCCTGCCGGCTTCTTGCTCTGCCCCAAGAGTTGACAGTGGAAACCCAGCTCAAAGCCAGCACACACATCCTGGATCTCTACCTGGACAAGCTGGAACTTTGCCTACAACACATCAACCTTTCACAGGTATGCTCCCTGTTTCTGTTTGTTCTTTTCACTTCTTTTATTCAGCCTGACATTGTAATCATACTCATATCAGTAGAAAGTGACTGTATCCATCCCGCCATTGTCAATTGTAGTTGACATGGAAAATGTGGTTTCAAGGAGCATGTAACTTATTGTTTTTCACACTCATCTAACAAATGCAGTATACCGTTAATCTGAATAGACCCTGCATATTATTGCTAAAATGTGAAATTATTCAAAATTGTTCCATCTTACAATAATCACATTATTTTTAAGTTGAAGTGTAGTGTATTTGATTTTATGTATAATTAAAAACAGACAGGTTAGATAGACTACATTGAAAAGACGGGCCCTGAGGCACATCCTCAGTGCAACAGAGATGAGTGCACCTTTGACAACTGCAATAGAAGTCATCACACCTGTGATTTCTAGTTAAAGCTAACTGCACGAACAAGGTCATAAAATAACTTGAAGGTGATGGTGATGCTGAGAGGGTACAAGAGGATCCACTGCCTATTGAATATCAGGTTAAACACAGCTGTGGCAGTGTTGAGCACTTAGAGGAAGAGTACCAATAACAGAAGGCGCAGTGGCTGACCTTAAAAAAATGATGCTACACATAATTCACTGTTTACATAACCTTGCATTAGAAAATGGACGGGTCAGTGCTTCTGGTGTTTCAGTGACTGATCAGACAGTACAATGGACATTGCGTAAAGTCCGACTCTGCAATCAGTGTACAAGAAGAAAAAACACTGCTCACTAAACAACACATAACTACAAGATTAAACTTTGCCAAAGACCATAAAAAGAAAATTGATTAATATTGGCAGATCAACAACTTGTTCAGCTGCATCACCAATGTTCCATCGCTATGTTTCTTGAATGTAGTCAATGTAGTACACACTGTATGCAGTTACAATGTAGTATAGAAATAAGACACAGAGACTCAAAACATACCGAAACATACAAGCTAAATTCATTTTATTCAGTTTATTAAGTGATCTTTGTCATTTTATAAGCCGGAGCGCCTGCGTGATGAAGAGATCGATCATCTGGAGCAGCAGCTGCAGAGTCAGGCCCTTGGTCATCCCCCACAGTCCACCGTTATCACACAGGAAGACCCTCCTGTCCCCGGCAACTGCTTCAAGTTTCAGAATAAAGTATTTGGTGAGTCAAGATGTCCAATTTTTACTTTTGAGTCTTGTGTAATGTGTCATTCACTAGCTGAAAGAGGTCACAGTGGAGACTAAAATAGCATTTATAGCAGATAAAGAGATTTTTTTTTCTTCAGTTTAAGGTGTTTGATGCAATTTAATAGATACACCTAAAAACCATATTTGTGATTAGGTAGTGGCAAACAATGAATGAACCATACTGTCAACATTAATTGTCCATACAATTGTTTTAGTGTGTTTTAAGACATTACTACATATTTATGCACATTACATTACCTCCAGTCATTTTCCAAAACATATCATGAGGTTTAAAACTGATTTCCCATCTTTCAGTTCAGTTCATTTGGTTCAGTTCATTTCAACAATGTGTTACAGTGAAATGAACATCAGGTTGCAAAGATCGAGATTTGTTGACCTGCAGTCAAAAAGCAACATTTTTTTATTTGAGAAGTTCCTTTTTCCAGTGTTCATCTTTGCTGATTGATTGTTCTGACAGCATATGAATTCAGTGCTGTTGTCAGGTGACTCTAATCCAACCTTTTATAAACTGATGGTCAGTCTATGGGAAGAGATTAGTGCCTGCAGATAATGTATTTGGGTTGCATTGATTTAGATTTGTCGAGCTCATAATGAACTGTGAAATCAGCATTACCTGATGAGGCATGACAGTGTCTTGAAAGTGAATTTGATTTTCTTATTTAGTTGATTTAGGGTTATGATTTAGATTCAGCTTCCTCAGACAAACGACTGTATCTGGCATAAGGAACTTCTTTTCCCTGAGAGCCTCGTTCAAGGCCTCCGACATCCCTGTCTGTCCTGGTTGAATATGAATTATGAAAAATAAATATTTTAAATTAAAAAATTAAACTAATTTCTATCAGTGTACTCATTTAGTTTATGTTAATGCACAAAAGTTTCACATGTATGCAATTCCAGGTTGCACTAATCTTTTTTGCTTGCTGGATGACCACTTGAAAACTCTGGATAGTCTAATTTAGCTGCTAACATGAACACAACTGTGATTTTTCTTAAAGCAACTACTTCAAACTTGTCAAACACCTCAGTGTTGTGAGTAAAATTAGGATCATAGTCCATTTCAAAGGGCTGCTGAAACAGAACAGCTGCTCAAACACTGAAATGAAATAACAAACCTCACATTAAATTTGTCTTGTGGGATTTTTAAATTGATGATAGTGGTTTTGATGTGACAAGGGAAAGTGGGAAAATATGCCACCAGAGATATTCACTGACATTTCTAAGCTGATTTATAAGCAACAAGGAGCAGGTACAGACTCTGTATTGAACAGATATTTTCCTCAGAAATGGTTTGTAACCAAAACAGAGCAAAAAGGGGAGAGATTATTGGGCTTAGGAACGAGACTCAATGACAATAACCAAATGGTTAGGGTGCATACCGGATGGGCGCAAATGCCCTGAGTGTATTGAGTTCCTGGTTCGACTCCCTGGCTACTAAGTCTTTACTGCAGGTCATTCCCCTGCTCTCGATCCCGCATTTCCTGTCTGTCTTCACTATCCTATCCAATAACAGCATAAAGAAATAACTTAAAAAAAAACACTAATTAACACATGCTAATGTTACTCTGATTCTGCTGGATGTGTGAATTAGGTACTTTATTGTGTGATAACATGTCATTGTTATGTTTGTTCCACTGTCCCCAAGTGGCCAAAAAAACAATCAGTACTGCTACTTTAATGCTTTGTTAAAGGGACAAAGCTCCTACTAACATAGACCTATTGCATAAAATCTGTCAATGTCCTTTAAGGTTAAGGACTGCAAGTCTGTAATTTGCTCTGAGAAATGTTTACTGTTTACAAATAAACCATAGTTTATTTAATCACAATTAAGTAGAGTTTACATTAATGTTTTTTTCTTTATCCCTTATCCTTTGGCCCGTCAGAGGACCGAATGCTGACAGCGGCAGATGTTCAGAGCTTTTCTAATGGAGTGGGCCGTCAGTGGAAACATGTAGGGAGGGCCCTGGGGAAGAGCTGCCGGGCTCTGAAGGGTCCGGCCATAGACAACCTGGCCTACGAGTATGAGAGAGAAGGGCTGTATGAGCAAGCCTATCAGCTGCTCAGCCGCTTCATCCAGGCGGAGGGGAGAGCGGCCAAGCTGAGCCGGCTGGTCAAAGCACTGGAGGACTGCAAACTCACCAGCCTGGCTGAAAATATTCTGGACATACAGCCACGAGAGTAACATAAGTGTGCTCCTGTTCTCTCTGCGTGTACGAGTCGTGAAAACTGAGGGGGACATGTCCTCCCTGCATGAGGAGAGGTTGACTTTGTCCTGACAGCTTTTATATACAGTATGTTTGTCATTGTCATCCTCACGTTTAAAATCATTCCTCTGGTGTGTGTGTGTGTGTGTGTGTGTGTGTGTGTGTGTGTGTGTGTGTGTGTGTGTGTGTGTGTGTGTGTGTGTGTGTGTGTGTGTGTGAGATTTATATCTTGATTTGCTTTTCAGTTAGTAGTATTATTGATTATTGTTTGCATTTAGATGAAATGATCTGTCAACACTGTTAAAAAATATGCTGTCCTGAGTTTAAGGCACTGTTTAAACTGTAATGTACCTCCTTTGTTTCTGCTTTATAAGTCAATTTACAGATGGAACTAGTTGGGTTTTGTTACTAATGAGTGAAAAACTGAAGGTTATTGATTTTTTTTTTTCTACAAAATGGGTGCATACAAATTAAATGGTTGTAAAAAAAAAAAGTCTTCATGTTTGTGTTTGATGCATTAGTGTAATTAAAATGAAAACATAATTTTGTCAAAATTCCCTCAGGTATAATTTATTGTTAATCCTCCTCGCCTACCATCACTCCCTGTCACTCACACACACGTGCATCTGCTCATATGATTGAACTGCTGATTACTGATGTCGCTGAGTGTGTGTGTGCCTGCGTGTGTCAAGCTGTGGGAGCTTCAGGGCACAAAGGTGGAGATTTGAGCAGAGGTGTGTGTGTGTGTGTGTGTGTGTGTGTGTGTGTGTGTGTGTTTGTGTGTGTGTGTGTGTGTATGTGTGGGTGGGTTTATCTCAGCCTGAGGAAGAGGAAATTCACTGATGGATGGAGTCTCGGCTGGTTTCATTCAGGGTCCACTGTAAAAAGCCCAACCCCCCTTTTACTCCACTTGGCCATCCGTCCAGATGTGATGTGTGGATTAGATGCTTTTATCACACACTAACACTTATTTCTGCTATACTGTTGGGCCACAACCCCCAGCATAGACATACACAGTTTTATAAGTTGTGATAAACACACACATCTCGCTTTATGTCGGCTGTAACTGGGGCTGGAACTACCATTGAAGAAACCGAGGTTGTATCAGTTTTGGGGTGGGGTGGGGGGGTTATGGTATAAAAATGAGTTTACGTTCTACACTTATAGAAATATTGCATATGTTTTAAATCTGAAAAAATCATTTTTAAGTTACAGTTTGGTTGGTGGCTTGTCCATAATTTCTTATGTGGGTGCTCAAGTGTGGCGTGTCATTTCAATTGTCTTGGATGCAACTTATGCAATTTCAACTGTTTTATATACATTTATGTAGTTTAGTCCAGTGGTTCCCAGACTAGGGGTTGGGCCTCTCCAAAGGGGTTGAGATGACTAAAGGGAGAGAAAAAAGGAAGAAAACAAAGCTGTGATGCACAGATCTGTTTTCAGTGTTTAGGACTTTTCCCTTATCTTTGCTCTTTTGTGAAATATTTGATCATTTTACTTCTTTGTACCTTTAACAATTATTAAAAAGTTACCATCTGAGAATCTCAGAGGGGAAATGTCTGCTAACAACTCATAGACGTCAGAAACATGACAGGGGGCCCCCAACTAGATGAGGTTAATTGATCTTGTTTTCATGTAAAATTTTAATCTGAGAAGTAACTAGTAAGTATAGTTGTCAAATAAATGTGTTTGAGTAAAAGGCATAACATTTCCCTCTGTGTGTCCTTGTCGTGGAATAGAAGTATAAAGTAGAATAAAATGTAAATGCTCAAGTAGCTGAAATGTGCAGTACTTAAAACAGATAGCAAGTGAAAAAAATATGTAAAAAGGAAATAAAAAGAAAAAATATTTATACATGTTTAAAAAATGTTCAAATTTATTTAAAAACGTTTGGTTTTGCTTTTTGTTTTTTTGTTTTTTTGTTAGCACATTCAGCCAAAGATGAAATGTTTTGTTAGATATAAACAACTGAGCTCAGAGAAATTTGGCTTTTTGCTTGTAAATGTTCTCTTTACCAATATCATCTCTAACAATATAAGCGTAGTTAGGTGCGCCGGTCCGCACCGACACCGGGAGACCGGGGGAGGGGGGGGGTGAAGTCTCCCCGGTGTGAGTGATAATCTTTCACGGGCCGCTGTGACGTCATCAACACCGTCTGCGGTAGGTGAGTCTCGCGCGGACAGCCCTGCTCCCTCGCGCCCCTCCCCGCCTGCCCTCGTGAACACATTCGCTGTCATCATCATCATCATCATCATCATCAGCGCCGCCCTGAAGAGAGAGAGAGAGAGAGAGAGAGAGAGAGAGAGACACCCCCTCCCCACCTAACAACAACCCCAACCCCGTAGGCTCGAACACAACGACCCCACCCCCCCACCCCCCTCTGAGAGAGGGGACGGAGAGAGACACACTCTCGGAGTCACGGAGGAAGCAGCGTCTCTGGATCCCGGCTCTGCTCTGCCCTCAATCCGGGCCTAATGCTGTAGCGGACCGCGCCGAGGAGCGAGTGAGAGAGACAGCGCAGTGACTGAGAGTCGGTCAGGGACACAGGGCGGACAGGGCGCACCGGAGCGACGACGGGATTGTTCATTCGCCTGGAAACATGGGATGTACACTGAGCGCCGAGGAGCGCGCAGCTCTGGACCGGAGCAAGGCCATCGAGAAAAACCTGAAGGAGGACGGGATGGTGGCCGCCAAGGACGTCAAGTTGCTTCTGCTCGGTAAGAGAAGAGCCTCTCCCGGCCGCGGGGCTGCTGCGCCCCGGCGCGGCTCGGTGTCGCTCGTGGTGGGACTGCGTGGGGCGGAGGTGCTCTCCGTGGTACTGATTTCACTGCCGGCTCTCACTCTGCCCTCCGTTTCTCCACAGGCGGCGGAGAGTCCGGCAAAAGCACCATCGTGAAACAGATGAAGTGAGTGTCCTTTTTTTCCCGTTTATTTTAACCCTCTTGCGCACGGCCGGAGCAAAAGGCCCGAGATTGCGCCTCCCTTATCTGTGCTAAGGCAGGTTGAGCCGCCATGTTTCGAGGCCGTGGCCCCGGAGGAGCGCCTCTGACTGGAGCACCTTGTGCAGACAGGCAGTCAGGCTGCGGAGGCCGCACCGGTGCGTCCCAGGGAGCTGTTCACTGCCTGGGTGCTGAAATGTACTTAACGAGGGTTTTACTTGACTACAGGGAGTGTGCGACTGGGGATATGTGGGTGTTGTTCCTCTCTCTCTCTCCCTCTCCCTCTCCCTCTCTCTCTCGCTCTGTATGTATGTGTGTGTTTGTGTGAATTACAGTGAGGTCACTACAGCTCCATTAGTGAATACCTCTGCTTTTAATCTTAATGGCTTTAAGTGCCTGATATCGCCGGGAGTACTTTGCCTATAAAGCGGATTTACGCAGAAATATGGCATCTAAAACCGCATCTAACCCGTACCCTGTCTAAGCTAAATCACTCTTTGATGTTTTAAATCACTGTTGTTGTGTTCTATAAACCTCTTAGTTAAGTTTCTAGATGTTTCAGTCAGGAAAAGGAGCGGTCCATTGTATATTTTGTCCTGGGAAACATCTCTCGCAGCCTCTGTGGGCGGCACTGTGTCTTTCTCTCACTGCCTCCATCCTGCTCAGCGCATCCCGGCCTGCACTGCACCGACTGCGCCCTAGCTGCCTCCTCCTCTTGCCTTCACCTCATTACCCTCCCTGTGAGCTCTCCCTCTGGTTGTCCGTAACTCACTGCTCTGCCCTGAAGTCAAGACAGTGGGGCCAAATAGTGTTTACAAACACTCTTCACGTTTGTTTTAGCCTAAGCAAGGAGCAGATGGATGGGTTTTACTACACAGTGCAGGTCATAAAGTTCAGGTATTGGAGGGTTAATTTAGTGTGCTCTGCTGAGTTTAGTCCGCTCGTCATGATCATCATCACATGCTGGTTCAGAGTTTATTTTGTTTGATCCAGGCCTGGCTGAGGTCTATAATGAGAGTGGAACCAAACCTGATTGAGTTTCACTGCTTTGTGGGTGTGAAAATGAGAGGGAGGAAGAGAGAGAGTCCGGAAGGCCACAAGAAAAAACTTGACAACAATTAAAAAACTCACCGTCGAAAAATGTGACCAATAATAAGGAAGTATCACAGCACACAATGGAAAAGATGGATTATATGAATTGAACAAGAGGCAAATTCACTGATGGGAAATATGGTACTCACCATGGTCGTCAGTTGCAGCTGTAGAAATGTCAGGGCATCTATTTTTACACTTTTCAGACTCTGTGATTGGTCAGAGAAGTTTTCATCAGCTGCACATACTGTATATAGAGCTGAAATGATTAGTCCATGCAATTAAAAATTAATCTGCAACTATTTTAATCACCTATTAATCGTTTAAGCCATTTGTTAAGCAGAAGTGGCAATTTTACTTACTTTGTTTACCGGTTTTCTTCGTCCGATATGATATTAAGTTGAACATCTTTGAGATTTCGGACTGTTGGTTGGACAAATAGAGCAATTTGAAAATGTCCCCGTGGGCAAACAATTAATTGAGAAAATAATCTGCAGATTAATCAATAATGAATGTTAGTTGCAGCCTTAACTATATTAATCTAAACTTCTCTCTCTTTGGTTTGTGAGGCTCATTCACTTATCATCCCTAATTATGTGCATTTTACAGACTCTGTAAAATGCACATAATTAGGGAAATGTTCAGCTGAGGTGGTAAACCTCAAAGATCACGATGCGAACATTTGTCACAGTGACGATAAGTTGATTCACTGATTAGTTCATTGACAGAAAATTAATAAGAAACTATTTTTATGAATTAATAATTGTTTCGATAATTTGTTTTAAGCAAAAATACCAAACATTTGCGGGTTCACGCTTCTTAAATGTGAGGATTCAGTGCTTTTCTTTGTCATATATGATAGTAAAATGAATATCTTTGAGTTTTGGACTGGAGTGGATATGCTCTTTGATTTGGGCAGGGTGGTCGACCTCTGCTGTAAAACACCTCCACTGCTGAGAAGAATATAGATAAAAACCAGCATCCCTTATTTATTTTCCTCATCAAGCGTCAATCATTGATCACAAGCGAATCAAAGAGAAGCTGGTGAAGTTTAAATGTGGATTGCAGGTCAGTTTCAGAAAGATATGATTGATTTTTTTGCAGATTTAGCGTAGTGAGGTCAGGGTGAGGGTGTCCTGGTGGATAATTAATGCTGACTAGATTATAAGGAGTTTAACTGTGTTGTACTAAATGTAACAGCAGAGTCCTGTGTAGTGTGATTGATTAGTACTCTGTCTGGTTCCACTCCATTACCTATCATTAATTATAAATGGCTTAGATATCACATTACTGTCTAAGTACAGATCACAGACCGAAAACGTGATCAATTTCTGTCCCATTACACACTGACACACTTTAAGATGCATTTTAGGTAGTGATGGTAGGAAGAAGGGAGAGCGCACTAAAAGATATGTGTGTTGTGTTTGATGCCAAGGAGGCAAGAACCCTCTGTCCTACACTCACTCTTACAGAGACAGCGCAATAATCTGCCAAAACATGTGGAGCTTTTATTTTGAAAAGAGAATTGTTTAGGTCTGCAGGGACATATGGACATATGGACATATGTGACTTTTTCTGTTTATTCCAAGCTTGTGTCTCTGTGCTAATATCTGTGTGCGCATGCAGGATTATCCATGAAGATGGCTTTTCTGGGGATGACGTGAAGCAGTATAAGCCTGTGGTCTACAGCAACACCATCCAGAGCTTGGCAGCCATTCTCCGAGCCATGGACTCACTGGGAATTGAGTTTGGGGACAAGGATAGAAAAGTTAGTCTTACCTTTACCCTCCAGCTGAAATGTTCATCCACGGACAGGATAGAAACTGAGATTTTACTTATCCAACCTTGAAATTTGGGGGTTAAAATGTGATTCTTTGGACGGAAGAATTTAAGATCCTGTCGATAGAAATTATAACATCAGTGCTGGTTAAGATGTGGACTTTGCATTTGCCAACTAAAGCCCACAATACCACTAAAACAGATGACAAATAATAAAATATACAGATATAAATTTGATCCTCCTCCCCTGATCTTGTGAAATGTATTTGTCCAGGCCGATGCTAAGCTGGTTTGCGATGTGGTCAGTCGTATGGAGGACACAGAGCCGTACTCTGCAGAGCTTCTAACCGCTATGAAGCGTGTATGGGCCGATGCTGGGACTCAGGAGTGCTTCAATCGTGCCCGGGAATATCAGCTTAACGACTCTGCTCAATAGTGAGTAAATCAAAAGGACCATAAGAACCTCTATTTGCAAAAAACAAACAAACAAAAAACACCACTCTTCCATTCCACAGTCTTATCGATATTCCTCTCTGTTGTCACCAGCTACCTGGACAGTCTAGACCGGATTGGGGCAGCAGACTATCAGCCCACAGAGCAGGACATTCTGAGAACTCGAGTGAAGACCACTGGAATCGTTGAAACCCACTTCACCTTCAAAAACCTACATTTCAGGTAGAAAGCGGGAGAGTTGTTGCAGCGTCGTAGCTTGTGACAACTTGGCCTTTACTGTTGGCATTTTGTCGTAGATTAGGCTCACGGATTGCAGCTCTGCGCCTGGACTGACTTTTGCACTTTTTCCAGGCTGTTTGACGTGGGAGGTCAGAGGTCAGAGAGGAAGAAGTGGATCCACTGCTTTGAAGACGTGACAGCCATTATCTTCTGTGTTGCTCTGAGTGGATACGACCAGGTGCTCCATGAAGATGAAACAACTGTAAGTGTGACTCCATTGATATAGCCTGAATCCCTCTGGTGCACAGTTCACCGTGGGGCTTTGGCTGATGTTAAAGGCTGATACTGGGGCATCCTGGTGACATAGCAGTCAAGGTGTATACCATACGACCACAGTGACATTGGTTCAATACTGGCTGGGATCCTCATGACCAACATTTACAGTGACAGTATAACAGTTTTCATAGAAGTTGTCTAAAGACCAGCAGAATTCTCTTTCCACGAGTCAGTTTTATTTATGCACAACAAATTGTTATTTAAATAGCCCAATTTCTGGTGTATGTTGTTTGACATTGGCCTTGATGGAGGTCTGCACTCTCTAGTGAACTCTCTGCCCATCCAGTTTATTTATTTTGGCATTTCTAAAAGCATTATTTTAGTATTTCTTTTTCTTTGGTATGAATTGTATGTGTGTGTGTGTTTTATGTCAGGTGCTGGGGGTTGGGTTAAAAGTAAAAATCTTCAAAGATGTTTATTTGTTCTGTTCCTCACTGATGCTAAATAAAATCCAACCTTTGAAAGATAAATCTGTAACATCATCAATGACTTGACTGTATTTGGTCAGTTATACATTAAGCAGTCAGTCAAACTGTAAATTGGCTGATGTTGACTGTTACATGCGGCGTTTACCCCGGTGTTTTGCTGTAACATCACATCAAGTTCTCTCCTCATTGTAAGACTGACCTCACTGTTGTTCACTTTTCCTGCAGAACCGCATGCATGAGTCACTCATGCTCTTTGACTCCATCTGTAACAACAAGTTCTTCATCGACACCTCCATCATCCTCTTCCTCAACAAGAAGGATCTGTTCGCTGAAAAGATCAAGAAGTCGCCGCTGACGATCTGTTTTCCAGAATACACAGGTGAGTCCTTTTATTTACTTTCATTCTCAGTCAGAGCTGCAGCCGAGCAAAGTGATGAATGTTAATCCTTCATGCTCTCTGGTCTCTCCTCTCTCTGTCTCCTCCACTTGTCTCCAGGTGCTAATACTTACGACGATGCTACTGCATATATTCAGGTTCAGTTCGAGAGTAAGAACCGCTCTCCCAATAAGGAGATCTACTGTCACCTGACCTGTGCCACAGACACAGGAAACATCCAGGTAGTGTTTGATGCAGTTACTGACATCATTATTGCAAACAACCTTAGAGGGTGTGGCTTATACTGAGGCCTGACCAAGCACAGAGGTTGTCATGGAGAGTATGAGGTGTTAATAATAAAAATTTTGATGATACTTAAACACATAAATATGTAATTCTACACGTCCAAATGGACCCAAAGAGCTGCCGTCAGACACCACACTGGATTATTGCCATGATTTCTTCCCTTCCTCTCATTTTGATTTCAGTATACAGTCCCTGTTTTGTCATATCAAAATGTGTTTTTGAGCTGAATGTTTTAAATCTTTTTTTTTTTTTTGATGAATGTGTCAACAATTGGGAAGAAACAGGAACGACAGCACCAGGGGTTTATTCAGCTGGAGTCTTGTTTTGCAAAAACTCAGCCCAGAAATACATCACGAGGAGTGTGCAATGTCATTTTTAAGCACAACATGGAATATTGTCCCATTCTTTATGTGACATTTTTTTATGTGCAAGTCTCGAGGCATTTCTGTCTGTCCTGAATACAACCTCTGGTGCCCCGTTTGAAGAGCTGCTGTGTGTGTGTGAAGGTGGAGATGATGACTATGATGTTGGGGAGGTGCTGTACTCGTGGCTGAGGGTCATGGCTTAAAAGAAGGAGGCTATTTTAACTTTCAGAAGGGACAAAGCTCCCCTCTCCTTCAGTCCCACACATGACTGAGTAGCCTGCAGGTCTGTTCCACTCTCTGCTTTCTCTTTTATTTTAAAACATAATGAAAGAGACGATTCTTCTGTTCAGAGTCGCCGCCCCCCCCCCCCATTGCCACTGGCCTCCTGTACCCTGAGGAAACGCCTATCAGCCAATTATATCTCAAAAAAAAAAAAAAAGTCATATCGGTGCCAACCATCTGAGAACGACAGATCGGAACGACATGGGATTAAGATCAGAAATCATAGCTCGCTCTATCAATTAATATTATTTAAATAAGAGATATAACATTTTATTATCATCGAATGATTGAATTATTTAACCCTCATGCCCTACATGCCTCCTCCTACCTCCTGAAAATCCCGTGCCACATATTTATTTCCTGTCATGAAAAACTGGGGTACACGATACCTGTCTACGGTTCAGAGGGTAGAAAGCAGCCCTCCAATGACATCTTGTTCTCTGTGTGGTGCTTTACCCTTCGATGTGAATCTGTGTAGAAATAGAAGACTGCACAAGGAGAACAATATTATTTGAGGCAGCCTCTGTCTGCGGGAGACAGGGTTTTTAACCCTCTTCTCCCCTGATCAGAAAACAGGGAAACATTATCCCCCATCTGTCACATTTCTCTTTTCACAGAGAAAAAAGTACAGCTCTCCATTTTCACCTGTGCACCCAGAAATTCATCTTCCCATCCCTGTATACTCTAACCTATCACATATCAGTCCCCGTATCCTATCTCCATTTTCACCTTAAAAGCACCGTACTGTATATATATATTATGATTATACCAGATTTTTTTTTTACTGTGAATGTTTTTGTGCTGCACCCCATCCTATTCAGTAGTTTATTGGTTGCTCTCATGTGGAATGTTTGTGCTGAGCCAATCGAATGTTGTGTTTACATTAAAGCCACACTTTTCCTAACTATCCCTGTCTTCGTGGTCTGAGTCTGATTGCACTGGAGAAGGTAAGGGGCCTGATGACAAACAACTGCTGCACTGTCCTCTCAGCAAAAGTTTTAACACATACTGACCTGCTTTATCTGTACAGAGAATTCAGGTTAGACCAGGAAATTAGGCTGAATATTATGAGAATGGACCAGTTTTAATGCTTCATTGCTTAGTGAACACAGCTTTGTATTTAGTGTCAGAAATATGTATAAAAGATTGGGAACAGGTCTTGCATGGCAATAGGGCAGCACTTCGTGAAATGTGGCGGATGGCAGGGATCAGGAGCATTGCACAGCGGCTCTAAATTTATTAGGTTAAAAGTGTTCCATCATCACAGACAAGGAGCTATTCATATATTGAATGACTAGGCTGGATCAGCTGTCTGACCTGCTTCTGTCAGTTTAATGGGTATGATGTTCATTACTGCTCTGTTTCACTGACATCCGCAGAGCTCCACTCCATAGTCCCAGTGTGTCCTCGTTTCTTGGAGGCAGTCACAGGTTAAAAAGGTTCCAACTCCCAGTGTGATACAATTATACACTTAGACTTTTAATTACACATTCAAGAGAATATTCTCATATTTTACAGTTAAATAATCTAATAGTTTGTTATTCCTGCCACGTAACCACCAACCCTTGCTCCTAAAAGCTGAGCAGCAGCTCTTGTACAGACTGACATCAGACAGGGGTGAAGCAGAATGCAGAGTCTGAAAACTCTGACTGAAATCTCCTGGAAGAGCAATGAGCATTTTTGTTTCCAACAAAAAAAAAAAAAAAAAAAAAAAAAGAAATCCCCAGCCATTTGCCCGTGCCCTGCCCACTTCCATTTACAGGAACATGGATTAAACCTGGATTGTGCAGAGCTCTTTAGTGAAATGCATTACAAGGTGGGTACTGCACAGCAGTCACTGATAACCAGCGCACTGGTTCACGAGTTACAGTCTCAGCCTCTTGATATCTTCACTTCTGAAGTCAATACGCAGTGCCAGAACCTGACGCACCTCTGCTGGGGTCAGCCGCCACGTCAGGGGGCCTGAGTTAGGACCCCAGTAATCCAAGATCTCAGTTACCTGCAGTACAAAGAGGTACAGGTGAGCCTGTGTAAACCCGATTCTTAAGTCATAGTATCAATACTATACTCTGGAACTTAGAAGGAACTTTCAAGTATCAGGAGATTGATTAAGTATTAATAATACAGAAAATGGCCCCTGTGAGTGTTATACAATTATACATTATATTACTGGATTATTATTATTATTGATGCATTCATGTGTAATTACCCTTTTACTATTGTGATTAATTTATTTTCTGGGGCACTTTTGTAATAAAGGTTCCTAACCTGACTTTAACTGTGGACATTGTGATTTGATGGTCGGCGTCTACAGACCCCACTGCCACCTGGACACCACATTTTAGTATGGTAGCTAGTGGAGCTGGATCTATTTTAATAATTTTTTATTTTATAACAATGCATCATATTCATCAGCTGTAATTACAGATAAGTTTGTATACCAAATCTTAATCAGTAAAGTAACGAGTCGATAAATCTGTCAAATAGATGTAACGGAGTGAGAGTGAGTGCAATATTTCCAATTAAAATGTGGTGGAGTATAAGTATAATGTAGCATAAAATGGAAATACTCAAGGTATGTTACGGTAAGGTATCCACTAAAATGTAATTCAGTAAATGTACTTTACATTACACTGTCATAAATGTTAAGGTATAAACATACAAAATATGCTTTTGTACTGATGTACATTCTGTGTAAAATGATCTAAATTACCCGCTCCAGGTTGAGGATGGTGGCCATTTGTGTGAGACGAGCAAACTTATCCCTGATGGTCCAGGTGGTCACCGTGGTGAGGTACGCCACTAGAGACCGAAGCTCTTTATCGAACTGCAGCCCTCCAAGCTATAACAAAATGATCAACATGGTTTAAAGATGTTAATACATTATGTATACAGTGATATTTTATTCAAGACTTCATGTGGGATGACACATAAGAACCTATTTAGAGGTTTTCTGTAAAACACACTGCTCAAAAATAGGAGATGCTAACATGCTAAAAGGAAGCACCCTCTCCTGCAGGCCCTCCTGAGCTCATTAATAAATCATTGCTGGAGGCTTTTTATCATGTGTCAGTGATGTGATGTGATGCACAGGGAGCTCGATGCCATCTTGTGGCTGAGCCCAGCTCCTCACCCTGCTGAATGAGCATTTGAGGACAGTTTTCTCCATCTCAATCGATATCAAGCTGGTCATCAGGCTGGTCAGTGTGTCGTAAATGACAGGAGAGAGGGCCGTCTGGTGAGGCAGAGGAACAAAGAAATGTTAGAAAATAGCAAGAAAGAGTAAAGACATTCAGCTAATACAAAGTGGAAGCTTGAACGTTACAGATACCTTGAACTCTGCCATGAGCTGCTCCAAGTTAACGATGACCTGCTGCACCCAGGGATCATTAGCTTCATAATCATTAAACTCCTCCTGCGGAGAGGACCAGCAGTTACAGTGGGATGTTTCATTGACCTCTGGTTTATTTCTGTGTAGGATTTTGAGACCATTACCTCCTCTATGTTATGTG
This sequence comes from Trachinotus anak, assembly GCF_046630095.1. Taxonomy (NCBI): domain Eukaryota; kingdom Metazoa; phylum Chordata; class Actinopteri; order Carangiformes; family Carangidae; genus Trachinotus; species Trachinotus anak. The sequence continues at coordinate 15,059,118 of NW_027273862.1, read as the reverse complement.
AGATAGCCAGAAAGCTGCTGATCCAGGGTTTGACCTGTGGCTTAACAGCTGTTGTGTTCAACTCAGTCAGACCCTCCTGTCAAACAAAACAAGATCAAACTTTTACCACTCAGCGGGAGGCCTTATGGCACTGTGAGTGATTACACATTTACAACAAACGCTTGCTGAAAAAGACCTCAGATACACAACTCAGAGTACCATACTTTAAATATATGTTAATAAAATACATTTTTCCCACTTTCTACAAACTAATAGAAACACTGTCTTAAGGCAGAGATTTATTAGCGGATTTCAATGATGGGGGACTGTACATCTTACTATCCTGTGACTTTCCTAGTAAACAAATGTCAAATAAATATGAAATTTCCCTCCTCTGTGCACACAGGTAACGCCACGCAAATGTTTCTCCATTCTTTCAAAGCTACTGTTAATAAGCAATACATAACTCTCAGCTGTTAAGCACTGATCAGTGTGTGTGAGTGTCTCCAACCTGCAAGAGATCCTTGAATTTTGTGGATGTATTTACAAGGTCGGACAAACAGCTTTCAATCTTGGCTTGTTCACCAGAGCCGCCCCCCTGACTGAACAACTTGGAGCAGTCGTTCTGCAAAGAGAAAGAAAACAAAAAGTCAATTTCTCAGCAACAAGCTAAACTATTAATGACGGAATGGATATAAAAGAGGCAGAGCAGATGTGAAACTTACCTCTAGATTTCTCTTCAAAGTTGTGATATTCTCACTACACACCTCCACATTATTCAGAGTCACCTAAGATAGAAAGAAAAAATGTGTGAATGAATTCTTACAGAAGTTTGATGGGTTTAAAAGCTGTTTTCTGCCTGAAGCTTTGTGAAAACTGATGTAAGTCTTAAATCTCATAATTTATCCCAGTAATTAATAATTCTCTGCCTGGCTGCAATTATCAGTGGAAATATTTTAGACTTTTTATAGTGGCAGACAACTGGTTGGGACACTGAGACTGATGCAACTGACTCCTCACTGCCATGATTTGCAGTAACGCAGAAATCTTGTCCTATTTCTACAACTCCCATCTCCACTGGTAATTTAGTTTCATCTTTAAAATATTTATGCCCACTGCCCAAGAAGCTACTCACTCAGTATTAATAACAGTAATGCTTTGTTGTACCGGTTCCATAATCTAAAAACTTAAAACTTAAATAAAACGAGTGGGTAGTTAATAACTGCACCAACTCACACGTTCATTTCCCTTATCATCAGTACCAAATTGCATAGGACTTTCTTGGATATATCCTAATTTATTAGGAACTTTCTGACAGTCTCCTGTGAGTTTTAACATGAACTAGTTCAATAATCTCAAAAACTGCATTCTGAACCCAGACACTGTAAACAAGCTGTTCAAGGCTTTTCTGGCATCAGCTGAACTAGTACCAGAATTATACCACCTGGTCACCTGCTCCACTATTCTTGATACAACTACAGTGTCCAAAAGTGGAGACTTAAATGCTCATCCTAAACAAAATATACTAGGTTCTGAAACAGGCACATTTAGCCATTTTCAAACGCTATATTGTGTTCATTGCACAGAGGAAGGTGTCAGTGATATTCAAAATTCCTGCTTGGATCAATATCATCAAACATGAGTAAAATTGGAAGACTTATAATATAAAGGTCTCTGAAGACTTAATGAAGTCACACTGGACAGAGGTTTGTGTAAAATGTAATCCTGGTTTAAAGCTGGTAAATCTGGGATTATTTCTATAATGTGAAGATAACTGGGCATTTTGACTTCCAAGTTCAAAGTAGAAGATCTAAACCTGAGTGTGTCTTGATTTCACCTGACAAACGGGTTAAAAGGTTTTTGAAGTAGTGCTTCCTTCAGCTGAGAGCAACTTTAAAAATTAAAACACTACTTACATTACTGAAATTATCATTCATGCATTTTATTCCTCACTTAAATTACTGCTGCTCTCTTTAAACAAGCCCTATGTATGAGTGATTCCTGCTCTTGAAAACATTTTGCCATTTTATGGGCAGATTTTCCTTTTCACCTACACACATGTTATTATGTATAAGAACTGCTTGTGACCAAATGGTTCCAAAACATTTTATTTGCTCGACAAAGTCCTCAGTGTAGAAATGATGCAACAACAAAAAAACATACCACTGCTAGACTGAATGACCATATACAAGTTACAAAATGTTTTGTAGTTTTTCCACTATATCCTGTCAGGAATAATAGAAGCCAAAGCCTTGTATAACTGTTGTATGTCATCACTGCAACATGAAATCCAGGTTCATAAAATTTAGGCTTAGTGTCATTAAGGCTTCATTTTTTATCATTGAAAATTAGCTATTACTGTCCAAAAGCAAAGTGGGTATATGCGTGTGTGTAAATTTATGCAACTGTCCATACATCTTACCAGAAACGCAGCCTTTGCGTGTTCAGCACTCTCGATGCCCAGTGTGTTGAACTTGCCCTGTTGTAAGCTGCTCTGCATCAGACTGACTGCACTGCTGACACCACGCTGGATATCCTGAAGGGTCGTAGCTGGAAAGCCCTGCCGCAGCTTATTATACAACACCTCCCTGACAGGTGAAGAGGGACAGACAGGGCAGGATGGGACATGTACATGCATGAGATGTGAAAAAAAAAAGGATTGAATATGTCAACAGGACAGTGAAAAAGTGGTGAGCACCTGAAGTCAGACTCCAGCACAGAGTTAGCGTGGTTGATCATGGCACACAGGCAGTCGATGCTGGAGCTGGATAACGCTCTGCTGATGCACTTCTTTACAATGTAGAAACAGTCGTCCACCATGCTGGAGGTCAGCTGACCCTTTTCATATGAATCCATAGCAACAGCCTGGGGATGAAAAATTGCTTTATTATAATGCTTTAATACATTCTGATAAGTAAGTATTACATCTAATGTGGGAAATGCAATATTATTTGGACTTTCCTTCCGGTTTAGCACTTGGATTTCTTACATAATATTGAGACTATTTTCAAATGTTATCAACATGTGTTTAATTCTGGTTCACACGGTTATTTCATTGTCAGACTGTATCTTCTCATCTACTACATGAACACTTATTTCACAGGACTATATATTTGCATTAAGATAAGTAAATGAGTGTTAAACAAGTACTCCACTGATTTGGCGCTGCACTCCTTCAACAACGTCCGACTCAGGATGGACAGTTATAAACATATAATACTATGTAAAATTGAGTAATTTACCTTGTTGACAGACTCCCTCATGTAGTATTCTTCCATTGGAATGTAGTAACCAATCAGCTCCTGCATCATCGTGCTCAGCAAGCAGTGTTTCAGCAGCTTCTCCACATCCTGCTGATGCTCTGAGCGTGCAAAAACATAAGAAAAAAATTACATATGTTTTCAGTCCCACATCTCAAAGAGGCATCTTTGTATACTTCATAATAATAATATAAAACTACCATGTGTGATGCTCTGAGCGTCCGCAACTTCAAAGTCGGCCATCATGCGACGACGTAAAAAGCGCAGGTAGAGCTCCGCCCTTGCGTTCATCAGGGTTACTTCTGCCAGTACAGGGTCCAGTTCCCTGTTCATGTAAGACAGAGGTATAAACAACAACAACACAGAGACAAACGTAGAGATGAATGCAGCATGTTGCTGAGACAAACAAAAATACCTGGGCTCAATCCTCTCCCCTGGCACACTCTTCATCATGCTGCTCTGGACGATCTGAAACTACAGGACAGACTTAAGGTCACAGGAAGTAAAGGAACGCAGTAAAACAATCATTCCATGCAGCTCAGGGTCCCGTTCTTTGTATATGGATAACTGAGTTGTTCAGATTAGATTGTTGATGATTAATATGATTCTGGATTTTGGGGTTCCTCTGATTTAATTTTTTTGGACCGGTAGATCAATCACAGCCTTTGGGTTGGATTTCCAGTCCAATCTGTTGTCAAGGTGGACTCCAAGGTATCTGTCACCCCCACCTCCTCTTCAAGAATGGAAATGGTGCTAACATAGTCCTGGTCCTCCTTATTATAAGTCAACAACCATCTCTTTGGTCTTTGTCCACACCAGAGCACAAAGTGGTCCACAAACCAGTCCACTAGGTCTCAGCACTTCCACCACTTACAAACCCACACAACTGCAGAGTCACCTGGAGACTTCTGCAGAGGTCTGAGATAGGCCAACCCCCCCTGCCTTGAATCCTGTGATCTTCTTCATACTAGACCATACCAAGTTCATGTAATATCTAAAGTTTAACAGTGATCCAAGTGTGGAAACAGTGGAAAAATTGTGGATCACAATGCATAACAAAATCACACCAGTAACAACGCAGGAACACAGGAGCACACATATAATAAGATTAATGTCCATAAATCTATTGTCCCAGTGCATGCTGGGAAGGTTCTTAACACACCTGCTTTATGTAACTGCAGTTAAATGCGGATAATGATTTCAACTCTACTCATTTTGTCTTTATGCGTGCACTATTATTCAAGATAACTTAATCCAAATACCGTAAATCTTAAACTACATTCAAAGAACCAAATCAGCTGCACAATTATCTTAGCCTGATAAGAGCAGGTTAGCGTGTAAAGCCACATTTGAAGAACAGGGCCCAGATGTCATTCAAACCTTGTTGTGGTATCCTCTCTGCTGGATGAACTTGTCAACTATTTTCTGGGCCTGTCGGTCACATTCCTGCTGCAGGTGAGTGATGAGAGTGTACAGATGGCCTGGACCATAATATGACTCTACTATAGGCTGATGAGTCTCGACGACACGAGCAATACCTGTAAACACACGGCAGTGTATTAGTGGAGTCTACACCAAGCAAAAAAAAAAAAACAGGAAAAAAAAAAGAAAAATGCAGCCAGTATCAGGTCTGTGTTCTCACCTTCCAGCAGCAGTGTCAGTGTGTCTGCAAATATCATCAGTGCTCTCTTTTCACCCAGGTCTCCTCCTGTAGCTAAAAGCAGGTTCTCCTCAGCTTTGGAGGCAAGCTGTGTGAGTTAGTGTGAAGAATAGAGACAGAGAAATTACTGATACTGTAACATATCTGTGACTATATCTGAATAAAAGACAAAGATTTGGTAGTCTCAGAGCTTACAAGTTTGAATTTACGTTCAACAAAAAGTAAGGAGTACATGTTTTACAACAGTAAATAGTGGAAGCTGTTATCTACTGTTATAGAAACAACCAGGGAGTACAGATCTGCACAGTGTTAATAAATCCTTAAAAAACATGATGGGATCTTCACAATAAACTAACCTGTTCATTTACTCAAGACTTAAATTTCAAACGATGATATACACTCACCGGCCACTTTATTCTGTACACCTGTTCACTGCTCATTAATGCAGCCAATCAGCCAATCACATGGCAAAAATTCAATGCATTTAGACATGTAGACATGGTCAAGAAAACCCGCTGAAGTTCAAACTGAGCATCAGAATGGGGAGGAAAGGTGATTTAAGTGACTTTGAAAGAGGCACGGTTGTTGGTGCCAGACGGGCTGGTCTGAGTATTTCAGAAACTGCCTAGGGTCAGAATTTGGCATCAACAATATGAAAGCATGGATCCATCTGGCCTTGTATCAACGGTTCAGGCTGGTGGTGGTGGTGTAAAGGTGTGGGGGATAATTTCTTGAAACAGTTTAGGCCCCTTAGTACCAACTGAGCATCGTTTAAACACCACAGACTACCTGAGTATTGTTGCTGACCATGTCCATCCCTTTATAACCTCAGTGTACCCATCTTCTGACGGCTGCTTCCAGCAGGATAACGCGCCTCGTCACAAAGCTCAAATCATCTCAAACTGGTTTCTTGACCATGACAATGAGTTCACTGTACTCAAATGGCCTCCACAGTCACCAGATCTCAATCCAATGGAGCACCTTTGTGATGTGGTGGAACAGGAGATTCACATCATGGATGTGCAGCCGACAAATCTGCAGCAACTGTGTGATGCTATCAAGTCAATATGGACCAAAATGTCTGAGGAATGTTTCCAGCACCTTGTTGAATCTATGTCACGAAGAATTAAGGCAGTTCTGAAGGCAAAAAGGGGCCGGTGAGTGTATAATAGAAACTATGTCAAAAACCAGACAGGCAAGCAAACAAACAGAACTGAAAACACAAAACCTCCTTAGTGGTAAAAGGAGAATATGAGCAGAGAAGAAACTCTTTCGTGCGTTATACTCTTAGAGGAATTACAACTGGCAACCCTCTCACCATAAACCTTTCCAATACTTGAGCACATCTCGAGCAGTTTACTACTGACCTGACTGCAGAGATATTGACCAAAGCGGGCGAGGCCCTGCTGGTGGAGGCCTAATAGGGGGAAGATCTTGAAAAACCTTTCCACTTGGGCAAGATCGACTGCTGCTACAGCTTCATCAAGCTTCTCAGCAACGATGACCTTCAGTTTCTGCTCTGCCTCCTGCAGCATAACCAGACTGGCGTCCACAGCACTGCCTGTGCAGACATGAGGCATTGGCAGTGTTACAGCGTCTGTCTATTGATGGCAAAACATGTACAAGCACAGGAATACATTCACAGGAACGCTTACAGTGCAGTGAAAACCTCACAACAACCTTAACAACCTCACATTTATTGTCATAAGATCTTTGAGAGGATTGCAGTAGTCAATGAGAAAGTCTGAAAAACAAGCAAAATGTTTTTGCTTGATGTAAGCTATTTGCTTGACCTACATTATTTTTCTCTATGAACCACTTATCCCAACCAATCTGACAAATTCAAAGTGAAAATCGTAGAAAAACCAAACAAGACTACAGCACGTCTTCACTGCAGTGTAAGAGTGTATATTGAGCAATGCACTTTGACAGAAAAGTAGGGGCCTCGTACTTTCTTCTCCCTGCCTGCTCAGCTCAATAACTGACTGGTCCAGAGAAAGGTATCGGTGGATGTGAGCTGCAGCCTGTTCATAATCTTCATTACGCAGAGCTGTCTGCACGCCATCCATGCAGAACTTCAGATCGAGGATATCATCAGCACGCTGGATGACGTTATACAGTCGAGTCTACAAAAATAAAATAAGACGTGATCTGATACAGCTTTCCTTTTAACACATGCTACCTTTTTAACAATAATAATAATAATAACAACAATAACAACAACAACAACAACAATAATAGGGTAATTCATAAGGCTGTAGTTTGTGGTGTTGTGTGGGACTGCATTACAATGACAGTTGTTCAAAAAATCTCTGACATTGTGTCAGCAGCAATTAAACACCTTGCATTGGACTGCATTATAAAGGTGTTTCTGATATTCTGTCAACATTTATTGACATTGAGTTAATATGTACATTCAGTTGTCAGTTTATTAGAGACAACTACTTAACTTATGCAGCCTAATGCAACAGTGCTTAATAAATGATACCTTCAAGGGGGTTTTAATGTTCAGTTTTTGTTGAAATTGTTTTGGAGTGGTGTAGATCAATGAAGGTAGACCACATATTAGAGCAGAGTGAATGTTATTATCACTTATATCAGTCCGCATGGCTGAGTAAATTCTCAGTAAACTCTCTTCTATTCTATAAATGAAAAGGGTGAGTAGACCTAATGAGTAAGTGTTTTCACCTTTGCCAGGTCTAGCTGTCTGACTTTGCGGCTCACGTTTTCAGCCAGGCTGCAGGTAAATGTGATCATGCCTGACAGCTGACTGGCGTCCCCTCCAATCAACTGTAGGTTGGGCCTGGAGAGCAAAGAGACCGCATTTTGTACAACACAACACAACAATTATTTTGTAAAGATCATAGACCACATTGGTTTAATCTCAAATCAGAGATGAACTACTGTAATCTGTACAAACTGTACCCCATCCTCTGTAGTGCCAGCATCTTTGTGTGAATGGCCCCCTCCTGCCCCACCAGTCTGTCCAGCTCAACTTCTACTTCTTTCTGTAGTGAACAGAATACAAAACATGAGATGAGTCCCATCCTTCAACAGTTGTAAAAAAAGATATGAATTGCTGTTGACCTAAAAGCTGAAATATCTAGGCTGTAAAATTGACTCATATCAGTGAGTGTAGATGAAATACACCTAAAGATATCTGGGTTGGGAGTGATGGTGGAGGAAATAAAATTATACTCAAGTATGTAAGTATAAACTGGAAACTGTAATTACAGCATCACAACTAAAAGCTAACTAGAAAAAAATGCCCCAGTGAGTGTTAAACTATAATGTGTTATATCCTTTGATTGTTATTACGCATGTATTCACATGTAAGCAGCATTTTACTGTTGGAGTTGGAGCCCATCTATAACTATTTTGTGTAGGATTGCAACTAATGATTATTTTTTCAATTAATCAGGTTACTATCAAGTCAGAAATGCTTGTCTTGTTAATCAATAGTCAAAACCTGAACATTTCTAACAATAAATTAGAATCACTAAAAGGAAAAGCAGCAAATCCTCACACAAAAAAGTTTCTTACATAAAAAATGACTTGAACAATTATCAAAGCAGTTACTAATTAATTGTCCCTCAACTGACTAATTGTTTAAGTGTTTTAATCTTTAACAAAGCCTCATTTTCTATATCATCTTCATATGTTTTGAATGTAAATGTCTTAGGATGTAATATAACTAATAATTAATAACTATGGTTGTCAGATAAATATAGTTTATACCTGTATAAATGTTTGGAAGTTTGTTTAAAAGGACAACATCATTTAATCCTAAACAAAGAGAAATGTATACCAAACATGAGCTGCTGCCTACGACCTTCACTTCATGGTATTTTGACAGGTGTTGTGGAATGTCTTGTACACAGACAATATGGTGCCACCCCGGCCTTCCGCACTGCCTATAAACCAGTGAACAGTATCTGACCCTAACCTGCAAAGACAAGTCGTTAGTTCGGCTCTTTCACGCTGATTTAGACGTGATTTGTCGGGGTGGAGTTGTTTCTCTCAGCCGTGTTTTGATCCGGGTGTTTACGTGGAAGACGGGAGCGACGGTTTGAACACGTCAGAGGAACCGACGTTAACGGTCGCTTCATACTAACCTCCTCCGCACACAGCTGCTGGTAAACTCTCTCCAGATCCTCCAGCTCCGTCAGGCCCGAGATGGCCTCCATACTCACGGAGGACACGGATCCGGAGTCGCATCTTCTCGCTGCCACGGCTCCACTGTCTGCCATCTTCCGCCACCAAAACACCGCGTCGGGAGAACTGAGGGAGCGGTGTGGAGGAGTCGGTTACTCCCTGGATTTAGCCTGTCAGGCGGCGCTTCTTCGTGCAACAATGAGACTGGAGAGAGGATACGCTTCCTCCTTGTCTTTAAATGTGGGCGAACGTATTTTCAAGCATTGAGGAAACGTTATCCTTCACCGTAGACAACATAAACACACACATTACCACTTGAGGCCGGCTGTGGCAGAACATAGACACTACCTGAGAAGTCTATTTCCGGGTAAAAATACTAATATTTGTACGCATGCGCTATTGTTTTTGCGCTTAAAGCAGCTTCGCAATTTTCAAGTTGGTCTTAAAACTAGAAACTGCGATTTCTGAAGGAATTGCGGTGGGATTGCTGATTATTCACAAGCTAAAGCTAAACTTTACTGCCTTTAGTTTGTCTGAAGAAGCGGCTGAAGTAGGCCACTATGAGGAGATGGAAAGGTGGCAAAGGGATGAAAAAAAAAAGTCTAACTATAGTGTTTACAAGTTTACAAGTGTGTAATATTGTGTGAGTGAGTTGAAGTACACGCATTGCTTCATGCATAGCCTAAGCCAAACTGCACTGCTTTATGAACGGCCTGAAATTTTATGAAATTTGTGGGTCAGGCAAATTTGAGCCCATACCGGTACGGGGTGTAGTCATGCCAATGACTTACCATTTCTTCCTGGTGGTGGGGAACCATAAGGTGTGTGAATATGTGCGGCCACCTGAGCTCCAACTGCAGATACTGTTCACAGGAATCCCACCTTATCATAACCAGGTGTCCATGCCAACATTGACTTAGTTCTTCATACAGAAACAAACTGAATAGTATTTAAAACAATATCCCTTTACTCATGATGATCTCACCTCACTACCACTTTGGGCACTTGCAAGCATTTCCCACCTTCAGAGGAAAATACAGTAGGTGCTAAAGAAAACAGTGCTGCTGAAGGACTGAAAGGACTGAATTCAACATAAAACATTTAAAAAATATATATTTTTTTGTTTATTTATTTATTTTACAATAACACAAACACACAATGAACCCAGTGCTATTACACAAAACAATAGCAAGACAGGGAAGTCAAATCCAAAACTTCCAAGAACTGTGCAAAACTGCCAATCAACAGCAATAAATAAAAAGCAGGCAAAATAGTAGACAGTCAAAGGTACAAAAAACAAATAAACAAACAAAAAACAATATATACAGAGCTGCGAGAATATCAGTCAGTGTGCAGGATAAGGCAGAGTTTGCACAGAATAAAGATACAACATAGCAGCAAAACTCTTGAGTTATATAGTTAGGTCTTCTTCTGGAAATAGTTTTGTGAATTCTGTTTGCTATAACGAATCTGTTCCATCTTGATATCATAAAAGTGATGACAAGGCAGGAGATCAAATGCTTAGATTTTGGCTGAGAGAGAAATAAATCATAAAATTGTGGCTCTTTGGTTTGATTGTAAATTTTGTGATAGACTCCAGTATAAGAAAATCTAACAAAAATTAAAACATAAATATTACATGAATATACAATAGTTTACACTTTTTAATTATCCCTCCCAACGTTATGTCCTTCTTAACATCCAGTTTCAACCAAAAGGTCAAATGATGAAAACATGATATTCTTAATATGGCATTTCATTGAAACTCTTTTAGCACATTTTACAAGAGGCTCAATTCGAGACAAAGGTCAATTAAGTTTCAGAAGAGGATCACACCACCTGTCAGTAACTACATGCTGTATTGTGGCTGAGGGTTTCAAGGCCTCATAGCAACCAGAGTAAAAAAAAAATTACTAGACAAACTTGTGAAAATAATTTGTGCAACTACCCTGATCTTGTACTGAAGGCTTGAAGAGTTTCTTTTTTTTTAAAGATATTTTTGGGCATTTTGTGCCTTTATTATTCGATAGGACAGTAGAGAGTGACAGGAAAGGTCCAGAGAGAGGGGGAATGACATGCAGGAAAGAGTCAGGCCGGTCGGGAGTCAAGCCGGCGACTTGCCTGTTAAGAGCATCTGTACTCATGTGGTACACGCCCTAACCACTCGGCTATCGGGTCGCCCCCAGGCTTGAAGAGTTTGAAGGAGGCTCTGCCTGTTTTATAAAACTGAAAATGGCTTGTTGTGGGTATGAGTGGATACAGGGTGGGAGAGGTTCGTCTATATTTTTGATGTCAGAGTGATGTCCGGACATCAGTTGTAGTGGAAACAAAAATCAACTGTCTATTGACTGTTTTGTATATCTGACCAAAAGAGGAATTTAGATTTTTACATTATCACATGTTTGAAACAGTCCCAAGGCATTAATAGAAAACCTGACATCAGAGTCCTGTGGTCATGTTGAATCAGGAGGGTTACTGTCCTCTGGAAAACAAGAGAAGTTCTTCTCTTTCCTGCTGAAGCTCTTCCCATTTCTTCTGTAGCTCTGCTTTTTCCTTCTGCAACTCTTCTCTTAGTCTATTTAATGCGTTGGCTTCTTCCTGCTGTGCTTTCCTCAGTGACTCAATTTTCTCTCTCTCTGCAGCTGCCTCTCTGGCATCAGCTGAGCGCAGCTTCTCAAGCAGCTCCCTCTGATGCTCCAGAGCCCGAGCCTCCTCCTTCTGTGTCCTCCTTAGAGCTTCAATCAGCTCCCGCTCTCTCCTCAATACACGTCTTTCTCCGTCAGATGCTCTTGAACCTTTCAATTACACGGATGCCGTAGACCCAAAACATGAAATAAATGATTTTTTGAAGCATTAATTTTCTTACACTGACACAACTTACACTCACAAAGTACTTTATTAGGGACACCACACTAATACTGGGTCGGGCCCCCCTTTGCTCTCAAAACAGCCTCAATTCTCCTCTGTCTGAGTAAACCAAAGACAATGTGTGTAAAAATCCCAGGAGACCAGCAGTTTCAGAAATACTCAAACCTGCTCATCTGGCACCAATTATCATCTCACAGTCTGTGACAAGTCACTGAGATCACATTTCTTCCTCATTCTGATGTTTTCTGAATACGAACTGACCTGTAATCTGCACGGTTTTGTGTATTGCGCTGCTGCCATGTGATTGGCTGATTGGATAACTGCATTAATTAGCAGGTGCACAGGTGTTCCTCAGGTGATTATGGTTGCTGTTGCCCGCAATTGCTTTCTTGAAATTAATAATACCTGAGTAGTTGAGTACAGAAGTTGTTAAATAAATTTCAAACTGGATGATCTTTTAAACTTTGCATTTAGTTCTCTTCCTTTTGTATTAAGAAGGAAAGTTACAGGGAGAAAGCTTTACACACTGCTGGGTTAAAACAACAGCTGTGATGCTGCAAACTTGGCTTATATTTTAAACCAAATGTTTTTTCAGCAACGACTGAAATGTGTTTGTAGCCCAACATCTGACAGATTAATAATTTTGTTTACATTTGTGTTCTCTTTCATAAAAGTGGGTTCAGCAGAAAACATGTTAATACAGTACATGTACTGTATGCATTATATGTGAATTATGAGTGAATTATGTGACTACAGGTAGGTGAGAAATTCATGTATTTGCCATGACAGTATTATCAGAAAGCATAGTTTGGGAAGATTTGTTTGAAAAAATGATTTCAAACAGCAGTGAGCTATAAAAGCTTACCTGGAAACTGTCTCTGCTCTGTCGCCCCAGCAGCCTCTGATGGGGTCAAAGCGTCACTGTTAGCACTTGAGCCCTGTGATGAGCTGGAGGGAGGTGGCTTAAGCCCGTCGACCAATAGCCTAGAAAATACCTCCGGATGTCTCTTTGACATGTGCCGACGCAAGTTGCTGGTGCCGCCGCCTTCAAAGCACTGTAACTTCTTCATGCAAATGCGGCAACGAGCAGCGTTCAAACTGTCCAAACGCTCATAGTGCCTCCAAATCAAGCTCCTTTTGTGCCGGGTACGTCTTACAGGGCTGTCATCACACGCCTCCCCATGTGTTATTGGTTCTGCTGTATCTCCTTGTGCTGATTCCATGATGCCATTAATCGCAGAACTAATATCAGATTCATTCATGGTAGTATGGATGTCAGAGTCTCCGTCCTCCAGTGGCACATCCACTAAATAAGAGGAAAATAAAGTTAGGCCTATACTTAGGGCTTCAACTAATGATTCATTATCATGTTGAATTTTTAAAACTGACTAATCGTTCAGTGTGTAAAATGTCAGAAAATAGCTAAATTACGCCTTACAAGTTACCAGATTCTGATTTGACACCTTCAAAGAGTTTGTTTTGTCTGACCAAGAGACTGCTGTCTCTGTGAAACGAGCATTTAACAATACCTTTGACCCATTCTTTAAATTTACGACTACGAATTTACGAATGATGATCAGTACATCATTAACGTAAACTCTGTTTAAAAGCCAGAATGAAAGTAATGCAATATCTTATAATAGACTATTACGTTACACATACTGTACAAAAAAAAACAACAACATTATGGCACTTTTCATTCACATTTTAATCTGTTTTTGGTGTATGGGGGAGACAGTTGAGTGCAGAGAAACATAGCGGCGTTGCTTCTCTTTATTAACAGTGGCTGAAGTGGGTTTTAAAAGTCGAAGTCAACGGGGATTTTTTACAGAAGACATCTCACATAAAAACACAGAGAAACAATAATGATAATATTAACAATGCTGAAGAAGACAACCCCAAGCTTGTAAATCATTATATTTGTCGTCATTATCAGGTCTACATTCACTGTCCATTTCGCAGCTGTAGAATTTACACTGACATTACATTACATGCTGAATTACTTACCTGTTTTTGCTGGATTCATAAAGTAAATATTTGTGTTTGCAGAGATGTGACACTGTTTTACCACAGCAGTAACATGCAGGGAAGTGTATCTGTCAATATAATAATCATGTTTATGGCTGCAACTAACAATTATTTTCATTACCAAGTAATATACCAATTTATTTCTCAATGAATGACATGATCCTTGCATGGACTAACTGATTATCAAAATAGTTATTTATTAATACTAATTTTCTGTAGATTGATATATTGATTAAGCTTTAAATTAGTTATGATTCTACATTGAGCTACCACTAGGACTGCAAAGAACAATTATTTTCATTATCGATTAATCTGAGGGGTATTTTCTCAATTGATCGATTAATGGTGTTGTCTATCAAATGTCAGAAAAAAAGTGAAACATTTCCCATAGTGACTTCTTTAGATGTCACCAGCCAAAGATATTTAGTTTACTATCATGTATGACAATCAAAAGCAACAAATCCTCACAATCTACAACCTGAAACCAGCAAATATTTTACATGCTTTCGCTTGAAAAGACTAAACCGATCATCAAAATAAATTTTCTGTCGATCGACAACTCGATTATTCGATTAATGGTCGCAGCTGTAGCTACCAGAAACCCGGAGCTCAGATGAACTACCCACAGATTTAGTCACCGTACCGGAGCAGAACTGGTCACTGTGCATGTCCACGTCTGGATGACCGTTTCTGGGCACGGTTTCAGGTGCCCTCCCTTTACATTTCTTGGCGACCTCTTTTGGGTGTTTGACGCGCAGATGCCTCAACATGGCTGTGGTGCTGCCCTGGACCTGTCTGGACTGGTAGCCCCTGCAGAGCAGACACTGCACCGACTGTGAGTCCACGGTTTTAAAAAACCCCCAAACCACACTCCTCTTGCGGGTCATCTGTCTGGCTGGCTCCGGGCTGTCAACACACAACATGAGCCAACCACTGTTGTCCAAATCCCGTCCCGCTAATACTTAGCCTTGTAGCTGTACGTGAAATAAAAAGGCCGTGTAATTTACACTGCTCGGTGTAAATTTAATTGGTGTGACAGTGACTCAGTGGTGTTAGTTGTTGTGCTAAGTTAGCCGAGCTATGTTTGCTGCTGCCGTGACGTCATATCCGGGTTGGCCCCTTCCGTTCACCTTCTATTTATTTTTATTTTATTTTATTTTTAGTTTATTATTTCCTGTTTTTAATGTATAAAAAGAATTAGAAGGGTAAGTAATAAATACATGAATAAATAAGTAAATAAAACAGGATAATGTTAAAAAAACATTAAACAGACCACTTATTTACAGTTTTTACTGCCTTCTTATCATTCCTTATGTAAAGCAGAAAATATTTTTTTTGTTGGCAAATTTACATTTATATATATATATATATATATATATATATTACTTGTCACATCTACATAGAGCTAATGTCACATCTACCTAGAACTATTGCAGTCTAATACAACAATCCTGCAATAAATCCTACCTTTATGAAGGTTATAAAGGTTAATAATGTAAACTGTGTTAGAAAGGTGTTGATTCAAACACCTAATAATTATCCCCCTACTAGGATGGACAAGATAACAGACACACCTTTCAGGACCTCTCTAAAACAGTTTGAGTAAATATGGAACATTATAACCTCCATGAAGGTAGGGTTTAATGCAGGACTATTGTATCATATTTGCACATGTTTTAGGTGTACCTAATAAACTGACAACTGAGTGTATATCCATATAGTAATGGAAAATCAGCCATTCATTTATCATTTATAAAGTTAGAAACCTTTTGCCATACATCAATGTTATTCTGTGTCAGGGTAAAGTTTGTCTACAGGTTTAAGAGATCCCTCCTTTATATTACTGGTGCTGAGATATTTTAGGTCCTTGAGGTCCTTCTAATTTCACTGGGTGGTGACATGTGGAATAGAAATAACCTCCTCCTGATATAAAAAAACGGATTGTCAACAGGGTGAAGTGCTGATGTATCAGTGGGATAAGGAAAATTTCTGTCCTGCTTCCATTACATGGTTATATTGTGTAGTCAATACAGGAAATTTGAAACGAGAGATAGATTCACTGTAATTCATGAGATTAAGTTGAGTCATCTCCTCTCTAAATAAATTGTTAGCTAGGTCCATCTAATAAACCAGCTATTGAGTGTAGCTTCTGTCGCTTTACTCTTTGACGTGTTGTGGTGCAGTGTACAAAGTTCTCAGACAATGGTCATGTTAGATAATAAAAACACAACAATAGATGGAGCAAACCTACACTTTGAGACACATGCACATTGGTCATTCAGCAACTCCCACATGAGTGCAGCAGAATGCCTCCATGGAGATAAAGTGACTATGGAGACGAGTGAGAAGACATGAGGTAACATTTTGCATGAGGCAGTGAATGTATTTGAAAGTGATTTTTCAGTCTGACTATAGGTAAAGATTAGCATGCTGCTAGCTCAGTCTAGAACACTGACACACCCGACCTGGACAGAAATATTTGATTTACAAGATATTGGATTATGTTTAATGGGTAAAAAAATGCTGTGAACATTATTGCTAAATGGTCATTTCAGTAAAGAACTGAAATCATTCTTTTGCAGAATTAATAACCGGATGTCTGACCAAACACACTAAATGAAGACAACTGTATTTATTAAATGAAATATCTGTCAGGCAGATGAACAGTACAGTTTCCCGACTTAAATGCAACACATTGTGCTCAAAAAGCCATGTTATCAATTAAAACAACACTATATATAAACAAGATAAATATTACAGCTTTAAACAGAAATTCACAGGCTGAAAACACAAACACTGAACAGAATGAATAAAGGGAAACTTTCTCCTCACCAAGACATAAATAAATACAAAAAGTCTTCCTCATACATACAAATGTTAAATTCATTTTACAGTGAGCTGGCTGGTACAAGCATTACACTGCATATTAAATAGGTGGCATTTTATCAGTTATCAGTGCAAAAAAAAACAAAAAACAAAAGCAACTGTTAACAAGACGGTAAAAACTTTTAATTGGAATGTATTTTAATAGTGGTGTGTTATGGAGCATCCTGCAGGCAAATGTGTTAAAGACACTTAATGTAAACTTGATTCAGGGTTTTTGTAAAGCACTGTTGGGATAGCGTGAGGTAAGCGTGTAACATGTATGTATCCTTATGTGCAGATCCTGCATGGGTCTAAGAAGGGGGGAGACCAATTAAATCAAACCAGTACACTGCATCCATCTTCAATATTATTTAGGATATTCAGCAGAACTGAGATGCAGTGAGTGACAACGACAATCACAAACTGTTCAACACTTTCTACCGCTTTGTCTGAATATGTTAGAGGCAAACATTTCTACCCTCACACATGTTGAATCCAGTGGTTCTACTCAATGAAAACATCAGCAAGGTTTCAGGATGACTGGTGTAAGGTGGGGTGGTGGTCCCACCCTCTAGATTTAAACATCTGTAATAACTTTAAATGCATAGATTGCATGAAAGGAAATATTGTAAAAGTATAAAATTACTTCAATGGTTAACACATGTAAACAAACTTTTTACACACATTTTAAACTCAGGCTTTGCTTCTAAAACTTTGACAGTTTAACAATAAAGGTCACTTTCTAGAATGCGCCTGTTTCTCATAATGTAAAAAGATTTTATTTGTTACTCAACCAATAATCTGTTATTATCTGTGTAAGCTTGACAAGCGGCTGCTGAAAGTTGGTAGTTTCTTCCTTTATGGCCAGTTTCATTGGTTAAATAGATAACCATTGTTTTCACAGTGGACAGCAGGTACCAAACAATCCTATAAATCCTTCTGAGACATAATCCACTTCACCTCTGTCCTTACATGTTATATTTGTTCCAGTCAACATCTACCATCTACCATACAGCTACAGTATATTACTAGAACATGGAATTTTTGTTTCAACCTCCTTAATATCATAATCTATTTGCTTTGAACGACTATATTTTGATAAAATGATGACAGAAAATCCTGAGATGACGTAGGTGTGGTTTGAGGGGTTTAGATATGAAGCATCTGTGAAGCAGTAAACTACAACTTTTTACAGCCTCTGTCCTAGCTTATAGGGTGTGAGTGATACTCAAATTTTCAATTTAAAATGAAGAACCTCTTTCTGAAATGGGCATTTTGAGGGGCAATTCTACCAATCAGACTTTTTTATTCTCTACATAGCTTATTTTACTCAAGCCCTAGTATCTTATATATGCCATGGCAGGTCATAACATAGAAACCTACTAACCCCTCATTTAATCTTTTTAAAAATCTAAATTTATGCCTCTTATTACATGTTTAAAGAAAACTCTAAACAGCTCCATTATTCTTATTCTGAATTTTACAGGTTGCTCTCCACTGGAGAATGATTTGAATTCTGACAGGGTCACCACACTACAACAAGTCGAAGTATTTTGTTAGTCAAATAATCCTCATGCCTTGATATTCACATTCATGTCTGAGGTAAACAGAATAAGGTGCTATTGGTGTTGGGGATACATTAACACCAAAATATTTATAAATATGTAAATATTATGTACATTAGAGAGTCAACTGTTAATGCAGTTGGACTATAAACCTATATGAAGATTTTAACCTCAACAATGTCTGAATTAACAGTTTGGACAAACTGTGCTAGACCCAAACCCAACAGTAAAAAAAAAAACAGCTTGAAGTGAAAAGAAATGCTACCGTCAGACATTCACTTGTTATTTGAGAATTAAACAGTTCTGCTCTCGGCCAATATTTGATGTAAGTGTGGTGTTTTGCTGACAGGTGATGCATATTTTATTTAGCATGAAATCTGCAGTCATGGCTCCATGACCTCAAGCTTCAGTGGCAAAAAGGACTACGTCTATTTTTTGGCGTGGTAGATTTTGGCACACTTAAAGTAAAAACAGAGCTTTCATAATATTTTCTGGTGAGAATGAGAATAATGGAGCTATGGATGACAATTTAGTGAACAAACAAATAGCAACTGTGGGGGTACAAACATACACAACACAGTTATATCCTCTCAACCAAAATATTCTGTTCAAAATGTGAAAATGCAAAGTAGTCATGTGAAATGTAAACTGCCAAAGCAACCGAAGTAAAGGAGCAACATTCAAAGCCCAGTTTTGTCAGACATGTAGTAGTTGCACTGGGTGTATAAATATATCTAGTTCTTATTTCTCTGCAGAGCCTCACACAAGTTGTGGTTTGGATCTGGCTCCTGACTCATTATCTCAACACACTCCCATTCTCCACTACAGCTGGACCGTTTCACTGCCTCGACCACCGTCTGCACATACAGACCATCCTCAAATGTTGGTGCCATGGCAACTGGTCCTCGCGCCCATGATCGGCGCTCCTCGTGAGCCTGAAAAGACTGTCTCAGTGCCTTTACCATGGAGTTCAGCCCCCGCAGGTGAGGCAGAGGCATCTCTTTCACCTCTGGTCCCACCCACCCACTGTCGCCTAGCAACAGCTCCTCACCTGTACTCCCATTGCGTTGACCATACAGTTCTGTCCCCCTGGCAACCAACCTTCCAGTGGATCCAACCACCATAACCTCGTGCACAAATGACCCTGGCATGTTGAAGTTCAGGGTCACAGTGCAACACACACCACAAGAGCTAGATCCTGTTCCACCCATCAACATTTGGAAGAAACAAAAATCGTCACTTGTGACACGGCGAATGCCTCGTATCAGACTGTTCTGTTGCACAAAGGTCCGCAGTAAGCCATGTACACGATGGGCTCTAGTGCCAGTCAGGTAACTTAAAAGGTCGATGATGGCCGAGCCGACAGTGTGCAGACCACCTCCTCCCATGAGCTCCTCACAGGTCCAGCCGTAAGACTGGTCCAGGAGGCTTGGGCCGTAGACTCGGACATCGCACACCTGCATTTCGCCGACGTATCCCTCCACCAGCATCTGGCGCATTGCAACAAAAGCTGGCAGGAAGCGGAGGGTATTACCCATAATGCTGAGCAGCTGGGGGTAGTATCTGGCAGCAGTCACCATCTTGAAAGAATCCACAGCAGTTGCAGCTTTCTCACACACAACATTCTTTCCTATACCTGCAGAGAGAGAGGGATGGATGGAGTTATTATTACTCAGACAAAGACAATGAGAACACTAACATTTAAAAATTAAAAGATTAAGTCTCCCTCATGATATTTGGTTGTTAAACAATTTATTTTCTTGTTTGAATTATTCTTACGTGTTGCTGTTGGGATATGTTGGCAGTGGGTCTTAGACCTTACTTTGTAACAAGGGAGTTCTCTCTCATCATGATCACTGTTGTTGACAGGGCAGAGCCTGTAATCGCTTGTGATGTCATTCACAAGACTGTCACAAGAGTACAGACCCAGCACCCGGATGCATTCGTTGCAATATTGGGGGATTTTGACCATGTCACCCTAACCTCTCACCTGACTGGCTTTGCTCAGTTTGTAGACTGTCCTACAAGGAAAAATAAGACACTTGATATGTTGAATGCAAATGTTAAGGAGACTTATACTACTTCAGCTCTACCACCACCTGGCATATCAGGTTATAATCTGGTCTTTCTTCAGCCTTCCTACAAACCCTGTGTATTGAGGCAGGCTGCAACCACTCACTCGTTCAGGAACTGGACCCCAGAGGCCAGCGAGTCTCTTAAGGGACTGTTTTGAGTGCACAGATTGGAATGTACTGTTTGAGTCACAGGAAAACAATAACAGCAAGGACACTGATCTTGATAGAATGGCAATAGACTACATTCATTTCTGTATGGACACTGTAATGCTGCTTTCTAAACAACAAACCCTGGATCAACAGTAACATCAAGACCCTCCTCAACCAGAAAAAGGGGGCCCTCAGGGATGGAGACAGGGAGAAGTGCAGGTGTGTGCAACATTAGCTGAAGAGGAGATAAAAGCAGGTGAAGGAGGACTACAAAAGGAAAGTAGAGACAAAACTGCAGCACAACACCACCAGAGAGGTGTGGAATGGAGTTGAGGACCATCACTGACTATAAAGAGAAGAACAGTCGAGCAATATCAAGTGATGCGGACAAGGTCATTTCGTTCAACAGGTTTGACACAGCCTCACCTGTTCTCTCTCCCACAGCTGCAACCCTGACACTGCAGCTGCAATTCCCTTCACACTGGGGTCAAGTCTCCTGTGCTTTACAGCAAATGAGGTGAAGGTGGAGCTCAACAGGCTATGTCCTGGAAAAGCAGCAGGCCTGGATGATGTGTGCCCGAGGCTGTTTAAGGACTGTGCAGATCAGCTGGCTGAACCTCTCCAGAGGATTTAAACTTAAGTCTGCCAACGGGGAGGGTCCTGGTCCTGTGTAAAACATCATATCCTGTTCCAGTACCTAAAGTAGGGAACCTGGTCGAGATAAACGACTACAGACCAATGGCCCTCACGTCACACATCATCAAGCTTCTCCACCTTCTGAGGCCACAGGTTGAACATGCACTAGACCCCCTTCAGTTTGCTTACAAGCAACATATTGGAGTGGATGATGCCGTACTCTACATTCTTACCCATTCTTACTTGGATGAGCCAGGTGGTTACGTGAGGATTATGTTCTTAGATTTTTTTTAAGTGCATTTAACACCATCCAACCCCCATTCTTAAAGACAAGCTCAAAGTGATGGTGGTGGATCCCTCCTTCACGTTCTGGCTTGTGGATTACCTGACAAGACGTCAGGCTGAGTAACCGTGTCTTGAGGACAGTGGTGAGCAGCACCGGGGCTCCACAGGGGACTGTTCTGGCTCTGTATACAGTGGACTTCACATACAACTCCGAGTCTCGCCACGTCCAGAAATACTCAGATGACACAGCTACTGTGGCATGTATCAGCAATGGGCAGGAAGGGGAGTACAGGGTTCTGTCCATGGCCCTCTGTGAATGGAGCGACAAGAACTGCCTCCTTCTGAACACATCCAAGATCAAGGAGATGGTCATCGACTTTTGCAGGTCTAGGCCCACCCTTCAGCCAGTCAACATTCGAGGGAAGGCCAAACACTCATAAATACTTAGCTGTGCACCTGGACAGTAAACTGGACTGGTCCCTGACCACAGATGCAATCTATTGGAAAGGGCAGAGCCAGCTCTTTTTCCTCAGGAGGCTCAGGTTTGATGTCTGCAGTGAAATACTGCATGTTTTATCTGTCAGTGGTGGCAGCAGCATGTCAGGCAAGAATACAAAGAGACTGCACACTCACTCGGGACTGCTGTAGAGAGACACATGCACTGCAAGATGCAGACCATCTTGGACAATATCAACCATCCTCTCCACAACATTTCAGCAAGCCAGAGAAGCAGCTACAGCCACCATCTCATCTCACTGTGCTGCTGATCTGAGCAGTTCAGGAGATCCTTTGTCCCCACTGCCATTAGGCTGTATAACACCTCAGCCTCTGCCAAAGGCAGTGGCTCATAGCCTATAAATCTAAATTGCATATATATATAAGAACTATTAGATGACTGAATTTCCCCTAGTGGATGACTAGAGTCTATCTATCTATCTATCTATCTATCTATCTATCTATCTATCTATCTATGATGAGAGTCATGTCCACTCAGTATGGTTCCTTATCTTGCCTTAATTTATTAAATTTAAATACACAGTTTGTGTTTTATATACACTCAGTTGCTACTACTGCTGCTACTACTACTATTACTACTACTACTACTACATTTTTGAAACAGCTTTCCGTTTGAACTTGGACCCTCTAAAATAACACTGATTCTGAATGCCTCTCCAAAACAGTTTCAACTAAAAAGGTAGGGTTTATTAAAGGGCTTTTGTATTGAACTGCATTTGTTTTTGCTTGATGTACCTTTAAAATAGCAGCTAATTGTTGACTGTTTGGGTTTTTAAGTTATAGTTATAGTATACCAAATATGGTTTGAAGGCGTGGTGTGGACACCACTGCGGACAGCGGAGCTGATGGGCTTAGATGGCATTATAGTCCAATTCCTTGGGTTTGGAATGAATAAACAAAAAGTCAACATCCTCCTGTAAGCACATATGATAAAATGGTGTGTACATAATTTTTGTAAATGGAGATCAGCAGCCTTCATAACCCCTTGGAATTAGTGCCGTGGATAAGTCCTTTGGTGGGACACACTCAGGAAGTTGCAACTAAAACAGGAAGCTGAAGTCAACACTCAGGAATTCCATCAGATACAGTCAGTTAACTTTATAGATCTACTTTTCCTGATACAACAGTGTGGTGATTATGTGTTGTGAACAGACGTGAGATGTGGGGAATTTCAGGTTTTCGTCTGTATGCTTTGCTTTGGTTTTTTTCCCCTCAGATGGGTACATTCCTTGTGGTCATGGCTATGATCACCATTAATCACACAATTATATCTTATATATAAGATATAATTAAATATACACAGTATTCTTATGCAAAATATAAAATATGTTGCAGAGGAATCCAGTCATGATGAATATATGCATCTTTTAGTGAGTACTTTCATCACAGTCAAATATTCAAATCTGTTCAAGAGCTGCCCTGCCACACCCAGCTAGGTCAGGTCACATTAGCAGTTTGTGTGACTCAGATGCTCATACAGTACCAGTAAACTGGAGTGTAAGACCTGGAACTGGTGTTTAGGAAGAAACCAGAGAAACCAGTTATACACTTATGTGCCCAAGGTTTTAGGATAGAGCAGCCGGGCAGATGTAAATAAAAGTCTGCATTTTAGTAAAAGTGCACATGTGTTTATGACCTCTTACCCAGTGCTTTGACAGCGATCTGCCTTGTCATTGAGGGTGGAATATAGATGCAAACGAGGTCAACATCTTGGTGCAGCAGGACATCATCAGATCGGCTGGTATGAAATGGGATGCCAAGTTCCTTTGCCAAGCAGCATGCTTCCTCTTCGCTTCGCCCCCAGAGTGCGTGAACCTCAAAACCTTCAGCTTTCAACAACGGGACCAGCACACGGGCTGTGCTCCCCGTGCCAAACACACCGACTCCTGGCAGCATGGCAGTGTGCCACTGACTGTGACGTTATGTGTGAACCATGGCCAGCCTCACTGACATCCCAAGAGCTTATGATCCACTTGTCTATCAAGGCCTTTACGGTTGTCTGGAAATCTGCGAGAGTTTACCTGTAGTAAATGAACAGACCATTAAAACTGGGTGACACTGAGAAAATTTGCATTTTTTTGTTTCAATACTGCAACAATATTCTAGGTTACAATTACTGCTGCTTCCATAAAGTATGTTTCTGAAATGGCTTTACTTAATCATTTTGTCTTTACTGGGATTTAAGGACAAGCCATAATCAAATTTATATCACAATTTTACGTTAACCAAACCACAGACAGTAATTTGTCTCATGGAACAAGCTCTATATTATCAATTTATATTGCAGCTCTACCGACTGTACCAACGAACAGGTTTAGACCAGTTTTTCCTATCAGCAGTCTCTGACAGCCACTTACATTGTGTCCTGTTACATAGTTAACATGCCATTCCTCAGATGTCCCACACCCACCGAAAGTAAACGTCACCCTACCTCTGTAGCAAGTGTAATTTATGTCTTATGACCTTATCCAGGTTAAACAATAATTTAGTGACATTTTTGTACAAAAAGCTGCAGACAGAAAAGTTCACAAACTTTAAAATGAAATACTGTGCGGCACAGCTCGCCTGAGGCCCTCCCAATTCGCCACTTGTTGACTTCCTGATCTGACTGTCATGGACATGTAACTGCTGTGTGGATTTCAGTCATCCATGTAATGTTGTTGTACTACAGTGGCTTCATATGGTCGGAGCACCTGGCCACAATAATCTAATCAGTAACTATTTTAATAATTAAATAATCATTTTGTCATTTGTTAAGCAAAAATGTAAAATATTTGCTGTTTCTAGCTTCACATATACATACATTATAGTAGACTGAATATCTTTCAACTGGGTTTTGGACTGTTGGTTGGAAGTAAGCAATATTTTTCAAGATGTCACCTTGGTCTATGAGAAATTATGAATAGTATTTCCCACTATTTTCTGGCACTTCATAGACCAAGTGAAAAACTCGAAAAAACTAATGAACAGATCAATGTTTAATGGAAACAGTCATTAGTTTCAGTCATACACAATAACATCCATTTTTGAGAAATCCTCATTACTGTGAGCTGCACTGAGCTGGAGTGTCAAGATACTATGATATATTTATGTGAGAAGAGGTGAGGTAAATGTTAGAGTAGTGGCTGTCAGGAGCTGACCCTGCGCCTCACTTGTCTCCCTGTAAACATGAGTGTACCGGAGCAGATGCGTGTGTGCCTGATGCGCACCTGCAGAACCTATACAACCGCCTTCCAACAAACACGTACATTTACCGGGCTGGCGGCACATGAAGCCTCTGTGTGTGTGCGTGTCTCTCTCTCTCACAACACACACACACACACACACACACACACACACAGACACAGACAGGAAAGTATACTAGCCGTGCCGTGCTGTGCTGTGCTGTGCTGTGCTGCTGTCGGCTGGTCCGATAACAAAGCCACGCTACACCCAACTGCCGCGGTCGAGATCAATAATAGCCGGGTATTGGCGATAATTATTACAATCCCACAAACCTGCAGAAAGTGGCCACTACTTCATCTAACAGATACGTGTATCGGATATGTGCTCCAGATAGCTAAGGCTCCCACAAACTAAGCTAGCTCCACTCAGCTGCTCGACACTGAGGTTATTGATAACGTTAGCTAGCGCTTTTAGCTAGCCGGCCAGACAGGAGCAAAGCCAGCCAGAAACTCACGACAAACGTACGTATTTTACAGAGTTAACATCTACAGTTAATATATCTGACGGTCTTTGAAGGCAGTATAACGACAATACGTAGCGAAATGTGAAATGATCTACCTACTGTATTGGGCAGGACACCAGCGGTGGCGGTGGGTGTTGAGCCGGGCGCTGCCCAGTTGCTAATGGTAACTTCAGCAGCAGCGGCAGGACTGAAGGGAAACCGGAGATACTACAAGAGCTGGAGATGGGTCACCACCGAAGAGCTCAGTGAGCGGCACATAGGCGGCCCCAGCTGGACTCCAAAACATGGCCTATAAACACCAAACATGAGTAAAAATGTTCCTGTGAAACGTGTTATTTTGCAGATAACGTCAAATCCCTTGAAAGTTATATATGTGTACTTATGAAGCCCAAGAGGTCAGAGAGCTGCTGGGCCAGAGCCTCTATATGAAGTGACTGTTCATGTTTGAAAGTCATAGACCCCTTTCAAAAGAAACAAAACGACAATAGATGTAACACGATTTCAAAGATAGACCACGAAGAAACTCAAAACGACCATAAAGAGACGAAAAAGGACCTCAAAGAAACACTAAACGACCCCACAGACAGAAATAGCCACAAATAGGCTACAAAATGACCAGAGAGACACAAAATTACTACAAAAATCCATCCATGAATAAACATTTGCCCATTGAGCAGGGGCAATCTTGGATTAGGTGCTAACCTGGCTTTTACACAGCACAGACCTCATATTAAAAAGTAACCTTATTAAATCTTTTTGTATGTAGGCTATACAGCACAAGTCTGCAAGTTAACTTGGTAAGTCAAACTGGTCCTCACAATGATAGAAGCACAAGCACACACAGACATGCACATGATTGTCTTATGCTACTTGTGACACTTGTCAAAACAATGCATTCTCTGGCTCCTTGCCCTGCCTTAATTATCACAACAAAATGCCTAACCCTAACCTGATTGTAACCCTTAGTCCTTAAACCAAGTCTTAACCCTCAAACAGCCCATTGAAGTTGTGAGGACCAGCCAAAATATTCTAGAGACCTTGTGTTGTCACATATAATGATATAATTACAATATTAACTAATATTATATTAACACCAATATAGTGCTATCCTAATCTTTCCCAAAAATAGTCCATATTGACCTGAGAAATCTGGCTTAAAACTTAGATGTTTCCGTGTGGCTGTATTCTGTACTTCAAACTAACGTATAGAGAAGTGTTTGACCTGACCTATGGATCAGTAGATAATATCTAAAAGGGTCTGACAGGTGGAGTCGTGGTTGGATGGGGATCCTTGGAAAGAAGACAGGAATGCAGGACGTGGAAATGCACAACCATCCAACTCCATGGATGAAATCCAACATCAAAACCAATTCATCCTCCATGGGGAGATATGGGACTGTTAACTTCCCTGTGGTTGCCACCACAATCTCAAGCACACAAGAGGGCTCTATAAGGCCACCATGTGGCTGATAAAGGTTACTGCTACATGGCTGTTCCAGATGGCAAGATTGATAAAAACTGTGGCGGGAAACAGATTCAAAATTACACTGCGTTCAAATTAAACACTGTCACATATAATATGGATACAATAGAAATTTAATCTACTATGAATGCTTGATGTGAAACAATAATAATATAACATGTAATATTTTTCCAACACTGCTCTATTTCACGAGTACATATGTTGGAAAAACATGTTTATCCTGAATTGAAATGAAAAACTAATCTGGGCCTTTAAAAAAAATAGATTTAATTAAATATTTAATTTATTGAATATTTGAATTGAATATTTCATTGATTGGATGTATATAATATCCAAGAGCACTGATCTGAATCTCAGGAAAAACATTCCCCAACAGTATAAATATGGGAACCATGTCAACAACGTAGTGTGTATTACTCTGTGAACAATAAACTATTTCAGACACTATTTTCATTGGACCTTTGGGGGTGGATATTGAATTATTTTAATTTGGAGTTATATGTTCAATGTGAGGATGAGGATATTTCACAACTTGATTAGGACATAACCCCACCACACCCATGGTCCAACCACGCAGGTGTTACTGTACTTATGTTGCCTAATTAAACCTCCTCTCAGGACTGATTAGTTCATAGAGTTTGGTTACATCATGTAATTCCCAGGATAACTCCACCTAACTTCAACCTGACTCGAGTTTTAATAAGCCTTTGTAACTGAAAAACACCTGCGCAGGGCCTTTCACAAAGCAGCACATTGAAAATAATATCCGCGTTAATGTAAACAGGTAATTGAGAAGTATTTCCCTCGAAAACAGACAATTTTTTCATAAAAAATTCTGCATTATGTATGAGGTTGTTGTTTTCAAACATGCTGACATTATTTTCTGTTAAGTGGAATGTAACTAAGTACTAAGTTTATGCAGGTAGTTTACTAAAAATTCTTACTATTCATACTTACTATTCATACTTGTTTTATTTTCATGCTACTTCATACTTCCAATCCACTACAATTTAGAGCAAAATGTTATACTTTTTATGTCTACATTTATTTGACAGCTGCAATTACCAGTTATTTTATATATTAAGATTTGTGTGCACAAAACACATGAATGACTGCTGTGTCAAAAATACATACATGTTGAGCTAAAATGATTAGCTGAACAACTGACAGAAAATTAATTGGCAATGCCATGCTGATAATGGATTGAGTAATTTTTCAAGCAAAATGTAAACATTAGATGTTTTTTTTTTTTTTTTTAGTAATTTTGAAGTTTGGATTATTGGTTGGACAAAACAATCTTTGTGAAGGTCTCACTGTTTTCAGAAATGTTACAAACCAAACAATCAAATCAATTAACAGAGGAAAATAATCTGGACATGAATCCATGATTAAAACAATAATTAGTCACTGTCCTATACTGTTTAGTAAGATGAAACAGATATTGACTTTGTAAATGTGGATGATACACAAAAACAGGTTGGCTGTTCACATTTAGCAGGTTACTTGGAGAAAGCTTGATGAGGAAAAATCTCTTTATCAGGAGCAGTTCTTTTCTTGTTTCTGTGAACTATTAATTTGGATTATTCCCCCCCCCACATAAATACATTATTTTAAAAAATACTCTAATATTTTTGTTTTTCTCTTTTGTTTCTGTATTGGCACTTCCAGAAGATGAATGTTGTGTAAAACAGTAATGTCTCGGGATCACCGTTGTGTTGTGTTTGGCATAGCACTGAAACTGAAAAACCTATTAATACAATTTACTGTATTAAACCCAGCTACAACAATAAATTGTGCATATGCATTGCTGCACAAGTAATAATAATCTAATACTATTACATATAACAGTTTAGTAATCACAAAGGACCTTTTTACTGCATGGATTACTTTTACTGTTGATACTTTTAGTACCTTAACCACATTTTTAGCACCAACTTTTATTACAGTAAGATTTCAATTTATTTCCACAGTGTAGTTTTACTTAAGTGAAGGAACAGGATAATGATGATTATAAACAGGTTGGTTGACATGCCTCTTGCTCTGTACTCAGGTGTGTTTCCACACTCTGACCTGCAGGGGCGCTGGCGCACTAACGGACCTGGGCAGGAAGCGCAAGGGATTATGGTACTTTTAGTTCTCGGTGGACGTCGGTTGGCCTGATAACACCGCGAACAACAAAACCACACATCTACCACCGACAATAAAACACCAGCCTCAAATTCAGTATAGCCACAAGCTCCTTTTTGTCCGAGTCCGGATGAGTTCGGGTGGATTCAGTCGTCGCACGGAGAACATCGGCTCAGTTTTTGGTAAAAAAAATAAACAGGAAGTTGTTAGCGTTGTGGGACGTGTAGTTCCGCTTACAGGCCGCGGAGCTTGATAACAACGCATAGAATAAAGAAACAACAATAAAATAATCCAAGCTTCACCCCGAGACTGCGTCTGTACCCTCGGCGCTGAGGCAAACATGCCCGGGTTCACCTGCTGTGTGCCTGGCTGCTACAACAACTCGCACCGGGACCGCGACCTGCGCTTCTACACGTTTCCTAAGGACACCGCGCTGAGGGAGCTGTGGCTGAGGAACATCTCCCGGGCCGGGGTCAGCGGCTGCTTCAGCACCTTCCAGCCCACCACCGGGCACCGAGTCTGCAGCGTGCATTTCGCCGGCGGGAGGAAAACCTACAGCATTCGTGTACCGTCCCTTTTCCCTCTGCGGGGCGTGAACGAGCGCAGGAGTCGGCGGGGCAGAGGTAGGAAGGTGTCCGCGGGGGTACCTGCCCCTGCCGCCGCAGCGACCTCCGGGATCGTCCTCACCAGCGTCCTGGGCAGCACGGCGGAAGGAGCCGAGGGCAACGCTGGCGGCGAGGCGAGCGACGACAGCATCACCGTGGTTCAGATAGGCCAAAACGGGGAGTACCTGGGCACGGCGCGGCTGCCCGCGCAGTCAGAGGGGACCTGCTACACGGCGCCGGTCGGCAGCGCGGACGAGCTTACCGCCGACGACTCGTCGGTCGAAGCCGCGTCCGCCCTGCACCAGCTGCCCGTGCAGTACGTCAGTGTGACCAGCAGCCCGCTGGACCACTCGTACTCGCTGACCACAGGCACCACGTCGGCCGAGCTGCTGCGGAAACTGAACGAGCAGCGGGACATCATCGCACTGATGGAGGTGAAGATGAAGGAGATGAAGGCGACCATCCGCCAGCTGCGGGTCGCCGAGGCCAAGCTGCAGGAGGAGGTGCGGGAGCGGGACCGGCTGCTGTACGGAAACTCGGTGGCTTTCAGCGTCCGGAAGAAAATCTGATGGGTCAACATCACCGGAGACGACCCGTTACAAAGACTCAGACAAGAGGAGATCATACTGAGGGACTTGAAAACAGCGGACCCAGCCCTATTTTGTATGAAACTACGAGCGGTGACGATTTATTTTCAACAAGCAGAGCTGAATTTTCGTAGGCCTGATGTAAACAAGTTGGCTGCCTAGTTTATGTAGCTGATAGTAATAACCTCATTGCTAATCACATACAGACAGGCTCAGTCCACTGTTGGCCTGCAGCCCAACCAAGGCCAATAATGCATATTTCATTTTTTTCAACCAGGACTCGTAGTCTGCACAAACTTAGCCCAAGTTAGGCGGGCTTGCATATTTATAAGCGGACTGATGCTAAGAGCTGCCTAGTTGCATATAAAGTGTTTCTCCTTAAGATTTCTCTGACGTTTGAAGTTTTTATTTCCTTACTTTTGGACTGAAACTTGGAGGTTGGTGCAAGAAATCTCTCACAATAGATTGCAGAGGTAATGTAAAGTACACCAAGCTGAAGTATCAATAGGATTTTGTGTAACCAAAACACTACTCCTGGCACATTTAAGGTGTTAGTCAGTGACATAAAACTCTACGATGACTTCATCTGAGTTGCCTCCAAAGGTAAAGTGGTTTTCATTTTGTTGCTTAAAATATTTGTGTGACAGAAAAAGGACTGTAGAGAATTCCTTAAAACTCGAAAAGGCACTCAAAAGATGAAATCTTATTAAAGTATGTTTTTTGAAGACATGCATTACGTTTTTTACTGTTTTATTTTTCCTTAGGAAATCCAAGGAGAAGTACATAGAAAAACCCTTTCTCATGATACTTTATGCAACTTGAATATGTATGTTAGTCTCCAAGGTATTATGTGAGACATCAATTTTATGTGCCTGTTCATGGTTAGATTGTTTTTCTCTCACACAGAAGTTTAGTGGTTGGATCTTTGTGTTCTGTTCATGATGTTTTATGCACAGAATGTTCCACGCATTTCAGATTTCTGAACTTGGTTTGACAGCTCTGCTCTGCTCTTATTTTGAAGTAAATTTCATTTTGAAATAGTGCTGATTCACGCTGAGTAATTTCTCAACAAATGTGTCCTGACTTTGTCTGGTGTCACAGTCACAAAACCAACACAGACTGTGTGTCAAAAGATTCTGATGTACTTTTTTTTTTTTTTTTTTATCATTTTTTGAGTTTAGCTTGTATCATGGGGATAAAAACTCACTGGGCTTTAGTCAGGGGTTTGGTTCGGACTCTTTCAAGGAAAATGAGAGAAAAATTTAAAATTTCCACTAGCTCTATTGTCAAGAGGTAGGAGCACTTTTTCACTTGTGTTGAGTTGTGGAAAAGTAATAATTTGTATCACATTAAATCTTCAATCATGAAGACAAACATTACAGCTCAATATTGAAGTGCTCTTTTACACACCTGTTCAGTGACATTTAACATGAACTGGTGCTTAAAGCATCACCTTAAAAAGTTGACGAAGATGAAGTGTAAATCTGTCACTTGTTTTTGAAATAAATTGTTTTGTATTGTATGTTTGGTGAGAAACAACAAAAGTCACAAAACTAATGAAGCCCAGAGATCCCTGTTTAGGTTTCAGGGAGGATTGCAGTTTAGAGTTAGCTCCATTATGGATTTATGCAGTGTTTACTCTGTCAGGTAAATTCATTGATCGTTTAACTTATAATGTACACAAATTATCTAAAAAGTGGGCATTAAAAGATTTTGGAGGGTAAAATGATGCGTTCAAGTTGGCTGTTTTGATCAACAGTTGAAAAACACAATAGTCAAGAGTTTTTAAGGCAGCAAATTGTCAAATTTGTGAAACCAACAAGTGATTAGGTGTTTTTAATTTATCAATCATACAATACAATACAATACAGCATAAAGGAAAAGATTGAACTTAGTAGAACAACAAGTGGTAAAATGTGTTCTTCAATTGGCAGTGTGCACAGTCACATGTTGCAGCGTGATTTTCACCCTCTAGATGGCAGTGAGATAAAGGCTTGAAGAGCTGAGCTTCAGCTCCCGTCCATACAGCCTAATTTACTTGATCTGTCTGTGTTTGTTGGCAGCTTTGATTGTAACTTGCTGAATTGTTCAATGCCATAATGTGAATCTAAACCTGCAACACAGTTCCTCAACTCAAACTTAAAATGTGTAATGTTAAACACCGTGACAATCGTGATAATGTGTTACATGAAGGAGAGAAAGAGGGAGAGGTGGATGAATGGAAAGATAGAGAGCATTGGAGAGAGCGAGGATCCAGATCCTAATCTCATCTGGATTTATTTTTTTTACTCCCAACAGTGTTGCATAATGCCTTAATCCAGGGCTGTCAATCAAACTTACACAACTCTCTCTTCCTCTTCTATGGCGGCTGCCATTCACCACAGCCATCTTTACATTCGGCCAAACAGCAGCTTCTCATGTCAGATTATCACATCTTTAATAATGTAATGAATAAAATTTAACAATTTAAGTAACGTGTGGTCCTAAAATACAGTGTATGACAGCAAAAGTTTGATGTGTGCCTGGAAGAAACGGTTGCCATTATATTAAATCTCATTAGGGATTATTAATCATTGTATTTTGCTAACAAAATAATCCGGTCAAAAATTACATGTTTGCCTTAAAATTGGTCCTTATATTTTGAAAATAATGAACAAGAAACACAGCAATATTTTTCTCTGAATAGAACATGTGACGCGCTTCATGTGTCTTTTGTAATTTAAGGTATCTGTAAAAACACAGCAGAGATTCTGCAGGATTTCTGTCTAAAGACCAGTCACTCTCAGTCTATCATGCTACTTGTTTCTTGGATCATAATAGTAACACATATAACAAAATTCACAGCTTGATGGAAGCTTCAGTTTTCCAAAGAGTCTGTTGTTGTGTGAATTATTTCTGTCGACATTTTCATAATTATAAATATGGCTCAGCTTGATGTATTTTTTAGGCATTTAAAATACCATCAACTGACGCATTTAGAGGGCTGTTGTATCTGTCCTGATTTATATATGTAACTCTAAAATGAATGTAGTTTTCAGATTGTTTTAGGGTTGGGTCTTATTTATTATGATCAAATATTTGCTGATTTAAATCAAAATCTTTGTCAGTTGTAATGTTTGCATTTTATTGAGGCTTTCTTCTTTTATCCGCTTATGTTTAGGCAACATTTAACAATAAAATAAATCTTAGTTTTTTTGTTAAATTAATAAAAAAAGTGAAAACATATTTGTTTTTCAAAGTAAGGTACTGGAAAAACTTATTATTGTTAGTTATTGTTAGGGTATTAGTACCAAAAAGAATCAAACAGTATTCAAAACTCATACTCTACAGCTAGTGTTAAAATAAAATATCCACATTTTCTTTGTCCTGATGCTACAGTATACACCGCATCTAAGTTGGAAACATGAAAATGTGAGTGCAGCAAACTGAGCATACAGCTGAGAGGTGCATTAGGCTTTCTATAAATGTTTTGATCCTTTTGTTTTGGCCATTAAAATGGATTATTATTGGAAATTCAGTGTAGCTACTGTGACTTAGGCTGAACCCCTTTGTTTTCCATGAGAGCATTTTCAGCCACCACACGGGGCGAGCGTTTTCATATAGTCTACAAATGTTTTTTTTGGTGCAGTATCACTGAAACTGTATGCAGATACACTTGAGTGACCTTGACATAGCCAGTATGTCCCTACAACCTGATTTGGAATAATACATATGTAATAAACTGCCTATAGAGGACTGTATCTGAAGATGACACCACTTTTTTTTTAGCGGAAAAACTGCACTGTGGTCTGCGAAAATGTGAGTGAACTATCAGAAAACAATGGGAAAGTCGCACGTGTAGGTCAAACAGAGTCTGTGATTCACAAGAGCACAATGGGTTGGAAAACTCAAGGGTCAGAACACATCCTACTTTGAGCTTCTTGTGCAATGAAGCAACCAGGTAAGAAAGTTCCTGGTCAGCAGGGATGTTGCTGGTAGGAGAATGATTAGTGCAGCACTAGACACATCTGTGTGGGATGGTTGTTAGCAGGAGGACTCTCTTACACACACCTTACAGAGTTTAATGCTTCAGCTGCAGTAAAAACATCATATAGAAGCTTGGAGACTAAGATAACATCAATCCTCTTGCAGGACGTTTTGAAGGCAGCATAAGGTTGTGGGTCAAAGACAATGCAGTTGCACGATGATTTTACAGTATTCACTTACTACATGGTCAAAAAGTATGTGGACATAATAAGTATGTGGAATTGAACATTACACCAATATGTGACTGATAATCATGCTGCGATAAGGGCCTCCGCAACATTTTGGAAACATGTCTTACGTCCAGCTTGATTGATTCTGAGCAAGGTAAGAATGTAAAACCAAACAAAACAACCAACCAACCAACCAACCAACCAACCAACCAAACAAACACTTTTGCTGAGCTAATACAAATGTTTCTGGTAAGACTCATGGTTTGAAATGCTGCCAAAGTAGCTCCCATGATGTATTGATACATGGCAGCGGCCTCTGACACAGACAGATTATTCTGCAGTTAATGGTTGTTTTAAGCTGCAGATTAACAATGGGTTACCATTCCTCCTGTGTCAGTATACAGATGTGAACCAGGACTTATACTAATGCACGTAGTGTGAGCCATCTGGGGGGTGTAGCAGGGGATTTGGAGGCTGAGAGCGAGAGGGCAGGGATGTGAGACAGGCTCCCAAGTAAGGAAAGTTGGGAATAAGGTAGATGGTTTACAGTCACCCATCTTTAAACAGAGTATGCATGTAATTTTGATTCTCTGTCTCTGTCTAGTCTTAAGTTTAGACTGTTTAACACATGACAGTGCTCCCCCTCATGACCCACATAGCTTTAGATGATTCTCACATGGGCTGCTGCTATTCTCAGAGGGTGCTCTGTATCTATGCTGGACTCCCAGGTGGGATGGATTGTCTCATCCTCACTGGGACGTCATCCATCTGTCCACATGAAAAAGAATCCTCCTGACACCTCTGATTATATTTCCTTCCACTGTCATTAGTGAGAAACCCCTTGTTCAATAGTAAAGCCAGGTTTTTGCAGCAGATAGATGTGCATGAACGAGGCAGAGATGATTCCTGAGTGCATAGAGGAATCAATGCTAGTCCATATGCTATATATTTTTTATACATTTTTCAAATAAACGTTCTAAATACTGAAGACCGGAAATGAGATCGTTCTAATCCAGTGTGCTGTGTTGTGATGTTTTCATTGGTCTGCTGCATCCAAGCTCTCTATGCCTCTTGCCTTGTGCCCCTCCCCAGTACACATGCTTCCACACACACACACACACACACACACACACACACACACACACACACACACACACACACAACATCCTCTTACTCTCTGCAATGCATCGGCCCCTTTTACTGTTAATCCAGCCGGGTTGTGCCTCTGTGCATTGCTGTACTTTTGCAATCTGATGAATTCCCAGTGGATGGCAGGACACAACACATTTTAAAGCACAACTTTATACTGTTTGGATTCACAGTCAGCAGAAGCTTCACATCAGAGCCTCAGATTCAGAGGGGACTCAGCTCCACGGGACTCTGCTGAGCCAAATGATGAAGTCCCAACTGGGCACCGCAACTATGCTGCTGCTGCCCATCGCTCTCTGCCTTGGTAAGGATGTCTTTTTACTCTCCAGTTATTGTCTGACTGTGTTGTGTGTGTGTGTGGTTGTGTGTGAGAGTATGTGCATTTAAATCCTCTGGGAAAAGTTTAACAGTGCTGAGTTTGCTTTGCCTGTCTCATTTTGAGCATTGTTTTTACAGTTTTTTTCCTCATAAAAAACATCTCTTCTCTTCAGTTAGGAGCTCAGGTTGATTAGAAGAATTTCAGCAGGTTTCTTAGAAAAAGTCCAAGGTAGTTAACATGACCGATAAAAGATATTTCATTCAGCTTATTCTGAAACTGAGGAGAGAAAGCTTTTACAAATGCACTTACCTTAATGAAATGCTCGCTGTCCTCTCATGTTCTGATTGTCTCTCTCTCTCTCTCTCTGTGAGTGTACGTGTGTGTGTGTGTGTGTGTGTGTGTGTGTGCAGTTGGTTGTACAACATCATGTATTTGGGTGTGAATTGTGTTATATTTTCGAGGGTTTTGCGAGTTTTTTTTTCCAGGAAAAAAAATTATGATCAGAATAACTAAACATTTTGCAGGCAATAAAATCATAATGAAAAAATGGCAGTAGGATATAGTATAAATTAACTAACCACGTGTATTCATACATGGTTAGATTATGTACTGTAAAGATGATTACAGTAAAGTTTATCTATCAAAGTGATTTCTAAGATGATTTTATGGCAGGTGGTTCCACAGTCTGAGAGTTGTGGATGCAACGGCTAGCCTCTGGTTTCTACAGTGTGGCCAAAAGTATGCGGATATCCCCCATCCCCTTTAGGTCTGGGGGTGTTTTCAGTTCAAATTAAGGGAAATATTACTGTTGCAGCATATAGAGATGTTTGTCAAAATAGTGTACTATAAAACTCAACTCAATCTTTTGGGTGTTGGATCAAAAAACAATTTAAATGTAGATCTCAGATAAAAGATCATCACATGATAGCTCATAATGTGTGCCAGTTCACAATGCCAGTGCCCGATGAATATCTCTGTTGGGTCAAAATCTTGCTCTGGCAAATTTTTAGGTTTCAGAGAACACCATTTCCTGTTTCAACGTACCATAAAGAAGGTCCATAAAGAAATTGTTTCTCAGTTTGTGGTGGAAGAACTTATCCAGCCTGCACAGAGCCAGGTCTTCAGGGATGAACTTGAATACAAACAAAAAGGCACGAAGCTGGCCACCAACATCATTGGATGTTGATATTTGGTTGAAATGTAGATTGTGACACCAGGTTACCAAAATTCAGTCATGACTTTGTCTAATATCAAGAGAAATTTGATGTAGAATATTGATTTATGTTGTGTTGTTAGGTAACCGAATCCAAACATCTCATGCCAACGTCATCTTGACATATAATGTCACTGTAATCGGTGATCTTTCCTGTGAGCTTGTTGACCTACAGTATTGGGTGTTCATTCATCATTATCATTCATCATTAATCGTAAGGTATGGTGACCAAAAGCTAATGTCTGCTAAATGTCTCAATGTCAGTTAGCCAAAGTTTGGTTTTGACGTCATCCCGATTTTCATTTCAGGCTAACATTAGAGCTGTCAGAGTTGTCACCAGGAACCAACCTCTTGTGGAAAGCCTGAAACCAAAAGAGTGGAAACTATTACAGCAGCAGATTAATGTCCACGGTGTGACGAATCCCTCAAATTCAAGTGTCCACATACTTTGGCCATTTGCACCTCTGACCTTGGAACAGCTTAACCAAGGCTGCCGACAACTGGCTTTGTTCAGAGACGTCTTCAAGACCAATAACAAAACAGCTGTATGGGTCCAGTGCACAGGGAGGAATCTCACTCAAACATACATTCACCAGATATCCTCTGTCCCAAATCAGTGTTTCAATATTCCAGTCAAACCTTGTATCACAGCTTCTCAGAATCTTTTTAGTGAAAACTAAAAACCAATTTTAGGGATGTGTTATGTATGAGCTGATCAATGCACTCAGACAGCTCACACATGGTTTTGTGGTCCTACACTGAATTTGGCTTTGAGGATGTATAATCCCTCCAGATGAATGGAATACAACATATTTCTGTATTTGTTTGATCCGACTAAGCACCGGATGGATCATGCCATAAACATTGTGTTTCACTTTACAAGATTGTGGAGATTTTATTTCTCTCTCTCATCCCCATTTTTTTAAACATACACACAATGTTTAAAAAGTCCCCATAAAACATTCACTTATTAATACCAGTTGTGATAAAACTATCTTGGTATGGCATTGACATATAGTTTTCTCTTGTCTTTTCCTTCCCAGCGGGCTTGGTCCCTGTGACTTTCGGAGCTGCAGTTCCTGTTTCATGTGGTTCCATCTACAAGAGTTTTGCTCAGTGTTTACTCACACTTGGGGA
The DNA here is from genome assembly GCF_046630095.1 of Trachinotus anak. Lineage (NCBI taxonomy): Eukaryota > Metazoa > Chordata > Actinopteri > Carangiformes > Carangidae > Trachinotus > Trachinotus anak. The sequence goes on along the minus strand of NW_027273862.1, from coordinate 15,020,572 downwards.
TAGTTTGGTGGAAACACAAAAAGACCAGAGCACACAGGACATCGATGCAATTTGCAGGTGTGTATGTGTCTGTCTGTCTCTGTAGTAACCACCCAGTCACGCTTATTTCAAATTGTTTAAGTTGTAATTCTTAAAGAGGCTCTATTTTGTGTTAATGCTGGTACTATTATAGTTAGCAGTATGGCAGTAACACAGTACCTTGTCATTCTGTTTGTCAGTCCACCACTTTGGTCCAAATTAAATTATTTCAACAACTATTGACTGGAGTGCCATGACTTTTTTGCACAGAAATTCAGGGTCACCAGAGGATGACCACTGTGAGATGGACATTATTTTGGCTTTTAGTGGATTCTCACGTCTAAACACCTGCAAAACTAATCACATTCCCATCAGCCTCAGCTATACTTTCTGATTTGTGTAATTGAAAAAAATGCTCGCATGCTTTCTAACACACTAGACTAAGGATGGCGAGAATGTTAAATGTTATACCTGCTAAACATCAGCATGTTAGTATTGTCATTTTGAGCATGTTGGTATTTAGCTCCACCTCACAGAGCTTGGTAAGCTCTCAGTATTGTTATGTTTAAAGTGGATGTCAATGTTTGCTTGTAGTGACGAACCAACTTATTGTGAATTATCACCCCTGAGTGACCCTGAGGTGTCCAGATGGGTTTGTGGCCTGCAACATTATTGTTTTAGATCAGACTCTTTGGTCTCATCAGTGTTCACATCCAGCAGCTCAGCTGTTTGCAGAGAAAACATCTTCTCCTCTCCTTTAAAAAAACATGATCCAATTACACAAGCTTTTCTTCTGTTGCAAATCTGTCAGAGTACCTGCAGCATGTTTACTGCTCCCAAATAGAACCTGCATCTTTAATTCTCTAACTTGAGAGAGTACTTTAACACCATATAATTTCACTGCCCTCTCCTAAAGCTGTTTCTGTTAGAAGTGGTCAGAGGTGTGCTCTGTTGCACCTGCAACCACACCCTACAGTGCGTCACAGGTTCCTGCAGTACATCACTGCAGCAGCATGAAGAGTTAAACCACTGGAAGTCAGGAAAAACAAGATTTTTAAGAGCGTTATTTACTCTTCAACATCTGCACAGGTGTCAACTGTATATGATCTCATCACTGTATTATTGTAGTTTACTTACTCCACATACTCTCTTGGTGAAAAATGCAATACAGTCACAATATTACTAAACTTAACAATGACATCTCTTCCTGTCCTGGTTCCTTGAAGGTCCTGGAATGCGTTCCACGTGTGTGCTAACTCAGCTCTGGCCGGCTGTCCCGGAGAGCCAGCAGCTGTCTGGGAGTCTCTAAGACAAGAGTCTAGGAAGACTCAGTTTTCTGGAAACCTCTACGACATGTGTGCCAGCCGCACCACCCTCCCATCTAGTACTGTGCCTGCACAGCAGAGCCCCCCCACCTCTGACCAGACCAACCAGGAAACACTGAAAGGGCAAACATACAAGCACAGCCCGGCCCTCGGCACACTCTTGTTCCCTGTGTGCAGCACGCTTCTAGTTCTGCTCAGGAGTTAGTTAGCTGATCAATCAGTGAGCTGGTCATCAGAGAGTCCTCCGCCCCCTACGATCCAAACACATGACTGTGCACACTCTTCACAAGTCAGACTTGTCATGATTACATTTTGATCCTTAATCAGGTTTTTAGAAACTAATGAAGTATTTGGTTCAGTGTTTTTCACATGGACAATGTGGTATATCTACTGTATTTAACTCATCAAATCATTACTGGTATGATTTTACATGCTTTGTCCTCGGAGAGGACAAAAAGGACAGAAATATTTAAATGATCCATACTGGTTTTTGCTTAAATGTGTCACTTTCTTAGGTCCGTGGACTGGACGTATCCAGTCCAAGTGTTAAATTAAATTCACGTCACATACTATTGCTCATGGTCGTACTATTTCTGTCTGGAGTAACAAACTGTTTAATCCAGGGAGAGACGAAGAAGGCCCTCCCATTACTGAGATGTCTTAACTGAAAGAAAAAGCTTGCCAATAAGCTAATAGTAGTAGTATAAACCTCAATTTTTATCGGTACTACAGTACATCAGTAATACAGGGTGATTTTAGGACAAGAGAGAGTTGAGGGATTTTTTTTTAATGGCAGGGGTTCAGATCTGTTTGTGATCCAATCAGGTGTGACCCAGTGGAGAGTATTATCACAAAACAGTGTCTTAGTGCAGACAGTTTAATTCATCACTGTGTATGACTGGTTTAAGGTTGGAAAATTAGATTCGTGTGTGGAAGGATTCTTTGCAGTGTGTGCATGTTGTTACTTAATTTTATGACTTGTTTAAAATTGTGTCATATCATGTGACTCCTCTCAGTGGTTTTCCTGTCCTTTTTAAGCAGTTATATTGTATGTTGCTTTTTCTACTCTGAACTGCTGGTTACAGTAAAGCTTTACTTTAATCAGTTTGATAACTTTAGGCATCCCCTGTGGGCCAAATAAAAAGGCAAAGCAAGGCAGGGCAAATTCATTTGTATAGCACATTATCATACGACAGAGCATCCACAGCTCAACAAAACACATAGGACAAAATAATACAATAAATAATTACAATGTACTAAAAAGCATAAAGACAGTACATGCTAAGTGCATAGGTCAGTGGTGGGAAGAAGGAGAAGTGTTCCCAGATTTCATCCTTATAACATTAACAGTTGCTGTAATGTTATTTAATGTTAATGTATAACTTTTCTTTTATACTGAGCCAGCCCACTGGATTTTATTTACTGGTTTTCACATTATCAATGTATTTGCTCTTTCATTTTCTGGTTTTGTTTTTGGTTATTTGCATTATTTATTTTTTCTTCACAGCATTATAGAGTGGCACATGCCTCTTTGGTTCACTCTAATTTTTAACCTGACAAGAAATTAAATTAAAAGTTATGCTGACAGACACAATACAGAGTTTTTTTCCCCTCAAACCGCAACTATTGCTTTTCTTGAAGTTGTGTGTTTCTATGTCGGTTTTGTGTCTAATCTTAATACTCTTAAGCTGTTTCATAACAGCAGAATCATAAGTAGATTAATCTCATCTGTCTTTATTCATCCAGTGTAGCAGGTTGCACCTCGAAACCCTTGAAAACAGTGCCTCAGAGCCTGGAGGATGAATACCGTGAATGGAAAATGTCAATGATAATGATTGGCTGTGCGACAACGGCATGTCATAAAGAATGACTTGAACATGATGCGAGCAGGTGTGACAACTGGAGGTCAGAGGAGATAACTTCATTACTGCAGCATGCTGAATTTATAAGAAGTTATTGCAGTGGTCACTTAAACTGCAGGTGGATGTTCTGCTTTATATTCGTGTTTCACCAAAGGTCACCAAAAAGCATGTTTAATAGCTGATTTAAATACTGCTGTTTCATTCACTTCCCAGCTTTAGGCTTGTAGGGCTGATTCCAGTTGCACTTTGCACATGACTGTGGTATCTGACTCTTGTTTTGAGCTGAAATCAATCAGACTAAATGTCAAAAGTCTCTGGCTTTGTCTACTTTTTGCTAACAGACTACATGTTTAAAATCCAGATTATAACCCTGATTTGGCTGCAACTACTGATTTTCAATACCGTGCACAATCTGCGCAAAACATGGCAGGTCACCACGGAGACAGAGAGAGGGATTCAAATCTGACTGAGCCTCAGGCAGAGCTTTCATGTTTGTATTGAGATTGATTCTTAAGTATGAAATCTTAAAAAAAAACAACTATATAATGGTGTTGTGGTTTGAGTAGGAATTTGAAGGCAGTTTTTGTAGAAGTGTAAACATCCGCAAACATCAATTACGAGTCTGTTAGAATTTCAAAAAAATGTGTCCTCCCATCTTTTGCAGCAGGCGTTTCACTATCTTTTTTTAAACAATCACAAGCTAATTAAAGGCAGTGAATTAAATAATTATCACCTCAGCATCGTTGAGGTCTCTGAACTGAATTAAATTTCTTTCAATTATTAAATTCAAACAGAATCCGATGAAACAAAATCACAATTCAGTCCGATAATTGGGCTAAATAGATAATGAATACATAAATAAAAAACAGCCCAGTGTTGCTCTCTTTACATCTTTTTTATGACAGTCTATCACGTCAACATAATTTTGTAATGTCATGTCATGATGATCATCATCTTGTTTTTATTCTACAGTTTTACATGGGTAACTTCATTAAAAATTGATAAGGCCTTTTCTTTACTTTTTTGTGTTGAAATCCTGAGATATTTCTGAAAACAGTACATGCCTGGAGGATCAACTACTAAGTCTTTGAACTGTCCCCAGAACACCTTGGCTCACTCTAATCTCTCTTTGTCCTGTATTTCACTTCAGAAAATCTGCAACATCACCATGAAATCTTTTTAAGGTGCTCCAAAGCATTCTGCATCCAGCTGTTGAAATGTTTAAGATACAGCAAAGGTTTATTTATTTATTTATTTATTTTTTCTTAACAAAGATATTCATCCTCTCTGAAACTGAATGAGATGGAGAACAGCATTCATGGGATTTTGACCAGTGCCCTCTGCTCTGCAACAGATGGTGTGTACAATATAATATGGCTGGGATTATGAATCCCATGCGTAGTAGATAGTACAATCAAATATAGATGACCAGGACTTTATTTTACCAGAAAATAAACAAATGCTGCAAACCTATAAGCTGTGCTGCCAAGAAATTCTTCATATGATTCTTCTTATTTCTTCACTCTGACGCCCTGTTTTTGATCTCTGTGTCAAAATCTAGTTTTAAGACTTTCTGTTTGTTTGTTTTTTGTGCTTGTGTGTTGCACATTCTAAATAAATAAAAAATAATAATATTACAGAAAAAGACAAATTATATAGGTTGTGAGGACAGTGGGAAGAACAGGCGGGCCAGTTTTTCCCTGTAGACCCCCAGCAGGTAAATCCATGTTAATGCACACATGTGGTACATGTGTGCATTTTTCTTACTAGTCTATTACTTAGTTATGCTTTTAGATGTTTATTTATCTTATAATAGCTTGTATAATAGGTAATAATATATAATATACTATGTTATTTCTTTGGTTTAGCAGTAGGCCTGCTACTTCATCTGTACATCAGAGAGACAGACATAAGGGGAGAGCGGGAGAGGACACAAGCAAATATACTCACTTCACTGTCAAATTTATCACCTCAGAGTGAAATGTTTAATAGTCAAAATACCCAGTTAGACCACGTGGGTCGTGGGTGCAGGCCCATATATTTGCATGGCTGCCCAATCACTGGGTTTGATCCTTGAGAAGCTGCAGGATGAACCAAACACCTGGGCTGCTTTGGAAAATTTAGTTGTACACGAAATCTTTGCAGAAAAGCAGCTGTCAAAGCTTCTAGTCCCGGTTTTTGTGAGTCTCGGAGCTGGTACGGGATCATGGAGGAACTGGCCCGGGAGAGCATCAGCCTGCTGGCCCGGTCTGCGTCCCATGCGGATCCTCCGCGGCTCGGATCCTTCGGCGCCGTGTTCATCATGCTGAAGTCTGCGCTGGGAGCCGGGCTCCTCAACTTCCCCTGGGCTTTCCAGAAGGCGGGGGGAGTGACAACAGCCATCACTGTGGAGATGGTGAGTGCAGCATCAGGCTCCTGGAAAACGAACCCACTCCTGGTGTTATTGTAGGCTATCATTCAGGAAAAAAATGTTTGTATGTCGTGCAGCCACTATTTCAATGTAATAACTTGTAACTTTAGATGCTAGTTTTTATTGACGTGTAACTTTAAATATCTGGCTATTCGGGGGGGTTTGGGGTTAGTTTTGTGTATGCACTCTATAGAGTCAGCACTCTCCCGTCTCTCCTTGGTGTGAAAGAGGCTCATCTTTTTCACAGGTGAGCTCTAATGAAGCTTTCAGTTTTGGTGAGGATGGATGTGGGGCCCACATGGGCTTTCCAAGAATAAGCCCAGGGGCCCAAGAGGTCCCGGGGGCCCTATAAGCAGGAAACTCTGTTTGAAGTGATGACTCTTTCTGGAGAGTCAGAGAGCTCAGTGTCAATCACTTGTTTAGCTCCTGATCCCAATTCAAGTCCTTTTATTTATCCTTCTATTGGATATTACTGATACCAATTTGTATTTTTTGTGCGTCTTTACAAAAATACAGTGACTGCATTCAAACATACACTATAGTACACCTACACTGAAATTAGTGATGTTAATGTGTACAATATGTCAATCTGCTGTGGCACCAAGCCTTAGAAAGAATTTGATCTGAAACAATTAATAAATCAGAGTTGATTGCCAGAAAGTGATTCAGTAACTATTTTAATAGTCAAATATTGCTCTTGAAGATGTATGTATTAATATTGTTTAAACCTTTATTCTTTAAGTTTATTGTTTTTTTGTTGTTTTTTTTAACTATGTTTTTGAACCAAATGATTCATTTATTACTTGAGAAAATAATCTTCATATTATTTGTCACTGGAAATTAGCTGTAGGAAACGATATGTTTATGCTGATGAGGTGCAGGAGGATGGGGGGGCATCCTCCTCCCTTAATATGTCTGTGCCTGAGGGCCCCACCATCTAATAATGGGCCAATATCAGCCCAGTCTGTGAGTGAAGACTGAGGTTGTGCTCGTCTCCTTGATGTCCTGGCAGGTATCCCTGGTATTCCTCATCAGTGGTCTGGTCATCCTTGGCTATGCCTCATCTGTCAGCAGACAGAAAACCTATCAGGATGTCGTGAGAGAGGTGTGTGGACAAGCTGTGGGTCAACTCTGCGAGGTCTGTTTCTGCTTCAACCTCTTTATGATATGTGTTGCCTTCCTGGTGGTGGTGCAGGACCAGCTGGAGAAATGTAAGAACCAGATTAACCATGAATTATGTTATTTTAACAACATATCATCTGTCATTACTTAAAACGGACTGTGTTGTTCATGCGTATAGTTTACATGCTTCTTCTTTTACAAACTCTTTCCTCCTCTTGTGAGTGTGTTGGACATGCTTACTGCTTCATACTACATACATGGTTATTCTTCATCATGTAAACATTTGGTGAATCGAAACTTAGAGTATGAAGGTGTCAGTAGGATTGATACCAACAAAACTAGGTCAAAACCTGTATGGCCTCACCGTGTGAAAAGTCTATAAATTTACATTTAAATCTAGTGACAAAGGCGCTAAATTGGCCACACTGCCTGTAAATGCCCCCTGTAAACAGAAACTGTATGGGCCAAATCATTTTGAAAGAGCTATGGCCAATGGGGAAACATACAAGTATCAGTGTCTTTATTGCTTATCAGTGATTCTGGTCCTGGTGTTTCTCGGTGTCAGATCCCCCCAAAAAAATGTTGCATTGTCCACCCCTAATATAACATGATCAAAAAACTCAACAGCACAAAAAACAAACAAATAAACAAAAAACACCCACAACAGTGCTAGTTACAGGTGGTGATATGTGGCCTGTCCTACAGATCAGGCTCTGGACTTGGGGTTTTACCTTCCTTCTAAGGCCACAGCCAATAATGTTCCTGTACAGGTCCATTTCAAGTCCTAACGCCAATTAGGTATTCCTTTGTGTTGACTTTACACCAGTCCACTCACAAGTCTGAGAAGGAGCAACAACACTAAATGAGGGTCTCTTTGAAGGTTTGCAGAGTGTAGATTGCATTATCAAGACAAGTGCAACTTACCATGGTAAACATTGCCTCTCAGACCCGTCCAGACCAACTTGATATTCTACTTCATATTACATGGTGAAAAGCTTGTTTCAACCTGCGCTTTCCAGACTTTTTTACCTACACACACACACACACACACACACACACACACACACACACACACACACACACACATCTCTGTTAGCAGAACATAACACATGATGTCAGCAAAAACATAAATTAGCAAATATGAATATGTGCTTGACTGGGTCTTAGAGTTCCTGTTAGAAATAAACATGAAAGTGTACCAGGCTCCACCACCATCCTCCTCATACCATCTGTTAATCATCATCAAGCACTGCTCTATTTGTACTCAGCATTTGTTTCTCCAGCATTTGAATGGTTTCATATTATCAAGGCACTCGACTGAGTTTGTGATCAATTTAACAGCCACTTCCCATATCAAAAAAATTAATCTCTCTCAGACCATGAATCATCCGCACTTTAATTTTCATTCCAGCTACTGCTAAGGTAAACGTGACTGAGAGTAGTAATGCATCCCCCTTTCATTTTTCCTTTGTCATTTTGTCATTCTGAAACCCTTCAAATCCCTTTAATGTTTTTGCTCTGTTCCAGTTTTAAACAGAGCAAACAAACAAACAATAAAACAAAAGACATTTGATCAGAAACTGTGCACAGAGCACAGTGCAGATGGAGCACTTAGTGAGATTGTTATGGAGAAGACACTTTATGGATAAACAGGAAAACCAGGCAGCTGGATGGACTCGTAGGCAGGAAGATATCAAAACACACAGGTAGCTGGCATGAGGGGAAACCCTCTGGGACTTAAGTAGACGATCTGACAAGGAGGTGGTGGAAACAACTGGTTGAAGTACTGGCTGGGATCATTAGAAAAATGGGAGCAGGTGGGTGTGAGGGCAGGGGAGCTCAGATGAGTGAGAATTGGAGATGTGTGAGCAGGTTGACCCAGCAATCCGGTGACTGACACAGGGAGCAAAGTCTGAGGACATCTGGTGGGCGGATGGAGGGTGGCAGGGCTGAGGCAGGAATAGTGACAGTGAGGATGCTAGGTCCAGAGGAGGGATCAAGAGAGGTCAGAGACGAACTGTGACAGAGCTTTGAACACACTCGTCATATTCTGTGAATTCATCCACCAACCTCAGAGCTTTTATCTCACCATTAAAAAGTCATAAACTGCATCAGGATGCAAAGTTTAAATGAATGTTGAATGTTGTTGTCCTGTATATTGTTGCCTCCACGTTGCAGCAGATTGATTTTGACTCTTCTTTTGTGTCTCCAGTGTGTATTTCTTTATATGAGACGGTGACTGGGTCGAGTGAGGGAGAAATGCCGTATCACTGGTACACTGACCAACGATTTGCCCTCTTTGTCATGTGCCTCGTCATCATCCTACCACTGTCCATCCCGAAAGAGATCGGCATCCAGAAGTACACAAGGTAGCCTACACAACTCTTACCTGTGGTCAGAACTATGCATCTCGGACTGTACGTTTTTTTTTTGTGACTGAACTGTTTCCTCCTTCCGTCAGTGTGTTGGGGACACTGGCTGCTACATATCTGTGTGTGGCAGTGATTGTCAAATATTACCTGATGGAGAGCCATGCGGTGATAATAACTCCAGAGCACAGCCAAGGGTCAGTAACCCTGCTCTTTAATGGATACATATGTGCAATTAACACTGGCTTTCCACTTAATATGCATCAGTAACTGTCTGTGTGTGTTCGGTGTTTTTAGTGTAGGTTCATGGGCGTCGATGTTCAGTGTTGTGCCAACCATCTGCTTTGGCTTCCAGGTAGGATCATGTAAGAGGTCACCTACACAATATGCCTGATGTTTAGGTGAATTAATATCGAGTTAATGTTGTTCAAATGTGCAAAGAAATATGGGATCAATATCAGACGACTAAACAAGCATGTGGAGCATGCTTCCCACTGTTCCTGTCACATTATGACTGGTTGAGGTTTGCAAGGTTAAGCTCACAACATACTCACTTGTCAGACTCTGTGTAAACAGGAGACCTATGAACCCCCTCAAAACAAAACACTCTCATTAATCTGTGTGTCTGCATGTGTTTGAAGTGCCATGAAGCCTGTATAGCAATCTATAGCAGCATGGAGAACCAGAAGCTCTTCCACTGGGTGGTCATCTCTGTGGTCTCCATGTTCTTCTGTCTGCTCATCTACACTCTGACTGGTGAGTTCACCAAACCAAACTTCAGTTCAGCGTGGGCTCATCTGAAGCTGCTTATCATATCCACCCTCTCCATCTCCAGGTGTGTACGGCTTCATGACATTTGGACGAGCTGTCGCCTCAGATATCTTGATGTCATATCCAGGAAATGATGTGGTCATGATCATTTCCAGACTCCTTTTTGGAATATCAATTATCACCATCTATCCTATCATCCTACTCCTGGGGAGGTAAGCGCCACCAGCGTTGAGTTGTTCTGTATAACTGGTGAGCTTACATATGTGTGTCTTTTAATATGGTGTCTCTCTGCTGTGTGTGGAAAAGATCAGTTGTCCTGAACCTGATGTTACGAATTCAAAGGCGTCGTCGGGGAATTGTCACTCACTCGTTTGAGAGTCGCTGCAGAGTTGTTTTAACTGTGATCTGGATCACCATCACTCTTCTCATCGCCATGTACGTCCCTGACATGGGCGAGGTGATCAGTGTCATTGGAGGAATCAGTGCCTTCTTCATCTTTATCTTTCCTGGTATGAAAACAACCTTAACTTAAATATGTGTGTGCATCTGTGTTTGTAATAACGTCATCAGATTTGTATGGACATGGATGTGTTTTTATACATTCATATTCATATTCATACTCTTATTTTGAGCTTGTCAGTAGAACATCTGAATTGCAAGATTGCAACTAATGAGTATTTTCATTATCAATTAATATGCCAGTTACTTTCTTGATGGATTATTTGCTCTATAGCATAAAAGCAAATAGAAAAGAATGTCTATCACAAAGTCTTGTTTTGTCCATATGACAATCCAAAACCCAAAATGTTTGGGCTGATTAATCAACTAATCGTTTCACTCCTAAACTGGACTAACCTATATTAAAAGATGCTACAACACAAATAAAGATTGATTGGTTCGAAATTTGGTGTGTGTGCTTGTCTGTTTCAGGTCTTTGCTTGGTGTTCACAATGCAAACTGAAACTGTGACTCCAAGAATCAGGTGAGTGAATGCTTGACTGGGTCATATGTGCTGGACATTATTTTGGCAACAATTTATTTTACACATGCATAATTTCTGAATTACTTCCTAAAAAAAGACATTTTCTGAAAAGAACTTTGTAATTTGTTACTAATTGTGAGTAAAATAGAGGCAATGTACCGCTGGGATACTTCCTTCTAATTAATTAATATCAACTGCCAGCGACAGTCACTGAGACAGTTCACAACAGGTGAGTTTCAAATAATGAATGAATATTGACTTTGGTTTAAATTGGAGATTTCAAGATAAGAAATATTTTCCTGAAAATTAGTATATTATTTTGTCCAGGAACATTTCTTGGGCTTTCCTTATTAGGAAACTCAAAAAATAAAGTGTTATTGATTTTTTTTGTAGAAATCAAACTAAAGCCACTTGGGCGTTAGTTTCCAGAGTAGATTTTATCTACTCTAAGAATTACTGTTACGTAGAAGGTTCATATTGTTGATGCCTGTTTTTTTAATTCATTGCAGGATGATTTTAACAGTTTGGGGAGTCATAACCATTGTAGTTGGAGTCTTCATCTTTGGACAGAGTACAACCATCGCTGTCATGGAGCTTCTTCACAAATTCTGAATTTCACCACCATTATCACCACTGTCTGGAGCAGCTGCTTCACTGTGACGCTTATCTCGTTTTGCACAACTTCATGTTGCATTTGGAAAGGTGGTTTTTAGTTGTATATGTGATCTTTTATCCAGAGGCCTTGATTTAAAATATATTTACTATGTGAGACTGTAATATTTTCATTTGTGTGATGCATAAATATTGAATTTGAACGGATTTTTTCAGTGGACAGTTATATTAAATTAAAAAAAACATATTTAATTGTTAAGTGTGTATAGAAATAAACATATTTATGTTTGAATGTATGTATTTTATTGCTTTTTGTTTGCTCTATCAATAATATATCTACTATATATTGTCTGTTTGAGACTTTATTTGTGTTCGCAAAGCACTGCCAGGGGGCAGTATAGCACCACTGAGGAATTATTTATTTATTTATTTACATTGTTCCATAAATCCATTCATATATGTGCAGAAGGGGTACTGGAAACACAGATAACAGAAAAGCCAGTTGAGAATGAGAATAAGTATGCCATGTCTGAGTGAACAAAAAAAACCAAAACTTTTTAATATTAACAGATAGATTCATTGTCCTTGGAATAGGTGTCTACATTTATGATAAAATGAGATATTGTTTTTCTTAGAAGTACATTATTCTTATCCCTTCTTTGCATTTCTCAGCTCTGTTTTTCCATTGACCTCCACATGGCCAGATCCATATGAGTGACCATCTGCAGCTTTCCTTGAGCACAGAGGGATGGCTGGGGTGTGCTGAAAATCACTGTTTATCGACTTCAAGCTTAAGGGAGTTATGGCACATTGCCTGTGAGTGTGCACATGCTTACACATGTGTGAGAGTATGAGTGAGTAATGATTTACATTAAACGCAGAAAACGGGCGTCATATCTGTGCCTGGAGAGGTCTGCTTAAAGGCAACAAATCAACCATGCTAATTTCACAGAAATGTGTGGGAGATTTGCATACTGTAATTATCTGTCTGAACACACACAAAGTGATTCAGAACATCTTTCAAAAATGGACCATCTAGGAAAACACACAGCTGCTCCTTATCAGCGCTTTAGTTATGCAATAGGTTTTTTTCATCTCGTGCAGCTTTAATGTCCTTAAGGGCAAACCTCAAACGGTGATACTCTACTTGTGTTTAGCCTTTGGGATTATATCTCAACCTTCTGGCTATATGACTAAATCCACTAAATGCAGTGAAAATAAATCACTGAAAATCATATAGTCCACAAACTCCTTGTTGGATTCTGCACTCACTGTAAACTGGCCCACAGGTTTGTAGAGGCAACTCAGCAGTTCTAGGAAATACAGCCATATAGCATACAGCTATCAAGATCTTAGTACGCCAGTCAGTTTTCTGTTTAATGCATTTAGACTTTTCTGCCAATGCACTACTTGTCACAGTTCTGAGTTCACTACGACATTGTTTCATGTCATACCAAAAATGACAAAACAAAAACAAGAGTCTACAGCCACACTAGCTTCTCTCTGAAGCTGTGCGATGACACTGGTGTCTTGAGCTGCAAGCTCATGCTAGTATGATAACATGTTTAACATGTTAGCATGATAACATTTGCTAATTTTGTAGTGTTGAGCAGATTGTAGCAACTGAAGCTGATGGGAATGTCGTTAGTTACAGGTATTTGATAATAAGATAATAAACCAAAGAATAGAAGAAAACCAATCGAAATTTTACCTTTTGATACTGGAGACATGAATATGTGTCTCACACTTTATGACAGTCCATCCAATTGTCCTACTATTGAGGTATTTCACTCTTGACTAAAGCGACCAACTGACTGATGCTGCCATCACTAGACCGATGCCGCTAGCACGGCTAAAATCATCCATTATTCTCTGCATTACAATATCTTTTCATTTTCCTCGGCCTCTGAAAACTCATTTCCCAACCTCATTATTATGCTGTCCCCTGTAGCCACTTTGTTATTGAAAGATTACTTGTAATGTAGGCTTCTTGCGGTGCTAATTAATGAAATGGCAATTTGTGGCGACGTCCCTTCTAAAGGTTTAATTGTTGCTGATAAGAGCATCAGCAAAAGGCCTGAATGAAAACAGACAGCTGCATGTTATTTATGTTATTATCTGTGTGTGTGTGTGTGTGTGTGTATGTGTGTGTGTGTGTCTGTTTTAAGAACAGGGGAAAAACTATTTTGCGCCTGTTTAATTTACAGATAACTGTCAGTTTTATGATTGTCTGTGTCTTTCTCCATACCACATAGGAAAAAGGATGTTTCTGTATCACTAGTGACTGTGAGTGTCTAACAGTGTACTATATGTATAACATGGTTGTGTGCATGTATGTGTATGACCTTGTTTTCTATGAATCAAGGTTATGACCAGCAGGTAGAGATCATCATGATGGAGATAACATGCATCTATCACTCTGCTGCTCGGCCTTTATTGAAGTGCTGACAGCAGATCTTTGACCTCCGGGCTGAACTCTGTGGGATAATCGCTGCAGTGGCAATGAGCTCAGGTGAAGGAGAGGGCCCTGTCACCTTGTGTGTGTGTGTGTGTGAGTGCAGCAAATCAAGATAAAATTAAATTGTACAGTGTCGGTGATGTTGACGATGCACGAATGTTGGTCCTTTTCATTATGATCTTTAAATGTTTTAACATTACTGCATAGTTCATTGTGTTTTATTTAGAGATAAATGTTATGTGAAAATGCCATAATACCAAAATTACACATTAAACTGCATATTGACTAAAAACCTTATCTTTATCTACTTAAACAAGTTTTATTATTTGTTGATTATTTTGATAGACGTGTTTCTTTTGAAAAAACATAATTTCTGAAAAGAACAGAGAATGTAATAAAAACACACTGTGAAACCTGATCTGTTTTTAAGCTGATGTGCTTCAAAGGAGCGTTTTTTGCTATTGCTGCATATCCAACATTAACATTTACAGTTATTTACTCACCAGTCTAATAGAAACGTTGCAAGTTGAGCATCAAACTTCATCGTCACTTTACTCATAAAGAGCTGTGTCCAGTGGTGGAGAGCAATGGCAATGTGATTGTGTTTTGCTTCCATTTTGTTTTCCTTGTTTTCCTCTTCTCGAGGAGATGTTACACTGAAATCTGGCGCAAACAGCACAATTTTCCTTTTACTAAGGTTACCTTTTTAACATTTAATTTGACATTTCTAATTATTTTTAAGGCTGTATGAAGTCGAATACTCATCAATGACAGAAACAGAAAATAAACAATGAAACAAGTCTCAGAGACAGCTAGATTGTCCATGCGGTGTGCTGTCATTAAATCTGTTGTTGTGTTGTAATTGCTTTGTTCATCAGATGTGGTATGCAATCCGTGCAGGATTACATTTAAGGGGCTATATGTAAGTTTTCTCTGCTGCCGAACATAGTTTCTTGCTGGGAGTGGGGTGGTGGTGATGGTCCCTTACTGTGAGCTTTAGCTATAAAACTAGAGGTTATAATATGCCCTCTGAGCAGTGCTGCCTCTTCAGGCCAGAATGGACAGTGACTCGCTATCAGAAAGTGATAAGATGGGCTGGCTGGACTGGAGGTAGCTGGCTAGCATGCTAATTTCAGTATAGGAAAAGAAGTGACAGAAATAGAAGTAAAGCAATAGGTAATATTGGTGTCACTTTCCACTGCTGGACACAGCTCTTAGTGAATAAAGGAATTAAGTTTGACCCTGAACTCACTGTCTTTCTTCTAGAGTGGTAAGAAAACAGCCGGCTATAACATTGGCTATGTAGCGACAGCAAAGCCTACATATATCTCTTTTAACCTCTTGCTGGACCTGGTGCCTGGAGGCTCAGTGAGCCAGTGTCTGCAGCAGTACCTGAAAGTCGCTAAGTGTCAAATTTTGTGGGATTTCCTGCTCAAAACATCCTCCATCTGTAGAAATTTAGATTCACCCGATCCTTCAACCTGGAGAAGGTCGACAGCCTTATCTTTTAGTTAAGGGAGCTGGTGGTGAATCCTAAATCCAGCATCGCCGAGCTGGTGTGGATGAGATACAGTGTACATATTGCTGTTTTATCAGCAGATACAGAAATCAGCCTGTCAAACATACAGGATCTGCAGTGAAATGAAATGTAAATGAATTGCTATTCTCCGGTGCTCATCGACATCCATTTAGGCTTCACAGCTCACTCTGGTAAGTGTTTGACAGCCACACATGTTGAATAAAAGTCATACCACAAGGTTTAAGAAGACACTACCTCTATAGATGCACTATTAATAAGTGTGTTCTCTCCTCTTAGGCATGCACTTACATCTGTGACAGTGCTCACCAGAAACATAAATCTGGTGATATGACAGACCGTTGGCTCACATAATAAGGGCAACCGCATCAGTAAGACAACTGCTGCATCTGTCTGTCACGAGCAGCAATAAATGGCATACCTTCCTTCTCAGCTGTGAAAGTGAGTGGGTTAGATGGACCTGAACGACCAGCAGATCAATCAGCAGCTCCAGTATTTTGGTGATAGAAATGAATTGGTGTTTTACAACAACTCCAAAGCTGTGCTGCTATTTACATCATTTTATGTTGTAAATAAAATATTTTGTAAATTGACGAAGTGGGACCAATAACCCATATAAAGAGCAGTAGATGACTGTCGACATTAGTTCGCTTGAAGGGGATGTTGAAGTGAGCAGCACTCTAGGCAGGAGCAAAAATGTCATGAGGCAAGGTGTCAAAACTGCGTGAAATGGGCTAAACTGACAAATACATTTCTCCTCTCTACCGCTCTGTGCACATTTATGATTAAATGTACCATTTCTATCTAACGGTAGGTAATATGGCCTATTGGATACATATCAGACTAAGTATTGATTACATGAACACCACAGTGATAAAAGTGATCTACACTACAATCAGTGTGAAGGACTTGTGTGTGTGGTAGTTTTGTTCACAGGACACTCTCACTGACTGAGTCATGCATTTGGTTTGTTAGTGGAGACCAGAGTGAGCTGAAGGTGGGCGGGAACTGCAGAGTGGCTGCCCTTTTGCCCTTTACCATTTGCACAGCACATTTAATTATTTTTGATAGTCACACATGACCTTTAAAACCCCACTTGCTTTAATATAAATTGTTAAAGGATTTGAATTGTATACTGTAAACTCAGTAGAGCTTTCCTAGTCCCCTGAGGGCCTGTTGAAAAAAAAAAAATACATGACTCTACTCACCTTCAAAATAAGATTCCCTTAAAGACAGATTTTACCCAATTTACTAAAAATAATCATAAGTTCAGCTCCCATTGAGAGTAGAACAGAGATGCACTATTTTCATCTTATGAGCTTTTATTATTATTATTATATGCACAGCTAAAGAAAAAAAAAATAGGTTAAGAAGGTGGAGGAACATAACTAACTACATTTACTCAAGTTCTGTGCTTGACGATTACAGATTCTAGATTAAATTATGTGGTAATAATGAAGAAACTTGGTTTCCCTTCACAACAACTTCTAGACTAATATTATTTGTATTTTTAGGTTATTGATTTCCATAACTCATACCTGCATTTCCAAAGTAAGACATTCCCTTTCCCTCCACTTCTTCAAACACCTTCTTGGATTGACTGCCTTCCTCCACAGGACATAGTCTGAGATAATGCATTTGGGCAGTACTGTAGGAACATCAAGCCATAAATAGAACGATAACTCCATAATGCACGCATTAATATTACAAGAGGTGTCACTGATATAGCAGTAAATCTGAGGACAAAATGTTTACAGCCCACCATTTTTGGAAATACTAATTGCACCTGGAAATCCCAAAGGTCCATTATTTATGAATGAGACTCCAGTGAGTGTCCTGTTTTTACTTTGCCACATATTTCTTGTTAAAGCCTGAATTGCCTTTACAATGGCAACATATGTGATCTGTGTGATGTAAAGATGGGAAAACCAAATGCAGAGATACAAAAAGCATGTAAAGCCCATACAAGCATGGCATTTAAATGCAATATTTAAAAAGTCAGTTTTCATCAGCTCACACTCTAGAGAGCTCTAATAATTATATAACATGATGGCACAGATCAGTTCACTGTTGATAATCTGACTGAAAAGATGCACACACACACAAATCCAGTAGAAAAGAGGATCATATAGTTTATTCAACAGGCAGGAGCTCAGACTCTACTAAATTCACCAATAAACTGAAAATTAGAACACTTCACCTGCATGCACCCTACTGTACATAGTCATTGTATAGTCATAATATTTTTTGAATATATATAAGACCATCATAATCATATTATTAGAAACATCACTCATGGAACATTAAAAGATGTATGCCCATGTTGAGTGATAATCAATGTTAATGAAAAATTCTGGGGGACAAATTAGCACTTTAGAAATTTTTACAAGACACACAGTCAATAAACTGGGTTTATTGTTCCGTAATTAGTTATGTATAAAGCAGCTTCAGGCTACTTGAACAAAAATTAAGTGTACTCCATGGAAATGTCTTTGTCCATGTCTTTTTCAGCATATTTGGAGAAGCCAACATTTGATCCACCAAAAAAGAAAAAAGTAACAACACCCCTGCATTTATCACACCTTCACTCCTTCAGATCCATTAATGTAGAGTCAGGTTTTCCAGATTAGGTGCCAATGATTGAGTCTAGGACTGTCTATCCTGAAAAATCCAGCCCAAAAGCAGACTCTTTGGTGCAAGAAGAAGTCTCCAAGAATCCCAAAATGTCATTACTGGATCTGCAAGTAACTCTAGCAAATGCTGGTGCCAAAGTGCACATGTCTACCATCACAGAGAGACTGAACAAATTTGACCTGTATGGGAGGTGTATCAGGAAAGAGCCTCTGCTGTCCAAAAAGAACATTGTTGAGAGACTGCAGTTTGCCAGTCAACTTATTGGCAAAGAGCAGGCCTTTTGGAATAATGTTCTCTTGACAGACAAAACAAAGATAGAGTTGTTTGGCCACAGTAACAGTAAATATGTTTGGCCCAGACCAAAGACAGCTTTTCTCGAGAAGAACCTCATACTCATTGTGAGGCATGGTGATGGAAAAGTTATCGATTGGGGTTGCCTTGCTGCCTCAGGGTCTGGGCAGCTTACAGTCATTGATTCAACTATGAATTCGGTATCATATCAAAGAATGCTTGGAGATAATGTGAGGAAAGCTGTCTGAAAGCTGTAGTTGAACTGAAGACAACCTTTCAGCTGGATGATGATACTGAGCACACTAGAAAATCCACAAAGGAATGGCTTAAAAAGAAGAAACGGAGGGTTATGGAATGGCCTGGTCAACAGAACATACAAGAAAACCTGCAAACATCTTGCAACTGCAGGAATTTTGCATGGAAGCATGATCAAAAATTTCAGCAAGTCAATGTCAGAGACTGGATGATAATGCAAAACTGCTACAAGATGTTAAAGGGGACAATACTAGCTTCTGTGGCTGACAATGTCCACAGACGAATATTGAATCTGTTGAAATCTTTGTTGAATAAATGATTGAAAAGGCTAATTTTCCTTATGGTTTTGTTCAAGTGTAACCTTTATCTGTAGGCACAGAGAAGATCCAATATTTGCTTCAAATATGTTGACAAAGTCAACATGTGATGTTCATTTTTTTTAACATGACTGTATGTATTTCTATATTCAAGATATAATTTGACTTTCAAACTAATTCACAGATCCACTCTCAACCAGTCATAAATCTTCATCCTTCCAAAAATACAAGATGGCTACAGACAAGTTCATGATGTATAGTTCCAAAGAAAAGGGCTATTTGATGACAAAATAAAGCGATGAAAACATTAAAAATAAATCCATCCATCCATTATCTGTACCGCTTATCCTTACAGGGTGGGGGGGCAATCCCTGCTGACATTGGACGAGGGTGGGTACACCCTGGACAGGTCGCTAGTCTATCACAGGGTTGGCATATAGAGAAACAACCAGACATGCTCACATTCACACCTATGGGAAATTTAGAGTAACCATTTAACCTAATGTGCATGTCTTTTGACTGTGGGAGGAAGCTGGAGGGAACCCATGTGGGAACAAGGAGAACATCCAAACTCCACACAGAAAGGCCCCCGGTTGGTTTACATACCCAGACCCTTCTCGCTGTGAGGCGACATTGCATAAAAATAAATTATAAATAAATATTGGATCTTTTTTGGTGGAGGACAAGACATCATTCATCTTCTTTGTTGGTGCTCATGTCTATTTCTCCAAACTATAATGATAGTATCGATAACATAAACATCAAACACCATTGTTATTTTTATGTCATTTCTTTGATTTGTCGCAGTCAAGCCCCAAATTATGTGACATACGCCTTTAAAAGAGGCCCCGCCCCTTTTCCCATACACATGCGTGGTGTCGTTCTGAGTCATGTGACCATTGGTTCAGGTTCCTGTTAGCAGCAGCTGGCCGGTGAGTTTCTATTCACTGTTTTCAGGCTGTTTGTGTTTCTACAACCGACAGGCAGCTCCACAGACTGTGCACAGGGACATTGACATCACTCTGAAATAATTTAATGAACAAGAAGTGTCCGTGAATTCAGCCACGGCGGGTTTTAGGAGACACAACTCGGCCTTCGGCACGGCGCTGCTGGAAGTACCCAATTCAGCTCCAGCTGGAGATAAACTTTCATTTTATAACATTTTTAGTTTTTCCACAAACATGTATACTTTTCAGTGTAATTTACAGCCCATAACACATAGCTACTTAAAGGCTGTTTACCTTACCACAGCTGTAAAGTTGTATTCATATACTTATATACTGTGTTATTTACATCACATAAATAGTTCTGTGTCAGATGTGAGCAGTCTGACACAGTGTGCAGGAGATAGATGATCAAACTGGATTTGTGCACACCCAATGTCCAGTTTGCGAGGAAACAGCCCAGCTCTAAATGTTGTCACCATTTCTTATTTCAACCATCCCAAGTTTTTTGTGGCAAAACTTTATAGACATAAGACAGTAATTCAGTGGATGACGATTCAGTACTTGCACTGTCCTTCGAGATTATGACAAAACTGTCATATGGTGTGAATAAATTTAATTAGATGAAAACCTGTCACAACATGAGATTTCATTACTTTGGAAAATTGCAGTGTTTTGTTTGTCTGAAAGACTGAAAGTGCTCGTAAAGGGATAAACATGGGTTTAGATTTTAATTAAGGCAGCAAACCAACGACTGCCTCCATTATCAATTGACATATGAAATTTGTTTTTTGATTAATTTCTTTGTTCTTTACTGCCAGGGATGTAGCTAATTCTAAGTTGATTTTCATTTGTGAGTCAACTTTTACTTAAGGGTTGTATTTATTGAGGTGCAGCCCAGTTTTAAAAGATTTCTTAATCTTCCAGCACATCTGTGATTATATATGCAGATGTAATTAATTATCACTCAATTTAAAACTGATTTCAACTCTTCTCACTGTATTTAATTATCTCTTTGGGTCTCTTTTCTGGTTAAAACTAACATTTTCTTGCTAGTTTATATCAACAACAGCTGAACTGTTTACAGACATCACAGAGCAGATCCCTTTCATACACAGCAGCAGTGCTTATCAGAGTGATTTATGATGGGTCGTTGATGAATGTGCTGTCGTTACTTATATGCCATATATTTCAATTCATCACTGAGTCACTCCAGACTAATCAAGAAATAACCCAGAAATATGTTCTCCTGCCCAGTGCAGTCATCTAAATCATGTGCACATGAGCAGAGACTTAGCTCTGGGCCTAATATGATTCTGACTGTAAATTATTTTTATGTCATGAATTAGAAATTGCTCAATAATTACACAAATTGTTCAAAATGATTACCTCGATGAGGTTTTATAAGGCTAAATAAAATGTCTTAAGACCATGCTCTTGTGTCTAGTCCAACATACTGTTGTGATCGAATGTAATGTCAAAAACATATTGGCACAAAGCTGAAAACTGGGCTGTTTTCTCAGCTCATGTCATGAACAGCTGACAATGTGGAGATACATGGTTTTCACAGTACAGGAACAAAATATTTAAGATAACTTGGATCCTCATGTAGTCATCATATCAAAATGTTGATACAATATGTGAGTGTTGAGCAAATTTAGAAGTGACTGTGTGTTTTAATAGTGATGTAGAAAGCCTGTGGATGAAGCCCTGGCCTCGTGAGGTAATCACCGCAGTATTTACAGTCTGTCCTGTCGCCTCAGGGCACCACATCACAATGAGTTGACATAAGTAATTCAACACCACTCATGCATGTAGGGAAAGTAAAGGGTTGCAGAGCTGAGCCTTGGTATAATTCACTGTGAAATGTAGTGTCTGCAGATTTTTTTCCCCTTAAAGATTGAGTCTATACTATGCCATATGCCGTGAGCAGCTCAAATAAACACTAAACAGAAAGTGGAATTTTTTAACTTCACTCAGTGTATGTTTAATTCCTCATGTTGGTCTACAACAGGTGTGGAGGATGAGCTCAGGCAATGGGACCAGGAGGAAAGTCCGCAAGCTGCAGCATTTCAACAGCATGGTGGCATCTGACCCTGAAACACTGGCTGAGGTTCAAGGTCTGTTTAGTAAAGTTAGAATCTATGTGAAACCATCCGACGGGGGGTGGTGTATCCCTGATCCAAATGTGGCTCTCAAACACCAAGCGGAGGAGCACCCCCGGCTGCAGGCCTTTAAGGTCTCACTGAACGCTGTAAAGAACCAGCTCAGTGACAAGAACGTCCAGGTCTGGCATCAGCACACCAACTCCACCAATCGAGCCGGGAAGGTGATTACTGCTGTACGCTCTGCTGCCAACCCGGAGATCTGCACTCAGGCCTGGTGCAAGTTCTATGAGATCCTGGGAACCTTTAATCTTCTTCCAGATGAGGCTCTTCAAAGTGGAGAGCTGAACACGGTCCACCTGTGTGAAGCTCCAGGGGCCTTTATAACCGCTCTGAACCACTACATCAAAACCAGCGGGTCCACGCGCTACTGTGACTGGAGTTGGGCCGCCAACACTCTCAACCCATACCACGAGGCTAATGGGGGGAGCACGACCATCGCAGATGATCGGTTAATTGCTAACACGCTGCCCTGGTGGTTCTTTGGCTCAGATAACACAGGCAACATCATGATCCAGAAACACTTGCTGGAGCTGCAGGTGTTTGTTTCTAACATGCGTAGAGTTGATATGGTGACAGCGGATGGTAGTTTTGACTGCCAGGAGAACCCGGATGAGCAGGAGGCGCTGGTGGCGTCACTGCATTACTGTGAGGTCACAGCTGCACTGCTGCTCCTGAGCCCCGGTGGCTCCTTTGTGCTGAAAATGTTCACCATGTATGAACACTCCTCCGTCTGCTTACTCTTCCTGCTGAACTGCTGTTTCCAGTCCGTCAACGTCTTTAAACCCGCCACCAGCAAGGCGGGCAACTCTGAGGTTTATGTTGTGTGTCTGAACTATGACGGCAAGGAGGCTGTGAGACCTTTGCTCTCAAAACTCATTCGTAATTACGGACCAAATCTGGCTGACCAAGAGGCACTTTTCCCCAATGCACATATCCCAGAGTCGTTTCTGAAACAGCATGAAGACGTGTGCTCTTACTTCCACACGCTGCAGGTGGCCACGATCACAGAAAACCTGCAACTGTTTGAAGGCATGAGCACAGAGCAGAGGCAGCAGCTTGACCACATCAGGGACTGTGTGGCTCATGAATACCTGCAGCGATTCCAGGTAGGATGTGTGTCATAGTTCAACCCTGACCTCTAAAACAACAACAGTTGACAGCCGATTTCACCTAAAGGTCAATTTAGTATCTGATGGACAGTAGCTTCAGAAAGTATTCAACCCTCTCTTCTTTTGGCATCTTCAAGGGCTTCACGTCAATATATTAGTTCTTCCCATCAGGACTTTTTAGAAAATAAACTTTATCTTCAGCATTTCTGCACTTCATTAAAATGGTTTTGCCAACAATCTGTAATTGTTTGCAGTTGTGGATTAACAGTGGATTAGGGTTTTTTTGATGACTTGTTTAATCTGTAAAGTGAGAAGTCTATCAGAGTATAACTGATGCCGTATTTGCTTGTTTAGTTTTATGTAGAAAAAAACCCCCAACAAAAACCTTAGTTTGTAATGATCTGGAAGCTGTAACTGGTCAGTGTTTATTTTTGCCTGCTGAATGACTTCATTCCTAAATCGACCAGTCGAACCATTAATCTTTACAAAATACAAAATCTATAATTCTTTCTTCCTTGGTGAGGTGAGTTGCAGATAATTTCCAAAGCAGAAACTGTCTTGCTGTAACTCTTCTTAGTTTCTAGGATTCCAGGCATTATATGTTCTGGCATGCAGTTTTTTGTGCTCACATACAGATAAATCCAACATTAGCCACAGGTTTCATTGCAGCTGATAATGAACACTTTCAACAACTATAAGTTTGCACTTGATCAAGTTTCTCTCTGTGTGTAGGTGAGCTTCCTTCCACGGAGCCGATGGATCTCCCGTAACTTGGTGAGTCCTGTCTGCTGCAGCGTCTCAGCGGGCCGACCCCTGGGACAGAAGAAGCAAACAGGCTCCTTTAATGAGCGGAGGGAGCTGCAGACCCTGACCTGGAGGGAGCGCATCGAGAGGGGTTACCATGCCACCTGGATACAAAGACACTGCACTGAGGCCAAAGGGGCAGGCTGCGTGCTGGAAGGCCCCCTGTCCGAATGTCATGTGGAGTCATGGTATGTTATTGTTGGGGCTGCACTACCCGCCCTCAGAAACTCTCCGTTCTGTGAAGGAGGACTTTTAAACCACCTCAATGAAGCCCTGATGGACACAGTAGTAGACTGGACATGTGTGCCTCCCTGTGACTCTTGCCATGTGGTTTGCACAGCCTCTATTTTGTCCAGTGTTGCAGGTATTTGTGTCTTCAAAGGCGACAGTTATGGGAACAAAAAGAAGAGCCAGTGTCTGGTGTTTGGCAGCTGCTCAGTGTGGGGTCCCTGTGAGAGCCAAATTGGGAATTTAGTCTTAACATTTTCTGCAGAGCCTTCCCTCCCTCAACGAGGCTGCATTGCACTGCACGACGGGGAGCCGCTGTACCAGCAGCAGCTCTTGGGTTGTGTTGTGTTTTCCCTGCAGACCCTGAACTCTGGGGATGCAATGGTGCTGCCTGTTATTTCTGCTCTAACACGTGTCACAGCAGCAGTTGTGTTTTGCCTGCATGTGTGTTTTCGCTCAGTCACATTCAGGTGTCCGCCCCCCTCTGGTGTAGTTGGGACAGTGCTTGTGTGTGTTGGCTTCTGCTCTGAGGCTGCAGCCCGCATACTCCCTGTTCTTACCGATGTCCATAACTGCATGAGTCAGCTGTTGAGAGAGGAGGGTAAGAGTCAGTCCTCTAGCTCGGACAGACAGGTGCTGCAGTTTGTTCCCATGGAGGAACTGCTCAGCGGAGGGCTGACTGAGTTCCTGTGGACCATGAACTCTGAAATCATCCAACAGAAGCTGCATCTGCTCATGCAATCATAGAGCAGGTTATTGAGCTGTGACTCTCATATACACGCAGGACCAGTGTCATTATGTCACAGTCTGTTTTTATTCTTGTTGACACAACAGACTGTGCAACTGCATACTTCCAGCAGTTAGTCAATGAATCTTTATTGACTGATATTAAAAAAGCAATCCACTGATGAACACTGCACTCTTTTAACAATGTTACACTCTTGATGGGGAAAAAAAGGAACAACATTTATGGAGCAGCAGCAACGATATCAGTATTTTTATTTGACATTATCTTTTTTTGTAAAAACCATGTGCCTATATTACCCATAATGTATCCTGCTGAGAGTGATCTGAGCTTCAAGGGTGTTATGCTAGTAGCAGTTATTGTAGCATCAAGCAGAGATGAGCAGCAGGCTACAGAGGCCTCAAGTAAGATCACTTGAGATAGGTTTATCAGACTTCATACAGCTCCCTCTGGAAACACAAAGGATTCTGTATAACGTCTGTATAACTTTCACACATGCAGTTCTACTCCCCTTTAAGTCTAATGATGACGAGCCCAGCAGGGATGGTCTAACTGTGTTTTCAGTGCTTTATGTTTATTAGGGACATTTTTTTCTCCAGTTTGTGTTGAATCAAAACAAGAGTTGATATTGGCGTTGCTGTTTTCTCACTGACCTGGGTGATAGGTTGGACGTGGCTCACTGCTCTGGGTCAAACATAACTGTATGATCAAAGCAATGTGATGCAAATTCAGAAAGCAGTGTTTGTGTGTGGCAAGATTAACACTTCAATGGATGGATTCAAATGTCTCATGCGTGGTTCATTTACAGTTATTTATCCTGAGAAATCTTAGATTTGATGTAAAAAAAATGGCCTGTTGAGTACACATCCTAATCACATACAAAATCATTCAAACAATCAGCAAAATGATTACACATGGAATTTTGCTAGTAATGATATTTCAGAGTTGAAAAAGTAACAAAAAACCCAATAACAGTATGCTCATTTAAGTATACTATTGTTTATTAAAGAATTTGGCCTAAGATATGTATTGAGCAGGACATTTTGGAATATATATATACATATATATATATATATATATATATATATATATGTTCAGTCTTAACTTCCTCAGTTAGGTCTCAACTTTGTGATTTGACTTCCAAAGCATTTTAGTTTTGACAAAATGTAACTGTGCAACAGATACAAGAATCGACGACCTGCAGGCGAGAACATCACTGTCTGGTGATAAAAACTGGCAATGCATGCAAATGCTTATTACTTTCAGTACTAGATCAGCAGATCTCATCCGTGACTAAATTCACTGAGGAATTTTGGGAGGTTGAATAAACAGTCCTACCCTCAGCACCAAACCTCCTGTCAGTCACAGATGGTTTGTGTTGAAATCCACGTCGCACAGAGCCTGGAGTTTACCCTGAAGTGCCTGTTGTCTTTAACAACACATTATTTCATCCCAGGATGTTGAGGATCTTTTTTATCTTTTAGCCATCATGCAGCTTGTAGCCAGCTTCCTGTTTGCCAATTAATTCCTCTCAGCTCTGTCCAGTGAGAAAATGTTTCTATCCTTATATAAAAGGACAGTCTGTGCAATAAAGCCTTTTATACTGCATGGTCTACACAACTACAGAGCTGTAGAAATATACATATTAGCGTCAACTGAAAAACATGCTGTATTTGTTTATTTTTAGTTTTTTAATTTTGGTTTCTGGTTTAATATCAATATAATGTTACTGGAGAGTTTATTTTCATACAAAAATAATAAAAATTTACTCTGACATTGATATGAAGTCAAAGTTTATTGAAAGCTAAAATGTGACAACATCTTCTAACCCTGTGGAAGTGAGGAAATCAGCACATTAGTTGGTATTGTAGCAAGCCTGGTGTCCCCACTGAAACTCTTTGATTGCTTGATTGAAAAGATTAAATTGCCTCCCCTGGAATAAAAACAACTTGCGGGAGAGAAAAAAAAAAGGTTTGATTTAGTTTTTGGCTGATTTCTGATTCATAATATTCACGTACGAGAAAACAGTTTGATTACACTTTGTCATTTATTATTTTTGTTTCTCATGATAAAAAAATATCTACAGATACTGTTTCAGAAACAAAAGTCAAAGAGGTGCTAAGGCTCATTATACACCAGAAAACAAAAGAAAATGGGAAAAAAAGGAAATGGAGACTTCTTTGTTATTCTGAGCAGATGACGTTCTCCTGCAGGAGAAGACATTTATTGATCCAGATCTACTTTCAAACTATTCCTAGATTGTTACCACTGGTGGGGCAAAAATGTAGCTTTTGTCCTGAGGTACTGAGACTCAGTTTAACCTGCTCAGCTCCATGTTGTCAGGTTTCACAGAGCTTTTATTAGCCTACACCAGTGGCTCCCAAATTGAGTGTGAATGCTCTGTATGTGCATGCATATGGATGTACAAGTGTGAGAATTCAGGTGCATAATAAGAGTCATCTCAGCTATTTTTAAGGGTTCTACTCGGTTTAACAGATTTTAGTATATTTTGTTTCACGGTTAACTTGATACTGTGGTAACAAATGTGGAGACTGTATGGTGGGACAACGGATAGACACTATGCTGTACTCTGAGGTTTGCTAACGTACACGTGGTGTGGTAATCATTCAGTTTGACTTTGAATTGAGCCTCTAGTGGAGCACTTGCCAGGGATTATGACACAAGAACTATATTCTGTGTAACTGATAACTGTCATATTACTGTTTCATTTTGCTTAGCCCGGTTTCCACCACAATCATATCTCAGTTGCTTTAATTTGTGTAATGCAGGCATGGGTGGGTATGTTATGTAGACTTGCATCAACATCAGTGAATACAGAGCAGAAATAATTTGTGGATGCATCAATCACGCAGCGTATCCTGCACAATATTTTCACCTTCATTACCTGTTCATTAAGAACTAACCACCTGTTGGATGAGGTTAAGGTGGAAATCATCCTGCCTGCAGTATGTTCACTTCAGATGTCACAGACAACAATAAAGCTAACCAGGAAATCATATAAACCACAACAAAAATAAAAGCAAATAAAAATCTACTTCCCCTAAAACTGAAACATAATAAGTTGTTATGTACCCTAGGGTCATTCACATAAAGGTGTCATAACATAAACTGGGTTTGCAAACCAGAAACATCTAATTTTTGTAATTATTACAAAAATGAATGCAAATGAATGAATGATTAATATTAACGATTCTCCAACAAACTGTGCTTTAATACTTTTATCAACAGCAAATACTGATGTTTTACCTTTTTGTAGTTTACATGTCTTGGTTTTAAGGTATGATTGCAACGTTTTTCTATTTTCTGTCAAAATATTAAAATAGAATCTGAACCATGATACTAACTCTCACTTTAGTAGGTCAAAAAAGAAATATATCTCCAATCTGTTTATTTCTGCTTGTTTTCAGCTTGTTTTTTGACCTTTCGGCCATTCTTAATATAGGTTAGTATTTTGGGTCAACCTGAAAAAACACTCCTCACCAAAGGTTACTTATAAGGTTTCATTTTGTCATATTAATACCTCCCTGTCTGCTCTTGTGATATTGTGGATTACAGATGAAAACTGGATTAGAGAGCAAATCAGCAACTCATATTCTACTAATATGTCCCCCTGTTTGTCTGCCTCCAGCCACGCCATCGCCCACACAAACAATTCAAATCAGACAGATTAATATTAATCACACAGATGAATGCATAGTCAAGATTGAGAAAACTTCCACATTCTATACATGAAAAACACAGGGAGAAAACAAATAAATATTGAGTACAGTGAGACTCTTTAAAATGTCAGTTCAGTGTGAGACGGAGTGAGTGTGTGTGGTTGAGTCAAGTGATTGGGTTGTATTATGTAGCGGGAATGTAATCCTTCCTCAGTGCAATATTCTTCTGTCTCCACTCTGGCCTTTCCAAATATGTACACACACACACCAGCAAGGCAATACGTGTGTCTCTGCATCTGATACTGAATACAGTCTAATCTGTGTGGATGAAGTGATCGAATGGTGAACTTGTGAACTCTGTTTTAATTTATTTAATCTAATTTTTTATCATTACAGCCTTTTTCATTCGATAAATATATATATGTGTTCACACATATGACTACATGTGATGATAAAATGTGAATAGGTCAGGCTGTATCCATTGATATTAGAGACCTTATTAATGCAGGTCAGATAGTAAATATGGTGAAAAGAGGGCCAATAATGAATCAAATGCATATCAACAGTAGTCGGCCTTTAGCCAAGCAGTGAATTAAAGGACAAACAAACATTATACATTATAACAAGTTATAATACTGTCTATATAAATGTGAAAATGCAGTAAAGCTCAACATTAGCAGTGTTTTTGGCTTATATAAATGTTATGTTGGCCCCTTGACTCTCTTAGTATTTTTGTGTGCACATCACTGTTGAATGGAGACTCACTGCTTGCCCTGCTGTCTACATAGAAAAGATGTTGACACACCAGGTGAAGTGAAACTCTCATTATGCAGCAAAAACAAGGCAGCAGGCATAAACTTGTGGGAGAGTGGTGTTCCCTGCAGAGCAAGATGTGTTCATCAGAGGAATTCAGCTTCGTCAGTCATGTGTCTCTGATCTCATTTTAAGAGAAGCTATCTTACTTGTTAACAGCAATCTCTAATGTGTGAGAAAAATAAAGTAGGTTGCAGTACAGCAGTCCTCAGAACATCCACAGCACAACAAAATGACCAGTAAACTTAATGTTCTCTTGACCCTGTCAGGGATATACAGTAAGTATATCTATACTAATAGTTACACTTGCAGTTACACTCAAGTCTGAGCCAAGTCTGAAGTCCTCCTCACCTCTCACCTCTCACCTCTCAAGGGAATAATGTCTTGGTGTATTCACTGAGTGATATCAATCTTCTCATGCTCTCAGTGAGAAAGTGAAGCATAGTCAAATGAGTTAAACTTCTGAGTTAAAACTACAAACACTCACACTTGTCTATTTGACAAAACTGTTCCATCCAACTACCTGCATACATACCTGCAGTTTAAAACAGAGTAGTTTCTCTTCAGAGATTGAGACTCTGGAACTAGCTGTAGAGCCAGGAAAACTGTGAGGTATTCATCCTCCTACTCCTTCTGCTGGGCAGTTTCTCTCCAGAGGTCCTGACTGACCTCCTCCTCAGCCTTAAACTTGGCGACAAGTTCTTTCAGTCTTTCTTTAGGCGCCTTCAACCCCTGACTCGACTGTATATGGGTGTCTTTTTGTTGCTGAAACTGCAAACTCAGCTCCAGTCTCCAGGTGTGCCCCTTCTGTTGCTTTGTGGTGAGATGCCTGTTTTGACAGACTTGTTCTCTTTTGTCTCTGTCTCCAGCCTGGTAGAAAGCTCACTGACCTGCACCCATGCACCCTCTGCACCCTGGAGGTGAGCCTTTAAAACCTTGACCTGGGCTCACATAGACCTGTTTGTAGACGTGCAGTCCTTCAGCTGCTTGGCCCACTTGTCAGAGCCTGTGGCTGATAGATTCAGTTTCAAGGTCGTCGTTGTCTGTTGAAACATTTCGGTCTTTCAGCTCTGGTTCAGTTCTGGTAATCACAAAACATCAACAATCAGAACACAGGATTAAACCTGCTATCAATCTCCAAATGATTGAAAGGTCCGATACTGTTCATAGCTCAATTACCTTTCTATGAGGCCCCAGGACAAAAATGTGCTGATGTCTTGTGCACGAGTGTTTCATTATTTCTCCAAACACTCTTAAACAAACCAGTTGGGGAGACTGAGGACGTTTAAACGAGGGATGTTTGCAACATGTCTTATTCCACCAATCAGAAACATACTAGAGTGATGACACTCGTACTGCACATGCTCAGTTAGACCCTCCTCACACCAGGGAGACAGAAGACACATATAACATCTGCTGCTGCATTTACTGAAAAAAAAAAAAATGTTTTGGAGGGTTAGGGTTTGTCTTACTGTCCTGACCTTTTGTATGACTTAATCAAAACGTACTTAGATTGAATCATACTATAATATTATTTTAAGAAAATGCATATTTTTTAAAATACTATGCTTAATGAGATAAAAAGCAAACATTATTTAGTGAGATTGAATGTATTTTCAATATTTGGCAACTGGCACTGATCTGTGGTGCAACATCTTAATTCTTCCATACAAATAAATATTGTGATATGTTGAATGTAATCATCTTTAAATAGTATGGGTAATTAGCAGACAGTTGTAAGTTTAACATGTAACAGTTTGGTAGGTCTAGTCCAAATAGTCTCCGAGTAACTGAGAGAAATGCAAATAGTGTTGCAACCATCCCCAGTCTTCCCCTCCTCCAGAGCTGTAATGATTAGCTGAATGATCGATAAGTCTACTGAAGGAAAATGAACTGGCAGCAATTTTGATATTTGGTTAAGCCTTTGAGTAAAAAAAAAAGCCAAAAATTCACCAGTACCAGCCTCTGTAATGTAAATACTTGTGGTCATGATGTATGTTTTCCCAACATCTTTGGGTTTTTGACTGTAATGCTTCAGTACCTTTCAATATGTTTTCTGTGTTATTTGATAATTTGTTAACAAGCTCAATATAAACCAAAAAAGTAAGCGTTTTAAAACTAATTAGATCACTTTAGTGGTTCAAAATTCTTAAATGATGATCTTGTTTCTTTTTCTGGAGTCATTAAAACATCGCAACAGACAGGTAAACACATGTAAAGCTTTTAAGGGTTGGATGATTTTGAAAAAGTGAGTCTCTATATGGGATAAATGTTGAGGATGACAGTTATGTTTCAGCTCCAACAAGATGAGGAGCAGAGTAGAAATAAACACACCACTGAGCAATCACAGTGAACATCTGCTCTCTGTCACAGCGACACTGCAGCGATGCAAACAAGAAGCGCTCTCTCCTCATGCAGCTGTTGTCTGACAACAAACCCTATTTGTCCCGCTCGAGACGAAAGATGGATCATCTAAAAACACAGAGAGGAGAGATCAATCTCTGAATTAGAAAAAGAGATATGAGCCATGTCACATCACATCTGGCTTGGTAGACACAAACAATACTCTTACATTTTAAACAGGGATATGAGCTAATATGAAAAAAAAAACACATTTTAATTTGTGTTAACAGCCCTGGAGAGCAGCTCGTGAAGTGACTGTCATGACTGAGGGCTTTTAAAATCCAAAGCAAAGCTCTCTGAGGTCTGCCAAACAGTTACTGATCGTGATGAAGCCCAGCTATTTTCTGCAGTATTAGTGGAAATGTGATAATGGAAAGTGACTAAGAAGACAAAGATTAGAAAAAAAAATAGAACTGTGAAGATGTAATCCAGCCAAACTATGATGAGTTTGGCAGTATTACACTGGATTATTGGATTACAAATAAGTCACCCCGAGAGATAAATCATTCCTACTTAGAAACTGTGACTGCTGCAGATAGTGTCTGAAGTGAAAAAGTATATACTGTACTGTATTCTTGAATTAATCCTCGAGACCTTCCTAAAAGAGAATACAAATTTACAAAATCCACGAGAGGAGGGAATTAATTAATCCAACTTTCATTTGTATTATAGCAATGGTTTTGAGGTTGTAGATACAGCTTAGGAGTCTGTAGGGAAAAATTAAAAACTCAGCGAAAGAGAAAAGAGGGATTTGGTGTCACAAATCTTTCCATGTGGCAGGTGTTTTCCATTCATAAACAACAGCAACCAATTAACCTCTGACACTTGGCCAGAATTGGAGTGTCAATCTTTGTCGATTCTTGGAAATATTGCATTTTAGTTCCTGTTTTAATGGCTGCTTTTATGGATTGAGTATGTAAATCATGTGAGACAGTCTCAGATTTATTGCCAAAGCACAATGGTTTTTGGGGTTTGTCTTTTTAAAATGCTAATCAGGATCACTCTCTTCTATGGTGCTCCAACTCGCTGAGAGTTGTCTGTGCAGAGGAGCCGGCAGGAAACGCAGGTTATGAACTGTGACTTGCAACATGTCCTTTATATTGGATGGCACGTACAAAGCTGTATTTACACTGAAAAATCCCTTGAACAGTTAACCATAATATTCTCAAAAGGTGTTTGACATAATCACGTTCGTCGTAAGAATTTTGTACCGATGTCCTCTGAAATGAAAATATAATATACATATAAAACCTATTTTCTCTTCATAGCTAAATGATGGATATTATTCATTTTATTTCGTGTTTCTGTGCTGTATAATTTCCATATAATCAGTGGACAGGGACCTAATGGGTCAAACAGCCACCAGCTGGGTCAGTGTCATTAAATGGGAACCAATCAACCTAAATGGATTTTAAAATGGTTGTTTTTGATATTTTATAATGTAATATATTTACATGAGCTGCAGAAGTAATGTTAATAATACATTTTTAAATTTCTTTAAAGTTTTTCAGACCATTTGATATATGTCTGCCAGTTCAACTTGGATTTTTTTATTCTTTTGTTGAATTTCAAATTATATCGATGAACTTTAAAATTTAAAATATTATACAGATTTTATCATTTGCGGTTTATGATATTAAATGATAATTTACCTGAACTAAAGAACAATGTCCAAAACATTCACAGGTCCACAAAACACCATGAAAGTCTAATCTTACACACGTCTGATTCTCAACAAAATACATCCTCTACAATCATGGGTGGTAATTAAAACATATTGTGCTCCCCCTGTAGCCAATAACATGAGGTATTGTTGTTAAGTAATTTAGCAGTCACAGGTAAAGTTGAAAGCTCATAGTCATTTATTTTTACAGAAACCCCATAAACCTGATAAATCCAGCTTGGTGTTTTTATTGTTTTAGCCTTTCAGACTTCTCATAAAGTAGATTTCTCAAAAACATGTTCTGTTATATCATCTGACCCATTAGAGTTAGCGACCTAATGGGTTTTCAGCTACATTGCCACTGCAGATGTTTTTCCCATACTTTACAAAACTCCATAAAATGAGGAAAAGTGACCTTATATTATCCAGTGTTCTTGCTTGACAGAGCTATATGTTAAAGTTTTTGCAAAGCTATCCAAATTTATGTATCTAATATCTGAATATAAATTGTCACATTGTCACGTTGTCACAAAAAAAAAAAAATTGTGACTAAATACTGATTTCTATGGGGGCACCATTTTCAGCAATATGCCTACATATCAAAGTAAAGTATGTAATGAACTATGATAAAACATTTACAGTTGCAATATACAATAGATGTTGCTCTGATATTGCCTGGATATATAGAAATTCATATTAACACAAAATCTGTTGGGTCACAGAATACAATGTAAAAGCGCCAAATTGAATAACATAATCCATTGTAAAATTCACTCCAGACTGCCAAAGTGAGCAATTTCAGATTTTTGTTGAATTACACTGCTAGGGGCAGTGCAGTTGTTAGCACTGGCACCTCACAGCAAGAGGGCTCTGGGTTCAAACCCTGGGCCTGTGGCCTTTCTGTGTGGAGTTTGTATGTTCTCCTCATGTCTGTGTGGGTTTGGGTACTCTGGCTTCCTCCCACAGTCCAAAGACAGACATTAGGTTAACTGGTGACTCTAAATTGCCCGTAGTCATGAGTGTGAGCATGCCTGGTTGTTTGTCTCTATATGTCAGCCCTGTGATAGACTGGCGATCTCACCCAATGTCAGCTGGAATTGGCTTCAGCCCCCCCCCCATATGACACACTCAGTTTTTTAGCTGAGTGTGTCATATGGATGCCATAGACCTGGGTGATAGGTTGGACATGGCTCACTGCTCTGGGTCAAACATAACTGTATAATCAAAGCAATGTGATGCAAATTCAGGAAGCAGTGTTGTTTATACTGAGAAATGAAATCTTATACTGATTGTTGGAAAAAATTGTTGAAAGTAAAAAATGAAAAGAAATAAATTAAAGATGATCTAAATAATGTAAATGTATTTTTATACTATCTCTTCTTCTTTACTATATTTACTACTATTATTTACTACTCATATGTGCTCGAAATAAGCACTGCAATACACACCTTGGTGGACAGATACCTAAGATAGAATCATATAACATACTTCTCTGTTAGATAAGTATAAAATGTTAACCTGGTATGGCTGAAACCTGCCTGGCCTCTATTCAGAGCCAACAGCTTGCACTTTGAACAAATTGTGTCACTGGCTGACTAAAATAAAAACATGATGCAGCCAAAGCTTTAAATGTGCAGCTGCCAGAACAGTTAGCATTTGAAGCTGCTCCGTGTTTGTTGGGCTCACACACGTTTTCCAGCAGTTTGGCAGATTAGCTCCCATATGGTCTGCATTACCTTCAGTTTAATTTGATTAATTTATTCCAAAACTTGTAATTACAGGAGCTGATTTCACTGAATTTCTCTTCTTCACAGTGTTTAAACTGTCTTAATCAATGGCTGATAGATTAGATCTTTGCCAGAGTTCTTTACTACAGATTGGTCTGTCTCTCTCTCTCCCTGTCTGTCTCATTGTCTCTCGCTCTTTGCTTGAAGGCACATCAATACACCTCTGTTCACCCACTGAATTGAATCGAGTCAATAAAAGGGATTGCCTGGACAGAGGTGGGGGCGGAGAGCACAAATCAGGCCACGGGGACACTTGTTGTAGGCATTCAATATGTACACACACACACACACACATACAGTACAGTACACATCCATCTGAGGATATGTTTGCTCAGGTATGTATACTGCACTTTTATATGTGCATGTGGGAGTTCTTTGTTGCGCTTCAGTGCATTTGTTTATGGAGGCCTGTCAACACACCTTGATTCATTACAGCACTGAGCTCCTGGACTTAAACCTCTTTTCCCTCCATGTGTGTTTGTCTGCACAGATTCATATTTCTTCTAAAAAACACTGATGATGAAGAGTGGTGGATGCAGGCTGGCATGTGACATGAGCCTTTAGCTCAGTCAATCAGTCAAATGTGCAGGAAACCACCATCCACATAGTTTGACGCACTCTGACTCTCATCGACAGTTTTGTGAGTTGGTAACTAATTGAAAACCGTCGTTGAACAGCTGTAAACAACTGACATCATCTCATCATATTGCATTCTGCGTAGTGTCAGCTGCTGTCAGCCCTTTATCTGCTTGCCTCTCACTGTGCTCACATATTCAGTATTTTATTACAACCAAATTCCAATAAAGCTGTTCTCATTCACATGTTTTTCTGTTTGTGTTGCCAGACAAGTTTGAAATAGTGACTGTAACTTTAACTTCCAGCCATTTCCAAGCTGCTGTTTGCACAGCTGCAATCCTGATTTTATAACTGCAATGTCATCTGAAAAAATCATCACAAAAATTAAAGACAAAGACTGTGCTGTGATTTTGGCTATATTTACATGTAAACCTAAAGTCAGAGGTGACAGAATATCTTTTTTTATTCTGTCTCTCTCACAGTGCACAGCTTCCATCTGGGTAACAGACCACTGCTCTCTGCATCAATTCATTTTGACAGAGCAAAGGCCAATGGGGGAAACTCCAACACAGTCACATGGCATTCTGCTGACCAATGGTGGCATTATGATCATGTAGTCAGTCAGACTCAGATATTTGTGATTATAGGGCCGGCCTCGCCTTTGTGGTCCAGCAGTAATATTTTGCATTGTCCCACAAAACACACTGGTCAGATGTACGCCACTATGTATGTAACTCTTTATTCTCACAGCACTTCTTTGTGTTTACCAAGAGAGACAACTGCAAACTAGCGCTAGAAGGCAGAGGTAGAATAAAAAGAATATACGTGACTTCGGGAAATATTTAAATCCTGTCTTCTTGAAACAAAAATGGTAGATATGAAGCACTTAGAGGAATAAATGGAGTTTCTTCCATTTTTCCTGCATTACCACAGAGACCTGACTGCCTCCTGTGTCGACACACCCAGAGCACTGAAGCTGCTCTGCTGACAGGCTGCTCACGCTACACCTCCTGTATAGACACTAGTGTCAGGTGAGAAGAGTGATACCAC
The DNA here is from genome assembly GCF_046630095.1 of Trachinotus anak. NCBI lineage: Eukaryota > Metazoa > Chordata > Actinopteri > Carangiformes > Carangidae > Trachinotus > Trachinotus anak. The sequence goes on along the minus strand of NW_027273862.1, from coordinate 14,983,639 downwards.
TCACTCCAGGAATCCACTCGCTCCTGGTCAAGAAGCAGAACGTAACACCACAAAGTGTTGTTTTTACACTTTGGTTTTTGTATGGATTAAATAGAGAAGACATGACGTGTTAAACAGTGAGATTTGGAGGTGCTGTCAGGTTGACTTTGGACAGAGCCATGCTCGCAGTTTCTCCCTGTTTCCAGTCTTTGTGCTAAACTAACTGGCTGCTGGCTATAGCTTCATATTTAGTGCACACACATGTGAGAGGGGTATTGATCTTTTCATCTAACCCTAACCCTGTCTGCAAGAAACCATTCTTTTGACATGCATGTGTGTGTTAGTGTGTGTAGCTCTCAGCCTGAGTCAGATCACTCTTTACTCCAACAATGCACTGCCTCCATTACAATTTTAGGACTGATTTTAAATTCTTGTTACTCATTAGTGAATTCCCATCACTTTTCTTTTTGTATGTCCATGAAGTTATTGCCTCACGACCTCATTACAGGGCTCACGATTGCATCATGAATACAAATAATCACTTCTTATCTCAAGTGACGTTATTACTCATGGTAGGGTTGTTTTTGCAATTGAGACTGTACTCTCAGGAGATCCAGTATCTTAATGGTTCCCTATGGATGAGGGAAAACACGTTCTGCCTGCATATAGGGAGATGCCTTTCTCCCCCTAACTGTTCAACCAAGTCAAAAGTACAGTTTTATCCAGTCGACTTGACTGTTTAGCCCGCCTCATCTGTGGATTACTGTATGTAATGATGTGATGTTTGGGTTGCATTGTGTGAGTTCAGCTCCAATCTCAGCAGGAGATGGCAGTGTGATGGTGGCAGGCTGCTGTTACTGTATGCAATTCTCTACATATTTGTTACCAACATATGCCATGCAATAAATGATGATGCAGTCCTTCTCATTGTAAGGTTTTTATCTGTTCCAGTGTTCTGCAGAAAAATAATCACAACACAATCTGCCAAATAGACTGAAAATTGCATTCTGCTTTATCTGATTTCAGCATAGGTTTTCCTGCCTTTGGCAACTCCAGCGCTCTCCATCGCTGATGATCACACTATAGTCCACATCGTGCAGCTGATAAAAATGGCTGATTACTGCAATGAGGCACCGTGTCACTCTAATTTACACAAGTCATACATTCCCATTCTGACTGCTGCTCAACCGCATTAACACCGCAGCAAATGTCTCCGGCAGTCAAACCCAGAAAGCCTAATTCAATCTACATGCGCACTTCCACACAAATAAGCCCCCACTGTGATATTCATTCCTACCAACTATATGCACATTTGGTATGTATCGTTCCGTTGAGCGTGTAGTTATGCAGTTTTAGATACTTGTTGTCTCATTGGTTGCTGATGAGAAGCTACGAGAGTAAGGCTGAGGTTTAGTGGAGGTTTGATATTGAAGAAATGAAGGTACAGGTTTGGAGATGCCCTGCTCATTACAGAGAACATTAACATGCCTGTTCTGAAAGGCTGTGTAGCTAATGATGACAGGTGGGTAAGATAAACAGCCACATGGGTCACCGCACTGTTATCCACAGAAGCCTGTCTGAACAGCCTCCTGGCCATTAAGAGGACTGATTGTGTGCCGAATTGTACATGGCTTTATGTGCACTGATGATGTATGTAGTGAATACCAGGTGTAGGCATGTTGTAAGCGCAGCGTTTAGCGCACAGTTATCTTCCATGCTAGATGCCTGCAGTTATCTGTCGTGTGTGAAAGTGCAGGGCTAAACTAACATGGATGGTTCCCACTTCACAGCTCATCAAACTGCCTTTTTATTTGCATTGTGAGTTATCTTGCTAGATTTTTCTAGCCACACTAGCAGGATGGAAATGTTGTTCCGTTGGCCCACCACTTTAGTCCTGACCAAAATATCTGATGGATCCATTGTCAAAACAATATTGTACAATAACATCACAATCCCCAGGGGAAGAAGAATCCTAATGACTTTTGATGTCAAGTGTCACCATGACATTCACATTTGTAATTTTGATTGAAATGTCTCAACAACTACCTATTATAACTGTCATGTCCATACAGTGTTAGTGATCCCCTCAATTTTCATCGAGCTCCATCATCATGTGAAAATTTTAATTTGCCCAATACTTTGGTTTATGAGCAACTTGCAGTTTAACTGCTCAACATCAGTCTCTTAGCTTAGTCACAATGAGCGTGTTAACATGCTAAAGTAAGTGCTTAGCTAAAACAGTGAAAAAGAGGTGGGGGGAGAAGTTAAAACCCTGGCTCCTTTCCCAGCATCACACAGCTGGCCAGTCACTGTGTGAAGTGGGTGTTGGGGGAGGGGGAAGGTTATTTGACCATCCAGCGAGCAGTCCTGGTAAAGCCCACAGTACAACCTCACAGAACTGCTTTCTGTCATGTTTGGTTGTCTTCTGAGATTTTCTTTTTTGGATAATCTATCTGCTTCCTGCCACTAATCTGCCAGAGTCTGCAGATCCCTGCCTCAGCTCCTCCACCTCCAAATTCACCAGGCATCTCCTGCAGGCAGCACTTCACTGATGTTTTTCTTGCAGCAACCGGATAGCTCACTCCAGCTTACTCTTCCCAGTTGCCTGCTTACTCCATTCTGCTACAATAATGGTCATGTTAAACATTTTTTCAGCCTCAGTTGGTTGTCTCTTGAAATCTTGTCTGTCCTGTATTTGAAAAAAGTCCTCATATATTGTGCCAAGTCCCCCCAGCTGTGCAGCCAACAGATGATGGCTGGGATGCTGAAAATCTTCATCTGCAGCGCAGCATAGCCACGTAACCCACATTTGTATACATCCACTAAAGCCAATAAATCAAACCACATCTGTAGCTCTACAAAGCAACAACTTTAACCTTGAATGCAGCATCTGCATTCAGAAGCTTTATATTAGGCTTTATATTAGCATGGATGCCAGAATGGATAAAAGACTTTAATATTCACATGTGTCAGCAAAATTTTTAACTTAAAGACTGGTATTGAAGCTTTGGTTGTACTTATGGTTACCTCATGGAAGGAGCAGAGAGAGTGAGAGATGTTGGATCAATGACTTTCATTGATTCAAGCAGGACACATCGAAACAGCGGCCAACACTGGAGGTAATAATCATCCATAACAAAAACCATTAACCCACAGTTTCAACATGGTCACAAACTTTTCTGTCTTTGCTTAAATGAGAACATGCTGTACTCTGACCTGTACTGGCTTATCATTTTATTATATTTCAGTGTGACCAGTAATTCTTCATTATGTATGAACACGAACAGGATTTGTGCACTTGATCCTGCATACATTACATCATGAAAAACTGTAAATTGTCACATTTCAGGAAATTTAATTAAAGTGAACTGAAAAGCCTCTTAAACACCTGGCCAACATGCACACTTTCCTCACCACCCTCTCCCTTTCATATTAATTATCAAGCGTAAGCCATTTTATCTATATTTCACACAATGCGCATAATACAACATTCACGGGATTGCATAATTATCTATAATCCGCAACCCATGAAATGTATAATGACTGGCACACAAAACCACAGCCCTCCTACCGACTGCCTATTTTAAATTCATCGTGTATGTGTGTATATGCACATACTGTATGTGTGAGGGCATCTGCCTTTATGTGTGTGTACGTCACATGTCTGCACTAAGTAAGTGCATGAATGTGCATGCTTGTATCCACATGACACTTGATCAGAGGTCCATTATTGTTATTCCCATATCATACAACTCTCCATTATTCATCCCATCACTTTACCTCCAACAATCTTGTCAGGGAGTGTTCAGAGCTCTGCAAACAAATCCTATAATTTCTCTAATTAATATTCATACTGTTTAGGCTTATGATCAGAGTTCCTATAAATATCTCCCACTCTCCCTCCCTCTCTGCCTCTCTCTCACACACACACACACACACATTATCTGCCCTCTTCCACTTTTAGTTTTTATTTTCTTTCATTTCTATCTGATCAGCAGCACACAGGTCTGCAGGAAGGAGATAAAGTGTTTTCCTCATCTTCTTCTTCTGCTCCCCCCCCCCCCCCCCCCCACAGCACCCATTCTTCACACCAGCTTGTGAGGACCAAACTGGAGAGGGAGATGCACCACAGTAGGAGGGGAGGATGAAAAAAAAAGATTGGAGGAGTGTACGGCTCATCCTGCAGAATGAACAAAGGCATGTTGGTGATTTAGTGGCCACGCAACAGCAGCCACTGCTGCTGCTGCTGCTGCCTGGATTTACGCCAAATATGTGTTCGATTGACCGAGGAGACTGAGTGAACCCCCCGACCTCCACAGGCCAGGAATAATGATGAAGGGCAGACTGAGGGAGGAGATGAAAGTAAAAGCAAAGAATGGAGGCAGGGTGTAGTCTCATCTGTAAGTGGTATCTGAGAGGTAGAACTCAGCAGGCAGCGAAGAAGTGATCTGGTAGAAAACGTGAAGCATGACGTGCACATCACCGCACATTTGTATTGCTTATACTTCCTCCTCCTGAAGTGTTGTGGCCCTTGGGATGGGATATTTAATTTATTCATGCTTTGTTTGATAATTCACGGTGCAGGGGGATGCAGGGTTGGAAGGGACGGAGATGACACAGTGCCTATGAGACCCATCTAGGATGGCAGGGGGCTCAAGGATAAATTGTTTGATGTCATTTTCTCCTCATGGGAGCAGCAGGATTGGATGATATATAATGATCCTGCTATCAAACCGGCTGCCTGGACAGCAGGTAATGGTTGCTCCTATGCAAAAACCCAGGGGAGCCCTCAGCCCCCTCCTCTGTAATCGGTCCCCTGTTGCGGCTCCCCGCAGGCTCTCTGCACGGTGGAGGTGCCCCCGTGTGGCGGACAGGAGAAGCGCGGACGCCGCGGGGGGTTTAAAAGCCCCGACTGAGCAGGAGCTGTCCACAGTACCAAGGAGCTCCAGGAAAAGTTTTTTCAATCGACTTCGAGGAGGAAGAGACAGCAGAGATGGCCACTCAAGCACAGCAGCCGCCCCACCTGCACCTGGCCGAGCTCACCGCGGCGCAGTTCATCGATATCTGGAAACACTTTGACGCAGACGGTCAGTGTCCAGCAGCCTGATAAAAGCGGGGTTTAGCGGCTCAGAAATGAGTATTTATTAGAAGCTAAAACTGTAATTGCGAGGAAGGAGTCCGATTTTTATTCACTGTATTACAGCAGTTTTATTTCCAGTTTAATTTGTCTCTGTTTTTAGTTATATGAATCAGTGAAGCGTTAAAATCAGCAACATGAAAATATTACAGTATGCACTAATCGGTGTAAGAAAATTGGTAGGTTCAATCCAGCTAATCTGAAACGTATACCAGATGTATTCAGTGTTTTCAATTTTGCATGATTTAAAAAAAAAAAAAAGTCTTTAGTGTGTCTGCCGTAAAAAAAAAAAGAAGAAAGAAAAAAGAAAAGAGAGAGAGAGTTTAATGCTCTTTTAGGTACTGTGAAATCACATACTTAAAAACTTAGTTCATTTGCTGTGAATAAATGTGTAAATTTGCGGTGTTTTCAGACCACGATGAGAGAAATGAAATAAGACTCAGTCAGAGTTAAGTTGCAGAGGGGAAGCTGGAAAAGAGGGAGAAAAGGGAGTGAAAAAATAAAAGAGAGAGGGGGAGGGAGGCTGACAGATCAAAAGAATGAGGGAGGGAAAGAGTGATGGGGGAGGGAGGGATAAAAGGATGCAAGAGAGAGAGAGAGAGAGAGAGAAAGAGAGAGGCAGGGAGGGGAGTGAAAAGGTAAGAAGGGGTGTTTACTGGGAGGAGCTTCTGAATCTGAGAGCTTACTGGGATTGAACTGGAGGGATGGAGTGTGTGTGTGTGTGTGTGTGTGTGTGTGTGTGAGAGAGTTTGTAGTGTAGCGGTGGTGGCACACAGCCATTGGTTGAAGATTCTTTACAAGACTTCAATGTAAACATATTTCAAATTTTACTCCAGTAAATATATATAATAATATTAAATACAAATACCATGTAATCTCCTGTAAAAAAAAATATAGAGGTCGAACAACATCTATTTTGTTAAGTAAAAATGCCCAAATTTCTCAAATATTATTATTTGCAATTTTTTAGTCTATTATATTAAAATCTATCTTTGGGTTGATTTGGGCTTTGGGAAATCACGATTTGCTTTTGATATATTTATTTATCTGAGATTTTATGGTCTATATTATATCTCAATTGATTAATTGAGATATAATCAACGTATACATCAGATTAATAATGAAAATAACCATTAGTTGCACCCCTAAAAACACATATTTATTAACGGTCATTAAAGCTGAGCTATTATCTGATCATATGTTAAATCTTAATCTATCAGATCAGTGTAGTGAATTGCCTCTGGATCCAGGGAAGTAGAAGTAGTCTGTAGTGACATAAGAAAGAAATTTAAGTAAAAGTACTTTAGTAGTTCAGTAGTTAGACTCAGTAGATTGCATCACTTTATACAGCCTAATAGTAGTTACACTGTGTGTGGCAGCCAAACTGCGGAAGAGCTTTGTCATTGTCCCACTATGGATCATCATGACTTAAACTGAAGGATTATTTTCTGAAGCCATTCAGAAAAAAGCTGACTTCTATTGTTAAACCCTTTAAAACCCTGTACTTTAAACTCACATTGTATTTTCATCAAACAGTACTGTAGTGACCCACTCAGCTCTACTGCTGTTTCTTGCCAACTGTGTCAATGTTGGTTTGTTTTCACCATGACCACGATCTTTCCCTAAACTTAACTGAATAGTTTTTGTGTCTAAGCAGCCAAACCTTAACCACAACCACAGTGGTGATAGATCAGAAGATGATCATGTTAGTAACTGTTTTGGATCAGAAATCAATCACATGAGTCATTGTGGAAGACAGTTACTTTGGAGGACGTATTGACTATCCCACTGTCATTTCAGAGCCACAGATAAATAAATAAAAACCTGATCTGAAAACAGGTCACATTTTAAAACTATATATTGATCGAACTTTAGATGAAGAGAGTTTAAATGGCCAACAGCTTATTGATCCAGAACTTTTCAGACTAGTCATCGTCCTCACTCGTAAACACACAAGTAAATATCTTAGAGAGAATCTTCTCTCCACTCACTTTAAACTGTCTCTTGTTGGGGATGTGTTTATGGTACTGATGTTGCAACAGGTTGTTTTCTTGACCACAGCTGCAGAGCAACAGCAACACTACTGGACTGTGTCTCCCACTGGCTGCAGTGAGTCCACATTTGAGGGGAAAGCTGGCTCCACGCTGGATGGAATACAAAGAGTGAAACATGCTTTCCTGTTGATCATATAGGAATAAACTCATCCAGCTGAAGAATGATATTGCAGCGTGCAGCATGTGGGCTTTTATGAAATACTGAGCCACCTCTTTGAAGTGATCCGCCTTTGGCATGATCTTTTTTCCTGTTTTCAGTCATTATGAGTCAGGCAGTTGTATTGTTGTTGAGACGCCGTTCAGCCATCAGCAGTTGAGCTGTGTTTGAAAATGTTTTGGGAGAGAGAGAGAGAGAGAGAGAGAGAGCTGCATCTGCTCAGTGTGCAGAGTGCAGTGGTGCGCTCCATGTGGCAGCTGACACTTGTACTGCAGCTAAACTCCACCAGTGAGTCCCAATGAACTGAGAACACAGCTACGTATGTGGGCTTTATTACAAGCCATGGGATCTGAACGGACTCAAATGTCATCATGGGTTATTCGTTCTCTCCCCACCTGAGATACTGTGGTCTGTATTTAATCACCTGTTTCAGCTTTATTATGTAATAACAAACTCCACCAGAGGAACTGGACATTTGTCTGGTACAAAGGTTTACAATTTATTTAAGATGGCAATTGAGAGTCAATTAGGGGTTATTTTGGGCAAATGAGAGAGACATTTATCTGGCCTGTAGCTGCAGTATCTGCACTAAAGGTACATAAATGAGTAGGAAACAGGCATCAGCAGTAAATTCTCTTGGAAATGCCATAAACTTGTGTCGACTCCTGTTCTTGTATACATTCTATCACACTCGATTGCACTCTTTTTTGCCACATTTGGTCTAAGTAAACCCCACTCTGCTGACCCAGCTGTAAAGAGCCGGCCGAGCAAGGAGGAACTAGCCCTCAGTAAAATAATTACTGCTTTTAGAACCAAAAACCTCATGGTGGCACTAGACTTTTACTCTAGTGCCAACAAGAGGTTTTTGGTTCTGAGCGAAATATCTTTAAACATTTTGAAGAGTAGTGCACTTTAGATGCTGCTCATAATAGACACATAATCATCCAGTCAGTAATTATTAGCAAGTAATTATTATTAATGGAAGAAGAGATGAGTGTCTGGTTATAACAAGCCTCTGGTTTTTGTGTCAGCTTGTTTTGTTTCCACACACAGAACTTTGTGTTTGTCATAAACACCAGCCCAACCAGAGCACAGATGGTGACATGGAGCACCTATTAAAAATACATTGTGGGAATGAAGCTAGGCAGGGAGAAGGGAAGAAGGGGGGAGGTGAGGGAGAAAACGATCAGAAAGGAAAGGAGATGAATGGATAAGAGATTAAGAGACAGAGAAGGGGGCAGGGTGAGTCTCTGCATATTAGTCTGTACATCAGTGTTTTTATTCTGAATTGCAATAACAATTTTATTAACATCTATTTTTGTAAATGCACAAACCCCCTATCCTCGCTCGGACGGCAGACAGATGGGACTCATTCTTGTGATTAAAAAGAGAACGCTGAATGTCCTATACGTTACCCTGAGACCAGTGGAGTAAATTATTGTATTAAATTATCCCTGATCATGTGACTGTCAGAAGAAGTACAAATCTGGACACAGGACAGAATGCTCCAGTAAGCATCACCTGACTGCCCAGTTTCACCCTCTCAGGCAAGAACACACTCATTATACTGCTACACTCCAAATACACTGGGCTCTTGTGGTCTTTTTTTTTTTCTGCTGCAGCACGTCACTCAATCTCCAGAATCCCTGCCGCAGCTAGACGCTAATTTGAGAAGAGATATATGATTATGAAAATAGGATATTCTGTTTACACAGGTTTGTTGCTGTGTGCTTTGCCTTCAGTGTTTTGGAGTGAGTTTTCAATTAAAAGTTTTCAGAGATGACATAACGTGTTATGTAATCTCCTTCACTCAGGACATTATTATTGACAACTCACAACTATGTTTTCCCTTGTACACCGACTTCAGGGCTAAACTAATCAAGTACTCTTAGAAGAACTCAAGCTAATGCAAGTACAGCTGTAAGCACATCCTGAATACAGTCCAAGTGAGCAGCTCTGGAAACTACTCACTTGGACTCAGTCACAGAGGACTTGAGACTGGACGAGCACTTGAGGTTTGGCGACTGTTCCAAACAGTCCCCAGTGACTTTTAATCTTTCATCCAAATCACAAGTCTTTTAATCAAACTTTTGCACAGTCAACAAAGCTTCAGGCAACTTAAAAGCTTCATGACATAATTTGTGCCAAACTAATTTAGTTCCTCTGGTGCTCCACAGGAAATGGTTACATCGAAGGGAAGGAGCTGGAGAACTTCTTCAAAGAGCTGGAGACTGTGAGACGAGGAGCAGGCGTGGTGAGTGCGGCACGTCACTGAAAACTTGTGGTCACATTCACCCAAAGTGACTCTTGTAGGTGACATGAGTGATTATTATGTCACACACTGTTTGACTTTCACTATAGCTCATAAGTCCACCTTCACTCTGTCATTGTCTTGATATATCTAAATTATGTTTATATACTACAAATGTGTGTTTTTTTTTTTAATGTTTTGGAACAAGTAAGTGCTGACTGGATTGTGTTGTCTTTTTCTTCTTATTTCCCCTTCTTAGCCAAGTTCTGTGTTAAAGACAGAAAACAAATTAAATTTAATGTCAGTGAGTGTTTTGTTAGCAGGTTCAGTATAAACATTATGCAATGGGCCACGCGATAATTAATATTCCCTCATTATATTGATAGAAAAAGCTATCCAGGGGGCATTACAGTTCATACAAAACTGATTTGCTTTTGCAAATTATAAGTCTATAAATGTAATGTTTAGGGCTGGCCTTGTTCACATGTTTCAATATGTGTTTATATTAAATATATCTTGAAATTAAAGCTGCATCATCCTAATTGTCTTTGATCTGTTAATTGATGTAATTGCAGGATCCTTCACATGCTGCGTTTAAAGAAAAGATGAAGGAGTTCATGACCAAGTTTGACAAGAATACTGATGGAAGAATCGAAATGTCCGAGGTGAGAACAAATTAAAAACAGCTTATCTTCACTGTGAATCTATCCAGTAGGATACCAAAAAGTTTAAATAAAGCCTGCATTTTAGATGTTTAGATGACATAGGTCTTTAATAATAATAATAATAATGATAATGATAATGATAATAATGATAATAATAATAATCCCTCTGTGTTTTCACCTTCCACTCTTTAGCTGGCTCAGATTCTGCCCACAGAGGAAAATTTCCTGCTGTGTTTCAGAGAGTTTGTGGGATCCAGCACTGAATTCATGGCAGTAAGTTTGTGAATATTCATCTGTGTATATATTTATTTCTTCACCTTTTTTATTCCTGATGACTTACAGTGAGTTCTCATTATATAAATATATATTCGACCTGCTCTGTCAAGCTCTATCATACATCAAAATTTCAATTTAATGATTGTAAAGAGGTTTGGGTTTGAAATAGCCTTTATTTCTCTGCTTCTGATGCAGTCCCACAAAATGCTTCAGGTTATCACAGTTCATCCTGTAGGACACATGCTCAGTGGCCCTGTGATTCCTTTTGTTTCCTGGAAGTTAGGGTGCTTGTTTCATGTGGAAACAGTCAAGAAAGGCTGTGAATTGTTTATTTGAAGCCTGTGTGCTGTGTCTTGAGCTTGCACACTCACAAACTGTTGGATATTGTTCTAAACCTGCACCATGTTTGAGGCTTACAGACATCACTGATGTAAATTCTCTTCAGGTGAACAACTGAAATGAAAAACTTAAATGATAAAAAATTAAAGTTCATGTTATCCATAAATTAGTCTTGTCAGTGGCTAATGATGGTTGTTGTTAGTTTGCAGTCACTATATGTAAAGCCAAGCTGCATTAAAACCTCAGTTGTCAGCCAGAAAAGCATCTAAATATTACACATAGTAAAGGAGGCACCTTAAACTGGATGTTTTAATATTTAATACCTCGCCAACATCAAAACAACACCATATATCACTCGCAAAAACCATTAGCAACAACCTCTCTTCTTCAGCTGCATATGTTGAGATAATTAGAGAGAAAACTGTGGGGCATTGAACATCTGGGCCTTTGAGATCAAAAATAACCCGCACATACAGTGCACACACATGGCTGAACTCGGACTGAGGGGGGTTTTCAGTCGTGTGATGTTCAGGCCGCTCAGTGTGTTAAAGCTATTCTCAGAGAGCAATACATTATGAATGGGCCGCAGCTTTCTGCAGGGGAGAAGCAGTGAGTGCTAGAGGGGTTTAGGTATCCATCTTTGATGAGGACTTGACAAATTCTATAATTACACAATGTTGGAAGACACAGCTGCCATTTCTCTTTATTAGAGTCTCTTTTTTTTTTGCTGTAAATCAGAGAAGATCTGCCATGTATTTCTTATTTGTCATTGTGGTCGAAGATGCCCACATGTTTGTTTTAAAGCTACTGCAACAATATCACTCTTCTCCTTCTCCTGCAGGCCTGGCGGAGGTATGACACTGACCGCAGTGGATACATTGAATCAAATGAGCTGAAGGTAAAACACAATATGTCAAACTCTGCAATACAGCTGATTAATGTAGAATCACTTAAAGCACTGCTGCTCTGGGTGACATATAGTATTATCTCTGCATAAGCATGCACACTTACTGCTCCTCACTCTGACCCATGACAGTTTGTGTCCTATGCAATATAAAAAAGCTCGGTAATTTGCATATGCAAGATGCTGATTTAAAAAAAAAAATGTTTGGCTTATGTAGATGTTATTCATGTTTGTCTGTTTTCCTTTTTAAAATGTGTGGCTGTGTAATTTCAAAACAAAAGAGAGACCGGCAAATAGAGTAAGTGGTTAATATGCTGTACAGTATGTGTGACTGTCTATGCAGCAATTACTGTAAACAAACCTTGGTTGCAATAATGATTAGCTTCTGTGTCATGCTGGTGGAAAAAGTGCCTCTACTGAATCTGCACATGTACGCAAAGCTCTCACTGTTGTGTCAAAAAACAGAACCACATTAACATCTTTGAAAACTCCACCTGCTGTCACATCATGAGTTCTGCACATAGACACCGGCCCCATTTTCACCATAACTCCTGACTAAAATCATCACTTCTAAATCACTAACTGTGGTCATTTTTCTCTCTCCTCAGGGTTTCCTGTCAGACCTGCTGAAGAAGGCTAACAGAAACTACGATGAGAAGAAGCTCAATGAGTACACACAGACAATTGTGAGCATCATTATGCACAGAATATGTTTTTCCTTCACTCTGCTTCGTCAAATGCAAAATTGTTAGTGCTCTGGACTCTGGAATTAAAGGCTTAGAGTTTCATCACCATTTAAAATCCAACATTTTGTCTTTGTTCATCCATATTAATTTCAACATTACAGTAATGACTACATGACTACTTACAGCCCATAAGCAGAGAAAAACCACACACTTCTTAAACCCAGAATCATTTTTTGAAATATATTGCATTAGATGTACCATACACTATACTGTATCTTGATTGAAAGTTTAACTTCAGCTGCAGCGATAAAACGTGCTGTCTGTGGCATCATTCATTGATACTTCAAGATTGGCCTTAGCTATAAGTATGACTGTGAGGTTTGGACACTTCTGTCAACAACAATGTCTTTGTGCCCATATTTTTCAAACTGTAGCACTCGGCTGCAGCATTTCTACACAGTGTAACTGAAATAACTTCCCTGGAGGGTTGAGTTTTAATGTTTTTCCTTAATACCTTGAACAACATACACTAACTAGCTACCAGCATCAGTCAGTCATCTGAGGGCTGAACATACCTCACCACTGCCATTTAATGCCACTTGAGTGGTTAAGTTTAACATGTGACATGTGTGTGTATGTGCAACACATGATGATATTTGGTTACAGATGCCTTGTTAATTTTCTTTTTGTGCAGTTAAGGATGTTTGATCTTAATGGCGATGGTAAGCTGGGCCTCTCTGAGATGGCAAGGTGAGTGTTACTTCAGTTTACTTGTGTCTTCAGTTTTACACTATTTTTCAAAGGACGCTGACAATATAAAACTTTCCTCTATGTTTTCTACCACAGGCTCCTGCCGGTGCAGGAAAATTTCCTGCTGAAGTTCCAGGTAAGATTATAACACGCAAAAACACTAACTTTATTCAAGTTGAGAATAATTATATTCATATGAAACATTGGTCTATCCAGCTAAAGATTCAAATCTTGTCCCTCTGATGTAGAAAAATCAGTGGAGATTCAGAGTAGTATAATGCAACATTATTGGATTCACTACAAGAGCATTATTTGTACTGAATGAACATATGGGGCATTGACACAAATATCATGTTTACTAATGTTAAGTCCTTCAGGAATTACATATTACAGTATATATATTACCTTTCTTTCAAAACACAAGAGAATCCCATTTAAATCAGCAGTTTTTAAAAATGTTTTTATGTTTTATTAAATCATTTTAATAAATGGAGTCAAATTATTCAGATTAAAGACCTAGGACTTGCATCTTAGAATAAAAATATCTCATTGTGCAGTTTCATGTACTGTCTTATTGGAGTAATACATAGCCACTATGTGCACTATGATAGATATAGATCTCCCACATGCATTTTGTCATGTAGTGTATGTTCCCATATGTGCACAGTGGCTTGGGAGAGCAGATCAACAATTCCTTTCTGACAGAGGATTAGTCTGTCTGATCAGGATTAACTCAACTCTAGTCCCAGTTATCATAATCTCCATGGATTAATATCAGTTCAGGATGTGGTGGGGCTTTTACCGCTGTCGAGAAATATCCATCCATTTCTAATAATTTTCTCTGCTCTGTCTCTTTCACACAGGGCATCAGGCTCACAGTTAAAGAGTTTGACTCCCTCTTCACTTTCTATGATAAGGTGAAAAGAACATGTTTATCTTTTTGTGCTATGATATATACTGTGTCTGTGTTCTCTGTTGTGCATTGTGTGTGTGTGTGTGTGTGTTGCTCTAGGGTAATGTACCTAAACAAGAGTCTACAGTCATGCTTAAGGATGCATCCTCAGGGGACCTTGAATATCTATGCAAAGTTTCTTGGCAATAGTTGTCGAGATCAGTCTGGACCAGAGTGGTGGACAGACAGAGACAAACAGACAGATATTGTCACATTTCCACATTTCTGCACTTGATTGGCATAAGCCTGATTACACACCGCAGCTTGTTGGCAACTTACTTTTGGCTTTAAATTGATTATATATTTCCAATTAATGTCACTTATCCTTTCAAGTATTTGATAAATACTTAGTTTTTGGCTCTATTAATGGTGATATTGGTTTGTTGGTTGGTCCACCACTTTTGCCTCGACTGAAATAGCTCAACAACTATCACGTGAATTTGTGTACATTTGTTTAAATTTGTCTACAGAAATGCAGGGTCCCTAGAACATGAACCTCAGTGACTTTGCGGCTGGACTGTCCCTCTTATAATATCTTGAGAACTATTGGATGTATTGTCGTGAAATTTGTTCCAGATATTCATGTTCCCATCAGGATGAATTGTAACAACTTCAGGGAGTGTCTGACTTTTCCTGTAGCGCCATTATCAACCTCAGCTGTAGAGTGTGTTTAGTGCTAATTAGCTAAACTAAGATCATATTACACCTGCTAAATATCAGCATGGTGGCATTGTTATTGTGACCATGTTAGCATGCAGATGCTAGCATGCTGCTCAAAGCACCACTGTGCCTACATTCAGCATTGCAGAGCTGGTAGCATGGCTGTAGATCCGGTCTTGTTTTTACATTAAATACCTTTAGGAAAATCTGTTCAGACCTCCTTTGTTGTCTCTGTCACCAGGATGGTAATGGATATATTGATGAGCAGGAGCTGGATGCGTTGCTGAAGGACCTCTGCGACAAGAACAAAATGGTAATGAATAGTTAGCCTATTGATTGATCAACTCAGGTTACTTTTCTTCCTGCCAAATATAGAGCTGAGATGAAATGGCTGCCTACAGTACATTGCCTCTGCAACTGTCTACCATCTGAATATGACTTTGTGCCCACTCATGGTGACTTTTCTATGTAAACTCCTTTGCATGTTGGCAGGACACGGACTCAACAGGACTGGTGGGGTACAAGAAGAGCATCATGGCTCTGTCTGATGGAGGGAAACTGTACCGCACGGAGCTGGAGATCGTCCTCTGCCGTGACTCCTCACTGTGACTCCTCGCTGTGACCTCCCCGCCTGGGACCCTGCCTGGGACCCTGCTGCCCTGCCCCCCCCCACCACCACCATCTCCTCCTTCCTACCTCCTGACGTAACCTGGTGCATGTGTGACCCTGAACCTCGCTACACACCGCTTAGAGTGAAAACAAAAGTGTGCTACTGGCCCTGCTCTTTTAGCTTTATACCTCTCTGAGTTGTTTTTTTTTTTTTACTTTACATGCAGTTCCACAGTGAGATAACCATTGCAATGACTTTAGGAATATATTGTGCATTTATTTATTTGGCTTCCTGTTTTTAATATGCATTTGTATTTTTACATTCATCTCATATCTATATGTACTTCTCCCAATTAATTCAAAATGGACACTTCTGTTCTGTAGCATCTGTTCATTTATTTTATTTCTGTTTAATTTAATATAACATGATATTGTATTATTTGATGAGGCTTTAACTGTTCTATCAAAAATATTAATGAGAGATGAATAAATATAACATGACAACTTTTGTCCCATTTATTTACTTGCATGAAAAAGTCCTAACCTCATCTAAATGATCTTCTGTTAAACCTCAGCTATTCATGTGATCATCTCACTGCACCTACAATGAAAGGTTTGTTTGGTATTTTGTCTCACTGGCATATAAAGGAAAATACCACCTCTCAGTGCAGATTACAGCTCTGGTACACATGCCCAGAGCAAGAATGTGCTCCACCTTCACTTTCGAATCTCTTGGTAAAAGAAAATATGAAGTAGCAACAGCTTGTGCTGCTCCATTTTTCATGGAGGAGAGTCTCTGAAGCCTCTCTGGCACTTTGAGATGAAGTGAGCAGAGTAGGACAAGCTGAGAGACCAGGGACAACAAATATGCAGCAGAATGATTCCTGACTGTATACAAATCTGCCACAGCATGGCAACCAAAGATTTGCAGTTGAAAAATTAAAACATATCTATTTCTCATCAAAATGTATCTGGACCTGAACACTGAAACATATTCTACAACATAGTACTGATTATATTTGCCTCTATAATATGTGAATGACAAAATATCTTTAGATTATATAGATTATTTACTGAAATAACAAAAGAGAGTTCATTTTCAAGCTGATGGCCTAGTTTACTTTTCTATTTCTTTCTATAGGAGAAAGACGCACAACACACCCCCATATTTCATCTTTATGGAACAGCCTACCTTCCATAAATTAATCATCAGCTCTTTCATCTTTAATTGAACTCACTATCTTTAAAGCACACGCCTTCACACACACCATCACTGCAACTACACAGACACTCACTCATACTCAAAAACAATACAGTTACATACTCACACTGAATGTTGTTCAGAATTATACACATGTGGGTACACACATACACAGAAATACACAGAAATACACAGAAATACACAAGGGCACACAGTGAAACAGTTAACTGCTGACAACAAGGAAAAAGAGAGTTATGTCTGCTCTGATTCCTTCACACACATCAGTCCCAGTCAGTGAAAGGAATGAGACATAAGATCGAAACAGACAGATGAGAATCCCTCTGTTATTTACTCTTTGTACAGCTGCACACACACACACACACACACACACACACACACACACACACACAGGCGAGTATACACAGCAAGGATCTTACTGTAAAACATGTCACTGTGGTTTCATCTGCACTGAAGCTGTTCAGAATTGTTGCACGTGACTCAAAAGATGCCTTCATGCTATTCTTCATCAGTCTTTTATTCCCCCATCATCGTCTTTATCTACTATCAAACACATCATACTTTAAGCTCAATGCTCCATAAGATTCATTTCTTTTTTTGTTGATGGATCAAAAACTTGACATATTAACAATGTTCATGGTGGAGCTTTTAGTCACTGCAGGGTTTAACATATGAATATTGTTTTGGGGGGTTTCTGTTGCCCCAGAAAATCTGATATTTTTGGATCTTACCCTTGGAAAACATTTTATCTCTATTCTTTTACTATAGAAAATACATAAACCATATTGCAGTACCCAATGTACACTATATAAAATAAAGTATTAAATCCACTTTTTATGTTATGTTTACTGTGATTCCAGTTTTTACTTGTATAGAGTAGAGCTGCTCAACTCCACTAAGAACTCAGGGAAATACCGTTAAAGGCCCTGTACGCCCTTACAGGTGTTTTTACTTGTTGTGGCTAATTAGAGCTCTGCTCGGGTTGAGGTTGGCTAGAAAAATGCTGTGAATTACATGAGGTCAGTAAGTAAGTCTTTGTACTAATAAGAATATAATATTTCCAGCCCTGATAAGTACAGCGGTAGTTGCCAATAGGACCAAAGACATTCTGACATGTCACTCAAGGAAAAGCAGAAGTGTAAATGATACAATTAATGATGGATAAATTCAATTGTTCTGCCTCAGTTTCAGGGTCCTGGTGCTGTGCATTCTGGGTCAGTGTCACACTGTCCTGACTCACCGGCACACATAATTCATAATTCATGTGATTAGTAACACTTGTACTTTTCCTACTATGACACATGAATTTCTGTTGTGAAAAAGGCCAGTCCAGAGAGGATTTCTACACAGCACCTCTATGGGTGTAACACAGGTGTGCCGGGAATTATAAGTCACAATATTCATTCTCAGGTCACTATCATGTGATTTACTGGGGCATTCACCTTTGCTTGAATTTTGCCCTCATTTCCCCGATGTTTCCATTATTCTTTTTCTGCTGTTTACATCTAAATGCCTCTTTCAGCTCTGCTCTGTTTGCTACACAGATCCTCCAGCTTCTATTTTTCTTAAGCATGAGATATTAAACTGTCATTAGTTTCTGTGGTTTAAAGACAAATGGAGAATGATTTTAGTGTGGTTAGGGGGTTAGGATTAGTTAGTACTGGAGGAATACTTAAAGATTTAGATCATGTTTATACTAATTTCATCTTATACATGGACATGCACATAATGCATACTTTGAGATGTTAAACCATACAGCTACAACCTACTAACAAGAAACAAAGGTAAAAACAATGCACGTTGCAACTGAATAAACAACGGAAAGCTTAAACTACATTTTGCCTTATGTCTGTTCCTCAAATCACTGGTTTTTGAACATTGGGTTTGTGAATGAGTTCACTTTCACATGATGGGTTTGCTGGAAATAGCCATATACTGTATCCTCCACACAATGTCTGCATAGTTAAAGGAAAATGTTTCACGGACTTCTAGGCTCTGTCGAACAGTGAAGTTGCTGTTCCTGTAAACCTTTATGACTGTGAAAGAGAGAACATCCCTGGCATCTTCACCTAATGCAGCATTTACTGCAGTAGCCCCTTAATACCAGATGAAGGTAATTGCAGGTTGTTTTTAAAGGTTGGAATCTCAGTGTGTCTATAACACAAATTTTCATTCTTCATGTCATACTAAGTAAAATTTCAACAGCTGTTTAGCTGCTGCAAAAGAAACAGTAAGTGTTGGTGAGTTTTATGCAGTGAAATGTAGAGAAGGTCTCCACTTGGTGGGAGGCTGTAGTTGCAGTACACAGGCAGGCAGGAAAAGTAAAACATTGATGATTGGTCTTAATTGTCTTCCAGTCAAAAATAACACACTTTTTTTAATGAAATTGGTCAGGTACAATTGATGGTTTAATTTTCTAATTTTCTAAAGTCTCCATGATTTACCTGGGCCAAGTCTACTAGCAGATTAACATACAAAACATGCAAAACACCTGCAGCTCAAAAGATGATAAGGGTTTATTGTGTAATACTGTCCTCAACTGGACACATCAAGTAACTGCAGAATGATACTGCTGGAAAGTGGAATTATTTCTGCAGTCAAAAGGTCTCCCATAAAGAAGTAACCAAAACCATAAAAGTTGTGTTGATCACATCCGCTCTTATGTAAGCAACTGTTCTCCTTATGATATGATTCACTGGCAGCTACACTGACTTTAAAGCTGAAATGCCATTAAACATCTTTGCTATCGTCTTCATATTTTTGTTAAAAAGGTCACTGTCAGGCTTACTGTTGAAAACATAGTCAGTCATTTTTCATAATTAAATAGCTTAGTAGAGACGTTTTATCTAGTAGTCATGGTTCCTGCACATAGACTGTATATAAAAATGGGCATAGACTCTGGTTCTTCTTCTTCTTCTTCTTCTTCTTCTTCTTCTTCTGTGTTCTTTTTTCATGGTTAGCAAACAGCTTTTAGATGCACTGCTGCCAGCTTCTGAAATGTAGTGTGGATCGGAATGATTCTAATGAAATACTCTCTTCTATGCACTTTTCCTCCATGGTCATCTCCACTCTACCTCCTATTAGCACATTTTCCTCATGACTTTCCTCATTAGAGGTCATTACTGCCACAGCCCCGCCACCACATGCCTGGATAACCTGTGTCCTCTATCCACCAAACTTCCCTGCTCTAACCTGCCTCACCCATGGTTGACTGACTCCATCTGGAAGCTGAAACAAACCCAGTGACCCTGCTGACCTCAAGGGCTAACAAAACCAAAACCACTTTACTCAATCCTCCACCACACCTGCCAAACACAAACCTCTCAGCCCATATCTTTGCCTCCTTCTTTACTGAAATGATGGTGTCCATCAGGTGCCAATTCTCTGCACCTCTAAAAAACAACCAGTCTCCCCTGGTTAAGGTCACACCACTCTCCATATTGCTGTCATGCCCTTCTCTACCTGCCGGTCAATACCTCACCACCTCCCCCACTCAGCCCTCTAGCTGAGAGCAAGATTCCTAAAAGTGTTGAAGTGTATATACTACTTGGTATAGTTTTGTAAATACACACAGTAGGTTACAACACTGCTGTCATTGAAGGAACTTTAAACCTTAAAGCAATTCAGAGGGAAATATGACATTTTTACTGCACTGCATTTATTTTAAAGCTTTAGTAATTAGTTAATATTAATAACACAAAATACAATTATTAATTACTAATACATAATCAATTATGTATTATCGAAGGTTAATTTAAGTTTGTTGATCCCAAGGGGGAAATTCACAATCTACTCATCAGTATATTAAGATTAACATTAAAGTGATTTTCAAATTAATGCATCAATAATTATATACCTACAATATAATATTCTGAAACTGGTCATTCTACATAATGAGTGTTTTTACATTTGGTAATTTAAATACATCTTTATGATAAAACGGATTATACTTCCGTACCCTCACCTGTACTTCTACACCTACACTGACATACTGCAGCTTTTACTGAAGTAAAGAAACCTCTTCCACCAATGTTGGATACACTTGTCTTAAATACTTTGATCTCTATCTTGAATCCTAAAGAAGATATGTTGATCTACAAAAGGACTGTACTGGAGCTGTTGTGTGCTGCTCTCCAGGACACGATCAGATTATAATCTCAGCAGCCGCTCTGACGTCAGCACGTACACGGAGCGTAGCGACGTCGCCATCCCTGCCCTTCACATCCGTCCACATCCTCCCAGGCTCGACTCCCAACTGCAGCGCAGCGATGGCCCTGCTTAAGTCCAACAAGGTGATCTACTGTCTCGGGAACATTTCCCCGTCCCTGGGGGTCCTGTCGACCCGCCACAGGTAAACCACAGCGACACTCTCAAACCCATCGGATACAGAGACGTTTATTCACAGCTGTCTCGGGGATTTAGCGGAGAGCTGCCGGGATCGGTTTGCAGCTAGCTTGGCCGGCAGACAAGCCGTTATTTTAACGTTAACGCCAACGGTTCCGTCAGTCAGATGATTTATGTTTAAGATTCACTACTCTTTGATTGCTTTAGCCACATTAGCCGGCCAGCTACCACAGACAGGGGTCAAACGGTTTCAACAGGGCCCGAGTGCTATGTGAGGTTAGCTCCGGTGTTTAAACGCGATGTGACTCTGTAGCCTCCTCAGGTCAGCACCTGTCGCTCCAGACTTCCTCTCTGGTGAGATATAAACTAACCTCAGAGGGCGACTTGGCGGCGCTAGCAGTGAAATGCTCCAGTGATGAAAGTCACGTTGTGATGTGTCAGTAACGCAACTTCCCGCGAAGCGATCACCTGCGTGTTGGAGAAAGTAACAGCTGGTACGTTACAAATAATTACTGTATCAAAATGTGTCGTTTTGGATGGTTGGGATTTTGCTTTGCTTTGCTTTAGATTTGAGGGCAAATTTCTCACAGGAGAATTCAGTTTTCAGATCCCAGCGCACAGTTTGAGCTAAGCGACTTGTCGTAGTTGGGGAGGTCGTGCGAGCTGATTGGCTGTCCTATTCCGCCTTTGATAGCTGATTGGCTCATTTCTAGCGGAGGCTGAGGAAGGCACCGGTGTCCTTTCTGGCTCGCTTGGAGGACAAACTAGTTTTGATCTGCCGCTGTGACTTTATCTACTGAAAACCTTTTCTATGTCTCTCTTTTTTTTTTACCTATAGACAATCCAGTCTTCGTTCGTGTCTCGGCACCTGACCCTTGTTCTGCTCCTGTGCTCGCAGCATGGATGTATTTATCAGTGTTATAACACATCAATGGCTCTCAGGTGTAACGTTAGGTTTCGTTTTGCTCACACACCGCATGGCTGTCTGTGAGGGTGTGTTTCACAGTTTTCGCTTCGGGACTCATCTTGTCGTGTCATGTTCAAGCACACTGACCTGGTTCCCAAGAATAATGAATGACAATATGTTTTTTTTTTTTTTTTTCTCCTAGCGTCGGTAAACAGACTCAAAAGTTGTGTGTAGGGAAGGAGCATCGTTGTAAGCCCAGCAGTCTTGCCCTTACCAAAAAGGCCTTTGGTCTATTGATCACTGAAAACTCGCCAGTCACTGTGATGTTTATATAAATGCTGAAGTCCAGCTGTTCAAAGGTTCTGTGTACATGCACCGTGCACGTATAATGAGACCACTTGAACACAAATGTAACAGATATGCTAAAAGGTCATGTAAGGATACATGACCTTTTAGCATTTCTGTTGCTGTGCAATTGTACAATGCTATATGGTGTAAAATAACTGCAATCTCTTCTGTTTGCACAGACGTGTGTATTTTATTGTCTTATTTATGTTCTGTGCATATAGTACATTCTGTACAATGTGGTCCCAAAGTCTGAGACCACCTTCCCATTCACTTAAATGGGAACGTGGTCGCAGACTTAACAAAGACTATACAGCCTTTGTTAAGTCTGCGACCACAGATTGCTGCTTACAATATTTCACTGTACTTGAGCAATGAAAATCAGGAGATCTTGTCTAATCTAATCTTCAAAAGTATATAGCAATTGCCCCTTTATATGACTGAATCACATACAGGGAGTTGCAGCTTGGACCTCTTTGACTGTGATGTCTACACCCTGTAAGATCAGAGCTTTAGGATCAAATGCCTGATTGTAGTCAAGTTAACAGTTGCAATCCTGAACTGAACTGAACTGATAACTGCAAATAGCATGAGCTGTTTTTCTTTTCATGTAGCACACATATGTTTGTCAGTGAACTGTACTCACTACTACAAGTGTAATCTTTTTTAAAGTTATCAGTAGGAGATTGGAGACTCTTACCCTTTGCAAAGCATTCAGTCCTAAATTTAGCTGCAAAGTGATGGGTTTAAAAGACAGAAGAAATCTGAGACGATATGTGAGCAGCCGTGCAGTGAAGGTCGCAACACACATCAATCCACATGAATTAAACAGAAGGGTGAAAATGTATTTAACTTATTAATGTAAAGCATAAAAGGTTCCAGCGACAAGACAATTATTATATTATAGTAGTAGCAACGCAGTCAGCAATGCACTGATTTTTATAGGCCTTTAACACACACACAAGTGGTATCTAGTAATCTACCAAAGTTTAGTTTTAGTTTTCAATTTGCAATGAATGACTTTCATACTGTCAACTCTCTTGTAATGTACGGTAGGCTTTAGGTCTACCTGCACATTGGAATTGTGCTTTCCCCTATTACTGAGCATAGACTTTCATTTTGAGTGGTAGTTGCATACATAAAATTAGAAATTTAAAATAATTTTCTCCTTAATTAATTCTTGTAATCACTGAATTTATCTTTGCTGTGTAGCCTTGTTTAAACCTTTGAGTAATTTTCATTGGATATCACAAGATATCATCCAATTACCTTTTTAATGCACAACACACATCATGCACAAATGACTCAGATAGTGTTTGAGTCATGTCGATACTGAGAAGGACACCACCTGAAACATCTTCGAGCTGGCTGATGTTCCTCATGCTAAGTTTTTTTTTTTTTTTTTTTTTGCCTGGTCCTTCCCCTTCCACTCATTTCACACATCACATTTTTTAAGACATGATCAGTCATGAGAGTGTAATTCAGAATATATTCTGATCCAGTGTTTGGATTTATTGGTTTATTTATGAGCAGTATTATTTTTTGGTTTGTGATCCTGTCAAGGTTTTTTTTTTTTTTTTTTAAGTTGGACATGACACATGCATCAGTGTGTAGTTAGGAAAAAAAAAAGTCAGTTAGAAAAAAAAATGAATAAAGTCTTTTGAAAACCATCCACTTCAGCTGAAACTGGTAATTGGTTCTAATCCATTTACACCAACTGCAACACTGTCATTTGCATGATCAGCTGTGGACTGTCAGGCTGAGGTCAAAAAGTCAGAGTGCATGACCTTTTTACATTTGATATGGAGCTCATGTTGCCTGCCTTTAATCCTGGCCTACTTACTCTTATGCCTTTTACTTAGTTTTGTTTTTTGTGCAGGTTTTACCTCAGTCTTATAAGATATATCAGTTTTCATAGATGAGTAATTTCCAAAATTATACATGTTATGGATGGTTTGGTTTGTTCATTGATAATATTTTTTAGCACTGGACAAACTCTTTAATTCTTCAACTTTAAACCTGTTTTTGTCGCAAAGAGCAGCATGTAAAACACAAGATGATATTCCATTCAGATCCTGTAATAAAAATGTAGAAGTCCTCATTTACATCAGCTAATGATTAATTAGTTAGGAGTATTGTTACAAATATTAATTAAACTAATGTGCTGAAAAAAACAAAACACTAGTGAAGATGACATTCACATTTTCTCAGGATGGAGTACTACCCCAATCCGGTATAGGGAGTAGTGACTGAGTGAATGTGGGAGCAATTTCTGAAACCGTGTGTTCTAGGCCCAGATTAACTGTTACTCTTGTTTTTTGGACTCTGGACCTCCTGAATGGATTATAATGTTTGTTTCGTGGAACTTGTGTCCACTGAGCATGTGTTGTTCATGAGATCTACGTCAGTGTGGTATCCTCGGGTCACATGAGGAATTAAGCTCAAGCATTAGGTCCACAGCATGTCACAGGAGCATGGCTAATACGGGTGTAACATTAGTGTGGCCAGTGTCACTTAAGGCCATGAAAACTTAACAAGGGCCTTATCAATGAACTCTTGACTCTCTTCAGTGTTTGTACTCCTGTCCGCATAATTATTCACCTACTTTGGTGTCTTTGCAGCTCATGGTGGGGTGGAGTGCAGATGGGTCCCCCCGATCCTATTTTGGGGGTGACCGAGGCCTTCAAGAGGGACACCAACCCCAAGAAGATGAACCTGGGGGTGGGAGCCTACAGGGATGACCAGGGCAAGCCCTTTGTGCTCAGCTGTGTCCGCAAGGTATAACTGTCGCCAAGCCCTCCAGGAATACTCTAGTGTTATCTCTCTCTCACTCTCTCACTCACTCACTCTCTGACACACTCACTCTCTGACACACTCAAATACACACAGTGATTTGATCCATACAATTCAGATATGACCAAGTTCTACCTGGGGGATGAAAGCAGTCTTACTTTCTTATCATGGTGAATTTAAACGGTTTATATTTTCACCAGATGTCAAATGGGTAGGAGGTTGTTGCTGCTCAGGGTCTTTCTCATTGGTGCATTCTTTCTTTGTCATCCTGAGCTCAGCTTCTGCAGCTCTGTGGAACATCAGCATTTCTGAGCCTTTTAGCATTCAGTGTGTTTTGGGCTTCAACACATGTTAATAATTAAGGAAAATTCTGCCTTGTCACCATGAGAAAGTGTGTATCCATTTGTTTTGAGCCTCACAAAATACATCGTAAATCATAGATGTTTTATGTACAGAATATGGAATACCGGTCAAGGAAATTGCTTTAGTTGTGTTTTATACCTTTTGATTTTTACACTTTCCGTTTAGGCTGAGGCTATGATTGCAGCCAAACAGCTGGATAAGGAGTACCTTCCCATTGGTGGTCTGGGGGAGTTTACCAAGGCCTCTGCCCAACTGGCTTTCGGTGCTGATAGTGAGGTCTTGAAGAGTGGCAGGGTAAGTTTGTGTGTTTAATACTCCAAAATAAATGAAGGTCAAATCAGTTCTGATAGTTTAAAGTCCTGATCTGTTCTCCCAACAGAACATCACTGTCCAAACCATCTCAGGAACTGGATCTCTGCGCATTGGAGCCAACTTTTTGGTGAGGTCCTGTTGTATTGGTTTTTTAGCACAAACTAATATTTAGGTCGGGTTATCTCACCTGGTCTTTCCTTTGTCACAGTCTCGATTCCACGGAGGTCCACGTGATGTGTACCTGCCCAAGCCCTCCTGGGGAAACCACACACCCATCTTTAGAGACGCCGGCATGCAGCTCAAAGCCTACCGATACTACGATCCCTCCACCTGTGGCTTTGACTTCAAAGGAGCTCTTGAAGACATCTCTGTAAGACATTAATGAGGGATTCGCACAAAGTGAAGACGATAAGACAATGGGGAACATATTTTGATGATATTTTGGAATCTTTTCATGCTCTGAAATTGTAATTCCATTCAAAACACAATTACAGTATTTTAGCATGTTTTATTATTTTATAGAATTGTGGCTAGTTTTCAGTTTAATTAGGAATCGTGGGGGTTGACTGTGAAGGTTGGGCTGTAAGGGTTTTCAACAGCTCCACCAGTGTGTAGTGTATTTTTTCATTCATGTATTTTTATTACTGTATTCATGCCACCGGGACGGACTTCATGTTTTTTCCTCCTATTTTTGTTTCTAACCAATATATTATGAAGGGTTGGCATTTGGTGGATAGGAAGTGGGTTAATCATATTTTGACTTTCATGTACAGAAGA
The DNA here is from genome assembly GCF_046630095.1 of Trachinotus anak. Classification (NCBI taxonomy): domain Eukaryota; kingdom Metazoa; phylum Chordata; class Actinopteri; order Carangiformes; family Carangidae; genus Trachinotus; species Trachinotus anak. The sequence continues at coordinate 14,957,160 of NW_027273862.1, read as the reverse complement.
ATATTAACTGTGTAAAAAGTAGCTGGCCACAGTTAGTAATGTAATCAGCTACATGACAGTGAAAACTCTGTCATCAACTCTGTGCTATACACAATATTTTAGGTTGACTAACTGAAACCTCCTTTTATGTCACAGAAAATCCCAGAGCAGAGTGTGATCTTGTTGCATGCTTGTGCCCACAACCCCACCGGTGTGGATCCCAGGCCTGAGCAGTGGAAGGAGATCGCTGACATTGTGAAGGTGAGTAAGTATCATCTCAAGAGAGGTCTGTGAAATCTTTGCAGCTACAGTTTGATAAAATGTCAGTACACATTTCCCTTTATCTCAAAATTAAAAGATCTCAAAAGAGTTCAAAAGCCACAATAAGATGATAAGCACTGTACTTGTATTTAGCTGTTATCACTTGAAAAATTATTAACTGGTTGTCGCCATCTGCGTCTGTCTTCTTTCCTTGTGTTCTCTCCCTTTCTTTCACACCTCCCAGAAAAGGAATCTGCTCGTGTTCTTCGACATGGCCTATCAGGGCTTCGCCAGTGGAGATATCGACCGTGATGCCTGGGCTGTGCGCTACTTCATTGAACAGGGCCACAACATCGTCCTGTCCCAGTCCTACGCCAAGAACATGGGACTTTATGGTCAGTCAGAATCCAATACATGCTCTTCTTGAATAAATATATATATATATATATATATATATATATATATATATATATATTAAATATGAAATAAAATGACATGTTAACAGTACATGTAAAAATAGAAAAACAGAATGACAAACCTGCCATTACACTGGGTGAACTTTACTTTGTGTTTTACCTCCACCCAGTGGTTAAACTATGATAGCAAACATGTTCTATTCAAATAAGTATTTAGACTTTCAAAACACGGAATATAATTGTACTAAAATGTGAGTTACTTTCACCAGCACTTCTCCTTATGTGGTGTAAACTCAAAATATGTTTATCTAGGTTTTTCTTTTTTTTAACTAAAACAAAGTTTCATTTTGCTATCTAATATTCTTAAGACACACTCACATTCTAACAATGAAATAATATATATTTTTGGAGAACTAAAACTCTCTAAAGGGAGAAATAAATCTGACATGTTTCACATTTTACAAACAGGCCAGCACAAATCTATTTTGGCTCACTGCGCTGTGATTGTCAATGTCCAACCTCAAACCTAATTTGTATTGTTCTAAAATGCACTTTACTGACTACAAATTAATAATATGTTGTTTTAATAATTTAAATAAAGAGATGTAATGGTCCTTCATTACATTATTCTCTGATTTAAATTTTGGTTTTAAGCCTCATTACAGTTGAGACTGTCTTCTGCTCTTATTGACGACCCCTCCTCATAACTGAACTTGATTTAGGGGGTTAAGTTGTGAATCTTAATAGATTACTAGTTTCCCTGGTTCACAGACATGGGTTGGTCAGTCTCGCTGTGAATGACTTTAACAGTCAGTGTGCATGTTGATATTTGCAGGTGAGCGTGTGGGAGGCTTCACTGTGGTGTGTAACGACGCAGACGAGGCAAAGAGAGTGGAGTCTCAGCTTAAAATCCTCATCAGGCCCATTTACTCCAACCCACCAATGAACGGCGCCAGAATTGCATCAACCATTCTCAACACACCTGATCTGTACTCACTGTGGTATGTTAGCGGTCCATATACACATACTGTACATTACCTGAACCAAAAGATGTTCAAGTCTGCATCTTTTATATGATATGATATGAAATAAGATATATTCCAAAATCAGTTTATTGATCTGTCCTACCCTGCCGTCATTCATCTCAGGCTGGAGGAGGTCCATGGCATGGCTAACCGCATCATTAAGATGAGAGAACAGCTGGTGGCCGGCCTGAAAAAGGAGGGCTCCTCCCACAACTGGCAACACGTCATCGACCAGATTGGAATGTTCTGCTTCACAGGCCTCAAACCAGAACAGGTACTCTCACACACATTTTTGGTTTTGACAGAATAAATTCCTTTCTTTGGTTAGTATTTGCATCACATTCTTCTGGAAACAGTCAGCACTTCTCTCGTTTTATTTCCTACAAGCCTGAGAACTACAGCTATTAAGTCACTCTTAAAACAGAACAAACCTCTCTGATGAACACTTATAGGCCCACATTAAAAATCCCACTTTTGAGTAAAATGCTGTTGTTTATCAGCTTAACACCTTCTTGGCCCTAAACAACTGTTATTAGGTTTTTCAGTCAGGATTTTGACCACACCAGACTGCTCTTGTTAAGACCCTGAAAGACCACCACATAAACACTGTAAATTTCACTCTGGATTATCAGATCTTAGTCCTGTATTCAACACAGTTGCCAAAATATTACTAGACAGACTGGAACAGTGGGTGGGTATCTGGTGGCACAGAACTTAACTGCTTTAAATCCTATTTGAAGGACAGGGACTATTTTGTGTCAGTAATTACTCGATACAGTGTATCTGAGTATACAAAAATGATGTGGGGTTTCCCAAGGCTCCATTCTTGGGCCTCTTCTGTTTAATGTCTATGTTCTCCTGCTAGCTCAGATTATTGAAAACAATAATAACTTACCATAATTATGCAGCAGGACTCAGTAGGATTTAGAAAAACGTGTCTGTGCATTCTTTAACAAGTTGATCAGGAGGCCAAGATAAGAGGAGAGAACAGTTATCTGTGGGAATGTTTGTTGCTAAAGTACTGACACATTGATTTGTTGTGTGTTAATGTATTTTTCTGCAGGTTGAGCGCTTGACAAAGGAGTTTTCTGTGTACATGACTAAGGATGGCAGAATTTCCATGGCAGGCGTGACCTCTGGAAACGTGGGCTACCTGGCACAGGGAATCCACGCAGTTACCAAGTAGAGTGGATCCTGCTGGGAGAGCTACAAAATCAAAGCAGCAGTGTTAATGAGGAGCTTTATGTGTCACTTATTCTCTGTCTGCTCCATTCCACCTTTAGAAAAGAGCTCAGTGTTTCGTTAGACATTTTCTTGATTGGATTTTATCATGAGTTCAACTTTGTCCCAGTTCAAGCAGTTGCTGCTGTCCTCTTTTCTTTTAAACATTTCACAGGCTCCCCTGCTAAATTATAAAAGATGCGATTTTCCCCTCTACTGACTGAACTGATGTCTCAGTTTTGCTTATTTATTGTGTGGAATCGACTATTGGCTGTGCATCAGTGTCCTCCTAAATGTGCGCTGTTTATCTGCTGTGGGCCTACTCATTATAAAACATCAAGGAACTAACATCAAGGGGTAACGTTAGGCTGTGCATTAGTTTTTGGTGCAAGATGAGATCTCTGTTGCTTTGTGGAAGCCTGCAGAAAATGTGAGTTCTTTTTTTTTTTTTTTTTTTTTTTTTTTTCCTTAATTTTTGTGGTTAAGTTGTAGCACTTTATAAGCTTTAAAGCACTGTTTGAGTTTCAAGATTAGGCTGGCAATGTATTTTGTTTTTTTTTTCATTGGACTGTATTAAAAGGCATTTGTCAATCAGTTAATCAATTTACTATCAATAATCTGCGGTTGTTCATCTGATCTGATCAATCATCAAGTAATTTAGACTCCTTATCTCTGATTGTCACCTATCTCCCTTGTATTCAGTACTTTTCTGTTAGGAGGATTTGTAAATCTTGTGGGTTTTTTTTCCTAGTTGGTCGCAGGGCAGCAGTCTCTCAGTCAGTCCCTTTAACCCCATAACAAGCAAGCACATAAGCCAAAAGAGTTAAACTACAAAGTACAAAGAAGTAATCAATACACATTAAATGAATTCCACCTTTTTTTTCATATTCCATGACAGCCCCAAATCAGATGCCCCATTTTAAATTTTCATTATAAAAGCTTTGTATGTGATCTCAGTACAAATATATCTCTATATATGTTTGGTTAATAAAGAGAAGTGGGATGAATACTGGACGGTTCATGAAAAAAATATGCACTCGCTGCTCATTCACTCAGACATCATCTTTCAGTGTATTAATCTGTTCATCATTAAGACTGTAAGGCACAGATGGCATTTAGCAATGTGGGGTTTCACCCCAGTGTACTCATACTTCTGCAATGTCTGGCACTTCGCCTCCATGTTTTACATTCTGTCAAGAAATAATGGATCACTGGTCATGTACCTTATTGAACAAAAAATAAATTATTGTAGAGGAATGATCTATTCTATTGTGTCTATGTGTGTGTTTTTCTTTTAGCTTTTCCCTTCCTGATGTGATCAGTTAACCATTCATTTACCCACCGGTCCATACTTATGTGCCTGCATCCTCCATAAAACTGAGGGTCTGCATGAAGATAAGATCGCCTTTATTAGTCCCACAGTGGGGAAATTCACAGGGATAATACTCACCTTAAATTACATTAATGAGATAATACTCACCTTATCTTAAAAACGTATGTATAATGAAGTATTGATAGTTTTCTTTCTCCTAGTAATCACTGACTAGTAGCGTTAGAATAAATATTGTTCACAGTCTGCGTTCAAACAAGAGTGTGTCTGGAAGCAGCAAGGCTGGATTAACCTACTGGGTTTTCTCAGGGCAATACTGTGCTGCGGGTCCTCAGATTTTGACACGTAGCCCCTTTACAAAAGAGGATTGCTGTCAGGCCCTAATCATTTCAGTTTATCTCAGCACATTCCTACACATGTAGATTACACAAGGTGCAATCTACCACAATATGATTTACACACAGTGAATCTGGGTCTTCGGGGCTCCTGTGGAAAGTTCCACTTGTGTCAGCGCAGCATTGAGTTGGTATTTATCAGACATTTAACTAATTGTATCAAATACTAACATATCACATGAGACTTCAACTATAACATAATTGAGGTACTTGTTCTTCACTTGAGTATTTTCTTTTTCATGCCACTTCTTAATTCTACTCCACTACATTTCAGAGTTACCGTATTTGACTGCTTGAGTTCCCACTTACTTTAAAAAATTTTTCATGTGAAACACGTGACAATCTTATAGAACATGATGTTTTATTATAAATGAAACTATCCAACAGTACATAAAGTAGAGCTGAAAGTATCATCCGATTGGCAGAAGATTAATGGGTTAATTCCAGCTTCACAAATAATTTGGAGGTTAGAAATGTTGGTTGGACAAAACAAAGTATTGTGAAGGTGTCACTTTTGGCTTTGGGTATTTGTGACGGCATTTCACTTATCTTCAGAATTTTTACAAACCAAACAATCAATCGATTAATCGAGAGAGTCCTCAGCAGATTCATCGACAATAAAATAATCATTAGTCACAGGTTACTTACTCCAATTGGATTGGATTTTTTCAACATGTAGTGAGGTATTTTGGTTGGTACTCAGCTCGGGGGGGGGGGGCCGTGATGACAGAGAACTACAAAACCCACAAGTCCAGGCGAACAGAAACCACGCCCAGCTCTCCAGTCACATGAGGACGTGTCACATGTTCTTCGGCTTTCTACGAGCTGCCAAAACACAGACGGCTCAGTCATTCCCCGCTGGCTGAGAAACACCAGAGGTAGGACTGTACCTAATTATCTGCATTTTATCCTCCGCACTTCACTTGACGACGACACAACAGTGGATATCACCGACGTAGCCATGACATGAGGCCTGTTGTAGTTTGTGTTTAGCAGGGTGTAGCGTTTGCTAACAGGCTATTGTTTCTTTAATAAAAAAGAAAAGCCATAATGTAATCATATTAAAAGCTGGGGGTTTATTTAACCTGTATTTGGCGAAGGCAGCCGGAGGTGCTTTTGTGTTAAGGTCAGCTCGACACCTTCCCTTGTTACCAGTAACGTTAGCCTCACTTCTCCTCCTACAGCCTCTATAGTCTGCTCAGGCTCCTCGGTGATTTGATGAGATCTGCTGGTATTCTTCATGTATCTGCTGGAATGGCTTTATTGTTTGAGATGTATTTTTGTTTCGAGCCCAAAGCGGCATAACATGTGACTATAGACAGTGACAGTAGAACAGGGTCGTGTTTCAGTAATGAAAACATCACCTAAATAACCACCCAGCTTGACTTTATTTATGCTTCATGTGTAAGACTTTTAAAAACGTTCACATCAGTTTTAATATCAGCCAGGGTGAGAAGATGTAGGGCTGTAGGCTGTATGTGTCTTTTACAGGTCCTGGGTGTGCACTGGTCAGGCTGTTGAGATTAAGTGCAGAGTCAGAATCAACATCACAGTGAGATGGGTTCAATGTAGAAGCCTGCACAGGATAGTTAATTCAAATGTACACTTGCATGACTGTTTTAGTAGTCAGCATGCTTGATAAGTGCATGTATATCTTTTTGCAAAACAGAAACAATTCAGGAACCAACGAATCAAAACTTTGCTTTAAGGAACCACAGATGATCAAAACCACCAGAGGGAACCTGTAATATGCTCACATGGGGGCCAGTCGTGCAGGTTTTCATATCCGCCATGAACTCACAAAAAATAAACAAAAAAAAACTGACACATTATATTCCTTAAGAATTATGGCTTAGTCACCAATTTAAAAAAATCTTAGTAGTCATGTCTCTTTTAAGAAAGTAGAATCTGTGTTGTACTAAAAATGACTCTTATGTTTCTTTAACGTTAATTCAAACATCAAGTCAAATTACTTCTTTCCAATAATTTACATAGTATGTGGATATTATAACACAGTGTTCAGTTGTTATTTCCCATTGCAAGCATTTACAAATTCAAATAATATTTCATTACAGATCTGCCACTGAATGGCTCCACCATCACGCTGACACTGGTGATAAATTTGAGAAACATCAGCTCCTCCTGACTGTTGTGGAACTAAAGACGCTGGATGTAAAATTGCAACTGCACCTGAGTGATTTCTGGTTCCTTCACCCAGACTCTCTAATTAACCTTACTTCAGTTTGGATCCAGACAGTTGGAGACTAATTTTCTGGGTTGCGTAAGGCATCACAGGCCAAGCCACAGCCTGTAGATTCATGGCGATTAACGCTGATGTGGAGGACTGGGGTGGAGTTGGCAGTAATGACTCTGGAGAAAGGGCGTGGCTCTTGCAGAGCCCCAGCGTGGATTCTGCGCCGCACCTTGAGACGGACAGGAGGAGGAGTGGTGGCGTGTCATCTTTAGGAGCGGTTTTCATCGTAGTGAATGCAGCGCTGGGAGCAGGTCTACTCAATTTCCCTGCAGCCTTCAATATGGCAGGAGGAGTAACTGCAGGAGTGATGCTTCAAATGGTGAGGAGACCCCAGTGAAAACACCCCTTTATACAGGTCCTTTCCCCACTGAACGAGGCAGGTGTTCAGGACTCAAAGCTTTTAGTGTAATGAGATAAACTGGGCTTCAACCCACATTAATTTTCAATTTCTGTTGATCTGATTATTTTTGAAATACATCTATTCATCATTGCTCTGTAAAACAGGAAAACTGATGATAGATGCCATCAGAAATTACTGGAGCTGGTGTCTTAAAATGGCTCACTGAATCTGCCCACCACTATAAACACAACTCAGTTTAACAGAGAGATGGAAACAACTCTTGAAAACTGAAATGCTCATGACTTTGAAGTTTGGGAGAGAAAATCATTTTTAGTTAAATTTATTAGACTGAATAATGTGGGTTATTCTTATTGTTGTGGTTTGATCAGATTTGATGCCAACATAAGAAAACACATTTATTAGACTGTGATTTATACGTTACTAAATCCTGATTGCTTCACAGAGGAAACTGACTTCTAATTTCTACTACTGAGTGCCGCCCATTTCAAACCAGTGAGAAGAACTCCTAAAAAAAAAAGAACATTGTTTTACTTGATAAATTACTGAAGTTTTTGTCTAATTGTATAAATGATAACCGGTTTCATCGTAGGCAGGCATACAGTATTTACACATGACTGAATGTTAGAATACATGCAGACTGTCTGCAGTTATCAGCGCTCTTTTTTTAATGTGACCGAAATAAAACTGCTTATAGTCAGTACATTGGGGAACTATAATGCGACGCTGTCTCCCTTCTTTGTGTTTCAGTTTATGCTGATCTTCATAATCAGTGGACTGGTGATTCTGGGCTACTGCTGCCAGGTTTGTGTTGCTTCAGGACTATCACAGTCTGACTTCCTGAAAGTCTTCATCTCTTACTGTTTGACTTGTTTCTCTTTAATTTTCTCCCCCACCTACTGCTGTTCTCTCACTTCGATATTTTTCCGTCATTAGTGGTGAAGCTATCGGAGCAGTGTTCTTGTGTAAAAGCTTTTTTGTTCTGTGGTTGTATTCCTGATCAAATATTGTGCATTGCACAAAAGCTCAGGCTTTCACTTCCTGAATGACTCAGACTTATGCTTACATGCTAAAACACAAACAGTATAGGCAGACAAGTTTGAGACAGTTGATTACATTCAACATTTTGATAATTTATGTTTTTTTTATAAGCTAAAAACGGCTGCAGAGTATTGCTTTCAAATACAACTATCAGTCAAATTAAGCTGTGGGATGAACCAATACTTACTCATTAAGCATGCCTTAAACTGAAGATGATTTCTGAGGATCCTGCTGCAAATACAAACATGTGATCCTTTCTTTTGATTGGCTTCTTATATATATATATAAGTTCTTATATAACTTCAGAAACTGGAAACAGTGCCTCTGATGTACTCCAGTTTTAGACTTCCTGCTAGCAGACTTAAAGAACCTTCAGTGATGGTGGAAGTTGATGTATACAGACTAGGGTGCATTTCTTTATCCCATTACCTTCACTGCTGAATCCATGACCACTCATTATCCTCTCTGTGGTTTCTTCAGGTCAGTAACGAAAGCACCTATCAGGAGGTTGTTCGAGCCACTTGTGGGAAGGTCACTGGAGTCATATGTGAAGTAGCCATCGCTGTCTACACCTTTGGCACGTGCATTGCTTTCTTTATTGTCATTGGAGACCAGCTGGATCGCTGTAAGTATAGTTACACTGAATCACCCGCCAGCCACTCCTAGCCTTGTATAGTTGTCCTTACTTATTGTTCTTTCACCTATATTTCCATGGACTTTGTCATTTTTGACCTACATTTGTGTCTTTAAACAAAGGAAGATAGTCTTAGTCTTAGTGGTATTGATGTTAAGCTTTAAAAAAATCAAGGCACTGCAATTACTGAGGAGGGCAAAGAGCATCAAGGATGACGCCACTCAGCTTTTTTCACTCAGTAAATGTGTCCCTCATGTGATTCACTCTTACATTTCCATGCACTGAGATGCTGACAGTGTAGAAATCCTACTCCTGCCTGTTTCTGGAAATAGACTGTGACCATCCACCTCTTTCTGCTTTTTGAACTGCATGAATGGAGTCGGTGTGATGTTCATTAACTACTTTGCTAAATCTCTGCCATGTGTACAGCATTTTGAAGCTAATTCCCACTCTTTAACATTTCTCTAGCATACTCCACTGTCTCCCTCTCTGGTTGTCTGTCCTTCTCAAAGGTTTTTTTTTTTATTTTTTGCAGTGATAGCAGCAGCGGCTCATGATGCAGACGGTGGCTTCTGGTACACTGACCGCAAATTTACCATTGTTGTTACTGCTGTCTTGGTTATTCTTCCTCTCTCCATCCCCAAAGAGATTGGCTTTCAGAAGTATGCCAGGTACAAAGCTTTGTCTCTCAGTCTACTCACTCAGCATTTTTTCTCACTGAGAATTACTTTCACCTTCCAAGGTAATCACATCTGCGTTATCGTTCTTCATTGTAGTACGCTGAGTGTGATGGGAACCTGGTATGTAACTATCGTGGTCATTATAAAGTACATCTGGCCGGATAAAGAGGTGACTCCGGGCTATATTCCCACCAGGTGAGCCCCACACTTACTCATCATGACACTGCCCTTACTTTATGCAGGTAATAGCTTTTCAGAAACTTCTTGCTAATTATTTGAGCATTGTCCACCGACTCATTCAAGCAGAAACACCCTCATCCTCCTCATCTTGCTTTGCTTGAGTCGCTAAATCATTGTATTTGTTACAGTTCTGCTTCCTGGACTGCAGTTTTCAATGCAATGCCCACCATATGCTTTGGCTTCCAGGTATTTCCTCATATTGTATCATAATATGATTTGCCTTTCTTGTGATTTGAGTATAATATTGATGAATTATTTTTGCCTTATCTTCTTTCTCCTGATCTCTCTCTCTACAGTGCCATGTCAGCTGTGTGCCGGTGTTCAACAGCATGAGCAGGAAAGAGATCAGACCTTGGGGAGTTGTGGTTACTCTCAGCATGATAATCTGCCTCTTTGTTTACACAGGAACAGGTATTGTCAATGTGTGCAATGTGCGCTCAGTGTGTACTCTGTCTTGATAAATTGTCTGATACATTCAGAAATATCTCGTTTCAAAAATCCAAATTTGCAACAGGCTGCAGATCCTCTCTCCACTTTATTGGTTCTCTTGTGTCAGGATCTGGATATATAGTAATCAAAATGTAATAGATAAAGTTTCAGTGTTTAAATGTCAGTTTACACTACGCATATGGCAAAAGACAAATGTTGTGCAGCATTGTTGCAGGTCAGATGGCTCATGACTGACTGTCAGTACTTAAAGTGCTTGTTTTCTGTGTTTGATCAGGTGTCTGTGGCTTCCTGACATTTGGCTCCAATGTCAGTCAAGACGTGTTGATGTCGTACCCTCCCAATGATGTTGCTGTGGCCATCGCAAGAGCTTTTATTGTCATCTGTGTGGTCACATCCTACCCCATTTTACACTTCTGTGGCAGGTAAGATACACTAAAAATGAAATGCTGTTGAGGTTGGACTGGACTTTTAAAGCCAATGCAGATATTTAAGAGTAAAAAAAAAAAAAGCTTACTAATGATATGTCGAGTGATAGTCATTAGTTTTTGATAAGGCTCCCACACTGTATAATGGAGACACTGTTTCTAAATTAACTCACATATATTCAGCATTTCTTTTACTTATTGGCAACATCTACACCAATACTGATCTGATCTGACATAAGTTAGTATTGGCTGATGTATGAGCCAGAACGATTTATCCCTCTAGTTCTTTTATTGCTTTGACTTGCTGATGCACTGATCCAAGATACTAAATAATTATAAGCATAGATACTGAAGTTATTAAATGTATTGAGCATAGATGTGACCCAGCCACATTAAATATGTGTTATTATCAGGGACTGTTTTTATTAGGAAAAAAATTCTAATGTATTAGCTTCTCTACAGAAACAATGTGTTATCACAGCTTTGTGTCACCTCACTTATAAAAGTATGTTTCAGTTCAATTACATGGACAGATTTATAAATTACAAGGGGGAGAAAAGAGGACTGGTGTTGGATTGGTTTAATTTTAGTTTTCAGAATCTGTATTGCGGATAAAAAAACAAGGGTTTTGTGCTTCCCTTGTGTTTGATACGGACGATTTTTCTTATTAACAAAGCAGTTTATGGAGCATTTCCTCACTGCGCTCTGGTGTGATCATGTGTCTTTCCAGGGCAGTTATAGAAGGACTTTGGCTGCGGTTTCAAGGTGAGCAGGTGGAAGTTTGTGTACGACGTGAGCAGAGGAGGAGGATCCTGCAGACCCTGGTGTGGTTTGTCGTCACCCTCGTCCTCGCTCTCTTCATCCCAGATATTGGTCGGGTGATCTCGCTGATTGGAGGATTGGCGGCCTGTTTTATATTTGTCTTCCCAGGTAACACTGCCCTCATTGTGTGCTCTGTTACAGGTTTTCTTACAAGCTAAATTTAAATGTCTCACTGTAATGTCTTTATGTGATGTCTCTTAAACTTAACAGGTTTGTGTTTGATGCAAGCCAAACTATCGGAGACAGACAGCCGGACAGCCAGGTGAGATGCTGTCCCTACACTCACATGCATGTTTCATAACTGGGGTTGCTCCCTTGGTGCTGCAGTGTAGCTGCCCACGAATGCTTAGGATGCTAGTTTGTCCCTCTTATGTATTACCATACATTTCAATCACAGAGCCAAGCATCTGTTTGTCTTAAAGATAGACTCCTGATCTTTGAAAAACCCAGGAGGCCTTTTACGGACACTTACTGATGTTTTGATGTTAAAAACATTCCCTGAATTGTGACTCTATTCTATAATCCAAACATGGCAAAAAAGAAAATCACTTCCTGTTTAAAATGGATTGGATGTTACTTGCTTGTCACTTTGTTTTCATTGTACACAGTGAGAGGGTTTATTGAAGCTTTTTTGTTTGAAAACAAAATAATGCACTATGAATAAATACTCTCTAAATATGCAGAATTAGGAGATATTTATCTGCTCTGAATGAGCCTTTCAAATGAGAGTCATCTGCGACACTTATTATCCTGGTCTCTCTTTCACAGCTGGCATGGATTGGTAATCTTTGGTGTTGTCATGGTTACAATCGGAGCTTTCATCTTTGGCCTCACCACAACTAACTCCATCTATCAAGACATCAACAGCTAAAAGGAACATTTTTCCTGGAGCATGCTGTGTCCTCGATATTGAAGACGGGGTGGGTGGGGGGGTGGTTCTTAGTCCTGTGCTGCTATTCTGAACTACTGGATAAGATGGAGAAGCATCTCATGACACTCATTTAAAAAAAAATCAAAACCACTGTGGCATGTCACATCCCTGCTCCGTATGGGGTTAAAGCCCCAGAGCTCTTTGCTCAGTCAGGGAGTAGACGAAGACACCAACCAACGCCAAGTGACTTCAGACACTTTGCCTTTTATTTTCTGTAAAATTTGAATTGCATGTTTTATGTTTTTATGATGGTTTTAACTTGCAGTGAAAAATAGTTTGACAGTGTAGTCATTCCACAGGGCCTCAGAATGTCCTCCCTTGTCTCTGGACTGTGTATGGGTGACGCATTCCTGTCCTGTTTACAAGAGCTGAAGGACTTTGTATGGATCAAATTGATTTTTTTTTTTAATAATGAAATTGTACCAATTTGTGTATTTTTAACTTGCATGTCAAAGTAAATGTTTCTTATCATTGAATCGACATGTTGTGGTTCCCAGGTCTAATCCAGGTCTAGACTCTATGTTGGTGCTGGTGATCGCTTGTCCACTAAATAAGGTTTTTGTCTCTTTTCCTATGAAAAACTGAACTGAGTGATTTGGACATACTAAGCCACAGCATTGTTAATAAGGGATGTGTCAATTGCAGGTCTTGTTGATATGTTCATATCCAGTCAGTACCTTTAAATGAGTCAAAGATGTTAGGTTTTCAACTATATGGCCAAGGCAAACTTATATTACATTTTAAAATAGGAAGTCAGGAAGTCCTTTAGGTTATTTATTTTTTGTTTTGTTGGTTTCTTATATTTTCTTATACATTTCATTAAGTTTAGATGTACTGTGAAGGTGATTGCTGAGATTACGTCATGTTTGTTAAGACAGGTTTGCAAAAGAACAAAGCTACGACCCTGTACTGTAAACCAGCAGACCTTTGAAATGGTTTTGGTTACTTCTATGCGCAAAACAATGAAGTTTCAAACCATAGCAGTGTGCCGCCCCAAATGCTGTGCAGCACAGCAGCACCTCCACATTCAGGGTATAAGAACTGAGACTCTTTCAGGAGTCTTGATTCCTACAGAGCTGTTTTAAAATGATACTGAATGTAGACAGGAGATTGGAGTATCTTGCACAGAATTCAGTTTGCACTTGTACACACTGCTACTGACAGAGTGTAAGGTGCAGAAAGGCCAAGTAGTTGGAGGTTTGATTTACTTGAATCAGCTGACACCACTGCAGAAACTCAAGCATGAGGAGTTATAAATCATTTTATTGTTTTTTTGGCTAAAACCAAAGTGAACTTTCTCTCTGTGGTTTTTAATGCTGCAGCATTCAAAACCTCATCTGTTCAACACTAAAGATGTTTAGAGTAGAAAGTATATTTAAATGGTTTACAATGCCAAAGTAATCTAAACTGAGTGTATTTAATCCTGGTTTTACTTTTGCTCAATTAGACTTCATCAACTTTGTAAATGTTAAGTGCATTAAGATCCATAATTCAAAACTGACAGCCCTTTGTTTTCACTGTTTATCACTGTTTTATCAAATGCAGCAATAAGGTGTTTTGCTTTTGGTTATGAGAGATAGAAGTGGTAAAAGGGATTTTTTTTTTTTTATATAAAAGCAATTACATTGTATGAGTCACACAGGTGACTAAATACAACATAATTTAGAGAAAGGGAAAGACGCTGCAGTCAAAACATTTGTGGGACCAGTACAAAAACTAAAGAGCGCCTGAATGTTTTTATTTTAAACTTCTTGCAATCATTTTTGGAATGCAATTCAACCATTTGTGTTAATTTTTTTTTTGTTTTTTTTGTTTTGGTGCTACAGATGAGTGGATAGCAGCTACATCTATGATTTCTATCAATGATTTACTGTTTGCAGGCTGAAAGGATGTACACCTTTTCTCAATACATTTGTTAATCATGTGTCTGTGTGTGTTGTCTCACACAGAATGATGACTCAAATGATGTTCACTGGCAAGTTTTAATGGAACCTGCCTATGATATATGACTCCAATAAATTCACTACAATCAAGATCTGTGAATAAATCAGACATCATCAATGTGTCAGTGGAAGTTCAACAAAGCCTTTAATTAAAAGACAGATGAGTGAAGTTGCAGTTTTTAACAAGACAGTTTCAGCATTCTCATTAAATTCAGAACAATTTACATTTGCTGAAAATATTGATATGACAAAACCAAAGATTCTGCTTTACACCAGTGCTACACAGAACAGCTTCATTTTAAAGTACAGTAGAGTCTTGTGTATCTGGACAAGGACTTTGTTTTGGCTGTATGTACTTACAACACTGGACTTGAAGTGAAACGATGTAAAGCGCTGGTTTTTATAAGCAAGGTTTTTTACATCTATATTGTGTGAGCAGTGCAGGAAGTGAGGCCCTTTTACACATACCTATTTGCCTGTTGTTAGGACAATGATCTGAAACAAGTGAACAAATAGTTTTAGGGTCAGTTTATCTCAATCCAAATAGCAAATGTGTTTCACCTTTGTTAAAGACCAGACCAAAGGCAAAAAAGAGATTTAAACATGATTATTTTATTCAAGTTTGTTCATTTGTCTTGTTAGTTTTGATCCTCTAAAATGGAGGGACAGCGTATAAAAGGCTTTAATTTGTACAATGTTCACCCTGTGAAGATGTTAACATCCTCAAATCTCAAAGTTGGCACTTGAATTGCTACATCTCAAAACCAATGTGATGGAGATAATTTTAACACAATGTCAATGTCCAAAAACTCAACACACTGCACTGCAAGTACGTCAAGAACAATAACAATGATAAGAATAAGTGCCCTAACAGTGCTTTTCCCTCTAAATTCATCTTCCCTGAGAAAAATGTACCATCTAACAAGTGATGAGTACAGGTGTATATACACCTGGCAAGAAAAGTAACTGAACCCTTTGGAGTTATCTGCATTTATATTTAAATTTTCCTCAAATATGGTCAGATCTTCATCCAAATCAAAGAGAATCTATCTTAACTAATGACACAAATCAACGAATGACGTTTTCAATATGTATACAGTGTAGCAGGAAGAAATATGTGAACTAATGACATCAACAAAAGCTAACTGGAGTCAAGAACAATATGTTAATGTGTCTATAAACGGAGATGATTTAGCTCTGTGACTACTCTCAATAGAAGTGGGCGCCAAGCTAAGACAAATGCTCAGTGAGGTAACAAAGAACATTAGAGTAGAGAAATCACTGGCACTGGTTAATATCTCTGTTTATGAGTCTACCATATGCAAATCATGGAGCGATTAAACTATGGCTGAATTTCTTGGGAAGAAGATGCAGCACTATGCATGGTGGCAAACGAACAACATACCAACACAAAGTTATCATCCCTGAGGTCAAGTGCAGTGGAGGGAGCATCATGATTTGAGGCTGCTCCCAAGTTCCCAAATGACCTCCCAAGTTTATCAAGGTATCTAACAGGATAACGTCAGGGTGGCTGAAGCTCAGTAGAGGTTAGGTGTACTGTTGGAAGAGTGGTCTGGATCAGCAGATATTGGAAGCTCTTGTTTGAGGTTATTACTGTGAAAGGAGGTCCAACAAATTATTGAATCCAGGGGTTCACTTACTTTTTCCATCAGCACTGTGAATGTTTAAGTGTTTTCAATAAAGACTTAAAAGATTTAATAATTTGTGTGATATTAGCTTGGGGGCACCGTTTCTCTACATTTGTGTCTTAGATGAAGATCAGATCACATTTTGTGACCAATTAATGCAGAAAATCAGGTCATTCCAGAGTGTTCACATACTTTTCCTCGACAGTCTATACACAGCAGTCTCCATCGTGACTCAGTAGAAGCCATTTGTTATGAACGACTGGAACATGTGGAAAGCTGGACCTGGAGCCCACTGAGGAACCATGTGACCGGCACCCTGAAACACAGGAGAGCGGTATTTCACATCAGGAACCTAAAACAGGACAGCCATGCTTCTATGGCAGACACTAAACAACACACTGGTGGTTACCTTGACCGTCAGGAAGGTTATGTTTCCAAACTGTTGGTAGAAACCAGCAATCTGGTCTTCATGAATCCAGCTCTGATACTTAGTGGTTGCCTGAAACATTTATCAGTAGCATTAAGAAATGCATCTGGTTGTAGTTTTGGGAAAGGGGAGGGGTGGGGGGGTGTACATATGTAGGATCTTTCCTTAAATTATAGTTTCTACCTTCAGGCCGAGGTCCTCCACAAACCACTGGTCTCCCAGGAAGTTGCAGGCCATGTCAGTGTCTCCATTGTAGACGAGCGCCCGCAGGCCCTGTGAAAGCAGCTTCAGATACACCTCCTTCACGGTTTCATACAGCATGGTGTAATGCTCTCCAACATAATCACTGCAATGAAGAGTTGACTGTCAGATGACGGATGACTGTCAATCCCACCAATCAAGACTGTAACAGGCTAAAAGTACCACGTCAATGTATTAAAATCAGTAGTCATCAGGGGAAGATCAGTGGAATCCACATATGGTTAAAATTGACGGGCTTGATCTTTTTTGCCTTGAAAGCATCAACTGTTGAAGACTTGTTTATTTCATCTTTTTTTATTTTTTTATTATTGTTTTATTATAGTGCAGTGGAGACTGACAGGAAAGGGGTAGAGAGAGGGGAATGACATGCAGGAAAGAGTCGAGCCAGCAGGGAGTCGAACCGGGGACTGCCTGCTAAGAGCATATTGCGCTCACATGGTACGCACGCTAACCACTCGACTACCCCAGTACATTTCATCTTTAATAAGAAAATAAGAATTTTTTAGGTGAGATGGTTTGTTGTGTGTATAGATTGATCAATGTAGTTGTATTGTGACATACTGCATGTGTGCAGCATGTGTGCTGCTCTGAACTCTTGTGTCTCTCTTCCTTTTTTAAGCTTTCCACTAACATATTTTGTATTTTAAGATGTGTATCCATGAATTGTTTGTGTTTTTTTTTTATATTTGCAGATTATAACCTATTATATTTTTTAAATGTTCCCTGTGGAACAAGTTAAGTTTTTTGAATGTTTGTTGGATTGAATGTATACTACATAGTGTCTACGAAACTGTGTTGCAGTGCTCTTAACAAGCCAGTCAAGAGCCACATTCAATTTGTACCCACAGCTCCCTGTTATTTTGTTAGTAACACATTGACCAATACAGGCAAATACCAACAAGAGGGACTTGAGGGATATAGCATAATGAGTGACAGTGACATCATAATCATCGAATCACAGTCATTATTTTACTGACACACACCTGCAGATGTCCCACGGCGGCAGTATATCTGGAATGTGCAAAGCTTTCCTCACATCCCCTCTGTTCAGCCAGTTCATCTGAGCTGTGCTGTTGATGCAGGGAGGGACTTCACCCAGAGACACTGTATCTGAAAACTTCATTAAAAGATTTTAATCATTAATGCTACAAGACAGTAAGAATTTGAAGCACAGGTGCAAGGCCAAGAGGGGAACGCTCACTTTGTGGGCATGTGGATCTTTCCTGTAGTTCCTAAACAGATGACTCATGGTCCTCTCATAGCCTCTGTGAGATCTTCCCTGACCCTCACAATCCAGGTAGAGGGCATACTCATTAAGTCCGATATTATACGCAATACCAAAAGCGATAGTCACCTGAAGGGAGACAAAGACAAAGGAAAATTTGATAGAGTAGCACCAGAAATTCCCAGCTGTAAATACTGTAGAAACAGTGCACACGTACCAGCGTCTGGCAGATCTTTGAACTGGAGTTGTAAAAATTACAGGTCCCCTTATCGCAGCAATTTATGTTCAGATCACGCCACAAACTGCACAGAAAACAAGGCTTTAAAATGACAATCTCTGCATCAACTGTGTGTGACTCCTACCTTGGCTTGATGTCAGTAATTGTCACATTGGTCTAAAACATTAAAATGAGATACTCCGTATGTCAAATTGGTTCTAGTAGAATAACAACTAAAAAAGTAAATTTAAATGTTTTTTAATTTGGCTTTATATTTGTTTAGATTTCTATACCACAAACTAAATGTAAACGGTGCTGTGTACTATAAAATTCTGTTTTTAAAAAATATAAAAATACATGGGATAAAAGTGTCCAACAGCACACCCCATAATGCTCTCAAAACCTGCTCAGAAGTAATGTGTAGTGTAAAATTCAGAAACTGCTAAGGACCTTAAACATTCAATACCCTGCTGTTACAATGAATTGACCAATGAATGCACAAGCTGTATTCTGTAGAACTGTACATCTTTTTATGTGGAGGCTTGAGACTCCACATAAAAAGATGTACAGAATACAGTCTTTCATTTTACATACAGAAATAATTCACAGTCAAAAACTTACAATTACCTTTCTTTCCTGCCCTCTGAAAACTCATGTTTGTCCCTTGGTTCCACTGACATGGTCAGATGGCCAGTAAAAATGTATTCAACTTGACCTTATACTGTACATGTTGTGTCCAGGGGTGAGTTCCCCAGACACAACATGTACAGTATAAGGTCTTCAAGCATTAGATGACTTTGCTTTTTGTGCATTTTCCCTCATAGTAAAAGCAAACAAGCTTCAGCGACAATGTGCCACTTACTCCTCTCCAAAGAGGCCATGGTAGTAACCAAAGTAGATCAAAGTTTGGTCATTGAGAGCAAAACTGCTGAGACCATTTCCCACTGCAAAGCCCTAGAAACAAGTGAATCAAAAATAAATGTTAGGGTGTCGAAATTCCCATCAGAAAGTATGCTTGGCTAAGTGCCTCTAAAATACTGATCGTGAGTCAGCTGACAGTGCTGCTGAGCAAAACATCTGAGGCTGAAGATGACAGAAGTTTGCAAGAAGCAACTCACCTTGAAGTTGATTTTGGCAGTTCCTGTAGCCACGCGCAGGCTGAGAGTTGGTGCATAAATGCCACCATAACTTTCTCCAAAGATGTAGAAATCATTTTGAGTGAAATTTGGGAACTTGGCAAAGAAACTCTGTAGAGCTTTATAATTATCATCAGCTACCTAAGAGAAGAACATATGAAATGGTTTCTTATCCAGTATGGTCTCTGGCTGTTTCTAAGCTTTTCTTTGCTTTGTAAAATCTATTATTACTTATTTAATAGACTAATCTGACCTGGTCATCATCGGTTGCATATTTCTGGTCATCAGAATAGGAAAATCCCACTCCTGCAGGAGATTCCAGATACAGCAAGTTGGCAATCTTGTTCCAGCTGAATGTGTTCTCATACAGCGTAGCCCCGTCATCATTCACCTGAAAAACAAAGTCACCAGTGCCTATTCAGAGTCACTTTAATTAAAGTGCACGAGTATAGTTATGCATAAAGAGAGCAAGCTCACATGAAATGGTCCATTCTCTGACAGGAATCCATCCAGCGAGCTGCAGCCCGGCCCTCCGTTCAGCCAGAGGACCAGAGGGTCTTTGACTGGGTCTCTCTGAGAGGTCACAAACCTGCAGGAGATCAGGACTAGAGTTAGATCCTCCATACTGCATGACGCAGTTGTATGCAAAAGTTTGGGTTCATTGCATGCTGACTTTTGTGCATGCAACAACGACTGTTTATTTTGTTTAAGCTCATGATTTAAAAAGTAACTGCCTGTCAACATTTGAGGACATTTCAATGCCTGTTGCAGTTTGTTGTATTTACTTGCCAAAACAAATGGCTTGTTCCCCATTGTGTGGATTTTCTGCTTTTTCTAGTATTGGACTTCAGTTTGGAGTTTGAGACATTTTGTAGGCCAAACATATAATCTATTAATCAAGCAAATCAGCTGAATTTTGCTGAGAATACTTCAGTTCACTTCTTTTACTGAAGAAGGCTTTTTTTTTTTTTTTTTTTTTTTTTTAACAGTTTCTTACCAGTAATGGAGAAACTTTCCCGGCCGTGCCTGGAGGTACCCCGACCACTGTCGGTAGTTGGGTTTGAACATCATGCCCGGCAGCTGTGTCACCTCATCCGGAGCGTACTGAGCCCGGGAGCCGAGCTGCAGCACAGCCAGCAAACACACCAGCAAACCTCCGGCGAACATTACCAAACCTCACTCACTTCTCACAACGGAAACACAGCACTTCCCGTCGGGTTGAGAAAAAGAGACGAGGCTTGTTAGCTGGCTGTGACGTCCTCCAAAATCCTCAACTGCGGCTTCGCGTTAACGAGACCGACCAGTCATGTGATCGCCTCTGCGGGTCACATGACCAGCGCCTGACTCCACACGGAAGTCCTGTACGACAACAGTTCAGAGGCAGGTCTGTAGTGTAGGAGGTGCATGGTTTACCCCAAACCCACAAAACTGGTTTTAATTCGACACATTTACAGTAGAGGAGCGTACTCAGACTCTGCCAGAGCTAAAACTATCAAGGCAACTTTAACACAAGGCAAAGCAATAAACATGACAAAGATATTAAAGTTAACATACAGGCTACTGAGGCATTTAAGATATATAGCTGTATGCAAAGGTTTGGGGCTAATAACATACTTTAAGATGTTTGAAGTGAAAAGAAGTACATACACTGCAGAGCCTTTGAGAAATGACCCTCTTTCAAATATTAATGCACTGTTATGTTTTTATTTCACAAACCTAAAAAAAAATATAGAAAAATATTTAGCTGTAATTGTGACATGCAAAACTTTTGGCAGCTTTCTAGTTGTAAAGTCTCAGGTTAGGCTTTGAAAGGCAGATCACGAATTGGTATTTGAAATTGCCGGCTGGTGACATTTCCAGATCTGATAAACTCTCTGACTTTAAACTTTGCAGTAACACTCAACAACACTGAGCTACTCTAAGTAACTGAGTGAGGATCTGAAAATGAAGAAAACTGCTGCCTACAAGGCAGGGGAGGCCATGAAAGGGTATCATATCACAGCTCTTCCATTTTTAAATTTTCACGGTAGGAAATGTCAGAAATGGCTCTTAAGAGGAACTGTGAAAGTCAAGACAAAGAAAATTGTAAGATTGTCACCCATTGCAGTCATATGAGGATTTTGCAAAACAAAGGACCTGAAGTGAGGGCCCTGAGCGTTGGTGCACCGTTCCACTGTGCAGCATTGATGCACAAACAGGGTCTACGTGGAAGAATCATTGAAAGGAATCCTCACCCGCAAACTCATCACAAAAGTCAACGTGTTGAGTTGGCAAGGCAACATCTGCATACGACAGAGTCAATTTGGAAACTAGTTGCTGTGGACAGATGAAGTTAAAAAAGAGCTTTTTGCCCACAATCACCAAATGTGTATGGAGTGAAAAAGGAGCAGCACTTAACGGAAAGAACACTGTGCCGACTATTGTGGGTGGAAATATTCTGCTTTGAGGTCATGTGGCAGCCAGTGACTCAGAAAACATTTCACAGATAGAGTGAAAAATTGATTCCACTAAATATCACCAGATTCTGGATACAAATATCCTGCAGTCAGTCAAGAAAGTTAAACTGAGAGGCTGGCTCCTACAACAGGACCATGATCCAAAGCAGACCTCAAAATCCACCATGAAATACATCAAGAAACACAAGCTGAAACTTTTGGGAAGGCCCCCACAGTCCCCTGGAATCAACATCATTGAAAATCTGTTGGTGGATCTTGCAGAGGCTATGTGTGCAAGACAGTGTAAAAATAACTCAGAAACTGAAAATGATCTGTAGGAAGCGTGAGTGAAAATCCTAAAATCATTTTTCTTCTAGCAAGGTGGTGGGGGGTGTGGGGAACTAACTACTTAGTACTCAAACTTTTGATTTCACAGCACACATTTTGACTTGTTACAGAAGGAAACACACTAACACAGGTTCTATAAATTAGAAGGCCCATGTACACAGTGAGCCAACAGGAACAATACCAGGTCCCTGAAACTAAAACATGTCAAAATGTCTTCTCTGTAGGCCTATCGACAGGACATTTTGTGAAAAATTTGTGCTAAATCAAAAAATATACTTGATGAGACATGTTTGCTTTTAAGACGAAATCAGGGCCATTCATATAGCACAGTTGACACAAAGGCAATTTTCACATTCAACGGGAAATACAGTAAAAACACATTAAAAACAAACAAACAAAAAACAAAACACTGGAACACAAATTAAAAGAAGCAACAAAACAAGTCAGCACAAAAAGAATGAAATTTGCTGTGATATCATTGGCATATCATTCTTAAATCTTATGTCTACAGTGGACCGTCTTAGCATTTTTACATAATTTGTAACTTTGCTGGGGACAGACAGTGTCCTTGATTACCACTGCGCATGGCAGCCAGCTTCCTCAGGGGTCCAGACCCCCAACCAATGGGCCCAAAACAGCCCAGGTTCACTGCACGTCTTTGGTAGTTTTAATCATTTCAAATTTGTTTGGAAATTTGAACAACCATATTAACTATGGTGGGTGTGGCGTTATTAACTACTTTTGTGGCATTGTCTTATAGACAGGCCCTTGTGTCAATTATACTTTTAAGATTTTAATATTAGGTGGAGGTGGGGGTATGCTCAGAAAATAATACAATTGTCTTCTATATGTTATTGGCCTAGGATTTAAATTTTAATGTACACGGAGTACACATAAATAATACATCTTCCCGGATGCCATAAAATATATTACTTTACTGAGAGAATTTAATTCTGAGGAGTCGAATGTTTGGACTTTTATTGTGAAGGAAGATATATACGGCTACCGGAAGTAATACGCACGAGCTCCATAACAGTGGGGACTGGAGGATGAATGTAGTTGATGCAGTGCAGAAAACATTAGCTTTAGTTTGGCATTGCATTGTAGATATATTTAGCTGTCCGCCAAAACTCCTATCGCAAGTTAAAACACTGTCGGTTGCCGTCGTCAGGATTGTTAGCATTTGGTAGCATTAGCTCAGTGTCCTCAGCAGCAACTCTACCACTATTCGCGACAACTGTTGAGGTAAAAGCAATTTATTGTTGTAATTTTAAAGCTCGTCGTTGATGTCATGCAGACGGCCTAATTGTGTGCTCGTATCAGCGCTGTTTCGAACAACAAGAAGTTTTAATATAAGTTCAGCACCTGGTATTAACAAAAGCTATTTACAAGTGAAAAGCTACACACAATGTTAGTGTTTCCGGTACAAGTCTTTCATAATAAACCTACCCCACTGAGTTGTAACGATTCCTGACAGTTTAGACGAAAAGTGCTTGACAGTATTGTTTTTCTAAACGTTGTATTCACACAATATGAGTTGAGAGAAAACTATAAGAGTGCTCATACAGGAAACTCTGACAAGATTTTTATTTCGAAAGAAAGTCTTTCCGGTTGTGTGAGGCGGGCCCGGTGGCAGCTGATTCAAACGGAGAGCAGGGGGCGCTCCCGGGTTTATTTGTTTTCTTTTCCTGTTCAGCAGCATGGATCCTGATGGTATCCCTCACAGTCCAGACGGAGAGACTGCCATGCCAGACCAGAACCCCAAATACCAGAGGAGTCTGAGGAGCCTTCATGTGCTGGCATCCAGATTTGTCAAGTTACTACAAGAAGCTGAAGGAGGAATGCTGGACCTCAAAGAGGTAAGTGAGCTGGGACCAGTCCAGCACACAACAAAACAAACACTGATCTCATAACTGGAGATGTTCTATCATATTCGGGTTAGGGTTAGGGTTAGTTTTCTTTTTATAATATGTGTACAGTGTCAGATAAGTTGATAAGTTGAAGTTTGTGATATTGTGACAAATAGATTAATAGAGGAAATACAGATTAATTGATGGTGACAACTGCTAGTGTCAGCCCCAAAAATAGTAATAAACAAACATACAATATATATACAGCCAATTGTTCATACATACAGATCCCTCTATATAGACATACGTTTAAAATTCAGTATCCTATTTCTCATGCTTGTCAGCGCTTACAGTATGCTCTGGGAAATAAAGTTTTTTTTATTGTCTTGTTTTTTTCAAACTTTCCATGAAATGCATGGCTGTTTTTGTTACCTCTATGTTTCTTACTCACTTACACCCTGATCCTTCACTGTGAGAACATTTTGGAAACAAAAATTCTCATTGGATGAGGCGAAGTAGGCCTTGGTTGATAAAGTGTTTTTGTGTTCTTTCAGGCTGTCAGGATCCTGGCTGTTGGACAGAAAAGGCGAATCTATGACATCACGAATGTGCTGGAGGGAATTGGTCTGATTATGAAAATATCCAAGAGAATTGTTAAGTGGATGTATGTTTTTAAACCCTGCCTTGTGTGCATGCATTTGTATGTATGTTTCAAGACTGTTGTGGAAAATATGTTTTACAATATAATACATATGCTTTTTCTAAATAAGTGGTGCAATGCCAGGAGAAAACGCATGCGAGTTTACCAACAGACTTACACAGTTGAAGTCTGAGCTGGAGGACTTGGAGCAGAAGGAATTCATGTTGGACCAGCAGAGACTCTGGGTCGAACAGAGCATCAGGAACACGAGAGAAGACTGCAGCAAATATCCTTTTTTATGCCTGTTTAAACTTGAACTTGAACACACTGATTTTCACCATTTGCCAACTATTCTATTCTAATGTATTTCTATTTACAAAAACAATATCTGTTTCACTTTTCCTTCTTTAGCAGTAAAATGGTAAGTGAAAATGAGATTTTGGACAGCACCGTGAGCAAATTTACTCAGATTTAATGTGAGTTCTTCCTTTATGGCACACAAGCTGTGTGGTATTGCTTATAGCTGCAATTTCTTTTGCAAAAGAAAATGAATTTATAATTATAGTGAACAACTTTTATCGCTATAGTGCCTGTCAATTAGCTCTTCCAGAACAATATTTCAAGTTGAACTTTAACTCAGATCAACTCTGACCTATGTGAATCATGAAGATATCTGCAACTGCTTCAGTGGTAATGTATAATCACTGTCTTGTTGTTTAACAATTACCCTTCTGTACATATTTGTGTGAGCATATATTTGGAGAGGGGCAGTGAGCCAAAGACAGTGCTATCCGCTTTTTATTGTGAATACATTTTTATGCCACAGAGTAAACCTTTGGGTTATCTCCTAGCCTTAGTTTTTGAGGAAAATGAAAGCAAAAATTTCCTCTGCACATTTCGTCTTGCCTCAGCTCTGCTGTGGTCATAACTATCACACAGCTGGACAAACAGTGGTGTATAAAATGATGATGGTGCTTGGATCATCACATCAGCTGACATACAGTAGTTTGTCTTAGAATTGAAACAAAAAGAACAGCTAGCGTTTCCTTAGTCTTAAAATATATAAAGACCAAATTAAATTATTGTCTTTTGACTTTTCAGTGTCTCATGTCTCTTCAGGCCACACACTCTTGGCGGTACGAGCGCCATCTGGCACACAGTTAGATGTTCCCATTCCCAAAGCCGTAAGTTTGCATCACTAGAACCTATTGTACTGTCTTCTTTTTTTCAGCCTGTAAATTCAGATGGGATAACTTAGTGTGTGTGTGCATCTTCTTTCAGGTTCAGAACAGCCCAGCAAAGTACCAGATCCATCTAAAAAGCGTCAGCGGACCCATAGATGTCCTACTTCTTAACAAAAACTCTGCAAGCTCTGTTCCTGTCGTACTGCCAGTCCCACCGCCAGAGGAAATTTTACGGAGCGCTAAGTTAGCCATGTCCTCTTCAGATGCGACAGAAAGCAGTACGGCACCATACCAGGCTTCAGATGAGACCAAACATTGCACTAAATCAAGGCGGTCAGCCATGGAGGATATGCAGCCTTCATTTATAAACACTGAGTCCAAAAGATCTCATGCTCCTAAATGTGAGTATTTTAGTTTGTGCAGTTTTTGTTGATAGGCCACTGAAAGCAAAACCTAACACCAGATAATCAGATAACATAACTTCATAAAGTGACTGTGCATTAAATTTACTACAGTAAATTGAACTTAATATTAAGTTAAAAACACCATTTATTTATAACACTGATCAGGTCAATACTAAACCAATACTACTGCTGTTATTATTATTTAAAAAAAAATCCAAATCAGCTTTACTGGGCAAGTATGTTTGTGTATCCAAGGAATTTATCTCCTGTTGCTCTCAGTGTACTTACATATGGTACACAGTGCCAATAATAATGTGCAGGGAGATACAGATGGCCATACTGCAAAAACAAAGACAACAAAACTGGGCAAAGATAAATAAACATAAACATATGACTATGATGAAAATGCAAGAAGGTTAAAAAAATAAGATGCTTGCTTATACAACAGCAGTGGACAGAACATATAATATTTATATACAAGTCAAACAGATTTTTAAGCATCACTAGAGCTCCTTATCTGAACCGAGGAGGAGATAACACAAATATCAAGTTCTTCTTTCACAAGCTGATGAAATCACTTTATCGATTATATATCACAGTGTTCACTGGTTCTGCTGAGTCTTTTATACAAATGTGCATGCTCATACAATAACTCCTTAACATCTCATGCATGTTTTTCTGAATTGAGGGCTTTTACATTAATTTTTTAAAAATCGTGTTTCCAGTGCGAGATTTATCAAAGGAACTGAAGGACCTACTGGACCCATCCAAAGGTACTGCGCCTTTGTTTTTGATGTGTCTTAAAATGATTTATTTTCATAACATTTTGAAAGTCAGTTAATATGACTGTATACTGGTATATGATTATATATATTCCCTCTATTTAGAAATAATGAGTTCAGATCTATTCACAAAGCTTATGACCTCTGAAGGTAAGTTCACTGTATTTTCTGACTTCATATCTTATTGGTGTTTGTCGTATATTTGTAGTAACCACGTGTATACCTTTGCTCATCAGTTTTTTCGCCACTTCTCCATCTGTCGCCGCCACCATCTGAAAATGAATACACCTGTAATCTAGATGAGAGTGAAGGCCTCTGTGACCTCTTTGACATCCCTGTGCTTAATGTTTGATCATGGACTCGTGTGTTAAAGATTTTCCTCTTGAAATGTACATAGTGGTCGTTTTTTAAAATAGTTGTTTGATTAAAAAAAATAATAAACAAATGGTTGAAAATATTGTGTTCACCTCATTCATATACTGTGAAGCACAAATATTAGAAACACCATGTTGCAATATAACACAATTCATTACAACACCACAAACTACAGCTCAACTTTGAGGGGCTAAATGCTAACATTAGCATTGCCAGTGTGCTTAAAGCAGGTATTCGACATACCTCACATCACATTTCACTAAAAATAACAAATTCCCACCTCGTGCTAGAGGAAAGGTCAGGGTATTGCCATTGTCATTAGGATTCATCCTCTGTGAAACATGAAGATCTGAACACAATTTCATCATAGTCCAATCAGTAGCTGCTGAGATATTTCAGTCCGGACCAGTGTGGTTGACCGACAGATTGACATTACCTTTGCTAGAGCCATGCCTCCATAACATGGCTAAAAATACTGCTGAATCACTGAGCATCAAACATGTTTTTCTGCCAGTTGTCAACAATTTGTCTTGTGTATGTACAAAAAAACCAAAACAAAAACAACTGTCTTGTATTTAAGCCTTTATATCAGGAAATGTCTGTAGGCCTAGCATTAAAATGAATGTATATGAATATGAATGTATATATTAAAAAGCAGTATGACTGTGAGTGAATAAGGTACCAGAACAGAGAAATAATATTTATGTGTTCAGTACATGTAAAATTTGCATTGTTGGGTAAAATAAACCTTTTTTATTTTGTTTTGTCTGTATATTATGGGCTAAATTCTGCTCATATTATTCAGTCTTAATAGTGACTTGAAGTCGTATATCGTGTTTACCCATATAGTGTATCTGAAATACATTTTTCTACATTTTCTTTTTTTTATTCCGCCAGTCTTTGGCTATGAAAAAGCCAACTTGTTTACTATCCCCAATTCCCACTTTTTCCTGTTTGCAGTAGGTTTTTTAGGTTTTTATTAATTAGATCTAAAACAATTAAATTTCCCTATTTATCAGGGGATCACAATTTTATCACTGCATGGATCTTTACATTCTTTGATAAAAATAAAAAAATAAAAAGCCAATGTACCACAGTACAAATAGCCCCAGATATTGATACAACAAGGGCACAGTTTTTGACACCAACTTTAAAGGAAAATAAATTCATGGGGGATTGCTCACAGTGGTGGAAGTCCTACTCATCTTTCATTTAAGAAAAACAAAAACAAACAAACAATATAGCTTAACTTAAGAGTTAAGTCTAATTTGAGAAGAAGTATAAAATAACATGAAACAAAAATAAACTTCATAATTGTACTTGAGTAAACGTACGTGGTTACTGTCATGATGTACTCCATGGTTACCATCTGCCATGTTGACGTTTAAACATTCGTTGCCATAGCGACGCTTGTCAGAACTTGGAACTCAGCGATACGGACACAGGTGTCGTTTTTAAGTTGCTCAAAACGTTCGAAACATTGGAGACCGTCTCTCCGTTTTATTATTTACAATGGTGAGCATTAAAATGAATATATCACAGCCATGTTGGGTTCGTCAGTGGGCTAATTACAGTAAAAAGCTAACGTTAGCTACCTAGCAGTTAACGCTCAGTTGTGTTATAGGTTAGCTACTTCGTTTCCATGGCCAGCAGTTTTAACCTTTCTCTTCTATGTTGGCTTCTGTCCAGCCACCCAAAAACAAAGGCACGGGAAAAAAGCCTGCAAAGGCAAGGACGCCCACTCTGATAGATGGCCTTACCAAGGAGGAGATGTCCAAGGAGCAGGTCAGAGCTGGAATGTCGTGCTTGTTTAAAAGTATGGAGTGATGCTTGGTATGTTTTACATCATGCATTTCAAAATGGGTATCCCACCAAGTTAGTATTGCACTTTAATAGAGTGGACAATAATCAGAATATGTGGAGCAGACTTAAGATATCCTGACTTTGAGTTTCTAGTGTGGGTTAAGCTCTCAAAACACTGAACAGTACCAGTGGCATCTTTTTGTTAAAGCCTCTCTGCCCGTGCAAGTGCCTGTCAGTCTCCAACCAACTAGTTTATCATGCAGTTATTTTGGTATAAATGTGTGGTGTCTAACCCCATATCATCAGAGTCAATTTCTCAGATTCACCTCCAAGGCTACTGAAGACAGAGTGCGCCTTTAGGATAAAAATGGGGCAATGAACAGTATTTGGCTGTCATAGTGATCAAAAGGTACTGGACATAAGCATTGTCTGGCTCAGATAGGGACACACTGAAATATATTTCTGTGTACTTCAGCTTGAAGAGCACATTGTGCGCCTTCGGGAGGAGCTGGATAGAGAGAGAGAGGAGAGGAACTATTTTCAGAAGGAGAGGGACAACATCCACACCTTTTGGGAAATCACAGACAGACAGCTAGAGGAGGTTAAGGCAGAACTTCAAAACCTAGAGAAGGACATAGAAGATGATGAGGGTCGCCATCAAGTGGAGATCAAGGTAAGGGTAATACACATATAAACTGTTGCTACACAGTCAGACTGCACCCAAATTCAGGGGCTGCATTTTCCCATTTTCTGTATTTCAGAATATGTCAGAACAGTTAACAAGGCTGTCCCATTTTTAAGGTTCTTTAAATGCAGTCAATAGATGCAGGTATGTAGTATCCCACAATCCATTGTGCATTAGGCATTTCTTTAGTGAGATGTACAGATTGTCCTATTACCTTTAAAAGTAAGAGAAGTTGTTAATGAATTACATTTGGTGGTAACTAGCACTACATTTGTCATCAATCATATATCACTTTAAAAACATTTTTATATAGTATTGAATTACTAGACCAACCAAAAGCCACATTATAGTATAAATAATGGAATCCAGCAATACATAACAGTGTTCTGTTTATGTTGGTAATCACAGGTTATTACAGAAAAATGGGAATTCAATTCAATTCAATTCAATTCAATTTTATTTGTATAGCGCCAAATCATAATATACATTATCTCAAGGCACTTTACAGGGTAAGGTCAAGACCTTACTTTGTTACAGAATAAACCCAACAGTTCCCACAAAGAGCAAGCGTTTGGCGACAGGGGGGAGGAAAAACTCCCTTTTAACAGGAAGAAACCTCCAACAGAACCGGGCTCGGGGTGGGCGGCCGTCTGCCTCGACCGGTTGGGTTTAGGAGAAGATAGAAAGAGGGGGAGGGGGAGGAGAGGGGAGAGAAGAGAGAGAGAGAGAGAGACCAGGAACAGCTGTGTCGGTAATGGTGTTATCAATAATAATGACAGGTAACAGTGGTTAATAGTAAAGATGAGTAGTGGTGGATCTGGATCCTGCTGCTCCCGGGGCAGAGATACCTGCAGAATGAGGACAGAGAGAGGGAGAGAGAGGAGAAGCACAAACTACAGGAGAGAAAAAATACAAAGTTAATGGCATGAAGTTATCGAGAGAGAGAGGGGGAGAGAGACAGAAATAGAGAGAGAGCGCCCAGTGAATCATGGGAATCCCCCAGCAGTCTAGCTCTATAGCAGCATAACTAAGGGATGGGTCAGGACATACCCGAGCCAGCCCTAACTATAAGCTTTACTAAACAAGACAGTTTTAAGCCTGATCTTAAAGGTAGAGAGGGTGTCTGCCTCCCGAACCCACACTGGGAGCTGGTTCCACAGGAGAGGAGCCTGATAGCTGAAGGCTCTGCCCCCCATTCTACTCTTACAAACTCTGGGAACCACAAGTTGACCTGCATTTAGAGAGCGAAGTGTCCTATTGGGAAAATAGGGAACTATAAGCTCTCCAAGGTACGATGGTGCCTGACCATGAATGGCTTTGTAGGTGAGGAGGAGGATTTTAAATTCGATTCTAGAGTTTACAGGGAGCCAATGCAGAGAGGCTAGCACAGGAGAGATGTGATCTCGTTTCCTAGATCCTGTCAGTACTCGTGCTGCCGCATTCTGGATCAGTTGGAGGCTTTTTACTGAATTTTTGGGACATCCTGACAATAAAGAGTTACAGTAGTCCAGTCTTGAGGTAACAAATGCATGAACTAGTTTTTCAGCATCCTTTAGACATAGAATGGGTCTGATTTTAGCAATATTGCGCAGGTGGAAGAAGGCTGTCCTAGAGACTTGCTTTATATGTGAAGTAAAGGACAAGTCCTGGTCAAAAATGACACCAAGGTTTCTGACTGTAGCACTGGAGGCCAAGGTGATGTCATCCAAAGTCAGTATATTATCACATAGTGTGTCTCTGAGGTGTTTTGGGCCAATTACAATAACTTCAGTTTTGTCTGAATTTAAGAGTAAGAAATTAGTGGTCATCCACTATGAGTGGAATCATGATAATACTTATTATAGTTAACCTCACAATACAATAGTTAACCTCACTTGTAAATACAGGTGTAATTAAACACTCCAGGTTTTCACAGAAATAATTTTGGTAATTTTTTCCTGTTCCTAGATTAGTTCATGGATCACAGGCTGCCCTACAAATTGAGAATAAATCTACACTCTCTTTACCTTTTTTGTTGTCAAAACCCTACAGATAATGTCACAAATATATTGTCGTCCATTTAAAAAGACTGTTATTAGTTATTTTCATAAAAGACAGGCAATGTCGAGATATATTGATCCTTTTAAATGCTTTTCTCAAATGAAATCTAAAATCAGATGTAAAGCCAGTAGCCAGTAACCAGTTTTTGATACATCTAACATGAATACCGGGCTTCCATGAGAACACTCACCCATATTTTGGCACATTTTTCTGAAATGATAACAGACAAGCAAAGATTATCCATGGACCGATTGAATGGCTGAATTCATTTTACATTGCACATTTGACTATTGTTTTTCTCCCCACTAGGTGTATAAGCAGAAGATGAAGCACCTCCTGTGTGAACACCAGAACACAATCTCTGAGTTGAAAGCAGGAGCTTTAGTCTCCACTGAGGTGCTGCAGAATGACCAAGAACAATTAGAAGCTGAGCTTCACAAGGAGATGAGGGCCATCATGGTAGACATGCAGAAGCTTGACAATGAAAATCTCTTCAAGGAGCTTGAACTGGTTTGTAGTACACACCAAAAGATCTGTGGATTCAGCATTTCTGTTTATCTTGTAAATGTCAACAAGTAAGCAGAAACACCTCAAACACCAGTTTGGTTGTTATCTCAACAGAAACATGATGAGGAAATGACTAAAACAAGGAACAACTTGAAGAAGCGTATCACAGGTAAATAACTCATCTCATTTTCAGGTAGATTCAACACCCTTTGATATCAAAAACTAAATAGGAGACATTGTTTTGTTCTGCTATTTAAATAGAAATTGAATCCAACTATGAGGAAAAGGTGAGGTTGCGGCAACAAGATTTGGACAATATGAGGAAAAAGGAGACCAGTGAAAGAGAGGATCAGTGGAACTGCCAGTTCGCCAGTCTTAAAGAAGACCACAACAAAGCTTTATCGGATATTTATGCACTTTTTAATCTCATGCAGCGGGATATAGATATAACCCAATCACTGAAGGTATACGTGCACATATTCAGCATCCTTGTCAGACTAAACACAAAGAAATTTCAGATGTTTCGTTTAGGCCTGTAGCCTGATTATTTTTACAATTAGATAAATTGTTTTGTCTATGAAATGGTGAATACTGCCCATTACAGTTTCCCAGAGCCCAAGATGATGTCTTTAAATGGCTTGCCTTGACTGATAATTAATCTGATCCATAATAACATGAAATTTAGAAATGTTTTCAAATTTCAGAAGCTGTAACCTGATTATGTTTGGGATTTTTCTTTGGCAAATGACTGAAATTGTTGACAATAAATATTCTGCCTTTTGACTAAGTGTTGCAGCACTTTCGATCCATTTTTGCTTTTCTTTACATGATGTGTTTTATTGGCTTTTCTAAGACACAAATTGGAAAAATGGAGGCGAATAGGAAGAGGATGGAGGAAGACCGGCTCCATCTTTTGCAGGATGCCAAATGTCTCACTGAGTGTCTCTTGAAAGTCAAGGAGGAAATTGCTGGAAAGGAAAAAAAAATGAAATACTATGGAATGAAAAAGGTTGTTCTGGTTTTAGTATGTAAAACTGAGTTCACAGTTCCACATCGTACATTTATATTTGTTGCTACCAGTTCCTTAATTGGTTCTTTGCTTAGCATGTGTCTTAGTAATTGACACGTTTATTTGTGACACTTCATGACAGGACACCAATGGAAAGGTCAAAAAAAAGGAGCTATATGATCTAAGATCAGAACATAAGGACCTGGAACAGAAATTCATCAAGGTAAAAGTCAAAAATTTAACTTTACTCTAGGTAAAGCCTTTATCAGAACTGTGTTATGTTGCTCAAATGGTAGCTTGATACATATGCACCTTGGATGTGAGCCTAATGCTTTATGTACTTGTGGGTATTAGGTGAATGTTTTTACATATGTTTTTGTGTGTGTGTGTGTGTGTGTGTGTGTGTGTGTGTGTCATAGCTTCAACTGGAGAGGGACGAGCTGTACAAGACATACTCTCAGAGTACTGAGAATGTGCAGGATAAAGCTGCCCCGCAGATCATGCAGCTGGAAAAGAAGCTGAAAGCACTGACAGACAGCCTGGAGAAGACACAGGCCCAGCTCCGCACAGTACTATCTGCCTCTAACATGGACCAAATTGCCCTTAGTGGGCTTACAAAAAAAATTGAGGTACTGTTGCATGTCTCTCTTTTGTTCTCTTCCTCTGTAGTCATTTGTGTTCTTGATCAATGTCATTTATTGTATGCATGTTGCCATGCCGTTTGTACATGAAACAAGAAACATGTTTTTACTTCCAGGAAAAGCTTGACTCCTGCAATAATACCATCAGGAACTTACAGAATCAAAATGCTCAGATTTCCAAGGTTAGTAGTTCATTTCTGCATTTGTTTGACTAATGATGACATTTAAACTACTTATGTTGTGAAATTCATATTGTGTAAAACAATTGTGTGTCCGACAGGCACTTAAGGATCTGCTGCTGATCTTTGAAGCAAAGCAAAGGGCTTTTGGTGTCCCAGTGGAGTAGCCTTGTGCCTTTTAGAGCAGTCTTGTGGGGGAAGTCTTGGATGGCACTTTGATCTTGGCTTTGCCCTAAAATATGAAGCAATGAATTGAAAGACTGAACCACTTACAGTAAATCTCACTTATCTAATTATAATTTGACATGTTTCTCGTATTTTCCTTTTGTGTGTAAGGTTGTAATGCCTCTATTTATACCATTTTAGGCTAATTACTTTGCCACAAACATAAATCCTCTAAACTGCTTTGCCACAAATGTGCATGCTGTTTACATAGTTTTTTTACATGTCAGAAACTCAGTAACAGTTCAATGTGTATCCACTTTGTTTTGTCTTTGTAGGGAAATTTGAGCACATACCTGTGAATCTTAAATGAACTGAAGGCAAAAATCTGAATACTGGCTGCTTTGGTCTGTTAACAAAGTCATTAACTCTGACCTAAGAGGAGTTAAGTGGAGCAATAGATTTTAATACCTGAATTCAAGCAATCCAGATCTTAGCTTCTGTAGAAGCCACAGAACAAATCTTGAGTGCAGTGGTTGTGCTGTAGAGGTCATAGCTTACTATTCAAACAATGTACACTGGTCCTTGGGGGTCATCTTGCAGTCACTTTGTTTATTTAGCACTATATTGATGAAAAACTGATGAAAAAACTTACCCTCACTTTAACCAGTTATCTACCCAGTAACAATGCTTTGAATGAATGCCAAACAATGACATGTCAAGGTATTGGTGCCCTAGTATATGAAGTCATTCATGTCTAGGTGTGAAAGCTTTTTTTGTGTTGTGAGTTTTTTATATCATACAACACATTTTTCTACCTCCTATTCTTGCCCATAAAAATAAACTTGAAATGTGAAATTAATATGGAGTTCTGCTTAATTAACAATAAGCCACTAACACCAAGCTTTGCAGTGTTTTCTTTCCTGTAGCTGACTGGGCCACACACAGCTCTTAAAATGAGGCTCACAGAAGCAGCTTCAACATCTGCAAAGCTTCCTTCTGTCTTTCCTAGCTGGGGCTGGTTGGGAAAGCTATGCATGATCTCTTAACTGTCAACTAGCCTATAGCAGTTAATAAAAGGTTGATAGTACAGTCATATTTTGTTAATATACATGTTTTAATAATATGACTAAGTATAAGTATTTTTAGATGTTTTTGGCTAAATATTTTGCTGATGCAGTGACCCTGTGCTATTTAGGCCATTTGTGCTGTGAAGTGATGGGTTTACAGCTACAAGTTATGTAGAACCTCTGTTGGGCAGTTTGTTAACAGTCCTTTATCATCCCACTCTGGACATTGTGTGACACAAAATATGGCAAAAAAAACAACTCACAAATAGTTAATATTAGCTGAAATTCAAATAAATGCATCGTGGCTAAAACAGCAAGTGAACAAAATTCTGAACTTTGTGCCAGTAATTCAAGGTAGAGACCAACTCAGTATTTGGGTAATGTGAGGTATTTATGCTTTTATATTTCTACTAGACGATGGGGATAAAAGTTGGCCTTGAACCAAGTATTCCAATCTGAACAGCTACTTTCACCAGCTGATTTCCCCATGACATGACTGAGTTTCCAGCACAGAGAAGAGGAACATATGGGGTGGATCCAGTTTCTCATTGAATATTCCCATGGTGAATCGAGCCCTGCTGCACTGAGTGATCGCTGTTCCCTGTGGTATCAATAATACAGGAGGAAGTTATTGTCCCCTGTGCAGACCACAGTATCATACAGCTAAAGCAAGTGGAGGGAGGAGGTGGTCCTTTCACTCAGCCCTCTTGGGTTTCAGGGCCTGCAGACAGTGGTCTGACTCTGGGGAGCCTGCTGCTTTGCCCTTGTACAGGGCTCAATTGTAAGTCTGCCTGACCGAGGGATAAACGTGTCTAAACAGTGACAGTCTGCACAGTCCTGCTGGCCTGGCCCCGTTGGTAAGACTACACCCCCAACAAACCCAGAGTCACAAGATGAGTCCCAGTTGAGAGACAGCTCAATAGAGAATTAGTCAGTGGGAGACATCGGACAGTTGGGGAATCGGATTGATATCACGGGTGTGATTAACATGATCCAGATTTTCACCTTGTTTGAGCACCTTGCTGAGTGCTGTGACCTTTCTATAGCCTCATGAAGGTCCAAAATAATGACCTGGGAAACCAAAGAAATAATATATCAATAACTTATACATCCAAAAAAAAAAAAAAAACCAATGACCTAAAAGACTGAGATATATTTACTGTTTTTCAGCTTATGCACACTGCACTCCTTTCTGTCTGTACGTTGTCATATAAAAGAGTCAACCATACTGTAGCATGACAAGAAAACTCATGAAGCCAAAAAACAACCCTAAACCCCAGAGACAAGAAAAGCAAATGCTCCAAACAGCTAAAAGAACAGAGAGGGAGAAATAGGGGACGGTGGTGGGAGGGGTGCAGAGGGAGAGTGAAAGGTAGAGAAAGTCAGAGGGATGGTGAAACAGAGAGTTGCACTCAGAGAGAGGGCAGCTGTGTTGACAACGCTAAGTTACAGACGCTTAAGAGGATACTTATAGACAAGAATGGACTGTAACTTCTGGTGAGTACAGAAAATTTTTTTTCCTCAAATTTTCATTATTGTGAGTGAAAAATAGTTTCTGCTCATTTCAGTTATTATCTACTCTGTTTCAAACTGTCTTTAAAAGTGTAAGAACTGTGTATTCAACTGTGTATTTAAATATCTTACTAAATGGCTTTTTCTGTGGACACTCATCACATTTGCATCACATTTGAACCTACTTTCAATAGTTTACACTTTTATAGGTTTTATAAGTGAATTACATGACTGATTATTGTTTAGTGACCATGCAGTGAAAGTGGTAAGGCGATGTGGCAGGTACGGTAGTCATTAAAGTTTAATGTCCCCTCTCCAGTGAGATACTTTACTCCTTGAGTCCATCCCATCACTGAAAACGAAAAAACGGCATCCATTTAAACACGGGGTTTTTTGAAATCAATCGGAAAAGCAGCCCAAAGAGAAAGATGTGACACCACTGTGTCACTGTGCACGCTGGCATGAAATGAAGATGGCAGAGAAAGGGCCAGGGATGGCCACGCTTAGATTCACAAGCATCATAGTTTGTGCTGTTTTACTGGGACAAGGATCCCCTGAGAAGACAGGTGAGTTTACACCAAAATATGCCATTACATACAACATCTGTATGTTTTGTTGCAAAGTGCCTATAACTTGATGTTGACTTGAACTGTCTGTAATGGGACGCTTTCAGGGAGTGGTAAAGAGGACCAGAGACGTGACAGTCTGAAGGAAATAATTTCAAAATGGAGTAAAGGAGGTGGTTGGAATCCTCAGAAAGCTCAGCCGGAAACAAACAAGGACCAATCTGCACACCCTTGGGAGAGGAATATCATGGGGAGCCTGAAAACACTTGGTCTTCTTCCCGGCAAGAGTCTGCCTTCATTAAACAAGCCAATTGACAGACATCGACTCTCT
The DNA here is from genome assembly GCF_046630095.1 of Trachinotus anak. Lineage (NCBI taxonomy): Eukaryota > Metazoa > Chordata > Actinopteri > Carangiformes > Carangidae > Trachinotus > Trachinotus anak. The sequence continues at coordinate 14,919,317 of NW_027273862.1, read as the reverse complement.
GGCTTCCTTTACAACATCTCTATGTACCTCCAAGAGGTGGGTGCTGAGCTGGAGGAGGCGCCGGCAGAGTCAGATGAGGAGCAGCTGTGGGAGAAGGTGCTGCACTTCTTTCTTCAGTCTGAAGGGAGTGCTGCAATGAACCAGTGGAATGGCCGGGTGCCACCCAGACCCAGTGTCAAAGTGCAGGACTGGTTTTTGTCCCTCAGGGGCAGTCCTCACTGGGACTGGCTCCTGGGGCTGCTGCAGAGTCTGATCACTCTATCAGAGAATCAGCCCCTCAGGCCTCTTTTGACTTTCATATCTCAGAACTGGAGGACACTGAGTGCTGTGCTGGAAACTGCGCTTCAGGCTCTGGTCAGTGGGACCTATGGCCAGGCCAGCGCAGGCCTGCAGGGCTTCATCTGTGCTCTGAAGGGTCGTAGTGACTGTGCCTTCAGTGTTAGCTGGCTTCAGCAGCTGCTGCGTTTCTTAGAAACACGCAACTGGAAGCCTGTTGTCAGTTTACACCCAGCAGGAGAAGGAGCTGAACACAGTAAGGGCTCAAGCGCGTTTGGGCGTTTGAAACCCTTCAGCTTGCCTCCTGAGGCCATGAGGCAGGATGGGTTGTCTAGAAATGCATCTCTGGAAGAAACGGGGGAGACAGAGGATGAGCCAGACTCCATGCAAAGTTTACTGCTACAGGCTTTATCACGTTCAGGTGGAGGAGAGCGAGGAGGCCACTTGGCACAGAAAAATCTCGCTCTCGTGAAGAGTTTGGATGGGCTGAGGAGGGACCTCCTGCACAGGGTGGGTAGTTCTGTTTACGGTAACCTGAGGAAGAAAGTGTCACGAGTTACCATGGCACTGCTTGATGATGTCAGCACCCTGGTGGACGTGCCACAGCCCAATGCTCAGGGCCAGTGCTCTGTAGGTGAGTTTGTGGAGCAGCTGCTGGCTATTTTCACAGACCACTTTAGTATTGTCAGACATGTTTAAATTACATGCATTGCATTCATCGAAATAATCCCATAATAGAATCATGTAGTGATTAAGAAAAATTTGACATGACAAACACTATGTGGACACACACTCACATTTAAATGCTTTGTTTTAGAGGACAATTATGAGAAAAGCAATTATGCTAGAAGTTTGCATAATGATAATAATCGATTGATTCAAACATATTCTTGGCAGTAATAATAAGCAGTTTAGATTGCATTTAGTTTCATTTACTTAACAAACTCGTTTTTAAGCGGCTCATAAGTTTGGCCCTGGTTTCACCTGAAAGATACAGGAATGAATGTGACAGTGACACTGCTTTAAAATCTTTATAATCATCCTGGTCACTGAAAGCACCTGTTGTTAGCTTGGCTAATCTCTTTATCCTCTCATTGATGTCAGTAACTTGATATCTTGGGCATTGTTAGCTGAGCTGCACTGTTACATCAGGCCTAGTTGTGTACAGGAGCTTTTTTCCACCACTCATTTACTTTGATTTTCAATTAATATAAGCTATTATTTGTCTTTTTGAAGGTGACCTGAGACAGCTGATCCTATGGTAAGATATTTTAGGAATATGTCTCACTGTATTTCACATGTTTGACAGTAAATTGTTGGGAACAAAAAAACAAAAAAAAAAAAGAAAATTACATTTCTACCATCTGTCCATGCACATGTAGGGGGATAAGGCATAATGTGTCATGGAACACCCAGGCTTTGGGTGTGGGTTCCCAGGGTCTACCAAGCTCACTCCCGTTCCTGTCCTGCCCGTCCACTGAAGGAGATGGTATAAGATCACAACAAACACCAGCCCACTCGTCTCCTGAAACAGCCCCTTTTTCACGAGCAAGCCCCAAACATGGACTCTCTACCGCACCTCGTCGCTCCCAGATCAACCAGCCACAAACAGGGAGAATGAGAGAGAGAAATGGCCAGCTGAAAGAGATGGAGTACTCCACCTCTTCAGAAATCCTGGAGGCAGCGTGTAATGAATCCATCCCAGGCTTGACAGGTGTCTCCAACTTCACTGTGTTCCTCTACTGTAAACTGTTTGAAGGGGAGAATGGCTCAGTTGACCCTGCAGTGGCTCAGATGGGGCTGGACCTGCATGCCACATGCTCTGATGCAGCTTGGTACCTGTCTGCTGCTGAAGAGGATTTCCTTTGGGTCCATGTCTGCAGTGAGTTCTTTGCCCAAGAATTCAACAACACCGTGTGTGCCAACTCTTCATTCTGGCTGCAGAGAGCACATCAGGTAATGCATCACTTTTTTGATGAGTGAGCTTTTGAGTTGTTTTCTGGGAACTTTTTCATAAATGTCTGTGTCATGGCAAGGTACTGAGAACATACTATTTGTATGTACTTGTGCATTACTTGTTTTTTTTTTTTACTCACAATTCCTCATGTTAATGTATCCCTGTTTTACTATTTGCAGGCTGCAGTGACAAAGGACTACCATTTTTTCAATCAGACAAGCATAGACGAGTTGTGTGTGCAGCTGTCGGGTGAGGTGATAGGAAGTCCAGGACTCGATGAGAACTGTCTAGCTCAGTTGGGCAGCAGGTTGCTCAGTGCCCAGGCTTTCAGACACTGCTTCCTGCCAAACAACTCCGTCCTGATCTCAGCCTTGTGCGGCAAAGAGTCTGCTGACATTCACCAATCATTGCCAGAGGGCAGCTGGGCTGCAGCATACTGCTCCAAAATACTCAACTTCTCCCATGCTGACACCATTGAGGAGTCTTGTCAGTACAGGGAGTGGGCTGTGCATCACTTCACCAACACCACCCTCCTGGAGCTCTGTGGGCAGACACATGGGCTGAGAGAGTACATTTGTCTAAACACCACTCTCTACAATCAGCTGCTAAGATCAGTGCCTCAGTTTGCTGACTTCTGTGCTGATCTCCAGGCAGAACTGGAGGGCAGGAAGTGCTTCCTGCAGAGATTTTTTGACATGCTCCCAGCGCCGTATAAGTTTGATACATCACAGCTGTGTGTGGACCCAGCCCCACTGCTGGTCGACATCCTTCGCAAGCTGAGTGTGTGCGAGATCGAGGGAGGGGAGCGTGAAGGGTTTTTAGTGGCGCTAGGATATGTGTTGCGAGTGCTGGACTTCATGGTGGGCCTCTCTTCAGGTCTTGATGAGGGGGAAGGAGAGGCGAGGCAAGGATTGGGTCAGGCCATCCTTCTCTCCAGTCTCCTTGACAACACATCCTGGGCCACCCTGCAGCCAGAAGCCTCCACAAGCGTCCTTCACACTCTGGGGGTCTTCCTGCGCGGAGAGCAGAATGCCACTGTGAAAGAGGACCTGCTGAGTTGCTTCAGTGTAAGCTAGCTGACCGACACACACACACACACACACACACACACACACACACACATCAAAAAAATTAATCACTTTCTGCTGTCACATCAGCCCATCTTGTGGGACCTCATCCAGCAGGACGATAACTCATCTGCTCTCAGGGTTCTGCTACAGGTACTGGCCCGTGCAGATACATTCACATTTATCATTACATAACACATCACCTAACTGAACTTTATATGTTGTTTAATGGCTCTATTTCTCCAGGAGTACCTTCAGTTGCCCAGAGACAGCATTCGCACTCTAGTGATGTCTGCTGAAAAAGATGCAGTCAAGAGATTTCTCTCCCATATGCATCAAAGTTGGGACCAGCTCCAAGTTGAAACCAGCCAGGTTTGTTCTAAAACAGGAAACAAAACAATAAAAGCACTATACTTGACACTTTTTTATTAAGCTAATTGTGTGTGTAAATGCCCTCCACCCTTATCACAACGTACAGCTCTAATGACTACAGTTCTACACTCTTTTGTGTTGTCTCTATTTTATTTGAATCTATGTCATCATGGCTGATGCATAGTTAACGAGACTCAAACTGAATGCACATCAGTTACTGCCTTGCTCTTTTGTTTCTCTGTCAGGCGTCTCAAAAAGAGTTGCAAGCCATGGAAACAATGACCGCTGCTTTCATCCATAAGTTCCCCCGAGTGACCCCAGAACTGTTTGTGGACCTGTCTCAGTTCATACCCTTCATGTCTGTCAGTGACATCATGAGCTTCCCAGCCTCCCTGATAGTCAATGACAGTGTGTGAGTTACTGACCCAAGACACATTTCGTTTGTTATAACTTCCTGTCTGATGCTAACAGCTTCTGTGTTGCTCTTCAGATTGACAGCCATTCGAGACCACAGCTCGGGGATGAAGTCGCTGCAGAAAAAGGCCTTTGTAAAACGATTCTTGCAGTCGAATGTTGTGGGTGATGTCCCCACATGGCCACCTTACTTTGTCAGTTCCATCCTCCCACTTCTGCCTTACCTACCCGTCAGTTATTTTCAGCAACTGACATCACAACAGGTTAGAGGCCATTTCACTGAACTCAAGCTCCTTACATAACTGCTGCATCTCTTCTTCAGATGTCGGTTTGGGGTTCTTACATACGCACAGATGACAAATTAAAGGGAAAACCTAAGTAAATGATTAGAAAAATGCTTACATATAGGACCATTGAATGGTTTTATGAGTATAAAACAGTATATAAGTCAATAAATCATACCATATGGCCATCACTGTCACCAGATCTCAACTCAGGTAAACTTGTATGGTAGATTTAGGAGAAAACTGCTCTCCACCACCATCACCTTCACTATATGTTTGTTTTTTGGTTTCTTGTAATCTGTATATAGTTGGTGAATGTTGTTTTCAGCCCGTTTCACATTTAATCTGTGGTCTCTTCCAGCTTGCTCCTCTGATAGAGCTGTTAGGCAATGGCAGTCTGGATGGTGTGAGGGGGCGGCATGTGCTCCGGACCCTCTTCAGCAAGAAGAAAAATCTGACCAGTGATAACATACAGAGGTGGGAACTATGTTTAGAAACCTGGAGTATCTCGTAGCATATCTCTTTAGCATTAACAGTGGTCAAAAACTCCACAGGGAAGCCTTAATATAGATTTAGAGTTTCAGTCCTGCACTGGGTGTTGCCTTGTATTTGGACATGAATGATACTTTAACTACTATTGAAAAAGTGGATCACCTAAGTCCTGTAAACATGATCCTTTGGGAGCACTGTTTTTTTTTCTTGAGGCTCAGTAGTTAGCGTTGATGACCCATATCAGAGTTTTGTTAGGTATTAATGTACGGTGCTTTACCAGGCATGGCACTGTACATCTAATCCTCCTGCACACTACAGATGTTTTCTTTATCTTTGTTTTATGATGAGAAAAGGTGAAAGGTTATGTCTTTTGCAGGTTAGGAGTCCTTGCATGTTACCTTGATCCAGTAGAACTGAGTTCGTATGTTCAGGACTCAGCTGTGTCCCCTGCTTTCTGGCAGCAGCTGGCCCAGTGCATGTCTAAGGGGTTCATCAGTGCCAGTGGCAGGGTAAGGGGTGCATGTTCTTAATGATGTCTACTTTATGTACTGAAAGTCTTCTTTAAACCACTATGGTCCATCAACCACTGTTTTGTGTGTTGCTCCACACAATGTCTCACTAACTGTGTTTCACTGTGTCTCACAAATAGTTGTCCTCTCGGTTGATACCAATGGTTCAGACCCTGAATATCAGCAGCATGACTCCCCCAGAGCTGTCTGCACTCAGTGGTCTGCTACCCCAGTTAGGAGCTTCCTTCCTGCTGTCTCTCCCCTCACAACAGCTCCTGGAAGTCCTCTCACAACCAGGGTTACACACATATTCCTCAGCACAGGTCAGCAGGGAATGTGTTTTTCATTTCATGTGTTGCTTCTTGTGATTCTTATCTTACGATAAGTTGTTAAATGTTCTCCAACATTTATAAGATATTAAAAAGTTTCACTTGTCCTCTTCCTGCCGTGGGCTGTGTGTAACTAATGTAACTATAGATCCACAACTAATTAGCCACCAAATCTCTAGAGAAACAAAGAGGATAAACATTGGAGAAATATGTGACTTTTACCTAAAAAACGGTCTTAAAATGTGAATATTTGTGTATTTTGTATGCCCTCTTCATTAATTTTTTAATACTTTCTTCAGGCATTTCAAATGTTATCCAAGATTTCCAAGGACACCAAAGTGAGTAGACATTTTCGCAATATTTCTGCAGAATTTCAACTAACTGTATGCTCACCACTGTGTTTCTCTCTCCCTGCCAGCTCACCATGGAAGAACTGTGCAGACTGAAGCCGTTACACTCTGGTCTGTCCCCTGCTGTGCTCAGAGACCTCCAGTTGGCTGAGATCGGTGAAGCTGCCCACTGTCAGTGCTGGAGAACGTTGCTAACTGAGCTTAAGCCTGGCCACAGAGCCATGCTGTACAATACCATGCAGGAGGTAACAGTGTTTACTGTCTGAAGAACATTACTTATGACTTCTCTCTTTTCATCCCTCTTTGTAATTTGCTGCAAACTATGTGTTTGCCACATGAGCGAAAGATAGTGGAGATGGAGAGGTTTTGGCATTTGATATAATTTAACGTCTCTTACAGATTGTGTAAGTAGCCTAAAATCTTATGGAAAATATCACATTAAAAGAAAACTGGCCTCAGTAACATTACTATGGCTAATCTGGCACTACAGTTTTCAGAGTTTTCATTGAATCCACACATGTGAGACCTGCTTTGTGTTGTCCAAAAACCCTCTAGGTTTAAATTTACAGCGTTATTTTGGTTGTGTGTCCACAGGCTTTACACGGAGACGTGCATAACATCGCACAGCAGGTAAACTGTCTCTTACCATTTGTCCCTCTGAGGAAGCTGATTGAAGCCACGAATAGAGAAACAATCATGAGAGATACCAGCATGTACGGAGACATACACTGGTCCCCACAGCAGGTGTGCATTTTACTTCAGTCTGCTTCTGTGTGCTGTGTAACACTGCATTGATATGACAACAATAGGTTGCCAGTTCTCTAAAGAAGAAAAACTAACCAGCTTTGGTCTTTGCTCCCTTTAATCTGCGACTCATTGGATATGCTTCACGTGAGCCTTTCAGGATATTAATACTCAATACACATCGACCGCCATCAAGCTAATTAGTTTGGATGTACTACAATGGTGTAGAGGAGTGTATCATAAATTAATAATGGCTACCTTAAAGGGATTTCATCACAGCCAAGAGTGTATTAGCCTGCTTTCACCACCTGTTCTCAGCTTCTCAGCCTAACAAGACCAAAGTCAAATCAATAAAGCTTAACCTTTTCACTTAGTAGCTACAGTGAAATACGCTGTGACACACTGCATATGAAGCCTAAACTGTTCTGACCAATAAATTAGACAGTTATCAAATATTTTTGGCTGCAACCCAAAAGTGATTTATAGTCAAGACAGTATATTTAATGGGGTGCAGTCTCACATCCAGTCTGGTAATTTTTCACAGTGTTAACTGCTTTTAACAAAACTGAAAGTTTAAAGCCCCTGTTGTGATCAAGAGATCACTAAAGCAGGTAACCTTATGTTTACTTGCCTATCAAAATGTACCTAGAAGGTCTGTGTACAGTACTCTAGTCCTGGTTTTTGTGGCACAAAAGGAAAGCTCATAGTGTTCAAAATGGAAAGGGTTCATCTTTTGTGAAACATGTAAGTTTGGGCCTAATGTTGGTGTGAAAGGAAGGATAGGCTCATCAAGAACGTGTGATCGACAGGATCCATCTTCTGTGCGATGACAAAAACCAACAATTTGACCAGTTGTTGCGAATACTTCTCGCTCTGGACTTGACACCCATTAAATTACATTTCACCAAAAACTTTCAAGCATTAAACACCCAGCAACATGGTAATATGGTAATACTGTTGGTATGTTTGGTCCCTTAAAGTAACTACAAATTCATTTAGATTCTTTGGTTAAAATGTTGTTGTAAACCACAGTCAAAAAATGCTGACTCTGACACTTTCTTTCTGTACAGGCTCAGTTTCTGTTCAAAAAAACCTACGAATTTAAAAACATTACCAGCAAGTCAGTGAGGTGAGTTGGACCTACTGGACCAGAACACGCATACCTATGATTTTAGTCAATAAGTCATTTCTCTTGCAAACTCAAAACAAACAGACCAAATTACAGCCATTTTCAGGTCAAATACTCTACTGAAATAATAACCTCTGTTTCACCTGTAGGGCTCTGGGTCATGTTGCTGGTGGAATGAGCTGTGACTTTTTGAGGCTTTGGACCAATGATACAGATTTGGCAGAGCTGCTTCAGTTTGTTAGTGAGCTGCCTGGAGGCACGAGACCTGCTCTGGTGAGAAACACTTTAACACCCCTCAAATCTTTTGTCAGGATTCCTGATACGCAGCCATGATTCATTAGACTAAGACTACTCATGCATACGCACAAAGTGAATATTGCCATCAAAAATGTTCAATATTAACAAGTTCAGATGTGTTTGGGCTGTGTCACCAGCGGAAATGTATCGTAGAGGAAATGAGGAAACAACCTGAACTCGACCTCAATGTTTTAAGCTCTGGGTTTGCTGCAACATTACCGTAAGTATCTCTTTATTAAACATGTGTTTTACTCTTTTCATAGATATTTTTCAGTTTATCCAGTGACCTTTACTCTGTTCTTTTCCAGAGTGACGATGATAGAGAACCTCTCTAATGCATCCTTCAGAGCCATTTTGGACCACAGCCACACACACTTTGCTGATTTCCTCAGACTGCCACATTACAAGCAGACGAATTTAGCTGAGAAGGCTGTAACTGAGCTGGTAAAACACAATATGTCTTTGGTAGAAAAGTGTGACCAGAGACCAGTTGCTGCATGTAATTTATAAGCATCATTAAGATAAAATTGAAATCCTAAATTAACCTCAGGGCAATTAAAATGATAAACCATAACCATGAGTACCCAGAGTAAAGTGGAACTCAGAGATACTATTTCTGGTGAAATTAAATCAGGGCTTGCGTCAGTGATTGTGAGTCATGTATTTGATTTGGATTAACACATTAGTGGGGCAGAGAGAACAAACTGTATGTTTGTGTGTTTTTGCTTAAGAAGCCTGAACCCACAAATGCTTGGAGAGAAACAGATGGAGAGAGAGATTCAGCTCTCTGGCCTGCCTCATCCTCACAACAGCTTTTCACACAAGTGAAGTCATATCAGTGTGAAATCCTTGTAATCCAGGTCCGCTGTGTGCATGTGGTGCTCTGCAGGGCTCTTCTCAGGCTGAGGAGGAGATTGATGGCCCCACTCTGGACATCCTGGGGCCTTTACTGCCTTTCTTGGACCGGGATAGTTTGGCTCTTGTGGATAGAAGAGCTCTGTCTCTGCGGCTGGAGGAGATGAGAGGTTTCTGCCTCCCTAAAGAAGCTCTGAGAGATATTAGTGCTCTGCTCATTCAGAAAGACGTACTCGGGTAAAGGACCACATCCCCTTGAGAAAAAACTACAGGGTCCTGGTTATGACACACTGGTCAATAATATGTCAAGAGGTTGTTAATTTGAAACCTATTGACACAAATGGATGTATTCTTATAGACGGGCTAAAAAAGTATGTGTTTTTATGGTATTATTAAGAATCAAAATGTCCAATCCTTTTATAAAAGTGATGAATTGTCTACATGCATACTACCAAAGACAGACAAACAAACGAAAGACTAAACATCAGACAGACCAAAAAAAACAAAAAAATCAATTACAGACAAGAGTAATCAGGAAATGTCAAGACATAAAATGCTTATTCTTGTGGTGTTTCATGGCTCTATAATGGCTCACTCTCTGATAAGAAATGTTGATTCTAAGGCTGAACACGCAGCTCTTAAATTCCAGGAAATGTTTCAGGGTGGCTGTTCATGAACTCATTACAATTTCAAACAAGATTAAGAGCCTACGTACTAGCAGGTCTGTGAGGCTGTATTTTGCAAGCTGTATCTGATCAGAAATTTGTTAGTTTTGTGGGTATTTAGTCATAAACAAAGTAGAGACTATGAGAATTCATATAATATAAAATAAACTAAAATTTCAGCCTAATGATGGTGCTAGATGAAACGCTAAATGATCCCAAAGTCTTTAGGATTCATGGATGTCTCTAAATTTCATGGTAATCCATTTTAGAGATATTTTGGGCTGGACCGAAGTGGTGGTGGACTAACTGACAGACAGACAGACAGACAGATGGATGTATCCCATATCACTAGATATATTTAGCCATACCAATAAAGGATGCCTAAAAATTCACATATAAGTAAATATAGTATCCAGAAATTTTGATTGGGAAGTAATAATTTATAAGTATAAACAAAATACCTTCAGCATGTGTAAATTTAAAGTAGTAGAATAAAACTAAGAGAGTAGAATATATTAGTCTGAAATACATTCTCATGCCTGAAAATCCAGAGCTGTGCTTGCAGTAAGACTAAGATTACTTAAAACAGCAGTAAGGGTAAGATTTGTATACTTGTTTGCCAGGGATCCTTCCAAATGGCAAGTTGGGGATGTTGAACATTTGGGAAGGTTGGTCCTTTCTCTCTCAACAAAGCAGATTAATGCCATCCCACTGGTAAGCACCCAATCAAATAATTAATTTTACTGCTCTTTTCCTGGTTTTCTGAGATTTTTATGTGTTACTCTTGTGCAGACAGTGTTGAATAAAGACACGGTGGAGCAGGTCCTGGTGGGTCAAAGGCGCTGGGAGGACAGTGATGTGGGTGGAGTGTGTGTCACTCAGTGTATGGACCAGCATCGCCAGAAACAGCAGACTCAGAGTCTCATTCGAGGGATTGTCAAGGCACGGAGCAGGAGGGCAAAAGGTTCCATAAATATTTCCTATAACTTCTAGTGCTGATGTTACACTGCGTCTAATGCATTTTATCTACAGATAGATCAACTGTTGTTAGTTTACCGCTCCATCACTTGTGATCCACGAAGTAGATAAGTGTCAATGTGAATTATGAAATTTCTTTGTGGAAGTTTCTGTTGGTAGCATTTCAGTGAATCACCCTGTGTCTCTTTGAGTAGTGCCTGTTCCAAGCTGTGCAGACATCAGAGGGACGTTTCCTTCAGCTTGGTCGTCCACTCAGCTCAGCCGTATGTCGCAGGAGGATCTGAAACAGTGTGTAGAAGTTTTTGGTCAGGATGCTACACTGAGCTCTGAGCAGCGCCGGTCACTGTGGGTGAAACTCAGACAGGTCAGTAAAAGCTCTGCCTACAAAAGACCATGCAAAGTTTAGACTATGTCAGCTCATCATTTTTTTGTATTTGTTTGTTATTTCCACTATCAAGGCATCGACACATATTGTCCTCCTCTGCACAATGTGTTCTCTCCCATGGATTCTGCACACTCTCTTTGGGTCAACCAGTAACAATATGTATCATCCTTCAGATTTTTCAGTCTGACCTGTGGTGCAGCAGTTCTGTCTCCCACCCAGTTATGATTTTGTTCCCATCTGATTAAATAGCAGAACTCAATTCCTGGTAAAAATGCGTCACCCCTAAAAATGTAATGAAATTTTGACTATTGGTGTCTGAGAATTCCTGCTTTTTTTCAAAAGTTTCCAACCCTGAGAGACAAAGACAGCTGAGTTTTAATATCACCATAATCTATGGTTGTGCCATGCTTTGATTCTTCACTCAATCCAGTCCTTCAGTCCAGTGAGAGAGCTGAGGGCAGATCAGGTGCTGGCTCTGGGCTCAGTGGTGACTGAGATGGGAGAAAGAGAGCTGCAAGACGCAAATCTCACTGACCTGGGTGTGTTGGCACATCTGGGGACACTGACAGACTGGAGCACTAAAAAGGTGAACTTTTCGATTTTTCATTCTGATGTAAAACTGTGAGAAAATGACAGGAACTCAACTGTAGTACTGTTTAACATTTCAGATGAGAGCAGTGATTTTGGGTGTGCTGCGGAAACGCAAACTGAAAGTGGAGCAGTTAACATTCGTTGATCTGGCCGCGTTTGGCCATCTGATCTGCGGTCTGTATCCCTCAGAGATCAAGAAACTGACCCCCCACAATCTCAGGTCAGTCAAATACTTGATGTATGATTGTCCACATTGCCACATTAATGCAACATTTAAAAAAGGTCTGCCACACAAACCGTTGAGTTTTTTAACCTTAGATTACCGATAAATCTTAAAAGAGGCCTATTTATTGGCCGCATTGAAAACATTGCTAAATTATCCAATATTTCCAAAGAAGTGATGAGAAAAAAATCATAACAACATAAGTCAAACACAGGCAGGTGACATCATCTGAAAGTAAAATAAAATAATAAAAAGGAATTGACAAAAAATGCAAATTCTGTAATTTGTAAAAGTATAGTAATGAAACTCTTTCCATGTGGCATTACAGAATGGCTTGCTTGTAGTTTTAGAGAGACATTAATTCATATCACATACACCTGCTAACAGATGTAAGGAGAACATTTCTTAGTGCCGCAAACCTCGTGAAAACATTTTACACACCCCCAGAGTATAAAGGGTATAAAGCCCTGAATCTTTTTCTTCAACCTGCAGTGTGGCTGTCCTGTTCCTGCGGGAGATGTCCCTGCCATGCACAGAACAGCAGATGGAAGCTTTGACAAGCCGATTGTCCACCCCGGAGGCCTTTGGTCCAGTCAGTGCTTGGGGACCAGAGGTCTTCACTGAAATTGGGACATTGGCAGGTACAGCACCGAGATAATATCCCTGGAGATATAAACTTCTTCGCCATCGACTATTTTTTTTTATTGCTTTTCCTTCAAAGAGTGAGGAGGGCGGGAGAAAGAAATGACAGCTCTTGGATGGATAGGTACAATTAAAAACATCCCTGAGGGTACAGATTTGAGGGTGAAAAAGGGGAAGTTTCTTTTTAAAGTGTTTCCTCTGATTTGATATGAGTAACATTAATTATCTGACAACAGCGTTTGTATCTTGGTTCAGTGGGCCTGGAGGATATGGTGCTGTCAGCTCTGGTACGAGAACAAGTGGAGGGAATCACCCCGGAAGCCATCGCCCTGATGCCACCAAAGAAGCTGGCAGTGAGTTTCACCTGGGGTTTTAGGGTTGTTTATTCAGGCTAATCAACATAGCAATATTTAACATCAGAACAGATACATGTATGTGTACTTTAAATGGAAATTTGACTAAACTGTTAGATTTTGAAATATTTTACTTAGCTTCTGTAACAACAATAGTCTCATCTACTGTAAAAGAGAGGAAACATTACATCTTATTCCCTGCAGACATTTTGAGAAGTCTCATCAGGAAGAGTAAATAAATGATAAATAATTAAAGGCATGATGGCCTAATTCCATTTTGCTGTTTCAGTTTCAGGGTCCTGGTGTTGTTCATACTGCCTCTCTGTCACACTGGCATGACTTTCTAGGAGAACAGAACAGTGCCATGAAAATGGCCAATAAGAAATATCAACTAACAACGATATTGTATCCTCATGTTAAAACCTAGTACATTTTTTTAAATGTAATTTATTTTCATGTTATTTAATCTAAAAAAGCATAAATTGGGTCTATTAGGCTCTATTTTCTGTAAGTTACAATTTATTTAATACTTAAAGATATTTTTCTAAGACATTTTAGAGATATTAAAAAATTTATAAGAATTTCAACCAACAGTATTCTTAAAAATACTTCTGCTTCTTTTCCTTCAATAGAAAATCCAGGATCTATAAATACACAAATATTTAATGACACAAAACATATTCTACTTCACTGAAAATACAGTGTGTGCTCACTCGAGGTGCGAAGTTTCCACATCAGCTGCATATATACTAACATGCATACAGTGGGTTAGAATAAATGTCTAAAAAAACACATGGACTTATTGGCACAAAGATTAGCTCTCCAACAAAATCATACTGGACAAGGTGACTTACGGGCTCATATAAAGACATACATAATCAGTAATGAGAAAGCGCATGCAGTAATGGACACATAGAATATATTATTTGACTTAGGAAGATTGATTTCAATAGTAAACCACTCCCGTCCCCTGTAGTTGTGTTACTGTATATGTACATGTGATGGTTTGTCACTTATTGATTTCTTTAACTTCCATATTCAAATTAAGAAACTGTGTCAAAAGGTTTGACAAAAGGGTGCTGCCTCTTCATCATGTGTGCTTTCCTTTAGTATTTATGTTGGATGTGTGTCCGACAGGTGGTGTTCAGTGCAGTTCAGTTGTCGTGGCTGAGCGCGGAGCAGGCGTGGGCTCTTACTGAGGAGCAGTGGACTGAGCTGGACACTGAGCAGAGACATGCAGTTGGACTAGTTCGATATGAAGGAGACGTCCTGCTGGAGCTGAGAGGTGTGTCCTCAGAAAAATAATAGTGATAAAATTTCATTCTAATGACCATCTACGTAGTGAGCCTCTGACTAATTTGATCTATTTGAGGAAGTATTTGTGAGCGCATACAGTTTTATTACAATATTACTTGCCTGTACTGAGCAACCAATACGATCTTTATTCTGTGTTTATAAGGTGATGATAAATGCTCCGTTCCTCTGCCTCCACAGGGAGAAACCTGGCTCCAGCAGCCCTGAACACAGACAGCTTTGCTTTCTGCTCACTGGCTCTGTGCCTCTTGTTATGGCAACTAATCTAATATGCTGGAACAAATGTATTTGTCCTTTAACCTCTCTTGGTATCATCATATTTGTACTTCAAATAAATATTTTGAACTGGTCCGTTGGTCCTTTAATTTACATTATACTTAACTGTGCTCTGTTGCGCATATTTCACTTTTATGTGAATTATCAGCCTGGAAGAATGTGAATCCTTGTATGTAGCTGTACTATATATGATACTGTTTAGTTAGAGCAATCATTGGAAGGAATGCAATTATAAAATGTTTATTTGACAAAATTCGCTGGGTGTATTATCAAGCAAACAAACTTGTAATGATATTTTATTGCATTAGCTGTACATCCTGGGCGGACACTGATGTCTACAACGTGTTGTAATAATTATGGTGCCATGAATCTCATGACAGGAGGATAAAATTTAAATATCTTGAATCGTTTCCTTTAAATCACAGATGTTTTCCCATTTATTTATAACTTCTGTTGGCTCAGTAATGCCTACCATCGGGCCCTGTGACCTCCATGAGAATCTCCTTCCTTCTAGTAGGACCTAGTTTGCAAATTTCATGACAGAAATGCTTTAGATTTGCTGCCTGAATTTTTTCGAAGAACAATACTTGTCTCCCTGTTAGCATCTTCTAAATTTCCTGCATGTTTTATTGAATACAAAGGAACATTCTTGAAACTTTTTGTTTAAAGATAATTTATTTAATTGCATTTAAGGAATTTAACCCACTAAAATACAATAGCAGTTAAGGGAGGCCCTGCAGTATTATCTAAATTTGTTGTCCTGTCTTGTACATGGGTCCTGTGTCAAACTGCTTACACAATTTCTCTTTCTTTTTTCATTATTTTCAGGGCATTTTATGCCTTTATTAGATAGATCCAATGGAGAGATAACTGGAAATGAGGGGAGGTAGAGATGGGGAATGACATGCAAAAAAGATCACCTGCCATATGGGAACTAATAATGAAAGTTGTAATGAAACTGTCTGATACACAGAAGCTGGGGGGGCCAATAGTATTATGCCAGCATAGTGATAAACTATCAGCTGGTCTGGGCAAATGATGGAGCTGTCATGTGCAGTTATATGCAAAAGTTTGAGTACCTCGGGGTAAATTACATATTTTGCTGAGTTCTGAAGTGAAAAGATGTAAATACAACCCCTGTGGCAAACAGACATTAAAAATTAGCCTCTCTTCAAATGGTAATGCACAGTTACAGTCCCCTGACATCAAATTAATTTAAAAATCTGTGGGTTGATCTGAAACATGCTGTGAGTGCAAGAGCCTAAACACATCTCACAACTTAGCTGCAGGAGAGTCTGAATTCCTAAATCAAGAACACAAAGAAGGGTTTTGCAAGATGCGGCATCTGCCAAAGGAAGATTTACCAAGGGCGCCCAAGCTTTTGCACATGCACACAATCACTATTTCTTTTTAGTTTAAGTATATAACATAAACATTGCCTCAAAAACAGGTTAATGTGACCCAAGGAAAACTGGCACGTAGCTGTCAGCACGTTTCTCAATCAAGCTGACGTTTGTTGGTGCGTAGTCGGCTTTATAACGCGCATTTATAACACACTTTTTCCACCATAATAAAATTCCCACCTTAGTATAAACAGACCGCGGGCAGCTGCCCGCCTCAGACAGGCGCTGCTCCGCGGCCTGCGAGCAGCAGGTGGCGGTGCAGCGCCGCCGCCGCTCGGTGAGGAGGCGCCGCGCCGCCGTCTCCGCTCTGTCCGCGTCCGTGACGTATTTCCTGGGGCTCGTAGGGGACCACTCAGCTGAGCACCGGAGGGCTATCATGACTATTTATACCCAGCGAGGCTTCGTTATCAACTGTGCTGTCGCTTCACCGGGCCGTCGTCGCTTTTAACGTCGGTTGGTGTGAGACAAAGACGACAACAACAACAACAACAACAACAACAAAGCCGGGTCGAGCAGGATGTGAAAGGAAGCTGGTGAATTGAGCCGTTTGTAAGTTTCCGCCTGCTCCGGCTTGTATTTCTACTTGTTTGGGCTGCGTGGGGCTGGAGAGTTCACCGGGCTCCCGGCTCCGGGACCCGGGCGCAGGACAGGACAGGACGGTGTGTTTGTCTTACTGACCCCGGCTGCTGATAGTTTGTGTGTATCGGCTCGAAAGGGGTCTCTCTCTCTCTCTCTCTCTCTCTCTCTCTCTCACACACACACACACACACACACACACACACACACATGCCTAGCTGACGTCGACTGCGCCGCGTCCGGTTTCTGTGGTTGTTCCTGCGGAGTGGGCGAAAAAAAAAAAAAAATCGTGGTGGTCGTGAGCCACGCTGCTCTTGCGGGAACGAGTAGTAAAATGTGAGAGGGCTCGGGTCGGAAATGCTCGCCAGGGCTGGATGAGAGAAGAAGAAAAGGGGAGGCACCTGTGAGACGGAGCAGGTCAGCCTACCGCGGTGTCAAGTTTGCGTTAATCTCGGCGCGGTGCAGACTCAGACATATTTGTCAAGCGGAGGAGTCTCCATCGGATCCGCTGCTCAGAGCCACATTATGACTACGTGTTGTTGTCGCGGACTTCACTGGTGAGGTGAGTCCGCCGACCGCAAACTCACAGCGCTGCTGCCCCCGTCAGCTGATATATTTAAACCCCTTAACTTGAGCTCATGAAGTGTTTGGCGCTGCAGGCCAGAGGGGGAGAAGTTTTCCTCCTCCCCGAGCTGTTCTGCAGACTCAGTCTCTGCTCCCTGTAAACACTCAGCTCTGTGCATGCTGTTGACGCTATAGTCTTGATAGGATCGGTGATTATGGAGGCTGTGGAGTGGACTTTGACATCAGAAATGCAGATCTGTAAATGTTGCATTCAGAGTAGGAATCTAGGCTGTTGCTTGTTTCTGTATTGAGATGAAGTTATTAACCTCTCTTGCTTTTTTTTGTGCACTTTTTTTATATCTGATGAAACATAATCTGGACTGATAGGAACACTAACTTTAAGTGAAAAGATAAAGTGTAACCCAACACTGGATTTTCAGTGTCACAGCAGATGTTACATCGAGATATTATGGGACGTGACCTGCTTGTGTTGTTTGTGCTTCAGCTAAACCCAACACTGTAATTTTGCCTCTCTGGTGAGGCAATATGGAGCGGCTGATTATTATGGATAAACACTAAAACAAGAGGGACCCTTGCATACAATTACATGTAGCAAATGAAAACAATGCTCCTCAAATACACAAAGCATATTGTTCTGAATGTAAGTGTTTGCCAGGTAGTTTCCATTTACACTGTGGTGACATGTAGCTGTGTCTTTATGTTGAGCAAGAATTTCCTTGCCATGCAAGCTCCTAAATGGAATCCACATATGTTGTTGTTCTTATCTTTGGAAAACTGAGCCCAGCGAAGGAAAGGTTAGAGTAACCTGCGTAGCAGAAACTATCATGGAAGTGTTTTCCTGTGAAGCATTAATGCTGACATTGTTGCAGGAAGTCTGACAAAGTAGATGACAACACTTCGTAAAAAAACAAGTGTACCAGAAGAAAAAAAGGGAAGAACAGACAACAGAGGGGTTTTTTTTAAAATCATTTCTAAGTACTGTAGGCTGTATGGAGAGTCAACCTGTTAAACATCAAATGAGTTTTACGATAAAAATTCCCATTAAAAAAAAAAAAAGAGAGCATACTTGCAGAGATCATAGCAAGGTTCTCCTAGTACGACTCCGTCTACACCCTGTGACACTGGGTTGATTATGATGACATATTAAGGAATTAAAGCTTTTGCAGATATTAATTAATCTGCTGCCTGTGTATTACTTTGCTGCTCACTGTCAGGGCCATGTTGTTGGTGTAATAGTTATAAACCCAGCATCACGCTTGGAGTCTGCCATGATGCAACCTATCTTTATCACAGTTCAGGATCTTCTGAGGTATTTCATTGGCCCAGTTATATCTTGCAGTACCGGTATTTATAGGTGTAATTTTAGTGTTGTTTATGGCATATTAATGAATTAACTTACAATCACCATTGTTATTGTCATTTCTTCATGCTGCCACGCACAGCTTGTTATTTCCCAAATACACTCTTGAGGGCTGTGTGAGTGCGCCTGCATTGAGGTATTGATTTCATGTGGGTCACAATGTGAGAAGCGACAGTAATTATAAGATACTTGAGTGTGAGCTAAGGGTCATGTGGGATAAATGCATGTGAGTTGGTTTTTATCTCATTAAAATGTAAATAATAAACTGATGAGGTGTAAGCTGTTTCCTCTTTAAAACATCCTGATGAGTTTGGTAATGAGGCTGCTATTATCCTTTGGGTTTAATCATACTTGGCTAATTATAATTTTGCATAGTTTTTTTTTTTTTCTGCTATAACCTCTGGAATCAGTCTGGCGTTATGGTATCATTTACTGTGGTCAGTGCGACAGTTGGCTTCTGCTTTGTCTCTCACAGAATAGTGAAGTAGCTGGGCAGTCGTTATGCCACGGTGTGGTGTTTTCACCCTGACGTTAAGAAAACTGAGTGGTTGAGCCGCCAGATGAGGTCACGGGCATCTGTACTTAAAATCAGAGTGAGTCTTGGAAGTCAAACAGAGCTTTGGAAACCATCACATTTCTGTTTACTTGTTGCATCAAGGGACAGAGGACAGGGTTGAGTGAGTCATACCACCAGATATTTCTCTGACTTTCTTTATCTTTCTTGTTAGTTCATTTTCATTGTGTGATGTATTTTAAAATTTCTATTGCTTTAAACCTGATAAATACTGAATATTGGTTTAAATGGTAAGAGTTAAGCTGTCACTTTTGAGCGTGTCAAAATAAGGGAGAATTGAGACGGGAAGCATTTGTTGTTTGTCAATTTTAGTAGGAACTGAGCTGATGATCATAAAGAGCAAACATGTAATTTGTGTTGGTTGTGGATCCTCGCAAGTTAGTTATGTGTGATTATGAAATAGGATTAACTGAGCAGGAAGGAAGGGCTGAAAGGCGGTGGAGCAATTTGGGTGTTAAAGTTTCCTTTGAGAGACACTTGACTTGGCACCTGACTTGTTTTGTTCTGCTTGGTTTAATATACATGGTGCTTTTTTTAATACCGCATAGCTGTTTGTAAGGGGAAGTTAGCCGTTATCCAGGTATCTATGGAATGAACATCTACTGTTGAAATGTCTTGCATGGATTAGCAGCTTGTCATGCCGGCTCACAGCCAGGCTGACCTGTAAGCTTGCTGATCGCTAATGGTGCAGTTAACTGGACTGCAGCTTCACAGCAGACTAAACCAAGTCTGTCTCAAGGCTTCAGACATTTACTTGTCGCTTTGCTTAGAAAACTTCTGGGGATATTGCTGTTAAAATACTGAAGTGATCAAGTCTTTTTGAGAAGTTTAATAAAATTTAAAAATAATGTTCAACATAACATTTCTATCAGTTCCACACATGCTTCTGTTAATTGCAGAGAGTACAAGGGTTTCAAATATTGATTTGAATTGCCACTGACCAAACAAGGCTTCTTTTTATAGTAAACATTTCAGGGTTGTGAGCAATATGGCCAAACAGTCACTTGTTTATCAGTCTGTTATCTGTGGCTGATGAAGAAATTGCCCTAATAAGGTTGTTGTGACATCGTTCAGTGTGTGTAAATGCACAGGGATTGTTTTCACAATGTCTGCAAAGGAAGAAGAAATTATATTATCGAGGGAGTTCCAGCCAGATGAGAAAATAAGTCACTAAATGGATTGTTACAGGGAAAAGAGTAATTCTTCCATTGAGGCCATTTATACCAAATAATGACTGCCTGATGAAGATGTATGTCTAAACTGTTGCTTTTTCAATATACCTGAATTAATTAACATTTTTTTCAAAGCTCAGTGTGGAAAAATTGTTAGTTTTATTGTTATTTACATATAAATATGTACAGAGGAGTAACCCTACTTTCGAAGAAAAAAAAAAAACATGCATCAGAAGCTATATACATGTTGGGTAAATACTTGTGAATGTGTAAATAACGTGAAACAAAATTCCTTATGTGTTTGATAATGTAAAACAGGTTCCCAAAAGTGTCCTTAGTGAATACAGCTGAAAATCAAATCTTGATTAAAATCAGTGAGCAGATGTTCGTTTGAAAAGGTTTATACATGTATTAGTCTGTGTTTCATGGTCTAAGTGAATGGGATTAGTCCAATTACGAAAGCCTGCAAAATTAACAATTAAATGTCAGTGAAACAACACAGTTAATGACGGAAACCAAGAGTATTTTTAATTTCAACTATCTCATGGCATATGGAGTGATGGCTGTAGCACTTACTGAGCCAAACGCTTCAGAGTAGATGCAATTATCTTAGCTACATGAACAATTTGTTGCTAAATGGGCTACGGATGCAACTCAGGGTTTTCCCTCGGTTTCTGAACAGGCACTCGCCTGGGTGGTTTCCATTTATCCATCCATCATTTTGGACCATTATCTTTACAGTATTTATAAAAATGTGACACACTTTATTGTTTTTCACAGCACACGCAGATGTTAGCAGTAAGAAAAGTGAAACAAATGAGCTAAGCATTATGTCCTGAAGTAATCCTTCACATATCCGTAAGTGATCGCACCGTGTGCTGTACAAAGCATTGGTAAAACAAGGCTTATGGTGAGTAGATTTGAACTGAGATTTTCTCACCAGCAGCATTTGGCTACTTAATAACAACATCGGGAGAACTCGTTTTCACTCATCATGAATTTATTTTCTCTGTGGCAGCAAAACCTGTTATTACCAGCGTTCAGAAATTTCAGGTTAAACTGGGCTGATAAAACACTTTTTAGGGCTGACTATCTCTGAAAGACTCACTTCAGACAGACTTAAAAACACTCACGAGCCTAGTTATATAATAAGGCAGAAAACAACCCATAACACAATAGTCTGAAAAAGGACCTAGTTAATCTCGACATTCCTTATAAAACCTAATTTCCAGACAAAAAAAATATTGTCTTATGTTCAGGCCAGTATGCTGTCCTAATGCTCCAGAGCCGTGGAGAACTCTTAGCATAATTTCCCTGTTGTAGAAGAAGTTGGTCAGATAGATCCCAGTAGGCAGCTGTTAATCCACAAACCAGCTCAATTGATGATAGGTAAATATAGTCAAAACAATTATTTATAAAGTCCATTTTATATCAAAATATATTTAATTGAAAATAAGTAATGTTCATCTTTATCTGTGGTGCTTTGTGCATTGGCTTGAGTTGGTCATTGAGAATTTTTTAATATGAAACGCCTGGGTAATAGTACACTAAATGACTATTTGAGTGCACAGCAGAATGCTCCAGTCACATCTGAAAACATCGTTCAGGCTCCACAACAAACTGTCCAGGGAAATTCTGAGGAGCTTGTTTGTTCATTTGGAGTGTGGCATGATGGCACGATGATTTGAAATTCTCCATTTTGTCTATTGAATGGCTAACCCCGGAGACAGGGTCATTATAGGAGGGCCATTACACCAGCAAAATGACTGGAGAAACCCTGTCCCACTGTAGACTTGAATCAGGAGAAGAAATGTGACTGCATACAGTAGGAAACACAGAATAGGACCACTGTATTCAGTGCAGTCCAGTCAGCTCAGGGTTACTAGCTGAGGGCTAGCACTTAAGATAATTGTCTTAACAGACTACAGGCACGGCTCACCCTCCTGGTTCGAAACAACAGCTTAGAGGCAAAGTTGTATCAGCAAATAATTAAACCATGAGGTGAGATCTGTGTCGCTGCTCACTCTGGCTACTGTAGCTCTGCTATCACATGGTACATTGCTTTCTTATTCATAAGACTGTTTTTCTTATGGCTTGGCTTCAGTCAGCATACTACAACGAATTACCCATACTCAAATCGGTATGTTGTAGGTAAACATTTTTCACTTAAACGTATATGTTCTCTCCTGCTGTGGGCTGCCATTGCTGCCTCAGGCATTTAAACTCCACCCTCGAGTGGCGACTTCACCTCATAGTGAGACTGACTCTGCTCTGATCCCTCAGCATCCAGGGCGTAGTCTAGCTTTCCAACCACACTTCTCCCACCTCCCTTGCCAACCCAGTATACCTAAGCATTTTCCTTTTGCAAGCTTCATCTAGCATGTCCTCCCATGGGAGAGTAAACGCCAGCATTTGCTGCTGTGTGTCTGACCACAACATCAGGCCCTGACGTCCTGCTCACAACTTCCTGTGGGATTATCAAATGAATGTACTTAGCTGGGCTGTAGCACACTTGCTCAAAACTAGCTGTTCTTCCTCATGGACAAAACAGATGAATACATTATTTTGTATTGTGTGTCACGCAGCATGTTAACTCCTCTGTTCCTGTTTCCAGTCTGTTCCCAGAACATGGAAGCAGCTACAAAGGGAGAAGCCAAACCCCGAGTGTTGACCGAGTGTTCTTCATTTGACCTCATGTGAATAGTTTCCCCGTGAATTTTGACATGCCTAGGTTACACAGGCTTCTTTTGTGTTACAGTTTTGTGATCATGATGGATCACAAGGAGTGGTAAGTCAGTGGAATCGTCACCAGGCTTTCTAAACTTTTCATATATGTAAATTATTTTCTTCCTCTGTTTTGTTTCCCGTCAGGTGAGCTGTGACTGTTCCCGTCTTTGTCTACCTGTGCACCTGCATGTACCGCGGGCAGCTCGGCCTGTTTGAGAGGCGTTGTGCTCAGAGACTGTGCTGCACTAGGAGAATCCATGGCTCCTGGCCCTCTATCTCCCTTTGAAGGGCGCAGGCTTAGGCTGCTGGAGTTGCTACTTGGGCCTCTGTTGGTCTTGTTGGTTTCTGGACTGGCACCAGCACTGGGTCAGAAGGTCTACACCAACACATGGGCCGTTCACATACCTGGAGGTCAGGAGGAAGCTGATCGCATTGCCAGTAAACATGGGTTCATAAACTACGGACATGTAAGTAAAACACTGCATTTTTGGCTTGTTTTTTTTTCCTCTTACATTTGCAGTTTTATTAAGTTTAGAGACAATAAGGAAATCAAAGACAAGTAGTTGTACAGCTGCCATAAGTGAAAATAAAACTGACTACATTCTGAGTATGCCAATATACTGTAGTGCTCATCAGCTTCTTAAATGGTTGCATATAAAGAGGTGAGCTTGCAGCTATTTTATAATGTGTCCATTTGCTATGTGTCTAACATCAGATTAATTATTCATATTTTATCAATATCCAGATATGTTATGAGTTATTTGTGATGCTCCTTTATTATTTTAAAGTTAATTTTATTGGGCCTTCCTGTTTGCCCAGTTTGCCCTTGTTCCCCACTTTTCACACAACGAAAAACAAAACACTATAATTTTTAAAAGGTGTTAGTAATCGTTTCTCTCAGATTAGTCAGTTAGAAAAGCTCCAGTGAAAACCAGTATTCAGTCCAGGCATCTTCTTGTCAGTTGTTTGTTGTTCATTCAAATGTATTGTGTCGTAATGGGTGTGTTGTAAGAAGCAGGGTGTTTTCTGCAGACTGCCAACAGGCCTACTTCACTACAGCTACTCGCTCAGACCTTAACAGACTGTTCATCATGGTGTGATTCATCTTTATTTAAACTAAACTATGAACTAACAATCACAAAACTTGCCTGCCCTGTTCAGTTTAATCAGTATTACAGACAATTTGTAGCAAAACAATTCATTACAGATTGAGGTCCCAGTCTTATAATTTTCTGTTTTACCCTGAAACTCCCACAATAAGCCAGTATGTAGAGTCAAAAAGTAAAAATATGTAAATCTGTAGGAGCTAAACTGATTAAGTAAAGAAAGGTTTTTAGGCAACTGCTTTGTCCATGTTGAGAAAGCTTTAAATTATTAAGATCTTATTTTGCCCATAGTGTTACAGGCACAGTAGGTGTGGGCGGCGAATTACGGATAAACATTTCCTGTGTGCGTCAGTTACTTATTCCTCTATTTACGACTTCCTGTTTGACCTCAGTGGAAACCAATTAGCCAGGTTATCCTACAACATCATCATGTCCTCTCCTGATAAAAAACAAAAACATTAAGACGTTTTAAATTAATTTAGTCTTCAGTAGGACTGCAGGAGTGTTTTTTTTGTCGTTGTTACTCATACAGTGTCTTCTTTTTCTTGGGTACTATTCAAGAGCCAAGTCTTTCTTGTGCTTAAGAGTTGAACAGTTACTTGTGTATTCCTAACGTTAAGAGAAAATGATGAAAAAAAGCATTTTAATACCATAAAATAACAGAAACCTGAGGCTGTAACCATACAGTTGACTCTCTGAACCTCACTCTATATGAATGAACTTGTTAAGTATCTAAATATCTGTCCACTTTACCTACTCTTCCTGGATAGATGAGAAAAGCTCATAGATGTGGTTGTTGTACTGACTACTACAAATAATTTTCCATCACTGACATTCAGCAACATTTTAGGATCTTTCCATCTTAAATGGTAGAGCTGTAATTTGCAGATTGCACAACCTACCTTTAGACATTCAGGCTCAGTTGCAGTCAGTGTGACCTGACACTTAATGTAGAATATATACATAGGAATCTAAGAATAGTTTTCATGCTGAATATGCTTCTGTAGTTTTTTTTTCTTTTACAAAATGAAACACAAAGTCTAATAGTCAGAGAACAAGCGGCTCTTCGTGTAGATGTTTAAGTACCTATTCTCACCACTTTTCCAGGCAACTTTGTCCTGTTTTGATCTGTATGGGCTTACTGGTCATGACCAGGAATGTTATTTGTGCTCTGAATCACAGCATGCAGACTAATGACTAATCCTACACACTTAAATCCTTTAACTATGTATTGGCCGTGCACAACGAGGAATCCAGACAATTACACCCATGTACTGACAGAGCTGCGGAGAGAAGATGATGAGCTGTTTGGTTTGGTCTGTGTCAGCAACTTGCTTAAGTATTTTATGATATTTTGAGGGAGGGAAAATAGACTATTGTGTCTGACCAGAGCTAGACTGACTAGTTTTGACACAGCCTCTAAGATGGAAAAACGGCAGAGCAGGGGTCCGTCTAACGAAGCAGGCCTAATAAAGTTAGCTGGATAGATGCTGAGTAAAGCCTTTAACCCTCTCAAATCTGAAACACAGAGTCAAGTAAAAACAGATGTTCCAGGTTTTAACTCATAGCAGTTATCCCTCTTATTAAACTAGCTTCATGAGATAGATCTCTGATCTGGTGTACATTTTTTTTGCAGGAGAGAAGGTTGATCAGAATAACCCAACAATGACCCACACCAATGCTTAAAAAAAAACTGACCCAGACCCTGTTCTGTGCAAATAACCATGGCTACTGTTTGGCATTTCATCATTACTGGTGTCGTTATTTGCCTGTGTGAGGATGCTGACACCCGACGAAAAAGTCAGTTTGAAATATTAAACAGAAGGTCATGAGGCAGATACTTATTTGCTGCCGTAGAGGAGAACCACTATGTGCATGTGCAAGTTATTCCTCCACTTCCTGAGGCTCCTCTAGTGTTGAAATGAAAAATGAATAAAATACATCATTAGATAAATAATACTAATAATAATGATAATCAAAATTCACCTGGTTGCGCTGCTTTGGCCTTTTCCCACAGTGTAACCATGGTTAAGTTTAAATCTGCAATGATAAGTTGATTTATCAATTAGTCAATCAAGAGGGGATTGATAGGCAAATATTTTGATAATTGATGGTGAAAAAATTACCAAACTTATCTGTTTCTGGCTTCTTAACCAAGACTTTTGAAGAATTCACCTTGGGATTTTGGAAACTGTGATGATTTTCACTTTTTTGCAGATATTTTATACGATGACAGAACAATTAATTGATAATGTAAACAGTTGTTAGTTGCAGCTGTAGTTAAATTGACTGCTGCAGACACTAGCTTCAGGAGGCTTTCTGCTGGGGATGTTTAGCACAAGAGCCCACAACATGACACTGCCATGATAAAACTTTGAATAAATGATATGGAACAGTCACATCTGTTTAGTCCACAGCATGTTATTGATGAATAGCCTCTGTTCATTAACTTTGAAAGGTCAGTTACAACCAAAATGATGACTAAAATAAAGATGCTATTGTGTCGTGCACTTCCCTGACTGCATAACGTCACTGTTGACTGATTAAAATGAAGCCATTACTTCAGAGCTGGGGACAAACAAATCTGTTAAGCCTTTTTATTTGCCTACAGCTGATAGGAAATGAGAGTTGCTGTGTGAGCTTTGTGTGGCCAGGCATGGCGTGCCTGCGCTGTGGGGCTGTGCATGTGGCTGTGTCTGACTGTGTGCAGGTGTTGGAATTAGGCAGGAGAGCTTGAGGGGAGGATCAAAGACTGCAGCTGTGCAGGTTTTATAGGACTGATGATGGTTGTTTTTATTTCACCTTCATTCTGCTCACAATATGGCATCCATACAACCTCTACCCTAAACATTTCAGATTTTCTCCATCATGATGCAGCGAGCAACAATTAATACCAACAACATGTGAGCTCACTGCTTTAGCACCACTGGCTTATTATAGCCAGAAAGTTCTGGTTTCGAGCCCTACAGCAGGCAAGTTGAATCTTAGTTCCCACAACAGTGGGGCAGCTGTGACTCAGCCGTGGGTAATCTAATCCCTAATCACTAATCACAGAGTTGGCGGTTTGATCCCCAGCTCCTCCTGTTCATGTGTTGAAGTGTCCTTGGGAAAATCACCAAATTGCTCCCGGTGGTCAGACGAGTTAAACTGCACGGTAGCTTGTTTCCGTTGGTGTGTGAGTGAGTGAATGAGAGGCAAAGTTGTAAAGGGCTTTGGATGAAAGCACTATACAAAAACATGCCATTTACAACAAATCTAAAAACCTATTGGGGTTACAGCAAACGTTGAGTAGATCATAGTATTCATAATATTTGACATGATTTTGCTTGATGAGATAACACAGATTTTTGTAAATGTCAATTGTGACAAATGTCATGGTGACAAGCTCACGGTGACATCTTCAGATAACTGACCCAAAGAATCAATTATTTTAGTATAATATAAAGCCAAGGGAAAACAGCAAATATTTGAAAGATTAGTCAGTTGTCATAATATTTTTAGTTTAATTTTCTTTTGTTGATCAACAAATCAACTCTTTGTTTGAGCTTGTCAAAATATTCACATATTTAATAAATAATCTGTTCAAATAAATCCAAAGTTAACTCATTGTCTTCATTACTTGAATTAATTATAATTATTCTTAAATATTTTAAGGTGGTTGTGGTTATGCCCATTTATTTTAGCTGAATGAAGTACATTGGAGGCTGGATGAGTGACTGTTGGTTTGAGCTCGTTCATTAACATCTAAAGATAACTTGCTGAGTTACTTACCCACTGATGTGAGGGCTCTGTCACATGAGTTCAACAGTTGTCTGCTGGGGTGGCCACCTGTTGTCCTCAGCTTTCACTGTGTGGCCCTAGTCGGCCCTCGGGATGCTTTTGTCAAATTGAGTGTTAGAGTAGTGACAGTTTTCTGATTTCAGACACGTTCTCAGTTTGCTTTCTGCCCATGTGATGTGACCGCTGAGCCGGATTTGCTGGGGCATGAAAATGGTTGGCCGGTTTATTTATTTATTTTCCCCCCATGTTTATAACATCAGGAACACAGACAACTGGCTAGTCATGTGGCTGACGGATGTGATGCATCTGTTCTTCTCCGTTGGTGCCAGTTCTGAAAGGTTGGTTTGGTTTGTCGGGGCCAAACGTCACGCGATGTCCATCCGTTTTTCAGTCAGTACTGATCAATCCAGACAAGCTAGCCAATGTGACAGTGGTGCTGGTCGTTTGTCAGTGCGGAAACTTTATGGTAACGTTGTCTGACAGCCGCTCATGTAAAACCCTGATGCAGAGCCCAAACTGTCTCTGCTGGCTGTAAAAGTCCTCCCCCTTTTCTCTACTTCTCTTCATTGCCAACAGAGTTACAATAGATGATGCCACTAAAGAATATTAATATTAATGTACCTGAAAAGAAGCGGACTATCAGTTTTAAAAGATTGCTGTGACCATGTGATGTGCAAATGGATTACACCTCTCACTCTGACTCCGCTTCCAGATTGCAGGGTCATTTTCGTACAAGGGGAATAATTAAAACTAAGTTAAAGTAATAAAATTTAAAAAACAGCTGACTCACTCAGTGGTAAACGAGTATTAACTGCCAGCTTGCATCACTGGATGGCTATTTTACATTTTAAAGACCTTTTCTTGCCCACATCATCAGACTTGCGCTTTAGTTTTTCATGGGGAACTTAAATATTTGTCCGTTTCAATTGCACCTCCATTTCACCAGTATTTAAAAAAATAAATAGTGAAATGGGATTAGAGGGATGGCTATTAGTAGTAAGAAGTGATTTGATAAGGAGGACTGACTTGTTACATCCTAAGAATCATTACAGTGTAATTTAGTGGTTCTCAAACTGGGGCTCAGCCCCCCCTGGGTGGGGTCATTGAGCCACTGCAGGAAGGAGCATGGATAACCCAGGGAAAAATATGGAGAGTATCTTATTTGAATAAATGCTATCTATGTAGGGAAAGTAAACAAACCAGTGTTTGCTGATGCTTTCATGCTGCCCTTTTTTTTCATGAAAATTCAACATGGATCCTTTTTTATTAGTTGCTTCACCTGTCATCGCTAACAACTGATGGCTAGGGAGGGGCATGAAGCCTTTTCTGCTTCTGAACGGGGGCACGCCAGAAAACATTAGAGAACCGCTGGCGTAACGTGTGAATGGGATCAAATAGCCACAAGATCAAAAGCTTAATTGAAAAATGTATCAATTGTGGTCACTGCTACAACAAAAGCACTTTTTTTCATTTGATCTGGTAAGCTTGACAGCTGGTTAAAGTACCACTGTAGATGGAATTCTTTTTATATTTTTTAGGTCAGTCATGTGTTTTGAAACATTGTGCCTTTCTGTCTGTGTCCTGAGGCTTTCACCATCTATTCCGTCTTGTATGCAGCTCATGAAAGTTTCCCCACTGATGATGCGGCAGACTCTCAATATTTAACTCGCTCTTTGCAATGTTGCATGACTACATTCTGGCTCTACCTTCAGTTACACAATTCACTGCACCCATCTTTTTGTTTAAAGACGACCTATTACTGTACTGTTGCTGCGGCATCATAACTGCAACAACTTTTGATTGCTGTTTCGGTCATGATAAAGGTCAAATC
The DNA here is from genome assembly GCF_046630095.1 of Trachinotus anak. Classification (NCBI taxonomy): domain Eukaryota; kingdom Metazoa; phylum Chordata; class Actinopteri; order Carangiformes; family Carangidae; genus Trachinotus; species Trachinotus anak. Next base: position 14,889,701 of record NW_027273862.1, on the reverse strand, counting down.
TTCCTGTAAAGAGCTTGTGCCACGTGGAAGTGTTATATAAGGGCTGTCAACAGCACCATTTCTAAGAAGGTATTTGTTTCCTGCTTCCTCCTCTTAGAGTATGAAACAGATTACTGGTGATAATTCATGAAAAAAAAAAAAAGTTTAAGATTTATGGGACAATGTTCTGAGGATTAAAAATACATTTCTTATTTTCCATCATATCCAGAAGTGGAAGAAAAAAATGTAAAAAATAAATAAATAACTCATCTATTTCTACACTCACTTCAAAGTAAATATGGAGCATTTCTCAGAAACATGTCACTTCCCTTCGTGTGAGCAGTGGTTTCTGTTAATGGTGGTGGATAAAAACGGCTGTGTTCATACGGCTGCTCTGTTTAGAGACCAGATGCCTTCAGAGCTTGCTCTCCTGGTCAACCCCAGGGCTTTGCATGTAAAGGAGGATTGTGTTTGGCATACTGTGCCCTCACTGTACTCCTCACTGAGGAGCTTCTTGGCCTATTTCTGGTATCTAATGTGCTGACTTCTTTCTCCTTCCTGAAGAGGTTAGAGCCTTTTATGAAGATTATTAATATTCTGTTCAGCACAAGATTAAAAGAGCAAAGGGATGGATATTATCTGTAGTTCTAATAAATTACATAAATGACACTCTCCTATCAGTAACTCATGATACAGCACTGCACGTAAGGGGAGCCTCTGTAGAAAGTTCACTTTAATCTAGTCCACAAGTTTCTTAGTAGATCAAAAGTTATGGCATAGGAATGAACTTCTAATCCCTTGCACATTTGGTTTTCCCTTATTTTATTTTTAAAGCCAACTTTAAATTAAAACTCTCTCCCCACAAGACCTTGCAGTATCATACTAGTATCTTTTCTAAAATCCCCTTAATATCTACATGCTGTGACATAATTTGCATGTGACATTGCTTTTAGCAAGAACATTTTGAGAAGGAACCCTGTCTGCAAGGAGATTCATCATCCACTTCTCAGCATGCCAAGAGCCAGGTTTCCATTCAAATCCAAAAACACACTGGGCATTATTCAGTCACAGTGGACAGCTTTTATCATTTCTTAACCTGTGTGGTTCAATTTATTGTATTTGTTCAGTTTAATAACATGGGTTGTATGTAGCATGCGGGGAAAGAGGATGGAAGCATGTTTTGTTCCCTTAATCATTAATCTTTGTTAATATCTAAAAGTGCTACATCACATTGATTTTACATAGTATACATTTTAAAGAGTGTTCTCTATTCTGTATTTGAAGGTCTCAGCCTGTCTTTCTCTCAGTCAGGACTCTGTGGAGACATAACTGTGTAACTGCAACACCTCAACTTAGAGGCTCTTCTAAATTGTTTCTCCTGCGTTGCGTGATAAGGGCTAAATTATTTCTGACCCAAATCTCAGTTAAAACTTCATTGCAAGGGACAACCAGTGTGAATTACAGAATACCAGAAATGATGTATGGAGTCCATAATTGGACTCTGGAGAACTGAAGCAATTAACTGTGGGGAAATCAGGAGGGGTTGAAGAAATTTGCTGGAAAGTCATCTGACAGGATATGATGGGCCCAGAGATGATGGGAGAAGAAGCTGCATGCTGGGCGTTGAAAGGAGCATGATTTGTACAGTCCCACACAGGTGCTTCCTCTCTCCTGTGCTGCTTTGCCACCAAACACACATCATCCGCCAGAAACGAGTCTCGGAACCTTGCTAAAGCTCTGTGGGGATTAAATCCACACCTCTTTGCTTCTTCACCAAACTGTAGCAGCTTACCATGATGCCAGCATGTGCTTCATATAACTTGGTAACAAAGTGTGAAATGAACTTTTGAAATGTCACAAAGAACTTTGACTTATTTGGGTTTTTTTTCCAGCAGCTGCATTGAGATGAATAATAAGGTTGTGTCAACAGAAAAGCAGCTGTGTCAGTGTACACGTCAACGTGAAAAATGGAAAGAGCCTTTTAGGAATTAATTAATATTGAGAAGGGTATTGCTCATTTATGCCAGCTAATATTTTATGCTCTGAAGGCAAAAACAAAGATGTGGTTTGCGATGTTCTACTGTAAACAGAAAATGGGAGTCATAAAATGGGGAAGCACAGCATCATTTAGTCAGCCTTTGGTGCAGACATCACCAAATATATATCCTGATTCTGCTCTCACCAGTCAGCGTTTTTAATCATTTATGGAATACAGTGTACATTTAACACAGACTTGGGTGGAAACCAGCTATTGAGACAGCATCACTGTTTCTATTCATCTATGATGTGTGACTAACGTATATACCCTGTGGGCCTCTCCAGGGTCCATGAGTCAAACATGTGGCTCAAACACGCCAGCTATATAGATTGCCACCTCTAAATATTTTATCATGCTTAAGCATGTTTTGGAAGCTGGTTTACTTGTGCAATATCTTCATTAATCTTTAACATACCACTCTGTGCTGTGGCTCTGCCCTACTTTAGCCAATGAGAGCTGATGGCTCTAACGGAGTGTGCAGCCTTATACAGTCAGTGTAGCATGTCCCTTAGAGATGGTGTGGCTTTGAAGTGCAGTAATGATAACGCTGCAAACACAGTTCAGTCAGAACTGGTGGATTGGGGCCCTTGTTTAGTATGGACCCATTAAGAGGCTGGGCTTCTCATCCAGAGAGGAATGAATCGTTTCTCATCTCAGGATGGTTCATCAGCATCTCTACAGTGTCTTTGGTCCCACTGCCTTTGGTCCTTGTGTTGTTGTCAACGAGACTGCCTCCCTTTATTCCACGCTCAGGCCTCTCTCTCTCACTAAGCAGACCCTGATCTCATTTCATCTCTGTGCAGGAGCTCTTCTTTGAAAGTTAATGAACTGCAGAGATCGACTTGTCCTGTTTGCTCTGCTGGAGACTTCTCTGTTTAGAGGAAGGACTTTGGAGCCAGTTTCCCTGAAATCAAGTCCGAAACCATTATCACCATAAAAACAGTGTGGGTGATACAGTATATTAGAACAGTTTTGTTGAAGTGTCTGATTTGTTAAACTACTCTTCATGGGAAATCAGTCTGTTACATGAGATGATCTTGGAACGTATGAAAAGTCTGTGAAAGTGGTGTAACCTCTGTTAAATCTGTCAGCAAAGCGTGATGTTACCTCATCCCTTGAATGTAATTCATAGAGGAAAAATAGTCTGTAAATAGTTTAAGGAAGTAAAAAGATGACACAGCATTTCAAAAATCCAATAATTACTCAAGGTCAGCCTGAATTGCCCATATATTAGCACACTGCAGTATTTACATTGGCAGATATTACATTCTCAGAAAAACGTGGTCATGATTGTGGCATCTCACTAGAATCTCCTCAGAGCATTTTTTTTTTGGTTAAATGCTCAAATCATCTGTTGATAAATAGTTTGTTACTGAAGGAATGCAAGCATACCAACTTACATCGCAGTTTGAGGATAACAAAATAAGATATGGAACTGTTCCCGAAAAACATGTAGGCCGCATTTTTAGGATGAGGGCATGAATGTGATTCAGTGGTGGGAAACTTTTTAAGAAAGGCAAAAAAATAAAGAGAGAGATATACGAGTTCTGGGCACTGAACTTCGTCGTTCTTCAGTAACTGCTTCATGGAACAAAATAGACTCCCGCCTACACACCTCTAACAGCTGCAAAACAAGCTGGGCAACAGAGAATTGCCTTTAGTTTATTTTATCCACCTATAACCTTGTTATTTTTTCTGCATAGAAGGTGTTATGTCAGAATGTGGGGGGAGAGATACCAGTCTGATCTTAATTATGTCCAAGTTGGATGCTTCTTTACAAATTCACTTATGTCCCCTGAACCTTCCACATTTTGTGGTATCAGGGATTTCCGCCCTCACTCTGTCCTCTAGGTTTTTTATTATGCAAAATATACAGACAGTGGACTTTCAAAGTTTTCATAATATTGATACTAATAGAACATGTTTGTGCAAAATAACACAACGGCAATACAAGCTACTACATGTGTAGACGCTGCTTTTCACTATAGATAACTCTGTTTTGCCCCCAAGACAATGTGAAACACCTTTCACCCAAAGAGATGTGTTCTCTCTGCTCAGTTTGTCAGTACTGTCACTATATCTCAGCCACTGATAACATTTTGGAGCCCTGTATATGCTTATGTTTTAGATTAGCTTATTAATCGAAAAGACACTGCAGGTCAGGTCAAACCAATAATTGCTATCGTTGTTGTGACCCATAGTTATAGCAGTAGAGGCCCACATCCTGAGAAGACAAAAGCAGCACATGAATCTGTGTGGAGACAATCTTGAGGATGACATAAATGTCTTCATGAAGCCACCACTGGCTTCACTCATTCTCCTTTTAAAAAAAAACAAAAAAAACAACATAATTCTGAAGGCAAAGATTGAAAAAAAATAACATACCGGTCAGCAGAAGGCCGTCTCCAGCCTAGAGCCAAAGAATGAACACCCATGTTGCCAGGGGTCCTGGGAACTGCAGCAGCAGCAAAGGCCCAGCAGCACTCAGTCATTACTCTGCTCTCCCACAGAGGAGAGATGGGGGCTGGGATGGAGCAGAACCACACACAGGTCACAGGGGCTGTAACAAGAGCCAGATGTGCTGAGGGGACATGAAAATACATGGACAGGCACCTCTCTAGCTTTTAAATATGAGCATGCTCACATGCATGTACATGCGTGCACGCACACACTCAGAGGAGGTTGAGGTATGTAAAGAATGTCAGTACTGAAGAGGAAAATAACTACTTTTTATGTTCATATGTGGTCATGATAACACAAGAAATAATAGTAGTAGCCTGTTCTGACAAAAAGCAAAGTTGAAAGTCTTCACTTTAACATTTAAAACAACCTCAAAGTATATACTTGTTAAATGTATTCCATATTAAGTATATTGTGCAGCTTATGCACTTAAACCTAAAGGAGTGGTGTGCTCTGCTGGTTAAGATGTCTTGGTAAACTCAAGGTAGCAAACAAGTACAGAGCTGGAACAACAAAACAAAAAAATGAACACGCTTGAGAAGCTGAAATGGCTATTTTTTCACAGTTTTTGACATTTCATAGACTGAATCATTAATTGATTAATCTAAAGAGTTAGAAACAGATGAATTGATTTATAGTTGCAGCCCTAAATTGTAACTTTCAAAGAAGGCAGGAGCTTTTTAGGTGGGCAGTGCAGACTTTGATCCACAAGCTGTTGTTTCAGCAGCAGCATGCCTTCTGCAGAGCTTCTTCAGATCTTTAAGCTCCTGCTGTCTGTGCAAGTCACTATACATGTTTGCTACCTAAAGATGATCTATTATATGTTGCAATACTTAAAGATAACTGAAACTATCAGAATCTAGGTATTTTTTTAAGTGTGCTGAAGTATACTAGGAATATTTTTACATTTAAGAACTATTTAAAGCAGCGTCCTCATGTCCAGGTACTCTGTTAAGTAATTTCAATGTTCCTGGTTCCTCTCTGAATCTCTCCCCTGTTTCCTGTTGTTTTATATTCAACTGTTGAACAAAGGCCAAAATGTTAAAATGAAAGCTAAAAAAACTGCAAGTTTAAAGAAGCAGGCTTTTGAATGTAAGGTCACGAATTTGATCCCTGGACTAACACTATAAATCTGGGTGGGGAAATGAACACATCACTTGAAGGAAGGAAGACAATTCATGGGGCCGTTAAACAGTGCACTTACCCGTCTGCTCCACTGGCCATGAGATAAGACTGTGGTTTTACTGGGTAGCCGCCAGGTGTGAATGTTTTATTGTTGCTGAAAACCAGCATCCTTGCTAAATTAACTTAAACAGGATTTATGTAGGTAGAAAAAAGTAAAATGTATTATTTCCTCATGGATTAAATGGTAGTTTAAAATCAAGCCCCTCACATCTCATGTATATTCCTCTGTTATCCTCAGTTCAGTGGCTGGACAGAGAAAGCTCCAACTGTTAAGCTGTTGGCAGCTGAAGCGAGCCATGTTGTTCAACACTGTGTTAGAGGTAACTGATCTGTCTGTGGAAGTAGCTGGTTTTGACTTGTGTCTCATGTCATGTAACGAGGACAGAACACTCCTGTCCAGCCAGACCCGTACGACCCAGCCTCCTCATACACTCGCAGACACGCACACACAAGCTGACCTGGGAGGCGGAGCAGTCGTTTGCGGTGTAATTTGAAGGGGCTCAGATCTGATAAGCCTTTTACAATGAAAACAATGAGGTGGACATTTAAAAAGCCTGTAAATGGCCTAATGGAGCCAGCAGTGTGGGAGGAATGCAGCATTTGGGTGGAGCTTTTTTTTTTTTTTTAATGACAGCTTTTTTTTCTTTCTTTGTAACAGGAGACCTGCTAAGTCGTAACAGATCTGCACTTTTGAGGTGATTTTTGTTCTGCAGTGTAGCAGAGATGCTGGATTTAGATCGAGGATCAGGTGTCGTTATCACTTACAGATTTAGTTTAGCTACCCAGGTCTGCCAGGGGTGGAAAAACAGGTTTCTATTTGTCACCATGAGGATCAAATTTGACATAGTGTGTTATATTTATTCTGTTTCCTTGTTGCGATGTACATGATGTTCAGTTTAGAAACACATGCATAGTGAATTTTGTGTCCCTTCCGATTGCAATGTTACTAAATTAGAAGCTAAGGAAGGTCTTGTTTCTCTCATCAGTTGTAGTCTTTTCTTCGTTAGCCTCAAGAGCCTCAAGCTGTCAATACAGTTGCTTTTATTCACATTCTGTCTTGGAAGGAATCTTGTCAAAATACTGTTGGCATAGTAAGTGTCTGATAAAAATATTAAGGCAACAAACAAACACTCCTCTCTATCTCCCTCTCTTGCGATTTGTTGCACCTTAAATTTATTTTTCAGAGCTTTTCAGAGCTTCCAATCATGCACCAGGCTGTTCCCTCCTCGCAGCACTGCACTCTGAGTAGGTGCTTATTTGTTTTTGAATGTTTCCAGTAATGTTTTGGTAACCTGCCAACTTGGCAGAAATGGTTCCTACATGTGCTTGAGGTAGAGTTTATTTCTTTCCTGATAGCTTTTGAAAAAGGAGTGTTTGTTCTTTTGGGACGTTAAATATCATCTGTTTTATTAATGTGACAGCCTCGACAGGTCTCTCTGTGTTCTTCGGTTTTCGTGGAAGTCCTTAAAGTTGGCTAGTTTGAGCTTGACAGTCGAATGACACAAGCTCTAAAACACAGGATTTCTTTCTAGGTCATCTATCCATGTTTGAAAGGAAGAGGAATTTATCACATCTGTTTACTGTATCAGTTGCTGGTGTGTGTGCTTTAGTGTTCATGAATATTTTATCACTGATGTAAGCCGTGCATCAATGAGTTGCAGTCCCCCCTGCACCCCTCCCCTCCCCTCGCCGCATCAGGTGTTTGTGAGATTGAATCCCTGGGTGCCTGCTATTGAAGACGGAGCTCATCTTCTTTATTGTGCGTGATGATTTTGCTGACTGAAGACATGCTGACTGAACTGGATGTGTTATATAGAGTGGTGGATTTGGAATAATACACTAATAATATGTAACTGGTTTGAGATCTGCTGGGAGGAACACTGTGCAGTTCGTGTTTCTTGTTTGGTTATGCTTCTTTGTCATTTACATTAAGATGAGGTGATGTGGTTAAAATCAATATAATAATCATATGCATTTTTTCTGATAATGTTTTTATAATAATGATATGTCACGTCTCTTAAGCTCCAACCAGAGATTATTTTCATTCTCCATCTGCTGAGAATTTTTTTGATCATTCTGTAAAATGATCCAAAACAGTAACAAATGAGTCAGTTTCCCTGATGTCTTCAAAATGCTTGTTTTGACTTTGAGACATTTGAGATTCTGTAAGCAGCAAATATCAGAATTTTAGTTTAACAAGTAACTTCAATTAATTACCAATATTGGTTATCAATGTTCTTGGTGATTGATTTTGTCCACTGATTAAGTGCCTAATTGTTTTACTCTTAAAAATATATGCAAGGTCATATAAAGTCAAATTGACATTTAAACCACTAAACTGGGTTAATATTAGCCAAAATTCAATGTACAACAAAAGTACATTTTTATTGAAAATTTGCTGGAATAATACATTTAGACAACAAAAAGTGGGGTAAGGGTAACAACGTACTGTATGATTATACCATCAAATAAACTAAAGGTTAATTTAATGTAATTTTATTAGTTAAGATGCCTTGCACATTCCTCATTGATCAAGTGGAAGAAAGTGCTGTAAATGTTTTTTTCCCAGAAGGCTAATTGTTGTTGATAAATGATAATATTGAAATATTGCCCTGCCCTAATTTACAAGTAACCAAGTGCCTCTTAATGTCTGTATACATCATCCAGCACTGTTTGATCTCATTGAATACAGATGGTGTGTTTAAAACCGGAGCGCCCTTACCTTACATTCATTAAGGAGTTTGTCCGCATTGTTAAGAAAAATGGCTTTACTGCACTGCATTATAACCAGAACACAGTCCATATATCAAGTTGTATGTCTAAATGTTATTATATAAATGTAACAGAGCTGATGCTGAAATAGGCTGAGTGGTGAGATGGGTGCTTACAACCCCAAAATATCCCGATTCCTGCCATATTTACCACAATGTTCAGGAAACTAACTGCATAGGAAGCACTGAAGAGGTTGTTTTGTGAGAAGTGTCCATCTGTTTGGATCCGTTTCTCTGGAGGCTGCTTCAGCTCAGGGAATGTTACCAATGTTTTGGACAGGATACTGTGGTGGCTATAGCTGGTGAGCCGCAGTGACTTGCTCTCATTCCCAGGGCAGCAGTCCAGACAACTTCAGTCCACGTTCCCCTCGGTCCGTTCATTTGCACACTGCTATAGCACAGTGGAGATACTCCAGCTCCCAGGTCTCCCTGAGAATCTAGTGCTGCCATTCCTCGTCTTTCTGATACACAAAGTAAACCAGGAGAACTGCAATTATGGTGCGTTAGAAATAGCTGATTCCTGTGCTGAGCTCAGCTCTGAGGGAGCTTTCCCAACAAGTGGGTTCAGTGTTTAGTCCACAGAAAACAGACCTATAATACTAGCTGTTGATGAAAGAATCTCTCTCTCCCCCTCTTTCTGTCCCCCCTCCCCCCCACATACACACAACACAGCCTGGAGCCTTTTATTATCCTTATTTTGGCACAAGGTCGTCTTGTTCGTCTATTTTGGGACTGTTCTCCATTTTCCTTGTTGTTCCAACTTACAGTAATCTCAGAGACTGGTGCAACTACGTTAGAGGAAACATGGTTTGTGTTTTGCATAGTCACAATTACATACTGAGAGTGAAATTATAGGGAGCCATAAACTAATGTGTGCCTCACAGTTTCATTTCACTGAAGTAATTTTATACTGATTTCATGAGATTTCTTCCTGAAGTAAAATGTAAAAATGTATATTATCAAGAACGCCTTATATGCTGAGGCAAAGTGAACCAAATGTGGATTAAAAGCAAAGGGGGCCACGTAATCGTAAAAATACCAGAGAACTGAAGGATCTCCATAGGAGTGAAAGTCATGTTGAGAGTGTTTTCAGACTCTAGGAAATGGTTGCGGCTGGCTTTCCTGTCATTGTCCAAGAAGCAGTGTGGTTTGGGCAAGCAGAAAGCTGAATTCAGCAGTTGTGGCAGTCAGCTGGACAGAGACTGGACTGGACTCTTTAAGAGAAAGGAATGTTCCTCTCTCGTGTGACCTGAAATGGCACCACACATACTTATGGAGAAACAGGGCACATTAAAGGGACAAGAAGAGGACACAAGTAGGTTCAAGTGACCGATATGCCATGTTCTGGGTAGTCAGCTGATGTGTTCAAAATCAATTATACAAATCACAACATTTGAAAAGATATTTTTTCCTTCTCATTTATGTAGGTGTCACTGTGATGTTCATTGCTGTACCAAACCTGCACTTGGTTTGTATCTGTTATGTGGCTATGGCAACAGAGAACTGTATCAAGCCTCTTAGTTTCACACCAGATGCGTGGGCTGATTTTATGTTCAAATACAAAGCCAGCTTTGTTATCCGAAACTGGAAGACCACAGACATCACTGGGATGTTTAGCCTTTTAAAGTTGTAGTACCATGAGTATGTTATTTAACATCAATTACATTTTATTTTGTAAAGCTTATTTGGCTAATTATACCCTGTCAGATAGAGATGGCTGGAGCTATGCTGGGAATTACGATGATGCCACAAAACTCTATGAACTGATAATGATGATGACAGGGTGAATTTTCCCACCCTAACAGGTGCAGTAAAAGCTAAAAGGAGGATGCGGGAGCTGCCAGTCTAGCACAGTTTGTACACAAGATGTCTAATTAGGCAACACAGGTGACAAGAGCTGTGTGGGTGGATCATGGGTGTGGACTGACCACACACAGACCTGTGGTGCAGGTTTTTATTAATAGGTCATTGTTGTATTTCCACGCAATGCTAGATGCATTTATTGTACATATATTGTACTTTACTTAATTTTCTCTACAGTGGTTGAGTTGATATTTGTTCATTTACTTTGAGTTCTTCTTTTCCTTTTCTTATTCCTGACCAGGATGGTGTGTTTTCATTCCTTCATTCACTGTAATCATCATGCAGTCAGCAGTTGAATTTTTTTATTTGGTTTGAGTTTTATTCGTCCGTCTGGATCTTGTATCGATGCTGAGACAATCAATCAGTTCTCCCTGTGGGAACAGTAAAATATCACCAGGATGAACTGATGGCGCTGTAAGGTCACTGTCAGTGCCCAGCCTTTGCTATGTGTAGCTGCATTGTTTTCACTCTCGCCTGCTGTGAGTGAGATTGAGGAGGAGGTAGGGATAGAGAGTGGCTCGGTGTCTGTGTACTCAGACGAGTGGAGTACAACCTGTTTCCAGTCATACACTAGTGTTTGCCATGCCATGCTGTTTAATGGCCATCTTTCCCAGTGTCCCATTTAGATCTGTGCCAAACACTTTGGGACTTTTCTCATTGTGTTTTTTTTCAGTTCTTTTGTCCTTCAAGGTTTGTTTGGCATATCTAACAACCAGACTATGGTCACTGAGGAACAGAACATGAGCGCACAGGGTGGAAACTGTTACTAGAGCTTTCCTTGCCAGTTAGGGTTGGTGATGGCGGGGAAGACTCACTGTGACAGGAAGCTGTACCAAACAGCCCAAACAGGGCTATGATTCACAGTACAAAGTCTGGCAAAATAGCTGAGAAAATGAACATCTGTACATTTTAAATTTATCATGTTGGGTCAAGCACGCAGCCTCTCCCGAGCTGTAAAAATTCATTATCTGCACTTACTTTCCTGAGAGATTCAATCCCTCCAAAACAACTGGCTCCAAAGATTGTTGGACGGAAATATGCACCAACAGGCCACAAATGCAATGAAAATAGCTCAGCTCAGAGGTACACGCTTAGCTTGCATTTTGAGGAAGCTTGTGGTCTGACATTGAATTTCGTCAATTTCTCAACCCAAAGATGGATACTCTGCTGATAATTGCTTTTGGTAATTCATCTTGCACGCACAGCTCTCCTCACTCATGTTATCTTACTTCAACTGGATTGATGGACTTGATAGTGATATTCTTTGTGCCAGGATCACATATAAAATGCACGGCAATACACTGCTTAATGCCTATACAGTCCCCACTCTCTGGAGCAAGTGTGTGATTGATATATTTATGCTGGACGCAGCGTAGCTTTTATATGACAGGGAGCTGAAATAAAGGCAGCGACGTCACATGAGTTTAATGTTCCTTGACAAGGCAGTGACTGCTTTTCATTCTCACAATGTAAATGAGATCCGAGCTGTTTTGCTCCATGGTGCTGTCTACTATGAATAATTCTGTGTTGTAACTGCATTCAGCATATCTTCTCCCAATTGCTGAATTATTTGGTTGGAGGAGCTCATTTGTTCATACTGCCTGGGGAATGGAAATTATGAATAATCGTGTTGATCGACATTCACCCACATAAATGAACACATCAATTTCAGATCAGGAGGAACAAATTGTTACGGCAGTAGTGGCGGCTGCAGCTGGACCCAGCATTCAGATGACTTTTATGTTGATTTGCTTTCATAAGATTAGAGAATAATAGTATAAAATAAACCATGATGACCCATTGAAAACTCAGTCCAATTTCTCAGAAACAGACTCTCTGCTTCCAATAAATGTAATTTCTGCTTAATTGGTGCTGACAGTATTTTCACTCTGCTTCACTGTAAATCAGAGGACTATACTGAACTATACTATAAAACTGCACCAGATATTTTATTAACTCATCTGTTTCAGTACATATTATCCTAAAGATGCCCTGTGGAGTTTTCCTGTAAACAAACAAAAGTTCAGTTTTTCATTCTATTTATCCACAGAAATACATCGTGTCTATCACTGACGTCTTACGGATGTGTTGAGTGCATTTCCTTCCTAACAAAACATTTACAAAGCTGATTTTCTTAAAACCTTCGGTCCTGCTTTACTTGCTGGCAGTATTCCTCTTCTACCAGCCTTTGTTGGAACATTGCTGCAGTTGTTGGTGCATAACCTCCACCTGTTCGTTAAGTGGAACAGTGTGAAATGATTGGTGGGTCTGTGTATTGCATCATCTGCGTGTGTGCGTGTCACACTTGTTTATTGAGCGGATGTGGGAAAGCAAAAACCAATCAGCTACCTGTTTTCATAGTCACGTCTCTCAAGTTGGTGTCTCAAGAAGTTACCTCTTAGCTCAATTTATTTTCCTTCGTTGGTATGTCGGAGTGTTTAACAGATTCTTTATCAGATCCAACAGGTCATTAGGTGCTACTTAAAGCCTGGGTAACTTGCTTTGCCAGTAACACCTACTTTAAAGATGACTGAGATGTTCAAGGAAATGATCTTTACTTACAGGATATCCTTTGGTTTCTTTCAAAAGATTTTGATATTGAAAGTGTTTTCAGAAATGATCCGTGGTTGTTTCCTGGTATTGTTCACAGTTGTGATGGTGTTAATTTGTGGGGGACTCTGACGTCAGTGCAGAGCTTTACATATGTATCTCTACCAGATTGAAAATGGGTGTGCATGTCTGTAAGGTTTATGCACTGGTGATGATCTGTCTCTGTGACTTTCACATTGTGCTGACTATCCTCAAAAAGGCCAAGCTAGTTAAGACGTAGTATTGGAGAAAAATATATTCATTTCAAAACCTTTAAATGGTAACTTATTTTACCTTTTATGAGTGATCAGTCACAGGATCAATTTTTGGCAACATCAATTTCTCGCCTATTGCTGCACATTTATCTGTGAAATTGATGTTGAAACAGATTCAAGCAAGAGGAGAAGAGGGTGTGTGTGTGTAGTGGTCTTTAGGCCCATGGCAGGTACCCATTAATGGATCAAATTCACCAGCAGCAAGGGGATTTTGTCCAAAATTAACAGCTTTGTGATAACATTGTAGAAGCAGAAATGACTGATGAGAATACTAAACAATTTTTCCATAATCACCAAGCTCAGGTACACAATGCATGCCACACCAAGTCTGCATCAGTGCTTTGCGGTTGGTGTCATGTTTTGAAAAGGCTAGTGGCACTGTGAAAGCATCGTGGGCGTAAGAGAAATTGTTTTGCATTCCTATAGATAATCTCTTGCACAAATCACCCATTTCATTGTTCTTAGCTTAGAAATGGACTGTAGAGTTGTTGCGATTAAAATCAAAATACTTTATCACCATCTCCTGCAATCCTCCTAGACCTCATACAAGATATTGTTGCGGTCTGTGATGAAGAAACAGAATGGTAATCAAGGCTGTAGCAGCAACAGGAAGAGCATGAAGTTTATGTCAAAACTGAGCTTTAACTGGTCTCCATGGAAACAACAGTAACAAACAGACTTGGAGCGCTCCAGCTCTTCCATCTGTGCGGTGGATCTCGTTTTGTGATGTGTGTCTTTCTTTCACCCAACTTCACCTCCAGTCCAGAGAGGAGCACAATGAATCGGAAGCTTTTTGTCGAGCGAAGAGGATCGCGCACTGTAATGTGTGTAGCCTCAGGCGTTTGCAGCACAAGGTTGAACAAGGTTGGGGCTCAGTTTCATGTAAGTGGTGTGCAGCAGGACACGCTGGAATTACCAAATTAATAATGTGAAGACATTTGAAATTCAGTAAACACAGAAAGTGTAAACTTGACAGATGCTTATAAACCCAGTCAAAACATCGCGGCTGATATTGTTTTCACCTTGTGAGTCAAAAATGTGGTCCTGAAGACACCTACTGTAGCAGGAACTACCAGAGAGGCAGTTTTGAGAATTGAGGCAGGTGTTAATGTCTGTGGACAAATTCTGTCACCAAAAGAGCATCGCTACCTTATAAGATACAGTTATGAAACTTTACAGGTGTGTAGTTGACATCAAAATGAAGGCAGGGTGTGAAGACGGGTGTGGTCCCACCCATGGTACTGTATGGTCATTTAATAATAGTAATAATGAGGTAATGACTTCTGAGTTCTATGTAATAATGTAGTTAACTATTGAATACTCAGAACATCAACATGTTGACGGGTGTGATGGTGTGATCCCTTCGCCAGATGATCTCTAGTTTTTTTTCTTTTAACCTAGCAAAACTAAAGTGGGGTCCAAAAGTCTGAGACCACTTTCAAATTCACTTAAATGAGAAAGTGAACTCAGACTTTTGGACCCCACTTTATGTCACGTGGAAATACTGTGAAATCAAAACTAAAACAAAAAATAGCTTTTCCTCACTGAAGGCACTTAAAAGAAAAAAATTAAAAATGCCAAAATGCCAAAATGCCAAAATGGAAGCATTATGTTCCCTTCAAGTCGCTCTCTAAAATGATGCTGCTGTGCACCGTAGTGAAACCCTCATGACAGTCCATTAAACTGAAGTGCAGAGTGGATGGGTGTCTGTGGTGGGTGCAGAGAGGAAAAGTGTCCAGTCCTCTGTGGAGGGAGAGGGCAGTGATGGAAGTGCTTTAGAGGGAGAGCTGCTGGGAAATTAAGAGTGCAGCTTCCTCAAATGGTCTCAGTGGTCCTTCATTAGGGTTGGAAGAACCTGTTTGGTATTTCTGTCCAGCAGCAGTGCCCTATCAGAGCTCTGAGAGTAAAGAGGGGAGATAAAATTAGATGCCAGAATTAAATCTTATTAGCTCCTGTCCCACTGGCAATCACCTTTTGCACTGCCTTCATTGTTGATGTGTGTGTGTGGGTAAGAGAGAGAAGGAGGGAAGATGGGAAATATGCAACAGGCTATTAATGAGATGTTCTATTTGTGAAGTGAAGACTTTCAGGGTTACGTGTGTCCTTGCACTCTCAGCATTTACAGCCTAAGTGCTTCTTTGCCAGTTTTAACGCACTGTTAACTTTATAGTAAACGCTTCAGATTCAGCTGTCAAACTCATTGTCAAGGACATTAGCCCTGTGTATACCTACTAAACTGACTTTAAAAATCTGTGTCACCATGCTTGAAATGTCTCAAGTGATTATTTTTGAAATAAATGAGGTGATGAGACTAAACATGTCATTTAATTCATTGCTGTAATCAATGTCACTGTGATGACATCACTGTTTGTGCTTATTAATTATTGCAGATGTCTTCACCATCACTGTCTCTCCTTACTTTGTCCTATATGGAGCAAAAATAACTGGCGTTTGGGTTTCATCATTGCATTACATTATATTTGGGAAATGGGTTATTCGATGTCACTGCGCCTGGCCAATAAATAGTTCAGCACATAGAACCTTTAAAATCACATTGTGTCACTTAAAGTGTATGGATTAAACAATTGAGATATAATGTGTTAAATAGTGAACTTTAGGGGTGCTGCTAGACGGATTTGTTAGCTTTAGACTGAGCCGGGCTGCATCACCTTGTCTGGCCTGTCTTTGTGCTGAACTAAGCTTACAAACTAACTGCTAAGAGACAAACAAGACAGACAAGAAAGTGGTATCAATCCTCTCATTTAGGACCAGCCCTCCAAAATGTTGACTGATTCCTTTTAAACATCATGGGGTCGTTATTGTAATACAAGTAGTGTCCTGGCGTCAGAAGACTATTGGTCGTGTTAATTGGGATATTATTAAATCCACAGTAAGAATTTATGTAAGAAGTGTGTAACAATTAAATTAGTACACTTTATAAAATCAAGTTTGGTGTAGAAAAAATTTAGAAAAGTTAAAAACCCAAAATGCCCTCCCAGTATGAAAAAGTAGATTTTATTCCCTTTTAAACTATATGTTGGTCAGTTTTATTTTACTGTTTAATACAGATTCAAAACTCAAATTGGATTTAGTATTCCCTCATGGTGTCAAAAGCAATCATACAGTTTGCAATCCCAGTAACAGAACTGCTTCTCTTGAGATAAAAACCTGCTTCCTCTCCATCAACCTCCAATTTCCTCCATCTCATTCTAGCTGTTTCTCCTTTTCAGCCCCATCCCCATCCTCATCCCCACACACATGCACGCACACACACACGCACGCTCACACTCACAAACTAGGTAACAAGCAATGGATGCAGTTGAATTCCTCCACTAATGAGGATGAGCTCATCAAGGCATCTGCATGAGAGTCGACGACGTGTGTGGAGAGATTATCTTTCAACTGATAATATGACTCTAATGGGGCGACCTTTGATTTCCAGCAGACTGATCATGAAAAGTTGTTTGTTTTCCGGCTTGAACAGATTCACCAGACAAGTATGATTAGAGATTCATCATGTTGGCATTTCTGTGACACTGATCACGCAGCAGACTGTTGGACCAGTTCCTCTTGGTTTTACACTCATTAATGATGGATTGTCTTTGAATTTCCATACATCAGTCGTTGTATTTTGATGTCTCCACGCAGCCAGAGCTGGAGGCATTATTTTTTTGGGTTGTCCGTAAGTCCGTCCCATTCTCGTGAACACGATATCTCAGTAACGCTGATCAAAGGTTACTGTGATCTCACAAAACATGTTTATGGCCAAAACTTAGGAATTCATATGGTAATGCTTTTGAATGTCTAATAGGATAAAATGATGAGGTGATGACATATTATACCCAAAAGGTCAAAGGTTAACTTTATTGTGACATCATAATGTTCTGCAAAAACACTTCTGGCCATTATTCAACGCTGATGCTCAGGAAGAGGAGATTGTGACCATATTTCCTGCAACTTGGCTGGTTGTTTGAGGCCTACAACCATGAGGTGGTAATTGTATATATTTTTTATTTAATGAAAGACATCTGAAAATCTCAATGGATTTGCAAAAAAAGAAAAAAAAGAAACTTATAGAAGCGCCAACTTCTTGTAAAGTAGGCTACAGCGAGTCATCGCATAAGTGTGCTCAGGGCTCTTTGTAGTCTGTGAGCAGTGCTCATACTGTATAATGCACAATACAGGAACTACAGTGCTATACTAGATAAAAATCTAATGGTCTTGTTGAGTTAACAGACATTTCTTCTACATTGTAGAAATTAACAGTTTGCTTTTTAAATCTGTGAAAATAGATTCAATTAAAACTGCAAAAACCTGCAGTATGAAAAACATTGTGAAATATCTTGCAGAGTATATATATTATCTATGCATATAGTTAAATGGGGTTTTTTGCATTTTCTAGTCTAGCTGAAAAAAAAAAATTTGACTGCAACCACTGTTAGCTCATTATTGCTGTGTGACCTAAGTTATACACAAAGTTCCCTAAGATTTGCATTTGTACAGCACATTAATAAATGAATCATTGGTCCAGTTTGAGCAGAAATATTGCTCCATAAGTAACAGTTGAAGGGATTAATTCACCAGCTCGCTCTTGAAGACCACATGAATTAGATAAACTATCATTTTCCGAGCAGGTTATGCCTGAAGACTTTGCTGTGAAAGGACATTGCATTGGATTAGTGGTTTTCAAAGTGGGTAGAGGCACTGCAGCTACCTGGGAGGTGATTACAGAAAAAAGAAATGTAATTGTTTTAAATATTAATGACAATAAAATGTTACTGGAAAAGCAATGAAAAATGCTACAGTATCATGACTGCAGTCAGCATTAAATAATTTTTATTATACACAGAGAAAGGTGGATTGTAGCATAAGGACAGATACTGCTGTCTGGTGGACATCAAAAACTTGAGCAGCCGAAATTACAGATTCAGGATGTACTTGACAAAAAAGTCTGCATGCCAAATTTGACTCGATTTTCTCCTTTTTCAGAAGAAACATGATGAATACAAGACCAGCAGATTAATTCTTTAAAAGCCTCATCAGTGTCAGTTAAAACCGGAATACCCTTTTACAAAGTCACCTGTCTTGTTGGATCTCCACCAAATTGCATATGATAGCTGAGAAATTAATTCTTCTCCCTTGAGTGGATGTGGTGTCAATATTACTGAATGAAGCAAGGGCCCCTAAATTAATGGCTGTCTTTCTTTCTAACAGCCTTGTCTGAAGACATGTGAATGATACTTCAAATGATTTAGTGCCACACTTCCTAGAAACAATTCAAGCCCATTAGTCTACAAGTGAATTGCACCATTAACAAGACTATTAAGACATTTAACCATTGTTGCATTGAAACAAAGTCACTGAACCTTATTTACTCTTTTGCAAATCTATCCCAGGAGGAGCAACAGTTGACTCAAACTTTAAGATACTGGACTTTTAGCCTGAAGACACTGCAAGAGATTGAAGTTTTATTTAGAAAGACCTCCCATTGATCTCAGTTGTTTCTTGAGAGTGTGTCTCTGCTCTGAGGGGTTATTTTCAAAAATACTTCTCAGATGGAGGTCACAACAGTTGGAAACCAGTGCAGCACCTGCTGCTTGTGGCTCTGCTCAGGAACAAACTAATTCTTTGAGATGACATCTGACTCCATCCTGAGGCTGAAGTTCACATCTCACACAGCCAGTCAGTTCTGGCCTGGTGGGGGAGTGAGAGAATTCACTCATGGGCCAGAGGGTTATAGCAATTCATTCCTTTTACCATGTCAATACATTTTTTCTTTTGTCAATCATGGATGAGGAGAAAATAGCTAAAGGGGTAATATCTGTGAGCATGAGCACACATCCATGACTTAGCTTATCAGGTCAGTGACCATGTCCTCTTTCTAGGACAGTGGGAACCAATAGAGCACCAAATGCTTGAGGGTCTACTTTTCAAACGTATTGACCTTTCTACGATAATTATCAATACAACTCTTGTTTGGTGTAAGGCCTGTCCCGTCTGCGTATGTGTGCTGTCTTGTGCTTATCTGGCCTTACCCTCACAATACCACATAGACCTCGCTGTGAAGGGTTAGTCATCTGAGGACAGCTCTCATCGACCCGTGAGCTAACAGCCCTCCAGCAGTTCTGCCATGACACTGTAAACTTTTTACACGCTCACCCACTCCATAACATTGAGGGGTGCTGCAGTGGACGAGTTGTTGTGTCCCTCATTTACTAAAACAGAGAACCCAGGAGGATGGAGCATACGGTAAACTCATGTTTGTTTGTTTGTTTACATTTATTACTAATTAGACATTAGCATCTTTCCTATTGTATTTTTGTTACAATTACTTTATGATCTCAGAGGATTTCCTTGCATATAAGCAGTATTTCATTTGATTTCATCAGAGTATTTACTATTAATCATGTACCTACTGTGTACCCAAAAGTTAATAAGTAGTAAAAAAGTAATGGGGTTTACCAGGATTGTGTCACAGGATGTCTGTCAACATTAAATTTGTTCCAGAGTTACAAGCAAGTAAACAAAAGCAAGCATAAACTAGATTTCATCACATATAACTGATAGTGTAACGTAATGCAAAGATGTTTAACCCTCACCTCACCTCACCTCACCTCACCTCACAACACACACATACTCCATCATCTCAACACCACCACCATTCAGTTAGCTCTTTTCCACTATGGGACATTAATGACTGTAACCTGGAGCTTCCCATAACCTGAACTTGTAAGAACCTGTAAGGTGTATTTTTTTTTTTTCACCTGTATATTGACACAAACTTCCTTACAATGCGTTTCAAAATGACCTATGTTATTAATTTTAATGTTTTCTCATAATAGTATGTTAAACTTCGATTTAGTATCACCTCCAGAGCAGTGCTGAAATTTATGTTTTGAGAACTTGTTCACAAAACAGAGGGACAATAGTGGAAACAAAAGCAGAAATGGTTACAATGGCTACACTTTATGCTATGGGTCGTTTAGTTCCTGTAGTGGATTCTTGAGAAGAGAGAGAAGTGGAAGTGAAGGTTTTGCTTCAAGATAAAGGTCCACAGGTTTTGAAACTCTGCAGTCTTGACCTGAGGGGTAAGTTTATCTGATTGGGGAACCACAATGGTGTGGAAATTGGGACCAGGTGAAAGCTAATCATCTGCAATCAGAAGAGCATGTGGTGCAAGGTAATCTGATGTAAGCAGAACAATTTATTTCCTGTCTAGATCAACAAGATGGTGTAAGAATTCATACTAAAGGAGATCTAGCAAATAAATGAAGGATCGTTGTCAAATCATTTTTGCAAGGGAATATAAAAGATGCATTTAAAAGTTCAGAAATTTTTGATCAAGACGTGACAATAGCATGATACTCAAAAATCCCTAGAAGAGGAAGTTGTGGCTTTTTGTGCACTGTTAACCTGAGTCAGTTACAAAATATTGGCTGAACAATGATCATGCTAACCACATCATCCATCTGACCCCTTGTACACTGGAAAAATACAGGAAAAAAACATCCATCATGCCCATTATCCTACACTCAATACTGACAAAGTATTTTTTTTTTATAAATCTTTGCAAATTATCAGAAATAAAAACTTCTTGAGGTGTATCCTAACCCACAACACAATAAAGTGTGAAAAGAGTGAAAGGGGCTGAATACGTTCTCTGAAGACACCGTGGATATTACAGTCTCTTGGGCATTTCTCGGCTGTCCTCCCCGTTCAAATAGCCCATATTTCACCATCCCATTTAATCCACTTGTTTTTGTCAAAACCACTAAATGGACTAATCTAACTTCTTCAGAACAATCGAGGCAAACGTTGGACTGTGCCAAGAGTCACAATCTGTGTTTACTGTATAAACACAGTAGAGGAATGTGGCCAGTAGCTTGTTGAGAATGGACAACATGTTGATGAATAAGGTAGCTGGAGTTTGCCTTATAAGGCTTCATAAACTTCATAGTTTATTCCTACATGCTTTAGATGTATTTGGACAAATATTCTGGATCCTAACTACCACTTCACCTACATCTGTATGTCTCTCGACAGTGTAAAGGTTATCAAAACTGTCGAGCTTATTATCTAATAAAGTGCATATATAATGTACATGCCAAATAAAATGAAAGGTTAATGAGTAAGCAGAGACAGATGGACTGCTGTTGGACAAATAATGAAGGGGGTAAAACAATGAAGAGAGAAGACGTAGTTTGGCAGAAAGAAAGACCAGCTGTGCAAACCCATTTTCAGGTGTGTGGGGCAGCTCAGTCTGCCCTGCCCCACATTAAAAGAAACTGCTGGTCATGTCCAGCTGCCACTGTGCCCCTGTTCTACCCATTCACCTCAGTGGGTAATTAGACTCCAGCCTCATTATATAAACAAGTTGCTGAACTATTTTACGAGGCTTGTATCTGTGAAGGTCCCATTTTCTCAATTAATCTCAACTCGCTGATGCACAAACGAAATATAGTTGTGTCCCACAAATCAAAAGCAGTTTAACGTCAAAACTGAAAGGAAATGTTTCATGATTGATGTGTCTGTGCTTTTACTGCAATAAGGGCCTCCTCCTCGAGAATAATTTTCAAAATCCACAGGCTTTGTTCTTGACGTTCACGACTCCATATGGAAAACAGTTTCATATCATTTTATTGCAGTCTCCAAAACCTCTCTCACAATTTGTCTCCAGACATTGTTAGGCTCTTTGTTAAACATAATTGTGTCAACAGTCAGTGGAGATGAGAAACCAGACCTCTTGATGAATGCTTTCCCACAAGGTAAATTTGGCAGACAGGGAGGGAGCAAACATGCAAACAAACCAGCAGACAGTAATTTTCCACTGTCTGTTACCGTGCATTTTAATGAGGTTGATGGATTAATGCTTCACTTCAGTAATAGGCTACTCGGTGAGCACCAGTTAAGCTTGTTTTGCTCTATCAGTGCCCGGCTTATCACATCAGCAGTGGTCACTCAAGTCCTGGGTCCATCTGTTTCCACATCATTTTTCCATCATTTTTCCATCTAAATGTCTTTGTCGTAAATGGGCTTTTTTCCCCAGTGGAAAAAACGTTAAACTCCACAGAAACAATGTGGTCTTGAGATTACATGGTTGAAGACACGCACTGCTAAGTGTTGTTGCTGATTGCCAGATGATGATTGAGCTGCATGGTAGACATTAAGCAGTGCTAGAATTGGCTTCATTTTGTTTAGTGAGGGGAATGTGTGTGTGTGTGTTTGTGTGGGTGCATATGTTTGAAACAGTTGAGCTGTTTTTAATGTGAGTTGACCTTTTGTCCCTGTATGTGTAAATGTGTACATTTATGTGTGTTTCTTTTCTTTTTTTTTTTGGCTGTAACATCGGCTGTATGGATGAATTGACCGTCAGTGCTTTGTTCATAAGCATGTCTCTCATTGGTGTTAGTTTTAATTAGAGTTTCTTAATGCTGTACATGTCTTTGATCAGTCTCCCACCTCTCAGGCACTTTACTTGCCTAACACAATGGACCCACTACCTGCTCTTATTCTTCTCTTCTTCAGAAAAGGGGCTGTCAGCTTAGCTAATGCCTTCGAGTGTTAGTGTTTTATTCCCCTTTGTCACCTGTGTTTTCTCCCTGGTTCTTTTATGGTTTTACACATGTACTCACTGACTCACACACACACACACACACACACACACACACACACACACACAGACTCACGTTGGTTCCACGTCTGAGCTTGAATATCCCTGTAAAGTGCGTCTTCCCTCTTCCCTCCTTGCTTCCCTATTGTCCACTGGCTTTGTATGCAGGGGCCTTTTGTGTGAGCCTGGCTGGAATCGGCCTGTTTACTGTGATTAAATGGGAGCAGAGGAGGTTGGGGGGAACTGATCCGAGCCCCTTTTGCAGTGAAGGAATGTTGCAGTACACGCTGCAGTACCTTAGTGCTGCATCATTTTTGTCTGCATAATTTTTTCTCCTTCTTTTACACATCTTCATATGTTTATGCAGCCCATTTTTCTCTTTAGCAAAATCACTAATTAACAATTCATAGCATGTGGAAGTGTCAACACTATCTGAGTACCTTCATAGATTTTGGTTGGCTGCTGAACACAGTATTTAACACTGAATGTAAAAATGGTCCCTTGGACTCATGAGTGGTTGTGAGACAGGAAAAAATGTTACTACATTCTCTTTAGGGTTGCAACTAACATGTTCGCCTACTGTCATTTAATCTATATAGGTTCTTCCATATGAATAATTAATCTTCTATACCCCAAAGAATTTAAATTTACAGTGATTATAAACTAGTTACTGTTTGGTCCTTTTACTTGACTAAATTTTTTAATGGGTTATCAAAATGAATTCTTTGTCAATCATCTCATTGGTTGACAGATTCACACCACCAAGTCGTCTTCCTTTGGAAACTCTGCACGCTCTGCTATGATGTGGAGTGCTTTTCTTTACTCAGACAGCTTATTCTCTTAAGTAAAGTGTGTCACTGCTCAATATTAAGGGCCTTGATTACACAGTGGTAATAACTGGACTGAGAAGAGAGGATTATTGGTCGTGTATGGGGTTTCCTACAGGGGAATATGTTAGTCAGTCTGGTGGAACCAGGAGTTGGAGGGGGTTATTTGAAACCAGTACAAAAAAGGAGAATAGTCTTCTAATTAATTGTGAGAAACACCTTTTACTGGCTAATGCAGCCTAATAGTAGCCTCACTAAGTGCTCCAAATGTCTGAGAAAAATGATTTGCAGTTGCAAGGATGGGGAGGGATTTGTTATATTAGCTAAGGAGAAGTTCACCACAGAGAAAAAGGCAGTCCAAAAATAAAAGGCTGTACACGCGGCTCCCCTGTCAAACAAAATGATGCTTCTAAATATCTTTGATGCCGATGTAGGACTCTGTGGTTAACACTGCTTTGGTCTCAATAAAATCAGTGAATACATTTATGAATACATTATACATTATTAGTTCATGCAGTTCTGTTTTGGCTTTGTTCTTTAGTGTTAGAGAAAAGTACTATTGTGATGTGTGTGGAGTTATTGTCAGATTACTAAGAAAGCCCTCATTTGATAACTGATTTATTCTGTTTGTCTGTCTAGGTATTTGGTGATTATTATCACTTCCGGCATCGTACATTGGTGAAGAGATCACTGTCAGATCACAGGGGGACACAAGTCCGTCTACAAAGAGATCCCAAGGTAAGAAGTTTATTCTGCAGCTACAGTTGATGCTGTGGGGAGAAAGAAAACCTAACCAAACCTAAACTAAACCTTAAACTTACAGATGGACAGTGGAAAGGTGGATTACGGCGTGGTAGTGGTTTGTGAAGTTTCTATATGTTGTTACAATATTTCTGCTATGAAAATGCAAGTAACATAATTTAAATAAATAAAAAAATTGTGAAAAGCTGCATCTTCCAAGGACTTGCAGACGGCTTTGAAAACTGTTTTTTTTAGCTGACTTCTTAAACATCATTTTTTACTTTGAGTTGTTTGTGATCCTTAAACAAGTGAGTATTATAACCTTGGGCTTATCCATCAAGATTTACCACTGTGTTTCTAATGTGAGAATATTAAAGTGGATCTTCTTTATTGAGAGAACTGTAGGGAATCATCAGTCTCAGAAAGTGGCTGCCTCTAAAATGAAACTAATTCTTTTCACTCCTTAATTTGAAAAAATTGATTTTAAATTAATTGGTCATTCAGTCACCACTCACTGCTATTGTTTGTAGCTCAGATAAGAAGCAGAATAGGATCAAAGGGGTTCACAATAATCTTATAGTCACAGGACAAAGAATTAGTCTTCATTTGTCACCTTGTCTTTCTAATGGCTGTCTCAGAGCCACCACATCCTCACTTGCTGTTCCTTCACTTTACCTCGGTGCGTGAAGGTGAGCTGATGTTTCCCTGTGGATGCTCCCTAGATACATGCACTCCTGCGAAACTGGGTCCTCCTCCCTGACTGATCTAAATTAAAAATTCTCATTTCTGTGTTTTCTCACAGTTTTTTTTTAAAGAGAGTTTTAGGTTAGTTTGAAAATGAGTCTGTGTCCTACCCCATTGGGAAGGACAAAGGGAAGACTGTGAAATTAACATTCATGGCTGTGGGAACATGGCCAGTATGTGTGCGGCTGAGAAAGAGGATGTGCTGTTACAAGAGCCTTGAACCTTTAAAAATACTTTTTATAAAAGAGAAGTGAAGTTTTAAAGTCCTGTTGACCTTTGTTTTTGACTCTGCTTAACTGCTTAAATTGCTAAACAGCTCACAGCAATGAACATTGACTGAATTTCTGCTCTTTGGTAGAGAAACAGTGACACCATTTCCATATCACAGTTTCACTTCAGTGGTTTCCTATAATATTTTGTATAATGGCCCAAATTTTTTGTGTGGACAGTGGTGTGTTTGTTGTTGTTTTGACAGTGGACTGAATTCAAACAGCCTCCTTTCATCCTCAGCAAAATCAGAAGTTTAAATAAGTTTCATTTGACGGCAGTAAGCTCCTTCAGAGCAGCTGTGTACCTGTTAAATGGCACTGAAAGACAAAACAGTCACTTAAAAAAACATAGCAGCCTCTCTTGAGTCTCTCACTGACTCCCAATTTCTCAGCTTTGTAACATCCTCTCAAATGATATCAACATGGTAACATCTAAACTGTGTCCAGTCATTTCAGTAAATGGATATTTTCAAGGACCATTATAGTAATTTAGATAAGTCTCAATAGAAATCTATGCAAGTGCAACCACAGATGCATTACATATGTCAAAACTAATCTGTAGCCTTGAAAAAAAAAAAAAAAGTTGATGAAACCTGCTTTAAAGTATCCCTGGCCATGCAGTCGTGCTGTGCAGCTCCACTGTACAGGTGCACACCAGGAATAACATGTTACAACTTCTGCTGGGTGTTTCCACCCATGTTAGAAATGGTCCACCTCCCTCTCTGGGATTTCCTTGAACACTGCGGCTCCATTTCCTGTTGTTGAATTCCTTTTTTCCCACAGCACCTCAGAGAAAGTGGAGCATTACAGCTTCAGGTCCCTCCTGTCTGCTGACGAAGGGTCAGCTCAGCTTGTCAGCACCTACTGTAATTTACAGGAATTTTTCCTGTTTTCTTGGTCTGTTTAATCAAATGCGCTTTGCATATGCTGCAATAACTTGCAATATTTACCAAATCCCCTTGGTTTTTATGTATAGACTCTCTCCTGTCTACACATCAACACATTTCTGTAACTGTGCGGCAATAACAGTGTGATAAAAGCATCTATAAACCAGCTTATCATTGCAAATTTAATTCATGTTTGCATCAGCCTCATAGCTTTTCTGAAAACATTGAAAAAATCTTTGTACAAGGAGGAATTTTGAATCCTCGAGAGACTGTCCCCACAGTTTTTAAACTAGTGGAGATGGAGCCTGAATAAAAGGCTCAGTAAACTCTCTTTGAAAAGTGTCTAATTACCGACAAAAGCACCTGGACCTCTTCCAGATCTCATAGACTGGCTAACAGAGCCTTGTTAATAGGGTCTATTGAAGATTTAAAGCTTGGGTCTATCTGCTACCTCCATGCCTTCTACTGTCGTTGCTTTGTTTGTTGTTGTGGGCAGTTTGCTTTGCCTCATTGTCTTTGTTTGGTTAGTTCATAAAACAGAGCAGTAATAGGACAGACACAGCAGAGCAATGAGTGGCTCCAGAAATGTTAAACTTAACCATTATTTTATTTCCAATTTGATTACTATGGCAAGAATAGCAGCAGCTGTACCATAAAAACGCTTTAGCATAAATATAAATTACATAGCTACTGATCTGTGCTGTAATTGGGATTATGTTCCTTTATGGTAATGATGTTTTATATGAGGCTTCCATTTGCTCTCAGAGGGAGGAGGCAATGCTTGTATAATGAAGAAGGACAAAACAGTGGGTGAGCAAGATGAGTAGGGTGGGGAATCTATTTGTTGCACAGACAGCACCTAAACACAAACCAAGCAGTCTGTGTGTGATCATTAGTTCTGCCGTCGATCCGTCTGGACGTGTGAGATAGACACCTTTTTCTATTTTCAAAGCCCATTTATAATGAAAATGCTTTTTGTCAGCTTCTGGGGCTCTGTGTTCTGTCACAGAGTTTTAAAGAATTTCAAAAGACTCTTCACATGAAAATCGCAAAATAGAAAATGGAAATGTTTGTTGTCACACTCCTGCCAAGAGTAGAAAATCTGTTCAATATGAATTATGAGTTTGGTGGCGAAAAATGTGACTTATTTTGTTTCTTGTTCTTGTTTACCCTAATATTGAGAGGGAAGAGAACATTTTGTTGAAGATGATGGGGACTTTGATCTCAAGTTCAGTTTATATTCAAAGTCTCGCAGTCCATTTTACAGGACAGTCACTGACATGCTATGTTGAAAGTGATTTATAAGTAGTATAAGGGAGTGAGATATATTCTCTCTTGTTCTTATGCATGGATTAAAGAGAGATTTTAGCTGCTATTTGGAGGAAAATGCATCACATTACTGAGGGAAACTGGTCAAATTCGGTGTCTTTATGATAACTTCAGTGTTTCAGCGATTAGTGCTTCTTCCTACAAATGGAAAATTACTGAAATAAAAACAAGTATACTCGTGTCAAGAAGTTATTTTTTCCTGTTTAAGCATCCTCATTGTTTGAATAGTTTACAAGCACACCCAAGCCACTAATTTGAGTCATCATTTACTTACAACTAGGACAAAAGAAGTGTTCTCCAACACATTAATTGATGGGAAATAATATCTTTGCTGTGTGTTGATGGGCATGTCCAAGAAGTGTGTGTGTGTGATATTAAGATGAGTTGCTGAATGAATTTATAGGAGATAACTGTCGTCACTGCGGTGTCTGCAGTTGAAAGGAGCAGAAACTTCTGTACTGATATTAATCTGCATGTTTGCAGGAAGTATAAGAGTTTTGAGCAGTCATGTTATTTCCTTGTACTTTAGGTTTGAGGAACAAATGTACTTTTAATGTTGACTATTGAAATGTATTCTTGATAGATAGATTTTCAGCGACACCGTTTTGGTTGCTGTAACTGTTTATATCAAAAAATAAGAATTATTTATTCATGGTCATGTCACAACATTAAAAAACTTCAGGGATACATTTCCTGTGAGAGCTGTTGTACCAGTCTGTCTGGATAGAGCTTGTAAGATCTCTGCAACATTTTTATACACAGCTCAAGTGTGAAAAGAAGCTGTCACACTGACAAGAAAGGCACGCACAAGATTACAAGGTTTTTGCATGTGATGGGTTTGTGCATAGTGTGCAAAACAACACCAAACAAAAAAAGTTACGCCCATGCTCCAGCGATAATGAGATACTATGAGGAGCAGAGCTGATGCAGTGCAAGCTACACAAGCCACACAGTGCAGTAAACAGTCCACCGCCATGTACATTATACATAATTTCCTGTGTTTCTTCTCAAGAATCCTGTCATGTTTGAACAGAGTCAGCATGGAAACGCTCCACCACAGAGACTCTGTGTGTGTGTGTGTGTGTGTGTGTGTGTGTGTGTGTGTGTGTGTGTGTGTGTGTGAGAAAACAAGAGATTTAATGTGTGATTGAGAGACAGACGAGGACACGGACAGGGGAAATCACATACACCACCTAATGACGCAAGAGAAAATGGATTTCTAGCTGACTGAAAATCACATGCAGGACTAGTGTAATGATTTCAAATTTGGGCCTTTTATACAACCGTGTCTTTGTCATCCAGACGGTAGAGAACCTTTTGAGTCAATACTGCCATCTTCTTTAAAAGAGAAAAGCCAATAATAAAACTTGAGAGCGTCAGCAACTGCCTCTGTCTCTAAACTGTCCTGTCAATCCCACACACTGTCTCAGACTAATTAGATGTGTATAATAATGTCAAGAAGGAGTAGGTTTGTGAATCTCTTAGGATTTCAGGCTCTCCCTCTCAACATTTGATATGGATTAAGATACATATTTATTGATTCAGAGAGGTTTGCTGATACACTCTTAGCTGACATGATGGCATTCACTTTAGTTTTGATATTATTTAATTCAGTAGTGAATTTATTTTTTCAGCCTTATCTCACCTCTGTATTACATTGTTAAACAATAAAAATATAAATATTGGCAAAATATTCTTAATGGCTAATAACCTTTATACTATATTATTGCAAATTGTACTGCAAGATTATGTACCATCCTGATTTATCTTTTTACTGTTGTCTGCTAGAGAATTGCCAGAATAAAATGCAGAGGCAGTAGGACACAGGCATTTATTTTTTTGAATGTGGTAGATAAGATTATTTTTCTCTCAAAAGTAAAAGTCCTCAGGCTGACAACACCAGCACAAAGAAAAAGTTTATAGTGCCAGTTTCCATGTTTTTATATGTATTGTTAATTAATATTCCGAGCACATATAAACCAAGGAGACAATCAGAAAGACAAAAGTGTAACAGTAGCTTGCGGTTTTGTTTTGTTCATCTGTCTGTGATGATCTCTGGAATACAAATACAGGTAGCTGAATAGTCATTTCCTGTCACCCCTATCACAGGAAGCACAGGCATATTGGCGGACAGTTCAATGTTGGACGTAGTGTTTTCAACTCAACGTTGTCAAACGTTTTCTATTATATCTCTTTGTCTTTGTCAGCGGTCGCCCACTTCTGTGTGTACTGTAAACTGCCACAGCTGCAGCGAACAGGGCTGACCTCATCTTCCCAGCAAGAATCGGATGAACCCTGGTGGAGACGTCTCCTCCACTTAGACTGATTGAGATTCTCACCAGTGAAGAGAGTGACACTAACATGACCTCACACACAAACCTCTCTGCTCCTTGAAGTGAAATTATTCCATTATGGCGTTATATCATGGTAGTGTTGGACTGGCATCGCTTCACTGTAGCAGCTAATGTGACCTTCATTACTTCTTTCCTCTTTTACTCTCGTGTCTCTAGTGATCTGCAGAGGCAGAGAGAGATAGAGAGAAGAGCGCTGTGATTTTTTTTTGTCCTTCACATCAGGTGCTCTGTCCTTGCAGCAGGCAGTTCTCTGTCTTCCTTCACTGACATATTTTTCTCTTCTCCTCTGCCCAGGCATTTTGCTGTACAGCCAGCGCAATTCTGCAGAGGGAGTAAGATGCGGGCTTATTTTCACTGAATGCAATCTGCTTCTGTCAACACTTTCTGCAGGAGCTCACATATTACAATTGCCTGCTGCAGACTGGATTGCTGTCATGTTGTCAGACTTGTACTGAATTTGTGCCCCTCTGTGTGTGTACTGTTAGTGTGTATACATGTTTAGGTGCACCCATAAGCATAATAGACTCTGTTGCATCCCGTTTTACACCGATCCAAAAATTTTAATTAGTCTCGGGGTGCTCTGGAATTCATCATCGAGACTCATTAGCGAGGAGTCCACGACACCCCTGTGCCTCTAATCTCACTCTGTCTGCTGTCATCCCGCTGAGAGTTGGGATCTCTATTAATGCATTTGACATGGTGACCCTCATGGCCAGCACATAATTATTTCTTGTTCTGGTTTTTTTAATTTTTATTTAAATGACAATGAACTGTGCGCTTTGTGGCTGGAATATTTTTCTTTGCCATTACTAATCTCTACATGTGTTTGTGCACTTTTTGCTTAGGTGACTTGGGCGGAGCAACAGGTGTCGAAACGGAGGAAAAAGAGGGATGTTTACGTAGAACCTTCAGATCCCAAGTTCAAAGACCAGTGGTACCTGGTGAGTATGAACACAAACTTGAATTGAAGAGTATTTGTGTGTTGTGAGTGATTGTGTGTGTATATGGGACATAACTCTGTGCTCTACACTGGTTGATTTGACATCTGGCCAAACTCAATACAGGTAATTAAATTTGGGGCTGCATGTCAAAAGACAAGCCTGTATGAATACAAAATATACCGTCTTTGTGTGAAATGCTGTTGTGTGTATTGTTTGCAGAAGGAGATGCACAAGTCTTAGAGACTTCACCTAAAGGATAGTCCTCTAACAACAGCACACACACACAGCACATTTTTAATTCTGAATTACATGTTTAAGAAATTAATGGTTTACTCAAGTCCATAGACAGCATGACCAGAAAGAGAGAAGATCACTTTATTTTAGTTGATTGATTTTCACATTTGTCTTGAAGAATATCACTGTTACATTAGCCTGTTTAAAAGCAGCAGTAACAACCCCTGAGATTTTCTGTTCACCTTCACTCTTTCTTCAATTACTGTGAGGGTGCTTCGGGCGGAAGAAGAGTCATGCTGATGCAAAACTGACTTGCATCACCAGTTGTTCAGAGTGTCTATGCTTTAACAGACTCTGTTCCTCCGTGGGTTGGAGTAGTTGGTGGCACCCTGACAGGCAGCTAAGCAGATAAAAGACTGCTGCCACGTCGTATCAGTGTTACTAGATGCAGTAGATTGCGCCATACGTTCACAGCTGTTAATCGAATTTCACTGAGTTAATCTGATTTTTATTATAGATATTGCACTCAAACTCACATATGACAAAAATAAAAAAATTACTTTGATAATTTATCAAAAAAGTTGCCAACTAACCAATTGCAGCTCTAGTCTCCAATAGTATCAGATAAAGAAATGACAAATCTACATATCATGATTAAAAAACAGTGTAAGTTATTGGTAAAGCTACTGTTCTGCTTTGTGTGAAAATGGTTCATTTTGTGGGACTTTTAAACAGTTTCAGAACCTGTATGATTGGAAAACACACAAAAAAGGATTGATTTCTATTCTTAGATCTGATGGCACCTCTTGAGGTTGTTAAAGCTCATTAAACACCAGAGGACTTGAAAACTGGAGCAGTACCTTTGTGATTCTCAGATCCTTCCCACTAATGGGATCGCCTGAGCTTTGAACAGCATATAAATGCTAACGTGTCAGCATGGGCTCAAATAACATGTACCAGGATTTTAGCATGTTAGCACATCAGATGAACATTAATCTGTAGAGGATAAAAAGTTATCCGGATTCATCCTCTCAGTACCAAGAATCTCTGTACCATATTTAATGGCAATTCCTCCAATTTATCTTGAGATATTTCACTCTGTCTGACTTAACATCCCTGGTGCAAAAATAAAAAAAAGCAGCTCTATGTAATCTGAATGGTGGAACCATTTTTTGAACACCTCTTGAAAGAAAACGGATGAATTATGGCTTTAGATTGTGTTGGTTTCATGTGCAGTTGTTGTCTTGTCAATTTTACTACCCTATAAATTGTCTCTGCTCTTGAGCTGTTTTTGAATTATGAGTGTTCAAGTTTCAAGATGGAGTTACACTTAATAACTACATTTTGTTAACAGAAAAAAAAACAGAAAAAAATACATAATTTGCTCTCATTATCAAAATACACTGTGGCTTTGAGGTAATAGGTATTATAGTAATTATATTATAATAATTTAGTAATTATAGTTATATAATGCCTCCGCCTCTCCTGGCAGCAAATAAGTCTGCCTCATCAAAACTGAACCTGGTACGCCAGAGGAAAGAGTCGGTGTGTCTGTTGGGGGGTGGCCTTGATGGACAGATGCTAATGATCATGATCTGCTGTTACAATGAATAATTAATATTTATCTGGTATTTATCTTGATGAGACAATTTATTTTTCACAGATAAAATATATATCTGTATGTGTGTGTGTGTGTGTGTGTGTGTGTGTGTGTGTGTGTACATGTACAGTATGCATATGCTCATGATGTGCAGAGGGAATGCCAACATCAAGGAAGAAGGAAAAGGATTTACTTGATGAGCAATATTCAGAATGAAACCTTGTACATGCCTCTCTCAGATTTATTATTCACTCAGCGTGTCAGCCACAAAAGGCCCATTTCAGTCTGAATCAGCATTGCAGATCACAACTTTCACCATTAATTGATTTTCCTCTTGACGGTGTAAGTGTCAATGACGTTACAAGGGTGTGGAACAAACTTCATCACTAGACTTGTGAGGGTCTGAAATCTAAGAGGAAACTCTGGTGGATGTTACATCTGACACGTTTGATTTAACCATTGGTACACTTTAAAAAGAAGAGCTTTGAACAAGATGAAAGCCAGACAGGGATTTAGACCAGAGGTCAAGTTGAATGTCAAAAGCATATCAAAAGGCATACGGAATGATGATTGTGAGCCATCATCCTTTCAACCGGTGCTTTGGTTTGCATTATATTAATTATATATATATATTTATATATATATATTATGAGTAGAGTAAATTTAGTTAAAAGCACAGTCTTGTCAGCACTCAGGTGTCTCTCAGATAATTAGATTCCATCTAAGTTATTTATTTCTTCCATCCTCAGTACAACAGCAACCACCGTGACTTGAATGCCAAAGCTGCCTGGCAGTTGGGCTACACAGGTAAAGGGGTGGTGGTGTCCATCCTGGATGATGGAATAGAGAAGAACCATCCTGACCTGATGCAGAACTACGTGAGTAAACCTCTCTGATGAGCCAAAACATTATGTTTTCCATAGAGAAGCTGTGTAACTACAGCTGCAAACTGAATGATGATAAGAACAGAATTAATAGAGCAGACTGTAACACATTGTCTTTTGGATTTTAAGAGTCATAGACATATATTAAGGTTTTTAAGATTTGGCCTAATTTTTTTATTTTTTTATTTTCAATGTGCTAGACCGATTTGACTGTCCAGCCTTACTCAGAAAAAGCTGTTTCTGTATCTGACTAACAGCTTATATGTCTCTTTAAAGGACCCGGATGCCAGTTATGATGTGAATGATGGCGACCCTGATCCTCAGCCCCGGTACACGCAGGTCAATGATAACAGGTAGAGAAGAAATCTGCACAGATAACAATGTCATTTCCACTCTTGTCTTTGTCTTTTGGCCTGGGGGGTGGGGGGCGGGCGGGCGCGGGCATGTCTTGCTTTTGTTCATTTATTTGTCCTGTTTGTTTTACATCCACTGTTCATTCTGAGGCAGGGGTGTTCAATTAAAATTGAAAGAGGTCCAGTAAGACAAAATTTCCCCGAGCTAAAGCCAGACCTTAATTAAATGTTCTTTTCTCATTTCAAAGAAAATAAGTGCTGTAATAAGTGTCATAACAGAGAGCTTTTGAAAAAAATGCATCTTTGCTTAATTTTAGAAAATTAAACAAAAAGTGTAGCTTTAGTTTCCCCTTTTCTTTTTTGTGAACTCAATTTCACATCTTAACAGCTTATACCTCCTTTTCCTCTTTCTTTACCTCTTCTATCCCACTCCTCCACTTAAACCACTGATTTCTCAGACTCTGGTCTCGTCTCTCCCCTGTGTGTGTGTTTCTCACTTACTGACTTCAGTTGCAATAATTGGCTGAATAACATCACATGACCAGTGCTATAAAGGCTAGAAAAGCTGTGTCAGTTAAAATTAAATTTGGCTACGGCCAAATTTAATATGTTATCAGTAATTTATAGGTTATAGGTCTGGGTCCAGATAGGACAGTGTCTTGGTCTGGAACCAGACCGCGGCCCAACTATTAGTGACCTTGAGTCTAAGGGCACCATTTCTGGGAACAAAGCCAATTAAAGGGTGTAGCCCATTTAATGCTGGGCAGTTATTTCTTGATATGAATCCTGCCCCCCAACTCAGAGTTTGTTGATTTGTTTTGGCCTCTTAAATCACACAGGGGCCACCGGGGCATTTCTAGAGCTTGGATAAGTAGAGTGAATCAACACTAGGATTACGGTAGTGTGTGAAGAAAAAGGCTTTATTGCAGTGGCCTCTGCAGATGGCATTTGGAGTTGTTTACCAGCACAGTGATGCCTAGCAGAGAATTGATTGAATTAAGATCATCAGCATTATTGAAACAGGGCAAATCTCTTGGCTCTGGTGGGCCACTGCTCGTCTTCCTTCATTCCCAACGCCTGCCTCCCTTCTGACTCTAATTTCTGATTTACTTTAATCTGCTGTTTGTAGGCCACTGGCCTGTGAGGCTTTTTTTATTTCGAGGCTCACCATGATTACTGGTGATAGGCAGAGAAGATTATAGTTAGGCATGGATGGAAATCAAAAGTCCCCAACTGAGACAGGGGCCTGGAGCAGGCACCATCAATATGGAGACCAGGGGGATACAGCTGGAGCTACTGAAAGGCCCAAACATACTGTAACTATGCTAATGCTGTAACAAGACCTTGAAGGCTGTGTTGAGAATATAGGAGGTGGAGGCTGATTGTAGAAGGTGTGTAATTATTTTCATACTAAAAATAGAGTTGTTAGGGGCAGAAGCACACACAAATGCACACACACACAGTTGTCACCAGAAGTTTGGATAAACATAGAAACAGTTTGAACAATGTGCTGTTACTCTCTTAGTCAGCCCAACTGAGTATTTTTAAGATTCTGTGCCATTGCCTGAGACTTTTTTTACCGCCACCAACAAAACCCTAAAAGATGGAATTTCTTGTGGAAGAATGTGGGAGAACATCCCTTCGGTGCAGTTCCACACATCCACAATCTATGCCAAGGCACGCTTAAGCTCTTCTGGCGGCTCACAGTGGCCCAGTGCCCAGCTAAGACACTTACTATTGATGTTTCCTTCATTTTGGCTGCACCTCTTTCCAACCCTTGCTCACCTCACCCCTTATCTCTTACCACCCAGCTCTCCATGTCTTCCTTGTGGCGGGACCAAATGAGAGGGAGCGTATGTATATGTGTGTGTGAATGTGTGTGTTTCCCTCACTTTACAGTGGGTTGTTGCAGATGCATGTGTAAACAGCGTGTGGGCGGGAATGAAACTGCGTAAGGCTGTGTAAGACTGTGAGTGTCTGTTCCCTGTAGAAAGCACAACTCTGTTCACCTCTATAAAGCTGCCTTTCTTTCCCAGCATACGGGCAGCACTGAGGATGGCTCAGCAGCAATGTGACCATTCACCTTCATGTTTATCTAAGACAGCGTGGGATCTAGATGTTTCTCTTTCCAGGGTTTCCTTTGACTTGTATCAGGATGCTTTCCAAATGTGAATGTTCTGGATTAAACCTGGCTAAACTGGCAGTCTTTTGCAGATATACCCTGCTCTTTGCCCCTTGATTTAGTTCAGGGGTAGCTAACATAACTTTGAACTATGGCAGTCTGAATGACCCAGTCTGAATATTTCTTGATGATGATGATGATGATGATGATGATGATGATGATGATGATGCTCAGTAAAGAAAAAACAAGATAGTCTTAACTTACAGGGCCACAGTGCAGGCTGACTACACATGTAAATTCAGACATATTCAGTGTACTGTGATGGATGAAAGGATCTGTACTGCAAACAGCACGCTGATGAATCTTTTTTTACCGGACCTTACATTAATCTCTCTGTAGACATTTACTTCATTTTCCTCTCTTTACTGTGCTCTATAAACATCACCAGACCTTTTGTCCTGCAGGCCAGCTCATTAGTAAACTGGCAGAACCATTAACAGACTTAAGAATGAGCAGAGGAAAACAGTTGTTCAGATCTACCTTTGAGGTTCAGAGCAGCCCAGAGACTAATGAACAGCAAATGCCACTTTCCACAGCCTCGAGAGCCTCAGTGATTTAAAAAAAAAAAAAAAAAAAGTAATTAAGCTAATGCAAGATAGAAATGCAAATGAATGAAAGATGTTTTGTTCCAGACTACGAATATGGGTGAGTGGGAAGATAAAAAGATCAATGCAATGTTGGACCAGTATGTATTTTACTGTGGGACATTGACCAAAATGATACCAAAAGCCTTAATGATTTGATAATTGTGCAGTTTTTTTCATGATTTTCATTTTGATCTCATCTTGAGTGAAAATTATTTGTATGTATCACAAACTGCAGGAGCCAAATTTAGAACTCGTCAAGTATTACCTATCACATGTGGCACCTTGGAGGATTGCTGTGTGTTTATGCAGCTAAGAAAAACCTGCAGCATCAGTGGCAGATCTTTGTATAACAAACTACAGAAAAATGCATTTGTGCCTTTTTTCTTTTTCATAACACTCTATTGACCAGTGCAGGTTGGAGTGAATATTTTTCCTATCTTTGCCATGAGTTCACAGATCCAGTTTGGATGCATCTGTATGGTAACAGCATGTCTCTGTAGCTGGTCTCCAGAGAGATGCAGTTTAGGTTTTTTTTCTCCACAGTGATAATGGTTCTGCCAGCTGTGGGTATGAATACTGATCATGTTGTCGGTTTCAGGCCTGCAGCCAACTGTAGCTGCTGTAACCTGAGTTGTTCTCGCTGTAATCAGAACAAGACTTCACTGAAATTGCTCTTTGTTCACCATAATCTCATGTTATCACCATTACATCTGACTCTGGAATCCTGAGCTGTTGCTCAATGTGTCTTAGAGGGTGTTTTGAAATTTCTTTGAAAAAGATTTTCATGTCTTTTTCCAAGAATTGAGTCTTCAGACAAGTCTTTTAAATGAAAAGCGCCTGTTGTTGATAATATAGCTGCTGTTGTGTTTGTTGAAATGAAACCTGATGGTGTAAGGATGTAGCACTTAATCTTAACATGGACAGTTTGCGTAATGTTGTCAGTGTGGGACCGTGGAGGGAAAGACACTAATTGACTGTTGCTTCACTGAGTTTTGTTGTGGCCTGCTGGAAGCTCGTCTTCAGTTGGCTGCTGGAGTATTCATTGTACCCAAGTTTGGCATGTGTAGACATGAGTGTGCAAGGAAAACAGTTTTATTAAGACATGTGATGATGAATGTGATAAATTAAAAGATACTTTCCATGAAAATAAATGTTAATGGGCTTGAATCATGACTTTTGTTTATACTGTAGTACTCTTCATAACAGGCATATCTGAAAAGGACTCTCCGAGAGGAAGCTGAAGAACACTTAACAAAAAGAAAATATCATTGCATGGGATCAAAATCAAGTAAAACCTTTCTCTTATGAATCCTAAAACATCTCTTGTTGCCTTACCTTACCTTAGTTATTAACATGGTTATTACAGCGTGTTTGGTTCACATAGTTGTTGAATAGTGGTTAAATCATTTCAGGTATTAGAAGGGATAGTCAGCGTATTTGCAACTGATTTTGTGGGTGCAGTTGAGAGTTAAGACCTCTCTGTTATCTGGTAACTGAAGTCAGAGAGTCTGTCAGTTTGTTGGGGATTCTCTCAGGCTGATAATTAATCTGTGTGACTTGTTAACAACTGATTGAACAATGATGTAGTTGTAGTGACAGACAGCTCTTTGTTGCTGCAGACAATGTCTGGGAGTGGTTTCACTGGAGCACTTCATGTCATGATCTGCTTTGCTGTCCTGTCATGTCTTTGGCCTCCTTTCTAAACCCTGGGCCCGGAGGTTAAATCCAGGTTTGGTTTCATGTGATGCCACAGTGTCATTAGTAGAAATTTGTGCATACAGACAAAATGGGGACATTCAGTCATTCCTTAGCCTCATTGTCAGAGGACTGGTTGCTCCCTGAGGCATCTCATCATGACTGATTATCCTGTTGACGGAAGGACTCACAGAGGCAAGGTTTCTAATTAGATATGGAATAATACTGCATTTGGGGAGTTGGACCGTACACTATTAAAATCTTTACCACGGGTGCCATTTGTAATTTTATAAATTAACAGTAACAAGTTTAATGAAGCATTATAATGGCTTAGGGGTGTGTGCATATGTGTGCAGGTAATGTTACTGTGATGAATACTGTCTTGCTAAGGTCAAAGCAGGTTCACCATTTCATTTTGTTTGTCATGTATATGTTTTCGCCTGCTATTTCATACATGCAGCTACTGTACCATCTTCTTGGGGTTTCAGTTCCTGTCTACAGGCTATTCTCGTTCATCATTACATCTGTGTTTGCCAAAATCTGCCTGCTGCACACAGAACTTTAAACTAAACTAATATCGTAAGGAGAAATCATTAAGTTGATTAATCAGTTAATTGAAAATTCATTTACAACTATTTTGATAATTGTTTAAGTCCATTTTCGAGCAAAACCCCCAAAAATGTCGCTGGTCTTTTCGTCAAGTGTTAATGTGGTTTTCTGGAATGTTAATATGCGTATCTTTTTAATTTGGACTGATGGTCTAAAGTCTTTGAAGGTATCAGCTTGGGTTCTGGGACATTGTAGTGGCCATTATTCACTGTTTTATTACATTTTATGAAAAACTATTAAATAGAAACATTTGCAGATTATTCAACAATGAAAATAATCAATAGTTGCAGCCCTAACCTTACAGTGCCAAAATTCCAAACATATTTGTGTGTAGATGACTACTGCTAAGGCCTTTGTTTAGACTGTTGTTTCCACACCCAAACTGTGAAAATCTTGTGTGGATGATTTAAGCCAACACACCATAAAAATAAGCTTTGACCCTGAATGTCATTTGCTGCACTAAACATTGCTGATTGGATTAGCATAGAGCAGTTGTGCTCACTAACCGCAAATTGATAGTTGAATGAAAATGCCATTATGCTGCAGTCTCCTGTACGTCAGGTTGAATAAATAGCAAGGAGCAAGCTGCTTTCACAAGCAGAATTCATTCAGACACAAGTGGGTGACACATAGATGCACTCTTCTTTACATTCTTATTGACCTGAGCAGTGAGTGGGAGCAGTAAAAGGATATCATCTTGTACCCACTTCATCACTCCAATGAAAATCACTCCCAAAAAACTGATTATGCAAGTAGGTCTTGCATAATCAGGTTCAGAAACCGAGGGCATCACCTCTGTAAAAGCATTTGTATGCCGTGAGTCAGCCGACCGCGTAAATGACTGTAATGAATGTGTCAAAGGAAGATTTGAAAAAAGGCTCAGTTGAACGCTGGGGGTATAGGCCTGTGCATGCCCAGCATCCCTTTGCAGACACCTGAGCTGCTCCTTATCAACAACTGCATCACAAACACGGATGCTGTAGGACATAAGAATCGAAGGTCAACAGACGAGCACTTCCAGGAATATTGAGATAAAGTTCACCAGAAAATTGTCAGATGACATTTGTGTGTGAGTGTGTGAGTGTGTGAGTGTGTGAGTGTGTGAGAGTGTGAGTGTGTGAGTGTGTTTACTTTTGTGTCTATAAAGATGTTTTATTATCCAGCAGTCCCTCTCATCAGTGGAGTATACTCTAGCTGGGACTCCATCTAACTGATGTCCTGTGATGCATTAGAGACCTGGTGCGGATTTTGATTGTGGCATTGACATAACCTTCACCCTCTCAGCTTATCAGCATATCTAAAGAGATCTTGGGACTGACAGATGAATTACAATACTCTGACCCTTTGTCATTTTACCTACAGTATGTCTTAAAAGAAAGCAGAAGTCTTTAGAATTATTAGAATTAGTCAAAGAAACATGGGCTACGGCAGACAAATCTCAGACTAAATGTCCATATCCCGACACCAGATGTAGTTTATTGTGTCATTGGAGGATGTTGACTAGGGATGGGGTGTTTTGATTGCCATATTTTTTGCTTTGGTTGGATACCCAGAAGGTCTTAATGGAAGCATGTTGGCATTGATAGTTCCTTCAGTAATTGATGTCCACTGTTTTTGTTATTTCCTGGTGTGGTGCAGTGTTGCCCAGGCTCCAGCATTCCTGTCTGGGAATGGCTGCAATCCAGTGGGGACTGCGCCATGGTTTGAAGGGCATATCCATCTGGGAGACCAGGGAATGCACCTGACTGGAATGTGATGATCAGCTCCTCTGTAGTGAGTTCTTGGATCTCTGTGCTGCAGTACTTGGACCTTGATCTCACTACAAAGGCTCAGGTGTAATGAAAGACCCATTGTGAAATTGGTGAATCTAATTCACACTTTCCTCCCATGTATGATGGTAGTATGTTGTCTTACATATCTTTTCCCTTGACTTTATTCAGGCCTTGTAGACACTCCAAGGTTACTAATGCTAGAAGGCGTTAGATAATGTACGTGTATTTATGTTCTTCTGGACGAATGGAAATTCTGGTTTGTTTAAAGGAATCATAGCCAAGAACCTGTCTCCTAGAGTTTGTTTTATTTTGGTCTACAGCTCAACCATGGTACTGAAGGGTGGGAGCACATTCTTTCACAACCAACCATTGTTATACAAGTAGGTGTGGGTATATACTGATAGGAAAAAAAACAACAGAAGGTATCTTAGTAAGGTCACAGCTGCTATGCACAGCTTATGAGTCACATCATTTACTCGACTTAAACCAATCAGTGACCCCTCATGTCCTATGGATGGGCATATCGACATCCTGTTTCTCCACTTCTTTTTCAGAGTTTTCCCTTAATATGCCGACTGCCTGTGTATATACAGTAAAATGATGTGTCAATAAAGGATAAGTTGTTTCCTTAAACATACCTCTCACTGTCTCATTCCTCTTCCTTTCTAGACATGGAACACGATGTGCGGGAGAGGTGGCAGCCGTAGCCAACAACGGGATCTGTGGAGTCGGTGTGGCCTACGATGCCAAGATTGGAGGTATGGTCAAATAAAGATAAGTGGATTAGTGATGTAATGTCACAGAGGCAAACCTTAGTTTCATCTCAGTTTTCTTTTTTGACTGCCAGAATAGCTGAAATACAGAGCCGGTGTTATTTTCAGTCAATTTCCCAGGCACAGCAGGCCACTGAATCCTCTAAAACACAGTTGTGATGCGGATTGCCATTGCGTTGTAAGTGTATTGGGTTTGCATGGAGTAACACTTTGAAAAAGCGCAGTAATGTGCAGTTTCTGAAATGGTCTGATATATCTCGCGTCCAATATTCTGCCGCCTCAGGAATCTATTGTAAATTTGTGTGGACAAAACATTATATACCTTCCAGTATAATTAGAATCAGCACAAAACCACCACAAGCAACACCAATAAAAAGTTGAATTAACACCTCCCTGACATTGTGTCAACAAAAACTCATTGTAAAGAACAGGATTTATTGCAGAGCTGTTGTGCTGGATTGTGTTAAATTGTACAGATGTACCAAATAAGATGCTAACCCAATGTATTTAGAGACATCTGGTTGTGCTGTTGGTATCTCTAATAAAGTGAGAGAAAGAGATAGAGGGGGGGCCTCAGAGTTTGACTGTAGTAATGCAAACTTTTTTGTTTTTTTGTTTGTCTAAAGGAAAACGCCCACTGTAAGATTTTATTTTGAAGCCCTGCCACAGACGGACTGAAGTCAATTTGTCAGAAGACACAATTGTCAGATCTAGTTGCCACCCTACTGTGATGTCGGCCCCTGCTGTTATCAAGCAATGCATGCTTGATACTTGACTGTGTCATTCTGGCCAATGAAATTTCATCACCCAGTGTCTGTCACCGCCATTATGTGCATGCATGGTGTTACCCTCTTTCATCTTCCTCTACTTTGATTTGACAAAGTAACTCCTATTAAATAAAAAAAAAACTTCTGGTAATTGAATAATTTAGGGGTTTAGGCTGTTGGTTGGACAAAATAAGCCCTTTGAAGAAATCACCTAGACCTCTGGGAAATTGTAATGGACATTTTTTTTTACTATTTTCAAGACTAGATTTTGTAGATAAATAATAAATTGATCAATTGAGAAAATAAATGGCCTATTAATAGATAACAAGCCGAATAGCTTCAGTCCTAGTTTTTTGTGTGAGGGGCAATGGAGAGAGAGAGAGAGAGAGAGAGAGAGAGGGGTCATGACTGAACTAAAACATGATCTTTGTAACAAGCCTGTGTAATTTCTGACTCTCTTACTGAGTACTTCCACAACCATTAGTGGCAGAGCTGATTGCAAACATAATAATTTAATGATAAAATTAAAAGGTTTGTTTGTGTGAGAAATGCACAAACACAGTAGAATCTGCCCATTTCTGAGAATATACAGAAGATGTGAGTGGCAAAATATTGTGAAATATTAATTTGTTTGTTCTAAAAAAGGATTTGCACCCTGATGAGTTGTTTTGCTTCTGCCTGCAGGGTGGAACAGTTTTTATAGTTTCCCATTCTTCAAAGAAGCTTCAGTGGCTTTCTGTTATATAAAAGAAAAAACTAAGTTGATTTGCATAAATCTTTCATGGTAAACAACTTATTATGTTTTTTTTTAGTTGTTTCTTCCAGTATGATTCCAGCATTGAAGCCACATTAAATGGGCTTTTAGAATTAAAGTTAGTTGTAATGGTCACATTGCTAGTACTATATAGTGTATTGTTTTGGTGATTGCTTATTTCTTGTTTCTGTGCTGAGGATGTACTTTCAGTCTGATGAGGACTGCATGCTCTGTCTCATTACCTCTCTGCTTATCTCAGTAGCCTCCAGCTTACTTTCAGCTGTAATAAAGTTTGAACCCTATCAGAGTAGTGCCATAACTCTAGTCTTTATTATCATTCCACATGGCAAGTGGAAATATACCACATGGCATTCAGCAACTGTGTGTTGTAATGTAGGGGGAGCAGGAGGTTATAGGTGGACAAACCTACACATGTGCTTTTTTCCACACATAACAGAGCACTCACATGTACACGTTGTGTTAATGCTTGATGGTGGGTATGCCTGATGCTTTTTGTGCAGTAACTTACCATGCTAGCTGTCCATGCAGTGCTAAAGAGAAGTACACAGGAAATCAACTCCACAACCAGACGAACACAAACCA
Source organism: Trachinotus anak (assembly GCF_046630095.1). Classification (NCBI taxonomy): domain Eukaryota; kingdom Metazoa; phylum Chordata; class Actinopteri; order Carangiformes; family Carangidae; genus Trachinotus; species Trachinotus anak. Next base: position 14,846,026 of record NW_027273862.1, on the reverse strand, counting down.
GATTCACCAGCTGCCTCTGCCACCTCTCTCCAGGCTCTCCATGTTTTTTTCAGTTTGTGTCTTGGGCTTTGATCACAGAGAACAGGTTGATTCTCCACTGAAATGATCAACCTTTCCTTCATTTTGATGTTAAGTACCAGGCTGGACCCTCACCTAGCCCGCTCTCTCTATATATATGAGCTAGCGCCTGTGCTGGAACATTTGCTTAAGTGGGATTTCACTGGCTGGCACCTGTGCTACTGCTTGAAAAGTTTTACTTTTCTCAACTTCTACTTCAAGCAAAGCGAAGCAATGGACCCTCAGTGCAGCTCGGCAAAGCATGACATACCGTCTAACGCAAAATACTTTAGTAATATTAATAATAATACATTTTATTATAAGCATCTTTCAAGACACCCAAGGACACTTTACAAAGCAAATAAAACATAGAAACATAAACGAGATAAAACAGACAAGATAAAACAAATGAAAATAAAATGGATATGAATATGCATACATGCTCATACATATACATATACATATACATACATAGCCTACTTATCCACATACACACACACACAAACTCATATACACACATATGCATATGTGTGAGTGCTGTGTAATGCTCTTTGTCAGCAGTAGAATCAGAAACTAGAACTAAAACAAAGTTCAGAAACTACACTAACTTGATGTGTGTGTTTGTTCTACCGCAACACCTTGAGAACTGTGAAGCAAGAAACAAGAAGGAAGTGCACTTTCTGTGGTCTAAAATTCTTCTCTCTCATAGCAGTTGTAGTTCTCACAAAAATATTTCACAAACTTTTCATTCAGAGGCTAGTGTTTTATTTACAGGTATAAGGTTCAAGTATGAAATTTTCCCTGGCACAAGGTGCAGAGGCATAACAAACATTCACTGAACATTAAACTGATGCGTACACAACACAGAAACACAAGAGAGCACAGACTGTGCAAGTCATACAATAGCTGGAAGCCCGACAGGCAGAAACCCACAGTCATTTTAAATTCAAAACAGCCGGGCAAGTTTACTCATTTTGATGGCCAAGGAGTATATATTGGAAAGGCAGAGTGCAGAGGGAGTGGTGCAAAAACATCTTTGACTCTCTGCACAAGATCACCTGCCCTTATGCCACCTGTAGAGGTGCAGCTCATTATTCACCCAGGAGACTCTCCTGTGAAATATCTCCATGGTTGTTCAAAACACAGACTGGCTGGCTTAGATCTCTTAGTATGCATAATTTGTGTAAAAGTAATCCCCCTGTTAAAATCTAAAAAAACCCCACAAAGTTAGAGCAGTTGCTAGTTCAGAGCTACTGTCTCTGAGGGTGTCCACCCCAAACTGTCTGAGTCTGGTTAGAAATGTTTTTATCCTTTGTTTTACTCATTACGCCTCATTTACCCTACAACAGTTTTTCTGCTAACTCGCGGCTGATATTTAAAGGTCTAGGTTCAATATTATGGGAAAGATGTGCATTTGCTTTCTTACTGCGAGTTGGATGAGAGGATTGTTAACAATGAAGCTACAATTTTGTGCTAAGCTAATATCTATAGAGCCATGTTCTAGCATACTTCCCTGAACAACTGTTCCTATAGAATGAGTTCTGATTCACAAATGAGTTCACAAACGAAACCCTGCTGTCTTATATAGAAGGCGAATTTGCCAGATAGCATACTGCCAAGTGTATCTTCAACAAGCAGATGTTCACATTTGTCTCATTTGTTAAAAATGACTTAACTTAATTCTGAATTTGCAGTGTGTTCTGAAAGTTACAGCACCTCTTCAGCCAACAGTGATGTTTAGACCACTACATAACAACTGCAATGAACTTTGATGTACTTTCTGTCTCAGTCTCTGGTTTTTGGGATAGATGGATGTTTTGGAGAGGGACTGGAGATACTTGAGTGTCTTCAGCAAATCACATGGCTCTCTCACAGAGGTGCAGGCTGCCATGGAAACACGAGCAGCTCAGTGCCTGTTTGATGCTTTTGGAAAACTTCAAAGATGTGCTTGGTTACTTTTACCTATATATTGCAGCATGGAGTAACCTGACCTGCAATACTTCAACGGGGGAAAATAGTTTGTTTTTTAAGGTGTCTGATTTCTCACCTCTCTGTCTGCTGAGGGAGAAAGAGCTCTGTTGTAAGAAAAGCCTACTAAATTAAGGCAGAAATAATTGGTTAGGACCACCACCTCACTCTCTGTATATTTATCCTGCATTGTTCTGTCTGTGTGTTCACTGTATGTTTCATCTCTGGCACAGTTCTTTATCTACAATCACTTTAAATTTACCCATATAAATGAGCCTTATTTGAAGCCTGCCATTAAACATTGGCTGAGATGTTCACTTCTCTTACAATAAGAGCAAATCTGATTGGATTTAAACTCAGACAGCTGCACCAATTTCACTCGGACACATAGAGGAAGACAACTAATGCTTCCTTTCATCTTTTTATCTGAATTTTCAGTCTCAGAAATCTGCTTCACACTTGAGGAGGCAGTTCACCCACGATGCAATTTATCTTGTTCCGTTACTGTTTTTTTTTTTTTCCAACCAACTCAAGCGCCAAAGCAAATCAATAGAGATGATGTTTGATTTACACGGTGGAGTCCATAATAACATCACAGTGGATGAACAAATAATGAACACCAGTAGCATGTTCTGCACAAATACACATGGACAATGTGAAGCATTATAAACAAATATAATAATAATAATATTATTATACTTATAGTTATAAATTTAACTATGCAAATCAAACAGCACCACAGCAGCAGTGCTGTTTCCTTACACATGTCAATCCTTGCTGAACAAGAGCACACAGTCAGGTAAAACTACAGAGCTACAGCAATATGAACCACAGCACTGAACTGTAGTCTAGTAGAACAGGATCCTTCAAGATTGCAATCACCTGCAGCACTGTTTGTGTTTCAGTGTATCTTTTTTGTGGTGAAGACATTACTCCACTGATTGTATTTAGTGTTTTATGCCTGTAACATTGTTAGAATCACAATGGACAGTTTAAAAAAAGGTCAGCAAAGCAGAACTAGAGATGTGATGTTTTTAATTCCACACATTCTTCTTCCTTGTCAAAACCATTACCCACAGTGCAACAAGACAGTTAGGTTGGGGGTTTGTTTGAGTTATGCTAATAGCACCTTATGACTCAACACTGTTCATGTAGATGCCCAAAAACTTGATTGAAAAGTCAAAAGTGGTGGGGTTCTGGTTACTGAAAGATCAGTGTGTATGGTGTTATATGCTGCATATCCCTAACCCTGCATGTAACTTGTGCTAAATTAACATTATTATTAGTGTCAACGAATAACAACAATTAACACCAATGGTTTTCCATAGAAAATGACTCTTCTCAGCATTTTGGCATTTCATTAAAGATATTTAAATAAATTATGTTTTGTTACCTGCCTTTTCCCCAGTCTTAAACAGGGCTCTCAACTAAGAGTTTCACTTTCTTGTTCTATGTTTATTAGATATTCAATTTTTAATATTAACTCATATTGATCATCTTGTGTGTGTGTGTGTGTGTGTACATTTGGGAACATGGCTGCAGGTGTGCGTATGCTGGACGGTGAGGTGACTGACATGGTGGAGGCCCAGTCTCTCAGTCTGAATCCCCAACACATTGACATCTACAGCGCCAGCTGGGGCCCAGAGGATGACGGCAAGACCGTTGATGGACCTGCCAAACTCGCCAAAGAAGCTTTTCTGCGTGGAGTTACAGAGGTGTGTGTGCGTGTGTATGTGAATGTTTGTGTGAGACGGAAATTATTTACTGCCTGTGTGTGGCTTCCTTTCAGCAGTTAGTAATTGAACTGTTCAAGCATGAGAGGACACAAGCGGCAAGAACAAAGCAGTTTTTGACCCTGACAATTATGAATGGAAAGGAATGTCCTCTAAAAGCCACCAGGGAGGAAAATCTTGGAAAATGAATAGATGCAGCACTGACAGAAATTCAGTTTGAAAAGTTCATATTTTTTCTAAATATTCATTGTTAGTTGAAGGGCGCTTCTGAAACTGCCAGCTCATCTTTTATCTCTCAGCACTTGTTAGTTGGCATGTGGTCTCTTCAAGTATGACTGAAGTATTTTTTTTTTTTTTTAATGAATGAAAACAAGGTTGTATTTAAAAAAAAAAAAAAAAAAAAATCCAATCTGCAGCTTTAAGTGCTTAGCAAGCATTTCTAATCAAAGTCTTCCAGACACATGCCTAATTGTATATATATATATAAGAATGGAGGGGGTAATTATAAAAACTAGTCTGGCAGCATCTAACAGAATGGAAATCTGAATATTGACCAAAAGGGCACCACATAATGTCATGGTTTCAGTCCTGCTGCTGGTAGCAGGACTTGCTTTAATGCATGTGGGATATTGGGACCGTGTCAGATATGTAAAATGCACAAGTGAATGGATCAGTAAGCACACAGATCACACCCCAGGCTCTCACACCTGCCCCCATGAATAAACACATCCATCAAGCTAACTCTTGCGATGGACCAGTCAGATTCAAGGCATGTGCCATAAAGCTGATTGGAACTGCTGACACTGACTACTAAGATAATTGCCACAGTGACAGTACTGTCAGATGGTGTTGTGGGTGGTGCATAGCTGGGTTTGATCAATGCAGAGAGAGACAGTGCCACTCAATACAATAAAGTGGCTCTTAGATGAAAATTATTGCACTTTAAAGGCTGAGAGGTTGGATGATTTATTACAATGAGCTGTTGTCATATAGCGGCTTTTTGTATTGCATTGCTGTCATGCGATATTTAGCTGGTTTTAATTTACTATGTGACCACCCTGGCCTCTGTGATGTATGCTGGGTTTTAATGGGCCCTTTTTGAAATGAGCCCTGAAATGAATTTGCCCTCCTATAATTGGGATTCCCATTAAGGTTGAATGAGATTTTGTTCTTTTCTGGATAGTGGTGGTCTGAGGCATGAATGAATGAAAGGGTCTGTGGTCGTCTGTTTTTCGGCTCGTCTGAATGTACTGTACGTTCTCCAGGGTCGTGGTGGTTTGGGCTCAATCTTTGTGTGGGCCTCTGGGAACGGAGGGAGGGAGAAGGACAGCTGTAACTGCGATGGCTACACCAACAGCATCTACACCCTGTCCATCAGCAGCTCCACCCAGAACGGCAATGTCCCCTGGTACAGTGAGGCTTGCTCCTCCACCCTCGCCACCACCTACAGTTCGGGGAACCTCAACGAGAAACAGATAGTGAGTATCCAGGGTCTTTGTGCTTTCTCTGCCTCTCCTTGTTTCCAATCACAAAAACAATTGGCATTCACACGGAGTCACGACTTAAATGTTGGTTCCAGCTTCTTTAAAAAAAACTATGATTTTCTGCTTTATTTCATTGTTAATTGAATATTTTTGAGTTTTGGGCCATTTGCCAGGCAAAACAATCAATTTGAACATGTCACAATGGAAATTGTCATTGTGACTGACATTTTATTGATTAAACAACCAATCATGAGACAATGTAATAGATTATTTTTATAAAGAAAAGAAGGTTAACTGCCTTAGCTAATTACTTAGTGTGTTTATTTAGTATGTAACATAAACTGGTTGGCACAGAGAATATGACAAGAATATTTTATCTTTTTAGCTGCATTTTCTAAATTTTTTCTCTTATTGATTAGTTATTGATAAATTGATTCTTTTGGTCTGTAAATAGTAAAATCTCAGAGCCTTGTTTTGTGCAAAGAACAGTCCAATACCCAAGGATTTCAGGTTTACAGTCACAATAAACTAAGAAAATAAGAAAATATTTTACGTTACAATTGAGAACCTATTTTGTGTTGAGCGGCTAACCAGTTAACTGAGCAATTGTCTTACCTCTATACAGTATACAGCGAAGAATTTAGCTCTGCAGCTTTATTCTATACTTGTATGACATACTTCTTTCCTCCTTTTTTCGCTCATCTTCTGCTCCACTCATTCAGTCTTGGGCCATTAAAATGATTATGAATAGTGAACGGCTGAAAGTCCATCTGGCAGTCTTTTGCTGTTTAACGATCTCACACACATACACACACACACACACACACACACACACACACACACACACACACACACACACACATGCACACACGCCAGACCAACTGGATGGACAGCTTATGACATCTCTGTGACATGTGGCTGGTCCCTTAATGCTTCAGTGCTGTACTCATTTAATTGTGCTGTCACTCATGAACCCAGGAATGAAGAGATGGAGTAACAGAGAGAGTGTGGGACCTTCAGGTTATGCAGGAGCGAATATCTTAATGTCTTTTTGGTTGTTTTTTTTTTTTTTTTTTTTTTTTTCTCATTAGACTTAAATTATCCTTCTCTTTCAATTTAAGTAAGGGGATATGGGAAGCTCCTGAATACATAATTGAACCATTAAAGTCAGTTCTCCTGGTGCATTTATTATTCTGTTTAGTCCATTCAAAGATAATTTTCTGGAGGCTCTGCATTCGTAAGCACATTGAGCAGACTTTGGATTCCAACTGCTTTTCACTCATCTCCTTGCATAGATTGACCTCCCCTTTAGGACTATACATCAGATGACTGGGGGCTCTTTGCAATCCATTGTTTTTTTTAACCGTTATTCTGGCTGGGTACAAACCCTCTGGTCCTTCAGCACCTTGCTTTATTTTCATGCAGCTGCAGAAGTTCACACCTGGGAGCTGCCCAGTACAACCACAGCCCTCTGCTGTGGGTCACTGACGAGATCTTGGCTCAGTCTTGCTCAAAGACGCCTCACCGGTAGTTGTTGAGAGAGGGAGAGCATTAGTTTCCCTGCTTTGATTTTCCAGCCGGTCCAAGGAGTCATGCCATGGACTCTCTGCTCTTGAGTTCCCCTTTCTTTAAGCATTAGGCCAGAAAATGTATATGAGATGACAAAAGAAGAAGTGATGGAGCAGATTTTTTTTACATCCACAAGTAAAATACAAGTCCTGTATGTTTCTGTGTCCTGTCTGTTTTTGTCTGAGCTGTCCATTTAAGCCCACTGTGATCATCTCCCATAGGTGACTACAGACCTCAAATCAAAATGCACAGACTCACACACAGGAACCTCTGCCTCTGCCCCACTGGCTGCTGGGATCATCGCTCTTGCCCTTGAGGCCAAGTAAGTGCTTATCACCATTTTTCTATGAGTCTTACCAAGCCTTGCATTTTTCTTCAGCTGTGTAGCCTCATTCTAACCTTCCCTACCTGTATGTTTTCCTGACTTGTTGATTAAAATCAGTTAATCCTGTGGAAAAGAGAGGTATTAAAAATATTATTTGCACAGAAGAAACTCATGATTAGATTCTGGAGTAATTATTCCTCAGAACGATTGGTCATTTTGAGAACCTGCATTTACACTAAAATATTCAGAGAGCCCAAGAAATTAGAATAATGCCATACTGTTATCAGTCTCTAGCATGTGGTTAGAAGTTCCCTGACAGCAAATTGGTCATTTTTGGTTTTTTTTTTCAGACTTTTTGAAGCTCGATTAGAAGTTTCACATTCTTGCATTAAATCAGGCTTTAACTGCCATTGCTGCCTGTTTATGCATCAATTCGGCTTTATTACTTGTGAATTACTTTTTAACCCTCTGCCTGACAGATTCAAATGTGTCTTTACAAACAGCACAATTTTAATGTTAGCACTAATCATTCCTATGCAGTCACGCAGTACTAATGGAGGGACGAGCATGAATGTCAGAATGGTCTTGAAAATGAGTAATTAGTCTTGTGACAAAACAGAGTAAAGTGATAGAAAAAGATTTATAATTAGGAATGGAATTAATGAGAAAGTGATTTAACAAAGTTACAAAATAAAATGCTGTATTTTACTAAATCCACAATAAGATTCATGAATTTAGTGACATCACAGCAGAGAAGCAAACCCATCTGTGACCTCCTGTAACCCTTTTTTTTGTGACCGATCACAGCTGCATGGAGAATAATCACTTTTTCAGGTTTTCTCCTCACAAGACATTTTGCCAAAGGGCAGAAACTCATACACAGTACATGTTGACTTAAGATCTGGTGTAATTCAGGAAAGAATGTGACTGGTGTTTCATTGTGTTCTGTATTTAATCAGCTGTCCACCTGCAGGTTAAGACTATAGGATGTATTGACAGAGGCATCTGTTTGATCTGCTTGAGTCTTACCATTTGTGTCCCCCTCTGTGTGTGTGTCTTTCTCTCTCTCTTTATGTGGCTGTGAATGTCTCTTTGTGTGCTTGCATGTACACATGTTGCAGTAAAAACTTGACCTGGAGGGATATGCAACATCTGGTTGTGCGAACTTCTCACCCTGCCCACCTGCTCACCAACGACTGGAGAACCAATGGGGTTGGACGCAAAGGTACATCAAGCCCTTCCAAGATCTCTTCTGCCCTCTGCAGTTGCAGAGGCCTTTGAGGCTCATTAACATGTTTTGCATCTAATAAACCAAGTTGTCATTAGAGATGTAAGGCGAGTGAGAGCTTCAATAGGGATCCACACAGTGTGGTTCATCTCTAAAGTTGGAGCCGGGAGAGTGAGGATGCTGCTCACAGTGGGCCGACATTCATGTATCTGTTTCCTCTTTTCTCTCTGGGTCTCTACAGTTAGCCATTCATATGGATATGGTCTACTTGATGCCAGTGCAATTGTAGCACTGGCAAAGACATGGACCAGCGTGGGACCACAGAGGAAATGTGTGATCACCATGGTCTCTGAGCCAAGGTTAGTACACTACACATACTCACAGCCAGTTAATTTCAAGATCCTTGTCATAGTACATAATAGAGCTGTCACATTTTAAAAAGAAAATCAAGCTCAAACTAATAACAGCTAACAAGTAATTAGTTTGAATTAATGTATATGCAGCCCACATAGTCTAATCTCCAACTACATTGTAGAATTAATGATGGTCCATTCATCAGAAGTGGCCTCGGCTGCCTCACTTGAAGTGTAAAATAGTAACATATTTCCTCTTTACCTCTCAGATAGTTTGGTGTCATGTTCAGCAGGACTATCTCCTTTTCTCCATTTTGCATTTGCAAAGAGAACAACAATATTTTTATTTGGAGTTTATAGATAGAGCAACAGGGCACTCACTGTGTCAAATGGACAGTGTATTTCTGGAGCGCCCCCTGGTGGAACACAGGTTGCCATCAGTCGTTCTGATGTACACTTAAAATTTTGAATTTAATCAGATCTTTACAGGTTGAATGTTTATTTTTACCACATTCAAACAGAAGTTTTGATTTTGAATAAAAAGTGTCTGCCCTATTGTACAGTATAAACTTAAAAAATAACCCTGATGTCATCAGCGGTAGGAGTCAAGGGAGTTTGAATGGAAGAGGCTGGTGTTTTGTGTTTCAGCGTTTTTTGGAGCTTGACATGTGCTGAGGACTAAAGGTCAGAATATTTTCTTTAACCAGCAAAGTGCCTTGCTGACATAAAAAAACAAATCTGTTACAAGAACCCTAGCTAAGATAGCAGCAGCACATAGAATAGAAACACACAACACAATGTCACAATATGTATATAACAAGTTAGTATAAGAGAAATTATAAAGATTATTGGGGATCAGTTAAAGCAACCTGATCAGACATGATCCTTGTATTTTTAGGACTCAATATTTCTCCTCAGCCATTTTTTCCTCCTCCTCCTGGTGTCACATTCTAAACCTAGTCGGACGTCTCCTCTTCATTATGCGCTCCCTGTCACTTCCCTCGCTGGGTTTGAGGCTTCTCTCTCTTTTACTGCAGCTATGAGATGCTCAGAGCAGATGGTTCGAGCGTCTGGGAGCAGCAGTCAAGGCAGGTTATTCAATTTATTCAATTTAAGTGTTAAGCTGACTCACTTATCTGGAGTGACTTGAAATAAGTGAGCAGATAGGGGTTCAGCGTCTTTCTCACTTACCGCCAGTCATTACCTCTAACAGAATCATGACAGTATTCTCAAAGAGGAGCCATTTTTGGGAAGAAATTCATACAAGATATACATAAACTGCTACATACAGACACTGCTACTACATCATCCTCATGATTGCAGTTACACAGATGTTTGGCCGTTTGCTTAGACTTGTGGTGCAGTGAGATGATGAAAGATGTTTATTCTGTGTATCTGAAGACTTGTCTATGAATTTCAGAGTGATAGAAGTTTGCAGTTCTGTGATTTGAATTTTATCAGTGGGACAGGCCCTGTGTATATACTTTGGAAAGTGGACTGTGTCTCAAAGCAGGATGTCGTAGCCGAAAAGCTCCTGTATGCCTGTGTTGAACTGAATAAGTGAGCTGACAAGGCTTTGTTTAAAATAAATGTCAGAGTTTTTAATATGATATTTCTGAAGGAGGATTTACCAGAGTTAATGCATATTACCACCAGGGCTGAAAAATTTCGTATCACTGAAAATTCAACTAACTGGAGTATTGCCCAAGCTACAAGCTCTGACATAGTTTTTCAAAAAGTGATTTATGATTCAGAAGCACTCTCCCTCGTTTCTCTGTAATGTACTCTGCCAAATGGATGGCAGTTCCTCAGGTTTGGCAGGTTCCCAGAATATTTTTGGGTGGTTCTGAAAAGCTTTATACATATTTGTGTCTTCCTAGGATTATTATTGTAAACAGATTTAATTCAAAAGCAATTTCACAAATGTTAAATATCAATATGTAATAATTATGTGATTGGTAGCTGCTAAATGCCAAGTAAAAAACGAATTAAAGACAGAGGGAACTAAAAAAAAACAATAATGTTGTTAATATTGCACATTGTGTTGGTCTTTTGGCTTGTGTTGTGTTTTGGTGTTGCTGAACAGAGAAATCTAGTGTTATTTTACAGGCATCTTTAAATTTTCAGATAGTGTCGCTGTGGTGAGTTTCACCTGTAGCTTCTGCTGAAATATTGGTGATAAAAAGGGCTAAAGTTGTCATCTCTCTTCCTAGATGAGTTGCCCTTGTTGTTTACTGGTTGGTTTTTCACAGTGACTGAGGTGCAGGCTGTAAGTTTGTATCATATCCCTCCCTCTGTCTTTCTGTGTGCGTGTCTGTAAAAACAGATGCCGTGCCTGCAACAGTGCCACAAATATTTCCTCTCCCAGGCCTTAAATCGCAGACGCCTGTGCCACAGTGGTCAACTGGCAATGATAAATCAGCTTCAGCGGCCATTTGTATAAATTTACATTTCTTCCTACTATGTGCTCGGACTCTACCCAGAAACACCACAAAATACATATTCCAGAAGCCTAAATGTGGAAATAGTGAAGTGCTGCGTTGATGTGAATTTGCATTATGACGTGGACAGTCAGTGTAGGACTCATTGGCATGGCGCTGTAAATTAACATTTTAGATTGTTCCCATGTGAGGCTGCTTCAGAGGCCATTTATGTAGTGTTTTAATCCATCATGAAAAATTTGAGGTAGACCTGGGGGGGCGGGTGTGTCTTAAAATAGTGTGACACCACATCCTGTCTATAATTTGGGCACCTCAGTGTCACTAAAACCTTGCGCCTTCCTCCTCCTCCTCCTCCTCCTCCTCCCCCTCCCCCTCTTCCTCTTCCTCAGAATTGTTGTGGATGCATGTAATCTCCTAAGCGGATTTATGGGGGGTGGGGGTGGGGGGTAAAAAAGAGGTGGGTGCTTTATTTCCACAGAGGACAGCGGAGCTACAGGTTGTGAGACACTCATCCTGTTCAAGCAACAAACCGTTCACCTCTCACAGGCTCGCACACTGGCCAGGAGCAAAATGCCACTCATAAAGTTATCTGGCAGGAAACTTATCCAGAGCTCAGAAAAACCAGTAATGATCTCATACAACTAATGGCCGCCACTGTCTTAATATGTCTTACATGTTACATGTCGCTTCTCACTTTTGACAGGAATATTGGCAGCCGTTTATCGATTAACATGAGCGTGGACGGCTGCATTGGGACAGACAGTCACGTGACCTCATTAGAGCACGTTCAGGCCCGGCTCACTCTGTCATACAACCGGAGGGGAAATCTGGCTATCCACCTCATTAGTCCTGCCGGCACACGCTCCACACTTCTCCACCCCAGGTACAAACACACAACTATACAAACACACAAATGTACAGTAACTGATGGTAAATACAAACTGTTTACACTCCTGCTTGTTGTTTTCCTGCAGGCCTCATGACTACTCATCAGAGGGTTTTAATGACTGGGCTTTCATGACCACCCACTCCTGGGATGAGAACCCCACGGGGGCATGGACGCTGGAGATTGAGAACGTGGCTGGTGCCAGTGATTATGGTGAAGCATTTTCTTTGTTAATAAGACAGATTCAAGAAATGAACATTTGGCTGGTTTCTATTTTAAATAGGGTTGCAACTAATGATTTTCATCATTCATTCATTTGTAAATAACTTTCCTGATTAATCGATTACTTGTTTTGTCAGTAAAATGGCAGAAAATGGTAAAAAAAAAAAAAAAAAAAAAAAATGCTAAGGACCTTAAGGAGACATCTTCAAATTAATTTTTTTCGTTGACTAACATTCTTTAACCTAAAGATTCAATTTTGTCAGTAATGGCACTATGTTGGAAGCAAATACAGTTATTGTTTCAGCAACAATGTAAAATTAGTGTACTTGAATACATATCAGATAAAGATGCAGACAAGAAGCACAGGCGGAGAGAGAGGGGTATGACATCTAAAGGTGGATTTAAACTGGGATGGTATGATTATGTTGTATGGTTCTTAACCAGTAGGCCACTAGGGCAGGATAAAACTACCTCACTTGTAAGAAGGATTGAATGTTATTTAACACGTTTTAATCTGAGTCTAGAGTTCAGATCAAGTGTCAGGAGATTAGAGATTAAGTGGCTCCTGTAACCACAGTCTCTGCCTTTGTGCCTCTTTATGAGAGTTGTGAAGCTGTATCTGTGTAGCTCTGCAGTAACAAGTTTTCTTGTAACAAGGAGCATGATAAAGCCTTAGAGTAAATACTTCACTTTTTATGTTTGCCCTTGGATCATCCACCCACAACCATCTTCATCTGGATGTAGCAGGTTCACCCACAATGCGATATTCAGAATCAAAGAAAGCCCCAGAAAATAGATGTAGATAAGTGCTTCACACCTCCATCCTCAGTAAGGAGTGATTTACTAAAGTGGAACCTCTCACAAGGACCCGCGCTTGAATGATTCTGTAGAGATATGCATGTTGACACTCTTATTAAGCGCAGTGTAATCATGACATCTTGAAGTTGCAGCTCATTTCAGAGTCATTTACTATCACTATATTCAGAAAATCTAAGAGTGTACAATGAGTAGAAGATACGTTTACCAAATTTGCCCTAGGGAGGAACGGAGCCATGCTATTTTTGACAGGCTTACTTTTTTCCCCTGGTTAATTTCAGATTTTTATTTCCATCTCTATCTTTCCACTCAGGCACTCTGACCCAGTTCATCCTGGTGCTGTATGGCACCGGCTCAATATCTTCCAGCTCCTCTGACAAGCCTCAGGCTGGCAACGGCAGCTGTAAGACCCTGGACCTAAGGCAGATATGCATCGGTAAGACTGGTATCTGTTGTCTCCGGTTTGGTCCTCGCAGGACGTTACCGTGACAGCAGCTGAGCAGGGCTCGTGTAATTACTGATTCATGTTGAGATGTGATATGTGAAGTAGCCTGGATAGTGTGAGGTGAGCGGGATGCAATATTATCCCTGTGTGTGCTCAGCTGCACACGTTTGCATTGTGTGTCTCTTTGTGAACTGTGGGCAGACTCATTTGAAAGTCATACAGTTGTCTTATTAAACTCATCCAGCTTCATATACTAACTTTCTTCAGTATTATCCATTTTAAATATGGATCTAACTTCTGATGAGATCAAATTAAATTTTACTCCAGGTCCCTTTCAGTAATCTCATTTAAATTTAATGGTGTCCAGACGGCTGTCACCTACCAAATCCAAATACTGCTATTGGCAAGGTCTAAAGATACCACAGACAGAGCACTAACACAGTGTGAAGTCCACCCACTGTTGTCTGAACTAGTGACAGTCTGACACCTACAGGCTGTCAGAGGTACCTACATACTGACAGACAAGATCACATACAGAATCATCTGAGGGGGAACAGAATGTAATTATCATGTGTTTTGTTTATCATGTCTCTTACAGTACATGCTGCTTTCTGCTTGAGGCTTATAATTACAGTTTTCTCTGTTTTTGAAGGAGTTGACAAGACCCTGCAGTAAATTAGATTTTCCTCCTTCTGTTGGCTCACGCTCCTGTTTGTAGCTCTGGTACCCTCAGCACCCAGAGTTTGTTAATTGCCATTATAGGCAATGGTCTGCATCTGGACCTGCTGCATATGGAAATAGGTCTTCTCACTTAAACATGCTGCTCTCAGCATATAAATTGCAAAGATTTTCATCATCAGTTTTTATAGTAAGAAAGTAGAACTAATAAAAGCGGAAATGGTGACTTGTAAGCAAAATTGCCTTGAAACTTTGTCCCACAACAAGCCACGGATGAATAAATACAGATATGTCAGCCTCTGTTCTTTACCATATGAACTGAGCTCTCTGAGGCTTGACAGTCTGGACAGGAATCCTGCTTCTCTTTTTATGGGAAGTCTGACTCATTTGAAGAACTAAAAGGTGAGTACAGCTATTTATTTCACTTTCTTTCTCTGTGTTACAGAGTGCAATGCCGGCTACTACCTCTTTCAGCAGGGCTGTGTAAAAGAATGTCCAGCAGGCTTTTCAGTGGGCTCCCAGCCGCTCAACTACACAGTGGGAAACTTTATAACGCCAGCTTCCGTCCCAGCCTGCCTGCCCTGCCCACCGCCCTGTCTGACCTGCAGCAGCCTCAGCCCTCAGGCATGCCTGTCCTGCCCCCCTCACAGCTCTCTGGACCCCATCTCTGGCACATGCCTGCACCTCAACCAGTACATGCGTGAGTCCCCTGGCCGCTTTATGGTGGGCGAGGGGAACCCAGGATTGCAGCTCCAGCTTGGCTCCCAGCTGCCCATCACTATAGCAGTGCTCAGCTGCGTGGCCATCATTGCCACCTTCGCTGGGGTCTTCCTGCTGCTGCAGCTGCGCTCAGGCGCACTCATCAAGCTGCCCTCTCTTGAGGCTGGCGCCGGTCTCGGGGGCAGCTTCACCTTCGGGGGAAATAGGATGGTGTCATACCGCGGCATCCCGACAGTGTGGGGGGATGACGGGGTAAATACAGACTCCGAAAACGAAGAGTTTGACGTCCATAATGAGAGGACTGCCTTTATCAAAACACAAAGTGCTCTTTAATGCCACCCCCAGATCCCTCCTTCTCTCCTGCTTTTAAAATCCTCTCAGTCTCATTTGTCTGATAATTCAGGGCTGTGGTAACTGTCCTTTCACAGTCTTCTCTGGTTTTATCTCTCATCCCTTTCTCTTTTTCTGTCTTACCGGGTTTTCATCTGAGTCCTGCTGCGGGATCTTGTCTTCCACTCTGTTGTGGGAGACCTGATGGGAAGCTGCTGTCTCTCAGAGCTCGGGATGGCCCAAGCTTTGCTTTGTTCACACTTCGCCGCATTTCTATTAAACTGACTCTCTCCCTCCTCGTGCCCCCAATCACTAACAGTGTCTGTCTGTGCAGAGTCCATTTTCCCCTCTAGCTCCAGCTGCTTTTTATTACAGTAAACAAATGATTATTATTTGCTTTCTTCCTATTTTTTTCAGTCTCAGTGCAGTAGCCAGATGAGATTGCTGAATGTGAAGAGTAGAGGTGTGTGCGTGTGCGTGTGCGTGTGCGTGTGTGTGTGCGTGTGTGTGTGCGTGTGCGCGTGTGTGTCCGAATGAATGTGTGTGAATAAGAGCGTGTAAATCTAATGAATAGTGTAGTGCCCTTTATAGAGAAGCTAAAGCTGGTCCTGTCACATTTGGTACAAAATAAGTGGCAACAAAAATGTGAATTCTGAAGCATGAAATCTGGTTTGGAAACACAAGTGTTGTTGAGTAACATAAACAGCCAAAATCAGCTCAGAAAAGCACCACTTATCTGCAGTGATTCACATTTTTAAAGTACATTTTAAAAATCAAAAGCATAATAGCTGACAAGGAAATGTCCAGACTTTAATGGTTAATAATTGTGTGTCACCAGCCAGAGACACAAATCAGCCCGTCTGAGAGCCTTCTGGGCACATCCTCTCTGTCGTCCTTCTTTTCATGATGAGACAGTAATTGTATTTACTTGAAACTGAATCCATCTTTAATTTTTATCTGTATAGTTATTGTTCTAGGTGTGATGGGGGCTTTAGTTCTCCTATTGTACACACAAGCTGGAAAGATCTCTCTCAGCTCTGGCAGAACAAACTGTGAGTCACACAACTAGCAAAGCTTCCTCCAGACTTATGGGATTCACAATGGAATGAACTTATTCTGGTTTGGAAGCTATAAATCCTCCCAACCTCATAACTTCCCAGCTATCACATGGAGGGGTATCAAAAAAATAAGGTAAATTATGAGGGGAAAAAAAACCACACACACACACACACACACACACACTCACATCCCGGGGCTGAGACAGAGGCAGTGGAGGTGCTGATGGGACCCAGAGCAATATGTGATTGTTGAGCACAAGAGCTTCTCAAAGCAGCTGACAGGTGTTAGAGCAACCTGTGATTGATTTCTTGACAGTGCAGAAATGGTAACAATACATCAAGGCTTTTCCTTTTGTCAGAGCACATTAGCACTACAAACACACATTACACACGCCTCATATCATTATAGCTGAAAGTTTATTCATGTGTGTTTGTTGTTCTGCGTGTGTGTGTGTGTGTGTGTTCGTTTATGGCATACAAGGTTGATAAATGTTAATCTGCCCTCTGAAGTGCAGGTCTCCTTTTCCTCCCTTGTCTCACAGTCTCTGCTCTCTTTTCCAAATCTTGAATATAGTTTAGGAATCCTGCGTCGACTCCACATCTCATCAGCGTCTCTGCACTTACCCTCCAGTCTTCATCTAATCTGAATTTCAGATTATCTCTTCAGCGAATTTGCCAATTAATTATATTCTGAATGATACTGCAGCAAACTATTTATTCTGAGAGATTTTAATCATACCTTTAGGGAAGATTGTTTTAAAGTGATTTTTTTTTCTCCCTGGGCTGGTTATCATCAAAAATATGCACCTCATGATTTAATCCAGTGTAGCCATTTTTCTACTATGTTGAAATTATTATTCTTTCTCTTTTTTTTTCTTTTCCAGTACAAAAACAGTGGAGCTTGCTGAGAGAGGTTGTCATGGTGATGACATGCATACAAAACTGCAGCTGCTCATCCTTTTATCTACCTCTCATATCATTCAGCAAGGTTTCATACGCTGTTCGAGGAGCTGTTAAATGATTATAGAGGTCAAATTGTATGTAGGTCAGATATGAAAACGCTTCTCTGGAAGGGTTTAGAGGATAGGCATGTAAGTCAAATTTATGTTTTAGAACAAAAACAGGCAAATGCAATTCAGAAACTGTAAAGCTGCTGTGTAAATTCTAGTCCCCTGAACCTTCTCCATCCCCTAAAATTTATTGCCTTTATGATCAGCATTCATGGGCAGTCACACATGGGCTTTAAAACTTGTTACTGAAAATAGAAGGATTGTCCATAGATCTTGTCGGCCAGCGAGTTAGATGCTAAATCAGCCTAAAATAGTTAGAGGCATATGTTTCCCTCACCTCTTGCACACAATTTCTACTCAGCCGCCTCCACCTGGGGTTAAGACCTTTTTGTTTCTTTCACTGACAATCAAATAATTTCCTTTTTTGTGGGTGGGAAGGTGCACAAGCACACACACACACACACACACACACGCACACACACACAAGAAAAATCTGTTTTAATTTGATCACTTGTGTTGTGAAGCTTTTTAAGAGGTTCATAAATACTGTATGTAGAGTTGAATGTGACTCAAATTGCAAACGCGTGTTCAGAGAGAAAGGAAGAAAAATTACAAAACAGCAAAGAATAAAGAATTTCAAACCCATTACTGTTCAGAAACACAGAGGAACACCGGTGTGTATGCTCTCAAACACAGCACTGTGCCTGGAAGCTTAATTCAACTCAGATGGCTGGTGCAGGTGTAGCACGTTTTGACTAAACTGGATTGGAAACAAACCCGAGAATGTGGATTTAGAGGAAGTGCCCCTCAAAAGGAACAAAGCAAATACAGAAAAAAGAGTGTGAGCTGTGTGGCTTTGTGTGATGTACACTAGTGCCTACTGCCACTTAGGCTTTGATTAGCCCCCATTCAAGGAGGATGCTAATTTAAAAATGTAATAGCCTCAGACTTGAGCCTCAAAATCTTATTGACTTCCCAGCTTGGTGTAAAGTGTGTAAACAGCAGATATTGGGCTAAATGCTGCACCAAAATTGCTTCCATAAACTATTTTCTTAAACTCTCCAGGCTCAGAGTTTGCTTTTTTTTTAGAATAACTACATTGTGGGACTTTGATCAATTTCTTGCATTTACTGTGGATAATTGACGCTCAGTCTAGCCAACATTGTATATTCTGCATCTTCCCTCACAAAAGATTAATAAGTTTCTCCTACAAACATTTTGGGGATGTGCAGACAAGTTTCTGTGGCCCCTCGAGTGCCCAGACAAAATTATTTATTCATCTTAGCTTGATGTTGTGTTCACTACAGCTTGATAGATTCACTTTTATCTGTTGAACTCAGAGTTGTGTGCATTCAAGTGTCCAACTTTTGAGGAAATCACAAATGCAGTCAGCATTAAGTAGCAAGTGCTTCCAAAGCACGGGGAGCTGCAGAAAACCATTAGCAGCCAGTTTCACCCCTGTCACTGCAAGACTGATGGAACCTACACACTAAAAAAGAAGAGGTTCTCCAATTGTGCCAGAACGCAGCCCCTAATTATAAGGCAACCACTTCACAGGCACTAAAGTGAGAAGCCTTTTAATGTTGAAAGTAACAGGAATGTTACAAAAAAATCAGCTCATTGCAAATTGTCTCCTCTGATTATAAAGAAAAGACTCACTCGAGGGCACGATGGAGGCTTTGTCTTTATACCACTGATTTATGTGGTGGAGCTTGATGCTGCTTCAGTCCTGCCTCAGGATATAGTCTGCAGTGATTAACATGAAGTCAGATGGAGTTAATAGGAGCAATATCTTTGGAATAACCAAAGACAATCATTTCAGTGCTGTCTGTTTAGCGTTTAGACTTGTTGCTGTCAGGTTGTCACAGTCCATCGACCCCGTCACTTGTGTTCAAAGTGTTTTGTTGATATCATTGTGTCATCTTTGCCCTTTTTGAAGATCTGCGACGGCACCCTGTATGTTCAGCAGCTGTGGTGGGAGGACGTAGAATGTATCCCATCTCCATTAACTTAAGGGCTGAATCAGATCTGCGTGCGTCCGTGTGTGCACATGCTTGCTTAAGTATAAATAAAACACTTTGTGATGGGGGAGGGGCGGTTAGTGGAGCAGCCTCAAACGACTCTGTTGACCTCCTCCTGCCTCTTCATGAGGTTCCTGGCCTGTGGCTGCACACAGTACCTTACAGATTTGTGATCTATGAATAATGTACAAGAATGACTATCTTACATGGGACATAACTCTAAAATAAGGCCTATTTTTGTACTATATGAATGGTGCAGTGTAATTTTCTTGTAATTTAAAGATTTTTTTGCTCTTGTTTTTCTCCTTTTTATTTAATTGATGTCAATTATAGATTCTACTAAAATAAAGATCTATGCAAATTTGAATGTGTTTTTATTCACTTAAATGCCCTTTTAGGAAATAACTTGATGATTTAAATGTAGGTTCACAGTGGTGGAAGATGTACTCAGACCCTTTACTTCAAGTACCAGTAAAACAAGGTAGATATACTCAATTTTAAGCATTGTAAATCCTACTTAAGTTAAAGTTTATTAGTATCAGCAGCAAGATAAAGTATCAGAAGTAAATATATCATGGGCATTTCTTCAGTCTTTGCATTTTTATGAAAATTTTTCTGAAAGACTTTGATCATTTGTTTCCTTTGGGCCTTGAACAGTTTTTAAAAATAAAAACCATGAACTTTTCTGTGAACTTTAAAGGTGACATGTCTCATCTGGTGGAAACATGACAAAAGGCTCTGAGTAGAAACTGCTTTCTCAGCCATGCCAGCAGCGTGACTCTGTGGATGGATGGCAGTTTCAGTCGGTCAGTCCACCACTTTGGTCCAGACTGAAATATCTGAACAACCGTTGGATGAATTAGCTTAAGATTTTGTACAGACAGTCATGTATTGGAGACTATAAATCCAGATGACCCATGTACTTAAGTACAATTTTGTGTTGAGTGTTTCATTTTGCTACTCCTGTACATCTCTACTACATTTTAAAGGGAATTATTGTACTTTTTTTACTTACATTTTGCTGATAATACTCATGGACGTCTACAGCAGAACATTTTACAGTGTGGTTTTACTACTTTGTTCCACCACTGTCACTTGACTTTTCCTCTAACATCTCCATGAGTCCTAAAAATTCCTAAAAATGTCTTAAATATTAGCTAAAACCAAACATTAAGATAAAATACCAAGCTCTGTGTGGTGGAGATGCCAATAAAAAAGTCTTCATAAATGATACCACATTACACATGATGTCAAGTAGAGGTGGTGCACTGACAATACTATATATATATATGTAGTGTTTTTTCATCATTTTGAAATGTATGAAAACCAATTGTATTATAGGTTTGTAGGCTATTTGCTACATTGATTAAAATATATAAGTAGCATAAGCTGTGCAGATGTGTGTGGAAACTGAATTGTAAAAAAATTAATTAAAATGATTTGCCAGCACCATTTAGCGCAACATCTACAGTTTCAGCACTTGGATCTGAGATAACCTTTAAAACAACAGTTATAACCAAGTCAGCCAACAACATATCTAAAATAACAACAAAAACAGACCATAAAAAGGTAGATGTGTACGAAAATAGCAAAACAGGATACTCATTTATAAGACTAAATCATTTAAATTTTTCAAGCACAATACAAGCAACAGCTCAAGTTCAGAGAGGACAGACAACTAATGGTGGTTTCTTTGAGCTAAATGCTAATGTTTCCCATTTGAGTTTATGTCTCAACATGCTAACATGTGCTAATTAGCACAAAACACAGAGTACAGCTAAGGTTGACTGGAATGGCATTCGTTTTACAGATGTTTAGTCACAAACCAGAGTAAATACTGACCTGATGATGGTGCGACAGGAAAAGCCAGGGGATCACCAAAGTGTTTACACATCTGCCTAGGGAAGACATGCATGTGTGCTGCAGATTTCACGATAATCCATCCAATACTTGTTTAAGCATTTTACTCAAAACCATACCACACATGTGAAACTTGTGTGAAAGCAAAGGAAAAGTCAGTGGGATTCACCCTCTGGGGATTGTGAATCTCTGTGCAGAGTTTGATGGCACTCCATGTCCATAGTTGTTGAGATATTTCAGTCTGGATCAAAGTGGTGGAAAGACCACGAGGGTCACATCTGAGCAACTTTTAAACAGCGCTGGTATTCAGGTGAACCTTTATGACGGCAGAGTTACATAAATCCTAACTATGACTGCTGATTTTTTCTTTTTCTTTGAACTCTGGCTCTTCTGGCATTTCTGGGTGATTCTGAGTTTGGCTCTCAGCTGTACGAGAGTTGTGAGACAGGAGCTGGTGATCATTATTTATTTCTGGCAACACAGAGCTTTGAACTGATATATTGGCTAGAAGCTCTTTCTGTGTTGTGGTCAGAGTTTCAATAGGATTCAAAAGCAGAGTCTGGTCTTCAACTAAGCTCACTTTGCTCACAAGTAGGAGTCGACATAAAGCTATGAACCTCCTGCTGATCTTCCTCCTGACCAGCTCCTCTTTCATCTGCGGTGGGAAAACTATAAGTTTGTTATAGACGTCTAAGGTTAATACAGATCTATCCTGTGTAAAGTTATTGCTGGTTTCTAGCAGGCTGAGCTGGTGATCAATCTCTTTGAGTTTTTTTTTTTTTTCAAAACTAAATATTTCAGTGATTCACTAAGTTTGATAAACACTAAACTGACATTGTTGTGCTACTACTCCACAAACTATGCAGGTATAGACGACCAACACGTGTCTTCTGTTTACTCCCACTGGTTGTTGCACTGCTTGGTTGAAGTAAAACTATATGTACATGTACTGTATGTAAAAATGACATGAAACCTATTAGAAATTGAGGCTATTTCATATATTGACATACAGTGTATGGCTAGCCCATACAATATGTGTTTATGTATGTTTATGTTACATACATGTGTCCTTCCAAAAGCCGATCTATATGTTGATTATATATATATATATATATATATATGTGTGTGTGTGTGTGTGTGTGTGTGTGTGTGTGTGTTTGTGTGAATAAAAAAATACAGACATGTATGTTTAAAATTAATAGGAAAAACATATATAAGCATATGTTGTTTTTAATAAACTTAATTCAGTCATTTATTAACCATACTGCTCATCCTTTTAGGGTTGCTAGGGGCTGGAGCCAGTCCAGCTAACAGGTCGCCAATCTATCACAGGGCTGATTTTTCAAAATAAATTTGCATATTTTTTAAATACATATCATTAACATATACGGCCACAGCATATGACACCATATACAATTTTATTAAAATTATATTTCAATTGTAGATATACAACATTTTACTATGTATATTTCATAAATATATTATAAAATTTAACTTTACCTTTGTATATCTAGAGGGTGTATATATGTGATAATGATATATGGCACAGGTAACATGTGGCAACATTACTCTTGATATAGAGGCATATATATCATACATGCCCAGACATGCTGTGTCTCCATGGCTCCATGTCTACATTACAGTCCTGGGATGTCATTTCATTTTGGTAGAGTAGATCAAACCAGACCAGCTTGATATCATTGTGCATCATTGTGACGATGAGATGTGGTGAAGAAGAAGAAGAAAGACAGAAAATAGAAATACTCAGTAAGCTATAAGTACTCAAAACAGTTTTAACCACAGTATGTGAATAAATATACTGAGTTATAGTGAGAAACATTTAGTCAGTACAGCTTCTGGCCACATTGCTGCACTATATCCTCCAACTGTACCTTAACACAAAAGCTGACATTTCCTCTGTGGTCTGCAAACACAGCTTGAGCAGTGCTGCACAGTTTCTTTGTATTGTGTTCCTGCTTCTCTCTACCTTGTGTAATAGGCGTATTTGATGATGTATGGTTGGTGTAATTAAGCCAATGAGTTTACAACAGAGAGGTTGCACCCAACACTAACCAAGTCATAGATACAAGTAATGAAGTGAGACTGGGATCACACTGAGGTAATAAGAAAATGAAACACTTTTTTAAAATTTTACACAACAAACACCATAAGCAGTTTTTATTGCAGTCTGTGAACAGTTAACTTAAAAAACAGCACCCACAGAGGGTTTCAGCACATTGGCCACTGGTCAAAGTTAGATGGCACTGGGCACTATGTTTAAATTATGTTTTTATGTGCAGGAGCATACTGGGTTCAGCAGTAAACCTGCACCTGCCTCCATCAGACTTTAAGGTCACTGTGGGGAAGTCACACTGCTCCACTAAGCTGCTCACCAGATGTTCTTTTGTACATTTATAATAACATGACATTAAAAGACCCTTGCTAGTAAAGATGACACTTTCTGTGTTGGAGTAAGTATTCTGGTCACATACTTAAAATAAAGGTGGCACCAAAACAACAGTCAATGTTACTAAAGGAAAATGGCCCCTGTCAGCAGAATATAATCATGAACCATGTACGCTGATTATTATCTCTGTTGCTCTCATATGTAAGTAGCGTTGAACTTTTTTAGTTGGTTAAGGTTGAGCCATATTTGCATTAGTTTACAGTACATATATATATTGCTGCTTAGTTAATGTTATATGTTATGTGTTTTTTTTTATGTACAGTTTTTTTCAGTTTAGGAACTACAGCTACAAAATGAAATTTGTTATTCTGAAATGTAGAGAAGTAGAAGTATGGCATATAAAAGGGAAATGTGTTATGTTTCAAGCTCAGTCTGTGGTCTTTCTCAGACAGCATTCTGCCTCCACCTGTTTCCGTGTGTGTGTTTCTGCATTTTATTTGGATATTTTATACATTTACAACTACAGTTTTTGTGTTATTGTGCCTCTAACATTGTTCCTAAATTGAAAGCAAAATTTCAATTACGAGCATAACCACATTCAAACAGACACGAGGAAGTGCTGCCTCACACGGACCACTGTGCTTTTTGCTTACAGGGAAGTGAAAACACTCTACGGTCACAGAGAAATAACTCCTCTTGGTCATTAGCAGCTGCTTCAGCTCACCACTCTGTTTCTGTCCCAGTCTGAGAAAAACAAAGGTGCTGTAGGATTTACTGCTTACAACAAAGCCCTGGGACAGTGGAGACTGTAACTATTCAGAGATGGGTTTTGGAGAGGACCTGAGGTGTCCTCAGGCACATGCAGCAGTTATGCGGCTGCTGGACTCAGAGCTTCACCTGATGGAGGTCATGAAGAAGTGGATGGGTCAGCGGGCTAAGAGTGAGCGGGAGTTTGCAGTGCAGCTGCACCACATGGCTACAATGGCGGAGAAAATGGACCGACCTCAGCCTGGTGCAGGTCTGGACTACATCAGCCAGCTCAACAAGGTAAGATCACTCTGCACCTGAGTCGTTCGCTGATCATCATCATTCCACCGGAAGAAAGCCATCACACAAAGAGTGTGACTTCAGTTTATTTCAAACTAGCTTTAAACATTAAGTTGAAGTTAAAAATGGTTTGGAAATTAACAATCAATCAGTGTTTTCCATATATAGAATTTATGTAGACTTCTTTCCATTTCATCATTTTATTCTAGTTTTTTTTCAAATATGTGATGAGACAATATGAGTCATTTCTCTACATATATTCTGAAGTGACTGCTAAAGGGGTAATGTAAGAAATACACCTTATGTGAATGGCTCAAAGTATCCCAAAGTAAATCTGTAAAAGAGGTACTCACAAAATTATGAGAGACCTTGGGTTCTGCTGAAGGCTTAGATACCAAAAAAACCCTCAGCCAAACCATGTTTCATCTTCCCCTAGTTGACATAGTGTAAAATTATTCAAATGTTTAAATATACTCTCAAATCCAAATAAAAAAGAACTCAGAGAGAATACCTCAACTAAGGCTGCACAATCCTCTAAATATTGACACTCAAATAATAAGAAATGTATGTGTACAACTAACTACTACCAAGAGGTTGGTTTTTTTTAATCTGCCTGGATTTCAGATCTATATTCAGTCATTACATTTACATGGACTGTGAAAAATCTCAATTTAAAAATAGAATATAACATTATTATGTAATGTTGGTGTGGCACAACCTATACATCAAATTGCAATTGCTCTATGTTTTCTAGTTATGTCTATGTTAAGTCATATAACCATTATCTAAGGCTGCAAAGATCGGATAAAATTAGTGAGAAGAGTGGTAAAAATGAAAAAAAGAAAAAGAAAATAATGTAAAAAATCATCATGGTGGATAATTTGGTGCCCAGTTGGTGACTCTAATCTCATCAAAACCCACTAGTTTGTTTTAGGTCCCTTGCTTGACTTTCATCAAATTTAATTGAAATCTATTGACCATTTATTTGTTTATTTTCAAGATACATTGCTGACCAAGACAAAAACACACAAATCCAGACTGACCTGCAGGTTGTGGAGGACTGTGTAGCCTTTGCAGAGGTTTATTAATTGTCTCTCGTTTAAATGCCCTGTCTCCTTGACCTTTGCCCTCTGTCTGTCAGTCGTGGGGAGTGCTGGTATCGCAGACGGACTTTCTCAGCCAGGTGATGAAGAGGCGCTCTGAGGATCTGTTGGATGGTCCCATCAGCAAACTGACACTGCTCATCAGAGACAAACAGCAGCTCCGCAAAACCTACGCAGAGCAGTGGAATCTACTGAGGCAGGAGCTCAGCAAGGTGTGTGACTAACACACAAACTCACACACTACTACGTACAAACTGCTACTATCATGCCAGAACCGCCTTTGTACAATCAGACCTCCAACTGTGATAAAACCACTCACTGCTGAAAATAATGTTTGATTCCTCTTGTGATGTTCTTCTGTTTGACTTTTTGCACACTCTTTTGCTCATATATTTGCACAGTCAGACAACGGGACATGCAATAAAAGCCAAACTAAAAGCTAAACTAAACATGTTTGAGTTTATTGATAGAGGCAGATAGTGTTGGTGCATAGACAAGTGACTACATATTTTCTGTGTTCTATGGATGGATACTGTGTAAAGTTATTTTTCACTTTGTGAAACATTTACATAATGTTTGCTTTTTCTAAACACTGATGTATTTGAAAAAAAATATCATCCACAGCTCAGATGTTATGAAGCAATATCTCATTTCTTTTGCAGCCATTCTTGCACACATAAACCATCTACTCATTTTGTTCAAGACCTCAGTGTTTAGTGTAAATATCACTATCTATTTCCTTTTCTGAATGCTTTCATCATTTTAAAATGAAAGCAGACTATGTAAATGACTATTGCGTGTATGAAACAGTGATAACAGAAGTGGTAGAGTTTATGTATATGACATGACTCCTACAAGAAACAGAAGTTGTTGCTTGTTTTCTTCAGTGTGTCATCTTGACATGCGGACGAGCACTGCAGTGGCAGCTTTATAAGCAGACAGCAGTCAAATGAAATGAGGTTCAATAGACTGGAAAGAATGTGTGCAAATGCATTTTGATGGGATCTCAAACTGGTGGCTGCTCCACACTGTTTTTATTACCCAATTACATAAGGCAAATGATGGGTTCATTTTCATTTATCCATACTGAGTTGCAGTTTGGCCATTTGCGATTCAATTTATTTATTTGAATTTTCTTACTTTGCTGTGCAGCTCAAGTTCTGGCAGTTTTGATTTTGTGTACATCATTGTGCAGTTGCACAATAACTGAAATTCATGTTGTGATAGCAACTAAACAGCAATGTCGGATGCAGTCAGGTGGAGTTATAAGTATTGGCTGCAGCTACACAACAAAGGTCAGATCATTTCCTCATATGTCTTCTCTCATGTTTCATGTTCCTCTGCAGCGAAATGTATCACAGCCTCTGTCCACTTCCTGTTTGAAGTAGCGCTCTCACTCAGGAGGGCAGTTTGTAACCGCACAAAAACCTTCTTCAAATTACCATAATTCTCGCACTGCATATTTTCCATCTGCATGTGTGCTGTAAAAGATGCTGTTGTGTGTCTGTGTGACGCTTCAGGTGACGCAAACAGAGCTGGAGAAGCTGAAGAGCAGCTACAGACAGGCAGCGAGAGATGCAGCTCAGGCTAAGAGGAAGTACCAGGAGGCCAATAAAGGTTGGGATTCCTGGCATAACTTACTTCTCTGAGCAGTTTCACACTGATGGCACAGTCTGTCAGTTTTTGTGGGTAGTTTTTCATTAACCATTTTGAGGGTTTGAGTGCAGAGGGTGATGATTGCAAATGAGATTTGTGAAACTAGGCTAATTTAATTAACTTATACAGTGTTAATCTGATTTGTGTATTTCCATTGTCACATAATTTACCACAATGTGTCATCTCGTTCTTGTATATGTGAACAGAGAAAGAGCGAGACAAGGCCAAAGAGCGTTACATAAAAAGTACACTGAGACTCCACGAGCTGCATAATGAATACATTCTGTCCGTGCGAGCTGCTCAGGTTTACCATCAGCACCACTACAGTCAGATCCAACCTGCCCTGCTCACCGCCCTGCAGACGCTGCAGCAGGAGATGGTGCTCATCCTGTAAGACCAAATATATGACAGAGAGGATTGAAGACTGTGAATGTGTGTGTGAGTGTGTGTGTGTGTGTGTGGGATTGGGTGTGGGTTGGTGGTGGTGGTGGTGGTGGTGGTGGGTGGGGGGGGGGGGGGGGGCTGTTTTGACAACTAATCTTTGTTTGTGCACTCAAGAAAACTTTCAGAAAATTTCAAAATAGAAATGAGAAGTGAAACAGTGAAATGAATGAACAGTTTCATGCATTAAATGTTTGACATCCAGTGAACATCTTAGATGTCAAACAATAACAACACAAATTTGACAAAAGGTTAAAGCATCTAAATATTTACTGTGATCAACCGCTTGTCTCAGGCAAGTCTCTTTAAGTAGATGGATTTATATGAATCAACCTGCAGCCAACCAAACTCCAAATTCTTATCTTATGCTTTGGAAAAGAGATGTCATGTAAATGTAGTTTGCATTTAGCTAAGTTTTGCAAAACGTTCCTTGAAATCAATGTACAGGCCAACATATGTGCATCATGTGTAATGCATGTTTTCCCATGCCCCCCCTGGACCTCTGATCCAGAAAGGAGATCCTGCAGGAGTATTTCGACATTTCCACGTTTCTTCATCATGAAGTAGTGCAGATCCACAGAGAGATATCTTCGGCTCTAACGGCCATCGATCCTCACAGAGAATACGAAAGCTTCATTCACCAGAACAGGCAAACTTTTCTTCTCAGATATCAACCAACCATGATGACAGCCCACTTTGCAGAGCAATGATGCCATGAACTGTGTGTGTGTGTGTTTGTAGGTCTGTGGTAGAGATTCCTGCTTGTGCAGAGTTTGATTGTAGCCTTCTGGAGGACACTGAGCCGCTAAACCCCAGAGAGATTGAACTGAATGACCTCACGCTTGAGACAATCCAGCACAAGTGAGAACAAACTCAATAGATGACTTAAGTCCAATTCCTTTTTTTTTAATGGCTCAACTACTTCCTACTTCCTACTTCCTCCTAACCCTTCCCTGATCTGTTTGCCTCCTATTTCCTCTGACTATTGTACATCAATTACTTCCTCTCCTTAAGTTATTTTACCTTCCTCTTCCCCCAGACTAACTGCAGTAGAGGAGCAGCTGCTGGACCTCGCTCGGACTCTGGGCTCCCAGCAGACCTCAGTGGAACAGCTGGAGCTGGAGCTGGAGGCAGAGCAGGAAGGTGTCAAAAAAGGCCAGAGGTGAGCGGACCAAAGGCATGAACCAGAATCGGTGATGCTCCAGTTTTGTATTCAGAGGTTCAGAGGAGGTTTCCAAATTAAAATCACGCAGCCTTTGGTAGCTGTGAGGACAAATTACCAAAGTTTGTCTCTGTGGGCAGCTCTTCCCATCAGGAGAGTTCAGTGTGCTCTTGGTTGGGCAACAGTTAATAACCAGTGTGGTCTCTGGGGGCAGTAAGTGCTCTATGAATTATAATACAGTAATATGGTCAGAGTTATGGAGCTCGA
The DNA here is from genome assembly GCF_046630095.1 of Trachinotus anak. NCBI lineage: Eukaryota > Metazoa > Chordata > Actinopteri > Carangiformes > Carangidae > Trachinotus > Trachinotus anak. Next base: position 14,816,739 of record NW_027273862.1, on the reverse strand, counting down.
CCCCCTCATTTGTCTTGGTTGATGAGGCTGTCTGAAAGTGTTAGAGGTTTACAGTCCTGTGGGAGTGATCGAGTCATTAACAGGCTCCTGGAGGACAACTGGAAGCAAAGTGTTTATTTGCAAAAGGTTGAAAACTTGTAAAGGCAGCTGGGGAGCACATATGGTGGTGGTGGTGTTAGTGAGGTGAGTGGAGGTTATGTTGCCCTTTGGTCTGGATTTTGAAGAAACATTTTATAAATTAACTCTGACAAAGAGTGACCTCTTGTAGCTGAGAATCTGATTACCTGAGGAAAAGTCAATACACTTGCTTCTGTGGTTCCTGTTCACCGTCACTCTGAGATTATTTCAAAAGCATCAGTGAAGACAGAAATCTGGTCAAGCAGTGGCATGTTAGCATTTGGCTTGTTCTTTATAGTTGACAAAAAAATCTCATCACAAGATTCAATTGGATTTTTTTTGTTGTTCTTTATAGCTTTCAGGCCACTAAATCATAAAGTTGGATTACCAGCTAGTCAAAGTAGGAAACTGCCCCGCAGACTTCAAGGGTGTCCCAGAAGCCCCAGCTTCACTGCAGAAATACAGCTGGTTATTGCAAGTTTGTTTAAAATTTGCACTACTTTAGAATATATCAAAAAGGCAAATGTTGCATTTTTATTATATTGCACTCACAGGATACATATTTGCAAAATAAAAACATGCATAACTGAATTTACGGAGCAACTAATGGTTAATTTCATTGATGATTAATCTACCATCCACTTTTGGATAAATCATTTTGTCTATAAAATGTCATAAAATAGAGAAAAAGGCCCATGATATTTTGCCAGAGCACAAAGTACCATCTTTAAAATCTTTGTTTTATGACCAAACATATGCAGTTTACAAAGAAACGCAAATTCTCACATTGAGAAGCTGAAATCAAGGCATTTTTGCTTGAAAAATGATTGCAACATTTAATTATTATCCAAATAGTTGCATATTAATTTCTGTAACTTTAACTATGCTAAATGGGCACATAATGAAGCTGGGATTATAGTGTGTGCACTGTGCCATGTGGACTATACAGGATCTTGGAGGTGACAGGGTGCATACATTGTGTACAGAAGGAGGCTGGGGTGGTCATCAGAGGTCAAACAGCAGATATTGCCCTGGTGCCCTCTAACAGGTCAATCCATCCATGCACTGGCTGTTCCTATTCTGTTGACCCTTGCGTTGATGAGCCATAAAGACCTCTACAGTGAAGCCTCATCTCATTTTTTTGAAGTTCTGTTTCAGGACTTCAGAAGGACTCATTTGAGGTTTACTGGTCGTACATGCTCACCATCCAGGACCAGGGCTGACTAAACTCTTGTTAGAGAAGCCCAGTTATTGATTGCATCAGTCAACAGGAAGCATCTGTAAACATAATTGCACAGACAGGCTTTTTATTGATGTCTGTTTGCTCTTGTACTGTCCTATTGTGCCATGTGTGTTGTTTTATTGACTTCCTCCTCCCTTTGTGTTGCTCACACTGATAAGGTCCTGCACAATATATAAATTACCTTTCCTGATGTAGAGCTGCTTTCTGTTTTGCCCAGGGTCTACCAGTTCAGCAAGAGACATGCACTGGAGGAGTGCCGGCAGCAGGTTGCTCTGTCTCAGGGCATGAGAGCCAAGCTAGAGGCGCAGAGACTTATTCTGAAGGAGAAACTTGAGCAGCTGGGCTCCAAAGAACCTCCCTCCGCCCTGACACTGGACCCAGACACTGTTTCAATTTCATCCAACTCAAGCAATGTATGTTCTCCCTGCCAGAGGCTTTCCTTCCTTTGTCTAGCTCCTCATCAATTTAGCTCTGTCAGTCAGCCAGATGCAAAAAATAGGTTGGGCGTTACATTTAAACTCAAAAAACAAGTTATGGTAGGAGGGCGATTGACGTTGTGTTGGATAATGGACAACTATTGTTGGTATGAAGTACAAAGATGTTATGTCAGGTTTAAATATAGTAACAGTTTTTCGTTCTCTACTTCCTCTAAACATAATCAAACAGTATGACATAACAACTTAAAGAATTACTTTACATAGTGTTTCCACCAGACGTAGGTCAGATTCATTATATAGCCAGTCATAAGTCTTGGATAAGTTCCTAGTCCATGTCCTGAACTTCTTCTTCTATCTAAGACCTTAAACAAGTCATTATAGCAATTAGCAAAAACTGCATCATCGGGCTCATTTTACTGACAACATCAATAACAGAGGGCTAATGTTAGATATTACCACTTGTTTATTGATTTTTATAGACAACATTTAGACTAAAGATTTTGTTACCACACTGTATGGTACTTAACACCAGCTCTTAGCTAACCTTAGCTTAAACCATCACTACCCAAGGAGCGGCATCAACAGTTTCAACTTACTCTAACTTTTTTGCCTTCATGGATGGCAGTTTTTTTCAGTCACAACTTCTCAACTTCAAAAGATTAAACTGAAAAGCAACAAGTGAAGCCCATTCTTACCTTTGTTCTGAAATACATCAACACCAACAATCAACTAGATTTCCATGAAATTTTCTACAGATATCAACAGTACTAAATCCTGTTGAATTTTGTTATCCTCTTCATGTAGCGCCACCATCAGATCAAATGTTTTTTTTTTTTCCTAAAGCATTTTTTGCTTTTATTTTGATAGTAATGGTGGACATGGAAAAAAGAAGGGAAGGGAGGACACTTTTGCCAGTTACTGTCATAATGTGCTCTTGATCTTTTCTTTTCTCAGGACCACAGCCAAACTTCCAGAGTCCTCATGGAAGGCATCATAAACAATCTAAGTGGCCTGTTTAAATCCAAATGTGAGGTATGTGAAACGACTACAATAATCACACACCAAACAATAATGGATAGAGGAGAACTTGTTATACTTAACTGTATGGCATCACGTTGTACACATTAAACAATATCTATTTCTTTGTGCGTTGCTGAAGAACACTTTAACAGGAAGATCAGTTGTTCCCGCTGAAGGGCACTTCCCTTCCTGGTTCTAACACCCTCCCTCGCTAAACTCTAAGTGCAGCACCTGTTTTTGTACACTCAGACCTCTTGCTTCACAATAAACAATTCATCATGTTTTGGTGAAAGTGCCCAAGTTTCAAAGTGTATCCTCTGTGGCGCTCACTCAGGCACATGATCTTTCTTCGGGGTCTCTTGCTTGTGAAGGCACCATGGGACTTATTGAGGTCAGCTTTGTCGGTCAAGTTACTACTTTTGAAATTCTGCCTGACCTAAAACTAAGTTTACTTCTCAGGCGGCCAGGCAGCCAGTTTACATTTCATGGTTTTATCATTGCTGACAGACGATAATACTCAGGGAGCTATGACCCAGCTGTCCTGCACACAAACTCTCAACAGGAAAAGGCCTTGCACAGTCTTTCACTTTTTAATCAGACAGACAAAAATGTCAGCATGCATGCTGTAGAAGAACATGATGAGCTAATAATGTTTTAATGTCTATAATGTGTTAGATTTCAAGTCTAAATTATTTGAAGTGTGAACCATTTCTCCCTCCACCTCCCAACTCTGTGTTATCCTGGAGGCATGAAGGGTGGTGCAGTTAGAGTTTAAAGTATTACAGACTCTTCTTTGAAGTATCTCCATACAATCTCTGCAGAATCACCCTAAAACCCAGAATCTATCACTTCTTATTGTTTCATTATTCATGTCAGCTTTAAAGATTCTACTTTTCTCTGTCCCTGCCTCCAGGTTCTTCCGGTCCTCAGCCCGGTAAAGGAGGTGGATCGTCCTCTGGGGCAGCAGGACTGGTACCATGGAGCCATTCCCAGACTAGAGGTCCAGCAGCTGCTGAAGAGTGATGGAGACTTCTTGGTGAGGAAGAGTCAAGAGAAACAGGGTTATGTGCTCTCTGTGCAATGGGATGGATCCTGCAAGCATTTCCTTATTCAGAACACGGATGTAAGTGAACCTGCTTAAAGTAGTAGAAAACTTTTGTAGAGAGAAGAGTTGTAGAGGTACATTTTAATTTATATATGTTGTTCCTATTTCATATCAGAAAGTTTGAACATGTGCAAGTATTGAGTAATTAAGGCCGATTGAATCATTAAGAAGATGATAATGGTAGATTTCCAATTTTATCTATATAGGAGGAAGTTAAGAGTTCATGTAAATGTTGTGGTTATTTTGTACATGGTGTTATTTTCTGCAAATTCAGCAGAAGTTTATATGTTTAGAATTAATACAAAACTGATATTTTGATGATGTTTGCACATCAGTTCACTTCTGTAAATGCTTTTCCATGTGTGTCAGTAGAATCTGTACCGTCTGGATGGACAAGGTTTCCCCAGTATCCCGCTGCTGATCCATCATTTACTGTCCTCACAACAACACATCACCAGGAGGGCTGACATAGTGCTAAAGAAACCTGTACTGAAGGTATTGCTGTAACACACACACACACACACACACACACACACACACACGGATCTTTTAGCATGCTGATAGCAAACAATTATAGCTGTTAAGCTGCACATATACAAACCTAAACTTGCTCTCCAATGATCTCGCCTTCAAAGTCTTTCACATGTCCTTTTCTCTCCTCCCTTGCTAGTCTCAGTTTACATCATCACCAGTATGTGTCTCTCTTATTGTTAATTTTTAACCCCATTAGGACAAGTGGGTCCTGGAACATGATGATATTATCCTGGGACAGCTCATTGGACGGGTGGGTAAGCTTGAAATCTGTTGACAGAAATGCAGAAGCGAAGTTAGCAAAAGCAAACACTTTATTTTTAATTCATTGCTTTTCATTATGCCTATTAGCAGAGTAAGCCATGCGTAGTGTGCCCATGTGTTTGTCATCTCAAAATGTTGTGAACGTATCTGCATTAACCTTTTTGTCCAAAGGGTAAGGAAGACCTGCGTAGTGAGTCGTATTAATTCACTTAAATAAAAATAAAAACAACAACAACATGAGTGCCCTGAAGACCTTATTACCAGTTTAAAGGTTCACAAGTTTTCTTATCTGTCTTAAATGAATACTTTGATTTCCCCTCTCCATACTGGCTACAAAGAGCTCTTGTCTGAAATGATTTCAGCCTAAGTGTTGGGGGACAAAATGCAAAGCTCTTGTTTTAAGCAAAAATGTGTTATGTAGTTTAGCCTAAAGCTATTATGAGGCGTCAGCAGTTTGAATTATTCAAATAAAGTGGGTATCTTGAAAAGTTAGTCTTTTAGTACAAAATTTCCACATTTGGTTACTCTCCCTCTGTTGTGGCTCAGCAAGCAAACACTACCCTTGGAAAAACAAAGAGGGAATTTTGTAGTAAAAACACTTGGTTCGTGTAATTCAGACAGCTGAAGTCTCATATTAACTACAGCTGAACTTTAGAAATAATTTGTACACAGAGGACGCACTGCAGATGTTGTCCTCCATCACTTACGTTGATATTGCTTTGGGAAGGGGATCTCTTTATGGCCAGTTTGGACAGAAGGGACAACTACAGCAACCATTACAATTGATGTAGATGTTTATCTCCCATTTTATCTGCGGTCATAAAATTGTGCACAACATTTCACCAAGAAAATGGTTGATAAATGAAGAAAATCAGCTGTGGAACTGACATAAATTATTTGGTGCTGGATTAGATGAATACTCTAATGATTGAGAAAAGAGAGCTCAAAAAGCTGTTATTGATCATGTTGGTGTTGATACTACACAGGGCAACTTTGGAGAGGTGTACAGTGGTTGTTTACGCTCTGATAACACTCCTGTAGCTGTGAAATCCTGTAAAGAGAATCTGGCCCCAGAGCACAAGAGTAAGTTCCTGATGGAGGCCAGGTTAGTACACACACACACACACACACACACACACACACACACACACACTAACACACTAACACACTCCTCTCTGTACTTCTTTCCTGTGCAGGATCCTGAAGCAGTACGACCATCCTAACATCGTGAAGCTGATAGGGGTGTGCACTCAGAAACAGCCCATCTACATCATTATGGAGCTTATTCAAGGTGAATATGATCCTGATAGACACCACCTTTACATCTCAACAGCTTCAAGATTTATCGTACCATTACTGCTTCCCCACTTTGTTCCTTCATCATCACTGTATATGTTTATCTTTGTGTGTATTTGTGTGTATGTGTGTACACATTTCATAAGGTGGGGATTTTCTCTCCTTCTTGCGCCACGAGGGTCACAGTCTGAGGCCGAAGGTGTTGGTTAATATGACAGAAAATGTAGCAGCTGGCATGGAGTACCTGGAGAGCAGGAAGTGTATTCACAGGTTGGTCCCTCAGTCTGTCAGTCTTTATATAGCCCCCTCCGTGGGGACGAGACAGTTTACAGCACCCTGTCTCATCAAATCAGGAACAGCTAAGACTGTGACTTTATATAATCTAAGTCAGACACACTTGCATCAAGGAGCTGACTATTTATACTAGATGGTTTTGCAATGCAGAAGGTAACTAAGTATATTTGCCCCAGTATCGTTTTTAAGTATAATTTTGAGGTACTTGTACTTTAATAGAGTAATTTCCATTTATAATTATAATAATTTATGTAACTTTTTACTTGAACTAAAGGCTTTAGTTACTGGTTATTTTGCAGATTCAAATTGTTCATTCAAATATAATCAAAAATAAATGATAACATATTATTATGGTTTTAGCTACCCAGCAGTACATGAGGTAATTAATGTGAGCCCCACTTTCATCAGCTGCAACATTAAAGTGATATGTACCTAAATGCATCAGTTGAGGTGATCTCAGTCCATAATGGTCTGAGACCCCTGGCCCAGATACTTCCATTTTGCATTTGTTTCAAATGTAATATTATTTTTATCAGCCAAACTATTTGAATGAAAAGTTGAATCTTTGAAAAATGTACATGAATTTCAGAATATTTTAGTATTTGGTATAACAGAGAGCCCCTGTTAGTGTTCAGTGGGACTGAGGTCAGGTGACTGTGAAGGAAAGTCATTGACAGTCAGGACTCCCTGGTCTTCAGGTAGATCCTGCAAAGCTTTGAGGGGTGTTTGGGGTCATTATCCTGCTGCACTATGAGTCCTGCTCTACTAAGATGCAAATTAGAGGGTACAACATGTCTTTGATGAATGGAGTGGTACTTCTTCATGGTCAGGGTGTAGTCAGTTCGGTGCAGGTGTGAAACTCCAGAGTAGGTGAAACATCCCCATACATGAACATCCCCAACACTGTGTTCCTCCTGCTTGTCTCCTAACATACATGTGGTGGCTCTAAAGCCAGCATGAACTGAACACACAGGAAAAACACACAGTGCAGTGTGTTACACAAACGATTGTTCCAGTGAAACTGAATTTTGTAAAATATTAGAACATATTCATTTTACATACAGTGCAATGTAGTGTCTACAAAAAGCTGCAGCAGACTGATCTCTAAGCCTCCATTAGACATAACAAAAAAACTCATTCAGTTCACCTAACTGTTAACCAAACTGTACTTTCCCACCAGCACGTCCACATACGTTAATGTAGCAGTCAAACTGTAAATTGAAAAAGAGGGATAAAGAGTTTCCTTAAATAAATGATAGCTGTGGCATACATGAAGGTGAAACTAGAAACCTACAGAGTTTTTCTCTTAAATGAAAAAGGCGTGAATTCATTACATGTATTTAGAAGACACATTTTGCCAAAGCAATCTACAAGAAGTACATTCAAACTCAAAAGGAACAAGCCAAATGTCATCCAGAATTAGAACTGCACCTGATAAACATCTACTAGTTTTCAGAGACATGCGGTGCAAGTGCTGGGTGTCCTTTTTCTTGTTCTCTCTCACCAGCATGTGGTGTTAAGTTGTGGTCTGAAAAAGTAGGCCTGTGTTCAGCCTGTGTTCAGCCTCCGGTAGTGACTCCTGACTTCAGTTAGAGCTCAGTCCACAGAAAAAAAACTTTGTACTGGTAAGAGAATACATAGGCATATCAGGTTATTTCACAGTTTTGGTCTAGAGCAAGAAAAGGCTGCCTCTCTATATTGTCTCTATAGTGCTTGATGACCTGAGGCTGTTTACAAGGAGCAATAGTCAACTAAACATGGGGGTGCTAAACCATTCAGAGCCTTGTACACTCTTGTATATTGATTTTATTGAATAAGATTTTAAAATCTGCTATAAAAGAGACAGAAAGCCAGTGCAAGGATTCTGAACTGGGTGTGATATGTTCCCTTTTTTCATTTCTATTATTTTTAACAAGCACAGCCTCAAAAGACTGTGGATCTCACAGTTTTAAATAATCACCATACATAACAAAGGATAAACTGAATTGAAACAGAAAATTAAAACAGAAACAAATTTCTTTTTGTGAAAATACACTAAATATGAACTGAAATGGGCCTGTGTGTATGATTTAAGGCATCTGTTGTTGGGTGGGAGCGATTAGGGAGCTTAAGGTGAAGCATCAGTGGAGGTTGTGTTGGGAAAGACATGAGTTTGTGACATTCGGCTCATTACAGGAGCGCTGTACAATTTGCCCAGCGGGTACAGATCAGAGCAGGCTCCTGGTAGCTGCTCAGCCTGTAATGCTGCATGCCTAACATGCAGCATCAGAGACATGACAAGAACGCCCGTTCTCCTGATCCATCTATAGTGCTGTCTGTTCCAGTACTGCTTCTCATATTGAGATAGATATTTCTGTGTCACTTTTTCCTTTTTTGCCTCTGCATGAATTAAATATTTTTCCCTCTTGTATTTTTTAAGGGACTTGGCAGCAAGAAACTGTCTGGTTGCAGAGCACAATGTGGTGAAGATCAGTGACTTTGGGATGTCCCGTCAGCAAGATGATGGTGTCTACTCTGCAGAGGGCGGCCTCAGACAGATTCCTGTCAAATGGACAGCTCCTGAAGCCCTGAACTATGGTACGACACAACTTCCTCTGCGCTGCAGTCACAGTCAGACACACTTCCCCTGTTACTGTCTGCCAAATACTCAGTTAAAAACTGACGAGGACCTGGGTCTGTGCCTTTACCATTGCTGCCCCCTGCTGGTGTTTTCAGGTCGTTATACTACAGAGAGTGATGTCTGGAGCTTTGGTGTCTTACTGTGGGAGACCTTCTCCCTGGGAATGACGCCCTACACGAGCATGACCAACCAACAGACACGAGATGAAGTGGAGAGAGGTAGAGGGTCATAGATAGACTCACGGGAGATAAGATGTCAACATAATTGTGTTCATTTATTGTGCTTTATCCTGACACTAAGGTCTTTTCTGATTCTGTATCTCAGAAAATGTGTACAGCTTGCTAAGATTATCTCAACACCTGTTTTAACTGTCTGTGATGTGTTTCAGGGTACCGTATGCCTGCTCCTCATGGATGTCCTGTGGAAATCTCCAGGATTATGAACAACTGCTGGCAGTACGAAGCCAGAAACAGACCGTCTTTCAAGAAACTTCGGGCTGAGCTCAGTGCTATATACAACAAAATTACATAATACAAGTTTTTTTGTTCAATCAGTTTGATTGGTTGTTTGATAGTTTGTATGTTTTTTTTCCTTAAGAAAGAGTTTTCCAGCATATGGCCCAGTGGGTGGCAGCATATTTGTTTCTTCCCCTCTGGCCCTGATGTCTGTTTTTCATTCCTCCTCCCCCTAACAACAGAAGGTTGTCTTCAACACATCTGTGTTCTTTGAGACAGCACAAACTTTTGCTAACATCAACAAACATACTATACTGTGGATTATCACCATAAGTGCTGAAATGTAACACCCACGTCTGTCTCAGAGAAACCACAATGATGAGTTAAACTGACACATCATCCTGAGGAGTGGAGAGCGTGCCAACACTGACATTAGGACGATAGTACTTGAGGCGGCACAGTCTTTTGGGCTGTTTCTGTCCAGTCTGTTGGGGACTTTAGTTATTGACTTGTTTCTATTGACTTAATTTAGTTCTGTAAGGCAGTAGCCTGAAGGGTTCCTAAAAGAGAAACATGATGTGCCTGTAATGCCAAAAACAAATGATCTAAAATAAAAGTACAGGCCTGTTTGAGCTGTCTTTTTGACTCTTTGCAAAGGAATTTGACTTAAAGCTTCTATAATCAATATATTTACCTCAGCAACAGATGAAATTACTATTTGTAATGGGAAAGGTGTCATTCATGGTGACAAACCCACAGAAAACTCTGCATTTCCCTTGGTTTTATAACCAGTAACTTTAGTGTTGTGGTTCTTACCGCTGTCATCAGTTTCATTTCAAGAGGCAGAAGGCAGCTTTTTTTTTTTTCACCCAGCACCACACAGCAGACAGACAAAATTATTGGTGAATTACTGGTGAACATAGTGGAGTTGACTGAAACTAGGTGTGAGGTCTCCTGTTATACAGATTTAATGGACACCTGCCTGGCAGAAACATATTTAGTTTTTAATGGCCAAGGCACAACACAACACTATTTAAGTCAACATCCATCAAAAAAATATAAAAATACTTTTGTGGCATTAAAAGAAGTGTTGTCCCTCCTGTTAACCTTATTTAGCAATTTACATTACATTTCTAATATATTTGGTTTGTCATTACTATGGAAGAGCATTACAACCAATTTTATATAATATATATATGTATATATGTTTATATGTTAGATCGATATAACTGTTTAGTTTTTTGACAATAATCCCTGGAGAATATTTATGACAGCACATTCAGCAAAGAAAGAATTCATTCAAAACAAAGATCATTTTACAACTGAGATGTTTTAAGACAAATAGTTCAGACGCATTTTTTCTGCGAGTAAAACTCCTTTCCATCCCGAGACCCTGTGGTGGAGGAATATGACCATGTATTACCAACAAATTAAAGTTTACTAGAATTAGTGTTAATCACAGACATGGAATTTCAGTAGAGTTTGCACAGAGTACCATAGACGACAAAAATAAAACTGTAGCACATTATGTTGGAATAGTTGCTCTCATCTGTTACTGCTGTACATTGATTTAACCTTTTTGTTGTTTGTGGTTGAGGAAGCAATTACAGTTGTGTAGTTTAAATAAAATAAATATAATATATTGTTTGAAACCTGATTAAAGTAGCATCCTGTGTTGTGAGCAGTCTGTGAGAGCAGACTGCTCACAACACAGATGCTACAACAAACGGAGGACTTCTTTTGATTCTTTGTACAGCTGATTCAGGGCACAGCACACACAGGCTGGTGGAGGCTGCTGACATTTATGGATTTGTGTAAATTACTCTGACATCTAAAAAATGAGAGCGTATTTGTTACCCCTACACTTGTAATCATTGGAGGGCTGAGCTGAAAACATGTTTTCCTGTAAATGTGTTGCATTCTGAGCTAATAACAGTGTAGCCGTATCTGTATGTGGAAGTTCAAGAACAATGGGATAAATATATGAATGGACCAAATTCAACCTCCGCTGCCATCATCCTAAATGTATTCGAGCTAAATGCTATAGATTGAATAATAGTGCTTGACAAGAGAATTTCAACGTGCTACTTAAACATAACATCATGCTGACATGTTACAGTTAACCTACATCCTAACCACAGGCATGCAAATGCTCAACAGATGTTAAATTAACAGTTATGTTAACTACAGGGATGTTGCACAATAAGACTGATGAAACCTGACAAGTTAATCCAAGGGTAGGTGTTTCCCAGCCAGAAACCTTTTTGAAAACTTGAGAGTATTTGAATCTTAAAATGCATGCAGCATGTTTTAGTGTGGCTGAAGAAAGCAGTATCGTAAAGAAGACAACTTTCTGTCATCTACAAACTTCTCTGTGATCATTCATGTACAGTTAGTTTTCCGGAAATAAGCCTATTAACTATCTTAGAGATCAGATCTTTATCGTCCCACATGGAAATTTGTCTTGCAGCAGCCAGTATATATAGACAAAACATGAAACATAAACACAATAAAAACACAATAATTGAAGACGTTAAAAGTTCTAGTACTATGCATGGAATCCAGAATTTAATAAGGGGAGTGAAGTTAATATAAGGAAAACAACAACATGAAGAATAAAGTTAAAAAAAAAAATTCTTAAGGTGCGTGAGGAAACAGACAGTGAGCACTTATTGCATGGGATAAATGAAAACTTGTTTTGTCATTTTTGGAAATATGTACACCACTGAGTAATCATTGAATCATTAACCACAGGATGACTCAATGCCATAAAACAAACTGGCAGTCCCTTTGGCATCTACAAATTCAAGAATGTACCTGTCCTCATTCTTGCTTCTACAGCCGGTGGTGTAGAGAATGAACAGTACACAACCCTGTGCTGAATGTGTGGAGGACAAATGCTGCTTAGACAGAATACCATTTACTGTGACCCTGTAAGGTCCACCAGTAAGGTAGTCCACAATCCATTTGTCAATATTACAATCAATAACTTAAATTTGTGCATGATTTTTTTGTTCCTCTCAAGTTTTCATAGAGATAAACACAAAGAGTAAAGATTGCAAGGGGTCAAACCACAGCCTGCTGAGCAGCTGGGTCCTCACCAGTGTCTCAGATACCTTCAGTATTAATTATTATTGAAATTAATGCCACTGGCCTGAAGTCACTGAGACATTTTATTTACTACTGCTGTAATAATCGATTCTTTCCATGTTCTAGGGCCACTCTGCTGCTTCAAGGACTAGTTAAACAAATTACAGAATATGACAGATAAATGAGAAGATTCATACCATACCACTCATGTATGCCAAATATCAAGCTACCAAGATCAGCTAGTCAGCTTAGCTTAGCATAAAGACTAGAAACAGGCAGAAACAGCTAGCCTGCCTCTGTCAGATGGAAACATCCACCTGCCTGCACCTCTAAAGCTGACTGATTAACAGGTTATATCTCAACTGAACTGTAAAAATGACAAATTGCGGTTTTACAGAGGGTTATGTACTGGCTTGTTTCTTGGTTGGAACCTGTCCTGCCTTAAAGGTGCTAGGTGTAAGGTTTCTCTGTCACTGAATGTGGTTTCTTGCCCGAAGCGGGTGGTGGTGGTGGTGATAAAGGTTGTTTGCGAAGAACTTCAGCCATCGATGCAAGTCAAGAGGGTAGAATATACCCTCTGGGCAGCACTATTTCTTATTTGGTTCCCATCTATCACAAACCGCTCACATTGCCGATCCACGTTCTAATATGGTGCACCGTGTAGGTGCGTTTGTGTACTGAGAAAATGTAGTGTCTTCCCTTTGACAGGAAGATAAACTGAAAATACTCTAAATGAAGCGTACATTTCAACCTTTATTAGACTGTTTTGATGGCCATTTTTAAAAACTGTCTAAAACACATTTTTTTTCAGGTGGCCCCATCCACAGCAGCACATTGCCCAGCTAGTGTGTTGTGCTCCTTGCTGCCTGTCCTAACTGGTAGCGCGCTGATCTGAATCTACCGCAGGTAACACACTGACTTTGCACAACTACTTCACACAAGCCCAACTCAAATAACTCAAACAATCACTTTAACTACTATTACTGTAGAAATACTGACAAAATAACAACTGGAAGGGGCTGGACAAGAATTAGTAGAACATCAATCTCTCTTGTTTTTCATGAGAACAGAAAACCATCCAATCGGATGCATCAGATTCACCCAGAGTTCCAGACGCATTGTTGAGACAAGGCAAGTGACATTGCTGAGTGACATTGACATGACACCTCATGGCGGCAGTGTGGGTGTGTAGTGTCATGGAGAGGTTACACTGACTTGTTACACTGCTCTATGCAGACAGTGCCACAAATGTTGCTGTATGGCCCTGAATATCCTTGGCTCTTTGTCAAGATATCAGGGGATTATAGTAATTGTTCTTCCCGCAGGTCTCTGTCATTGCACCAAGCTTGTCCATTTTTTTACAGGGAACCTCACATTTCTCATAATACAGCGTGGGTTTGGAGAGAGTGATTGCGAAGGTGAACCTGCTGGCATGACAATGGTGTTGCTCAACTTCTGTATCATCATTTAAATTTTTCCTCAGAACTGCAAACAGGTCTTTAAGATGAGTAAAACTTTAAAACTGAATGTACCAGAGCAGAAGTGAAAGTAGACAATCGAAAAGTTTCAGATGACCCTGTCAGGTAGGACATATCAAACACACACCCAGTAGGCACCATGTTGTGAGGAAGGTGTGGCAGCTGTCATTCATTACCCATATGACTGAAGGAATGTGTGATTAATTTATTTTAGCTCCTTGAACAGACTGCTCCACCATTTGTACTTGAAACCACCCCACCGGTTGAGCATGTTCTGTAACTTTTAGTTGTCACATGAGAGTCTCATGATGCTGGGGCCTGCATTAAATAAAAATACTATTTCAGTGCATTAGCCTTTATTTGGCTCCAAGGTAACAAAACATGAAGCTAGGACATTATGTAAAGAGCTAATACCTCTCTGAAAAGCCTATTTTCCTCTAGTTTGAGACTATTTGACAGATTCATTTAGAAATTAGAAAAGTAATTCATACCCATTCAATATTTATTTGAGGTATAATAAATATTTTTTCCTTACATACTCAACTATTGACTGCAATTTTTTATTTTACCTGCATGTGCCTTTTTGTTTTAAAGCAGAATTTCTTAAATATCTGTTTTGTTGATGCGTTAATATAGTGTTAACAATGCGTATGAAGTGCCTTTGTCAGAATGGGACACAGTGTTTCCCTGTCAAGTGTCGTAAAAAGTGGTTCAGAGAGAGGCCCTGTTTGTGTCAGCTCATTTACAGCGCAGTATTCACAAAAATAAGAATAATAGAATAAATAAAAAAGTGCTCATATTATTCTGATATTAAATCAGTGTGTGCACATACAGAAAATCTCATAATTAGAATTCCATGAATTTGATATAGAATAAAGTTTTTTAAACATGGATGTAGCATTTCAAAATTAAAAATTATCCCACAGATTAATTTTTATCTGGGATTGTCAGTAATAACTTATTTCTGGAAAATTATAACATATTTGTATAGCATGTTTCTTACCAAGTTACAAAATGCTTTACAAGGAAAGAAAAAAATGCCTAAGAAATAAAAAAAAAAAACAAGAAATAAAATTGTAAAACACAAGGATGATAAAACAATGTTAACCCATAAACATTCACAAAGTGTGACTTGTGAAATATCTCAAAAAAGATCAAGTGGATGAGTGATTTAATGAAGTCAGCTGCAAGCTATAGTTGTCACTCTTGTGTGCTCTGTATTTATTTCACACATATCTTCAACACACAGACACAGTGACAGGGACCAGGCGATACTGGGAAAGATAAATTACACAAATTTTTGAATTTTACATCAGTACTGCTGCTGCTTCTAGTTCCAGGGCCTTTGAGAACTTTATTTGAAAACTCTTGCAAATGTGCATAACAAAAATTAAGCACAATTTATGAAGAATTATTAAAAGAACAGCCTGTAAAATTGTGGGGTTGTTTACAATGGGATAAGGAGATAGAGGGTTTAATTTTATTTATTTATTTATGTTTTTATTTAACATGCTCAGTGTCTTATTCATTGACCCTTTCATTTAAAGACATTCAAGACATGGCCATGTATTAAATTAAATAAGATTTTAAAGAGCATCTCTGATTGGCCAGTTGTTATGAAACTGCTGTCCATTGTTGTTTGCGGGAGAAAGTAGCAGAAGCTCGACAGCTTGCAAATGTGAGCTCCTTTTACTGCCTTGTAAGGTCGTACCTTCCTTGATTTTTAGGTGGCGCACAGCTAAATCACAAAATGGGAACCAACTGTTAATGTTAAAGCAGAAGAGAATTGAATTCTGAGATGGAAGATGATGGGCGACATACATTATTAAATAGAAGCAGTCCAAAAACATAGGTCTGGGGCAATTAATTGATTCATGAATTACCACCCTTACATAAAAGCATGTGGGCTCAGCTGAACCTTTTGAAAAACACGTTTAGCTCATTGGCTCTCATCAGGTTTCCCTCCGGCTGATTAGCTTTGAACCCTGTAATCTTTTCATACCATCCCTTGCATTGTTTTGCTGTTGTTTACCAGGTGCCTCCTGTGAGTATCTTCGCTCTCCCTCAGCCTCACTTTCAAGACTCTCTGCATGCTCTTCAGTAAGGCTCTCCTCTTCATGGTCAGCAGTGCCTTCAGGTCGCTGGTCATCCAGGCTTGTTGCTGGAGAAATATTGCATTGTCCTGGTGGGGATGATGTTGTGTACACACAAAAGTTCATGTACTTTTGTGATGCAGTCTGTCATGGAGTTGATGATGTCAGAGGTAATAGCTTAGAAGTATTAATAGTGGTACAAATTAGACCAGCATGGGATCCTCAAACATGTCCTTTCAAATCCTGACTGAAAAAAATTAAAGAAGAGAAACCTGCTAGCTGAACTCAGGCAATAAATCACCTCAGATGGAATTAACTCTTCGACTTCTTTTGCCCTGCCAGTAGAACAGCTGACACAAACTTGTACTCTGCAGCCAAACATTGTTCTAACCCACTGATCTTAAGTTTATTTTCTAGTAGAGATCTCAAAGTTTTCAAAAATACCAGATATGTCAGGCTAAATTGTGGGCAAAGGTGTATAAAATTATGCACATTTCTATTTGATGGAATTATGTAAGTATTGGTTTTGAAAATGTTATTTAATGTAAACATCAAATGGTTTCTGTGAAGAGCTGCAATAAGATGATAAAGAATATACATATAATGTATACATACAATGACATGAGATTCAAAGGTCTGTGATGTTACAATTCATACATTAAAATTTCAGTAGATTATGCAACCCAGTAAATCACGAGTTTATAAGAATCCTATTTGTTGTATTTTCTCCACATTGCCATAAAAATTGCAACTTAATCAAGACAAAAACATGATACCATAAATAAATTCCTTGTACATGCATAAGTTTTTGTAAACATGAACTATTGTGAACTCCTGAGATTGATTTGTTTGTTACAGGTTTTCAATCAAACCGAGATTTTCCACCAAATATTAATTTGGTTTTAATTATTTATTTCACTACAACAATCTACAATACAAACATTAACAGTACATTTTATGAAAAAATTGCAATTCACAAAACGCAAGTGAAATTAAGTTTGTAAGTATCAGAAACACCTAAAAATAAATAATGAAAGCTGAGATTACGCCCTTGTGATGTAGTAAAATGTGTTGACTGCTCAGAGTCACCTGTATGGCTGATTGAGGCACCTGAGGCCGGGTGACACCTCCAGACTGATTTGCATGTGCTCAAACCTAGAGTCTCATGACGAAGCATGTGAGAGACAAAGATGCTGTTTGACAAAGTAAAAGTTCTGTCTCCTCTGCTGATTATAACACTGTAGCTAAGGGTTATCTGAGTGTCAGATCATCTTCAGGAGTGTGCACTGGTTTTCTGTCACCAAGAAGCTGCCGACTGCCTGACGCTCTCATATCTTTCATCTGACTCCATGTGCTGTTTTGAACTGTACTTGCAGAGTTCGAGGAAATACTTTTCTGATTAGTCACACTTCACAGATGGATTATATCAAAGTGCCAAACACTTGACTGACATTTTATTTCTCTGAACACACACAATGTATCTTAAGAAAACAGTTATGTTATAAGCTCTGCAGTAAAGATCAATTTCACATGATGGGCTTACCTCTTACAGCTGTCATAGATCGCACAATAGAAAATTATACTGTGTCTGAGATGAATGACAAGATGCTAATTGATTCCAAAGAAAACAGGTTTTCAGTCATACGAGAAGGAAGCAATTATTTGATGCCTTTTCACTCTTCAAGCTTTAAAAGTTGTTGGTTTCACATTATTTTCCCAACAGACAATGATGAAGCGATCAATTTCTAGTTTGTGAAAAAGCCAAGTCACATTTAATTTATTCATACAGATCATTTTAAAACAACAGTTGACCAAGGTGCTGTACAACCAAAATTGAAAAATCCACAGGACAACACAATATAAACATAAAGACAAGTTTAAAAGTCCACAATAACAATAACAAAAGATACTCTCATACTGAGTCAGCCAGGGAATAAGGAGAGTTTAAGACACAATCCTCCAACCTGAACAAACCTATAGGTTTTTTTTTTTTTTAAACTCTCTAATACGACCCATAGGATTGTCTCCCACCCCTATGGCAGCAGACGTACCGGATCTTGGTTGTCATAGTTACCATAATAACAACAAGGTTAACTTTGTCAAACAGTCATGGATGATAAAAACAACAAAAAAAGCTCCTTTCACATGGGAACCCAACACTGCTCTCCTGTATCATAATCCTGTGTTTTGTTGACTTTTCCCTTTGTTCCTTTCATAATTACTTTGGCTGCTAGACGTTGCTGTAAATATGGGCCTTGATAACCTGCTGCACAAACAACCTATGGGCTTGTTTTTTTACAGGAGCACAGTCTTAAAAACAAGCAGTGTAGAGCAAGCTTAATATGTGGAGGCAACACGTTCCAGAGTCTGGGGGCTACAACTGCAAAAGTAAAATCTCCCCTGTGTTTCAACCTTGATCTTGGAAAAACCAGATGTAATTGGCCAGTGTTGGACCTGAGCGACCTTGATGGGATGTGTGGTCGCAAAAGGTCAGAGACATAGATTGGAGGCAGCCCATTAAAGTATTTTTAGGCAAACAATAAAATCTTAAAATCAGTACTAAAACGTACAGGGAACCAGTGAAGGGAGGCCAGTATGGGGGAAAATTTGCTCTCGCTTGCATGTTCCCATTAAAAAACAAGCTGCAAGCATGAAAGGGAAGCTAGCATAAATGGGAATACAGTAGTCAAGTCGGGATGAGATAAAAGCATGTATAACCCTTTTAAATTAATGAAATGATAAAAAGGACTTCTCCTTTGATCACTGATTCAGTGTGTTTGTCCAATTTAAAATCACTGTTCATAATCACATCCAGGGAACACAGGTCCATATTGGAACAAGCTGAAGATTTCATATGAACAATAATTTAAATATAACACAAACTCAAACTGGCTAAAACTGAGCATGGACAGTACAGTAATGGATGGCTCATTGGGAGGGGGTTGGATGTGTGCTCTAATCATCGCTATCTTCTCAACAAAAAAGTTTCTGAGGAGACAGCAGCACAAGCAGATTGTGGGCTGTTTAAGAACAGCGGTTTGTGACAATTATTTAGAAATATTATTTAAAAAAAAAAAAATTGTATCATATTTGTTTTATTAACCTGATATCAACATTTCATTTCTAAAATATCACGGTTATCGTCAATACAATCACAACACTTAGTGTGAGCAATGTGTACAAATGAGTTCCAATTAATGCTGTATAACACTGTTGGTGTATCATTTGTACTTTTTTAATCCTTTCTGTGGTTTCGATACTTCAACTGTGAGTGATGTCATGTGGCAGGCCTGACTGGATGCCACGGTTACTGTATTTTTCAAGACAATTCTTACATGAGCAAAGAAAAAGGAGGAAAACTGAAAAGCTTTGTTGTTTGAATACCTGCGATGCGCTGATCTGTGTCTCACTTACCTGTAGATTGACAGGAGATCGCAATATCTCCAGTGGCATTGTTTCAGAGGCGGCGCATACCACACCATGTGACAGAGAACATTGTTGAAATGCCGTCATACCGATAAGATCTGAAACCTCCATACTGTCCCCCTGTCACATGTTCAACCACTCCAGGGCTAAAATATGTTAAGGTGACATTGTATAATTTCTGCATCGATTATGATGAGTGATCAGCATTTCACTGATGGCTATGTGTGCCAGCAATTGAGCAGTTTCTTTCATAACAATAGTTTCTATTGTATGTATTTATTTTTAGAAAGAGTGTGATCATTCTCTGCAGTGACTTCTGCAGCATTAATTATGCTGGTCTATTTATTCTGTTGTTCCCTCAAAGGCAGAACTTGTTTTTGCTGGAGGGTGCACTTCCTGTGGCAGTGCTCTAACCTTGTGATCAAACGATGTTCTTCCTCCTCTCTGTGCCACCCCGCAGCCTTTTTGAGAACTTGGTGTAGCCGAAATTTTAGCATTAAATTATTCAGTTGGAAGACAATTTGTAACGAGTGATGAGAGTTTGCGAGTAGGTGTTGCTTTGTTTTAAGGGATAAATTCCTAACTCACCACTGCATCTTACATAAGAAGGTGGGATAGTCTTCCTTAACCAATTGAATTGTATGTTATTTATCTGTAGGGCTGTACTGCAAAAGCTGCCTACTTCTGCTCTCTTGTCTCATATAAATACAATACTCACAATGTCATGTCGGCACATGTTCAAACTGAGCTTGGGAGAACTTGTTTCAGTTACAACGCTCCCTAGAAATGCAAAAAGCGAAATGGACTCAGGCCTTAATACAGCTCTGATCCATCCAGACCCTCAGGTGTCTAAAACTGTCTGCTCATTCAGTTCAGTAAAAACAGTATTCTTTGCTTTTCAAATTAAATACATAACATCTTTTTAATTTTTAACTATTTATTTGCTTGCTTTAGCCTTTGTTTCTGTTTATATCGTCTTTTAAATGCAGTTTTATTGTTTTCTTAATGTTTTATTTTTAATGTATTTGGATGCCTGGGTAAAGCACCAGGAATCACCTTGTGTCATAATACTGCTATAGAAATAAACTTTCCCTGCCTTGTGCTGCAAAAAAAAAAAAAAAAAACAGGAACTAAAATCTCTCCTTTCACTTGTGGATTTTAAAAAACTACAGTATATTCAAGTATTTGCATTTCCACTAGTAATTGTTTTTCTTAATGTAAAACTAATGTAACTTTTATGTGTGAATTTTATTGTGTGTGCCCATATTTAAACTGTATGTGTTTATGCCTTTTACACAGGGCTCTCTTGAAAAAGAGACTGTAGTCTCAATGAGACAAAAAACAAAGATGATTTAGTGAATCTGCAGGCTCAGTGCTTTGATTTGGTTTGTTTAATTTGATTCAGGTGAGGTTGTCATATTATTCAAGTGCCATTACTGTGCAGCTGAAGCAGGGTCGGTACACCCTAACACAGTGAAAACAAGGCAAGGCAATAACTCAGGCTGTCTTAAAATCACAAATGCGTGCCAATTATTTTCTATATATGTTTTTAAAGTTGCTAGATCCAGTGTCATACCGGGGATAATAAATGAATCAATAAATGAAAATCCACTGTCCTCACTAAACTCAAGTTGTCTCTCTCTTGTAGCTTACACTCCTGTTTTTTATTGTGAATATTGGTGGATGTGTATGTGTGTATGTATGTGCGCGTGTGTCTTTGCAGACCCATTGCTGTGGGCCCGGTCATACATTACATGGGAAATATAAACTAATTAAACTAAAGTTTGTATTAAAGTTGAATTGAAATAAATGCTATAAATCATAGTTTGACTTTTGAGCACATCCTGTGATATTATCAGAGAGAAAACTCAATGATACATAATGTGTTACATAATATACTGAGGTTGTTGAAGAAGGAAAACAGATATCATCTGGAATGTTCTTTTTGTCACAGAGATACAAGAGAGCACCAAACCCGACATATGATGAATCCTTAAACTGGAATCTCTATTGTGAGATAATCATCACAATTGGAAAACATAACCAGAACACAAAGTACACATGATTTGTGGGTAGAAGACACAAATAAGAAGCAAGCACGTGATACAAGGTGCACAACCATGTCTCCTTGTTTGCTCATTTTACGTTATAGAAAGGCTGAGTTTGGTGTACTTTTATGTAAAACAAACCCTTTGTTAAAGGTTATAATCCAACATGAAATATAAGTTTCAGTGATAACGACAGGGACATTTTCAAATGTATGGAAAAAAACACTGCAAAGTTGATCAAACATAAATTCATTATGCAACACCTGTGATCACTTGCAAGCCTGACTGACAGGTGTGTTCAGTCAAGGCCAACTCATTACATAGTTGACACTCGTGAACAGTCATAGCAAGTGATTATCTCAATACCAGTTACAGGTGCTGGATTCTGTAGCTACAAATCTTTACCATTACACTAAGGCCTCATGTCTACTATGTTTTCTGGTTGTGTTGACTGCCTGGCAAATGTGATTAACTGCTAGAAGTTGCCACATGACAAAATAATTTCATATCAAGTTAGAGCTCACTGCACTATCTTTACTGAGCCATTTCCATCACATATTTGTGGAGTGATGACTTTATTTCCTGCTGTGCTACCTGCTGCAGGAGGATTTTGCCATTTTTGTACAGGCTTACAGTAAGGAGTGTTTTACCTGCTAACAGGTGATATGTTCCCACCCCTTGTGTCTGAATGGTGAAGTGGGGCACACGCCTCTCTGAAGCTGCAATAAATACCTGCTGAGATGCTGCTGTCAGTGACAGCCAAGGGAAAGAGGCCAGCTGAGGAGTGATCAGAGCATCATCACCATGGGGAACTGTTGCGAATGCATGAAGAATTTTTTCGGCCGGCAAAAGAACACCAATGTGCGTGTTAGTCTGCCGGCTGTCTGCTTCGTGTGGCAGATTGCTATGATCATCCTGTTTGGAGTTTTCATCCGGTATGATGAGGAGTCAGACGCGCACTGGGTGGAGTACAGAAAGGAAAACAACATCACTAGCGACATTGAAAATGACTTCTACTTCAGATATCCCAGTGAGTACAAAAATGGACAATCTTAAATACAAGTCTTATTTTAAAGATCCAGTGTCCTTCAAAAAAATTATCGCTTAATCGTCAAGGTTGTTGATGGTGGACCCTCTTTCTCATTTTTGTTCTTCCTTAGTCAGACCTTGGTTTTTTTTCCACTCATGGCAAATTAATGCCCATGAATTTTTAGCTATTTTAAAAATATTTATGTACAAATTTGCTTTGATTTCTCACAACTGCAGCAGTTCAGTGCCATACTGTATCAGCTTTACTCCATTTTAACTCTCCTGTGTTTGTCCTTGTTTTTGTTCTCTACTAGACATTGCCACATCACAAAATGATGTTGCATTTAACTATCAATGGTCATAAAAAATCAATTTTCTGGCTTTACATGGAACAATCTGACAGCAGCAGTATGTTGCCTGTAAATACTTTATTATTGGATTGCAATTTGCCAATTGATACAATCTTACCAACCCTAAATGAAAACATAAATGGGAAATCTATAATAAATGAGAAACCTTAATTCATCATTTAAATTACCCTGAGCTACTTCATGTGAGTAGAAGATTAAAAAGATTGTGGTGTTCAACTGTTGCTCCATTAATTATTCCACAAATGTAACTCACTGGATGCTATTACAGCTTGACACTCATCATTCTGATGTTTTATTGCCCTTTCTCCAGGCTTTCAGGACGTCCATGTCATGATCTTTGTTGGATTCGGTTTCCTCATGACCTTCCTCAAACGCTACAGCTTCGGTGGTGTGGGCTTCAACTTCCTGATCGCCTCCTTTGGTCTGCAGTGGGCTCTTCTCATGCAAGGCTGGTTCCACTCCCTTGACCCCACCACCGGAAAAATCACCATTGGAGTTGAGAGGTGACTCTCTTCGCTGCAAGCGAAATTAATCATTTTATTTTGTGTATCACAAATTAAGTAGCAAACTGTAAAAGTCTAGGCAGGGAAGCACAGGTGTGTTATGTAACCCACAGTAAACCACATTCTTTGCAAATCTGGGTGTGGAGTTTGACAGAATTGAGCTTAACGGCTCTTTGTAACTGCTCATCATTTCTGCCATATGCTCAAGGCCTGAGGTTACATTGCTGCTACTACTATAACAGAGCTGAATCTCTGACTGATCTGTTGGTGGTATTGTGGCTATTCTAGGTGCCAGGTCTTGACAAGGAATAAAACATCATCCTAATGTATTGATTTTGATCTTTTTTTGTCTCTACTGTGTGTTTAACAATGTTATGCCGTGCTAAGTAAGGGGAGTCGTCTTTTGAGTACAGTAAACGCAACAGACTATACAAAACAAATCAGCAATTCAAACCACTTGACACAAAATGACTTGTGTGTTCTTGTCCTCATCCCCCCACAGTCTGATCAATGCAGACTTCTGTTGTGCTGGCTCCCTGATTGCCTATGGTGCCCTCCTGGGAAAAGTCAGTCCTGTCCAGCTGTTGGTTGTCACCTTATTTGGCGTCACGCTGTTTGCTGTGGAGGAATACATCATCCTCGACCTCCTTCACGTGAGTCTCACCAAAAATAATCATTCCACCGGAAACTTAATTATTAGTTCTTCAAGGAGTGAGAATTTTCCTTCAGATGTTGCAGTTGCTGCTGTGTGTATCTGTCTGCAACAGTGAAATCTCAATGTTTCCACAGTGCAGAGACGCTGGTGGCTCCATGGTCATTCACGCCTTCGGAGGGTATTATGGTTTGGCCATCTCTTGGGTCCTCTACCGACCAAACCTACACCAAAGCAAACGCCTCAATGGATCTGTCTACCACTCTGATTTGTTTGCCATGATTGGTGAGTGAGCGGTGATTTATACTTTACACTTCAGCACCTTCTAATTTCACATATCAGTACTGTCTTTGGGACACATCTCCTCTGGTATATTTAAAATTTTAGATTCAGATCTGTGTGTTTGATCATAAAAACCCAGCTGTGGTTTCACTGTGGTTTGACTTCCTCTCACCTCACAGGTGCACTGTTCCTGTGGATGTTCTGGCCCAGTTTCAACTCGGCCATCACAGACCACGGTGATGGACAGCACAGAGCAGCCATTAACACTTACCTCGCCCTCGCTTCTTCCGTGCTCACCACTGTGGCCATCTCCAGCATGTCTCAGAAAAGAGGAAAGCTGGATATGGTAATGCTATGTTGCTTAAAAAAAAAAAAAAAAAAAAAGTTGCAGGAAAAGAAAAGACCACGAAGAGCACAGCAGTTACTCAATAACGCAAGAACTAGTTATGTAACATTCATGTATTTCTCAATTTCTGTTTTACCTGACAGGTGCATATCCAGAATGCCACTCTGGCTGGCGGTGTTGCCATGGGAACAGCAGCAGAGTTCATGATCACTCCTTATGGTTCACTCATTGTGGGTTTCTGCTCTGGCATCATCTCCACTTTTGGCTACCTGTTTGTCACGGTGAGTATTTCACCTTCTAACTTCTGATCTCTGTGGCGCAGTCACTACAGGTGAAAAGTAAAAGAGGAAGAAGAGAGAAAAAAGTGGCACGGATATGAATGAAGCAATATGAAGGAGGCAGAATGAAAAGGAGTCAAACTGAGACAAACTATAGGTTGTACTCCAGGAAAATAGCAGAGTTACAAGAGCTAAAGACTCACTTGAACTGAATGGACTTAATTAACTGTTTTTCTCATTCTCAGCCCTTCCTAGAGAAATATCTCAAGATCCAAGATACCTGTGGTGTCCACAACCTGCATGCTGTGCCAGGGATGCTTGGTGGCTTCACAGGGGCCATTGTTGCTGCAGCAGCCACTGAATCTGTCTACAGTAGAGAGGGGTAAGTCACTGACACAAATAGACACAGAGCTTGAAATTCAAAAAACCTGACCTTGCCTGTTTATTGACTCCAACATAGCGACTGGAAACAGTCACCCACTTGACTTCTTTTTCTAATTATTCAGGTTATGCATTATATGTGCTTTTAGTTTTTGTAAAGACAGTCTCTGCAGTTTCTTCCTAAGTTTTAATTAACTGAAAATGAACTGACCTTGCAAGGCCTTTTTTGAAAATCTTGTCTTATTGTCTTATTTCTTTCTGTCTAGATTGATCAACACGTTTGACTTTGAAGGTGAATTCGCAAACAGATCTGTAGGAACACAGGGAGGCTTTCAGGCTGCTGGCACATGTGTGGCAATTGCGTTTGGACTGGTTGGAGGTGCAATTGTTGGTGAGTTTGAAAAATGGGTTGTGTTTTACTATCAGAATCAGCAAAACAGTAATCTTTCCCTATCAAACGATCTGTTCCACGGATTTTTGTAAAGCATTCCAGAGACCTGATTATTTTTATTTCTAGTTTAATTTCTTTTGAAAGGAAACTTCTCCAACCAAAATATTGAGAAAAAAAATAAAAAAATAAAATAAGAATCAATGTCACTTAAAATAGACAGTATCAGTGTTTTTGTGAGTCTTCTTCAAAAAACATATTTCTTAAATCCTTAAAAAGTGCTTGTTTAGCAGCCCAGTTATTGTCAGATCGACATTTCCTGGACTTTCTACACTGACAAACATGTAGCTAATGACTTATTTCATCCTATTATTTTAAATTAAATCTAGAATTACTGCCTTGCATGTATCCAAGTTGCAGGAAATATATGCACAACCTCTCCCTGGATACAGTATTGAATACTGGGCAGAAGTGTTTTTGCAGATGTCACACTGAATTTGACCTGTGACCATTTGGATATAAAATGTCATCACTGCATCATTTTATCCTATTAGACATTTGTGTTAAATTGTGTCATAATTAGCATATGAATTTATGAGTAATGGCCAAGGCATAAATTTTTTTTTAAAAAAAGGCACTATTGCATCATGGGCAAGACGGTATAGAGATTGAGATGAATATTGCTTAATGCCTGTTTATTCTCTCCTCAAAGGTTTCATCCTGAGGTTCCCTATCTGGGGCGACCCTGCTGATGACAACTGCTATGATGATGAAGTTTACTGGGAGGTGAGAGAGATGGTGTTCTTTTCCTTTAACTGGAAAGGAAACATTTTTTCTGTTTCATGTAAAAATATTGCACTCTGAAATCACTCAGAAGTCAGCAAGCTTCTGGCTCATGATCTGATCCCTTATGTCGGTTTCAGGTTCCTGAGGATGAGGAGACCATCCCTCCTGTGTTGGAGTACAACAACCACATGATCCACAAGCACCAAGACATGTGAGCTCACTTACACTCACACAACTCTTCAATTACTCCACCCTTTCATTAGTTTCCCATTAACTGTAATTTTCCTTTTTCTGTACAACAGATCTGAGTCAAACTTCTCCGTGGAGCAAAGTTAGAGCCGCACAACAGGAGATCAATCCCCTCATATCACTTTGAACTTGATACAGCTGTGAAACACACAAAAAAATCAAAGAAGGAACCATCATCAAAAACGTCTGGCACCTTTTTCTACACTGCACAAAATGGGGACAGAATATCTCATTAATGGAGAAATAATTCTGAATACAAAGTGGTATAAATAAACTGCATTTACATCTACTATGTTGGAAGAAACTTTATATTATCTGCAGATGCTTAATGACTGGAAAATGTCAAAGACGATTTGTTTATACTGTGTAATATAATTATAATGAGCAGAAGAACTAAGAGCTATTTTCATTGGAGTTTGGAAATGCATTATTGTCTACATTAATTGGAGTAAATTCCTCTTTTTAAAGAACAGTACAAAGCTCTGAATTCTTTCATGTAATACCTTTTAATTGCTGAATATTGTCTTTGATAATGCATGTCTGTTAGTATACAGTATATTGTGCTGTGCATAAAAAGGCCAAATTAGATGTTTTTGAATTCTATATTTTAGTTATTTCTTTCAAATTATGTATAGGTCTTTGTTAGTTGTATGTACAAATTATTCCACTTTTATTTTTTTTGTTGCCTAAATGACTTGTTCTTAAGATGGACAGGAACTATGATGCAATTGTTAACAATTTTGTTGCTGTATGTTGAATGTTACCTCCAAGACACTAAATGTGATGGTCTGTCACAATTTGCTTGTTGTATTATTGACGTATTATAGTATTGATCAAATGTAACTAAAATAAACAATAAAGTTATATTATCTTTAAACTGTTTTACTCACATTTTTATGACATATGATGAAAATGAAATAATATCATAGTAAGATAATTACAATTCTGTCAGTGAGTAAATAAGTGTGATAATAACAATTATGTGCTTTGATAACAAGAATAAATGATAATGATCCCTCTGTGCATACAAGGAGCCTTAATAAGTGAATAAACGTGCAGAAGAAGCATTGTAACAATTGGCAGTTTTGCTATGTTGCTAACTGTTATATATACCATGGTGAATGAAAGCACAATATGAGTGGAGGGACAATGGATCACGGTCATTTAAAACAAGAGAATGAATTCATTCAAAATCAGTCAAATAAAATCATTGGACACAAGACGCTGTCCTGACAAAGAAAATATTCTCATTTTGAGCTCAAAGTGACTTCAAATGGCAAAAAAAAGACATCAAAATGACAAATTCAGTGCATGGATGGGAAGTTATATATCTGGCTTGATGCTATCGCTCTTTTAATCACCTCACCCGCACAGAAACACATGACCATGCAAATTCCATTGACATTCTTGTTGTGTACCCACCTGTGTATTTTTAGCTCTGATGCAAGACTGTCATATGATGCATCACATTTTTGGATAACCATCAAGGACAATATAATGAGGCAATTATAGTATACCTCCTTAGTGAAGACGGACACATTTTAATCAAGCGAACATGAGCATTTATTGACTGACTAACATTTGGTAAGTAATAGAGGAGGATGGGAGCAATTAGAAGCCAGAGCAGTCCTGCACAGTCCAGCAAAAAAAAAAAAAAAAAAAATCGAATTTCAGTGATTTATCAAAGCATTATGGCAATCAAAACAAGTTCCTAGTGAAGCACATCAAAAAGTAAGACGCTCTCAAATCTCACCACAATTGGCAAGTATCTCACCACTGTGCTGACCCTGTGGCAGGAACACTCAAGATTCCTGCTCTCATCATGGCAAAAAAATGGCTTTTGCCACATGGTAAACAGTCCAAACTGCTACCAGCATGATGACAAAAAACAGTCAGGGTCCCTGCTTCTGTCATGGCAGAAACATTACAAATGCCTGCTGATACCACAGCAAAAACCCATTCTTGCTACTGAACAGAAGATACAATTTTCTGCAATAAAATGGTTGGAAGTCTAGATTGACTCATTGAGCACATCAACAAGAAACTGGGCAAAAAGAAAGCCAGTGTAATAGCGACTGTAACTGGTGAAAAAATGATGGCATTATATGCCATTATGATTTAAAAAGCTGCTTTTATCATTAAAAGAGCGATAGCAACGTCGTTTTCCATTACAGTGTAAACTATGTAGAGCCCGTCTCTTGTACAAAGCAGGAGCACTTGCTCTCTTGCTCTCGGGTCTTGTAACTTTCTTGTAACTCTTTTTAATTCTTCGCAGTCCTACTGGAGTAGCTGATGATTTATGTTGAAGTAAGTGACTGGTTATTTCTGACTGTTTGTTGTGTCTTTATGATGTAATCATTGGGATTATTGTGGTGCTCCCGACAATTCGAAACAGTTTGTGCAGTTTGCAGTGACACAATTAACCTTTTGAATTTTTGCGATCAACTGTAAAGTGATATATCTCCCATCATTTATTTCAGGGAACATAAATTATGTTTCCGTAGAGGTGATGGACTGTGGTTACAGAACTGGATGGTGCTGTGTGTCTACTGTGTTGATGATAGCGATTGGCTGTGCTTTTGCTTTATTTCCAGAAAGTCAGAGGGTGGAGCTGAGACCTTGGCAGATGTGCAGCACACTTGGTTGACATCCATGCACTCACACAGACATTCCTTAAACCACTGACCTGGTCACACCCATAACTTATCGTATCAAATTAAAACAGTTTGCATTATTTAAGAACTCTATCTACTTGTCACACACTTTTGAGCCAGGTTTTGTAACAGTAATATGGAGGTTATGAAAGGATACCTTGTTGTTTTCATTTGATTTGGTCTCGTATTAATTCACAAATCAGATGCTCACTGCTTAACCTGAAGGGTCGCTGTCTGCACATAGAGTAATAATAACAATAAAAATGAGAATAAGGTTATAACTTTTTTATGGTAAAAAATATTTAAGCTTATTTGTAAAAGACTTTTCAAAACCAATGTTCTTTATACACAGCAATAAAAAACCAGGAGGCAGAAATAAACGTAATAAGGCAGAAACCAGTAAAACCAGTGTGGCAAGTAAAGTCACATGATAGTAGGATCATTTTTGTTTTAACAACAAGGGAGGAAATGAAAACAAAGTCTATTGAAACCTTTTGAGAAACGTGTGTTGAACAGACTGGTACCATATCATGAAACCACCCTGCCCATCCATCACCATGTCAAACAAAAATAATTTGACCATTTGAAAATGTTCTCTGTTTATTGTAATTTGTTCTTTGCTCCACAGGGTGGAGCTATAAGGTTAAAATCAACAGCCTCTCAGTTCTGGTCCAGCAACTCTTCAATCAATACTTAGTGATATGTTCTTTCAGACGTAGGAAAAAATCATGTTTATGACCATGTGATATGTCCTAGTAGTCAGTGGTTTATTTATTCAAAAACAGATTTTAAGTTTAGAAGAACAAACAGGATTAAAATTTGCATGCATGCTGTACCTCCTCCAGGGTAATAACATCTATTTTGTTTCTGTAAATTTGCTCAGTGTGGGGGCTGAAATTTCAATACATCTACACTGACAGATATCTTGCAGTATTTCTTACACAAGGTTAATAATTGTATGAATTCCTGACAAAGACCGCAACTAATTAACGGCTGATATTCACAAAACTGATTAAGCTCCTTGAATGAGTGGGGAAATAGTGTAATCTCTTCAATGATAGCCCACAGCTTTATTTTGACTTGACTTGAAGTTGAGAGTCTGGAGAGTCAGAGGAGAGTTAAACTGGGACAAGTGGACATGCGGTGGGCATCTGGCCCCTTCAGGCCACCATGGGCTTGCTTGTTGCCTCCAGGGCTCTGGTCTCTCTGCTCCCTTAATTCTGATGGTAATGAGGCCTGGATGGGGCAGTCAATAGGGTCATTTCCTGACCAATCACTGTGACATTAATGAACTCTGAATACACATATGCTTTGTGCTTCTCTTGTCAGGTTGGCTAGTGGCAGAAGCTTTATTGAGTTAAGAGGTCTCTAAAAAGGCCTGTTAAACAAGTTAACTGTGGGGTTACCTGTTTAAAGACTGTTGGGGTCAAATACTTTGGAGTCTGTGTTATTAGTTCAATGACACAACATCATTTATACGATGTCATTCTCATTGAATTGACCCCCATTTTTTTATTAGATGCACTACTTTCCTACAGATTAGTTTTACTAATATTAATGACCTCATGTGTGTCCCAGGGTCCAAGGACTCCGTCATAAATGGTTAGTGTTTGCATATAAGCATGCATTGTTAGGCATTAGCTCAATATTCAAATCATATCATAGGTATGCAGCCTTTATGTGTTTAGAATGATATTATAATGGTATACTTACTCTTAAAATATCCATGATAGTGTTGCAAATGTTTTGGCATGTTTTGTTTTTTTGGACAGTTTACGACTTTGAGAGTTAAGAATGTGATGATGTGAATATAATTTATGGTATAATTCATTTATATTTATCAACTAAATTAAGACAAGATTTTATAAAATTTTATAAAAACCTTTTGTATGTTAGAGGATATTAAGATTTGATCATGATTATTCTACACTCACGATGTCTATAATGTTCTTCTGACAACTTGTAGGCAAAACAGCTCAAATTAAAAGTCCCACCACAACCCTCAATAGTCTGCAGTGAGTTGTTCATTAATTATAAATTTGACAAAAATTGTAAGATGTTCCCAGCACACCAAAATGTGTCAATATTTGATCATCTTTTTTAGATTTTTACGCAGTAGGTGACTAAAGCATGGTGTCAGATTTTTTAACAGTGACACAGACAGATGCTGCTACTTGAGCATGCTTAAAAAAAGTTCTTTTATGGACTT
The DNA here is from genome assembly GCF_046630095.1 of Trachinotus anak. Taxonomy (NCBI): domain Eukaryota; kingdom Metazoa; phylum Chordata; class Actinopteri; order Carangiformes; family Carangidae; genus Trachinotus; species Trachinotus anak. Next base: position 14,785,094 of record NW_027273862.1, on the reverse strand, counting down.
ATGTGGAAAAATATTCCATAGAAATCATGAAGGAAGGTTTGACAAGGATTCATGTTTTTTCAAACCAAGACAAAACCCGTGAGACATACGTTAAAACAGACAAACCTCAGGGGGAAAGAAAGACTGGAACAATGAGTGATCCATCGCCTTTAATAAGAGACAACATCATTTCACCAAAACATCAGATTCATCAGATTTTGACAGTGATGAAGGCTCAGTGGTCTCAAAATGTTAGTCTGTGTGCACTGTTATTCAAATCAGTCAGTGCGCTCCAGCGTTTTTTTCTTGACTCAAATCCATCTTTTCAGTAGCTGGAAGAGTTTTCTGAGATTTTTTTAAGGACAGGATCCCAAATGTGAGAAATAGTGTCACTGTAGCAGAGATGTTTCTAGACAGGCCTTGCTGGGACCTGATGCCGGAGGAGAGTGGACGCAGCTCCTCTTGTGAATCATATGACCCTGGGGAGAGTGTTTGTGAAACCACTTGGTCTGCCATTGTCCTCCTGGGACTGGCCTCCTCTGAAAAGCTGCAGCGAGCCTGTAATCAGATTAAAGGTTGCTGGGAAGGGGAGGAGGGATTTTTGAGGAATAGCGAAGAGGTCGTGGAAGTTCTCTAATCAGTACCTGCCATTGAAGTGCAGAAGAGAGGCTAAATAACGCAGCAGGAGGGAAGGCGGGAGCCAAGCTGGAGGGACAAATTGGCCTGTTGTTGGAGGGGGATAATGGGACAATGAGGGAGGGGAGTATAATCAGTGAGTATAGAGTGGGAGAGAATAGATGCAATGGGAAAAGGAGGACACTGAAGAACTCCAAAGGCGGTGGCCTTGTCCCATCTTGCCCTGGCAATTATATCACCTTTGTGAGCTGATTGGAGCGGGCTGCAGAGTCCATCTGGGCTTATAGATGGACGTAACAATCTACATTTTCTCACTGTCCTCGTCAACCGTCTTACTGGGCCACTGAGTGAGATATCAGGGGCTGTAGTGGTCTCAATAAAACTCATCAGCACACTCCTGAAAAGCTCCTGTCCTTCTGGGGGTCCATAATACCTAAGTGCAACATGACAGTGACAATGATCAGTTATCAGTCAGATCTGCTTTCTCCTAGACTATTTCATTACATTGTCTCATTCAAAAAAGAAACATTCAAACCTGGAGATGTTTATTGTTTGTTTTCTAGGTCTGGCGACAAACAGGCAAATGAGTTGTATTGACCAATGATCCTCTAACCGGTGAAATGAACCTACTCAGTACCCAGGGCTTGTAATGCTGATGTCATATCACAAGACATCCCACTGATTGCTGCGCTCCACAAGTCTCTCCGTAGGATCCTTTCTGTCATTGTGATTACTCATCAAACACCCATTGCCTGAACACCAGGCATCACTAAAGGCCAATCACTTCTTTTTTTATTCAGTTGACAAGAGTCCATTTGTTGGGGTCGAAGGGGAAGGTCTCAAGGGAGAAGACCTCTCAGCCAGCACTGGTGAGGAGGAGAACCAGAGAAATCACTATTCATAGCAGAAGAGTGCTTTGACTCAGGCACAAAGGCCACTAGTTCCCTGCCTAGATTGAAAGAAGAAGAAAATCAGAGCTGCTTTAAAACATGTACAAGGGATCCAGACTGAATGGTTTAGTTAATTCACTGCTTCACCTGCTCATGAGCCCTAATTTGGGCATAAGAGATATTATTTAATTATTATTATTATCATAAAATTAAAAAAAAACAATTTGGAAAAAACATTGGAATATTTACATACCATTTAGCCTTTAATCCTAATTATAATATATGACATTTTATTTGCATAATTGTTCAATCACAGAATAGGAAAAAATCCATTTATTTCTGAATCAGCAGTAGAGTGTCCCATTATTGAAAAGATTTCATTTGTTTATTGGTTGCATTTCTGTAAAACAAATCCTTATTGTATTTGATAATAAAACGAAGAGATAGGTGGAGTTCTAGTGAAAATCAAAGAAAGTAAAATATGAGGACACAAATGTTTGAGAAAGACAGAGACTATGAGAAGCAAGCTATTTCTGAAAAACTGCTCATAGAAATAAGAATTTTGCTTACATCTGAGAAAGCACAACAAAGTACTAGACCTGCTTTGGTCTCGTGTGTCAAATAGGCTTTAACTACAATCCCATACTGAATGAAGAAAGTTTCACTTCACCGTTCGCCTCTATCCCAAAATATCAATCCAATCCAAATACCAATTTTAATCAGAATCAGAATCAGAATCAGAATCAGGTTTATTGCCAAGTATGTTTTCACGTACAAGGAATTTGTTCTGGTGAATGGTGCAGAGCGCACCAAAACACCGAGGCAGCCATCTGCGGCGCCATGAGTCAAGAAAAAAAATCTGATGTTTTTTGTATAGCAAAGAAAACAATAGGGTCAGTTTTTCTAATCCTCAGCAGCATGAAAAAAGAATTATTGTGTTTTATAATTGGGAGCTGGACCCCAGAAGCCTGTTTTATTGCACATATACAATATGGACACCTTATCAAAATGTATGTCATGACACAGACTGAAGCTGAGCTGGTATAAGAGAAAGTGTGCTGAACCTCCTCTCCCTGAGACCTGATCTGTGATGAGTTCCTATCCCAAGAGTCCCCTGCTGAGTACTTCTCTAAACCCACCCTAAAAACACATGCTCACAATATAAATGTAAACAAGAGGAAAACTGATATATGACACTATCATCAATAATAACTGCAGAGATGCTGAGAGACATGACAGACAGATATTATTATAAAATGGCCAATAAAGCGACCTCACATAAACTGTAACTGTTTTTGTCCCGTTTGCTTTTTATTCTTATTTTTAAGAAATAAGAATTTAAAGAATATTCTCATAGTAAATATTTCCAAAGGAATACTTCTCCGGAGTGATGATCTGCAAGTGTTGGGCCTGCAATATCTATCATTTTTGCAAAGAAGGGCCTTGTCAGAGATGGCCTTAGGAAGGAAGAGGCATTTAAAACAGAAAAATTTACTTTTGTCTTACTTTTACAGTAAAGCAAGTGGATGTCAATAATTGTTCTACACTCCTTTGTGTGACTGTTTCAGAGACCGTACGAGTTGCACCAAAGTATCTCTGCACCAAAATCATCAGTGCTCCTAATGGGAAGACCTAAATTATTCATTCCTGAATGTCAGCCGTATGCCATCTTTTAAGAGCACATTGTAATTCCTGCAGGTGACTTATCTTTGCAGAAGCCATCAGCTCCAGCTAAGTTAATGCTGATGAGACACACTGACAGAGAGGGGGCAGTAATCCCACAAATACAAAGAAAGGAGGGAAAGTCATGGAAAAAAGGAGGGAAAGAGGGGGACAGGAAAGGAGGGGAGAGGAAGGATTCTCTTGGGAAGGGAGGGTGTTTGGGTGAAAAGCAACAGCATATGTATTGTTGGAGGCCCTGACTCGCCACCCTGGAGAGCTCCCTGTTCCCACGGTTTGCTCAACAAACAAACGCAACCCCCCCACCCTCCCCTCACACATACACACGCATCACACCACACCACACCACACACCACCATGCACCCGCACGCAGTGGTGATGTCATTAATTACCATCAAAATGAGCATGACAGCAAGCAAGTTTGCGTGCGTCTGCCAGCGAGGCTTTGTGTGTGTGTGTGTGTCTGTGCGTGTGTGTGCGCGGGAGAGAGAGGGAGTTGTAGGGAGTGAGAAAGAAAGAGACCATTGTCCGTTCTGAAATAAAGAAATCTCCACTGAAGCATTGTAAATGGAAAAGGCATAAAAATGGACCAAATTCGGGGATCTTTGAGTGAGAGCTGGGCTGTCACATCTCGTCAGAGCTTCACAAAACCTGATGTGCACACATTGCCCTGCCCAGCTACAGAGACACACTGTGGCCCTGTGATTGTGTGCTCTCCTGATGAAATTCAAGCCTTCTCCTTCCCAGCCTGAGAGGCACAGGGCTCCTGTTTTTATGAGCACAGATATTGTGTGTGCATATTTTTATTTTTTTTGTCAATAATAACTTAAAAATGGTCTTAATTACAGCAGGCACACTGTATGTTAGTATTTAGGTAAAACCATTGGATTAAACATTACTTTCACTGTGTAATGCCACATTTGGATCAGTTATTATGCGTGCAACCAGGCTGTTAGGAAAAGCTGCAGCATTGGTCTTGTAGTGGGAACTGTGACTGAACATTTTTTTCCTGTGTTGTGATATCTCTCTCTTGGGCTCATCCCCTCATGAAGTCTGACAGCTTTGGCAGCAAATGTGAGCAAATTCACCTGCTCTTGTTTACACCACTTGTTACTTTGCATCTATTTATATAAGTATGTTCATGTGCATGCTGCATAGACTGTATACATTTTTTAAATTATTATCCTGCTGTATCCACTGTATTTGAACATGCTCAAATCTTTTATTGCACTCATTTCTCTGATGTTCATTGATGTAATGTGCTCCTGTTATCAATGTGGTATTTAGTTCTTTTTTGCAGTTGAAATGAGGAATAAACTTGAATTTGAAACACTGTCAGCAATATGCGGTAATAAGATTTATTAGATCTGAGCATGAACACAATCAACTTTGCTTGTGAACAATGAACCATAGCTGGTTTGCTTATCATATGATAAAAAAATAAAAAGACTGGAGTCTACAGTCATGTTATCAGCTTTGTGAGACTTTAGGCACAGCAATACTTTGAACTAAACTCTAATATAAGCACAAAATGCTGATGTTTAGCAGGAATAATGTTTACCATGGTCATCATCATAGTTTACCGTCTTGTCTTGCTAATATGTTTATGTTTCAATTGGTATGAAACATACAGTAGAGCTAAGGATGATGGGAATGTCATTTAGTCATTAACCAAAGCATTAGACAAACAAAAATTTCAACATGATGAAAAGTTAAGTGATCACTAAAGAGATAACAATTCATCCTGAGTGGGACAAAAATGTCCGTACCAAATTTCAATCCAACCAATAGTTGTGACATTTTAGTCAAGACCAGAAATGTTAATGTTCTCTTTGCGCTAGAGGAAAAAACGAGGATCATAAATTCTCCCAGGTTATAAAATTTCATGGCAATCCATCAAATAGTTTATGTTCAAAACATGAATACTTCCAAACTAAAGCACAGCAATGACCTCCTGGTCGGCTTTTCCTCTGGTTTGGCTGAAACACAGCAGAGACGTGGCTTGGTTGTTAAGATGGGAGAGCAGAGAATGGGACAATTCAGCATTTCAGGTGTAAAACACAACTGTCCAAACGCTCAGCCTGCTACTAAACGTTCTGCTGTACAAGTAGAGAGTCCAGCTTGCTGTAGACGTCTGCTATACTCTCTAACCTAATGAATTTACAAAGATTTAAATTGGATTAACACATAGATAAAATCACTGAATTCAAAAAATTTCAAACAGTCATCAGAAAAAAAAAGTGTGTCACTCTGTATGTAAATGTGTGTGTGTTTGTGAAGGTGTGTGGTGTGTGTGTCAGCTCTCTGTCCTGCAGTTTTTTGGCACGGCAAGGATCATTGTATGGACCTTCATTAGAGATCATTAGGTTTTTTTGCAGAGTGGGCCTCACTAAGCTGTGGTTGTGCAGTGAACCAGTCCGGGGACTGAGATTATTGTTGAATGTGCAGGCATGAATACATGGGATTCCACCTCATCAAAGTTTGCACAGATAATTGCTACCATTTGATCTCCACTATCTGAGAAGAAACCGTGTTCATTAGAGGCTTTGATTGGGACGTGAAGAGAAGAGAAACAAACGTGTGCTTTGTTGTCTTGTACAACTCCCTCCTCTCAGAGGGTTTATGTATCTGCAGAGATGGAGGGGTTTTTTGTGCCCTAAACTTTGATGAGGTCCTTGTTTCAGGACCAATCCCATCTCTGCGTTTGGGAAAATGTGCCATGTGCACCCTATCCTCCAAGCTCATCAGCCATCCCCGGGAAAATAACACAATGCACTGCATTGAAGATGGGAGCTCGACGGTTGAAAGTCCTTTACTTTGACTGGTAATTTACATCTTATCTATTGTTTGAATGGTAAGCTCCTTGAGATGCGTCATTTTGTTTTTGAAAAGGATTTCACAAAGGTTAAACAAGGATAAAAATAATAACATGACAAAAACCTAGCCCAGGTTTGTGCCTTTTCTGTATCATTATTACACTTGAGTCACAGTAAAGCAACAGTTTTTTCTGATGCTGATGATTTCAAAACCAAGAAACTTACTGTAGTCCCTTTGCATTAAAAAAAGAAAAAAAAAAATTGAGAACTTACATTTCATTAGCAGTGATATTTGTCTATATCAGTATTACCTTCTTATTTTGTATAGTTATTTATAAAAACTCTTGAATCTTGGACAGTCTCGGATCTGTCACTTTAATATATAAGAGAGGCACAAGCTGGTGCTGGGGGAAAATAAATGTAAAAATGTGAGTCTAGTTTGGCAGATAGTTGAACTGTTAAAGGTTTTGAGTTTATCAAGACTGGGGATATCAGAAAAAAACATAACTGAAAGCAGTAAAGCTGAATGATTAGTTGCATTGTCATTTGTGTGCATGTTCACGTGCGTTTTGTGTGCGTTTGTGCAAAGAGGTAAATGCAGGTAAGAACAGAATAAAGTGAGGGAACACATTGTGCTTTAGTTCCAGCAGGTGGAGCCACAGTGGCAATGACACAGGGTGGTAATTTGTATTTACATGAAAGCAGACATAGAGTATATACTCTGAAATTATTAATGACTCTAAAGTGACGTAGTATTTGTGAGAGGGAAATATTCCTAAACTATAAATGTTATTGAAACAAGATCCCTGATCTCTTAAATTTTCTCCCCTTATCCTTTCTTCACCTACCTCACCCCCTTTGCTTTCCTCATCACTGACTGGCTCTTGTTTTCACATTTACCACCTCCCATTTACTTGGGTAAGTTCACCTGGTCATTTATTATTTCATTGTTTATTTCAAGACTTCACTCCCACTCCCTATTGTTTTTCACCTTTGTGTGAGGCAGCAGTTCTGGTAAGAGCAGTTTGTTTGTCTTTAGTTCTTACACTACATCCATATTAGTCTAATTGAGAACTTTATTTACAGGAGGATTTATTGTGTTAGACAGAAGTCAAAGCTTTAATCTCTAGTTGTTTTCTTTCAGAATCAGAGGCCTGTGTCTGTGTTCTCCGTTCATATTCACAAATGCAATTCATTTGACATTTGCAAATAAACTTTTGGGCAGAGGACTGTGGTTTCATTGCTTTTTTTCCCCATGCATTCTGACCCAATAGCCATGTTGATAGTTAAACTTTTATTCTGAAACTTCAAGTTACAGTAATGGGTAAAGAATGTGAATTTAACCCTTAAAAAGGTTTTCACACTTGTTTCTGTATTCTGCCATTTAAAGCAGCATTCATCACAATGTAGAAGAAGATATTACCCTACAGAAACTTTTGGAGCCTCACACTGTGAAAATGTAATATCTTTGTATCTATTAGGACAATAAAAAAAACTACATAACTATATAATGATCACAGGCAAGTGGTCATGATGGTGGTTTACAGTATTGACTGATTGTCCTCAGTTTTAAGTACTTTTTCCTGAACTGAGTTCAACTACTTGCTGGGAAGAATTCAGTTTATAGTTAGGACAGATAAACATTCAAGAAATTCACAGCAGTAGCTCTCAGATCCTCTAAATGAAATGGAGACTCATGTTAAATTATAACAAGTGTTACCTGTTAAACAATAAATGAAGATTTAACAGATATCAGGACTCCACTTACTTTTGTGGACAATCCCTTTAATTGTCTATTTCAGTAAATGATGAGTCCGTTAAATGGCTTTTTAATTTGCAACCAATTAGCAGACATGTAGCTCACACACATGCTGCAGGCTCAGACATGCATTTGGTTCTGTGGTTAAAAACATCTGAAGTTATCACTGCCAGAAACTGATGTCATTCGGCCAGTTGTACAAAAACTGCAGAGCAGAAGGGAAAAATGTTTTGAAAAATGCATCCTGTCCTGTCCTTCACATGTCACGCTTGGTCAACATATGATTTGCAGCATATCATAACAATGGTTGCATTATTGAATGTGCTGCTCTGCTTTTTGTACCTTCAGAGTGTCTTCAGCTCTCAGAAAGGGTTTTGTATCATAGTTGTGCAAAGCCTAACGGCTCTGTAATAATTCTCAAGCACATCTTCACCGAGGATCATGATTTGAATTAGTGTTATATTAGGGTTTTAATGCAAAGATGCAGGCTGTCCTGCAATCTGCGTACTAGACTGATAGTAACAAATACAAAGAGTTACTGTGTGCCCACATGAGCACTTTCAGCTGGTTTTCTCAGCTGGTGTCTACATGGCATGTAAATTAAGTTATGTTACTAGAAATAAACACGCTCACTGTCCTGGACCTAAAGGTGCCACTTGTGATGCACTTGTGCGGTTGAGATGTCCTCATTCTGTTCCACCATGTTGCTCTTTAGCTATCTGAGATTTTTCCCTTTTCTTCTAAATCAAAAGACTGAATAATAATAGGAAAAAAAACTTTTTCTAATTATATGGAATCTAGGCTTATTTAGCTTCTGAAAAGGAACTTGTAGCGCCACAGTAGCCCCTTAAATTTGCCAAATAAGGAGTAGCGCTGATGAGGTGAGAAGCAGAGAATGCCTAAAACAAACTGTAGAGAGGCTCCAGCAAAACAGCCAGGCTTAAGATATATTAAATTACCATGATTGGGACTTAAGGCATGGTTAAAGCCTGTTTGAGAGGCTGGGGAGCCTCAAAGCAGTGCTATTCATGTCTGGGGAGTTGGGTCAATAGGTTGGGGAAGTTCACAGGACCTGATTCTATTCTTATGCAAACGCAGCGTACAAGACCTAAAACTCACTGAGTTGGAAGATATAAATGACTGGACAATCATCTGCAGCCCTCCACAGGCACAACCCTGGTCCACAGCTGCCTACTAGTCGCTCATGAGGTAGAGCAACAGCATGTGAGTTCATACTGAACTCTGTCTCCCATCCTGCTTTGAAAAGTTGAAATGTACCTGTTGATATTATTGAAACTGATGCTGCATTTTGGCACTTGACAGCTCTGATAAACAAATACATGTTAGATTCAGTCCTGTCTCATGGAAAATGTTGTCCACACTTCAGATTTTGGAGTGCAGCAGCGTAAAGAATGAAACGCCATGATAAGTACTAGTTTATTTATTTATGTATAATAACAGCACATAACAAGTGTGCTTTGTTCTCTGCGGCTCAGCCTGGAAATGAATTTCTCAGCTCTGGTGAGTAATGTGACCTCCGGTGACTCTGAACACAATAGACAACATCTATCTCTATCTGATGACAAGTAGAAAATCTGAGCAGAATGAATGAATGAATGCACACTGAGTGCCGTGAGAGAGAGCACCTGCAGCCAGCAGCTCATGAGTTCCTGTGGTCATCTCTGTCTGACGCAGTTTCACATCACACGCACTTACAGTGTTGGGGGGTTTACAGATTATTTTTACAGAAATTATTCACTGACTGTCTGGGTGTGGTACTGTTTTGACATGAAATCATAGCAGCTGTAAGATACAGTTAACACTTGAACAAGACTAGGTCAAAACCTATATGGCTGCAAAGTTAAGGATGTTGTGGAACCGCTGTAAAAAACTGAAATCATCAAATCATATTTCAACCCATTATCTGTTTTCTTCTCTACTACTCTCTGTGCTCTCATATACAGTATTTTAATGCAGCCGAATTCCCAATAAAGCTGTCCTCATTTACGTGTTTTTCCGTTTCTGTTGTCAGGCAATGAAACAAGTTTGAAATAGTGACTGAAACACAGCCCATTAAGACTACATATTAACTTCCAAGTTATTCCCAAACTGCTGTTCTGCACTGTCATTCTGATTTTATAACCATGACATTGTCTGAAAAAACACAAAAGTTAACGACTTTACTGATTTCTGCTATATTTACATGTAAAATGATCACTCAGTGCACAGCCTCCGTAGTGGCTCCACAATAATTTTCAACTACTGTATTTATGTTCAGATCTGCTAGTTTCTTTGGCTTAACAGTTACCAGTGGCTTCTGTTACCTTCTTGTCCTCTCTTGCTTGGCTTGTCTTATGTTTAGTTTTCCTCTTCCTCCTTTAGAATGAATGGTATATGTAATAAAAGCAGTCTATTTGCCATAATGGAGGCGAGGCTCAGTGAATTGGAAGCCTACTCTGCTTCCCTGCAGCTCCTGAGAAGCCGGGAGACAAGGGCGGTTCAGTAGACTTCTCGTAACAAGAGGTGTAGGCCTAAGCCCCTGGTTGGCATCCATCCAGCCATATACTAGGTTTATACCCAGTCTTGTTTGAAAAAAGTCTCTAAATCTAATGACAAATGTGTTAAGTTGGCAACACTGCAGGCTGTTAACACCCTCTAACAAAAACAGTTTGTGCCAATTCATTTTGAAAGAGGAACGTCTGATGCCAACTCAGTCATACAACATTCGGCTGGCCCATCGTGGTCACTTAGTCAGTCAGTCACTGACATTCACAAATAATGGGCTGGCCCCACTGTTGCAGTCCAGCCAAAAATCAGGTGCTGATGGTCAAATGAGGTAAAATCAAGAAAAACCAGAGGCAGTATATGTTACATGGCCAAAAGTATGTGGTCACCAGGAAACCATGGGTATTAATCTGCTGCTATAACAGCTTCCTCCTGTCTGGGAAGGTTTCCAGTAGATTTTGGAACCTGAATGCAGGAATTTGCTCACATTCAGCCACAAGATCACTGGTGAGGTCGGGCACTGATGTGTGACCTAACAGCCAAAATGACAAAATGCAATGATAGGTTTAGCCATCCATTATGTTTATAGTATTTTCCTATAGTGAATATGTGCATTATTGTATGTTACAGTTTGTGAATAAAAAAGAGAGAGAAACAGAGCATGACATTGGGAATACACTTAACACAGCACTGTCTGCAATGTCTTTCTTTCTTTCATTTCTTTCATTCTTTCTTTCTGAGACATTATTCCATTGGCATTGCCTGTAAATACAGACCCTCCTGCCTGATAAAGCTGGGTCAGATGTGACATGGATGGTGAAATTCCTCAAGTCACAAAATCTGAGGGGTCACAGATGCACGTGTCTGGCGGCTTGCGTTGGGTCACGGTGTGTCCCTGGAGAGTGAAAGGTCACGACATCGTCTGTCTCAGTCCAGCAGCAGACTGATGCATTTAACACAGACAGTCTGCAAGTGCGACTACGTATGTGTGAGTCTGATGGTTGGCATTTACCACATCATACCATCATCAGAGACTGCATGGCATTGCTCTCATTATTAGATGGCATGACAGAAAGAAAAATGGCTGAACATTTTGTGTCTCCATAGACAACAAATGAATGGTGAATGTCTGGATTTAGTCTTGGTGCAGACTGTCTTTATTATTTTCGCATTACTTTTATTATCATTCAATAAATTCTAACATATACGGAGAAAAAGAATGACATCACTTCTCAGACGACTCAATGAACGCAGAGACTGAAATTGACTGAATTGAATAAGTTACTGCGACATGGTAGAACTTAAAAACACAGTATGGAGAAATGCCTTCACGTTATTGTCTTGGCACAATAATAGTCAGCAATGTGTGACATCACTTTTTTGTGCTTGTCATCCTTTATATAGTAGCCGAGGCCTTCCCATGCTTTCATTTCCCCATTTACCTGCTTACTGGTCAAGGCTTCCTGTGTTTAATTTTTTGGGGGATATTAGAGATGAATCCCGTCAAAAGAAAAAGAAAAATGTATCTCTACATTTCCCGCCATTTTCTTGTTGTTTGTGAAAAAGCAGCACATGCCGCTACATCAGGGATTTAAACAGCCCCATTATGCAAAAAGTAGCCTACCACTAGGCTAATACCTACTGTAAATGTTTTCAGTCTACTGCCTCTGTCCAAGGTGCTGACAGAGACCAGAACTATTTCAACAATAATGTAAATAATAACACAGTTATCATGTTTCTGAAACAATTCTTTTATTGAATAAAGAACAAAAACATATTCATAGTTATATGAATAAATTTAATATGTCATATGAATAAAGTCATATGAATAAATTAACAAGGAAAACAACAAACTTTCCTTCATAAAATTACCTGATTACTAATTTAAATACATAATCAACCAGAAGGACAAAAATAACACTTAAATACAAGTATACAAGTAAGTACGAAATATCTTTTGAGGTATCAAAACTCAATGAAAACAGGTTAGGGACACACTAATTCTATTTATGAAGTGTGTTTGAAACTGTTTTCAGTTACACTTGAAGCCCAATCATGGAAGAGAGAACACTTTCATAAACACTTTCATAATTGTACAAAGACAAAAGCCCATGTTTGGCAGAGGAATCCATGTGACTAACACACTGATGCAAGCACTGAAGATCCTCCACAGCATAGTGGCATCAGCATCACTGTGGTTCATTTCTAAAAAAAAAAAAAGACAAAAAAAGGACACAAACAGATCAACATAAGGAATCAAAATCCACTCTGTAGCCTTATTTGCGTGCAGATATTGTCATATGACATCATGCCAAGTGGACCACTCTGAACATTTACACTGTTCTTTTACTGGTTGCATCATCTCAGCATATGTAACTCTTGTCAGATGAAGTTCAGGTGGGAGCTTGATGTGAGATCAGGCTGAGTTCAGTCCTGCAGCCAAGCTGCTGCCAGATTCACCAAATTATATATAAAGAGGTTCCTGGACAATTTAATCCCACTGGGAGACGTGGTAAGACCCTTTCTTTGCCAATTTTCACCCTCTCTCTTATTCAAACCTCCTCTTTCTTCCTGCTGCTCCACAATGCACGATCGTGCTTTCTTTTTTTTTCCATGTTCTCTCATATCTTTTCTCAGTGTGGCTGCCACCCCCAAGCCCCTCAGACAGCATGTAGTTTATGCAAATTATCAGCCTTTCATGCTCAAAGTTGAATGAGACCTCAACAAAATCTCTCTCTCTTTCTCCCCCACACTAACACACACAGACAGCAGACACACACACACACACACACACAAACGCACACACACACACACAGACACACACAGTGAGCGATTCAGTTTGAAAATGCTAGTCTTCAGCATCATCCTTCTTCTCATCTCAGTTTTTGTTTTTGATTTGAAATCCTTCATAAGATACAGATTGGCATAATGAAGTGAGGTGTAGCGTGGGCACTGAGAGGAGAGCAAGACGAAGAAGAGCAGTGTATGTGTGTGTGTGTGTGTGTGTGTGTGGGAGGATGGTGGCTGGAAGTGTGGGTGACGAGAAATGCTAAGTGGTGGATGGATGCATGGATGGATACAAACGTGAGGGGTTGGTTGGGGAGGAGTGTGAGAGGGGTTGGTGTGTGTATATGTGTGAGGATGATGAATGTGAAATTCTTGGTGTTCCCAGGGTCTGGGAGATGTTTGAAAAGCCTGAGGGAGGCTGGCTGCAGGGGGGCGAGGGGTGTCTGTGCCCAGCTGTTGGGGGGAACCTGAGTCTCCCTCTCTCTCTCTCTCTGACAGGCTGTCCTTTTCACCAGCACATAGCCGGGCCGTCCAGCCTGCTGCCATAACAACGCCACAGCCCCTCTGTCATAGTAACGCCATGCAGTCATTACAGAGCATGGGGGGAGAGGGAGGGAGAGGGAGGAGTTTTGGGGGGAGGAAGGACAGACGTGAATGAAGAGTCGAGACATTTCTACCCCTGTGAACTTGAACTTGACTGACTTGTCTGAATGACTGGCGGGAGAGAATGGAAATCTGTTCCTGAGAGATTTTGTTCTGTGTTTTCGTCTCTGAAATACTTTTATATGCCATGAATCTGTGGTGTAAGTCATAAAAGAACAAATGTTTAATAAAAATAACAATATCAATAATAACAATAATTTACTGTAAAGGTCAACTTATTGACTTTTTCTGTAGCTTTCTCTGGAAATGAGAAGCTCTTTGTCTTGAGTGTGGTGGAAAACTCCAGAAAATGTTTGAAGTTGGATCTTTTCTTGTTTTTTGGCCAAATATTTTTAAAATCATTACAGTGATATCATTATACATGGTTCTGTTATAATGAAATTAAAAATAAAACAAGAAATAATATAAATGTTAAAATATTAATATATACAAATGCATAGAAATGCTGCCATTATTACTACGACTATAAATATTAAGAATCATTTCCACACCTTTTGATTTCTCTAATGAAGCCACACAGTATCTAAAGAGAGCAGCTGAGTTACAGAGGGATCTTCAGTTGAGATAAAGACTGTGAGGAGCTGCAGCTCAACAATAATGCAGCTAATATTTTCAACATTCAGTGTTTATCTCCATCTAGCTGCCTCAGGATCAGTGTGATATGCCTGTTTACTCCAGCCTAAAGCTGATGAATGGCGACTGGTCCACATCGGGGGTCTTAGCTGCTCAGACCCGCTCGACCATGGGAAACAAGGAGCTGTGAAAGGTCCCCTGTTGCTGTTACAAAGCCAAGAACAAGCCATAGCAGGATAATCGCGTTTATCCCCAGATTAAGACAGAAATCGCAGCTGCGGAATCCTTGTGGGGGGGGAAGGGGGCTGCAGGGATGTCCTGCCTTCAGACGAGCTCACTGTTCTATACAGGTTCTGGTGCTGAAGCAGGAGAGCTATGGCGGGGTCATTCCTGTATACTGTGAGGCCACAGCTTCGTTCTGGTGAGAGCAAGGTGTCACAATAGAAAAAAAAAACTTGCACTGAAAGCATCACTATCCATTACCTGTCCTCCTTTACCAAACAAGCACCCCTCACCCAGACAGAGCTAATCAGTGCACTGTAGTGTATTTGAATATCCTTTCTATCAGCATGCTCCCTGCCTCAGACACATAGCAACAGAGACAAATCATCGAACCGCCAAAAAACACACTGCCAGCTCTCTCCCCCAGTCTGCATACACTCTTACAGCTAAGCTCAAATCAAAAATGTATATGTGTATATATGTGTATGTGTGTGTGTGTATGTGTGTGTGTATGTGTATGTGTGTGTGTATGTGTTACATTTCTGTATTGAATTGCCCATTTACAAAAAAAATCTAAATCTGCTTGTAATAGTTTTTACTTAGATTCCTCTAATCATTGTTCTTCATAAGGGAAGAATTGTCCATTGAATGTATTTTACTTTTACTAATGACATTTTCTGGATCCAGGATATGTAACATTAAACATTTTTAATTATTTAAGCGGACTGCTTTCAAATGACAATGACAAATTCACATATCCAGAATATCCAAGTTAACATTTATATTAACTTTAAGTGTTTTCATCCTGTGTCACGCTTCTGTTTTATGCACAACACCTTGTTTTTTGTTACATGCTATTTTTATTTATTTTTTTATATTTGCATGTCTAGGCCCAATATAGAACAGTGTTTGTGCCTTTATTTTATTTTCTATTTTTATTTTTTTGTTTTGTGAATATTTGTAAATATAAGTCTGTCATGTGGGCTCTTTATTCCTTCAAGCAATATGAATCGAGTAGGATACACATTTGGCATAATGACCACGTCCTTTTTCATGAGCATTAGTTCTGGCATGAGACCACACACCCATACTCACTGTGAGAGACTCACTCGCAGACATAAAGAGGCAGGAAGACAAAGGGCCAACTTTTCCAGGAGACCCTCTTATGGCTGCAGTGCTAATGCAGTCATCTGCCACTGTCTGGTCTGGAGCGTGGTTCCCACCTCATTGCTCAGGGTTTACTGCAGCAGCCTCTCACATACGCAGTGTTGGGAAAAAGAGGTGGCAGACCTTTGTCAAGTGCTCCTTTCACAAAGCAGCCATTGTGGAGCGAAGCCAGGATCAGAATGATAATGTGGACTCGGGCTACTGTTTACCAACAGGTCTCGTGCAGCTGCAGTGGACAGTGCAGTGGCCGTGTGTGTGTGTGTGTGTGTGTGTGTGTGTGTGAAGGGGGGCAACACTTGTACTTTGAATGTGTACAGGTGCATATCGAGTGTGGGTCACTTAGTGTTTGTCCATTTATGGCTTGTAAATCTGACTAAAAACCAAACACTAGTTTTTCCTAAAAAATGATGTTCATGAATTTACAACGGCCTCATTACAGAGAACAGTTATTGTGGACTGAGTGGCTGACGGCCAGACAGACAGACAAGGTAAATCGATGTCAAATGTTATTTCTCATACAAACACACAGTCATTGTAACTAGACCATGACACATTGATTCCCAGCCTTCTGAGATGCTGATTTTGTTTTCTGGCACCAAAACAAATAATTTGTAAATATTATGTTATATTTTCAGCAACACCAGGTTTAAGCCTCTTTTGGTGGTTTTTAATCTCAGAATAAAACACATTTTAAGTCAAGCCAATAAGGCTGATTTACACATGTGCTCTTTGCTGGTAGTCATATAACATTTTGCTGTGTGAGCTCATATTATCACTCAGCTTCACACATGGCCCCTCCCCCCTGCTGCTTGTCTAATTACAGCCTGCTTCCTAATAAAGGAACAGTTCCCCTTTTATTTTTCAAGCTATGGCACTGACTATTAAAACCATTACTTCTTTGTCATGATAAGAAACAACTTAAAAAACGTATGGTTACATAAAACGTGTGGCACATGGAAACAGCCAACAGCATCAACAGCCAAATTTAAAAAAGAAAAGTTGAAAACAGGGCCTTGATAGAGACACTTTAGTTGTGGTCTTTATGTTTTCTCTAAGAATTTGCTAGGTTTTCAATAGGCTTTGTGCAGTTTTTGGACTCGAAATTTAGGCCTATTAGACTACTTTTATATCAGTAAAAGAGAATTCATCATTTCTCCATCAGAATTGAAATACTAGCTTCAAAATAACATTTGCCCTTATGCTGAAACTTAAAATTCACAGTTAACAAATTAACAATGGGGTGGTGGATTGGGCCTAGGTTGGATATTTTAATGGACAAATGCATGAATACACTTTTATGTTCTTTATTTAGAGAAGAAAATAGCTTTGTGATGTTAAAATGTAGACCTCTAAGCACAGCATTTTTTTAAGGATATTATAAGTTCAGGTTAGGTTTCATTTAAGGATAAATTAAATTGGATAACATGTATTATATGTATTAATATTAAATGCCAACCGATTTCGCCCATAAACGATGAAAGTATCAAACTGTCCGTTTTCTCCATCCCTATTTCATATCTTCATCCAGACTTTGGTCTGGTTAACAGCGGATGGAGGCGCATGCTGGGTGCTGCTGCGCCTTTAAATACTCTCTGCCCTCGTTTCTATGCAATTATGTTAATATGCAGAGCTTGTCTGTGTCCTATTCATTATCGGCTGGAGTTGCGCGATTGTTTCCTTTATTTCCCATCTTTTCCAGCCTTTGTTTTTAGGCAGGCCTGCTTTGAGCCACAGCGATGGCCTGGCGGCGAGACCAACACAGCGCTCTAACGTCGGATAAGGACTTTTTGCGTTTATGTTTGCAACACATTTTTTCCTGTATGAGGATCTTTCTCTCAGTTTCAACACTGCGGATAAAACAGAGCCGCCTATTAGTAAGTAGCCGCTCAGCTCTAGGCTATATTTATAAAAGAACCCACGCAAAATGTGAAACAACCCTGGGCCTATTTTGCTGATATAGATTTAATTGCATTGAACTGTAAGTCCACTTGAAATAATCAATCTCCTCATGTGGCTCATCCTAATGTAGCTCATTTTCAACCTTTGTGTGTGTGTGTGTGTGTGTGTGTGTGTGTGTGTGTACATTAATGTGTTTCTGTTCAACAACATCACGATGGGAACTAGAAGGTCATCGCCAGAGGAAGCACTTCAAATATCTGGAGTCTGAGAGCAAGAGGGAGGAAGTTGTCTTTAATGTACACAGCAGATTTTGCACCGTTCGTAAATTTGTGAAGAGAAACCGGTAAAGAAAAAAAAAACAGACAAATTGGCAGATATTTGTAATGCAGGAAGGTTAAGTTTGTATTTTTTCTGCTTTAAATCAGAATTAATTAGCTATTGAGATCTGGCCTTTTCGGGGGGAAAAACACAAGGCCCAGGCTGCTTCCCCAGTCCTGTCTGCCCCTGACTTCTTCACTATAATTCATGTAACGAAAACGTGCTTCACAGTGTTCACCACTCTGTTTCTCATCATGTAACTTTTACAGATTTTTGTTACAAAATAGAAAAAAAAATCCGATTTCCGTCTTATGTATCTCTACCCATTACATTTAAAATGATAGAGTTAAAAACAGACTAAAGGTCTGTTGCTTTAGTCTAAACACACACACACACACACACAAACACTTCTGTGAATGTAACAATATTTTTCACAAAGTTTTTGGAGATGGTGTATGTTTTGAGAGGAACAAATAAATACAAAAACAAATGTTTTTTAGCTGCATATATTTTCCATTAAAATGATTGATTCCTTTTTGTTTGCTCTTTTAATGTGGGGGTGGCTCTGTCAGATAATTCTCAACAGTATGTCTAGAGTTTGAAAAATGTCATATGCCTAATGAGATGTGTGAATGTATTAATTTGTTATTGTTATTTTGTTTGTTTATTCATTTTTTATCTGTCATGCTTATAATAAAACCGGCAGGCTACAATTACTTTAACTTGTAGAAACTGACTCAGTTTTAAAATGTATTTGTCTAGATATCAGTTATCACAGCTATGTTTGCTTATCAACAGTAATTTCAACCACAATGTGTTGATTCTGTAAACTTGACTTCATTAATAAGATTTGCAGGACTTTTATTTCGCCACTCATGACATTAGTGTGATCCCAGAGATGTCACGTATACAGGGATTTACCTGCAGCTTTAATATAATCAAATGTCCCGAGATTGTCCAGCACTCATTTAATCATTTGCCGTTACAGTTTACAGTAGCAGTTACATGAACTCTGACTCACTGATCAACCTTTAAAAGCCTTAGTAATGTGACCTCACTAATTAGCTACAGGTCTAGATAGTGAGATCACACCAGAGAGGAGATGAGTAATTAGACGTAAGACGGGAAGTCTTAAAGACAGTGCTGATTAGAGTCTGATAGACAGCTAACGATGGACCAATTAATGCGGCCCAGCTATGTGCCAACACAACCATTTTAGAGGCAGCAGGGTGGCTCCGTCAAGATGGCTTCCATATAGACAACATGATGTTCTGGCAGTGAGGGAGGGTGAGCTCTAACCTGCACACTCCTGCATATGCTTTAATCATGGGAGGAGGCCTCTACACAGTCGTTTGATTAGCTCTAGGACAATCATTTATTTTTTCTTTGCATTTGTAAAATTATTGTAAATACATAACTGTTGAACAATCTGCATCTGCATGTACACCGAATAATGCCTGACATTAAATTAAAAAAAAAAAATCTATCCCAATTAAAAATAAAATTGTGTATTTTGTGTAAATGCAAAAGTAAAGACAAAAGTATCTGAGACAAAAGCTGTGACAGTTTTAACTAGAATTTCCAACCAGCAAAAGAGTTTCTTGTAACCTTTATTTGGTCAGAAATCTCTACCTTATTGGTAATATGCAGGATTAGGGGAAACATTATGAGACGTCTGTGTTATTTCTCTAACAGCAGAAATAATTCTGTGCTTTGCAGTTTAAAATCTGCAGCATAGCAGACACTAGCCTTACAAAGCTTTGCTCATTTTACAGCATGGAGCCACTTGATGTGTCCTCCACTCTCTTTGCCTAATTTTCAGTCCCATTGTTACAGTAGCAAAAGAATAGTAACACCTGTTTTGATACAATAATTAAAATAAATGGAAGATTAAAATACATTGTTATCTTTGAATTTATAATGGTGATAAGCACATTCAACTTATACTGCCTGAGGCTTTTGAGTTTCATCAAAGCAATAGGGACACTGAACACATGTGAAGCTATTTAATAGTTTTAAGTTTGTTCAACAGAGATGTGAAGGGGCAACGTGACAGTAAGTGCCACTGCTATGCAGAGAAATTTGTCTCAGGTAGATATCAAAAGGAATTTTCTCAAAGAAAGAGGGAGATTAAGAACAAATTTTCACAAATGAGACGGTTGAAAAGTTTAACATTTTTGAACTGAAAAATAACTGAGACGATTGATGGATTTTCTAAACAGTTCAAATAATAATAAGGGACATCTCAGAAACAAAAAAAAAAAAAAAGATTTATGTTAGACTGTATCGTTGTGACTAGGGCTGCAACTAATGATTATTTTCTCTATTGAATAATTGGTTTATAAAATGTGAAACAGTGAAAACAGTGACAAATGTCCAGCACAATTTCAGAAAGCCTGATATGATGTCTTCAAAAATCTTATTTTGTTGCACCCACCCTCCAAAAGTCAAAGATAGTCAATTTACTCCCACATAAGGTTATGAAAAGCAGCAAATCCTTATAAATGAGACATTTGAACTGGGAAAGGTCTGACAGTTTTGACTGAAAAATAACTTCAACAACTGATCGATTATCAAAATAGTCACTGTTTTTCTGTCAACCAACTCATCAATTAATTAATTAATTGTTGCATCTAATTGCGATGATAAAACCCCAAATGTCTTTGACAAAAGGTTAAATTAACTTGCACGAATATATTAATAAAACAGTTTAGTGTGTCATTACCCACCTGAAAAGACTTCTCATCCTCGTGTAGTAGAATCTGTTTTTTCTTTTTGCTTCATCTCACTGATGCAGGAAGTTGAAGGTTTGGAGGTCATTCCTACTTTCGGTTATCTAGCTTTATGATGGATGATTAACACTCATACAGCTAGATAACCAAAGACAGGAACAGGCTCCGTTGTTTGCTCAAACAGCAAAAGGTAAGTGTGAAGCTTCCTGGGAACAAAGAAAATGATTATGGCATTAATGCAGGCCTAATGACAGGCTTAATTTAACAACTGGTAACTCTGATTTAAAATGGTAATACGTCCACCTTAACATGTCTCCCATAACTTATCAAAAAAGCCTTTTTAGCTTTTCAATCAAATAGAAGGTGGTTAATACATTATTAAAACATTTTTGGGGTTTTTTTTTTTTTTTTTTTTTTTTTTTTTTAGAAACTTCTCTGGCACTCACAGAAACACTTCAAGTTTATGTTGACAACTTGTAATTAATTCAAATTCTAGGCAAATACAGTGAGCTATCTGTGAGGCGGGGTGACAGACTGTGCAGTATGTGAGAGCCCTTATTGCCCTTTACTCTGCCAATGCAACCTATTATCACATATAACATGCAGTCAAGCCTGTTTTCAGTTGCCTCCCATGTTTTTCAAATACACCTTCAAATGTTACCCATTTGAACACACCCCGGTTTTAAGACTTAAATCAGCTCCATGTGATATTTTTCAGTCCAACCTGTATTTTCTTCCTATATGAATCACAAATTAAAAATGACCAAATGTATAAAACAGTCTTTGGTGTGTGTGGACACGGTCAGGGTGCGTGTGTGCCTAAGTGCTTTTGCCTTGTTTGCAATTTACTGAAGATGAAATTTTTCACCAGTGTCTTCTGTTTAATTTTACAACTATACACTGCTGTATTGCTATGATTACTATTCATTTATTATGATTGATATCGTTGGTTTGGTCAATCCTAAACCCTATGTATAATTTCCCCTCCAAATATATGTTGTTACACTTGAAAAGCCAATAATGTCACATAATCCGGCCTTTTCCGTGTGTCTCATAGTCTATATGTTAACTCAAAATCACCTCATGATGAACTCACGCTTCTCTTTCTCAGTACGTCTGACGTCAGTCGTTTTAATTGGGAAATAGATACGTTGGCATAGATGCGTCACTTTCTTTGTATATCTGGGAGAAAACTCTGACAAATATTAATACAATCATCATGGCCCTTTTTTCTTAAATAAATGAACATATTCAAAAGACAACAGGCTTCAGACTGTGTCTACACTGGTTCTATTTTATCCAAGCGGGACTC
This sequence comes from Trachinotus anak, assembly GCF_046630095.1. Classification (NCBI taxonomy): domain Eukaryota; kingdom Metazoa; phylum Chordata; class Actinopteri; order Carangiformes; family Carangidae; genus Trachinotus; species Trachinotus anak. The sequence continues at coordinate 14,763,156 of NW_027273862.1, read as the reverse complement.
ATTAATAAACCTCATACTATAGGTGTGAAGATGCCTTTACTGATTCAGTACATTGGAGGGTTTGTGAGGGGCTCTTGGTGAAACAGAACGGGCCTGTCACTTTATCTTAATTGCTACAAAGAATAGTCCAACGTTGTCTTTGTCAAATAGGTTCAACCTCAGCTTGAAATGTGAATTTGGTTGTTCCAATGGGACTTTATCTGTTAGCTGTGGCTTTTACGACGAAACCCATTTGAAACATTGGGATTGAATATAACAGGATAACATGGATGCGTCCTGTTCCCTAAAACATGTCTAATATCGGGCGAGTGCATCTGCGGCGGAGAATGAGATGCGTTCACTGAAACATGTCTGAGGACGATATAAGCGGGTCTCATTTGTGGAAACTCACGAATCCGAAAGACTCACTTTCCATCACGCAAGATGAATCCCGCATCCGTGGAGACCGAGAGAAAACATCCACACGTGCCGACGGGGACGGTCGGCGTAGCATTATTCAGGCTCCAGATGTGCAGGGCGCGAGTGTCTCTCGGGCTCCAGATGTGCAGGACGCGAGTTTTCTCTGCAGCCCGTGGTCTGACTAACAGGTGAGAGCGTGGATTCAGATCGATAAATCCACCACACCATCCGCCGAGGCTTGCGTGTTCGCACGGCGGGCTGTGAAGGAGCGATCCTCGTTGGATTGTGCGTCTGTTTGTGTCCGTGGGCAGGAGGTTCCCGGGAGGTCCGCGCTTTCCTCTCCCGTGAGGGGGGGGGGGGTGCCCCGCCGCACAGACGTGCCCTTTATCCGCTGGGTGTAAATGTGTGTTTTCCTTCAGTCCGTGGTCCCGAAGCTGCGCTGTGCTCCCTCACAGAGCCTCCGGTGATCTCCTCTCACCTCCTCTCTGCCTTTTTTTTTTCTAAATGCTTCCTCCTCCCGGCTGTGATGACGTCACACCGACGGCAAGTTGCTCGTAACCAATCGCATATGGCCTCCCCGTGTGTGTGTGTGTGTGTGTGTGCGGCTCCTATCATTAAATGGTTGGGGTTGTGGTATGGCATTGCTAGGAAGGAAATCAGAAAGTTATTGGGTTTACTATTTGTTCTTTTAAGGTTCAAAAAGTCTTAATTATTCCACAGTTTGTTTTAATTCGTGTCTCCTTCTATATGCTTCAACATAGCGACTCCATTCGCTATTCAAACTTTAAAATGTTCAGCTCAGTTAGGACATTATTGGATATATTCAGCTTTTTGATATAAGTCATAACATAAAACATTTTCCTGACATTTTTTCCCATTAAGATGAATGGACAGAATGTTCAAAATCCACAACCTTTCATGCATTTTTCGACCCCTTCAACTCATTTACATTTTCAGCTAGAAACTCCATTCCAAAGTCATCATGTTCAGAAACTTTCGTTAATTTGTGGTTGTATTCAGCTTTTAAATCCAATTCATAGTATTTACACAGTGTCAGTTCAAGTTTCATGAATGTTTCTGGGCCTTTTCAGGCTTTTAATGTGTATGTGGTGGAATTTTCACAGCTAGAGTGAATGACATCCCACAGAGTGGGGAGAAGCTGTTCAATGGGTCTGAAAAATTTCTGTTTAACTCGTCCTCATGGCCACAAATTTCACTCTACACACATCAAATTACCCCAGATTGTGGGCAAATGTGTCATCTTTCACACAATGTGACTACCGAAGCACAGTGACTCACAGATTCTTAACTATGAGCTTCAAAGTGGAGGGAGTACCTTCCATCTGCCACATTCAGGCCAATGTTAATAACACCAGACAATCAGGAGGAAAACAGGAAGATTCTGACACCGCAGACATTTTATATCATTGTGTTCAGCAGAATCTCCTCTCTCAGAAACTTACTTTAACCAGGTGTGACTAAGCAGTTACTATCACTATAGAAACCATTAACTGCAGCTGAGCACACACAACTGATTCAGATCAGCAGATTAGACTTGCACGCGCACATAAGCACTCAGATACACAGATAAAAAGATACATGCACAAAGGTGCACAGAGACACACACTCACACCTACGTTTTCTTTATTCCCAGTTCATGTTGCATAATTCAGGCCATTCATAAAGCAGAAATAAGATTGGTCTGTACGTGCAACTGGCTGTGAGTGCTTGATACCTGCCCTCATCTATATCCTTCTGCAGCTGTAACAATACAAATTAAATAGTATAGTAGTAGTAAGGTCATCTTGTCTTCACTTCTCTTGAAACCTAACTTTGTGGTACAATGCAACTTAAATATCCAATATTAAAATGGCATATAATCTTAAGATCAATGGACAGAATATAAATTTGATCTTTCGTGCAACAAATCAAGTGAAGTTTGGTAAAAGAAAATAAACAACATTTAAACATTTTTGAGGATGAAATGTCAAACAGCTTTTCAATTTTCATTTTAATACGGTCATAGAAAAAAAAAAGTGATATCTGCATTTTCTTTTAAAATTTTAAGTAGAATATATAATAATCTGAGAACAAACCAAAGAGATTATATGTACTACTTTGGACTGTCTCTGTCCAATCAGATTCCAGTTTAAAAATGGGGTAAAAATTCTACTTGTAACCTCAGTGTAGGAATTTTGCTCTTTTTCTGAGTTATGATAGCTTCATTAGACAACACATGCTAGAGGAATGTAATGCCATATTAGGTCTGGCATATATATTTGGCCTTTATTTTACACAGTTACTTTCTTAATTTCATAGTTGCTCAGTAGAAGAAAACTGTACCATAAACTAAGGTCAAGGCACATCAGGTCACATCTGGGCCCTCCTTCATCTCTCCGTTGTAGTCTGGATGTTGTCCACAGTCCCATGGAGGTAGCTAGTGATAGTTTCAACTATCTAATCGTTGGACTGCAAATTTGCTTACTCAGTGAAGGGATGATATCCACTGCCTGGTGTCGGAGCTTTGAAAAAAGGATGAGCCGCTTCATGACTTTGTCTCTGTAGTTGCTGTCCAGGCAAAGCATATTCCTGCCATAATTTCCCCCATATTGTCATGCCATCGCCAGTAGGCATTCCTTCCATGCACTCACCTTAACATCTGTGTCTGCAGTCTCAATCAATCAAAACTCCACATGGTCTAGCGGCAGCAGAACAGCAGCCTGCTCCCTGTCCTTCTCCTGATAATCCAATTGCCATATTCCACTTTTGCTGCCCTAGCTGCCCAACCACCCACCTCCCTAATGTCCCTGATGGTCTTGAATTTTGCTGCCATGCATGCTCCCCTGGGTTGGCCTCAATGTACACTGGTACAGTATTGGTCTGCCCGGAGGGCTCACTCTCCTCAGCGAGGAGAGTGAGCTGGAGGCAGGGGCAGTGGGCTCCATCACTCCTGCATTGGACTTGGATTCTGCAACACTGTTGACGGTCACCACGATGCGCCAGAGGATTCAGGGGTTTGCACCGGAACCAGGCCCAAGGCTCCAGAGTGTAGAGCCACACCAAAGCCAGCCAGAGCATTGTAGTTTTAGTCAAGAACTTGACCGTCTGTTTGGCTCATTTCAGCACTGAGTGTCATTCAGAAAACAAATAAGATAAAACTGTAAAATATGGGACCTTTAAAACCACTGCAGAGAATTAGAAATGTTCTTACTTTGGTGCCCCTAAGTGGTAGCACAGAGAAAGGCACTATCGCAGACAGGAATACACAATTAGACTTATTTGTGTGGACAGCTTTAAGGCCTAGAAAACATGTTACATACATTTCCTATCACATATCAGCAAAACCTACCTGCATTTACATGGTGCTCTCTTTCATTAGTGCATACCTACATTTGACATTACATTATAGATGCCAGTTATTCATATGTATTGTAGCCCTCTGCCAGAAATGTGTGTGATTGCACACCTGGCCAGGTAGGAAACAAGTTACACACAGTACGGAAATCTTCCTATTAAGACTTCAAGACTGCAAGACTAGTTTCCCTGTTTATCTAGAGTCAAAAAATATTACTATTAGCCATTTGTTTGACATTTTGTCATAATTTCTGTGTGAAGTCTTGAGTAATGGCTAAAAAGTGTTTTGTGAGGTCAGAATGACCTTGACCTTTGACCACCAAAGTCTCATCAGTTCGTCCTCGAGTCCAAGTGGACATTTGTGCCAAATTTGAAGGGATTCCTTTGAGCAGTTCTCAAAATATTGCATTTAAAAGGCCAAGGCATTTTGTGAGGTCACAGTGGCCTTGACCTTTGAGGTATGACCACAAAAACCTTACAAGTTCATCCTTGAGTCCAAGTGAACATTAATGCCAAAGTTGAAGTTCAGTCAATGCGTGACTGAGATATTGTGTCCACAAGAAAGGTGCTGATTGACATACAGATGTACGGATGGACAGATGAACTGAAAACTATATGCATCCAGCTCTGGCTGTTGGTGGCGCAGAGGCATAAAAACTACAGTATTTGCTGTATAGTATCAAAAAAAACAACAACAAAAAAAAGCTTTAGCTTTTCTGAGTTGAATGGTTTTCTTTTCCAGACAGCATGAAGCAGTCAGAACTTTTTTGTCTTTGCATCCTGCTCAGGATACAAAAGATACTCTCCCAAGATACTCTGTCCCCCTCCTCCTTCTGTTTCATAGGAGTCATGACACCAGTCCTTCCCCCTCAGATGAGTTGTATCATCTGTTCTGTGAATGATTTGAACCTCCAAGCATCTCTACCCACTGTCTCTTGCCAACACCATCAGGCGTTTTTTGGAGCTAGAACAAAGAACTGATGTTTGGTTTTATCATTAGAGCATTATTGGATTTATCTAGAATTTTCCCCATTCCCCAGTCTTGTGTGAAAGAAAAAGAAATTTAAACACAAGCCAGACGAGTGAGGAAGGCAAAAAGAATTTAATATAAAATATCGTAAAGGTCAGAAGACTTATACTTGATTACAGAGCAAGAACCTCAAATTGTAAAGATGCAAATAATTCTTGTCTTATTGACTTTCATGGTTGACCATATACCTACAAGTTACTGTATGAAATGGAAACATAAACTTTACTTTAGTCAAAGTGCTTCGTGTAAAATCAGTGGGTGTCCATTTTTATTACAAAAATTGGAATATAAAAACTAAAAATGAATAAAACAACAATCTTTCAGAAACCACAGAATAAAATCTACATGAATGGTCTTAATGTAACAATACACTGATTTTCAGACAGGATTCTTCCGTACGTCAATTATTGCATTGTTTGAAGTCATTGGTCCAATGTTGAGGCTGGGGCGACGTGACTCTCGGCGAGATTTAACCACAGGCAGGGATGTCTGCCCAGCCCAGGACCCCATACCGCTTTGAACTACACGATTGACAGGAACGTCCCCAGCTGCTCGAAGCCACAGCTCCTCCATTACTGCAGGCTCCTCTATAGGAAGAGAAGAGCGTCTCCATGTGGATGGGAGTGGGGCCTTTACCAGCTCACGCATTTCCTCCCTAGACCTGGGAGGTTTGTCAGGCAGCCCAACACCTCTGCCTCCTGGGCTGTCCTCCAAGCAGCGAGTCAGCTTCTCCATGCTACCAGCACCTGCTGGTTTACCATCAGATGCCACGACTGAAAGACAACAATTATCTTTAACAGTGAGGTTTATCCAACAGACCTGAGTGCTGCTTTTCAGAGCTTTCTCTGAGATTACTGGATATCAATAGAAACAGGATAAATCAGAATATCTGTACTCGTGCATAAATGATGTGTAGCATTCAAGGCAAAGTAAATAAAAAATTTGAAGAGTAAAGTAGAGGTAGGCACAGACTCAAGATCTCCTGAGCTAATCAGAATCAGAGGAACTCAAAAGTCTAAAACTACGTTCAGCACATTTTCACCAATTCTCAAGAACTATGAAGATTATGTTATTATATTACTTATACTGATAGCAGATTAAAAGGGGGGGTTGAACAGAGGTCTGTGGTGTGGCTGACAAAGCATTTAGTCTGAGATGCTGGTGGTCTATTGTGACACCTAGTGGCAGTGACGATCGTTTACAGAACCTTTAAAGACAAGCTGCAAGCCTGATGTGCTGTGGTTATTGAGCCATATAAAAAAACTTCTTCCACTCTCTAACAGCAGACTATAACTGAGCTAGTGACAGGGCAGCACAAAAATAGAGAGGAGATACAGTACTTGCAGAGATAATTTGATTTGATATTTACAGAACTCTGCCACTTGGATTGCTTGAGGGTATGCAGAAGGCTATTTGCACTAAAATTTGCATTGAAATTTGATATGACAAAGTAAATACTTTGCTCTATATATTTCTTTTTTTTGTACTTATGTCTACTTTTGTTTTTTCTAAGTGTGATTATTTTTGACAATGTTTGCTCACTCGACATTGTTGTAAATGTGGGCAACCTCAACTGACTTCGATTATGAATAAATGTTTGAATGAATTTACCTTTAGGATGCTCCTTTGGCTGGCTGACTGAACCACAGAACTCCCTCAATTTGTTGCTTAGATCCACATTAGCTGCCTTGTAGTGGTTAAGCTCCTTGCTGAGGTTATGGATCCATCCCTCATATTGTCGCATCCTTCCTACCAAGCCCTCGTCTATTTGCTCTGTGGGGGTAGTAAGATAGAAACAAATGGCTGAATGAAAAAAGCGCTGCTACTACTACTACTTATCATTCTAATGGCTGATTATGGAAATAATTGGATGATAAAAAAAATATAAAAATGTAGATGATATGCTAGCAAGTAATTATTTTTGTAAAAGATCCATGTGTGAAATGTACCTCGACACTGCTGCAGTAAGAGCTGTACGCTCCTCTCATGTTCCTTCTGCTGTTGTGTGAGCCGGCGATCTGTGTCGAGTTGTGTGCGATCAAGGGCATTCTCCAGCCACTGCACCAGCCTCTGCTGCTCGTCTAGCTGCATTTCCAGCTCGGCCAGGGCTAGCTGCAGCTTACGCTCCTCCTCACGCAGAGACACCACCTAGAGAAAACATCCACATTAACACTTAACGGCATACATACTGATGAGTTTGGGCATAAACAGTCTCACCTTGTAAGGTCAGATACAGGTCAGGTTTCTTATGAAAGGGTGAGCATGTGTTGATATGACCAATAAGAATTTTGTTTAATCCTATAAATGTTTAAATGACATTTGGTGCAGAGTAACCAATGAGTAAAACTGTCTACTAAAGTAGTATAGCACAAACAGCACTTTTGAATGCTGAAATCGGTGAGAACACGGTAAAAACAGATGAATCTCAGGTTGGTGAAAGCACATACCTTGTCAAAGTACTTGCACAGCAGTGCTCTGGTCTCAGAGGCAGACAGATAACTGAGTTTGGCCATAAGATTCATCTCCCACTGAGACAGCATACTGGCAGAAGCCCTCAGCTGTCTCTGTCTTTGAGTGATGGCCTCATTCTTGTACTCGATAGCTGCATCCAGCGCCTCTATCGCCTCGTCCAACTGGAAAAGGGTTCGCTCCTCCTGGTAACATCAGAGGGAACAAATGAGCTTAATGACAATTTGAACACAGATATTCAGCCACAGACAGGTAATATTATAGTTTCCAGTGAGGACTAATTAGAGCCACATTGCCAAGTTCTTGCTTGTCAGAATTCCTGCTATTGCGTTTGCAGCACAAGAATATCTTGCTTAATCTGAAGTATATTTTATCTTTCTCTTTCCAAGCAATTAACACATATTAAGATGCTTGAACCCCAGAGTAATATCTGACCTCAGGTGAGAGCAGGTTACCCTGCCGCAGCTTATCGTCCAGCTCAACCCGTTGTTTAAGCAGTGAATCTTTCTCTTGACGCAGGTTGGAGATCTCTTGGCGGATCTGTTGGGAGTCTTGAGCACTACTGCTGCGAAGGAGGCCGTTCCTCTCACTCAACTCACGCTCAAGTGACTCAATTCGCCCGGAAAGTGTCACCAGGTCCTTACTCAGGGCCTGCAGGGAAGATGAATACAAACTTTTAGTACTTGTTTCCTGAGCTGCTAAATTCAGTTTTGTTGTTTTTTTAACAAAAGTAACTCATTTTATTTATGATACACCTGTCATCTTCTACAACTTGTGTTTTTGTGTCACCTCTAAAGAACAAAACCAGTATACCATATATATCAAGATGATTCAATCACAAAATACATGGAGGGCTTCAAAGAAATACTGCAGCAGAATCCTCTCCTACACATTTTGTGTCTGTATGTGATCTTATATAACTTCTTAACTGAGACATGTCGCAGCATCTTTTCCCTCAGGTGTTGGAGTGATGGTGCTTTGTTAATACCTGACTGGAACGGAGCCTCTTGGTCTCCAGTCCGCTGCGTTCCTGCAGCAGGGCTTCTTTCTTTGCCAGGATTTCCTCTCGTTTAGTCAGCTCTCCTTCCAGATCTTCCAGTCCTCTCCTCTGTTCCAGTACCCGCTCCATTTCCTCATCCAGCCAGCGTTTTTGTTCTTCAATCTTCTGCTCATGGGCAGTAAAGCACACACAAAAAAAATAAACACACACACACACAAAAAACCTGTAGCAGTCATGATGGAGTGCTACAGTATTAACAGGAAAATTCATAACGTTGTCCAATATTAGGCTGACATTGATGTATTTTCATGCATTATATTACTTCAAACTGTGTTTTAACTGCTTAGAAATGTTTGTGTCAGCTCTAAGCAAAAATACTTCGTGATCATGTGCAATTTACCCTCACATCATTTTTTCTCCTTATACACAGTATTTGGTTATTACACTACACAAAAAAATGTTTTCAATTTCCTCAAATCAGTGCAATAAAATGGAATAACATGGCCAGAAACAGCAAAACAAAGTACAGTGATAGGTACAACTAGCACATAATCTCACACGTTTGCCAACCTCAAAAGATCTTTAAATTAAAAATGACCCATTGAAGCACAATATATTCATAAACAATCAATACATAATTTGTTGCACCTGCTGCTCTTCCAAAGAGATGACAGAGCCGTTACTGCCACTGCGTCTCTGCCGCTGGAAGGCAGCGATCTCCTCTGTCTTTATCCTCAGGATCTTCTGCTGCTGCTCATTCTTTATCTCGAGCTCCTGTAGGGGAGAAGAAAAAGATAAATTACAGGACAAGTTTGAAAGATAACTACTTCTATCAAAAGTAAATAAATGCCTTCGGCACTTATGTATTGTTATGTTTTCCTTAAAATAATTCCCATACATGTTTTCAATAATTACAAGCAACTCTTAAGAGAAAACAATTTGTGATCAACTGAAACCAGCTTAGTTCTAAAAAAAAAAAAAAAAGAAGAAACCTCTGGTGTGGAAAACCTCAGCTATAAATTTATGTTGAAGCTACATGAAATTACCATCTGTCCTGTCACCACGAATAAATTTCCCCATCAAATAAATCACTACATCAGTGTCAGTGGCATTAAGTGTGTCACTTATTACTGATGTACATTTCTTAAATGAGACTTTTGGGAAATTGAGCCACGTTTGTTTAATAGTTAAAACAAATACAGATCCCACTCTGTGGTCTCCTAAGCGGTACCTTGACTCTGTGAGTCCTTCGTTGCATCTCGGTTTCCAGACGTCGTTTCTGCTGACTTTCCTGACGCAGCCGCCTCTGCAGCTGCTCCTGCTGCTGCCTCATGGACTGGACGCTGCGCTCCAGCTCTAACACGCGACGTTCACTCTGCGCAGGCAGGTTAGCTAGACGAGCAGTATCCCTCTGACGCTGACTTAGAACCTAAAACACGACCATAAAGATTTTCCCCTTTCAGATGTTCAAGTATAAGAATATTAGAATATTAGTAGAAGTGTTCTGTTGCCATTTATATATCAGGGGAGCAGTCATCAAGAAAAAACATGGGTTTAAAATAGTATTTCTGCTGCACATTTCAAATCAACATCACTCCATTTATAGGTATCAGTTGCCTATGTGTTATTATGCATGGATACAGGGATGTGACAGTCAAACCTGCACTTTGCTCTGAGCTGCAGCTATCTTCCTGCGACATTCCTGTGCTCTGGTCTTGTCTGTTGCGCTGATCTCTCTCTCTTGTCTCTCTAGATCGTGGAGCTGTCGTTGGGCCTCCTGCAGCTCCTGCCGAGCCTGCACAGCTTCACTCTCCAGAGCTGTGATCTTATGACTGTACTGCCTGTTCAGGGCCTGAGCATCCTTACCTAAAACAAACCCAAACCCAAAATTAGAAAAACACAGAAGAGAACCTCTATTTGGAAAAGGTGCAGCTGAGGAAGGGTAATGTGATGGTAAGTGATACCAGTTTTGACCAGCTCCTTGATGAGCTCTTCTTTCATGCGGATGGTGACAGACAGCTCCCTGATCTTCTGCTGTGCCTGAAGTAGACCCAGCTCTGAAACACCTTCGAAACCTTTCAAACTGTCCCGTACAGATGTCTCCCCAGAACTGCAGTGGGCTGCACAGTGATTTGAGAGTACACAACAGGTCAGTAGGGTGGTATAATGAGGCAGTAAATTGAAAGACTGGTCGCTGTAGAAACATGTTGTGAATGTGTAAGTAAAAATGTTAACAGTGGGGTTAAAACACTGAGCATGAATATAATAAAGATTAATTCAGGAGCATCTGACAACTCTAGACTTACATGCTTTTCTGGCTAAATACATGTGTTGGTCTGGCTCAGGCAGCTGAGGTGCTGGCCCTCTACCAGCTGCTAGTCCTCCAGACAGCATGTCCCTTTTGGTCCAGGTCAGGTTCACCTGCCTAGCAGAATCATGGACATTACACTTCAAACATAACAGCACCATAGGTGCAATGACATTAATACTGTCCCTTAATGTTTGTATTATTTGTTTTATTAAAGCTCAATTCAAATTGTGTCAGCTCCAAGTTATGATTTCTACACAACATGCACAATGCAGAACATACTTGCGTCTCTCCTGGCTGAGGTTGGAATGACTGCTCTCTTCTTCTGTGTGTGGCATTTCTGCTCCTCCTAGCATCCCCTGCTCCTCACAGAGGTTACCATCCTGATCACCAGAAGGCCCATTACCAAGGTAGCCCAATGGACTCACCTGTGACCACACACATAAATCCACAGATCTACAAACAAGCAGTCTACAACATATTCTGTAAAATTAAGACCAATTAAATTACTCTTTTTTTATAAACGTTAAAGGGTATTTTTGTAGTTCTTCAGTATGTGGCTTTCTGTGATGGCACTCTGGTACATTGCAACTTTAATATATGCTCATCCCAATGAGCACATCCCAAAGTGCTTTACAGGGCACTTTGAATTGTCTTGTGTCTGAATGGTAAAAAGAACCACCACCTCAAAAATGCACCACCATTTCTTATCACTGGAGAACCTTTCAAAGTGCAGATTTAAGTACAATTCCCTGTCAGAGAAGGACACATCTGAATCACTGTTTTACTTTCAATTCCAAAAAAAAAAAACACAGGCTAAAAATCTAGCTCTGCTGGTTCGTTACCTGTCTGTGTGAACCTCCATTTTGACTGAGCTGCATGGAGCCCATAGGGGCAGTGTGTGGCCTCGATCTCAAGTTAAGGCCCAGGCCTATCAGCCCTTGAGTAGACAGCTGACACTGCAGCTCTGCTATCAGGTCCTGTTGCTCCTGCAACTTATCACTCTGAGACAGAAGGAAAACAATCAAATAAGTATCAGATAATCGAACACCAAAACACACAGTGCAGGTTTGTCCAAAATGCACAAAATACTGAGTCTTGTGGCAGCTTTCCATCAGGGTGAACATCTGTACAGCCATGCTGTGACCAAATATAATTACTTATTTTTAGCGCTTGACTCTTTGACCACAGCAAAATTCAAATTTTCAATAAACCATTAACTTTTTTTTAATTTAACTTGGATTTTGTCCAAAAGAAACAAGCTATTATGTGGGTCCAATTCAGTTTCTCTGTGACAGTTCATTATGAATATGGCAGGGCAGAAAAGCAATATTAGAATTAAAATTCATCTGACCTGCTGCTTGTATTGCTCCATAGCATCCTCCAGAGCTGCTAAAAAGTCTGTGTTCTCTCTCTCCAACCGCTGAATCTGTGCTTGAAGCTGAACAATACTATCCTCCTTCTCTCCATCTTTCTCAGTTTCGTGCTCGTGGCTCCACCGCTCCTCTGAAGCCTCTGAATCCTGGTAATAAACCACATTTACAGATGTATCAGTACTGCAAGCCTAAATTTGTAAAAGTGGTCTTATAGAAATAACTTCAGGAATCATTCGTAAATATTTATTTGAGAGAGTGAAAGAGACATACCTGGTTCCTTACAGTAGGCCTTCCCCTCCTCAGCGCAACACTGTCCTCAGTGGAGCTGTTCTCGATACCGCTGTCTGGTCCCGAGGCAGTGGTCAGTCCACTCCGTTCCTCCTCCACCGAGCACAGCCACTCCTTCACTCTCAGACTCTGTTCTGCAGTCAGAGCCCCTTCACTCTGCAACTCCCGCAGTAACCTGTGATATATCAGTAACTTAACTATTAAAGGAAGAGACACTAAACAGCATGCTTCTTAAACCTATGAAAGCTATGAAGCCAAAAACACATCTTGCGTCTGAGAAGACGGTGGAGTGACGCTCTCTTACTACCTCATTGGCCTAAGGAACACAGCCAACTCCAGTACTGTCCAAAAATAACGCAGCCAGTATTTTACCATAATAATCACGGAAGTGTTTAATGTGAATTCTGTAAATGATCAATGATTCATAAATTAAAGTGCCACTCCATGGTTTTGGGTTATGCTTGCACCATGCAAGAACTAGGATATCCGGAATACATGCAATCCTTTTCATTGAAAACATTTAAAGACAGATTAAACAGCCTATTGCACCCCTGCTGCACAGATTAAGTTAAGGAGATCAAATTTAACTGGATTGTGCTTTAACCTGTAAGCAGTGTCCGTGCAAGTCCTGTAGTGGGCACTTTGGACTTGAAGTCTGCTGATGTCTCCCTCTCCCAGTCGAGGTCTCCTGTTTGGATCAGCGTGAGAAATGATGCGGGTCTCTGAGCGCTGGCGGTTTTCAAGGGCTCTGCGAAGGGCCTTGATTTGTTGCTCCAGCCCTTCCACGCGGTCTGGCTCACGCTTGCAGTTGACTGTTGCCCGGTTCTGAATGTTTCTGGCCCTTGTGGCATAGTTTAGTGTATTCAGACTCTCATCAAAGTCTGAGGAAGATGGGCTGATGCAGGCAATCATCAGTGTTTTTGAATTTCCACCCAAAGAGTCTTTTAGGATCCTAGGTGAAACAAGGATTATATAAATTAAACCAAACTGAAATTTGAGACCAATTTCTGTTAGAATGTTATGCTACAGTGAACTAATACCTTGTGATTTTAGAATCTCTGTATGGTATGTGAGAGCCTTTCCTCTTGGGGTCCCCCAGTGCCCCAATAACATTTCCCAGGGCCAGGAGACCACTGTTAATCTGGATGCTCTCCTTTAGTCTCTCTCCAGTGTTCCCCGTCCTTAGGATTCGCTCTGACCCTGCCAGGTCAACAAAGTGGAACTTGGAAGACAACATTTGCGGTCCAGAACCTGCAGCAGTCCCGTACAGGCGTGAAATTCCTCGACGCTGGTCCATGTACACGGTGAAAATCGTGTGTGACCGGCTGGAGTTTGGATTCATCTGGGTTGCACCAGTGTGTCTGGCTGTGTTTCCTGACTCTAGTAAACTCAACACCTCATCAAGACCCTCCACTTCACACTCTTTTACGCCACACAAAACTATGAAAGCACAAACACAAATATAAAATGTAAATAAAATTATACACAAACTATTAGTTTGACTATAAGTAAGTAAAATACTTGTAAATGGCACAGTATTAAGATCACAACGGCAAAAATATGCTTGAAGATAATATATGTAACAGCAGAATGAAGAGATCGGTATTTTATACCAATGTTGCCTTTATCCTCCCGGATGTGGATGTCTTTGCTGGCTGTCTCCACCTCCAGTAAGTCCTTGAACTCCTCTTTGTAGACCTCCAGGTAGGAGACTCGGACCGAGAAGTCTGTAAGATCATTTTCATCTAACAGCTTGAAGACATCTGCCACAGCCCTGGGGATTATACCCTGCTCCTCATCTCTAAAGGAACCTACAAACACAATTAAAAACACAATTGTTTAACATGTCATACTGAGGCGTAATTTCTTTCTGGTCTTGTCCTATGCAAAAATGCTGTTGAACCGTATGAAGCCTGGCAGTTATTGATACTGTGTGCATGAGGCAAAACTGCACACGCTGTTGGAACCAAATGCTTTGCTAATACTTTGAAGTGGACAATGTCAGACAAGAAAAAAGAAACAAATAACTTACAAATATTAGCTTCTCCAATGGTGTAAGTCTTGCCTGAGCCTGTTTGACCATAGGCAAAAACTGTAGCATTGAAACCTTGGAAGAAGGCATCGATGAGTGGCTGGACAGACACAGAATAAACCTCCTCCTGGCAGCAGGATTCCTCAAACAGGAAGTCACAAAGGAAGTGTCTGTCATGGCCCAGAGTAACTCGACTCAGTTCAGGGTCCACGGTGATACAGCTCTCATGGCAGTGTAGAAGCTCTTTAGGCAGCAGGGGGCGCACTCGAACAGCTACTTGCACCGCAGAAAAATCTCCTCTGCCTTGGCCACCAGGCACCTTGGGAGACATCTCTGCTACGCTGTTGGAGCTCTTCTGTGTTCTCCTGTTATGTATTGATCATCATTGGAGCACTACAGGGGATAAAAATCATCTGTCACCAAAGTGTTTTTTAAACATCTCATGTCATCTGGCTAAAGGGTGTAATAAGGCCACTAGTGAGGATGTGAGTGATTGTACGATAATGCAAACCAATCCAGCAGCTTAAAGCACACACTGTTTTGTACAGACAGACATTTTTTGTCATGAGACCTTCTTTTATGACATTTCAATTTAAGCTACAAAGAAAAACGAAACAAAGGAGCGACTGGTATGGATAAAATCCTCACAAATCCCCACCTCAATCACACAATGTTTACTTTATATGTTGACATGAATATCTAATGTGATGTAGTTACTATTCTGGAAAAATTGGAAAGCTGATTGGCTTATAGGGCAATTGCATGAATAAGGAGGTGTTCAGGTGTTCTGAGTTAAGTGCTCAATGAATGTAGCTGAAATACTGAAAAAGTATAAAGCTGAAGAAGCTTATTCCATGGTCTCTAATACCGAATATTACAAGGAAAAATTAGAATCTCACTGCTTAGTGAGATACATAGGCCCTTTTTCAGTTTCACAACTAATTTGTTTCCTAATTCATTTGTCATTGTGTGAAAAAAAAAAAAAAAAAAAAAAAAAATTCACCAAAGGAGGGAGTTAATGAGATGAGATGCTGGACTGAATGCATTGTCAAGAAGTGAGCTCCAACAACTTTTTGCTGAGAATTGCTGATCTGGCACCAAAGCCACGAAGAATAATTACATAAGCTCTCAAAACAACACATGAAACTTTGACTTTTGTTGCTTCCATGGGTGGCTTGGGAGCTAAGCCACCCATGGCTGCCACGTAATCCCAGCGTTGCACCCTGCAATGATAATGGAAATAATCATTACTTGTAGGCCTGCAACAAACAGTTATTTTCCTTATCAATCAATCTGCTGATCAATTACTCCATGAAATGATTAATATGTTGGTCAGCGTCACATAAGCAGTGAAAAAAGCCTGACAACATCCTAGAGCACAAGCTGACATCCTTAAATGTCTTGTTTTGTCCAACAGCCCGAAATCCCAACATATTCTATAATCAAAAGTTTTGACATTAGTTACCTGACAAACGATCCATTTATACAATTAATTGCCAATTAATTTTCTTTCAAATGATTAATCGACCTTGCAGCTGTAGTTGGTTGCAGCACTGGATGTAACAAATAAACCATGGTCTTGTAATTTTGATACTATTTACAGATCTGTCATTCACAAAAAGTGATACAACGCTTCATTTCAAATAATAAACTTTTAATTCACACAATAAAAATGATTCAGGGATGAGATCCAACTTCAAGGATGAGTTAGGCAGATGCATTTATGGTAAATGTCTGCACCGTGAAGCAGGACAACACACCTGGACGGTCTCTAACAAACTTTAATCTAAACACAAACTCTTCAAACTTACGTGTTACTTTTATCCCGTGAGTTTACGGTAAATGCTTGTTTTTCAAAAGTTAGTTAACTTGAGCCACATTTGTTAATGTTGTCGTACTCACGGTACTATTAGGTGAACTTATCCTGACCATGTTAGCAAGACAACGTTAGTTAGCCACCGTTACCTCTGTTCAACAAAGCTACTAAATGTTAAATGTGTTAGGCTCCGTTATCCACAGGGGAAAAACACACATGTCGGCTTTTTTCCCCTGAAGCTTCTGTAACAAGAAACTTCCCAAATTCAACACGATGGTTGGGTCGCCTGTTTCCCAGATAACTTCAGCTAAGCTAAAGTTAGCAAGTTAGCCAGCAGTCCAAACAACAAAACCAAAACATGAGGATGAGGCAGGATATCGACATCTGGAGGTGCTGCTACATTTTCTTGTAAGAACCGGATAACATTAAACAGCAAGCACTGACTGGCTGAGTCCTCCTCAACACTTACAACCAACACACTTACTTTTATTGAAGCAGAAGTTACTCCATGAATTCAGGATAACACTGGAGTTTTTTTTTTTTTTTTTGGAGAATGGAGGTCGAGGGGCGGCAGGGGAGGAGCCGAAAGTCTGGGTTTGGTCTGTGATGAGCCTCATGGCTGCAGAGGTAAAAACCATTGACTTATGAATAATCACACTGAGAGTATCTTTATACTTTTGTGCTGCAATCGTGATTTCATACTAAAATCCCGATTTGTAAATGCCCTAATTTCTGCATTCGTTTTGGCTGTTCTTACTTAACAGCATAACTTTACATATATTATGGGCTGAGCAGGATTATATCATCTAATTTATTTATTTATAATCCAGTTAATATAAGTTTTTACAGTATTCAACTGCACAATCTCATCACATGCCCAGCCATTAAAAAAAAAAATAAAAATCAACAACCGTTTCTCAAATTAGCCCACTATTGATCCATATTTAATTCTTAGTAAATCTTGTTGCACTAATCTGTTTACATGCTAATATATTTTCTCACTATTTTCTATTTTTGTTAACAGTTTATGCTGTCAAGTCTTCATCTTCGGTAAATTTAACTACTTAACTTTTATTTGTTAGTCAATGTATAACAGTAAAGAAGGTTGCATTTCTATAATTTTTTATTCAGTACAACATAATTGTCAGGCACATGATAAACAAAGTGAACAAGTGTAGGAATATTTAATAACTTCATATATAGTTGAATTTTATTCAGTTCAGAGCAAAAATAAATGCTGCTGAGCACCACTAACACCCTTGAAATGGGAGTACAGGAAATCAAACTGACAGAGGTCATTATGTGCATCCATAAATTGCAGTACAACCTTATTGCAAATCTTCACTGCATCAGATGTAAGGGCTTTATGTCCTAATCATTCATACATTCATACAGACTTCATTTTAGCCACCTGTATAACACAGGAGTCTACATAGCCGGTGTGTCAGGTGTGTAAAACACTCATTCAAAATGCATACAAACTATGCAGTATGATAAGAGAACAATTATGTTTAAGATCAAAATTCATTCAAAAACATAAAACATTTCATCAATGAGTCAATATGGACAAATTATGCCAATCATATAACTAGCATATGACTTATGATATACGAATCATAATTTCCATGTATGAGCAGGGACTTTTCAGTGAAAAACTCTGAATTAAAAGAGCTTGGTTTATATATTTTAGCTGATTTTCCCATGAGTCACAATCCACTTTCCCAGAACTATATCAAACAAATATATCAGTCTCAGAAACCTGACTCCACATACTTAATAAATAACTACCTGAGGTCGACTTAAGTCTTAATGTACAGTTTTGCCATGGATAGAAAATGTAGGCCTACTTGTGCACTGGCCTTTTTCTACTGTTGTTTACATGTTACAAGTTGAGACAATACTCTCAGTATTATATATACTCTCAAGTGTGTTTGAAAGTAATGCCAGCTGTTGGGGAAATCAAAGGTTATGGCTTCAGTGTTACCAGACTTGTCTGTGATCAGCAGGGGGCAGTGTTACATCATAGTTTTAAAATGCTCATGAACATAAGCAGGTTTTTATTCAAGACACAGGCACAACAGTAAACTGACTTGTGAGCTCTAATTGGACAATAAATTAAAAGAAATTGAACAAACATAGCAGAAAGGAGCTGCATACCCTGCTAGTTTAACTTTAATTTAACTTAAGTCGAAGTTGTCACCTGCATGCCCACATCGAATGGCCCTGAGCCAAACTGCCTTTCCTGTCCTGTCTGCAGCATGGGGAGCCGCTGCAGACCCAGTCATGTTCTTCTTTGTTCCATTAAACTCCAGATGAGACCAAGGTATTTCCTTTCAAAGCTAAGTAACAATGATAACCCAAGCTGCTGTCAAAGAGAGTGTGCTGGTTTCTTAGGACGAGATTAGGATATTGATTTCAGTCCCATACACACTGCCAGCACTCATTAGGAGGGGTTTTTATCTGGACGGTGTGAAGCAGCCATGCCGGAGAGAGCTGTAAAGACGGGACAGTGGAGCTGGACAAGCTGGGATGGAAGGATGAGAAAGTGGATGTAATATGATAACATAGAGGACGGGAGGAAAAGAAAGGACAGTGAGGTGAACAGGACAGACAAAACATCAGACTCCAGCCCAGGTGCTCTCACAGGCTGACTTTTTTAGAGTCCAGTTTGTATATATTTGTGTAAGTGGCTGTTGGGCACCAGGCTGATTCCACACCAAGCTATTCAGAGGTGAAATGGAGAACGGATAATCTGCAGATGAACGGGAGTTGTAGAGGGGACAGGAGTAGAAAAGGAGGAGTCTGGATGAACCTTTAATATTGATTCATCACCTCTTGTGGATCCCTGAGGGACAGACACAAGGATAGCCTCCAATTCAACTCTACTTTTGCCATTAAGACACAAGAGGGAGAGACTGAGTCATGAGTCGTCAGAGGTCATATTCTGTGGTGGTAGTAAAGACAGTTTTTAATGCAGCCTGCACCCCTCAGCCAGTGACTGACTGGCTAGACTGAATCATCTTCTATTCAGCCTTCTCCATTCAGCCATCACTCTGCCTCCCTATCTCTATGCATCTTTTCTCTTCACTCAGCGAGCAGTCTTGTTTTAGGGCCCCGTGGCTAAATCTCCCCCGCCCCCTCAGTGGTGTCGTCGGCAAGTCTCACCCGGAGCCCCCTCTGCAACTAGAGACATCCTGTTTGTCTCCAGTGAACCTTCACTTTACCATGGAGTAGATAGGTGGCTGGTGCAGCACAGAGGTGACACGTTTGATCACACTTCTCTGAAACTTCACAATTCTTACACGTACACACCTTCCTTGTGAAAGGAAAATGATCACACATACGTCACTTGCTTGCAAATTTCAAAGTTAAAGTTATTCATGTACTGTAGAAACACAGTGGCTCTTTTCAGCAGCCATGACTTTGCTGCCTGTCTGCTGAACAGCACTGCTCTGTACTGCAAGAGCTGAAGTGCTTCTCAAACAAGTACTGCTCACATATATCACTGCTTATATATATTTCTGACTGCTCTTACAGCATATTTCAGCAGGTAGAGCATGAAACCTATACATTCAAATTGTACCAAACAATTTTTTTTTCAATATTTTATGCATTAGCAAAAAAGAAAAAAAGAAAAGGGACCAACTTTTTTATGGTTCAGGGTGTTTTAATGATTGCGCTGGAAATTATACTGAAACAAATATATAAATAAAACATGATAGTAGAAAGAATTACAAAGTCTTGACATATCATGATTACATGTCCAGTATACATAATATATAAGTTAACATGGCTGGACCACCATTTACAAAAATAGCACTGTGTTTCAGGGTGGACCGTATACACATTTCTGGTTCAGCATGTTACAAGTGTCCTTCAGCTGAAAACTGGTTGTTTCTTTGCTACATCATGCCATTCCCCTTTTGTGCCCCCTACACTCATTTCTATCTGTGTGCAATCAATATGTTTTAGATAATCCATACAGAACTCATATTCTTATGCTACCAAATCATACATGACTCAATTTACATTCCTTTAGCTTATTACCGGTGCCCCTGAAGAGGCCATTTTCTAAAACATTGCATGCAGCCGTGCATGACAGGTGCTGCTCTGCCACCACGTCATGCTTAATTTACTACAGTTTTGAAATCTGGCTGCAGCAGTTCCTTTAGCAACAGTACAGGTGACTTTAAAGATGGTCATCACAATACATCAGATTATCACACCTGTGACTGAATATCCTTAGTCCTTAGCTAAATCCAAACACATTAGACTTTTGTTTGGCCTGTGTGCTCTAAGAGAGTTTCTACGTTCATCCTCCATGAATGTGTTCATCCTCTCTCTAGAACTCATACTGGGAAACAAACATGGTGATTTTGGTGATGTACCTCCCCAGCTGGACGCGTTTCTCCAGCTCGCTCATCTCCACTTCTGCCTCCAGAGTGGCAGGGCCCTGCACTGGGCTCACCAGCATCAGCTGACCCGTCACACGGTCTGAACGCTGAACTGTGAAGTGGCGCCGAGCTTGCCTTCCCCCCAGCAGGGAGAAGCGAAGCGTGTCACCCATTGGACGCAATGCTGAGACCCTAAACATGACGCGAGGAGCTGACAGGTTGGACACAACAGCCAGATAATGGTAGGAGAAGGAATTTGGGGCCTGAGAACATGCCTTGTTGTCCACAGGACAGGGGTTACGTTCACAACGCCTGGGAAAAAAAAAAAACAAGTGAAAACTGAGGATGATGTAGCTGAAAGAGTGTGTGTGAGAAGTGGTGTTAAAACCATGGAATCAAAAACTAGTTTAATTTGGTCTAAGACTTAATCCCCTTACTGTGCATTTCAAATAAAAATCTCATTTTTTTCCACAATGGGGAGTGAACTGAATTGAAAGAAAAATGACAGGATAATGCTCACATAGGCGACGTCTTGACATATGTAGCATTAGGGATTTTGGGGCAGTCCACACGGACACACTGGAAACCACCATATGTATTAATGCACATCTGGTCCTTTGTGCAGTTGTTTTGTCTGGTTGCACACTCATCAATGTCTGTGAGAAAATATCAACACATTTATTCAAATTGAAATGTTAGTTGGGATATCATTCACGCTGTGTGAGAATTAAATTCTTAATTTTTTGCAGAGGTAATTTTTGATGTATCGTTTTATCAGCAACATTTTGTATACAGACACTTTCTTGGGAGTACTTCATGTCATTGCTGAAGTGATTGCAAAACAAAAGCAGCAAAATAAAAACATGAGTGCACCTTTACAGCTGCGTCCATCACGGGTCACATTGTATCCAACAGGACAGGAGCAGCGGTAACCTCCAGGGGTGTTGACACAAGCGTGTAAACACAGTTTCCCAGCCTGACCATTATGGAAGAGCTCACATTCATCTATATCTGAAGTGAACAACCAAAACACACACAGTTAGCATCCTACATAGAAACATAAATGAGTATATCTGTTTTAGTTACAGGGCAGGTATCAGTCGCACCAGTGCAGGTATTGCTGTCCCTGCCAGAAATGGTGTATCCTGGCTCACAGGTGCAGTGGGTGGTCCCCTGCACTATAGTGCAACGTGATGGACGAACAAAGGGCCCAGCGGTGGCAGCTGGCAAGGTAGAGGCAGCAGCAGCAGCAGTAGTGGCTGCAGAGATGTTTGTCATGGTAACAAAGACTGCATGGGGAAGACAGGAACGAGAAGTAAGCAGTTGTTTTGAATGTGTTGTCATCCTCTCCTGTGTAATAGGTCTGTATCTACCCTGGGGCTCTGCAACATCCAAGCCTTTGGTTATTATTGGACAAAGAGTGAACACCAAAAAGTTTTTGAACTGTGAAATGTCCCGAACTCTGTGTGGGTGCATGGGTGGGTGGCTGCGCGCGAGCGTGCATGCATGTGTGTGTGCATGTATAACTTCTCAGATACTAGCATTCATTAGGTATAATTAGACTTAGCAAGTCAGTCTATCACCATGAATGTGACATGATGAATTGTAGGTTGCCCCAAAAAGGTAAAGAAAGCCAGACCTACAGTAACAAACTGTATGTTTGTTAAATAAATAGAGAAAAGCTAAACTATGTGGGCTCCAGAGATTCACAGTCCCTGTTTGTACATTAACTGAACCAGCCACATCAGGGAGCAGACCACTGCTGCTCAACCAGCACTGTCATGGACTTCAGGCTGGAATTCAATAAAACCCACACTGCGGTATGTAGCACTGGCTTGTACTGGCAAAACCACTGGCCAATGTAATCTCCTTTAACAGACTGGGAGGATTTGGATACTATAAAAATATCCTCTGAAGAAGAGCGTTGTCTTAAATTCTTATATTTGATATTCAGAGGCCCTATGATATAAAATACATAGGAATCTTTTCTGCAGGCGAAGGTATATGATGTGATAGTTGTTATCTAAATGTGAACAACAGTAAAGTATTGAAGTAAAACTACATCTCCATCAGGCATGTGTGGTCTGGGTATGTAATTCCTACATGTTGGCAAAGGGCTCTGACAGGTAGCTCCAGCCCAGCCTTTGGCACAGACACAGGAGAACTGGTTGACCTCATCCACACACGTCCCTCCATTCAGGCACGGAGAGGACGCGCACTCATTGATGTCTGAGGGAAAAGACAGACAGGAGGGGTTATACGAGGAAATTCTGGTGCTATGTTTGAACATGCAACTGAATATCAGTTGACATCATGGTGTATGTATTTGTTAGAGAGAGAGGATAAGGAAAAGGTGGAGCAGATGAGCTCACAACAGGTGCAGCGAAAGTGCAGGGGAAGTCTTGCATGATAAAACAGCCTTTGAGCTGATATCTCAAAGTCCACAAGCTGTCAGAGGACACTGGAGTTGGAATATCGCATGTCTCAGCATTCAAGAAGCTCTCTGGACAATGACCAGAGTACATAAAGGGGAAATATGATCATGGGTCATATATGAAACATATCTCAACCTAGAAAAACGTTGGTGACATGCATGATGCACAAAAAGAGGAACGGCGATAGAGAGCAGGAGAGGAGGAGGTTACAAAGAGGATGATGACAGCATTGTAAAAGTGATCAGTGGGTTAGATAACAGGATAAGAGATGGTCAGGGTGAGGAAGAGGATGAGGAGGAGACAGTAGACAAAGTAACGATCCCAGAGAGGCCAGGTAGCAGAAGATCAGTGCCTGTCTCTCACCTCGGCAGGTAGGATGCTGGCCGCTCCAGGTCAGGCTCTCCTGACAAACCCTGCTCTCTGATCCCACCAGTTCATAGCCAGGGTCACACAGAAAGTGAACCTCATGGCTCACACCGTGTGACTTGCCAAGTTTTCTTCCATTGATAGGTGCATCCAGTTTTGTGCAGGTATCTGTTGGAAAAGCAAAGGTGATTTTTTTAAAAAAGAAGAAGAAGCAGAATGAGATATAATCTCAGGATGTTTTTGCTCACTGTTGATGGCTTTTGTTGTCGCCTTCCCTGCGTTGCTCTGCAATAAGTTTATTTTCTTCTTCAGGTTGCGTAGACTCTGCATGTAGGAGGCTTCATGGGCTGAGAGCAGCTTCTGGACCTGCTTCAGAGAGCCCTGTATCTCCTGCCTACTAGGACAGTCCTGGAAGAAAACAGAGACGGTGACTAATTTCATGAAGTACCGATTAATAATTCACAACAAGTTGTTCAGAGCCGATTTGAAATCCACCGACAAGAGTTTATCGAATAAAGAATTTTTATGCTTTGCTATGATGTTGCAAATAGAAGTGGTGCCACATAATTATAAGTAGTTAAATTCAAAATCTTTGATATGAGAACCATGAGATTTTTGTCAACACCACATTCCTCTAAGCTTTAGGACCATTTAAGAGTGTACTGCACTATGCATAGTGTTACTATGTGGATATTGAAAACTAGAGGGCTCTCATTTGCTTTAAAAGTTTTATAGGATTTTTTTTTTTAAAAGGAATGCTGTTTTTGCTGAATTCATGAATACAGAAGAGCTTCTCCTCTGGCTCTTCTGAAGCTGAAAATAAATATTTGTCAACATGAAAAAGAGACCACAAGCCAGTGATGTCATTGATGTATTGCTGGAGAGCCAACTTTTTATTTGTTCTAACATTTGCATTCATTCACAAGACTCAAAGCGATACTAAAGATTTTTTTACAACCAAAGGAGCTTTACAATTTGTAGGTTTGTTGGAGTCAGAAAATGTATTTACACCACACAAAAGGTTTTCTATGTTATCCACAGATTCACCTTTTTATCACTGAAGCATGAGTCATGAATATGCTGCTCTTTAACAGTTTATCAGCCACAAGATTACTTCTACTTCTACTACTACTACTAAATTACACCTGCATTTCTGTGTCCATAATGAATGGATACCAAATGTTACTCTACCCATTGGGTTACCACACCTAATATGCAAGCAGATGGTTTAATTAAGTTGATCTCATTATGAAATCTTAGTTGTAACCAAAACAGAGTCTGCGAATAAAAGTCTGCTGAAGAAGTGCACTGTTCAGTACAGAGGCCGGGCTGTTATATGAGGGAGTAAATGCAGTAGGATCAGAGTATGTTTTCCCACTGTAAGTACATTTGCAAGCAGGAACCTCTGTCTCTCAAAACTAGATACTGTAACTCAGTCATAAACACAAAAACAGACTCTGAAAGTAACCAGTGTAGTATTTTTGCAATATATATATAAGGTTATGTAACTGCCTTGTGTCATTTTAGGAAAGAGGATAATATCAGCAATGGTTATTTAGCTTACATTACAGGTAATCACTTGCTCTATATGATGTGGTAAATTTAGGGTTTGGGGGTCAGTCAGTCAGGTAGAAACGCCCTCAGCATAAACATCACCTGTGTTACAACCCCCCCTTTCTATTGGCTGAAAGGAGTGGCAGCAACTTGTTTTCTACCCACGTCCACTACCTCATTACTCTCTTTCATTCAACAGCGTCATTCTGTCCTGTCCTCTCATACATGTTTTCAGACAACCAATTAGTGTTTTCTTCCAGCAGGAGTTATGTAAGAAGAGTCAATATTTGTTGAAAACACCTTTCTGATTTGGACTGAACTCAGGTCTGGAGAGACTTCAGTCAGTCGGGGGGTTGACTGGTGTTTATGGTGTAGTTGTCAAAGGCCTCTTTCTACCTGTGCTAGGCGACATTTCACATGGCTTCATGTCAACTGGGTGATGTTACCGTAGTGTGTACGAGGCATGCGGCACGGGAGCTCAAGATTACAGTACAGTTCTATTGAATCTAACCAAGACTGTTTAATGTTTAACCACTCTGAAACACTGATATGCAACTTTAAACAACACACATTTATACTCACACGTACAGTATAAACACACATATATTAAACTAAACCATCACACTGACATTCTTACTCACCTTAATTGGTTGGTCATCTCTGAGTAACACACAAACAAATATACACATGCACAGACACAGACATGCATGCAAAGACCAAGAGCGAGTCATTCACACAGAGAGTACAGCGTAGATGTGTTGAGTGTATTAATAAAGAGGAGCCTTTGGGATCTTGTTCCTGAAGCTTATGTGCCAAATGAGGGTGACTCAAGGTTCGGTCTGTCAAAAAATTTGTAGGACCTGTTGTGCACTTTAGAGAAGAGGGAGGTCATTCAGATTTGAGCAGTTTTTGGATTTGAAGCCATGCACCATCAGTTCAATAGTTAGATTACAGCTGTCTTTGTGAGCATGTCTCATTGCCTTAGTTGTCTTTTAACTGAAATGATGTCATTTAAGTCAAAGCATTCTACTGTAACTCTCGTTCATTCATTTGCTCATTAGCCAGTGACACTGTGTTGCACTTACCTGTCCAAAAATAGGACGGAGTGAACAGGAACACATTAAGGTGATGACAACTGCAGCTGACACAAACATGTTTCCACCAATGCCAATCCAATGCACAGTCGACGGTCAGTCCTCAAATGTGTTAAGTGTTGCAGTGTGAACTTTGAGTGGGCAGTCCTCAGTGTGTGCAGGGACTCCAAGTGAGAGAAAAAACGCAGTTGGCAGTGGAAAAGCTGCTGCAGCGAACTGCTGCGGAATGCTGGGTTTACTCCTCGGGAGCCAATCAGGGAAGGAGACTTTAAGAAAAATGTGACCACATTATTATCCCTTTACTTAATTTGGTGCGCACTTCCTCTCAGGTCAAAGCAGCTTAGTTTATATCTTGTTTACAGAAAAGTGGAAAAAAACTTTCACCAGGTCAGTTTGACAGCATGAGATAATAGTCTGACGGACACACACATAGCACTTTGACCACTTTGAGTGTGTGGAAAAATGCAAAGAAAAGGGCACTATGCCACTAACATTCACAACACAGGAATAGAATCTGCTCTCACTGCTTGACAGGTTGGTCTTTTAAGACAAAAAAAATGTCTCTGTTATTTTCTCATGCTGTTTGTTTAAGGCAACTGATAACTGTACCACCAGTCAATACAATGAAAGATATACAGATGAGAAACACATTAAGACTTGTAATTTACAGTATATGGTGGAAAAATGACTGACATATTCACAAACACAGCTTTTTTGAACATTAAAAAGCCATTTGACTGACTGATTTGTCAACTCGACTCGAAATCAGAGCGCCACATTTGCTCCAGTGATGGACAGAATCCACAGAGAGGCTGTGCCCTCTACAGGAATATATGCATACATGCATCCCTGTACTTGACATCAATTGCACTGAACAAATTAACACAATTACTCTTGAGTCACTAACAAAGGGCCATACCACACATTGAGTGAAAGAGTGGATAAGAATATAGGCCATATGACTTCAATATTAAATATGGCTGTTTTTAATGTAAGGACATTGTCCAAAACACTTTGTATCAATGACCTTATCGCTGACAATGAACTGGACTGTCTCACACTGAAAACCTTTTAGAAACCTGTCCCATGAACTATGTTTTTTCTCATTCATGCAGAGAAGGTAGGAAAGGTGGGCCGAAGCTCTGTCTCTCTAATTTTTTTTGCAGAATTCTCCAAATTTCTTACATCCATCCACACGAAATATGAAAGCCCTATTTTAATTGGTGATTTTAATATATATATATATATATATATACAGATAATAAGACATATAACAAAGTGAAGGGTTTTTTTTATTTATTATTAGATTTTATGGATTTTAAACAGCATGTTAATGAGCCAACCCATAATCTAGGTCACACAGTGGACCTGGTAATTTCTTACAGGCTGAACATAAATGTTTTCTTCATTGTTGACTTAGTTCTCTCAGATCACCACTGTTTTTTTTTTAATGTCTTTTATTGTACCAGACCAAATTCTATAGAAAAAGAGGTAAAAAAGTGCTGTCTTACTCCTGAAGTGACTACAGATTTCCTAGCACATATCTGTACAAACCAGATTACATCTTCAGTTTACAGTTTGTATGATACTTTAAAAAATAAGTGACAATATATAGCTGAAGACTCTCCTAACATACAATGTGAAGCCCTGCTGGACAGGTTTAGCCTGGTTGATGCTGAAATGCTCAGGAAAGTGGTATCAGCGCTGAAATTTCCACATGTATCCTTGACCCAATTCCAGCCTCCTTTTTTAAAGATGTTTTTGATTCAGTGTCTGAGGAAGTTCTTACAATTTTTAACTATTCAATGCAACATGGTGTGTTCCCCACAGCAATACGACTGCTCTTGTGAGGACTCTTTAAAAAAACAAAAAACAGACTTGATCCCTCAATACCCAGCAATTACAGACCAATCTCCAATCTTCCATTTTTAAGTAAGATTTTAGGAAAATTAGTGTACATTCAATTAATCAATTTTGTGAACTCAAATAATATGTCGGAAATGCTTCAGTCTGGTTTTCAGGCAAATCATAGCACCGAGTCAGTCCTAGTAAAAGAAGTCAGTGACATCAGGATGCATTTAGATGTAAATAAGCCTTCCATGCTGGTACTGCTTGATCTGAGTGCACTTTTGACACAACTTTTTAACTTGCGGGGTTCCCCAAGCATCAATTTTAGGGCTACTTCTATATAATATATATGTTACCCCCCGGTGATGTCATCAGTAGACAAGGCATCTCCTTCCATAGCTATGCTGATGACAAACAACTTTATGTTGCAGTGTCTCCTGATGACACAAGACCAATCAATTCTCTTTTTAAATATATTTTAGATATTAACATCTGGATGACACAAAACTTTTTACAGCTCAACCAGAACAAATCTGAAATTTTAATGATTAGCTCTTAAGCTCAGAGAGAGAAACTGGTCACAAAGTTAAATTTCCTTGGATTCACCCCAATCCAGCAAGCAAAAAACCTTGGGGTGACCTTTGATTCTGAGCTAAATTTTAAAGCTGATGTGGGTCTTGTAACCAAATCTGCCTTTTATCATCTGAAAAACATTTCTTAACTGCAACCATTTCTCTCTCTGAGTGACACTAAGAAACTTGACCAAGCTTTTATATCCAGCAGACTTGGCTATTGTAATGCGCTCCAAAAGCACAATCAACCAGCTCCAGCTAATTCAGAATTCTGCTGCCTGAGTGTCGACCAGGACCAGAGGGAGAGAACACATTTCTCCTGTTTTAAAGTTCCTACATTGGTTTACTGTCAGCTTTAGTATTGACTTTAAAATTCTTTTACTTGTTTTTAAAGCACTTCATGGTCTTGCACCAGCATATATGTCTCAAATGCTCACACTGAATTAACCATTATGGCTCCTCAGGTCCTCTGGCACAAGTTTGTTAATTGTTTTGAAGTGCAGGACTAAAACCTTTGGTGGGGCAGCATTTGCATTTAACTTTTACGCTTTGAGCTGATGGAGCAGTCTCCCTGAAGACCTGAGAGCAGCCAGAAGTGTTGAAATTTTAAAAAGTAAACTCAAAATGTACCTCTTCAGCCTGGCTTTTAATTAAATATAGTTTTTAATCGTTAGTCACTTTATTTTATTCACTTATTTTGTTGTGATTTTGTTGTAAATAGTATTTTATTCTATCTGTTGTTTTATCTTTTTCTTTTAATCTATTTTTGTATCACTAATCTTCTTACGCTTGTTCTTGTTTGCTAATGTAATTATTTTTTTTAATCAATTTTATTGTTTCTCATTGTCAGCTTTCTTATCTGATTGTCATTTCCTTATTAGTTTATCAGTCATCTGTGAAGCACTTTGAACTGCACTAACCTGTATGAAAAGTGCTATACAAATAAAGTTTGTTTGATTGATAACTACTGTCATCACAGTGTGGTTATTTTTCCCATTCATATTTTATTACCAAGCTGACAACAGTGGTGATTTACTGCTGTAAAAAGACTAATTCCCTGATTTCTTTTCTAACCTTATAACACCACTAAATCAAAAAAGCTCCACCCAGCGGACTATAGCTGTTTTTAAACTCAGTGCTCTTCACACTTGACACATCACGGTTGAGTTATGCGGCAACAGTGAGTATCATTCTTACACCTGTCTGTTTGGTGGAATATGGTAAAACTGCATGTTTGTGTGGACTGAGACATTTTTATGAAGTTGCTACTGAGAAATTTTGATCACGTAGACAGGCCTCATCTGTCCTCGCTCACTATACCTGAAAAATAAGTAGGGAATTGTTCTCAAATTGACTTTGAAGTTTCATCCTGCTAGATGTCAGCATCAGCATCCGCATCTTCTCTTCTACTGTTGTATACAATGATTGATTATAAAGACAAAACTGTCTTTGAGGAACATATGATTATTTAAATTAAATGTTTCCATGAGTTTGAAACTTAACAAAAAAATCTATTGTGTAGATGGACTTTTGTCATCAGTGTCTGCTGCTAACACTCCTGTTGTCCAAAGAGTAATGACGTTCGAAGCTTTGAGCTCAGGCAGCAAGACACCGGATTTGGATTTACCTGAGAAATCATCTTAGTGGGTGGCCATGTCTAACTGAGCCCAGAACAGACTGTGTGTACAGCTGCCATTTGCCTCAGCAGGTTCAGACAGTCCTTTACTGATGCAGCAACATCACAGAGATAAGAAATAACCAGGTAGACTGGGGACTGAGTCCTCGGTGCAAAAATACATTCAGCCCACAGGGGAGAGAAATGAGTGTGTTTCTATTGTGTCGCACAGCAGTCATCTTCAGACACTGAATCATCCCACAGTGCGCGGATCATGATTCATGCTTCCCACACTGGGTCTAAACAGACACCCAGACAGCTCCATGCTGTACCTTACCAGACCTATCAGATCATTTTGTACCACTTTATGATCTGCCACCTAATGTTCTGAAAAAAACATCACAAACACATTTAGCTTCAAATGAAAATGACCTATACCTCAGTCAGTCCCCGGCTCAGTATTAAAGCTTCATCTCTTGTGATTCACCTGAGTGATTAGTCCCTCAAAACAAACTTCCCCTCATTCAACAATGATGAACACGCATGCTCAACCATGCCTTAAAGTAAACCTCTCTTTTTGTCACTAAGATAATAGAGATGATTAAGACTTATGCTTTTGTCCTCAGTGACTGACTGGCACTGGTAAAACAACTGCTGTCAGTGGTGGAAATTAGGCAGTGAGTATTAATTTGTAAATTCACATAAGCTCTGTACTATTCCAATAGAAGTATTTAACAGATATGGTCGTAGTTGCTTTGCAGATAAAGATTTTACATCTAAAACATATGATTGTCTTATAAACTATGATGGCTTGTTCAAATTGAAACTACCCAACAGTAAAAAAAAAAAAGTAGTTAAAATTACCCTCATCTCCACCAGATAAAAATCAACAATGATACTTCTGCATTAGTAATAATAACCTAAATATGTAATATATATGATAATGTAAAACTGGAACAGGGGCTATTGCACTGACACTCAGCTAAATGCATTTTCTTACACATATGTACTTTTAGCTTAGCTACATTTTGAGTAGGCCTACAAGACAAAAGTGTGTTAAAAAAAAAAAGCCTAATATAGGGGATGAGACAGTGTCTCTGATTCAGTGATGCTTTTAGGATGCGTTCTTGTAGTTGAGCACAAATCTGAACTTTTTGTAACAGCCTTCGCTTTGTGTGGCTGTGGCTGATGCGACATTTTTTTTTTGTTTTTGTCGTTTTTGTTTTGCAGTATGGATTACTTACAAAAACCGGGGGGGGGGGGGGGGGGGTCGTGCTGCTGTTCAGCCGCTGAGGAGAAGACAGGGAGGGGAGGAGCAGGGCGGCGGCAGCATAACTGAGCGAGTGGCCGCTGTTGTTCAGACACTTGAGGAGTTCACCATGGGCTCTGTAACAGCTCTCCGAGGTTTGGATCTGCTTGTCGTTTTGTCTCTGCTGTCCCCGTTTATCCACGCCAACCGGATGACCGCAGACACACCGGACCTCCAGAAGTCCCCCCGCACCACCGGTAAACACATGAGGGACAGCGCTAGAGCTTAGGGTGCAGGATGAACTTCATACATTCATAAACATTTAAAAGTTGTTTTTCCGGATGTAAATTCAGTTTTTAACTTTTACCCTAACAGAATACAATGCCCTGAGTGGACTGGGAAATATATATATTTTTTTTATATATTGGAACATTTTATCTTTATGTTGGCAATCAGGTGGCAATCCTTTAAGCCGCAGACTCAAGTGGGCTTTCTTAGCCGTCCAAATCCATCTGGCAAGGCACCAACAGCCCAAGATTTCTGTCACTGCCTGGCCTGCTGTGCTACAGAAGTGTGGCATGAGCTTAACAAATTACCATTTTGATGGTGTTTTGCAAAACACATGGCAAAAATTATTAACTCATCACGAGGGGAGCTGAATCCCCACTTTTTTTTTAACTTTTTACTGTGTGTGTTCAGACGTGATAACTGTAAGGGGTAAAATGAATGTGATTCCTAACAGACCAGGTCCATAGTGTTATTTATCCACAGTATGGATTGCAGGCCCAGTATAACCGTAGGCTACATATTAATCTAATGTGGAATATATTTGTCATGGCTAGATAAAAAGGGAAGGGTTGTCATATAGGCTTAAAGCATTCCGAGTTTGTATAATGCTGTGTGTATTTGGTCAATGACAGATGATTGGGACATTTTAAATCTGTTTGTAGGGGATGCTTGATCAATCGGCAGGCTACACGCCAACATGGTAGAAATATCATTTTTACTTTTATTCTAAATTCTGTGTTTCACTTGAGTTACCCTTGAGTTGAAGTGTGAGAGAAACTGTGACAGGCTGTATCAGCCCATGCTCCAATCACACACACACACACACACACACACACACACACACACACACACACACACACACACTTTCATACTTACATACTGTACACTCAAACATCCCACCAACACATTTGCATTCCGTTGCCTTGGCGACGGCAGCAGAGGTATGGTAAATGAGTGTTTCTGTTTTCTTCCAGGACTCGGGGTGAAGGAGTGCTCGCAGATTGTTGCCCAACACAATAGATTGCGGAGCCGGGTCAAAC
This sequence comes from Trachinotus anak, assembly GCF_046630095.1. Classification (NCBI taxonomy): domain Eukaryota; kingdom Metazoa; phylum Chordata; class Actinopteri; order Carangiformes; family Carangidae; genus Trachinotus; species Trachinotus anak. The sequence continues at coordinate 14,730,629 of NW_027273862.1, read as the reverse complement.
CCATGGCAGCTAACATGCAAAAAATGGTTTGTGGCACCTATTGTCTGTTTCCTCTGTGTGTGTGTTTGAATGGTGCGAATGCCGTCGCCTAAATGTGAGTTCAAGTTTAACATGGTCCATTTGCCGACAGTAGTCTGCGCTCTTGTTAAAAACTGGAGGTGGTGCACTGTCTGCACAGCTGATACTCACAATGCAGCTCACATTTGCCTCTTTATAAGAATGCTTCCTCTCTAGTGCAGACTTTCTCTCCCCTCCAGTAGTGGAAGATATTCATCCACGTTTTGAAAACTCAAACAAGCCTGAATTTGAAAGCTTTAATTGTGCAAAAACCTAGAGAAAAACAGTAATGAAAGTGATGCTGTCAGTTACGATCAGACGTGTGTTGTGTAAGGATGTAAAACCCTGTTGATCAGGTTGTGAGCCAACAGTTCTCAGAGGCTTGTGGGAACAAGAGTTGTTTCAGAGCTTTTATTTTGTTGTTTCTCAATCTAACTACAACAGGTGCCACAACAGCTCAGTCACGGGCAAATGCAGCTGTTATTAAAGAACAGGCCCTTTAAAACCACCATAGTTATATTTCACCAAAAATTATTCCTTTTTCGAAAGTGATATCACTAAACAAAGGCATGGGTAACAAAGGCTTTCAGTTGAGCTGTCTTGCTCTGTGGTGCTGATTGTCTCAACAGCCTGATACTAGTGTTAGTGCACCATTTGTTCTGCTCTGCTGAAGGCAGAGTGATGGTGTGGACAGTTAGAATGGAGCCAAAATCAATTAGCCGTGCGTTGAGTCTTCCAGGGGTTGAAATGAATAAGGATTAAACTAAGCAGCATCTTTCACTTGTTAGTCTGTTAATACTGACAATAAACATACACAGTTAAAATACTCTATACCAAATTCCGATCCTAAATTTGACAGAGTGATATACCAGGTCAGAGGGTCACGGTCTTCTGATCCCATTTTCTGCTAAACAGCCCAGCTAAATCATCCCAGTATCTTATTCCATCTATTGCTTCTCCATACAGTACCACTTATCTGCACAACTGTCCTGCCTGCGTATGATAATGACCAAGACGTAATGATGGATTATGAAACACACAATGCACTAGATATCCTCTGGGCCTAATATGAGATTTTTACCAGGGAAAACTGTCACTTTGTCATAGATTACATTCTCAAAGCCACCTGCACAGACTAACCCCTTTTCTTCGACTGCTCTTCAGCCTCGGAGAACTGTTCTCAACTGATAAGGCAGTAATGAGAAAAAGGGGATGTGGATAATCATTCTGCATTCACAGCTGTGGTATTACAGGTAATTTCCCTGTGAAAACCCTCAGAGGAGGCTTTGCCGAGCTGAAGAGGCATATTAAAGAGCTTTACTGATAAAAGTTAAAAGGCTCAAGGCTTTGGCTGTTTGTGTGGATCTGAATACGTTTTTTTTCACACAGAAAGGAACCAGTAAGCATTGTGGTGAGATTGTGTTGAAGTGATTATAATACAGTGATTTAGGCCTTGCTTTAAGGGTGAGATAAGATAGCAATATTTTAGGAATAAATGATGCTCCTCCTTTTCTTACCCAAAAGCCCTGTCTGCAGGTTGTATGTGAGCTCTTGAGGCTAAGAAGTATTATGAGGTCACACCATCACTCTCAGAGGCAGAAATTAAAGGAGTGTTTACTTTGATATGTAAATCACGACCCCCTGATTGGGAGATTTTTATCTTATTATTAATCTCTCTCAGAATTTCCCCAAGCTCCCAGCACTGAGAAAAAGTAGATCTGCAGAGTTTCACAGCAAAATATGGAGCTTCATTAATTCAGCTAATTCAGTACAACAATATAGCAGTTGTGGATGGAGCCATGAATGAAGGCAGAGTAGTATTATGGGAGACAGCATTTCATTCGCTCCTCATGACTGTTAAATGCCTGCTTCTTTCAAACACCATTCCTCCAGTTTGTATTGCCGGCTTTCTGTCATAACTTGTTGGTATCTAAACCAGACAGAGCCTGGTGATGGGTTATTTTCTCAAACTTTAGAAATATCCCTCCACAACCACAGAAGATGTTATCACCCTCATGACAGGTAAACTGACTTTCAGGTGTCAAATTGGTCAAACTGCCCTTTTAAGAGACGTAGTTCATTAAAGGAATACTTAAAACAAAAATCCATCATTCATCCAACAGTCAATCAAAAATATTAATGATTTAAAGCTTAACTTTTTGCATGACTTTGTCCTTCCCAGAAGTAAAAGAAGTAACTGAAATGATGTCCATATGACAGCACATATGGCAGAGTGATAGTGGAAAGATTGTGTGGAAACCAGTCATTTGTTTGAACCAGCCACTCCAAACCTTGGAAAATGTGTTTATGCCAGTCCAGAATGCAGTGAGTGTCGGTCTGTGTTGTGTTGTCGACTGGCAGCTTGCCCAAGATGTCTCTCTGCCTGTTGCCCACTGTTGGCAACGGCTGGCTCCAACTGCCGAAAAGGATTAAAGGAGTAAAGAAAATCACTCATGCACTATTAGGAATGACCTTCAAGCTGAGGAGTTTCTTTCATCCAGTCTTAATCACTATCTGCAAACTACAATATGACCTTTATTAGACATATTACAGAAGATGAAAATTTCCCTTTGCTAATTATTGATAATTACTCCCTTCATATTTGTCAGCTTGGAGGACAGGAGTTTGTTGGACCCCTATACTGGAAACTATAGGGGATATGAGATGTGAGAAAAAAAAAACCTAAACCTTAAACATCTGCTGAAAAAACCATTTTGTTCATAACAAAAATGAAGGATATGTATTAATTATACTAAATCCTATTATTGTCTTAACCCCTAGGAGTGGGATGAGAAGTTGGCCTTACTTGCAAAGGAGAGGGCAGCATCCTGTCACACAGACCCCTCCCCTCAGCACTCCTCAACGTTCAGTCTCATTGGCTGGAACACACATCTCTCTGCTCGTGGTGTTGCTTCATTTTCTGACATCATTGCCTCCTGGTTTGAGGAGGGAAAGGATTTTCTCTACTTGAGTGGGCAATGTAGAGAGAACACCAGCTGCCAACATTATACACAGGTATTCACTAGCAGATACAACCTGTACATACAGTATGTTTATGCGGAGTCTTACATTTATCACACAGCTCACTTCACAGACATTCATATGCGTGTTTTTCCTTTAAAAGTGCTGATGTAGTGTGTCTAATCCCTCTGTTGTTGTGTAGCTGGTGTGGGCCACTTCGAGTCATGTGGGCTGTGCCAGCCAGCTGTGTCAGAGAGGAGGAGACCTCTGGGATATTTTTATCTGTGCATATTACCCAGGGTAACACGTACACACATTTTCCCCATAAATGAAATCTATCTGAGAACCACATAGTTTGAGTAAATTAATTCTTAGTTTTAAACAAAATACAACCAGCTCACACATAATTATGCTGTTGAAAACAATAGTACTTACATTTAAATTTGCATGTCCCTGGATGTAGATAGTTAATTATTCAAGTTATGGTATTATCTACTTTATTGTGATCCATGATAACCCTGTCAGTCTCAATATGTGAAACTATCTATGAATGAAGGCCTCAGAACATGATTATTGTAAAACAAAGTCCCTGCCCTATATGGAGATTTCATTTGTTATTTTGAACATTAAAATGGTTTAAGCCCACCTGCCATTACTCCAGGTCAGATTGTGTGTCTCTTAGTATATGTGTAGTATATGTAGTGTCTGCAATATATATTTGTGTTACTGCAGGGGTAACTGGGAGGTGAATGGTCGACTGGTGATTCCCTACAAGTCGGGACTGTGCTGCTCTCTCTGCACCTCTTCCATGTCTGGCTGCTTTAGACTGTGGGATCATGTAGGTGGATTGTGTGGTAAGACAATATATATGTATGCATTTATATACATATTTATATATATGTAGGTTGCAGCAGAAGCAAAATTTGCTGTCATTGGACAGTGACAATATCCAATGACTACCTCAGTGAGGTTTTTGATACCAAATGAATTCCACAAAGATGAAACATAAAACCTTAAAATACAAATGTGGGTCATAGTTGTGCTGTTTTTGAAGGACAAAGCTGGAATTTTCAGTGTTTTGCTATCGTGACCACTACTGTAGATCTGTCCAATGTGCTCCTCAAGCACATTTTTGTCCATCTACCCTCAGTGTCATTAACTATTGTTAGAAATGCAAATTAAGTCCACTTTCACAAACATTGCAGATGTGCACATGCATTATTTCTGGTTGTGAACTTATCGTTCCATGCATTCTTTTCTATGCAAGTTTTGCCAGTCAACTGCAATTAAGTTTTTTGAGTGTTCAACAGTTTCCTGCATATATAATTCAGCTAGAATTACAATTCTGCTGCAATTGATGCTGATTCGGGTTAAATGATCAGAGAATTGTGATTCCAGATGTTCACTCTGAAACATACATGTTTGTGTGTATTAATGTGTGTCTGCTGGTGTGCATGCACATTTTTTATCAGAGATTCCAAGGAACCCATGCCGTATGAGTTGTGGTCAGCATGGCCATCTTAACATCTCATCCTGCAAGTGCATATGTGGGGCGGGGTTCACGGGACGCTTCTGCCAGGGTACCAGACAGCAACATCAAGAATAGTAGTACAGTAACAAGATAGTTTACATATTGGTATCAAGCCTTACTAAATGTGTTTTCTACATATTAGTATTTTACTATTCAAAGTAGAGAGGCAGAATTTACTGTAGCAGTGTCTGTTTTTCAGTGCGGTGCAGTGTGCAGTGTGTGCACGGTCGTTTCAAAGAAGAAGAATGCTCTTGCTTGTGTGATGTTGGCTATGGTGGTGCTGAGTGTGCAGGTGAGTGCAGTGCGTTTCATATACCTCAGCAATGTGCCCTCTGAGACACAGAGTGGCTTTAAAATTCGAAAGCACATACAGACACATATAGTGAGGAAATTAATCTGGTTGCTGCTACATTCTCTGTTTATCTTAATGGGTCCAGTGATATGGTGAAAACATCATGAAAACACCAGACTACTGACTTGTTGAAAGGATGCATAGGATATTTTATCATCAGTGGGTTATGACATTTACAGTTTATATCAAGTAGCACAGTTACATACATATCTTCTGGCTCTGAAGACGTGAATGTAATTACACCATTTCAATAATGGATGTTATGGTTGCTTGTATCCCAACAGAGAAAGTGGAGTTTCCCTTCCACAGCTGTGATGTGATGATAGATGGAGATTGTTTCATGGTATCTTCAGAAACCGACACCTACTATGGAGCCAAAAGCCACTGTCAGGTGAGAGACAGGTGTGTGTTACCCACTAAGAGAGTGAGACAAGCCCCACAGCCATAGTGTGTCATGTAAATCATTATATCAAAGCTCCCATTGTGCTCTCAGTGTGTGGCCGTTTCTTTGTTTAAACCATCAGGAACGAGGGGGTATTCTAGCTCAAATCCACAATCAGAAGGTTCAGGACATTCTGGCGTTTTATCTAAGTCAACTGGAGACAAGCAATGAGGTCGCCAACACTGACTTTGAGACAAGAAACTTCTGGATTGGTACAATCTTTCATCTTGGTCATCCAAATAAATGTTAAAATCAGACCGTGCTCTCAAACATTAGACAGCACTACCAGACTAGTTTGCGGACTGATCCAACAGCAATGTTTTTGCTCCACAGGTCTGACATACAAGCCTCTGAAAGACTCATTCCGCTGGGACACCGGAGAGATCCCTAGATTCAGCAGCTTTGCCTTTGGGCAACCTGACAACCAAGGGTAAGAGACAGATTTACTAACAGACAGTAGCTATGGCAGAGTATATCAAAAACAGAGATGTGTTCTCTGTGGGAACTTCAGTTTTTTTTTTTGTTTTTTTTAAAAAGGTGGTTTTATATCTGCAATATGTGGGAGTTACAGATTGCTGCAATAAATTATAAAGAAAACCTCGGCTTTCATTTGCTTTCATCTCTTAAATCCAGCTCTTAATAGCATTTAATCTGACATTATCCACTAAGGTTCCCTGAAAGAAATTACACTCAGTGATGTTGGGCTGACCTGCAACCTTAACCCTGACCACTAGATGTCTGTCTATCTATCTATCTATCTATCTATCTATCTATCTATGCATGTACAGTTATTCACTCCATCTCTTTCTCTCTGTCCAGTTTTGGAAACTGTGTAGAGCTGCAGGCATCAAGTGCTTTCAACTGGAACGACCAGCGCTGTAAAACACAGAACAAATATATTTGCCAGCATGGTAAGGCTCCTTCTGGGAGAGGGTAGATGAAAGTATGGGTAGGCAAAAGGAGAGGTTTGTTTTTTCACAGCTGACTGCACAGTGTGATCCAGTGGACCTTCCCGCTAAGAGGTGGTAATGCTAAGCGCTGAGGTGCTGTGTCATGTGAGGAACATTTGGTACAAGCAATGATAGTAATTCAGAATAGTTACAACTTGTGGTATTGATACAGACTAAATTGATGATACACATTTGGCTTCATGGTTGGCAGATTTCCTTAACGGCAGCAGCGTGTCCACAGTCGACTTGCAAGGGAGACTTGCTTGTCCTCTTGTATTTCCCCCAAAAGCTGGCTTCCTACCATCTGTCCAGCACCAACTGCTTTGAAGCAGAAAGCCATCATGGTGAAACAGATCTGCCTCTCTCAAGGTCCCCTGGCCCTCCATTCAGCCATGAAAACAGGATTCAATGCAGGGAATATGAGTTCCCTGTCTTTGGATGAAATAAAGTCAATTTTCTTATGTATGATTTGTGATGAGGCCTATTCTGGGAAAGCATCTTTCCCAGAATTCTCCTTTTCTTTTTCTCTCTTTTTTAAAGTACTTTTTTGAAATTTTTATACCAGTGGGTGACAGCAAAGAGACACTGCAGACTTTGCAGGTCATTGTCTTATTATATCATACATATATATATATTATATATTATTGTATCCCCCAAGCCATGGGGGATAACCTGGTCCACCCACTCCTGAGAAAAATATGATGGTGGTCACTGGAAATGGTTGTTCATGCTTTTATTTATTTATTTATTTATTTTTATTGAGAGCAATGAATCTCAGCCATAAAGTAAGTGTGAAGGCCAGAAAACTAAAAGTGAGCTGCTGACTCGTGTAGTCAGTGCAGCACTACAAGTGAGCCCTTTCACATTATACTGATTGATTTGATTCAGCATTTAAAATCAAAAACATCACTTAATAAAGACATTTTTATGTGTTTTGGCAGTTAAATGGCTGTTTGCTCATGTATTCAAATCCAATATTACCAATATTCCAGTATTAGCTTCTGTGCTCCACCGTGTCCTAATAAATACTGTAGTATTACCTATTCCACTGGAGGGTGAAGTGTAAAATGTTAATCCAGTGTGTTCATTAATGATGTGAACATAACCCTGAAATGTCTGTGTGATCCTGCCAAGACATTTAAACATGGCACTCAGTCTAAATCAATGGTACTCAGTGCTCGCCATCAAGAGCCTTTGAACAATCAATACACGTCAGCTCCACAAAGACCCACAGTGTTCAGACGCACACACATACCACTTACATTGATTGTGAGGCATGAGACAGCAGCAGATGTTTAGTTTTGCCGACTTGAGTGTGTATTTGCAAGTGGAATGTGTGTTATCTGGTATTGATCATAGGTGAAGGAGCGATCTGCCCTGAATGTGATCAATGTTGCTAAGACAACATTTTTACGACCTGCTTTTGAGAGACCTCTTGATGTTCCCCACCCTGTAGTTTGTGTTTGTGTAAAACAGAACCCGTAGATCACAAACAAGAGGGGGCTTGGGAGTCAGATTATATCAGTAGTAGTTAAGCTACATTGATATAGAGGTCATTCAAAAAGCTAATCTTATGAAAATATTCTTCAATCAATCATTATCTTGTCCTTCTTCTCAAAACAAAAGCTACATTTCACTGAAGCAACAAGAATGAAATGCATAAATTCAGCTGATTATAAGCACACAGACCCCTCCACCCATCAGAGTAATTTTCAACCTTCATTACTGTGTTGTGTTAATTGGTAATAAAATGATAAGTGGATATCACACAGCCCAAGGGAGACACTACATTATGTTGACTACGCTCCAGAGTACTGTCTGAGCGTGTGTGAGAGCGTGTGTATGTGTGTGTGTGTGTGCGTGTGTGTGTGTGTGTGTCTCTCCTCTGTCTTGTTGCACATTATTAACAGCTTCTTCACATTCACATCTGAGTAATTGACTTGGGATTTATGACACAAACAAACACATCAGACACTTTGCTGTTTTTTCCTGTTTTTACAGTGCTTTTATGTTCAACAAGAAAAATGTTTTATTTATATCTATAATTTGTATGTATGTGTGTGTTTCACAGCTGCAGAGCACATTTCGCGGTGGGAGGATGGCAGGTGATGGACCTCTCCATTGTTGGTATCTTCTGTCAATCATTGTACATGGATCAGTGTGGTTTAAATGTACTGTATATATTGTACTTTTGGATGTTTTAATGAAAATGATCATTTAATTGTGTATGTTACTTGGGAAATGTGTTTATTTGGAAATTGTTTATTCTTTGCATACAGTATATCCAATGAAATGAGTTCCAATGAAAAAGCTGCCATTCACTGCCATACATCCATGCTCTTTTCTCTTGTATTTTTTCCACCCTCCACCCTCATTTTGCCTGGAAATTGATTTGGTCTGTCATCATTAAATGATGTTTCAATTCTCTTAATGCTGCTTGGAGGACTGTGGAGAGAATAGAGATGGAGTCATACAGTTATGATGGCGGGCTACCTTGAAACCACATCATTTATCACAGAACAGTGAGGATGGGACAAATAACAGCAGCAGTCAAGAACTTGATAATTAAAACTAAGATCTCCTGTACATCATGGATAAGTAAAAGCAGCAAGGCCCAATGATGCACAAAATGTGCAAACATGTATGCATTATTATTATTAGTAATCTGTCACTTTGATGAATGGGGTTGTAGGATTCAGCAAACAGTTCTGATGCACAGATAAATTTACACAAAGGATGCATCATGGGACACAATATGTATCATATATGGTTTAAATCCTCCGCACCAGGGCCAGGGCTAGAGGTTTTTGGCCTTTTGAATGTGATATCTCAAGACCACCTTGAGGGAATTTCTTCAGATTGGGCACAAACATTCACTTGGACTTGAGGATGAACTGATTAGATTAGAATTTGGTCAAGGGTCAAAGGTCACTGTGACACATATTTGGCCATGACTCATAGATTCATACGCTAATTATGACACAATTTAACTCAAATGTATAAAATGATGAAGTGATGACATTTTATAAACATATGGTCAAAATAACCATATTTCATAATTGTAGTTTGTTTTTAGCAAAACTAGCAAAACTAGGGATGATGGTCTGTTGGTGAGGTGACCACTTTGGTACAGACTAAAATACCTTCTATTAGATGAACCACCATGCATTTTTTCATCTAGCATCATCATCAGGTCATAACTTTAATTTGTCTAATACTTTGGTTTATTAACCAAATACCTACAAAACAAAATTTCCATCAGCCTCAGCTGTACATTGTAATTAGTAATAGTTATGAATGTTGACATGGTAACAGGCTCAATTACGATGGCAAAACTTTTAGAATTTAGACTAAAACACAGAACTTAGAGATGTGGTTGCAAAAATTCAAAAGCTGGTTCATTGTGAATGAACAAGTTAGCCTCACATGCAAATATTAGGCTACTTGTGTCACATCAGTATGTTACTGTGTTCGCATGCTGATGTTACCGTGTAGCTCAAGCACAACATAGACTGTTAGTCTTGTTATTTGATACATTTAACATTTCAGAAACTACAAAACTAGAATGAGCTTCAGTCCCTCTAACAATGGTCTGACCCACTGACAATATTCATTTGGCTCTGAATTAATGTAAAAGAAAAACAAAACGAATGAAGGAAATGCATTTTTAAAGATAAATAATTAAATAATCAATGAGAGCAGTTATCACAGGAGAAGGGATTTAGCTGGGAGAGCATGTGAATTATTTCTTGAGGAGAGGAGTTGTTATATCACCTGTACCACCTGTCATACTTGTATAGATGACATAAAACATTCAAGATACACACCAGACATAAAGAAAATGGCAATATATAGTATAGTGTATATTTATATCGTGAATACAGAGAGCTTTATTTTTAATGTGGCTTGATTCTCTCTTGGACCACCTACAATTGAATAACAAGAGAAACAAAGTGAGGTTTAAATGTTTAATTCAAGAAACAACACGTAAGCTATTTAAGACAATTTCATGGCAGTGAATCTTGTATTCACCTGCAAATTGATCTTGGAAAGGAAAAGCAAACTGACCAAGTTTAGAAAAAAAGGTAGAATTGCAGATTTTTTAAAGTCTATGTTTGGTCTACTGGGATTAAAATCCTTGACCAGAAAATAATGAAAAACTCTCAAAGGGAAATTCAATCTGCTGAAAGATTGATTCAGCACCTTGGACAGCGAATGTTTCTGTTGCAGTAATGCCTCTATGAAGATTACGATATCTCATGAGAGACCTGCAGTGCAAATGCCCCAAAAATTTAAGAAGCATCGCCCATGCCAGTTAGTGTTTCAGAAATGGCTGCTTCCCAACTACATTATTGGGATGTATCAGGATGCCTTCAGTCTAAGAGTAAATCTGTACCTGAGGTGAGGCAGGAGATTCAACTGACCTTTGTCAGGATAACGTGACAAATTAACAGATTCCTTAAGGTGCTTAATGCATTTCTTTTTCTGATTTGCCCACAGTGCTCATAACACAATGACTCAGATCTGTTTGCATGTAGATGCCACAAGTCACTGACCTCAAAGCACAGAGGAGGAGGTTAGAGGAATGTAAATTCGTAAGATAAAAAAGGAAAGTGACTTTTAGAGAGTAATTACAAATGAGCTAAATTGTGTTTTTTTGTTTAGCTTACCTATTTTTTGTCCAATGTGATCACAGGAGCGGTTCTTTAAGTTGACAAGATCTGGGGCTAAGCCCAGACCTTGACACCTGTCCGCGGTTCAATCTTTATAAAAAATGTTCTTATGTCCGTCTTGTTATTAACCACACCAGGTTGCTCATAGACTGAATAGAACAAACGTTCCACTTCTTTTACTTCTCGGTCGGACCGGCAGGCTTGATACCTGCTGGCATAGTGCTCCACTGTCAGGAGTGGTACTGCACAACGAAACCACAGGAACGGCTCTGCAGTCCGCAGAGAGAGTGACACAAAATTGGACATTATTTTTAAAAGCAGATAACTGTGTGTGCCCTGTATGTACTGCAGCCTTGATGATTCTGTCTTTGATGAAGTGTTTAACAGAGAGCAATTTATATTCATTTTATTTATCTATTTAATTATTGATTTTTAAAAGAGGCAGGGATTTTGGGCTGCAGCCCCAGAAGCAACCCCCTAGCGCCGCCTATGTGTGATCATAGTCAAAATAAATCAGTTGTGTCTCCTTGTTCAATAGAAAGTAATAAATCTAGTGGAATCTCTTGACAGGATTCAAACCTGATGCATCCACCTAACAGGAGAAATGTCTTACCATTTAATTTGTACCTGTGAGTGTGTATATACATGCATCTGTGTGTGTGGTTTAAATGTGGATCAGGTCAGCCAGTGTTTAATAGTGGCTCCGAGGTCCAACACCATGCTACCCTCTCAGTGAACAGAGGAAGATCCTGCTGGGTGGTAGATGATGAAACACTCAGAGGAAAGAGAGGGATAAAGGCTGCAGGTAATGGGGTCAGACCAACGTGCAGAGCTGAAATGGTACAAATGAACAAAACAGGGATGAGGTCACCAAGTTAAACAACATGGACTAAGGGGAGCGAACCAACATCCTAACTGGCTTTCAGCTTTGCTGAGTTTCCATTTTACTCAACACATTTTATATGTTCCCTCTGCAACTTCAGCATACAGTACCTCTACATGGTGCATAAATGAAACCTTCCTCAATCATCTCTTCAAGAAAAAACTCCTGTCAGACCTGGCTCACACAGCAGTCAGCCTGATTCTCAGCCTTGCACTGTGAGTGGACAAAAGAAATGCTGATCAGGTTTGTTCACTTGTTAGTGATCAAAACATGCTCTCATTGGCGCCACTGTTAGTTTCAAGGAATGATTCAACATTTTAGGAGTAATTGTCTTGGTGACAGTTAGACGCGAAGATTGATACTGCTCTGTACATCAGTCTTTACAATAAATATGAAGCTAAACTAGCAGCATGTTTGCTGAGTTTAGCCTAACTGGTAGCATGGGAAAACAGGTCGTCTCACTCAGTCCTGAGCAATAAAATCCAGCTGCCAGCACCTAAGGTATGTCATATCTGCGTAAGTTTCTCCTGGATCCAGCTGCACATTCAACAGACATGAGATTGGTATCAATCCTCTTATCTAACTCTATGACATTTAATCTTCATCATCTCTTTTCAAAATATTTTAATATTTGAAAAATTCAAACTCAAGAGTTCATGTTTTCTGGGGCTTTACCATTTCAACAAATGTATTAGAAGACATTTACAGTGCCACTGGTTCAGTGCAGACATACAGTATGTCACACGTGTTTCTAAGAGCGATGTGCCATCTAATAAACTTTTCTGGTGTTGATCCAGGATTTTTTTGATGACTTTCCTATGGCTTTTTTCAACATTTTGTTAAATTTTTCAGATAGATAGATTGATGTAAAACATTTATGGTTTTCTGATCTATGAATTTGGCCTTTGGTAGCAGAGTTATGCGTTCTACTGAGTGCCATTTTAGTTTGCTGATGTGTTGGTTCATGCCTATGACAGCATCTCTAAACAGAGTATCAGCCCTGAATGTATTTGTGTGTGTCTGTCTGAGAGTGTGTACTGTATGTGTGAATCTTCACCACAGACGTGGTGCTCACGTAGCTTCCTGCTGGTCTCATGGTGCCCCCTGATAAGCTGGTGCTGCAGAGGGTTTCAGAATGGCACCAGTGGCAGTGGAATTAGCTTCCATTGTCATGATAATGACAGTGATACTCTTGCCCCGTCCAACTCAGACCAGCCATTGTATGGAAACAGGAATGCAATTTCTCCTGCAGCGGCAACCGACAATCCTGTATGAGAGTGAAAGGTCCCTAAATGACTCTCCATTCAGGCGAGGCTGAGGGGGCCAGCAGCCAATTAAAGTGGGAGCAGCAGAACAGTGCCATCCCAAAGACCCAAGGCTGTCTCTAAACACGCACATTAAGTAGTACAGAGACACATACACATATACACACACATCCATTAGTTGCTGTATTTTTCATTTTACAAAGAACATCTAATCCCCTAAACTATCTTTTTTTGACAGACCTGATTCTTTTGGGGGCACAGGCAGTTTGTATTAAATAACTTAAGAGGTGTATTCAGCACAATATTTACACAGACTCAGGACCATGAGTTGCCAATTTTAAAATGTCTCAAAATTATAGTTGGGGAATCATGGAACAGAGCTCCTGAGCAAAGTAGAGATACTCTCTAACGGCATGCATCATGGTTAAACTCTTTGGTGGTGTTTATGGTATCAGACAGTCTCCTCTGGGTGTTTATCTGGCAGCTGAGGCAGAGTCACGATGGAGGGCGAGGGTTTCAGCTGCAAACTATTGCATGCTAAAAAAAATGCAATCGTTTCAGTTTAGCAATATTAGCTATTTTGGGCAATCTCCTCTCCTGTGACTCCATTTGTTTAATTTCTTGCATGTTATAAATGCCTGATTGTAAAGCTGTCATCATATACATTTTCACAGATCACATACATCTATTTTATAATCTTAATGTGTTTTGTCATAAATACTCACTAAGGCACATTAATGTGTATTAATCTGCTGCTGAAAATAATCCCTCAAAAATGCACAATTTTCGCATGCAAAAAAAAAGGTCAGCTATTTTTAATTAGATATTTTTTTTCCTATTTAATTACTTAAATTGTGACCCATTTTTAAAGACATCTTCAGTAGGAACAAATGAGTTAGAATCTAATGAAAGTATTGAAGACGCAGGCTACATTTTATGTAGAATAACACCAACCTTATCCTTTAATTTGCCATTCATATACAACGAAATACTGTGTCCATTTGTAGTTATAAGTCAGTATGACCTGTGATCTTGTAACATGAATTAAATCATCTGTTGTGTCATTAAACTGCTCTTCAGTTACAATTAAAGTGAGACAGACATCATGTCATTCAGTCCTGGAAAACAGTGTTGCCTCCTGATATTTTCAGTACTAATGCAGTTATTAACACAGACTTTATGAAAATAGAGCAACTAGAAACAAATAATGTTGCCTCTTGGCAGCATGAATGTACGTTCAAAGGTAGCAACAAAGTTCAAGTACAAAATATCTGTCCTCCAGATGATATTACAAGACAGGTTTAGATGAAAGCTCTCATCAGACAGGATTTTTTTTTCTTATTGTAAATAGGGCTCTTATGTGTTTAAGCATCTTGTGATAGTCATTGAAGGCTGCAATCAGTCTCCAATTATCACTCTTTACATCTCAAAGAGGAAATCCAGCTGCACCATAGGATTTAATGGCACAGGAGGAGGAGTATCTGTGTATGTTTATGAGGAGAGGTAGATGATACTTCAAGACAGAATTACAGGGTGATTTGTAATCATCTGAACCAATCGAGTAAGGATTGCTCTAAGTACTCGCTTCATGTCTCCACCTGGTCATGTACTCTGTTTATGGGAACTGGGGCAGTGTTTTCATCTCTGCCATGCTCCTTTCCTTGTCGTGGTTTGTAAGTATTGGCAGTGGCATTTCTCTTTTGATGCTGGATTGAGAGCAAATAACATGAGGGCATTCAAAGGGCTGCTATTGTGTGGGTAAGATTGAATTACGATTATGAATTCTATTCAATTATTTGTCCGAGCCATTTATTCTTCTCTAAATTCTTTTCCAGCTCAAGCAAATTCAAATGGACAAAGACAAGTATTGATTTATAGAAGAGAAAAATATAAAACATACTTATCAGAGTTCCAGATGTGAACACAGTTTAATTTAACATCAAACCAATATTCAGTCTGGTCAGAGGACTGCAGTGATTATTCTGCACGCCCTCATTCACCATTAAACCATTATTTCTCTGTCTTATCTACATGATGCTCTCTCTCTCTTTCTCTCTCTCCGTCTCTCTCTTTCGCCCTCTCTCTCTCTGTTCCTGCTACTTGCTTTGTCTTTTTCATTTTCTCCTTTCAGTGCAGTCCGTATTGAGTGGCCCACAGCATTTGGATGCAAGATGAACTTTGATAAGAGTTAATGAGAACACAGCATTGTGCAGGAAAAGAATGGCTCGAGCTGCACTCAAGAGCCTCCTCACCAGGAAATGGACCGTAAAGAGCTGCAGCCACCCACTCCTGCGGGTTTTGAGGAGGACTAAAGGAGAGGAGAGAGGAGAGAGGAGAGGAGAATCAGAGTAAGACAATAGAAGAGACTATGAAAACACAGGAAAGAAAGAGTGTGAAGGACAAAGAATAGACGAAAAGGAAATATATGACTAAGGCACAGAAATGTGGAATAGCAGAGCCCTGGGTACAGACATAATGAGACTTAATTACTGTATTTTGTATAACCCAGTTTTGATACTGTAGAACAAAATGGTACTGAACTCATGCAGCAGCTGTTTGTCTTACTACATTAACAGATTGTAGATTATACACAAAACTTCCCAAAAAAATCAGTATATTTTAAAAATATCAGTTTTAGCATGTCTTCACTCATGCAGTCAAAACCCACAATGTTTAGTTTGCAGTTGAAAATCTTGTTTTTGCTGATCTCTTGTGGGTTTTAACTTCTCGAAAAAAAGCAGCAGTAGCGTTCAGTGTCGGTACACTATGACATCACTGTTGGGTGTGATTATAGGTCAATTTCTGACTTGTAGCACCCAACAAAAACAGATTTGAAACGGTCGCCCAGACGTGGTCAGAATCTGATGTGTTCAGACATTAATAGGGTACAACGGGTTGGCAGGGTGTCAGAAGTAAAAAGTAGCATTCACAATATCCATGGAGAGTTCGATTAGTAGCTATAATGTACAGCAGTGATGCGCCATCAGGGCAAGCAAAGCAAACAGTGCTTGTCTGGTTAAAGCTAAAAATAGACATTGGTTCGAACAATACTGAAGTGAGGCGAAATCTGTCCTTACATCAGATCTCAGAACAGCTTTCTGTTCCAGTAAGGATCAGTTGCCAGTTTGCACTTATTATGTAATTTACTGTCCTCTTATGGTGGCAGTAGGATATTGTCTCTGAAAGCTAGGTTGAGTACAAGCTGTCCCTGTTTCTGCCATTTTCGTGGATATGACTGTGTCCCATTGACAAAGGCTGGAGGTTGCCAAGCGGAGAAGACAGCAGTCTTTGAGGCCGAATATTGCTACAGGAGTAGAGCATCTCCTTTCAGGAATAGCTCAGTACGTAGGTTGTGTGGATAGGGGGTGAGAGAGAGAAAAAGAGAGAAAGAGAGAGAGAAGGAGAGAGCGATGAGCCTGGTGACTGGAGCAGAGTTAGCTAGTTAGTTAGCAGTTAGCAGTATGGCTTAGAGCGTGAGGCCGTTTGTTAGTAAATAAAGACCCGTGCCTGCCCTGTGGTTCCCAACTACAGTCCAGACCAGGAGCCTGATAAATGCAGGATCCTACATTGTCACTGGAACGTGTCATGGTCAGTTAATGGTAAATATGCTGAAGATTACCATAAAAGTGACATTTTCCCTCTACACTCCATATTTGATTGTTACTCTCAGTTCAGAAAAATAATCTTATAACTTCTTTAGACAAGGAGAAAGGTGAAGATCTCCAAGCAGAAAGCAGAAGATGCAGGAGAGAGACTTTCATCACTGGAAAGACACACAGCACAAAATCATGAGACTAGAAATACCTTGAATTTAAGAGAGGTTTGGCACTGCTACCGCCATGAAAAGGCATATGTTTTAGTCTGGGCCTTAGTTTTGATGTGTCGTAAACAGCTTTATCGCTGTTCAGTGTCGGGGGTGTGTGGTATGGCTGCTCAGCTCTGCTCTATAAAAGTCACCGCACGAAATTGATATTATTCAGTTTAACCTTAGCATGAACTAGCTTTGACAAAAAGACTGTCAAATTATAATGTACAGTTTGTTTTTTAGAAGCCCTAAACAAGTCTGATTTTTATTTCACACTTTAGAAATCATGTTTTATATCAATTCTCTAACTGAACTACCCTACCCAACTACACTACCCAACAACACTCAAATAAGTTTCACCATTTCAGTGCATTGCTGTTTCCAATGACAACCAGAAAAAAACAAATAATGCTGTCTGCGTTGGTTAGCAACTTGCTCCTCCACTGTTTTGCTGTCAGACGCGGTGTGCTGTAGGGCTGAACAAGTTTTTCTCAAAATTGGCAACAAAATAACAGATACAAAAGCAAAACAGTGCTGAACAACGGCAATCTCTGTCTTTACGTTGTGATCATCCTGCTCTGTTCACCCGGATTGGTGACAACAATGCTCCTGCATTCTTTGATTTGTCAGGAGCAAGAACATACATACACACTTTAGAGTGTGTGTAGTTCATTTCCTCCTAAAGACACAAAGTACTCAGTCTTGTGTGTTGGCACATTTTTATAATATTTGGGTGCTTCTAATCTGTTATTATAAGGTCATGTCTTATAGCTGGCTGAACAAAATGAAAGATTCATGGTTCACATGGTTTGATGCTTAAGATGCAATATGAGACATTTCTGAAGAGGATGAGAAAAGAAAAGGAATATAAAATGAATAGGACATTTACTACCAGAGTCCACAGAGACATTTCACTTTCCAGGCCTCATAAAACAAGCTGACAGTGTGCCTTGAAATCCAGCCATATTAGATATACTCCTTACTTTGTATGCATGCATTTGTCAGGAAAGATCAACAGCACTAATGCCCTGCTCCTGATCAATTAGAGCTTTCTGGGGAGAAGCGTGTGTTCACAATCTGCTGCCTAAATCTTATTTAAATCTTAGATCAATAAAATCTTGAGTATATACCAAAATCATGAAACCATTTTATACATGTGGTACTGGTTGTGCTAAAATTTCCCATTTCCCAGGTTTGGCTTGGGAGTGTGACCTGTTCCCTACAGAAAATAATGTGTCAGAGGAAATAGTTAAGTTTGCATCAATCAGTCTATGAAACTCATCTCTGGTCTAAGAGAAAACTCAACTGGAACCTCCCTATTTGACCAACTAGCTTCTGGGAAAGGATCCAGACAACTTGGTCTCAAAATGTCTCAATATTATAGAGGCCTATTTCTCAAGCTTTTCTGGCTTCTCCTAAATCAAAAGAATATAGCTTCTGAATGTTATACTGCAAATAACTTATGCAGTTGAATTTAATTTGACACTATAATCTAATTTTAAGTAATTTGCATAGTCAGTTTCCTCCTCATTCATGAGATGTGATGCATTTTAGCGTTTTTATTGTGCTGAATAGTGTCCTGTGTGCACACCAAACAAATTTCCCAACATATTTTGTTACAATGCCAATAAAATCGACTCAATTTACCATGCTATGAGAGTTAATTACACATCTTTTTAAACCTTTTAATGGAACCATTTATCTTACAGGAGACAGGGAGGGATGCTGGGAGAGGAATAAAATGCAGTGTAAGGGATAGAGAAGGCAAAGTGCATGAGAGGGACTGAGGAAGGAACCAAAACAGGAACATGAGAAAAATATCAGTATAATGGAGGATAAAATGATAAAATCTGAAGAGGTAGCAGAAGTGCTTGAAAAAAGAGGGGCCTTTGTCATCATCCACTGATGAGAAGGGTATCTACTAGCAAGAGAAGAGGAGAATAGAGATCAGGAGGCAAACGAGTGGAACATCTTGAGAAGACTGCTGATAAATGAATAAATAAAGAGCTGAGGGAGGAGAGGGCTTGTCAAGGATGTCATATCTTAATTGAAAACGACAGCTTCAATTAAAAATGTTTAAATTGAAAATCATTCCGTCCGTTTTCTAATTAAGAGCGAAACGACTGATAGTTTTGACTCATTAACTTCAAAGAGCGATGCAGCCTGGCAGAGTTTGGGAAGTGTGTCACTTGCTGAATGGAGAAGGAGCCGTGTAAAGGATGAGGAAGACTAATGCCTCAGATGAGGATAATCTGCTGCAATGACTTTCCGTGGGAGAGAGATCGAGCTCTTGGTCAGTGGATGAGGGGTTAAATGATAATAACCAGGAAGCAGTGAGCAACTATTCAGTGTTGTCATGGAGGTTGTAAGGCCGGACAAAAAGCAGAACGCTTGCAGCACTAAGTGACAATTAATTTGCAAAAAAAGAGGAGCCTCTAATTACTGCTTTTTTGATCTAACACAGCCAACACCAATACCAACTTTTCCACCTAACAAGCCAAGAAGACACTGAAGGTCCAATCTGTCAGTTGAGGGGCTGTCCGCTGTGTGTGTGGATGACTGAAGTGTCAGGCAACTAAGTCTGTATCTTCTTGGCTTGTTGAGAACAAAAAGTTAGTATAAATATGGCTACAAGACAACAATATCGGCACATAATCTGACATGAAAAATGTGTTTATTATGATTTTCTAGCAAAAAAGGAGTTTTCATTGCTTAATTGGTTTTTTTTGTGTCCTTTTTTGCCATCTTAAGGTAGTGCAACAAGCACTGAAGCCCATTATTCACCCTCCTTGCTCTCTTTTTCTCTCTGGTTCAGTTAAATGCACCACTATTTTCACCAGCCAGTTACTTTGTCTGTCTACCAGATGGTTCGGTCTCTAATTACTTCATTTCTTTCAGTTCAGTTCGATATTTATAGTTACTGACCAAATACTGTAATTTGTACACTTTTTTTCCCCAATGCACTGAAAAGTACTTCAGTCTTTACAAGTTTAGCCTACATCAATACATTATCTCGGCATGTTGCTAGTCCAAGTTGCTTTATGTTTAGTACAAACCTAGCCCAAACAAGCACTGCACATACTGTTTTAGCTCAGCAATCTATTATTTACGACAGACTTAACAGTCTTTTGATATGCCTTTAATGAAGAAGTTATGTACTGTGTGTCACAGCTGAGCTGACTACAGTGCCTTCAGTCATCAGTGAGGGGAGCTGCACTGCTAATATTGTGATTCCATCACAAACAACTGTGATCCAGAGTAGTCACTTCACTTTGAAGATTCATAGTTAAGGATTTGTTCATATATGTAATGAACACCTCTCCTTGGTGCTGAGAACACAGTGCACAGGGATGTGTGATATAACCAAAATCTCCCCGATATAGATGATTTCATATCCAGATATAGCACATTTTCTGTAAATTCAATGAAGGAATAGTTTATATAAAATGACCACATTGAAAATCCTTTTTCATATTATATTGCATTTCAGCTGGGCAGTGTGTATCTTGGGTGAAGTGCACCAACTCACAAAACCCCTGTTTCTCAACTGTGTAAATTGCTGTCATGTCTCTGCAGATGTAACTTGCAAAGGCAGACATTATTTCCTTCCTTCTTCATGATTGTTTGCCATATGGTGTACCACGGGTAAAAGCCTCTTGTGATGTCCGGGATTTGATTTGACCACTCAACTGTACTTTTCTGGCTCTGATTTGTAGACTCTCTCTGTACTGTTTGACATGATTCTTGCATAGGTGGTAAAAGAGGCAGAGGTGTTTGAGTCTTCTGTGGGGACCGGTCTGCGGCATAATTTGCAAAGTACAGTTTTCCTGATCTGTATCAGTCTTTTCATACCCAGACCACGTATGTCTATGCGACAGAAGTAGCCTGTCTTTTAGGTATGAGGTGCTCATTCTATCCTTATCCTGCTCATAATCACCCCATTCTGTGTCACACTCACTCTCCTCCATGTTTGTTTGTGTTGCCTTCCTGCATATTTCCTGCCTGCATTTGTACTGTGTGGAAAAATGCAAGTTTCATCCAAATGACGAAAAATATTGCTGTAAAGAGTGTGATTTGCGAAATAATGAAATAAAAAGATAGAGCATAATATGAAACCACAGATGTTTTTCTATCCTCACATGATATCTTGATATTGCAAAGCCCTGTGGACAGCAGGCATTTAGCCCTGCTGCTGCAGTGCACTGCTGCAGAGTAGTGAGAGTGAATCAAAGCATTAAAACTAATCCATCCAAAAATATTGATTATAGCATCCTTATGACCAATATATTGGTTTAAGTATGGCTTCCAGACAACAATATCAAACCAACATGCAGACATGCTCACCACAACCTCTAGTAGTTTAACACAGTACAGTTAAAAAGCAAATTTGATTAGCACAATCTTTTTGCTCCACTCATCTAGGATGACAGCAGGAGTACAAAAACAGTTACGGTGGCTCAAAGAGCTTGTTGAATATCACATCTCAGGTTCTTCAGTGTCACACCACATAAAGACTATAGTATGAATGGATTCTGATGAACATGATGGTTTTGGGTTAATATAGTTTCATCACACATCACGCACATATTTTTATCCATATGCACACATTAGGAGCAGTATGGGATTAGTGTCTCGTTTAGGGACACTTGACCATGTGGACAAAAGGAAGTATTAAATGTGTTAATCAAGCTTATATAGGATGCAATATTTACTTTTTAAAATATCAATTTGAGTATAAAAAAACCTCACCATAATATTGATATGCACAACAATAGTACACACATAAAACACACACACAAAAGACAATTTGTAATTAAGGGATTTTCTGGATGATTACTTTTTGTCCATTCATTGGGATGACTCATTATTGGTTTCTTCCCTGTAACATGTGAGCAGCAGTAGTCTTAGTCTGTTGTACACAGTCTGACAGGAACCAGCAGATGTGTGCTGAGACACCTTAATTGTCACGAAAAGGTGTGTTGTCAGACACAGATGCAATGTATTTTGCATATCTCTCCCTCTCTTTGTGAAAAGCAACACACTGACTTTTACTTTACTCTGTAAAATTTATAGTTGTAACAAAGAAGATAACAATATAATAATGTGTATTCATACAGAATTGCTGTACATTTTTAAACAGCTTTACTCATTAAATATGATCACAGATCACAGGTCAGTGCCAAATTAGAGACTATGTAATAATAATAATAATACTCAATAATATTTTGTGTAACATGGTTTTCCCACATAAAAAGTATTTAAAAAAAATATGGAAAACTGGGGCTGGAAACACATATACGCTTACTTCCTCATGGAGAAATTCTTTATCAGGCCTCCACCCACTGCCGCTGCTTGCACTGGGTTGACAGGTGAAAGAGTGATATGTTTCAAAATGGTTAGCAGAGGAAACATCGGAGAGACTCAGCAATGCATTTGAGCCTCAGTCAGACCCAGACTCAGGAGTTTGTTGAGGAGAGAGGAGTTTACTGTGCACCAAAATTGGTGACTATACCACGAACCAGAACAGTAAGCATAGTTATTTGTCTATGTTGTTTGTTAGCTTGTAACAGGCAGTGATGACTGTGGGTGTACTAATGCAAATTCTCTCTCTCTGTACTGACCAGGTTTCAGTGACCGGTGAAAGAGCAGTGCATATCAAGATGGTTAGTGTTAGAAGAAATGTCTGAGAGACTCAGCTACACAGTCAGACACAGACTCAGGAGTTTGTTGAGGAGAGAGGAGTTTACTGTGCCCATAATTCCCCCAAAGCACAGGCAGACACAAGTGGTTTTCTTGTAACTGGTGATTTGGCATCTTCTCACCAATCTACCGTGAAAACTGAACATAGAACAAGCTTATTAGCTTCATACAAACATTAGCATGCACGGTATGTAATATGGCATTTTACCAAAGTAAAATAATACAAAGAAAAATACCTTGTTGGCTGCATGCCACAAAGGAGGGAATAATTCTTAGTGTTCTTATTGGGAGTCTTCATACTAACGTCCGTTTGACAGTCTTAATGTCCATGCTTGTGTCTTGCTTCTGATGTCCTTTTTCTTTTTCTGAGTCTTACGAGAATTGTCTTACAGAATTTCCTTACAAACTTAGGCCTTCAAAAGAAAGGTACTGTCACCTATTCTGACTAAAACAATGTACAAATAACAAATACAACCCAAAATTACAAATTTTAAAATTGGTCTTACAAAAGAACAAACAAATTATGTAAATAATATAAACTATAATGACAACAGTTACAGTGCCCCATAATTAGCCACTAGCAGACATATCAGAATGGTTAGCATAGTTAGCATCTTTTTTTTTGTTTATGTTGTTTGTTATCTTGCAGTTGGCAGTGGCTGACACAGTGTTAGTGGTTGTGCTAATGCAAATTCTGGCTTTCTGTACTGACTAGGTTTAGTTAGTTAAAAGGTACTGACACTCCCATCCCCGCAAGTTGATAGGATTGGGTCTTTAGGTATTTGACATTTGAAACACTGGTTGATTGAAAGACACCTTTAGTCCTCAATACATTTGAGGGTCTGTGGCTATTCACTGGTTCATATAGAGATATTACGACAAACCTGAGCACAAAAATGATGATAAAAGCAGTTTTAATAAGTACAGTAAGTTTCAATGATTTGTTACTTAACAAACCTATCTAAGAGAGGACAAATCAGTTGGCATTTTTAATACATTTTACTCTGGTGTATTATTGGTATATGTTGATAGATCTTTGTTTCTATGCATTTTCTATCTTCTTATCCTTCTCTTTTCTTCTACTGTTTCTGTATTTAAATTATTTTATAAATAAAATATACTTACTATGGTTTGTAAAGATAATGTTACAAACTCCTGTGTGAAACCTCAACAACATGACTTGATCACATCTAGGCAGGATGAGATCGATGGATGTGGTCAATGCATATACAACACTATTCAGATTTTTATAGGACTCCTCTAGTTTATGCAGTGGGTGGGTAAATTCTTATATATTTGTAACATTTTTTTATTGTTACTTTGGGTCATCATCTTGATTGTCGTGAATCTGATTTGTTGAATGTTATTGCACAAATTTTGCAGTTTGCTGTGAATCAAGACCTTTGATACATTTTGAATTAATACTGTGGTTTCATTGCAGTGGTTTGTTTCTTACTGCATCAACAGAGTGAGCTAAATCAATGTAGGATTCAACAGTCTCTCTAGTGCATTTCAATACACCAAACAACCACAACATTTTTATCAAGAACAAAACTGAAACATTTCTAACAACGGTGTAATGTTCAGATTATCATTTAGTTATGTTGCCAAGGCAGATTTTAGGTGCAAGTTTAGTAGTTTAAGGAAAACTACTTCTCATGTCGACAGCTGTTCCTGTTTCTCATAGCTGTTAGATGAGGGTTGAGTCTGGCCTTCACTATCTGCATAAATTTCCCCATCCGTATTTAATACTGCATTAACCTCACAAGCTTGTACTTCTCATGTTCAAAGTCTCGCTGCCCTCATATACCCTCTGGTCAGCTTGTTTGCATGAATTCAATGCATATGATGTTGGCCACAGTCAACACACACACACACACACACACACACACACACACACAATTTAAACTCAACTAGGCCGTTTCCCTCTGACCTGAAATACAACCTGATGGGTAATCATTCAAAACAAAGAGAGGAAACATATCATTAGACCATTAGCTTACATAGTGTTGCTACCTGAGATAAGTGGAAAGCAAGGCTCTTGATCTGCCTTAAAACACACACGCACACACAGATTTAGAGAGAGAGAGAGGAGAAAGATGAGAGAGAGAAGACAAAATAACCATAATATTCTGTAATTATCTTGTTAAGTGTCAGTTGTAGGCCAGAGAGAATGAACAGAAACTGTATGCTTAAATAGTCATTAAGTCATCTATTAGTTCTTCTGTTTACAGCACAAGTAGAGTGGAGCATCATCATCTGCTCTGCAGCAGACATCAGCTACAGTTTATGCTTTGCAGAGTATATCACAGGATGAAATTAAAGGTCTGGTACAGTCAACAGCTCACAGGTTAACTTGAAGTGTTAAAGCGGCTGCAGCTTTAAATTAACAATCGGTCCTGGGAAAAGGGATTGTTGGGGTGATGAACCAACATAAAGTGATCGTCTGACTCTGCAGTTCCCGTCAGCCCTGCACAGCTTTAAAGCATTTTTCAATACATTGTTTTGGTGTTCCAGGCCTCAACTTTACCTTTTGGGTTTATACTCATTGCTCTCTTCTACCTCTTTTCCAGAAGCTGTTTTCTGGGAAAAACGTCTAAAACCAATCAATACACTAGAAGTATGTGGAGACAAAAAAGTACAGTGAATACTGGCCTTAGATTTGACAGGCTGTCAGAAACAAGACTCCAAATGAATGATAATGAGACACCATATATGCTAAACATGCAAATAGGCCGCTCACTCAGTTACAATCTCAGTTGCATTTATTTTTAAGCTTGCTAGTAACAACCAAGTAAAGCTGTAGCAACAAAACCCCTGAGTGTGTGAGCTTGAGCAAGAGTGCTGCTTACTGCCTATGAGTTTAATCTTTTATTAATGAGAGGAAGACTGTGATATTTCTTTTTCAAAACTTATAGTCTCCATATTTTCCACTCACTTAGATTTACTTGAATCAAATTTAGTATGTTCTGTAATCTTAGATAAGATATTTACTTAAATACTATACTTACCTGAAATTGGCTAATCTGCCCACTGTAGGTGATATTTCCAGGTAAGTAGGCAACAGAATAATCTACTTTTGCATCATACTTTTTTTTATAAACATGTTATAGATTATTCAGCTCCATTTCGATTGTGGTGATGATGTACTCCCACAGTATAGATAAGATAAAAATCATTCACATGCATCTATATTCTGCAGATGTAAAGTGTGCTCTTGGTATTGAATCATTATTCTGTGTGTACAGCTTGTTCAGCGTCCCACAGCTGGTGTTGCACAGAACGATTTATTTCTGTAGGGTCTAAAGAGATGATAACAAGTCTGTGGAAATGACAGGAAATTCGACATACATGAGAGCAAATATCTTCCAAACACATCCCCTGTAGTATTTTTTTCTTGTGTGTTTTAATGTGTTTGTCTGTCAGGATCTCTGGCTGATGCAGAAACGTCAGGTAAGTTAAAAGGGGTTTTTTTTTTTTTGGTCACAGTTGGGCAATCCAAGTGAACAAGGCTATCCCTGACGCAGTAAGATAGGCTGGTGGAGGATGATGAATGGGGCTGTTTGAGAATGCTACTCGGTTCAGCCACACACATTTTGTCTGTCTCATGGCGGGAGACGGGGAAAGAGGTGCTAAAACGAAGTTAAGTGAGTTTTACACTCTCACTATCTCTGAGCATAATTGAATCCTCCCCCTAATTACTCACCAGAGACTGGCCAAGTTGGAGTATCCTCTGAAGAACCTGCACTGCCCCTCGTCGAGCCAGTTTCCTTTGTTCAACACATCACAAGTTTGGAAACGGCGTAAAGTCACGATGTCTGTTCAGTGTCCTTGGGATGTTCCAGAGAGAGAGAGCCTCATCCACAATTAAGACCAGACTGGACAGAGGCCACTGTTATCTCACATGCAAGTAACCAGCATTAAAAGTAAATTCTAACAACGACTCTAATTCTACGTTTTACAACACAATCTAATGGCTACATCTTTCACTCACAGCAGTGAAAAGATTTGAATGCAAAGTTGTAGATTCCTCTCCATTTATTCAATTTTTAAAACTTTTACATCTTTTGAGATAAAAATAAATCATTCCCTTAGTAATATATATATCTGTGCACACACTGGATGAAAAAAGACACACTGATCCTAAAGAATGGCTTTTATTGAACCAGAGTGTGTGTTAAGTGTAATATCTGAAAGCCGGCGGCAAGGCAAGGTGAATGAAGTGCCAGTTAATGCCTTGTGAAATGTGTAGCTGGCTGCAGGCCTCTTACCATCAGCCCCGGCCAATTCATGCTGCTGCCACAGTTACCCAATGCTCAAAAAAGGGGAAAATCTCCCCACCTCAGGACTGTCACACTGATGGAGCACTGCCTGATTTATTCACCACTGATCACACATACAGGTGCCTGCACGCACACACACAGGAGACATGAATGCACGTGCATCCACACTCACACAAAAACACAACACTGGCTCAGACCAGGGCTGTAGCTCTCTGTCCAATTGAGTTTGCAGGTCCAGTAGCAGAACATAATGAGGTTTTCACACCGAGATCACTCCAGCTAGAGAGAGTGGTGGGGGAGGACGGTGTGTCTGTGTGCGTGTGTGTGTGTGTGTGCGTATACGGTCAGTGGATGTGACACTGAGAAGAAGGGAAAGAGAAAAGGCACTCAATGATAATGTATGAGCTGTCTGCAGTGCTTCATGGGTAAAAAGAAGATTATCATGTCAAGATACAGCAATACCTCACTGAACACTGATTTTCATAGGGTGTTGAAGCTCTGCTGCATCCGTCTGGGTGTGAAGATTGAGAGTAGCTAATCAGGAGAGGAGGGTGCGTATGAGATGCGCTGGCTCCAAGTCGTCCTATAAACTGACCAAGCTGAGTTAAAAAAAAAAACGAGAAGCAACCACTGATTTCCTGATCACTGGTTTCCTCTGGATCTCACACAGCTACACTGCCTGGTGGGTTTTACTTTTGCATACCCTGATCTTTCCCTAACCTTCATTATTATGTTTCAATTACAGTGTGAAAACAATGTGACAATATGAAAGGGAAAGGACAAAGTTAGCAACTAGCGAATGTACACACCCACACACACAGATACACACACACACACTCACTCAAATGAGTTCAACCAAGTGATATGGAAGCCTGAGCATAATCATGAAAACCATTAGTCATGCTACAATTGCATACAAGCAGTTATTGTAGGGAAAAAAACTAAATCCATTCATCAATATTTTGCAGGTACATTCAGTTTTGTGACTTTGCAGATACGTTGATTAGAAATGTTTTCTCTTCATTCTGAAAATTACTATGTGTTCGTACCAAAACATAGCTGCTGTTGTAAATCATTCTAGTAGACAGGGTCACATACAGATGCTTACTGAAACACACATCTGTCAAACATAAATGTTGTTTTGTTGTTTGATCAGCTACCAACATATGTTTTATACTTTCTACACATACTGCATGTAAATGAAGGAATACAGATTTGGACTGGATCAAGAAAAAAATGGCAAAAAACTGAAACAGAAAGTACAGAAGGATGTGGGTGAATATGCCAAACTGAAAAAAAATGTTTTATTTAAAAAACAAGCAGGTGGTCAGCAGGATCAGAAGCAAATGATGATGATGAGATAGATGGAGAAAAAAAAACTATGTGCCATGACATGCTTTTCCACTCTGTCTCACATTATAAATGATGTTCTGTTCCATTTATGTGCTGTAAACTGCAGCTTCTTCAGGAGCAAGATGCTGAAGTTGTGATTTTTTCATAACTGTGCAAAAATGCATCCCAACATTGCAGAGACATTACAGTAAGTAACATCCCTGATGCCAGGATGGACACAAGTAAAAAAAATAATAACTCAAAGACAAAGTTAATTTTCTCTCAGGCAAAAAAAAAAAAAAATATATATATATATATATATATATATATATATATATATATATATATATATAGCTGCAGGGAAGCAAAGTATGAGGAGAATGTTTTTTAAATTTCCAGTTGCAATTTAATTTGGGTTGAGAATGACTTCACTCTAAATTCTGATATTCTGATATTAGCCATTTAATTCTAAGCTTGTTTGTAGAGGGTTATTTCATTATTTTTCAACCACAATGTAAAAATTGAAAATCAAAATTGAATCTATGATTTTTTTGCAGTTTGCTGTCACTCTTGATAGCATATTTTCACATTCTCCCCCCAAAAGATTTGCATTTTAATCTTTATAAGAATTCAGCTGTGACTTGGCTCTAAATGACTTTATTTCTGAATGTGGCTGCTGCAAGTGGTTTCACTATGAGTCAGAACAGAGACATGAGGGTCTTAGTTGTTAGTCCAGCACTGATTTCTCTAGATCCATCACAACACAACAAAAATGCAACCTGTTCTTCTACACTTAAGTTTCCATGCAGGAAAAATGTTCACCGGTTTTGGCGAGCCTATGTGCCAACACTTTTCTTGTTTATTTGTTTTCAGTCATTGCTAGCTTACTGCTGAACCTCAGCATGGCTGCCTGCCTCCTCATGAGAGTTCATCAACAGTATACAGCCCACAGCGTGTATGTTTAGCTATGTGGTCAATTTGTCAGTTGGCTAAGCACAGCTTGACAATGTCAGCTAAAACGAACCTCTTTCTGCAGGCCTCCAGCCTGCTTTCAACATAAATGCAGGAGTATATTACAATAATACTTCTTTATTTTCTATCAACTAGAAAATACCAGTAAGAACCAGTTTTCAAGAAGCAGCTACATGTATCGATAACATCTGTGAAATTACCATAAAACAGATTACACAAATCATTTTCTGTTATTCTAAGTATCTTCAACCTGAATAGTTTTTAATTTGTTTATATGTATTATTTTAAACTCTAAACCTGCGAAAGTATCCCACTCAAATCTATGCTCAGCTAGGCTCCTGTATATCAGCTCGGCTTGTTTTTTTCTCCTGCATTCCAGAGTTGTTGTTTTTATTATTATTATTATTATTATTATTATTATTTTCTGTATTATTTCCCACTGTTATATTCTATCCTTATTTGTTATGTTCTCTGTACCTTGAAACTCATTCCAGCCATTTCCTGAGGCTGCAGGCTAATTTTCCGTCTCTCTTTGCTTCCACCCTCCCCCTCAGCCTTCTCTGTTCAGGTGAGTCAGTCCACTGGGCTGCATCAAGCCGAGTTCTGCTCCACTACCTCTTTCTCTCCCTACTGCCTCCCCCCTTTCGTTCACAGTGGAGAACATTATAAATAGTGAGTGCATTTATGCTTGATGTGTTCCCTCACATATACAGAGAATTGTCTGTACATGTTCCTAACTTCCTGTGTGCTTCACAAGGCTTCAGGAACGTTGCTGGGCAGCGTTGCAAGTTAAGCATATAGTGGTCACAGTCTGAACTGTAGTTCATCTGATGATGTCCGATCTGAACTGTTATGTTCATTATACTTTTAAAAGCCATCATTTCCATCAAGGTATGATTTTGTGTGATTTGCGGGCAGTCAGCAAGCCCTAGCCTTTCGCATACATACCCTAAAACTTTTCCCATTCCAGCGTCCACATTATTGCCCATTGGTGTGAATTTTTCCACTGTGCAAAGGCTTTTCTGCACTGTGATTTAATTTTTGAATGCTGGTGTCAAGCTCATAATACAAACTTTGCCTGCAATCAAGGTGTCATGTCAACAGCTGTACAGATACACTATGTCTTATAGTAGCTCCAAGGCAGTTGTAGTCTGAGGCTGCAATACTACACCCAGCTCTCTTAACAAATCAGTGGTGTACACTGGGTGATCAGCTTTAATTGGAATGAACTGTGCATCCTCTTGGAGCTTGTAGCAAGCTCTTATAATAATAACACATCCATGGAGGGCCACTGAGGCACTGCTGGCATTGTCAACATTTCTTGATGGTACCACAGAGTATAATGTCATGGATATTACTTATTTATATCAAGTATATGGATTTTTTTTTGTAATACCCAAATATATTTAGTTTTTTCAGCTATTCTACCAACCTTTCACGGTTTTATTGGCAATATTCATTGTTACTGATGATTTTGGCAATAGCTTAGATTTTCCCTAAGGTGTTTCCTAAAATTACATACACTACACACAGTGTAGCCACAAATACTAACCCTCCTCATTCAGCCACAGTGAATACAATGCATTGTGCCAAATACAGCTGAGCAGTGAAGGCTTTACCCACACATGGCAGTGGCAGTAAAGTGTTTGAAGGGAATACCCATGCAATTTATTATCAAATTTCTTGTGCAAACATGCCATGTTTTATTGCGCCAGTGTTGCATGATGTCAATCTGGATTCAAATATGTTGAAATGTCACCCACTCACATGGTAGTTAAGTTAACACATGGAAACATAAAAAAAAAAATGCTGAATCCAATTGTACACATCAGCATTAAAACCACAAAGCTCTTTATCTTATGATTAAACAGAAACACTACTCTTCACATCATATATTTCTAACTCAGTGCTATGCCCAGAGCTAATTTAGCTCCTTGTCACACCACTGAGATCACACAGTTATCCAACAGTTAACAGCTTAGTAATGCAATTGTGCCTGGGTTAAGTGCAGTGTGAAAAGAGGTAATAATCATTTTAGAGTTGACTAAGATTAAAGTTTGGCTGGCAGCCAGTTCTACCCTGTGTTGGATGTTAAAGAAGCTAATTAAACCCACATGAAAGCCTCTCCTCGGGCGCCAGAAAGATTAAACACCCTCAGGTGTTTTACTCTTCAGCTGCCGCATAACAAAAATGGGACAACAATTAGACAGCATGCACAGCTGACAATATGTACAAAGTGATTCTGTGTTGTGTTTTCTGGGTGTGTTTTCAGATGCATTATTAAACATAGATAATGCTGAAATAATGCTGTGATATGTGATAATAACAATATTACTGGAGATGTATTAAAAGCTTCAGTTTCTCTGTCACCTCTCCACTATAGTTCAGGTTTAGTGCAGAGGGGAAGTCACTGTTACATATATATATATATTAGTTCATCAAATATACTTTCTGTACTTGTCATTAATCCCCTGGTCTCCTGTATTACATGAAAAGACACTCCTTTCTTCACTGTGTGTGCATGTCATATTATATATTCTCTGACAGCCTCCCTTTTAGATAATTAATCATTTCATTGATGATCCTCTTACAACATGTTTAGCCTATTTTTTTTTTTCCTTCATCCTCTTTGAGACTGTGTGTTTATCATTTTGTGTATGAGCAGTGAAGGTAGAATGTGAAGCAAGGGCGCAGCTCTGTCTCCAGGTTTTTCTGCTCTTTGATATGTGCATTAAGATACAATCACACTCACACACGCCCTGGCAGCTTCCTCCTGGCCTGGCTGGAATTTGTAAGCCCTGAGCTACAGCCAAACTCCTGTTGCTGAGGGGAAACCAGCTGCACACTCATCCAATCCTCCTGCCAGCTCTCCTGCTAATGGAACAGTCCAGTGCAACCCTGCCCACCCCTGCAACAAGAAAACATTTGGTACATCCCATTGGTGTTTCTCTAGCTGGTTTGTCACTGACTCAGTAGTATAGCAGCAGTCAGCCAAACGGCAGCCTGAACACACACACTCACACAGAGCAAGAGTGAGGACGTAAAAAGAGAGAGTTGCGGGAGAGAAGCAGAGAAATCTTCGGCTAGCTTCTCTTCTCACGGTCTGCTGGTTGTTTTGCATCCCTGATATGACTCTGTTCAGCCCAAGATGTGAGTACACCAGCATTTATCTCCTTGTTTGTGTGTCTTTGTTAGTAGATTTTGCATGCAGCACTGTGTTTTTGAAAGACAGTATTTTCCACTGTGCCTCTGATTTTTTTATTTTTGCTCTTGCCTGCCATCTCTATCCTGTCTGTCTGCAAGCATCTCTCTCCATATATTCAGCCATTATTAGCTCATCTCTACTTCATCCTGAATCCCAGATTCCTTTTTACTTTTGCCTCATAGCTGTTTTCTGTGGCTTTCTCCGTACCTACATATTGATCCCAACCAGATGCTGGTTTTAATGACGGTCTGTGGAGATACAAGGGAAGCAGGGCTTTATGATGTAAACACTGTGAAGCATGAAGGGATGTTTCTGACAACTTCGTGTTTACACTAAAACTGAGGTACATATGATCAAAGCTCATCCTGTCCTGTCACATTGGCAAGGTCAACTCTCCCTCTCTGGGCAACAATGGCTTGTGAGACATGGCCAAAAGCTTAATGATGTTGTAGCCCTGCTCTATGGTGATGGGTTAAGCATACATTTCTCCTCTTTTTTTCTGCAGCTGCAGATTTAATAGTGTCTTTATAAACAATTTCTAATAAGAATACTTTACCAGACATGCAGGCAGAGCGTCTGCATCTTCTAACTTCCACACTAGTTCAGAAACAGCTCTCTGTTCACAAAGCTACATGTCTGCTGGGAAAGCAAAGGCTTCATACAGACTGAAAGACTTGACAGCGAAAGTGGGCCGTCTCTGTGTGTGGTTGGCTGTAATGCGGGATCTTTTATACGAATAATGACACTAGTGTATCTCCCTAAATGTAATGCAAGAGTTTTCATTTGCATTTTTTTGGCCAATCTTTTTTTGTAGCACACACCAGCATCTCTCTCTCACATCTCTTCTGTGTATATCCTATCTACTAATCCATGCTGTATACTGACAGTGATGTGATTGCACTGCATTTAGCCCTGAGAGTGGAAACTAAAGCTTCATGGTTTGGCAATAAGTCTGACCTGAGGTCAGTTGCAGTGCAGAGAGTAGAGAGGAGGCATGCACGTTGTTGCTCTTACATAAAAGATAGAAAGTTGTGTGAGTATTAATGTGGAAAAGAGAATGGCCACTTTGATCTGTAAAATGTTTTACAAGTATAGGATGTAAACAGCGCGAATGCTATAGAGTATACATAATTATTGTAAGGCAAAATAGATGTGAAAAAAACACTCAAGTGTAAAAATTCATTGTGCACAATCAAATAAAACTAAAAAAAACGTATGTTTTAGAAAATTCATCACTAATTAGATTCAAATTAGTATCATTAATAAAGAGAAATGTTCGATAGAAAAGAAAAGAACAGAAAAGCATAATTTTTCATCATGGCATGAAATTGTTTCTACAGTCTCAGTTGAGTTTGTATAAATGATTGTTGCAAAGGGGTTTACTCATAATTGCTTTAATTTTTTGTTTCTTTGGGTGAACTGAAAAATACATGAAAAATGAAGGTTGCGCGAACTGGGAAGAAAGAAAATGATGATAGAAGACAGAAAGTTTAGTGATATTTTTATGTGCAGATTAAAATTAGCTACAGTATTAATGTATAATTTCCTATTCACATTACTATGTTCTTGCTGTGTGCGTATTTGTCAGTATGGTTTTCAAGGTGGCTTCAAGGGGTGTGTGTGTGTGTGTGTGTGTGTGTGTGTGTGTCTGTCTGTGTGTGTGTGTGTGTGTGTGTGTGTGTGTGTCTGTCTGTCTGTGTCTGTCTGAATATAAAATACATGATGTGCAGATTCCATCACCATCTGTGTGTTTCAGACTTTTATGGCTACATATAAGAATCACCTGAAGACAAACTATAGGTACACAAAACAACACTTAATTGACTAGAAAAGTTGTGTTTTCTGTGTATGTGGGGAGCTGAAAGCACAGGTTCAGACAGAGCAGCTTTCCTGCAGCTGGGAAAGCAGGGTGGATAGTGACTAACTGGGGTCTAAGAACAAGGAAAGCTTTTCTACATTGTTGCTGTGTAATTTTGTTTCCAGGTAGTGTGATTAAGCCAGCTCTCACTTTGGCTGGGTATGAAGCGACAGTCTGGCACTCAGCCTGACATCCGCTGATACAAAGCACAGTAACAGACTGTAGGCCGTGGCAGAGGCTGGGGCTTTATAACTCATTATGGCTGATCATGTGTGACCTTGATGTGTCCTCTAGTGCCCTTTGATCCTACTTTACAAACATACTTTCTGTCAAATTAGGCTACTGTTTGACTTGTGTACAATCTATCTTTTCCCTTTTTTTTTAGCTGGGGTCTCCTGGGCTTGTCCCTGATTCAGAGAATCATGACTCACAGTACAGTGTTATTATGTCATGCTGCCCATGAATAAGACCACCATACAGCAAGTCTTGTGCAGTATTATGTACATTAATTGTCTATGATGAATTCCAACCTCTGTTTGATGAAGAGGAAAACAAACCAATGAAATGACAAAATAATCACAGAAAGGTTGTCACTGAAAATATTAACAGAAGAATAAAAAAAAGGTAAAATAAGAAAGGGATCAGGTATCGTGTTATATTAGTTTACTTTAACAACATATTTTTGTAATTTGTAAATAGCAAAAAGAAATATTGAATGACAATATAGTGAAACACAGTTGTAGTAATACATAATATGTTTTCATAGGAGAACTTATAATTTTTGTCAAATAACAGTCTAGTAACAAACAAACAGTATTTTATATATTTGCATACAACCGCATAATAGTGTTTTATAAACCATTAATAATTGTTTATACAGTGCTAATGCTGGGCTAAATAGGGTGGGTTAATTTAAAGTGTCACTGATATGATTGATAGTAAGGGGAAAATGCATAATTGCATCACAAAGCAACCACTGTCATCACATTCATTAACGCCACAGTTTACACAATTACTGAGAAGAATGTGAGTTATCACTGAAGACAGGTCACTCAAGTGAATTTATAAAGGTGTCTGTGCTTAAGTAGCAGAGTAGGGGGGAGAACCCATGTGAGGCTCACTTGAACTAGAAGGAAGAAATAATAAGAAAAAAAACAAAAAAAACAAACATAGACGGGAAAAAGAATCAGTTATCATCAGCATTACAGTAACCATGTATGTGCCACCAGTCTAGAGTAAAACATCCTTAAACACTGCAAAACTGCTAAAAAGCAGTAAAGGAGGGAGATTGTATCTGTAGAAGATAAGTGCAACACAATCCTCACAAAATATAATATAATATAATTTACAATTTAAAAGCTAAAATTCATACATTTAACAAAAACATACTGTACATTTGTGTAGGGGTGTGTGTGTGTGTGTGTGTGTCGAGTCTGCTCTGGAGAAGCTAATTGTAGCGTACAGGACTTTGTTTACCGAATAGCAGTCTGATTGCCTCCTGAGGTTTTGCTCCTGGAGAGCGAGACAACTGTGCTCAGCAGCATCCTTCCCGCTCTTCCTGCGTACTGGATTCATTGTGCAGTCAATCACGCAGTCGTCTTCAGTCGTCACTGTGGCTCATAAATGTCAGTTTTCTTTCCTCCTGCCACACCTAAGTCTGTGTAAACGAAGGTTTGTTTCTGACGATGCACATCATTCTTCTCATGAGGTGTCAAACTTTTTTAACATTGGCCTGTCCAGTAGAGGTGGGCAATGTGGTACACAACCAGTTATCATTAATATTTGTGATGTGACCTGAAATTGCAGAACATTTTTCATTCTTCCTTTTGATAATTATAAAAAAAAGAACCATGTGGAACAATTAGGCGAAGGGTGTGTATTTAGATATATTTCCATCATATTTCCACCATTTCTTTTGCTTCTGTTATGTCACACAACTATGTTTTTTTTAGCTGTTTTTTATTTTACTTTACTTTTTATTTTACTTGATAAATCAACAGAAGAATCATCATCCAGTCATAGTCATCCAGTATAATTACATCCATCATATCTGTATATCTGCTCTTGTTACTTGTATCCAGAAGGTTTTAATCCCCCGGACATTTGCACAACATGTGTGTATATGTTCCCATTTCTTTTTGTGAACAAAATAAAAATACAGGACTCAATGTAAGCTGCCAACATTTTCTTGGAGATATATAAAACCTATGCATAACTTTATAATTTAGCAACCGATAATTAAAATTACATGAAGTAAGTGGAATATTATTCCAAACTAAAATCTGTGATCTGTTCACAGCTTTTAAGGTCTATGTTACACAGTGCCCTCTGAACAACTCAGTTGTTGTTGGATTTTTTTTTACAAATCTGACGCAAAGCCCCTGCCATGTTTAAAACCTGTCATTATTTCTATGAGTGGATGAGTGGGTAATGAATGGAACTCCATATGTTTGCATGGCAGTGCACAACTGTAGATAAAAAAAGAAAAATGACCCTGGTAAATTAAATCTCTCAGGTCTTGGAAGGACATTTATCCATTACAATAACAGTGTTATTCTGTCTTTAAAGCATTTTGACCTATCTAGAACGTGTTTATTTGATTTTTGTCTATATTCCTCATATTTGCTTCACGTGAGTAGTTTTCTGGCAGTGCAGGTATGCCTGGCTCAGGCCAGTAATAGTTAGTGTAATGTGTCGGCAGCAGGGGCCAGTTTGTCACCAGTGGAGACACTGTTGGCTGCAGAGAAGCCATCCAGCAGGTCAGTGTTTGACTCTAAACTGTCAGAATATTATCTCTGCCGCGGGAGGTAGAGGTACATACACGTGTCTAAATTTCTTTTCACACATTCAGACCCTTACTTAATTAATTGTAGCTTCCAGCCATTTGACAGCCACGCTGTGTGAGTGTACGTGCAGCTGGCCCAGTCACGCTCCATTCACCACCCATCTGTCCATGTCAGACTGGCCTCTCCTCTCCTCTCCTCTCCTCTCCTGTCCTCTCCTGTCCTCTCCTCTCCTCTCCTCTCCTCTCCTCTCCTCTCCTCTCCTCTCCTCTCCTGTCCTCTCCTCTCCTCTCCTGTCCTCTCCTGTCCTCTCCTGTCCTGTCCTCTCCTCTCCTCTCCTCTCCTCTCCTCTCCTGTCCTCTTCTCTCCTCTCCTGTCCTCTCCTGTCCTCTCCTGTCCTGTCCTCTTCTCTCCTCTCCTCTCCTCTCCTCTCCTGTCCTCTCCTGTCCTCTCCTCTCCTCTCCTCTCCTCTCCTCTCCTCTCCTGTCCTCTTCTCTCCTCTCCTGTCCTCTCCTGTCCTCTCCTGTCCTGTCCTCTTCTCTCCTCTCCTCTCCTCTCCTCTCCTCTCCTGTCCTGTCCTCTTCTCTCCTCCCACCTCCTATCCTTTTCTCTTCTCTCCTCTCCTCTCCTCTCTTGTCCTCCCCTCTCCTTTCATTTTCACTCTTACCTTTTTTCTACTTTACTCTTACCTCTAGTAAACTCTAGTAAATCAAAGCAAACCCACCACAGCACAAGCAGTGAGCTGCTGGCATATCCTGTAACCAAGGTGGCTCATGCTTAACTGTCTGATTGGAACAAGTGTATGGAGAGTGTGGTGTTTTCAGGAGAAACATACAAAGACAGCGAGAAATGGGGTTCAGCTTTTGAGACAAGTCTAAAGCAGTACCAGGT
The DNA here is from genome assembly GCF_046630095.1 of Trachinotus anak. Lineage (NCBI taxonomy): Eukaryota > Metazoa > Chordata > Actinopteri > Carangiformes > Carangidae > Trachinotus > Trachinotus anak. Next base: position 14,692,686 of record NW_027273862.1, on the reverse strand, counting down.
TTCTGATGTAGGCATGAAAATTGGAGACAAAAATGGAAGCGAACAGCTGGCTCAGAGCGGCAGAAGCAATCAACAGAGAGTGATAAAACAAGAAAAACTGGCACTGTCAGTCATAGCCAGCCCTATAGCCATTATCATGTCAAATGATGCCAACAGCTACAACAGATTATGTTAATTTTGCTCAAATAAAGAGTGAACTTGAGGGTAGGATAAACATACAAACATGAACAGACAATCCATAGGGCTTGCAGGTCAGGTAATCATCTGAACATCCTTCTCAGCCTGTGCTTTGTACCCCTGCTTTGTTGTGTTATGATGCTCTTCACTGTATCACTACGAAGTTAATTGGTTTCTCTTCCATGCAGACATGAACATGAGTGGAGAGCTGAAGTCCAGTCGCTCCAGGGCAGCGAGTAAGAGGGCTAGCAACACCACTTACGGGTGAGTATGAACCTCTCCTCCCTCACACAAACACAGACACAATCCCACCCCCACATACTCAATGATAATCATGTGCTCTATTATTTGCTGCAGCCCTTTATCTGCAACTCAATGGATGCACCTCAGCGTTGCAATCAATGGTGCGTTATTCGTTATTAGCTTCATACTAGCTGCGTATGTAAGCTGCTATTGATTTTAGCCAGAGGTGCTGTCTCCATCAGTCAATGTTTTAATCTATCTGTTGATGTAGCTCACACATATGATTGGAGCTGATTACTGTTTATTGCCGGTGGTTCAATACAGTGCCACAGAGCTACGCTAATATTAAGTGGGAGATTAGATAGCCGGTGGAGGACTGTGGGAGAGATGTCAGTGTGTGGACTTGTTTGAATTCATTCATGCCATCATTTCTCTTACCTCCAACACTCTCCTCGAACTGCAGCCTGTACTCTAGCTGCAGCTCTGTAGGCTTGAACTTGTCTAATGAGCATAAAGCACAGAAAATACTCTGTGTGAAGGTTGAGCAGATTCTCATTTCCTACCTCTTACCCCACTGACAGTGCATTTTCTCCTGCATGTCCTCTGGAAGTTCATAAATTGTCCTTCACACAGTACATGACGTGAAAACAAAAAGAAAGGCACTTCAGAAAAATCACTACATCAAAAAGGGTATGCAAAAATATGAATATTGATTGGGTGGGTTCTTGAAAACATGTTGAGTTATATAGATGCAGAAAAATAATAATGAAATTTTTGTAAATGCATCCACACAAGCACAAGGTTTTTTGCTGACAGTGGAGCTAGTGAGAGGAGAGATCCTCATATTAAAGCAGCGGGGAAAAACATAGTAAATAATATTGAAATAGTTTGCACGACATCCGCCCTATAGAACATCAAAATGTAAAACAGGTTAGCAATACAAACAAGAACAGGATATAAATATTAACAGATGCAATAATATTAATGCAAACGTGTTTGTCCCTAACATAATCAGAAAATCTCATTATTATCATGCACTTCTGCATAACTGGGTCTCCACATATATTTCTAGCATCACAATAAATACTGATACTGTTCCTTTTCTGACAGCTCCATTTCCTGTCTCCTGCAGTCATATGCTGAGATATAAATATTGCAGCATGGGACATTATACGTATTATGTCCCTGTTGTGTCCTTCAGAATAGTTAATCTAGCTCTCTGCCTGTGCTCCCCCCTCCTCCACTCCCTCTGACCATGTCTGCCTCACCTTACACCCCCAAACGTTATTTGCCCATTCCACCATGTAGTTATTCAACAGCGTGCAACCATGCATTAATGAGGTTAGTCATACAAAACACACGCACACACACACACACACATACAAACATACACACACACACACACACACACACACACACACAATGACTAACTACAAATGGAACACACCTGAGGTATCTACCCTGATATAGCCTTGACCTGCCTGATTTTTTTCAGAGAGGAGAAGGACTTAAAGCATCTATAACTGATATTTTTATAATAACAGTGTATCAAAAAAGATAAAAATGAGAATGAATATTGGTCAAAAACATGAACATCCAAATGAATGCGTGGCTGCTGGATGTGTAAATAAGAAATGTTTTGCTAACAAGTTTGCGCCTGCAGGCCCGCACCTGGCGACCAACATCATTAGACGTTGATATGTGGTTGATTAGGTTGTGACGCTGGGTGATGGCAGATGACAGCTGAGGTTGATATTTTGTTGGTTATAAGTTGTGGTGTTAAGTAACCAAAATCAACATCTTCCAAATGTCTCCTGCCGACACCATCTTGACGTGTAAAACACCAACGTTCTAGTCATCAGCAAAACGCAGCGTCCGCTAAACGTTACAATGTCAGTTAGCCAGCGGTGGGTTTTGAGGTCAACCTGATTTTCATTTCCAAACAAAATTTAACATCTGTCTGACAAGCTGTTAGAGTCCATTACATTTACATCTGGTGACTGCTGAGATCAGTTCTGTAGTGGTGATATATCAATGTTGCTTTTCCAACTTTTTCTGCTGTCGTCATGTGGCCAAAAAAAAAAAAAGATTGCAGCTTTAAAGCAGTGGGCTTTCTGTGGCTATTTCAGGTTTATGGATGCATTCAGTCAGCTAAAGCAAGCTATCCCTCTCTCTGCATAAATTTGTAAGAAATATGAGAGAAATAGATTTTAAGACAAAACCAATTCACATGATCATTTCCCAGAAACAGAAACTACAATATAGTTAAAGCTGCAAATGTAAATCATGGTGAGTGAGCTACCAAAAATCTCTCTGTCCAGACTCCAATAATCCTGTTCTGTGCTGCTGGCAGCAGCGTGCCCCATCTCCTCCCTCCTCCCACTGTTCTCACAGAGCTGGCAAACAAACGCTACTGCCTGTGGCCTAGATTACTTTGTGAACAAACTTTTTAACCCATGTCTAAGAAGCTAAAGCAATGTAATCTACTGATGCAACACCATGCATGTTGCCAGCATTTCTGAACCGTTATTATTGCTAGAGAGTTTGATTATCAAGCTCAAAAAATTTAAATTTCAACTTCTATTTTCAGTTCACCCCTAATAAAAGCTGTTTATTGTTTATATGTTAATGTATTCAAAGTCATTTTTTTGGCTCATATGAGAACAGGCATGACCGCCTCCTTCCTTCCTTCTTCCAACTGCCACTCTCTCACATGTTTTCCCCTGACTATTTACCCTAGAGCAACCCTGACAACATAAGGGTTTTGTCATTGTATTATCGTCTGTGCTTCCTGACTGCCATAGGTCCCCTGTAGCTTGGCGAGTCCCAGCTGTGGTAGGAGGGACGGGGTAGTGAAAGTGGCAAACGTTTCACAGCCCAGATGCTGCTGCTGCTGCTGCAGCCGTGGCCTCTGCGTGCTCCACTGCACTACTACAAAAGCTCACTGTACTGTGTGGCCTGTATAGTGAGGCTCAGGTGCCACAGGAAGGGTCACAGAAGTGTGTGTGTGTGTGTGTGTGTGTGTGTGTGTGTATAGAATTACTTCAGAGACATAAACCAGGACAAAAGGCTTCTGTGGCTAAGGATTTCTTTGTCCTTTCTTACTTTTTGTCTCTTCAGCCAGTTACTGTCACAGAAAACAATATTGACAACTAAAGCACAGCTCAACAATCCATCACTTTAGTTCTAGACCTGTAATTATAACAAGATTGATTACTCCCCCCCTGTGCTAACTTTTAAGGCATTCTTTCCAAACCTCATGCGTGTTTCTTTTTGGCTTAGTTTTTGGCTGTGTGGTGGTTGCTGTGTGGTGGTTGCTTTTCTCAGTATGAATGCTCAGCCTGTGTCGAGGTTATTACAGTGTTCATTATATTAACTGCTCCATTTTGCATCTCGGTGGAGAGGGAAAGGGGCGAGACAGAGAGGGAGGAGCGGGGACTGGCCTGAACACTGTGGCAGAGTTTAGTGAGCATCTGGTCTCTGTTATTTTTGTTTTGCACACACACTTCATTCTTTTGATATTCTCTCATCTGTATTAATTATCAGAGGGGCCTGTCATAGAGGAGCTTGAGTCAGGACGGAAACATTGCAGCTAAACCATCTGTCATGAAGCTGATGGGGGCAGGAGAGGTGGAGGCCTCAGGGTATCAACTCTGCAGTTTTCAGGAGCAGTGGGTGATGATGGGAATGTGCCAACGTCACTAAACAGAACGATGGGGCAGGAAGGATAGATGATCATACCATCATCTAAATCATGATTATTTAAAAAATAGTACAACTTATTTCAAAGAGTGGACAGAGACAAACAGTAAAAACTGTCATTGGCTTTAACATTCATCACGTTTACGGACCAACTTCCTTTTTCAACTTTGACCTCCCATACTTGCTTTAGTGGTTTACACCTAGATAAATGGTCTCTGACTGCTTGTTCCTTACTTTGTCAGACTTTGTCATATTGATGTCACCATGCTCCTTAATCTCATCTATTACTTTGACGAGCGTTATGTTACCATAACCAAAACTACAGTATTAAAACAAAGACAGAGGCTGTAATAAATCAGAATTTTCCTTCTTTTAGAGGCAGTAGGGCATATCTGAAATAGATGGGTAAAGGCACAGCTTTATCTTTTACAGAGAGTGTATTTTTAGTCGCATCTTCCTCCATCTAATTTGTTTCCATGCAAGACTTGTCACTTATTTTGACAGATTGTATACGTGTGTCTATCCCTAGGCGCGGCTGGCTGACATCTTTAAAACCACCACAAGCTGTGAAAAAGCAAAGGGCAAATGGAGGCAATCTGCAGTAAAGAAAGCAATGTTGAAGTTCACCACTTTTTATGAGCGACCTCAGTCTGCTGGACATATTTGTGATTGTCACAACACAGCTGACTGCTAGCTGTTATGACACCCACCCACAGCTAAATCTGCACACACAACATCATGATTTTCTTTTTTTTGTAATGACACTTATAAATATTATTTTAAAAGAGGGGTCACTTACTGGCAGAGATACTTATTTATTAATGTTAATATATTCATACTAGTTTATTTATTGCTAATTTGCCTAGAAATAGCATTTTGTTTGGGAAAACACATAAATAAACATATAAAATAAACCTACCCCTACCTGCTACCCTCTTCCCAGTGTGGATGTCAGGTTATGATGTGAACTGTGCGCAGGTTGCTCATGATTCATGCAGGTGTCTGGTTTGGCTGGAAGTCATTGTGGCATGTACTTGATATTATATTGTTTTTATACATATTATGAAAATCAAAGAACAAAACCAGGTAAATACAGATAGATCAAAAATTGCCTATTGCAGCATGACTTTGGTTTGCTGCTGTTCTTCTGTTATATATTGAAAAGCACTGACTTTCTAGCCATGTAGTTTTTCAAAAATAGCAAGAGCATTCTGCTTATGTCTGCGCCTTGGTAAAAATGAAGTTAAATGAAGTGTGGAGGGACTTCTAGGCGTGTGTGACTAATATATCAGTGTTTCATTGTGAGTCATAGTGTTGGTCTGGCCATCTCAGATACAACATGGCCAATCAGCTCTTACAACTAACTGTAAAACAAGAATGAAACCCACCTAGGCCCACAGTGTATGTATGTGTTCATGTCTGACAACATGGCTCATTCCCAACTCAACAAGATTTGAGTCTGGCATTCGTGCTGTGAGTGTAAATAGATGAATACAGTCATATGCAACAGTCACCAAGGTCTCTGGTCAGTCAAAATCAGCATCTGGAAAAATCAATATGTCTCTTTAAGGCTTTACAGATTAGAGCGTGTATGACATGAATGGAATCTGCTCTATTGTTGGCTGAGAAAGTTTTGACTAAGTTCACAGACACAAAGATGATTTATTTTGTGTTTTGTTACTTATTCACTCATTTCATGACCTTAATTGTATAGAGTGATAATATAAAGAAAAAAAGCTCATGTATAGAGAGAACTTCCATAGCAGAGGTTCAACAAAGTGAGGCATTAGTACGCTTTAAACGAAGTACTCGTCGGATCAACCAACAGCAGCTGAACCCCCACGGCTTGCCGATTTGGGTTGTTGAATCCAACAATAATTTGTAACTTTAGTAACCAAAGCCAGTAGGAGAAAAAAGTACTCAGTGTTTGAACTTCTCTCTGAAGCACAACTACTTCTGTCTCCTTTTGTGTGTCAGTCTCCATCTGTATGTCTCCATGATGACAGGTTTTTCACCCTGCCTTTGAGCATGGCCATCTGAAACAGCTACAGTACAAACATATTCAGGCGACATTGTGTATGTGCCAGTTCGCTTGAAGCCCACTGAACCCTGAAGCCTCCACAGAGTATCTCTGTGAGTGAGTGAGTGAGTGAGTGAGTGAGTGAGTGAGTGAGTGAGTGAGTGAGTGAGTGAGTGAGTGAGTGAGTTAGTGGGGGACCCTGAATGGCAAGCATATCACCAGGATGGTGGTTTTTGCCTGGCCATGGGGCAAAAACAGCCCACTAGCCATACACTAAAGCCTGCTGTACCTTCCCCTTTTATTTCAGCATCAGCTTTAAGGTGTAACTGCTATTTTCATGTGTCTAGCTTTTCCCTCCTTTGTCGGCTTTCTCTCTGCATGGATGCACAGACAATGTGCTGTCTGCAGTCCATTGCCGTGAGAGATGACAGGGGCTGTACTGTAGGTAAAGGTCAGTGCAGTCAGAGGTGGATGTACTGCTGAGGAAAAGGTCACGCTGTGCAGAGCAGGGAGGAGAGTGCACCTGCTGGTTTCAGGGCCACTGCCGAAGCCTTTGAGACCGCAGAGAACCAGTGAAGATAGGAGATGGGTGGATAGAGACAGAGAGGCATGAAGAAAGGGAGAGAGTGATATATCAGCGGTAGACACAATGTTCTTTGGAGATAAGGTCATGAGCCAGCAATGGTGACACTAGTAACTCAGGGCACGAGAGCAAGAATGACCTGAGAAACTAGGAAAATAAAAATGTTTTTCTGGCCATGTCAGTGCGTGTGGGTGTGTGTGTGAGGTACTTTATATCCATATATTCTGTGGCCCTGTGCATTACCAAGCCAGATGAGTTATCTCTCCCGTCCTGCAGGCTCATTGCTCAACAGGGGTTGGTCCCTCTGCTAATGAAGTCATCTCTATCCTGACTGCCTACTCTATGCTGGGAGGAGAAAAGCATGGGGAGCAAGTGGGAGAGTGAGAAAAGGAGGCATGAATAAGGACTGATGCGAAAGGGTGAAAATGTGCAAGGTACAGACTAACAACAGCACAGAGGACAGGTGTGAAACAACTGAAAGAGAGAAGAGTAGATAGGAGCGAAAAATGCAGAGAGAGAAAGAAATAACAACAGTCAGGGAGAGTGAGGGGTGAAGAAAGCAAAGGAGGGAAAGCAAGTGAGCACTGCACTGCGTGTCATTGGCCCCCTGGCGTGAACAATCCATCTCAAATTGATCTTCCAGCTCGGCCCAGCAGGGCATTCTGAATCAATCTCAAATTGATCTCTGTGCCAGAGGTCGGGAAAACTAGCAGTGGAGCTTATCAGAAATATAGTGGTGCTGGGAGGATCTGACAGGGAAACTTATCACACTGCACAACAGGAAATGGGCTCTGAGCCCCCGGGGCAGCAAGAGGACGAGCCTGCTCCCTGTACACACACGCACACACACACACACACACACACACACACACACACACACACACACACACACAAACACACACACACACAATCACAAGCACAAGCACACACAGATTCAATGTCTCTGCGTGTACCATACACTGACACATGCTCCCTAGTGTTCAGCACAGTACAGAGAGGGTATACCACGAAGAGACACAGGCACACAAACAAACACACTCACACAAGCTCTCACACCCTCTGTTCAGGCATCTGTACACACCTAGAGGCTACCTCAAAAAATAAAAACGTTTGTCAGAGCACAATATGTCAATATATTGTAAGCTAGACAGGTGAGATTTGAGGCCTGGAGCTCTTAATGACTTATAACACATTTAATGTGTCCTCAGCAGCACTGTGTGAAAGGCCTGAGGAAGGACAATCAATACTGTCTTGCATTTAGACAGTCAGTCAGCTTATGGGAGCAACCTGCCTCTCCAGGCCCAGTAAAAAATAAAACCATATAAACAATTGTTCAAAAGTGACTTTCACCAAACAGTATCTCCGAAACACTTGGAAAGTCTTGTCCAGGAGTGTAGGAACTCACATGCTGCAGCTTCCACTGAATGTCTGTACTCGTGAAGTTATGAGCGAATGAAGAATCAACTGGCTACTCCTCAAGATGTTTGATAATCTTTGTAGACTCCAGCGTGCTGTGATTACCGTATGGTGGCCAGTGTTCCCATTAATGTTTGTTATGAATTGTGGACTTTGCGGTGGGTTTTTTCACTTCCCATCGCTGCGTTGGCTGCCAGTGTAAAGCTGACAGCATCTTTATAGAGCATGACTGGGGATCAGAACATATGAAAAACTAACTCAAAGTTCATTTTGATGACACAGAGAGCAGAGGAATGACACAGACATAGGGTGAGCGTTTGCGAGGCAGTAGGAGAGCCTTTTCTCTGGCCTAGACTGGAAAAGCTCTCTGTCAGCACTGAGGGGTAATGGGGGTTAGCGGAGGGGGATAAAGTGCGTGAGTATATAAAATTGTGTGTGTGTGTGTGTGGATACAAGCGACTGCATGTCCCAAGGAATATTACAATGTATCGTGACCCCAGTGACCCTCAGCACTACAGTCCATCTCTGACATTCTTTGCTACAGATCCAAGCAAACGTACACGAATGCATGTACTCACGATACCAAATAATGATCGTCACTCTCCAAAATCTAGAGCATTTAATGAATTTAAATTAGATAGTTTATCTCGTATAAAAAAAAAAAATCCCTTTAATCTAAAAACGCCCTTTAGGGGCAGGAAACCAGCAACTCCAGAGAATCAAGGGCCATGATACAAAGACAGATGCTGATTTAAAGACAGATCATTAAGAGGACACCCTGTTGTGGCTTGGCATTCCTCTTACCACTGTGCCAAATGCACAGGCTCTCTGATGATCATCTTACTCTAATTAATGCTTCAGTAAAAACAGGCCAGACAATTTTTTTGACATTTGGCCTCCATGAGAGACACATGCACACACACCTTTTAAAGTCACCTCCCCACAGCTTTATACTCCATTTACTCTTGCAGTCTAACCTGTGATACCTTCTGGTGAATGTCCTTCAAAAATCACACACCTGCCCCTGTGATGGTGTTTTCATCAGTATGACAACCATCAGTCGACAGAATTCATTCAGTTATCACCACTACATACCAAACGTCAGCCTTAAAGCTACTTAAATATCATTTTTAATGGAAACCCTAAACCTTAATTTTAAGCTTTAAATGGTCATTTTAAAATTCAGGTTGAAAGCAGAAGGATTTTTGCTTGGCAACATTCATGCAAATTTGAGCACTCAACCATGTGCAGTCCCTGTTTATTTGCCCCAATGTACTGATTACACAGATGTTTTCTGTGAGCTAGCTAGCAACGGAAGCACCACCATGTGCGCAGGAGTGTTTCTGTGTGTTTGTTTGCATTCAGCTTAGACTGAATTCATAACTCAACATGAACTCCAGGGGCTATATGCATAAAGCTGTGAATTCATGGCCAAAAAGAAGGATAAATATGTATATGCATACTTTTCATCAGACTTGTAAAGCTGTGCGTACACGTACACGTGTTTTTTGCACATAAACAACATCTATACATCTGACCCCAGTTCTTTCTGTTATTTCTCTCCAGTCTTGCATTATCGTCTTATTTCTGTTACTTTTATGAATCAAACTCGTAAAGCCCCAGGAAAGGCAGAAGTTTTTTTCTCAAGTTGTTCTGAAGAAGTTTTTTATGCCTGTCTTTCTGTTGCCTTTGTATGCAATTATGCTGCCTTTAAAATTCACCTTGTTCAGTCTAAACACACCATAACAGTTCTCGTAAGGGGTGGGCCATATAGAAAATATAGAAATATATAGCTATATATTATCTGGAAAATCAACTGAACTAACTCAACTAAAATAACATATGGAGCAGTTTGTTTTTAGCTGGTCCATAAAATCAAAATTCTAATACTGCTGTCAATCAGTCCTGCACATTAATTTGCAACATTTGCCATAATAGCTTAATGCAGCCATACACATGTTAAAGGTATCGTTATCATGTGGATAGAAACAGTCAAAAAAAAAAAAACTTTCCACTTTTAAATGAAGTTCAGTGAATAACCTTAATTGGTACAGGGGTGAGAGTAAAAAAAAAACATAAACGTTTAGTTCACCAAAAACTGAAAAAAAACCATGTAAATTTCATAGAAAACAAGCCTTTTCAGGGATTAAGAGTTTGGTTAATTTACAGATTTCCTGCAGCAATGTAAGTAAATGATGTCTTGAAAGTTAGTGCAAACAATTCCTTCAGGTGCACAACTGTAGTTGATGACTTTCAACCCTCTGTCCGTACAAAGACTGGGTGGGAACAAACTGTGTAACTAGACAGAGATAGAAGTAGAGAGACAAAGTGACTATTTTTCTTTCTATTCTTGTTAGTTTATTTTGTTTTTTATGATACATACAAGCTAGAACTGCCACTGTACTTTGGACAGTTTGACTTTTTAACTATGCTGTGTTAGTCTTGGATCTCCTTAAAATTCTGCTAATGACTCCTTCTTTGCTGCACCAGACTGTTCAGTTTTTCTCTAATCTGAACAAACACAATGGCTTAAAGTTTTACACTAGTCTCCCTCATTGCCTTAAACACGTCTCTGTCTATTCACTTTTGATTTCTTTGCCTCTTTCAACCTCCCTCTTTACAAGAATGAGGCAGATACAGGGAGGTTGTTGACAGAGCATGGCTGCTGTTAGCTGAGGTTTAAGTTTTGCCCAGTGAGGATCACTGACTGCAGTCTGAGGTTGACTCAGCAAATGTCAGTCCCGTCGATCACAGTTAAAACCACAGACGGCTCTCCTAGGGGCCTTTCTGAATGGCAGCTTATTATTTGCTCTAGATATCCTCTAAATGTTCAGACCCTCTCTTGCTGTCCAAGGAGCGAACTGGATTTGTTTGGCAGGATGACAAAGTCTAATTAGACACACACACACACACACACACACACACACACACGCACACTCAAAGCTTTGGTATTTTTGTGACAGTGCCTTGTCTTTTTTACTTTCCTCTTGGTAGCAAGCAAAGAAGTTAATTTTAGCTCAGCGTTACCATGCTGCTTTGCCCTTCATGCAATTGAGCTGAAATGACTTTTAGCTTTTAATTCTTCAGTAATTTCAGGACAACAGCACAGTTCAGGACATGAATACGATGCAGGAGCTTGACAGAGTTGAAAGGGCTGGAAGGATTAATTACTCCAAGGCAGCCGCGGGTAACCTTTTAACTTTGCGCTCTTAGTCAGTTTTGACGGGGATAGTCACCCCTGTTAGAGGAAGAGTCTTGATATTTGCGCTCCTCATGCTCTTTACAGGAATGGGTGGAGGGGGAGGGGTCTGTGGATGTCACTTGTCACCTTACCGCTGTGAAATGCTGCTAATTAGCACTAAATATCCTGAACTCTGAAATTTACAATTACTGCTCCCAGCGAGACCTTGAGTCTTTGATGAATGACACTGAGTTCAAGCAGTTGGCCCTCCTGGAGGGAAGCTACATATATACAAGTGCATAGAAGTATGTGCGCTGCATCACTAATGGGCAGATGAGTGTTAACCAGCCTTCTCCCCTTCAACTCTCACTCCTTCATAAATTCTAACAACAAGCTTTAATTCAAAAGATCTTGTCAAAGTTAGTAAAAAAAAAAAAAAAAAAAAAACATTAATAAAATAGTACTATTTGCTAATTCTGTTGTGTGTTGGGTTGTGTGCAGATGGTCCTCGGTCATGCAGAAGAATTGGACTTATCCTACTCCAAACACTCTGCCTCCAGCAGGATTGGGCCACATTCAGTCAACGCTACTAAAAACGTGTTTCTGCAGCGCATCCACATAGAGCTATACCCACACTTATCTACACGTGCACATATGTGTTGTATGCAGACATACCTACACCCACACTCACACAGAGAGAGAGAGAGAGAGAGAGAGAGAAATGTAGATTACACTGTATGTCCTCCAGTGATTCACATACATAGTTTGTGTCACCTAAATCTATTACCTCATCAGCCTGGTTTATATAAAGTGGTTTTTTTTTCCTGTGACAACAAAACATGCATATTATTCATTTATTTATGCCCTGTCCTGCAAGATTGCTAAATGAGCAATTGATGTAACAGCTCTTGGGGCTTTTAATCACAGTAAACACCTGTTACACCTTCTGATTTGAAAGGCAGATTATGTTAATCTTTTGCTTGGACAGTCCAGGGCAATTGGCAATTCTCCTCCCCACTCCTCCCCTCTTTTGCACCTCTCCAATTGCAGTGGGATCAAAACCCTGCTGCAATTGGTGACATTAAGGTTTAATGGTTACAGACTGTCATGACACTGTCTTCTGTTCCTTGTGGAAGTACATTTTAAAAACACTGACACTCATGACTTTGTGTCATGATGTTGTGTCAAATTGGTGTATTTCAGTTTTCCATCAGTTGTCACTGCTCTCTGCCACACTAAAAAAAACCAGACTGATTCATGTGACTCGCTCATAATTTCCATCTCTGACATTCTTTAGCCGGTTGGCTAACCAAACAGTAACCATACCATGCTACACCACGCCTCGTCCCTGCCTTGGTTGATCCTACAAGCCCACTGCATCAGTCAGGAATGTCCACACCCTGACAGCTGTGGGAGAATCTGACTCATTCCTCTCTCTCTCTGTCCCCATCCTCCTTGTCTCTTTAACAAACACTCCACTCATCCATTCTTACTCTCCCTGCCCCCTCCACTTTATCCACTCTTGTTTGAGAGCTCTGGCACACCTATGAGGGTGCATGAGGGATGTGTTCTGATCGACGAATGGCCAAAGAGGGAAATGTCTTTCTCCTGTGGAACACTCTTTTGAGTCTCCAGTTCCCTGATGCATGTCTGTTAGGATCTGCTGCCAATGCCTTATTGATGCAGCAGCACTCCCCATCTCCTCTGCTCCTCTTTCTGATAGTGTAACTGCAATCAAACCTTAAGGGCTGCCAGCCATTCAGGACTACTTAAACTAAAGTGAGGAACGACAAGTGCAATCTGAAGCATGAAGCTTGTCTATGTACCTCAGTTTCTCAGACTGAATAAATTGCTCTCCGGCCATTATTTAACCTTGATGCATGTATGATAAGAATTTATTAGCTCCTTGAGTTGCCATTACTCTAGTACCTCTCATGCTCCGGCCTGTAGCTGTATATCACCGCCCTGCAGTACATACAGTAAATCCAGATGATGCAGACCAGTGGGCCAAGAAGTAATGGATGTCAAGGAGCACATTACATGGTGATGTGTTATTGATCGGCTACTTTCCTGCACATTTCATTGATTAAAGCAGCAGAGTGTGTGATCGTTGCATGTTTAAGTGGCTTCTAAGGAAATAATAAAGATGCTCCTTTGTCAAATGTTACTTCTCCCTCAGGATGAGATGTGGAAGCTGTTGTGTGAGGCAGTAATGATTGATGAATGATATTGACATATACCTTGATAATTCAAGAGAAAAAATCTTTTATTGACAAAACAACCAGATGGGAATGTCAAATAACGCCTTGTGGAAAAATCAAGAGACTTCATTACAGAAATCCTGTAAATCCAGTATTACCCTACTACAAAGCAGTCATGCTCATTGATTTGCAATATTGCCTGCAATGGAACAAGAAGCACCAGAGGGACAGTGCAGTTACCGCAGTGTAAACAGTAAAGGTCTCTGACAGTTGACACATACAGTATGAATGACAGTGTATGTGTCTCTGTGTGTGTGAAACCCCATTAGAGGGAATTGGTGTGTGTAGCTAAAAATAATTGGCGATAACTGATGATATGTTTTGTGGCATACAAAGAACATAATCGATATGAATGCATCTGAACTAATATACAAGTTTTTATTTTTATTCTTTGTGTCCATGTGCACATATTTATATACATGTTGAGTGCAGGGGGGTGTAAATGGAGCACCGCTCATGGATTTTGTGAAAAAATAAAAACAGGAAAGACAGGAAGAAATTATGAATGTGAGTGAAATGAGGAGAAAAACAGCGACAGTGATTAAATGAAAGGGTAAGAGGGAGTAGATTAGCTTGGAGTCTGTCCTCAGAGAGTGTCTGAGAGGGAGAACGAGCTGCCAGCACTCCCTTCATCTTCCCCTCGTCCCCCATCAAAGCTTCTGTGCTTTCATCTTAATCATACTCACCCTAATGTCCCCTGGTCTCTCTCTCTCTTCTTTTTCCCTCCCTGTCTCTTCCCTAATTGTCAATCCATGAACACAAATGTAGTCTTCTCGTGTTGTGGTAGGGCAAGAAGGAAAATCCCACTGCACAGTTTTTATGCACAATAATCTCATTTCTGCTTGGCTGCATGCTGTTGTCAGTCTTTCTGTGTAGATGTGTACTCCACTGTGTTCTCTCTTGATTATAATGTCCTCTTATGCTTTCCATATGTAGCACTATGACTGAGTGGGGGGGCATGTTGACGAGTGAACATATTCTCAGTGCTAAATGCTGCAGAGATTATGCAGTTTCATTGAATACCTGAGCCACTGAAAACACTTACCTTTAATTTGGCTAGCAGGTGTGTGTACACTGTATGAAAATGAAGGTACAATAGTTTAATCACAGATTAAAGACAGTTTAGTCAACAAATCATGATCTGAATTTGTATTCTTGTGTTCATATACACACCATTTCAAGTGCTATCTGTCAGATTTTAGCTTGGCTACATAGTTTATACCTTTAAAACAAAAACAAAAAAAAAAGAAAAGAATGAATATGGGATTGAAAAATGTCCTCATGAACTCAGATCCCAAGACAAATAAAACAGCAGGATATATTTATATATACATATATACATATATATATATATGTATATATAGTTCAGGTAACTGGACTCTGATACAGACAATTCACAACAAGCGAGGCTCAAAAATTTGCAGGCAGGCAACAAGAAGTTAGGTGCAGGTGCAGGCAGGACAGAAAGCCAGGAGCTCTCCAATGAAACATCATTAACAATTCGTCAAAGTGTGACTGTGAGCTGCTCGTGACACTTCACGCTCACTTCCAATGAAATTGTGTTGTTATTTAGTGTGAGCTTTGGCCTGTGTTTCGATTCTGTGTGTCTCATCTGTCCTAAGGTTTAATTTGCTGGATTTTTATCATGTCTCAGTGTGCCCCACTTTGACATACACAGTGTAACATCCTCTCTTGACCTTTGCCTTGCTATCAGAAAAGATTTGGAGCTGTGGGAGTCACTGCCGGGATTTAAGGGGCAATGAAACCTAGAGGGAACATGGAAAGGCTAATAACCAGCTTGTGTCTTGGTCTGTTATTCAAATCAAGTCGAATCGTGACTTGTCACCAAATCCCCCTCATTATTCCTACTTTGCAGCGTCTCTCACACTTATCCTCTTGCTGGCTATTTTTCAATGTTTGCCTAATAAAGTATATTACCGAAGCTTCTACACAATACCACAAGGAAGAAGTCCACAAATGAAAAAAGGTCAAACCATCCACACAATTATTGAAAAACCAGATTTACTCTCTAGCTTTTGGTCACACAAATATTGGATCACAGCATGAGACCACATGACACCACATTATGTTTGTCAAATGAAGACAGGAAAGCTTTCTGTGCAAGGCTGAACTCTGCTATTAGGTCGTATTTGCTAGACCTTCATCTGGGTATGATTTGATTACTTCTGTCTCAGAATTCAGGATTTTGTAGCTTTGATATAAGCACAGGAAAATGAATTAGGAGATATTTGCTCTAGTAGTGTACCCATCGAGTCCATACAGACCCATCTTAAGTTAGTAAACAATAACTTTTTTTTTCTGTAGTCAAAATAAATATCATAGTGCTTCACTTATAAAAAAAACATTATGCACAAAGCCAGAGAAGCAGGTTCATAGCAGCCACAAAAGAATTAGATCTAATCCAGGAATAACAGGAAATACATAAGTCTGGAAAAGTGAAGGAATAAAAATGAGTTATGGGGTTTTTTTTTAATAATGTCCATTAAATTGGGGGATTTCATAAAAGAGGTAAACTACTCCAAATAATAGGTTTAAAAATGGTTTCCAGATGTACTTAGACTAAAGCCCAAGCAATTTAGAAATGCGTCCATGTACTTCACCCTGTGCTACTACTTGATAGGTAATTATCACCACAATTTTATATTTAATTCTAAACTCCACTAGTAGATAATGGAGAGAAGCCAGTGCAGGAGTAATGTTCCCGCTGTGCTTTGTCTTTGTTAATTTAAACCAAGCTGCAACTCCTTGGCTGAGGCAGGCATACGGAGAATTGCATTAATCTAAGTGTGAAGACACAAAAGCGTAGATTAATGTCTCAGCACTCTAAAGGAGAGAATATGTCTCAGCCGAGAATTGTTTCCTAACAGGAAAAAGCATGACTGAACAAGTTAGTTAATATATGAGGGAAAAGGGAGGGGGTGGTGTCCTGTAAGATCTGGTCTTATGACTCTCACTCTGTTTCGATGCATTATTTCTAACAACTTTCCTGTTTATTATTCTGTTTACATTTGAAAAACCCACAGAATTCAAGAGAGTAAAACTTGAACAGCAGATTCAACAGGCATACTATCAATGCAGCAACAACATAGGGGGGAGAACATGACCAACTGTATACACAACATCATCTGCAGTCTGACTGCATTTGTTCATATGACTAATAATGTCACAAGAGGTGAGGTGTGAAAACAATGAGGAGAGTATTAACACTAATAAAATTGTCAGCACACACATAACAGAACGTTCATAAATCTGTTGCCACAGTGCATGCTGGGAGGTTTTTCCAAACACAGACATTTTATATTCCATAACATTACATCAGCTTTGCATAAATTATTTTGTCTCTTTTGTGCATAAATTCCAAACACATCTGTATGCTGGTGAGCGCGTTTTATCCTGTGTTGCTGATTTAAGTTTTCTTGTCAGATGAATGAAATAATCTTCGTGCTCCCGCTGGTTGGTTTTAGACTGCGTTGCTCAAAGCCCTGTGGTGCCGTGGTGGCTTTGTTTGGTGGGATAGGAAAGCAGTGAGGTTTGTGGCCATGTCAGGCAAACACTAGAAGTTGCAAATCAGTCAAAATAAAAGCTTGACTTTTTGTATAGAAACAAATCCGGTTGTGGAGTTTTCATTCATTCATTGTTCATCACTACTGATGAATACAAACTACTCACACCTGCATTTTATATGATCTGGAAATCCATCATCCTTCACCTGCTGCACTGATCGACTGTTTCCCCAGGAACCCCACAGAACTGATAAAGGGATGGCTTCTACTGTTAGAATAAATTTGTATTCTCAAAGTACAAGACAGTCATTAAACATGTCTGTCCTTCACCTCATTCCAAATGCTAAAGTGAATCAATGACCATCACATTTTTGGAGGAGAAGGAGAGGGAGTTCATAATAGGTGCTGAAATGAAGTAACTGGAACTAATTCCTTCTTCTCCTGAGACAAGCATGCTTTACGTGGCTTCACACACACTGCTTCATGAATTGTGTGAGTAATATACCTGAGGGCAGTTGTGTGTATGTGTGCACACCTCATTTCATGCAGTCATGAACGTGTTGGAACATAATGTATACGTATAAAGAATCAATTTGTCATTAGCTACTGAAAAGGAAAAATGGGACAGTCTCCAAATCAAAACTCAACATTTACCTTCAAATACATTCAAAGATGAAACGGTGTGGCTCTTCATTCAGGGTACATTTTGTTACTTTAGCTGTGATAGACTGTTCAGAGGGAGGAGGGCCTAAACTTAGCTGCTGCCTTTTTTTTCTGTTGCTAAATGCAGCACATCTAAATTTTCTCTATAAATGTAGTTACGTTCAGGCAACAGCTGAAATTTTGCCATTATTGTTTGTACCATATTTTGTATATATTGTATTAAATTGAATATTATTTTGATCATCCAGTCTGATAACTAAACAAAGAGCTGCTGACAATGATGTGAAGTGATTGAACAGAAGTTTAGGACAAAAAAAAAAAAATCAATGATTATTTGTCAAGGATGTCACCACCGTCAAGAAAACAAGAAGCTTGCATAAAATGACACTTTGATTTATTGTCAGTGAGATTTAAATTGCATCTGTCAAGGCTCAAAGCCAATTGAACTATATCTCTAATAATTCATCTCACACAGTCGCTCTCGCTCTCCAGCACACACGCACACACAGATACACACCTTTGAAAAATCTTTGGAAATCTCAGGGATGCTTTGTTCACAAAAAAGCAACCCTTTGCCTAATGTACACACACACACACACACACACACACACACACACACACACACACACAGAGGCGTGCTGAGGCTGAGATGATTTATAGCCAGCCGTGTCTAATGGATTGCTTTGGCACTTGAGAAATTATGAAAATAAATTAATTAGCCTTTAGTGACCCTGCTGTCCATCTGTCTCTCTCTCTCTCTCTATCTCTCTCACACACTCACACACACACACACACACACACGGCTAAGAATACACAGTGACCCAGGCACCTGGCTGCTCACTGTGGATGTAAATACAGTCTAAATGGGCTGTGCTTAGCTGTCACAGATTTATCATCACTAAATCATGTGCATGGAAATACCTGCTTATGTTGTGTAATTACTCCGCCATGGTGACGTTTTCAATGACCCAAGTATCATTACAAAATGAATGACCATATATTTGTTATTCAACATTCACAGCAACTAAGTGATGTATATAAACAGTAAAGTAGAACTGAAAAGCTCTAAAGTACAAACTATGCAGCCAAATTAAAGGAACAACAAAGAAACTGAGATAAAAGAATAAAAGCTCAAGATTACAAAGTGTCTTTACTGAGAGAAGCGATTGAACAATATTAATTATTCTGTCTGAGCTGTACAGACTCCACAGTGATGAAGGTAAACCAGTGAACGCCAGTGTGAAAGAAACAAGCAGAGAGTGAACAGCAGCTTAGTTCCCCCTCAGTTAAGATTTTATGTTATTTTCTGTCTCTCCTCAGGCTAACTTCACTTAGAGAACAGAAAGCCCAGCTCAGCTGAGGAGCTGTTGAGTTACTGCTTCTCTTTTTCTCTTGTGTCCTGCAATACATAAGAATCCAGATGTCTTAACTGGTTTGACAAAATGAGCTAAAACAATACGTGGACCTCCTCCATTTCTAACAGGATAACAGAAGGCACTCTGTAAATTGGATGGAAATTATGCTTTGAATTTTGGCAAGTGAGCAGCTCAGACATGAGCACTTGTTCTAAATTATTTTGAGATTTCATGTCTCCTGAGCTCTGAAAACCAGCTGGTATGAGACAGAGAGGAGTCCATGAGAGTAACACTGGTGGAGACGTGATTACAGTTCACTCCAAAATAAGTCCATACTTCAGATCCACATGAACGCACACAGAGGCTGAGAGGGTTGTGCTTCTCATGCTTCTAAACGCGTCATGTTTGTCTGTGTATATTTGTACGCGTGTAATTCTGACTGTGTAAAAGTATTTGGTTAAGTCCCCTGCTGCTCATCTCAAAGAGGAGATGAGCTGCAACCACAACCACCTCCCTGAGCAACAGATAAGCAGATGGCAAGGACTGTGGGTGTGTTGGTTTCCCAAAATATGTTGAAGTGTCCTGAAAAATCACATAATTTTTGTTGGACATGGGCTTTTACTTGGATATGAATGTATGGTAACTATGTCCGAGATCTTTGAATACAAATGACTTTAAATTCTTTATTATCTATGGTTTGTTGTTGCATCTTTTCATATCTGTTTATTTTAAACTATATACACTTTTTTCTTTTATTAAATCAGAATCACAGGGCTTGTTCTTAGTGACAATCTCAGAGAAATATAATCTGACCCTGCAGTTCCCCTAAGCACCACAGTGTTTTGTGTCTTTCAGCACATTGTTTTGGTTTCGTTGCCCATTTTGCTCCCTGCAGGTTTACTGTCTGGCTCTCACCACTCTCATTTTTAACCAAAAGGGTAAACCCACTGTGCCCCACCTGCCCTGGCAATGTTAGCTGGTGAACATAGTGGAGCAATTAGTAGCTGAAGGGCCAGATATTTCCCTCAGGAGTTAGTGGAGGCCAAAAACAAATAGCAGATAAGAGAATATTGGACTTGCATTCATCAGGCGGACACAAACATGACTCCAAATGAATGCTAATGCTGCTCCGAATATGCTGATAGATGTGTAAATAGGCAACAGTTTCCTAACAAGGTTGTGTCTTGTGTCATTGCATATTTGAAAAAAGACTTGCACGTTAAAAGATGCTGGGCAGGAGCTCAGTACCTCGTATAAAAGATTCATGCATGCTGCTGTTGCATTCAAGATATTTATCCAGTCAAATGATCAGTTTGGTCCCTTCTTCCTTCAGTTTTCATAAAAGAGTTTGGTGTGCCTCAAACTATCTGGTTCATATGAAGGGTCATCCAATTTCATCTAAAGGCAAAAGTGTTGAAAGTGTTGATACCTGTTCGCAGGCGTGCCAAAAAGCCAGCCATCACTAAGAGGAGCATGAAGCAATGATTCGGACAAATGGGGATAGTCACACACACTTTTGTTGCCCTCAGCACTACACCCAAAAAATGAGGAAAGCTGTGTGAGGAATGAAAAAAGACAACGTGAAAGAGAAATTTAAATCCTGCACAGTGTCTCACCTCCACACACCTGGCCAATTGCTGCTTGGAGTGGTTGTGATTGTTGCAGTTTTGGTTTCAGAAAGTGACAAAAATGATCAGAATCAACGTTTCCAGTTTTGATGTTGGAAAGGTCTTCAGGAGGGGAAGCTTTTTGACACTGCTTGACTATTCGACAAGCATGTCTTTAAAGCACACTGACACCTTCATTTACCTTTTGTTATTTTTAGAACAACAATGTATCAAATGGCAATGTGAAAGGATCAAGACAGTTACCACCTGAATATGCAGATCTCCTCAGTGTTTCCAGAGCTTTACAGTGAGTTTCAGGACGCTGTTGTGAATATTGGAGTTATATTTAAAAAACTGTGGAAAAAAAAAAAGAAAAAAACTGTTACTGCAGGTTTATGTAATACTCAGAAAAAGAATAAGTGATCATAATGGTTTACTGATCCAGTGCATCTTCAATGCAAGAACAGTATGCAGGAGTCTTTTTTTTATGTGTTTACAATGCAAATAAATGCGTATCTTGTGAGTAAAGCCCTTGAACTTAATTGAATTGAAGTGAAGTGAAGTGAAGTGAATTGAACTGCACTGAATTGAATTGAATTGAACTGTAAGATTGATTAGAGAGAAATGGAGAGAGTGAGGTCAGTTTAAACAAAGAGAGAAAGCATGACAGACGAATGAAAGAATGACAAAGACAGATAGAGAGAGAGAGAGTGAGTCAGCGAGAGAGACAAAGGGAGACAGAGGGAGGGTGAGCAACATGGAGGGATTATTAGCGACTCTGTGTGGGGATTAGGGAGGAATGCTGAGGTCTGACACACCAAAATGTGATCTCGCTCTGGCTTAGTGTCACTTTTCTCTCCTGCACGTCCTCTGGTTTGTTCCACAGGTTCACATCAGACCAGCAGCCCATTCAAGTCCACTCCTGTCACATCACTCACCTGCCTCTGATTCTCCCTCTCTCTCTCTCCTCTCCCTCTCTCACAGACACACACAGGCACACATGGAGGTGTTCAGTGGGTAGTACAGTTGAAGCATGAGACAATTTCTATGGATTTTCCACCTTTGATGCTGCAGCAGAACAAATCCAATGTCTTTTTCCAGCTGGCTGGAGATCATGAACACTGTATTCTTTCCAGATGAAGTGATTGCACTATATAACTCTGTTGCAACTCACTCACACACACACACACGCACACACACACACACACACACACACACCCTTTAAACCCTGACACACCAACCAAGCTTGCTGTTTGTTAAGACATATATGTGATAGCCAAGTAAAAGTATATCATGTAGTTTTGACAGATACTTTACCAACCACCTCCTCCTTGTTTGTCTCTCTCTCCACCTCTCCTGCAGATCTGAGTTTGACCTGGACTATGACAGCTATCACGAGGACTACTATGACAGGTACTGTCAGAAAGCCATGCATGGCAGCTCTCACACTGTATTGCTTGTCTGTGTGTCACAGGAGGCTAAAAGGGATGAGGCTAAAGCAGATTCTTCATCCCTGCTGTCTCCAGGAGTCTCCGCTTCCCATCGCTGTCTGCCACACAGCTGTCAGTCATCCAGTCTTTGCTTACAATGTTGCCTGCTACTCCTCAACAGCAAGGAGCTCGCTCGTCACATTCACACACATGCTGGTATAGAAATGTGTGTCCATGCACTCAAAAAAAAATCCATATTACCACGTACATAGACAGGTGCACACTTAAACACACTCAGTTTCTGGATTCATGATGAGTGAAAATCTAAGATACTCAAACTAAATCTTAAGTGTTTACCTCAGTCTGCGTTATATCACAAGCTCTTATTGTGTGATATAGTGTTAGATGACGATAATATGCAGATGAGCATGTTTTAGTCAGGTGTTGGACCACCACAAGTCACTAGAACAGCTTCACTGCTCCTCACTGGCATAGATTCTCCAAGTTCCAAGTTTCTGAACTCTACTTGAGGGAAGACCACCATTCTTCCAAAAGATATTCCCTCATTTGGTGTTTTGATGATGTGTAAGACCAAATCTGCCATAGTGCACAACTGGGTTGAGATGTCGTGACTGTGAATACTTCATACTCATCAAACAGTTTCCGGGACCCCTGCTGCGGAAACATCTACCTTTGCTATTTTGAAATCAGGTTTTTTCCTTTAATTTGTCATCAGTCTGTATCTGTGCAGGCAGAGTGCGAATTATACAAGGACAATCAGGGGGTCGGCGTCAGTGTAACCATAATAACCCACTCACACATCTTGCTGCATGCGCACTGCATGAGAGGAGCAGCAGCATGGAATAACAGAACAATAACAGAACTGTGGATATTTCTCACTTTGCTCTGATGGTTTGTCTCATCTGTTTGTGCGCTGTGAGTAACCTTAAACTTACCACGGAACAAAATTATTTTACAGAGTGTCTAATTTTGCTACATGCGCCGTTAGAGACTGTATCAGCTACAATTTACAGGTTTTCTGGGAGATTAAAAAAAATACAAGTGTGATGTGATGGTATGATGTTGAAGGAGACGGAGCTCAACTCCAACAGGCTCAGGCCCAATTTAAGTCCTGTGAGCCACTGATGGAGTGAGGCAGGTAGACGAGGCGTTCAACTAACGTAAGGTTAAGAAATGGTACGGTCCACTTTAGGGGTGTCTGAAATCATATTGCAAGATTCTTTCAGGCATCTATATGGGAAATATATTGTAATATTTGATATTGTAATATGAGAAGGATATATAAATGTTTCAACCCCGCCCTCCCAAACCCCCCAACCCCAATTTGTTGTTTTTCACTATTTTGGGGGGGTCCAAGTCTTAATTAGGGGGGTCAGACACCCCCAATCCCCCATAATTCGAATCCTGGATAACTCCTGTTTTTGTGAATAAACAAGATAAGTTCTGTTTTCCTGAATCAACGAGATAAATTCTGTTTTACAGAATTAACAAGATAAATCCTGTTTTTCTGAATTAATGAGATAAGATAAATTCTGTTTTTCTGAATAAATTAGATAAATTCTGTTTTTCTGAATTAATGATATGAATCCTGTTTTTCTGAACTAATGAGATGATATAAATTCTGTTTTTCTAAAATAACGAGATAACATAAGTTCAGTTTTTCTGAATTAACAGGATAAGATAAATTCTGTTTTTCTGAATTAACAGGATGAATCCTGTTTTTCTTAACTAATGAGATGACATAAATTCTGTTTTTCTGAATTAACAAGATAAATCCTGTTTTTCTGAATTAACGAGATAAGATAGATCCTGTTTTTCTAAACTAACGAGATAACGTAAGTTCAGTTTTTCTGAATTAACGAGAGGGGTTGATGCATTTGTTCATCAGTACAAACTCAGTTCATTGTAAATCTGTGTACCTTTGCATGAAAGCTAATAATCGCTTTATTGCCAAATATTCAAGAGGAGACAGTATTGGTCTATACTGCTATTTTAAATTGCTGTTACCAATTTGTACTGTGCGGGTCTCTGTCAGTTTTTTGACAGTGTAACCAAAACCTGTCTCTCGCCATCTCTGCCTAAAAACAACCAGTATTTGACCAAAATTAAAAACATGAATGTCACTAAAAGACCTTTTCACTTTTGATTGACCATATTTTGACTAAAAGTTAGTAATTTATAACAGATAGCTAAAGATGATTAAAGCTAATTTTCTAAAATGAAAATGAAAATGCCAAATGCCGAACATAATGCCGTCTGCTGTAAAAATTAGGCTTACATAACATAGTTGTACATTAGGCTTATATAATGCCCTTAAAACACTGAAACTGAACATATTGTTTGGGACTCAGTTTGCAATGTGATGGAATGTGCAGAATACAGACTTGTGCAGTGTACAGTTAAGTGCAGTGGTTGTGTGGATGAGGAAGTTAGACTGAGCTCTGTATTATTGGTCCTTCAATGAAATTGCTCAGGGACCTTCTTACATCCCCCAGGTCTCACTCATAAACACTTCACTCAGCACATCTGAATAAAAGCAGGCAGTCACATTGTACACACACACATACCTTATTCGCTTCTCACACTTATCAATGCTCTGTTGCTCTGAGTATTAACTGTCATCTTTTCTTTGTTTTGTTTTTTTCTTTGGTTTGCTTTGCTCCGCATTTTTCCATCTTTGCTCTGGGGGGAACACTCACCACTGATTTTTAATTTGTTTTTAACACAGTGCATGATTATTCCCCATTCTGTTGGCTAGCACTACTGACAGCTGTGCGTGTTTGTGTTTGCCTCTGGGTGCAAGTGCAATGGAGAGTGTGCGTGCATTTGTGTTTCTGTGTTTGTTGTTTAGGCGCATCAGTGTGTGGGGAAGAGAGAAATGACTGGTTTGGTTTTTTTTTGTCCGCTGTCCTCTTGTGCGAACACGAAAGAAAAGTGTCTTTCAACGCACAGATAACAGCTCAAGCTGACAAAGCTGCTTTTCGTGTGGGGTCTAATCCATAGAGACAAACACTCTGTCTCACACACACACACCCACACTTTTCTGTAATCCTCACTCGTCTACAGTCTCTCATTGTCTGAGCTTCCATTCTCTGAGATGACACTTCAAAGCCGGTGAAACAACACATTGTCTATGTGCCCCTGCAAACTGCTCTAAAGGACTTTAAACTCCCATAAGTCTTTGGTCTCTGTGTCTCCCCACATGGACAATGCTCAAAGCCTCTAATCTTACACACTTATGGTGGCCTAATACACTTCATCCTTATGTGACACTGTGATACCTGTGTGTCTATGTGAGTATTGTGGATATGCTAAGAACACAGTCTGTGCAGAAATCCCTGTATCATGTAGAGAGGCTTCACTGAATAAAACACAGCAGAAAACAACAGAGAAAACCTTTCAGTAAGCTGGGCTGGCTTTGACTGACTGGCTAACAGCTCAATCAGTAAATCTACATTACTGTAAGCCTCAGAGTCCTTGCAGCTGACAGCTTGTCTCCCTGTTGCTGGCTTGTGATATACAGCAGAGGAACTTTTCCCTCTCCTGGCTCTGTAGAAACCATTTAGGCTGTGTTCAGACTGTCCCCAGATTGTGACTAGATTCTGTTGGACTGCTGTTACCACAGTGTCTATTCTGAATCTGCAGTCAGATTTATTGCACTTGTGATCGCTTTTTTTGTGAACCTGATCTGTTTATCAGTTGTGGGTGCTACAACTGTGGTGGAGAAAAAAAGGTGATCACCAGGAGTTCAGATGACTTTGGCAGAAGTATTTATTGTAAGCTTGGCACCAAGGAGGAAATGACGAGCACTACACAGTCAGCATGTGAATCAGAGTAGTGCCACACCAGTTTCCTCAAGATGTCTTGTCTGACACCTATATTCCCAGGTATCACATGCTTGCAACATTTTACCACACCTTCCTTCAAATAAGGCTAAACAAACAGTCGCAATAGAAGCTAAACAGTGAAACATGGAAGGGTGTTATCGCCTGGACTCTCGGAGTGTGTGTGAGGCCTAGGAAAACAAGAGAAACACTGGAAGTGAAGAAAATTTCCTTCACAACAACTGCACAGAAACCTTAGTAAAATAATTTATAGATCTTGTTTGCCCCAGGTCCAACCCTTCCTGGAGCTCTTCCCTGTAATGATTGGTTAGCTTTGTTCCTGTGCCTGTGTTTCACCTTCTCATTGGGGCAGTGAATCACCACATCATCTGTATTTCTATTGAAGCACACACACATGCACAAACACACAGCGGCGTTTCGGTAACCACTATAGAGTTTGACTGTGATACACCTCCTGTCACCGGCACTACTAGCTTGCCGGGGAGCTATTGATTGGCCCTGACAGAACCAATTACATTCAGTGACAGATAGAAACATGGAGCTGTCCACAGGGACGAGGCAATGCCAGCGCACAAGAGAGAGAGAAACAGAGATAGACAGTAAAAGACAAATGAACATAAAATATCAACAACCATATTTATCCATGAGATGCTTGAGCAGCTGCTTTTCTTCATGGTATACATATATTCTCTTTCATTTCAGTTGCTAGCTTGGATCACTCCTTTGTTAGTGCCACTGCCAGTACGATACCTGAGTTTTGGCACAGACACTTTATTTAAAGAATTAAAAAAGAATAGTTTTACAAAATCTTCAATGTTAAATACAAGCACTCACATAAGACCTTTGTCTAAGTAGTCTAATTCAAAATTCTGTAAATTTTGATTGAAGTCATAAACTAACCTATATATATATATTTTTTGTGTCCTCTAAGTAAACAAGACTAATCTTACCAGGTGTTCCATTCCAGTTTTCTGTACACATTTTGATACTCTGTGCTTCAGACACATTTTTCTGTACCAAAAAAGCATTAAGGTTACACACTCTGTGCTAGTTTAAGCATTACAGCATGCTCTATATCAATCTGGATGAAGATTAAAGTGATCTTTTGAGTATACACTGGCCACCTGCAGATGGCTTTAAAAGCTTTGTGCATTGCTTCTTCACAGAGAACAGAGGCTGTGGACAGCTCAAACTACCTGCAGAATAATCATCATCCCTGCTGTCCATATCCATGCTCATGTTTAGTCATTTTCATCAATATGCTGATTACATTGTTTCCAGCTCCTTGTGAGGAGGCTCCCTTTCATCATGAGTTCAGAAAAACACTTCCCACCGGCTTCCTACAAATTCAATAAAAGCAAAACTAGATGCATGAAAAGTTTGTTAAAGTTTTTTTTTTTTTCTTTTAATTGCATCTGCTGAATTTCCAGGATGTATGACTACCAGCGTGTGCCAGCATCCCTCTCTCCTTTACACCTGGGACCCAGTCTGGCCAAGCGATCCCGTTCCTCCTCCTCCTACAACTCCGGACACAGACGCAGTCGAGACAGAACCCACTCCAAAAGCTCCAGAGCCCACTCCACTAGTTCAACCACAGCCAAGTGTGAGTAATATGACTGGACAAGTGAGATTTGACTGAACTTAAACTGCTCAAAGCTGTTTTGTAAAAAAGTTTACATACACAGTTTCTTTTGTATGGCTTAAAAACAGGCTATAACATGTTAATTATTGAGTCTTAGTCCTCTACGCTGGTGGGTAGATTTGTTTACCATTGGACAAAGCCTGTCTAGCTGTTCCCTCTGTTTTTTCTAGTCCTTATGCTAAGCTAAGCTAATAAGCCACTCACTCACATACAGTATGAATCATGCAGATATGAGAACAGTACTAATAGTATCACTCTTCAGAGTGACTAGGTGTGTTCCCCCAAATGTTGAACTACTCCTTTAAAGCTCTCTCAGAAGATATTTTCAGGTTTCCTAATGTCCCTTACATTCACGCACACTTGCTCTCTCTGTGTCCCTGCAGTGGGCATGGAGGAGTTGCAGGTGATTAAAAAGGAGCTGACTCTGATAAAGACACAGATCGATGGGCTGCTTGACAGTCTCGACAGGATGGACACACAGAGGAATGACCACAAAGGTGAGACACTCATTCAGGAAGACAGTGGAGGCAGGCAGGTGTGGGAATGAATGATAGATAATCTATTTGCACATCAAAAACATTTTAAGTTGGACTCCAGCGGTATGCCACTTTCAGATTTCTGCTTGATTAGCTCCACCAGTCGCAACCCCAATCAAAACGATTCAGCATCTGTGCCGCAGGGCGACTGGGGGTGGGAGTGCTCTGCACCAGCAGAGCCACTCCTGTTATACCTGACAAATCAATTATTTTCCTCCAGTCAGGATTTTTTTTTTTTTTTAAGTTAAATCAAAGGCAAACTCAGCTGGAGTAGGGGTGTCTGGTTTTATGGTCATGAGCAAATAATGGAATATGCTGAACAAACAGTGTGGTTGAAGTTACTGACTGATGAAGCTTCAGGAAACACACAGATACCAGCGACTGACGATGACAGCAGAGGCAAGAACTGCTGCTGCCCTCATGTGGACACTTGAACACAATACAGTAACAACCAGTTCAGGGAATGAACAGCACAAAGCTTTATTATCCCTCCCAGGGAAATTGCTTTTACTGCAGTCTTAATTAAACTGATCGTAAACTGAAACACAATTTACACCATGTCCTCTATATGTCCTCAGTTGTTAGTACACAAAAAAGTTCTTGTAAAAAAGAAAAACAAAGACAGTGTGTCATCCCTGAACTTAAATGTCATTTTCATAACATCAGAGCAAATGTGACAACTGAGGTTAATGCAGGTTAGCAGCTGTGAATGTACAACTACAGAAGAGTGTGTATGCATGTGTGTATTCTCCTGTCTACTTTCAATGACCTTGGGCGATTGATAGCACTCATCTTCATATTAATTTGTCTCCAGCTCTACTTGATTCCCCTGTCACTTGTTTCCCTCTCCCTATCTCCTCATCTGTCCTTCATTCCGTCACTTCCACTTTTGTTTTCTGTCATCTGGTACAAAGTCAGTGGGACGTGCACAGACGTTTTTGCCTTTGACCCACAGTAAACATGTATTTTCTTCAGAACCTAAGATCCAAACCGAACCCTTTTCCATAAACTCCATGTGTTCACGTCTGTGTTGTAGGGTCTCCCCTGAGAGAGGACAGTCCAGTTGGCTCCCTGTACGCTCTGTCAGCCAGCAGCCCAGAGCACTCCCTCTCCTCTCTCTCTCCACCCAGCTCCCGCCATCGAATCCACAGGGAGAGCCCTGACCTGAGGGAGCCTGATGAGGACCACCACACGGTAAATGCGCCATAAGATTACTTTTTCAGGAATGACTGAAAAGTGCAGAAGTGAGGGACCACCCGCCTAGTTTCTGGTGATATTATTATGATCCATGACAAAGGTCATGGTTAATTTGATTCAAGCAGTAGTTCTTTGTCTGCCTTGGCCCTGTTTTGTGAATAAAAAGATATAACTGTAATTTCCCTTATGTTAAAACAAAAGAAAAAAGGAAAACTCACTTTTCCACAGAAACTAAAAATGTCCAAAGACAATATTTGAATTTTTAAATGAATTACAGTTATGTTATTTTTTGGTTGTAAAGTAACGATACAACCAGATGTTCCTGTCTTGTTACAAATGCCACAATGACAGAGCAACTACTGTGCAAGCTACTGTGAAATCAATTCATACTTACATAATGAAATTTTACTTTAGTCATTCTGAGCTTGCAGTTTGATGAAACGTGTCTTTGTTTTATTCCCTCACTGTCCTGTCTCACTGTTTTTTTGTCCGTCACAGATGAGCAACCACAGCTCTGACCCTGAGGAGGAAATATGAGGAAGGAAAATGAGAAGACGTAGGAGACGTGGCTTAAGTGCCAAACACTGAGGAAGAGAACAACAACCACCACCAAGCCAACACTCACATCAGAGGCTTCATTCCCCAATTGGGCGTACATATCAGATAACACAATACATTTAATTGTGCCACAGTTGCCTGTACCTTAACGTGAAACAAAAACACTGACACAGGTGTCTGGTACACGCACATACACGCACTATACATCTCACTGACAGGAAATTGTTAGGTTGGCCTGAGAGAGGGAGAAGACATGATCCTATCTCGAAAATAATACAACAGGAAGCAGGTTAATTGACTTCGAATTCAGCCTGTTCTACTGTATTCAGTGCATTCAACACCAATATTCCAGCATTAATCCAAATTTTGTCGTATTAATCCAAATGAGACAATGATTAAAACATTATTTAAGTGGATTACCACCTTATCTTATTCACATTGAAGTCTTCTTCTGGAAACATGCAGCATATGCCAGTATCAGACTATATAAAGTATAATGATAATTTATTTGTGGGGTTTTGCTAGAGGTGTGAGAACATTTCTGCTGCTCCAACAAAGGGATACAACATTAACATGAAAATTAAAGCATTTACTCTTCTATTTTAAAATTAACATATTTCTGTTTATGAAGGACTTTTAATTAGACATTGCATAAACATGTAAAAGTCAGAAGTACTAATGAATCATGATCCCTCATAAACCTCGTAGATAGCTTAATTTAATATTGTGTCAATTTCAGAATAAGGGTAAAGCTGGAATATTGTGTGCATGTATTATAAAATGAAAAATCACCTCTGTGGATCTGGTGAAAGCAAAAGAATTTTGTAGCTACCCGCTCAAATTTAATCTTGAAAGTGGGCTTTTTGTTGACACTGAACGCTTTTTCTTTGTTGTATACTTCTACGATATCAGAATTTAGCTATTCTAGGTAAATTATAGTCATCCTTGAGAGACTGGATAGTCCCACGGATTATTCAGGAGAGACAAAGTGCTTGTTTTCCTGCTTGTAAGTCTAGGTGTGCTACTTCTCTGAAAGAAATGCTGTACAAATGACCTTGTTATGTCACACCTTTTAGAAATATAAGTAGTCTCTCTACTTTAAATGTTTTAGAGGAATGTTGCAATTCTCTTCCCCTGTGTATTTGGCACTTAAATATGTGCAAAGGCCCAGGTCAGTGTGTAATATTGTGTATTATTGTAAAACTTTAATGTAATTGTTCAGCTGTCTGATTTTAATCTCGTTTTAGGACTTCTCATATGTTTCTTTTTTTTGTTTGTTTGTTTGGTTGGTTTTTTTAAGATAACAATGATGTTATTATACTTCTTATGGTGTCACATGTTTTTGTTTGCAATCTTAAGATAAGCCAAGTAGAATTACTCATTGTCACATTAGTAAATGTATTTTCATACTGACTCTGTAATGCAGTTCATGGTGACGTGTTTTTATTCTGAAAGACCAAGCTTGATCAAGAGAAACAGGAACAATCACTTAGAAATCAAACACAAACATGAAGTCATGAAATATAAATAATACTGCAGATGCCACTAATCTGAAATCAAATAGATCTTACAATAATTGAACTGGGGAGTCGACAGGAAGGCTGGTAATGGTAAATATCACCTTGGTTGCTTGGACACAGAGTGGAGCACTGGATCTGCTGCTCATATATCTCTTTCAACCTACAACACCTCTTTTCCACAGCACTCAGATGATTTCACCAAAGATCAGTCTGACCCTCACAAAGACTAGCACACAGTAGTATTGTGTGCATTACTTTTAGGGGTCTGGTGTTTGTAATATCAGCAATGCGAACCAGACTCAAGACTCCAGAATTTTCCACCCAAAACCCATTTACCATGCAGCACTGAAGAGACCCCAAACTCTAAACCTCTGTCAGTGTCATAATCCAGCTGTAACATGGCAGTCACACAGGTTATTTATTATCCTTAACATAATATTATGGTGTAGCACAAAATCTGAAGATGTGATTTAAGATGGTTATGTGTTATTATGGAGTCGAAAGAAGAAATATAATATATAATATACATCTTTGAAGTCATTACATAACTGGATAAGTATAAACAGATAAACACATAAAACAGAGAATGTACAAACGGTGAGGTGCAGACAAGTGTGAGCTTCTCTGCAACCCATTAAATTTAAAACAAGTCACACAACTCTTCTCCCAAACACCAAGCTGTATTCACCAAATGTTTTCCTGCTAATGAAGGCAGGAAGAAGTGCGATGTCATTTCATTTTGAAAAACATGAACTGTGTCAAATCGCATCAAGAAATGCAGTTTTGGATCATTCATGTTAATTGCTGAGGGCAAATTATTTATTGACAATGGTCGAAAGCTCTGGTAATAGCTAAGAAAGTGGACTTTGCATTTTGAATATTTACCACACAGCTGTCCTACAGTTCATACAGTTCGTGTCACTCATTTTTTTTGACAGTTGAATCTGGGAGGGGAAATTATTCTGTAATTATTCTCTGTGCCAGAAAAATGATCTAAACATAGGAGATTCAAGTTGCTTCATAAAGCATGTTCAGAAATAGTACAGCAGGCACCCAAATAACCCAGCCAGATCATTTTATGCCGGGCTCAAAGTTTTTTCTAATTTTACCATATGATAAAATAATGACCAATGCACATTAGACCACTTGAAGGACATTGCTATCTTTGGTTAAAAAGCCAACATGTGCCAAAAAGACCAGAGCTGGTAGGCTGCATGAAAATTGATGATGAAACCATAAGAATACTTCACAGTCACCATTATTAAATACAAAGTTGTCCTTGTCAACTTTTAGCCCCAAATGAGCCCTCAAATCTGAAACTATTGTACTGAACACTGAATTTAAATTTCATTAGAATTAGAGGTTGGGGTGTGTGGGGAGGGACCATGGCACATCTGTCAATTAATGAATTTGTAGAATTGAAGCAGGAAGCTGAAGGCTTTTTATTGAGGGTTTTTATTAATCGTGTTCATCTGCATGAGCCACAGCCTCAGAGCAGTCCTGTGATCATCCACTTCTACTAAGTTCAAAGTGCTGAACGCAAACTGTGACAAAAGGAGCTCTTGCACAACTGAGTCTTCTGTTGACAAAAAGATAAGCACATGTCAGCTGAACAGGGCAGTGTGCAAAACCTTGCAAGGGTGATCGGATAGAACTGTGGCGTTGTTAAATAAACCATAAAATCACATTTCTCAGTTAAAACTGCTGACCCACTTTGGATTTCATTCATCAGTGCATTCATGAGTGCGAACAGGCTGCAGCAAATAAAGGGTCATATTTTGCCTGGAAATAAGGTAAGCACAAATCTTATAGTAATTATATCATTAAACATGTAAAGGGATATAGTGTTATACATTCAACATGTAGTAATGTAGGTTTTGAATTATATAGACATGAAATCTATGGCTGTGGAGACATTTTGTGAGAGCTAAGACAACAGGAGCTGTCAACAGTCCAACCTCTGAAATAACAAATGATTTGATTAATAATTGTTAACATTTGGAGATATGACTGTAAAATCCCAACATTTTACAGTCAGGTGTTATTATTAGTATTAACAACTACCTTATACTGTAGGTATTAGGGGTAACTACTATGTCCTGTTATCAGATTATCCTGAGGATTTATACGTGACAGATCACAACTTGCATTCTCAACTTGCTTTTTTTTTTTCAAAATTTCAGTTTTCAATAGACAACAGACAGAAACCAACATTATTGTCTGTGGTGTTCTGTAGCAGGATTATTTTTCTGTGCTCCTTCTTTGACTAACTTTTCATTACAGATGACAGAAGTAGAAAACACAATAGTAAAATTCATATACTGTACATATCAAAACGCTCCTGTCAACTTGGTGATAGTCTGAAAACTTTGATAGAGCTGTCCTACATGAGTTTATGATGGGATGTTTAAGTGCTTATCTGTCAAGTCGAATGCACTCCTAAACACAATTAAAAGCCATGTGAAGCCATGAATATAATTTTGCCAGTAGCCCATTCAAAAAAGTACTGTGTGTGGACTTAAAATTTTGTGATTACTCGATCCATTTAAAATCTTACTTCCTTGCTCTGTAGAGCATTGTAATGGCCGGCTCACCTAGTCCTCTGACCACCCATGTGCTGAACACTGCACTGGGCATCCCTGGATCGAACATGGCCCTCAGCCTCTATCGACAAGATCCCTTTACTAATGCTTGGAGTCTGATAACCACTGGGTAATAACCTGAAAAACAGATCACACAGTACAATCATTTCAGAATCTCAAACATTACTCTTGAAAGATTCACATCTTCATTCACAGATCTTCAATCCTATAATGTCTCAACAGGACCACTAATGATGATGGGCGTTGCCCAGGACTCATCACAAAAGAACTGTTTACACCTGGTGGATACAAAATCCATTTTGAGACTGCTCAGTACTGGGCGAGTATGGGAGAGACCTGCTTTTACCCCTATGTTGAGGTGAGGAAAGGTTTTTGTATCTTAATACCCTCAGATGCCTTTGCCAGGTGTCCTGCTGCTTTACCTGCTTGTTGTGCTACCATATTTTTAAGTAGTGAATTTGTATCCTCATTTAACTCATGTTATGCCTATGATACTAATCACTCATGTTGACAGTCAAGTCAGCCAGTCAGACTGTAATTGTTGATCTCTTTTATGTTTGTTTTGTTGCAGATTGTCTTCACTATAAACAACCCTGGCCAAAAGTACCACATCCCTCTGCTTCTGAGTCGTTTCTCTTACAGTACGTACAGAGGGAGCTAGAGATCAAACATGGTGGGCTCCTAAGGCTACTTCCATCTATCAGCTGTCCAACACACCGCAGGCAGATGCAACCCCACCACAGACTTTCATGTCAGCACCAGCTGAGCTGTCACACACACTGACAAGATGTTCTCCATTTTGATGATTTTTATAATTACCAATATAACTTTTTTGCAATTAAATAACCCATATTACTCATATACAGTGTACTTGGTTTGAGTAACATTTAACACATATTCTACAGTTATTATAAATTAAGGTGTTTACTTTCAGACGTGTTTTTCTTTTGTTCTTTTTGTTGCCTTTGCTGCACTGATGGGTCCGGTAGTCCTCTTATTGTGTATTTGGTTTTGGTTAGATTAGACTTGGGTTCTTATCATTTACAGTAGAGGGAAGCCACCAGCTCCTACGACCCTTTGTGGGTTGGCCTGAGTGGCTTCCCTGCTCGTGTTTATTTTAGCCGGACCATCAGTTTTTTGTTTACTTTTTTTTGGGTTTCTGATTTGTTTTGTTTGGGAAAATAAATAATCTTCTTTTCAACTACAACAGTCTGGCTCTGTTAGTTACTGTATGTTTGGGGCTTCACTTTTGGAAACTTTGTGAGGTTCGTAACAACCATTCATATGAATCCACCTGCTATGATTTTTCAAAACATCAACACACCTGTTGGACAGAAAGGGGGGGCAGAACTAGACCAGACATGGTGTTTAAACTGGATAGGCAGGGATGTAGTGTTGGTTTTCTATAGGTGCTGTAAGGTTTGAGGGTAATGAGATGGCAGATAGGGTAACTACAGCAAGTTTAGGCAGGGATAGTGTGTTTGTGCATGTGCCATTTGCTGCTATGGAGTGCCGCAGCATCATCGCTGAGAGACGGAATCATCAGTGGCAGTAAGAATCGGATGCGTAAAGCAGAGGAAGGAAGCAATGCAACATACAGTATAGCCATTAGTTAAATCTTGCAACTTGCCTCGGAAAGATAAGCTCAAGCTGACGGGGCTATGGTTCAGACACTGCGGCCTATAGCAAGTGGGTTAGTGTTTGTGGGGAAGCACAGAGCTGTGGGGTCCTGGAGTCTTTACAACATGTCTTGATGCTTTGCCCGCTCTATGCTGGAGAAAGGACAATTTTTTTTATAGAATTAGGAAAACTGGGTATTACAAAACTTTCTATTAGACGATGGGGAGCTTCACAATGGCAAAGCTAGGGAAGTATACACTTCCTCAAAACCACAAATCTATATCACAAAATATAGGTCTCAGAGGGTTAAAGTAGCAATGGCGTTATTACACCAGTGAGAGGCAGCAAAGCACTAAACATCGGTGAGTCTGCCCGACAGAAGAAGAGGAAGAAGAAAGGCCTCACCCCCTGATGGGAGTTTAGTGTGGACATTAGTGCGCTATCTCATCCCTTTTTTCCAGGCTTTGGGGGTAATATTTCAGTCGCAAACCATGGCGGACGACGAATTAGAGGCAATTAGGCGGCAGAGGATGGCGGAACTGCAGGCAAAGCACGGGGTAAGGCAGGACGGGAGCTGCGGAGCGTGTTTGCGCCCACCTTATAAGGAGATGCTGAGCGCGGCGTGCTAACAGCTAGCGCGGCTAAACCAGGCGGCACAGCTGCAGGCGCTTGGCTGTGGCGCAGGGAGCACGCACAGCTCGCCACCGGAGCCGGGGCTCGATGTAGATCAGCTGTAATCAGTGAATAATCGGCAGGGAGCGAGATAAATCACAGTAACAACCAGCATCATTTCACTGCTGGCTGTGTTTCCACCGAGCGAGGCAGCGCTCTAATAAAGGACAGCGTTATGAAAGCAAGGCTGAACAATGAGTCATAAAAAGTTAACCCATTTAAGAGTATTTTGGCTAAATACACAAGCAGGCAATAGACTGACTGGCTTGGTTTGGAGGGCGGGTATTTTCTTAGATTGTCTAGTTTTATGTGAAGTGAGAAGTCATGACAGTTGCACATAACAGGAATACGGAACTACATTATTGGAGGGCAGTGATTGTAATAAACATTATGATAAAACCATGATGTGTTGTCCAATCAGTGCTGTCAGGTTTCACTTCACTGAGCACATAGTATGTTGTTACTTTACTGGACCACAATCTAACCACAGTGCTCAGCACAGCCCGATGGATGACCAATATTTCCGGTCTTAGTAACTTATCACATATGTATTGGTGCTGGAGTACATATAAGTAATGATAAGTGACAAAAAATATAATTAGATTATATATTATATATTTTTATAGGATTTCTTAACTTGTATAAGTTTCAAAAACTAGTATTGGTTGTGCTTTAGTGTTTAGGACACCTGGTCTCTTCCTTTCCATAGCTTTCATTTCTTTTCACAGACTTAAACAAATACATTGTGATATATTAAAGATTTTTTTTTCTTCTTGTAAGTTAACACAATCCTAAAAACAATACATGATGTTATTCATCAATATTAAGGTGAAGCTAATATATCTGTGTAGTATGATACTGATAATGATGTTGTATTAAAATCTCATTTTGACAGTTATTAAGCTAGTTATATAAATTAAGGGAATACTGACTGGTATGAAATCCTTATCCTTTGATGGTAGGTTTTATTTCCTCCAACCTATATGTGATGGTCCTGTCTCACATATTCTTTCAGGATGCTTCAAATAATCAGCAAGGAGAGGAGGCCAAACAAAGGTAAGATGAGTAATTCCTTCAAAAGCATACACGTATAGTGATTAATATTTACTTTAATACACTACCTTTACTTCTCTACTGTTCTTTAATAGTCAAACAGCTCTTAAAGTGAACAACATCTGTGTACTGAATTATCTGCAAACTATTGTGAGGTGATTGCTGTTAGAGTCACAGTATATTTGGAAAGCTATGACAACTATGTGATTTAATAAATGTAACTGTGGTGTGACTCTAGTGGCTTGACAGTTTAATAATTGCATTTTTTTGTTTGTATGTTTGTTTGTTTGTTTTTTTTTAAACCTGTATCAGTCTTCATCCAAACAGTAGTGTGTAAAGCTGATGTGGGAATATTACCAACTTTTTATTCACAGAGAATCAGACATGAGGAACTCTATATTGGCTCAAGTTCTAGACCAGTCTGCCCGTGCCAGATGTAAGTATGTGTGCTCTCAAATTCATCTTGTATGTTGAAATTTTTTCCTTTGGAAATTAATCATGTTTTCTTATTTTCTTTTCTCAGTGAGCAATCTCGCTTTGGTGAAGCCAGAGAAGGCCAACGCAGTGGAAAACTATCTCATTCAAATGGCCCGTTTTGGGAAGTTAGGAGGAAAGGTAAGAAAATAACCTCTGATGCTTGAATCACTGCATGCGTGGCTTTATGTTTATGTTCTTCCACATGGCAACAGTGCAATGAACAGATTTTCTCTCTTGTCAGATTTCGGAGTCAGGCTTGATTGAGATCCTAGAAAAAGTCAGTCAACAAACAGAGAAAAAGATGACTGTCAAAGTAAGTTCCACTGAAATGTCCCATATGTTTGATGCATTTTCAGTCTCTTGTCCAACTTGCATTTTTTATCCTCTGCCAGTTCAACAGACAGAGGGTGATGGACTCAGACGATGAGGACGATTACTAACACTTAAACAGGAGCCTTGGAATGAGCCAAGAAATCAGGAGATATGCTTTACTGGGACTCTGACAGCATCTTTGACCAGCATATTCCTGTTAGCTGAATCCTGGGATGTCACACTAGCTTCTGTGTGTCTCTGGAAACTACATACCAAGAGGAAAAAGAAAGGATGTGAAGTTGACATTGTGGCGTAAGTGGTGGGGGGTGGAATACAGACAGTGTCAAATAAGGTGTTCTTTTGTGATCACTTCTCGGTAAAGTTGCTACAAATTTGCACTGCTGGTGTTGTACCCCTGATAACTCATGGCACTCTGTGTGACTCCTCTCATCCTTTTCAGTAGTTATTCTTTTCTCTTTTATTTCTCCATGGTTGACTTCTGTTTTTCAAACATAAGAGGCTAGACTAAATGCAGAACATATTGCTGTTGATGCATTTTTATCTAGACTTCTCAGTGAATACAATACATCGTTCTCTATTCAGGGCCAATGTTTCATTAGCCTTGAAAGCTGCACTTGGATATTTTCTTTTTGCTGACATGTATCTCAAAGGTTTACATAAAAATAAAAAAAAGCCTTAAATCCGCATGTTTGTTTTTTTCTAAAATGATCAGTTATAATATGAGTAAGTCACCAACCCCTTTAAAAATGTTTCCATTTTGGGTTTTTATGCAAGTCGCGTTGACTGAATTTCAACAGAAACATTTTACATCCTCACCACCACAGAATAAGTTACGTTACCGCTTTTGTATGATGGACTATTTTTGCTGAATCAATTTCAGTTTTTGGTTTTCATTTCAGAAACAAGAGATAAAAGATTACCAAATGTGTCCAACTACTTTTAAAATAAAAAATGAAGTAGAAACTTGACCTGATCTTTTATGTAAGAAATGCTCTGTGTCAAGTCCAATACGACTAGGGCTCGTACAAAAGGTTTGTTTCCACATTCAACATATAGTATTGAGACAGTTGAATAACCAAAGGAAATACTTTTATAATTGTTGTATTGCCTTGAATTAGTTAGCTGCAGTTGGTACAGCAATGCCACAATTCAGTAAAACTTTAATTAACTTTTATATTGTAAACCTGATCTTGACATTATTCATTATTCATGACAAGTTAACATCCAGTATTTCATCATTTACATACATAAAAGTATGTAAACGTTGCAGCAACATGCACCTTATCAAAAGTCGTAGACTCATGCAGACAGAGTTGTCCCTGCCATTGCTGTCCTATTGGATTGTAAGTACATGAAGAAGCATTTTAATGTAACTGGTAAAGGTGGAGTTTAATATATAGTATTTTGTAGTATATTTAATGAGGTCATCATACTGTATTTATCATATGTTGCCAGTATAGTTACCAATTGATTGTAATGGAATGTATGGTAGAAATAGTAAGTAGTGTCAAATAGAAATACTCAAGTATAATAACCTCAAAATTGTATTGAAGTACTTGATACAGGTACCTGATGCCTGATACACTGTGTATCATACTAAATCTTAAGTGTTTATCTTGTACATATCTGTATTCAGTTGTCCACTTACAATTACAGTCAGTTTGATTTTTCATTTTACAATTAGGCTATTTCCTTTCCCTAGACTGCATATCATAATACAAGAATATGTAGTATGAAATTGAATTAACTCTGCACTGAGCCAAACGTTGTGTGGGACGGTCTCTGTCTTGCCCCATTTTCGCACGACCGTGGTCAGATGATTTCTCATTGGTTACTTCGACTGTTTCGTCAAAACGGCTCGGCTCTGATTGGCCGCGGCATTAGCCACATGTTCAATACCAGCCAATGAGGAGAAAGCTTCAGTAAAGGTTGAGTTAGCGATAGTGAAGCTGCTAAAGACGAAAGGTGCAGTGAACAGTGTATTTAAGACATTTTAGATAAAGTTTTATCACAGCAAACCTCGGTTTACATGCACAGCTAAGCCTGAGAACAGTATGGACAAGCCAAACGTAGTTACATGCACCGCTCCTGTGAATATAGCTGTCATCAAATACTGTGAGTATGTATGTTTAGCCTTGTGTTGTAGGTTTGTAGCTGTTTCACGCAATGCAAACTGAATCCTACCTGAATAACTATACACGTGTTTCATGACTGGTGACTTGTGTGTCATGTCTCACTAAAAGCTGGTCATTAATGGTGTGCATTTTGGGTCAAACATATTTATATTGTTTAATATCTCGGTTATGAACTGTGTATAAAACTTACTTTTCAGGGGGCAAGAGGAATGAAGAATTAATTCTACCAATTAACTCCTCCTTGAGTGTCACATTGCATCAAGACCAGGTATTTAAGTAAACAACATTGTCATAAATCAGATTATGAATCTTTGTGTGTGTGTGTGTGTGTGTGTGTGTGTGTGTGTGTGTGTGTGGGTGGGTGGGTGTATGTGGGTGTGTGTGTGTGTGTGTGTGTGTAAGAAAACTTTACAGCTGTCATTTTTTTGCTCCTGTTCAGAGATGCGACAGTGAACGGCTGTATTTTCCTGCCATCACATAAAGACTCCATAAACAAAAGTTTAAAAAAAGTGGTTAATTCAGTCAAATTTTTCATGGCATGTTTGTGTACACTGCTAGTTTCAGTTTGGATGGTCAGTCTTGAAATATCTAACAACAAACATTGTTGCAGAACTGGGAATGCAGCATAGTGTCAACATCTGTGTGACAATGCTGCCGTAAAAGGTTTATTTACAAAATTTAGCTGAAGCATTGCAAGATGGCATAGATACATGATACTGATGATAGAAACTATTGACCTTGTCTTTGAA
The DNA here is from genome assembly GCF_046630095.1 of Trachinotus anak. Lineage (NCBI taxonomy): Eukaryota > Metazoa > Chordata > Actinopteri > Carangiformes > Carangidae > Trachinotus > Trachinotus anak. The sequence continues at coordinate 14,651,563 of NW_027273862.1, read as the reverse complement.
GTGTATCTGAGTGATGGGTGACATAAATAGTTTCATATGAAGTACAGATTTCTTGAGGCTGAAGTTTTCAAATTTGACAATTTAGCTAACAGGTTGTTATAGATTCACTTTGTCTTACTTCTTCTGTTCAGCTGAAAACAACCACAACGGTTGCAACAAGCAGATCATTTCAGGAGGATCGAATATGGCTCAACGGCAAAGAGGAGGACATAACCCATCCAAGACTACAGTCCTGTCTCAGAGAGAGTGAGTCCTCTCTGTTTTTATTCGTCCTCCTAAAAGGTGCAGAAGGGATAAAAACTGTGAGTTTGAGAGAGTGCAGGGTACAGTGTCTATTTTCTGTGTTCTGAATTTAGTTCGACGATTAGCACGGAAGAGGCGTAATGATGGAGACCCTGGTTTGGATTCAACCGGTTTGTCTCACAAAGTCCACATCTGCTCGGTTAACAACTTCCCTACTGCTGCTGGACTCGCTTCCTCAGCTGCTGGATTCGCTTGCCTAGGTGAGAGTGTAAGCTATGTTTCAGTGCATGGCTGAAACTACACCAATGACACCGGAGTACTAATTTTATTGAAATTCCAACAGCTACTTTTTAGCACAGAATAAAAAAAGTTCAAACTACGTTATGTTTCCGATTGGCCCATTCTTCAAAATGGATAGTAGCACAGACTTTTATATAATTTAAAGATAAGTGTAACTATAAAACTACAGCTATAACTATAAAGCTACAAAATAATAACATTGTCTCCTCTTCTGCTCTGTTGTCTCTGTGTTGCAGTTTACACTCTGGCTCGAGTGTTTGGCGTCGAGGGGGAGCTGTCGGGGATTGCTCGGCAAGGCTCAGGCAGCGCATGCAGGAGTATGTATGGAGGGTTTGTGCAGTGGATCATGGGAAAAAAAGATGATGGGAAGGACAGTCTGGCCCAGCAGGTGGAGCCAGAGACTCATTGGCCTGAACTCAGAATCCTTGTACTGGTGGTAGGTCTGATAGTGTGTGAGAGACTATGAAATGAGATTAAAGGCATGAATGTAAGTCAGTGATGTGTTGGCACATTAGTGCTGTATTGTGAAAGTCACATACTTTTTTTTTTTTTACATCCATAAATGACAATTTCTTGTGTAACATGTAAATAAGTGTCTTGACCTGTGCACCGAATGCACCCTTTAATTGTGAATAATAAAAAGTTACACCAGGTGTAATTTCATGTGCTTTCTCACAGGCCAGTGCTGAGCGGAAGCCAATAGGCAGCACCTCTGGAATGCAAACCAGTGTACAGACAAGCTGTCTCTTAAAGGTAATTTGTTCACCCTGCAGCATGCAGTACTGAGTGTACTAACATTACTGTCAAAACTGTTGGGAGTGGAGAGTACTGGTATGTTGGTTTAGATTTCATTTAAATCCAACTGTCTGATAATCACAAGAGGAACATTGTCCATTGTTTCACTCTGTGTGTAGCACCGGGCTGACTCTGTTGTCCCGAGCCGGATGGCAGAGATGATTGAAGCGGTGCAGAAAAAGGACTTCACTGCATTTGCTGAACTAACCATGAAGGACAGTAACCAGTTCCATGCCACCTGCCTTGACACATACCCTCCTATCTTCTACCTCAGTAGTGTGTCTCAACAGGTCATCAGCTTGGTGCATCGGTATAACAGGCACTATGGGGAGACAAGGGTAGGCGACTTCACAGTTCTGTTCCTGAGAAAGCGCAGAAAATAACTGTGTGCTGTTCCTCTTGGTATGTTGTTTTAATCTAGTGTTCCATTAATCCATTTGGACAGCTGTTTATTTACTTTATTGCATTTGTACACAATGACAACACAACTCAGTAAAAGGAAGAAAATCTAATTATTGTTAATTTCCAGTGGATTAAGATTAAGTTTCAGTTAACTGCATAATGAAGTACAGTAAATAAGTGGAAACATGGCTGCTGCTAAGGGTGGAAAACCATTCAAAATGCCTTATGAAATGCCTTGTGAAATGGTTGGCGGTCATGTCAGTTATACAGGAAGTTAATGGAGCTAAAACATGCAAACTACAGACATTTGTATGTGGTGGTGTCTTTGTCTTATAATAATGTTTTTCATCCAATATGTATAACTGAAGCCGCCTGACTTACTATTACTTATCACTGCTACTGAGAGTGTGTCAGTTCTAGCAGCTGAGTTTCTGAGATTGTGTAATGAAGATGTGAAACTTCTGGGGTGGTTTTCAAACTGGGGAAGAGAAAAAAAAACTCTCTTTATGTGACAGTCACCGCCTGTTTCCTTCTAGGTGGCCTACACTTTTGATGCAGGGCCCAATGCTGTGATCTTCACTCTACAACAGCATGTTCCTGAGTTTGCCCAGTTGGTTCAACATTTCTTTCCCTCGGATACCAACGGAGGACAGTGAGTTGACACTTACCAGACTAACTAAGCGTTACTGCAACATTCGCTGCAGAGTCACTTCATCTAATTAATTTTATGTATCTGTTAAGGTGTGTTTTCTGTCACCTCCCTTGAAATGTGTCACTGAGTGTTTCTTCTTTGTCTGCAGGTTTATTAAAGGTCTTCCAGTTAAACATGCTTCTCTTTCTGAGGACTTGAAGCAGGCTATTGGTCTAGAGCCCATGCCAAAGGGAATCAGCTACATTATTAGTACCAAGGTACACACATACACAAATTTCACATACACAAAAAATGTCTGCATTTCTTTCAGATATGCTTTTATGTAACATTGTGTTGCATTACTTTGGCTGAATATTGTAGCACATATTGTGATATACAGCAGTTCCCCTGCTTTACTGATGCAACACTAGAGAGTTAATCCAGTCTCTGACCTTTTTAATATTTTATCTTACAATATTATTTTATTATTATGATTATTATTTATCACTATTATTTTATTCATGTTTGATTTAGATGTCATTGGAGCAAACTTTCAAATTAGATCCATTTTAGATGTTAACACACTCATTTTAGATGTTATCCGTTCTTTGATATGAGTCACTGATAATCTTTTCTCGTTTTGTTGTTTAGGTTGGACCAGGCCCTTGTGTTGTGGAGGATCCCACTCAGCATCTGCTTGGATCTGACGGTTTCCCTAAGAAAACTACATGATGCCCTGCAGCCCTGAAGAAACAGTTCCACTGAGCAATAAAGAAGCCAAATCAGCAGAGATATAAATTTGCATTTGACAAATGTAAATACATTTTTACAAATCACAATAACACCAGGCACCTCTTTTGCTATTTTACGTGCTAATCTTTCTCCTTTCATTTCTTCTACTGGACTAGAGTGTCTCTCATTCTTCACATCACAGTGTATTGTTCTGTGTTTTTGCATCGCTCTCCACGGTTCTCAGTATCTGGAGGCTGTTACTGTTTTAGAGTTGAGGAGTGTGATTAAAGTGCTTGCTCACAGACTTGAGTATGTGTTGGTAGATACAGTATGGGCTGCTAACAGTGCATTTTCACCACCTCCATATGTTTAATGACATTTGACATTGAAATGTTGCTTTAATAATTTAGTTTTCCTTTTCATCTTGTGAAAACATGCTGTACCAACTTTAGTGATGTTCCATCTTAAAACTGAATAAAGTATATTTTAGTCAATATAAATGAAGTTGCTTCTTGTTTTTGGGGCAGCCATTGAAACAGCTTTTAACAGCACAGATGATATTTCCAGATCATAGTTTGCTTTGTTTCCGTGTATTGTGTGTCTGTTTTTCCGTGACGGGGTAAATGATAATAAAAAATTGAAATTATATGTCATACTTGATTTGCCCTCCGTTGTTAACATAGCAATAACGTGTTTATAAAATATCAAGTCCCGTAACTGTATGAGCCAAATCTATAAACTCGATGATTCATCTATTGACAGATCTGATTTCTGTGAAAGGGTTTATCCATTCACTAGCTGTTTGATCGGTAATTCACCTGTTCCTGGTTTGTTTGAGTTCCTCCTCCCCTCCTGTCTCTCGCCGTCGTCCTGTAACTTTTCGGACATGACGACTGAAAGGGGGAGTGGCTAAGATAAGCCCCTCCCCTCCCCCCAGCCGCGCATATTTACACACCTCACATCTCGTAAATGCATCTTCCTTGTAGAGACAATCAAAGCCGTGAGTCGCTCTCTGGAGAGTCAGTTGTCTGCAGAGGAGCCGTGAAGGTGAACACGATGGGGAAGATAGAGTGGGCGATGTGGGCCAACGAGCAGGCTCTGGCCTCGGGACTCAGTGAGTATAAAAACTTGGTCAAAAGATGGAGAAACTTATTTATTAAGTTTCATAGAAATGAATGTCCAAGTCATTTATATGAACAGTTTAACTCAGCTAGTATACTTTCATAAACATATTTTGAAGTTGTGTTTTTAGCTGCCAGGTTGCTTACAGAGTAAATGCCAGTGGTTTTATTACAGCATTACAACTTTAAATAATTCCAAAATCTGTAAATTCAGCTCTGTTTTAATAAGAAACAAAACTGCATTTACAAATCAAGTAAATGTGCAATTTGATATGGGCTTGTCTCATGGTGTAGAGTCATGAAAGGTGTGCTGTCTTTTGAATTTTTAAATTTATCTTCCTGTTTCCTTCTTTCAGTTCTCCTCACAGGAGGCATTGTGGGGGTGGCCGGACAGTTCAGGGGCTGGCAGTTTGCTGCTTATGCAGTGTATCCTTTATATTTTGCATAAACCAAAGCAGTGCAGTTTCATCCAAGGGCGGAAGGAGTTTTTTTCCCCTTGAATTCTTACCATTTTCTACATTCTCCTTTATATATCAGAAACAATCAGTCCATTCATCCATTTTTCCTACACCTGCTGAACCACTTCGGGGATACCAGTGTTAATTTAAATTCACTTTGACATCCTATCACAGCTATTATTATTAGACTGAGAGAATCATGTAAGATGAAACAGCCTTGACAGATAACTAGTGCTGCTGGAGTGTTTGTTTGTCTTCTTGAGTATCCCAGAAGCAAGAGGTCCAGGGGCACAAGTGTGGAGAGAACGTAAGAGATGTTTTATCATTTAATGTTTTTGCAACATATGGGCTGTAGTTTAAGGGACATGTTCTGTGATGATCATTAGCAAAGCCTGTTGGTCAATATTGTGTCTTGTTTTCCCTCAGGGGCCAATACTGTTTCACTGTGTGTGTAAAAGCATTTGGGCCATTGACAAGGAACTACTATGTCAGAGCATTTTTACATGCTGCGTGAGTCCACTCTATCAGCCACTTTCCTTTGCTAAACAGCATTCCTCTCACTGACAATCAGTCTCTCCAACAAAAGACTAATGACTTGTCATGGTTTCCTGTCCACTAAATCTTTCTGTCTGTTAACCTTTCTTAGAATCTGCGTACCTGGAGGCTTTATGCTTGCCACTGTTCTCGGATGTGTATGCCTTGGTATTGCCAGCCTCATCTACCTTGCGGTAAGTTGTTAGCATTGACCACATTATTCTCCAGTCTAGTTAAATATTGTCAACTCTGATAAAGTTGTTAGCTGAGGCAGGAAGAGGGCAGTTGATTGAAACAAGGAAATGGTAACAAGGAAGAGATTGTTTCATTATAGGTGCCTCCGTTGAGACATGGCCCTGTTGTTATGAAAGCTGATGGTCAGGGGTGTGACTGAATTCTACAACAGTTCTAAATGTGGCAACCAAAGTTATAAAGCTTTCTGGGCTGCACAGTTTATCTAATCATATTTATACATACAGCTGTGAGTGTACAAGATAAGACCCACCATTACTCAACATACCATTATTGTTGTTGGTATTTTAACCAATCAAGTTAGTCATGCTTAACTTCATCATACAGTAGCCAACCATTACTGACTTGTATTCCTTGTCACCTTTTTGCTTTTGTAGGCGGCTATCCGTGGTGAGCACTGGGAGCCCATTCTTCCACGAAAGGACATCAGAAAACCAGCAGATAGCATGAAGAATCCTCCTCAGAATCCACCTCCAAGACCTCCTCCAGAGATGCGAAGGAAAAAGGTGGATGACCTGGAGGGAGCAGCTTATGACAACCCCATCTCTGTGACTGATGAGTAACCAGTCCAGTGTCCCATTCTCTGTATCACTTCTAGTGTCTGTCTGAGTTCTTCGAACAATTAACCAGGTTCTGTGATTCTGGACAAATGAATAGTTTTCTGAAGTCCAGTGAAGCCAGTCACTGGACAACTTGTATCGCCCATGCCTTTATCCCTCAACCTGCAGAGACATTTCTTGAAAATAGAGAAAATATTTCTCAGCAAGAACTTGGAATTCAAAGGAGGATAGGTAAAGCGAATATCATTTTTTACTTTTGAACAAAAAACATGCCACAGGAGATAAATGTAAACGCTGTAGCTGCTAAGTGGCAACCATATATATATATATATATTGTCAGGTCAACAGACTTCATGCTGTATTTTTACTGCTGTGATAAAGATTCAAACCAATAGTTGTTTTCTGCTCCATCCATCATATATTTCAAGCTTTGCTGCATCCACTGTATTATGTTGCCATGCATAGATCTCACTCACACACTGTATACACTGTATTACACTCTGGTCTAACCTTTATGTATTTGTGTTAACTTTTGGCAATATCAGGCTGATATTAGCCATATATTAATTTTTTTCCAGTACTTTTGAAGTCTTGTAAATAAATCCATTGTACCCACTGAATTATACCTGCCTTAGGTTTGTACTTTCATGTGTCTTATTTTACAAGTTTCCCTTGAAAATTATTTTAAGTAATGACATTTGCAACTTCCTCCTTTTGCAAACACACTGAATTTCAAAACACCAGAATTTCCCCTTCTCATCTCAAGTGTTTCTTGAGATGCTGTTCATCATTGTGGCATTGTTTGTCACATTGCCATCTATTGTTGGCTTACGATGGAAAGAATGTACAATTAAAACATTTGCCTTAACTGCTAGTTGTCAGACAAGTTCTGTGCTTTGGTATCAGATCTTGCCTCATGTCTCAGGGCTTTTTTTGGATGATCATAGCTGACCTGTTAAGCAGCTAGAGACTCTAACAATGGCACTTCCTTACTTTGGTTCATGGGGCTGAGACACAACAATTTATAGTCCTTTTAATTATTATTATTTTTTTTTCCAATAACAAATACAATAAACAGTGACTGAAAACTTGCCTGTCTTGTTCAGGCAGTTTTACTCAAGGTACTTCTGCCACCTCCTGCTCCATGAGAGAACTATACACTGACTGAGATGACTAAATTAACAAGACAGAGACTGGGTGGGACACGTTTTTTTTTTTTTTTTTTAACTCTTTGTTCTCTGACACTCTGTCTAGCTTCTTTATGTATAAATTACCCTTCCTCTTCTGGTTTTGGATATTGACTGTTTTATTGATATTTAATAGTTAATTTAATATTTAACCTTAGAGAGAAAATTGCTGCAAATAGTTGCATTTATTGTTGCAAAAATACAGTAAAAGGAACTTCACTCGTGTCTATTTATCTGTCAGCAGAAAAAAAACACTGAACCGATTTGCACCAAACTTGGTAAAAGAGTTATGTTGTGTGGATCAGCCAGTTTCCTTAACACTGAGCGATATAGACATTTTTATCAGTTTGCCATCCATCCTGTGGAGGGCAGTAATACACCCAGAGGCGTTAAAACGAGTAGAAGAAGAAGACGTTGAAGAAGAAAAAGAATTAGTAGAAGAAGAAAATATAGAAACCAATGGGACAGACCGTCATTTTATTGGTCTTCTGTGGCTGTCACCTAATTAAAAACCAATTTAATCACAAATAGTAAAGTGTATGTGTCCCGTGAGTAGTGGACAATGTCTACCCGGGCTCTGCGAAGGCTTCGGGGCAAACAGCGGGGCCAGGAGGCCTTGGACCTCGGGAATCTAACTTTGGGTGACAGCCCGGAGGAGCTGGCTGAGGCTGACGAGGAGCAGCTGGACGTGGCTAATGTTTCTGACCCACCAGACAGGAAAGACAACAGCCGAAAGGCAAAGAAAAACAAAGCTCAGAAAAACTTCAGCAACCTTTATGAGCTGGTAAGGTGACGGTGCAATAATACAACCAGCAGTTCGCTACTTAGACCTGTGTACTGCGAGCTCTCCGGTAATAACCGGTGCTAACGCAGGCTAGCCGTGTGGCGTTGGCTCATGTCTCACCTCATTTAACCCTGCTTTTAACGCACATATATTATATTATAGGTTAAAGTCTGTCATCACTTTGTCTATGACTTAGGGAAATCATTGGGATATAGTCCACGGCGCCAGCTGAAAGAAAACACTGTACAACAGACATGTTTATTAGCCTTTAAATTATATCACCAAATAGAGACATATAGCTAATAAAAATGTACACAGGATCCAATTTATCCCTCCATCTCCAGCTTAGGAGAGTCCTTGCCCATGTGTAATGGTTTGTATTGGATTTATTGTAACCATGACATATCTTCAGGCTGTCTTGATGTTGGGTAAAGTTATTATCAGTGATCTATCTAGCTATGGGGATTTACTCACATCTGGCACTGCTTTTCCTAACACACATTAATGCCAATTTTACATTTTTACTAGATATGTGATGTAGACAATGAGGCAGAGAAAATCTCACCTGATGAAGAGGCAGAGAAACCAGATCGGAATAAAAAAGGAAGCGTGGAAAAGAATGACAACAGAGCTATGGACAAACCAGATCAAAAGTGCCAGGAAACGTCTACTAAGGTAAAGATAAAGCAAAGTGAGAAAGGGGTCTTTGTATGATCCTCTGATTTGACTTAAATATTTTATTGATCTATATGTGCATCTTTGCATATATCGAATGGTCATCTCTCTTTTCTTTAACAGTCTTTGTCTGGAGATGGAGCTAAAAAGAAGAAGAAAAAGAAAAAGACAAAAGTGATGTCAGAGGATGGACAGGTACATTTGTAAGAGGGGATTTGGTGTCTGCTTTGGCAAGATGGCTGTAAAATGTAAATGATAATGCACCCTATATTCATAGAATTAATGAACACTTAATTAGTAACACTTTTTTTAGAATCTATTACATATAATAATAAAATAATTGTATGGGCAACATCAATAGAACAGTGTCTTGCAATCATTAATCACACAATATACAAAACTTCAGCTGCTGTTGGCACTGTTCTATTTCATTGTTTCTTGTGTTTTGTTATGACCTCTGTCTGTGTTTTTGGGGGGTTTTTTTAGAGGGCTGTACCAGATGATAACATTGATTTATTGCTGGAGAACTTGGAGCAGCCCAATGGTCTGAGTTTGCAAAATGAAGATTGTGGAGGCTTTGACAGACGATCTGTGCTACAAGTAGAGCACAGGTGAGAAGACCAGAATCTCTCATGTAGACAAAAATGTCTCTTGACCAGCACACTGATGACATGACTTGATTATTGGTCCAGTCAGTAGTCTTACTTGCTATAATATAAATTTCTGTGATTCCTCATTGCCACCATGGGGTGGTGCTTGACACCATGTGATGTCATGTCTCCAAACCGTTTGGAAACTGTTAATCTCAGGTGATGTGATATAGTGAATCAACACAGAATCACAAAATGTTAAAATAAGTTGAAATATATTGCACAGCTGATCAAACACCAAATAGTGATGGTAATGCAGACCATTATCCATCAAAGGCAAATCATCTGTGTTGAAAGCATGTGTTTTTTTTTCACATATTGGTAAGTTGGATGGTCTCAGTTAAATGTGAAAACGCTGCTCAGCCATCATATCACTGGTGGAGTATTGACATTGACAGAGGAGACAGTCAAACATTTAAAAATCGACTTTTAGAACATCAAAACAGGCAGAAAAAGTGTTTCCATTTCCACAAACTGTGAGGCTTGGATGGGAGCCCTCACTCGTAATGATTATTTAATTAAGTGAGCAAGCATATGTTTACTATTTGTTCAGTATGGTTACAAGTTAACTTGTCAGTATTGCCTCTTGAAAAATCATAAGAAAATAATTTCAGAAATATGTTTTGGTTTGTTTGCATTTGCATTGTAGAGCAGACATCGACTCACATGTCTATAACATCTAAATCAAATAGGCCCTGTCTTTTCCTTGGACTTAACTGGTCCATATTGTCAATTAGCCCATTATTTTCTGTGTTAATTCATTAGGAATCTCAACCCAGAGACGGAGCTGAAGAGATATTTTGGGGCTCGAGCTGTTCTCGGAGATCAAAGGTAAAAAGAAAAGGAAACATTTGATGAGATTGCTTGGAATTAGGTGGCTTGGGTCCTCTGTATATATACAGTATATCCATGTCTTATTTATTTATTTATTTATTTTTTTTCTTTTGACAGACCCCGACATAGAAACAGACAGTTTCACCGTAGCACCTGGATGACCAGTCCCAAAGACAGCTGGCCTCGCTTCAGCCGCCCAGGTAGGTTTTTTCATCATCTAAATTATACCTTACACCTTTTGTGAATGTTTAATTTCAGACTGAAATGGAGTGTCTTTCAGTTGCAACGATTGTCCTTTGTTGATATAATTACTTGTATTCCTTGTCAATAATAATTAGTTTAACCGCACTTGACTCCTGCTTTTCCATTGATATGTTGTTTAATAATGAAAACTCTTTGGGCTTTGTGGCGGCCTAATGGTCTAAGATTTATACACACACACAAATGCACACACAATAAGTAATGATGACTATCCCTTTGCAGGCCACTTTCTATGCAAACTGAAATTTAATTGGCATATTTAGTGACATTAAATTATCATATCAGTGTTTAGCCTTTCATCCAGCAAATGATAGGAACATAGTATACTTTATATATTCTGTTTATATAATACATAATTCAAACTGATAAGAACCTAAACATCCCTAAGCATGTATAGAGGCTTCTGCATCTCATAGACCAAAGAAAGCATAAACAATGGTTTTTTAATGGTGAGAGCCTTAAACGACCTTAGTAACAATAAATATTCTCAGATTTATGTTTGCTTTTGTTATACTGATGTCATCATAAAGACTGTCTTTACTGAAAGTCACTATTGATGTATTGTGTAATTTTTCTCTTAGTCATTCATGCTAGGTTTGAATTTGATTTGTACCACAAAGGTCAACTTAGGTAGCTATTGAAGTAGCAAACAAATATAGGTTGTCTTGCATGTCTTGTTATCAAACGCGCTGTGTAAATCAGTCAACCATGGCATACCATGAGAAGCCATTGTTTACTGTTTACTGATTTAGTCCAGTCAACAAGTGTTGGTATGCACAAAATGCAAACAGGAAACAAATAATCACTGTCTGTAATATGAAATAAATCATGATTGTTTTTTTTTTGTTTACCTCTTTACACAAATAATTGTCCAAGTTTAAGGGTTCAAAGGTAATTGGACACTTGGCTACTAAATGTTTCTCGAGCAGCTGCAGTGTGTGTTGCTTCAGTGTTAGTTCATGCATAAAAGAGCTCACACGCTTTCTCAAAATTGATTGAGAGTTGCCATTTAGATTGAGGGGGAGTTGTCTCTCAGCTTGAAGGGAAAAGAAGGGACCTTCCAAGTAAAGAAGATGATATTGAAACTCAATGAAATCTATCAGAAAGATAGCAAAGGTAATTGGTTGGCCATAATCACCAGTTAGTTACATTCTTTAAAAAAAGCAAGCATTCATAGGAAAACCAGAAAAAGGCAAATGACTTGGCACACCACGGAGCACAAATCTTGTGGATGAGTGTAAAATCATTTACAAGGTGAAGAAGAACTCCTTTTTTTCTGCACAGCAAGGCAAGAATGCCCTCCAGATGTAGGCAGACATGTCTCCTTGTCAACGATTAAGAGAAGGCTTCATGAGCATAACCTCAGGATTTACCACACAATGCAAACCTGAATTTAACCTCAAAAACAGAATGTCCAGGCTGCAGTTGCCAAAATTGTACAAAAAGAAACCATTAGAGTGGTGGAGCAAAGATTTCTGGACTGATAAAACAAAAATCAACCTCTATCAAAATGATGGAAAGAGGATAGTGTGGAGAAAAAGAAGAATGGCTTGTAATCTAGAGCTTTTCAGGGTGAAGAGGTGAAATATCCTCGACTAGCTGAGTCAATCACGTGATCTCAGTCTGATTAAGGAGCACTCCATTTGCTGAAGACCAGACTAAAGGCAAGAGCTGTAGCAGGCTGCAGTTAAGGCCTGGGAGAGCATCACCAGGAAAAGTATAAAGTGTCTTCTGATGTCTATGGATCAAAGACTTCAGACAGTCATGGACTGCAAAGGATTTTTCGCAAAATATTTGTATCTGTCTAATTTCTTTTGAACTCTAAACTTTGGGCAGTATGTGTCAGAAGAGCTACATCTGACACACTGTTCTTTCTAAACCTACTCAAATTAAAACTGAGACTTGGCACTTAAATATAGTATCCATTATTTTGTTTCAATTTGAATGCGCTTAAGCAGGGAAACTCAAGGTCTGGACTGTATCCTCACCTTTTATTACCTTATTGCGTCTTTCTTTATGTGTCTTTATTCTTAACTCTGCGTGATGTCTTCACAGGAATCTCAATGACTTTATTGCAGTCAAAGGATGGCATTCAGTACTTCACTTTTGAGCACAGCCGGGATTACCAACAAGTACAGTTCAAGTTCCTGGATGCTGTCGAATCGATGGATCCCAACAACATTGTGGTAAATAAGTTCACCCTCTGCTCAACTGACAACTGTACTCAAAATATCCCAAGCAGCACTGCAGCTGAATTCAAGCTTAAAGTTCTGTTGCCATCCTCTCTAGTGTGGTGAAGTTAGATGTTGACCCTTGTAGTTCTTCTATTAATTGAGCAAAATAAATTATTTCATGTTTGGATTTAGTTACGGGGCTCATGCTAGTTTTGGATGCCACAATGAAGAAATCTGAATATACTGTATTTAAACTATGACAGAAACAAAATATTTAGACCCAATGACCATATCATCAACATGCATCTGTACTTGGTGGATTGTGTTGCCTAATTTGTTGCATTAGGACTCTTGTGTTTTCTGCATGCACACTGATACATGCCTGTGTATTATATAATAGTTAAAACCCAGGTTGTCTGCGTGTGTGAGAAAATGTATTGACAAATTTACAATCTTGCATAGATAGTGTACAGTGTATCCATTTTATTAAGACTTGATCCATGTTTTCTATTTTTAATCAGCCTTCTTCTGTTGAAAGCATTTTCTCTATTTTGACTTTTTGTCTGTCCATCCCTTTCAGTTTCAACATTGTCTCCCATTTTTCCTCCAGGCCTTGCTACAGCTCAACCCTTACCACATTGACTCCTTGCTCCAGCTGTCTGATGTCTGCCGCATACAGGAGGATCAGGAGATGGCCAGGGATCTCATCGGTGAGGATCATGAGCTCCTTCCATAGATTACAAACCAAAGACAAAACTGAAAATGTGCCTATTCCCCAAACTGATAAGCATTGTTTATCAATTTGGCCTGACTATACTTTAACAGAATCAGCTGAAGAGGAAGTTTTTCCTGGCTCAGAAAGAGGCTTAGATGGTGTACAACATCAATATCAAATTTATTGAACTTCGGAGTTGCACATGTGGATTTGTCATTGTAGACAGTTTGATACGCAAGCTCTTTCTTTTATGCTTTTCATGGACACTGTATTTTGGCATAGACGTGAAATAACACAGCCCCTACGCAGACATGATTATGGTTTTTAAGCCGAAGTCTGTTTTTCATCATAGCCAAGAGGACCAGGCATTTTCTGTACATTTAGATTAATAATTCATCACCTAATTTCAATCTCTTTTCTCTAAGCTTTTCAGTCTCTTTGCCCTTACAGTTTTACGCATTTTTATGTTACAGTAGAATCCTATCATTAATGCATTTTAATTATAGCGGTATTAAATTTATTGAACTACACATCATCATCCAAAATATCACATAAATATCAAGTACCAAATCTCTTACTGTAGTAATGTTGTTGATGGTGTTGTTTACATATTTTCTTGTTAGCTGATAGCAATAATGTAATGGCAACCAAATCAAATTCCTCAGTTATATATTATATATGAAAGTTCTCAGATGTTGCTTCTATGAACTTTGGTACTGTGGGCATTGTTGGATGTTAGTTTGGTCAGTGTATTGTTAGTTAAGTGTTTACTTGTTAGATTGTCTCAAGATAGTGATATGAGCTGCAAAAAGTACTGTCATTCACTGATGATTCCAAATTTTTGTCAGATTATATGGTTGAATAATCGTGGTTATTTTAGTGGTGAAGTACTTTTGTAAACTGTAAGTCAACAAAACAGCCGTTGTTAACAAGTTCATGCTTCGTGCAAAGCACAATACTAGATTTATTATCACAGGCCCTTTCCGCAACTGGATAGCCAAAATAGTTTATGCAGAAGACCAGAGGGATAAATTAACAAGGGGCATTTGTCTTCTTTGCTGGTTAATTTAATAACCAGCAAAGAAGTTGCACTTAAAGAGAATACAGATAAGTAAGTTCTGCTCTTATTAGTTTGCAAAATCGTGCTGGTTAGGTGGTTATATGTAAGAACAACATAATATGTTTACTACTGTTCTCCATAAATTAAGCAATGTGCAGTGTGCTGTTGCATCAGTGAAAGGAATATATTTTTGGATGTTGTAGATATAAATAAAAACTATAATTACTTATCTTTTTTTGGTTGTTTTTGTTTGTTTTTAAAGAAAGGGCCTTGTACAGCTTTGAGTGCGCTTGTCACCCTCTATTCAGCCTGACCTCAGGCACCAGCAGACTTGATTATCTGAGACCAGAAAACAGGTTGGTTACTCCTTTTTCCTCTATTTTTGCTTTTTGTTGAAATTGAACTTTACATTATTGTTCATAGCTTAAATTGTGTTTTAAGGAATTTAACAATTCAATAATTTCTGTTCGCAGGGCATTTTATCTTGCTCTTTATAAGCACATGATGTTCCTGGAGAAGAGAGGATGTCCACGGACAGCTTTGGAGTACTGCAAACTCATTCTGAGGTACAAAGGAAAAAGCTCACGCTCTGGAAAAGACAAGTTATAGAGTTAAAGGGAAACAGTACATTTTTTTTTTAGATGAGATTACAGAAAACCATATGCTTCTCCATTTAAAGGTCAATCATTAACGAAGCTTTTACCTCACTTACAGTCATTACATCCCTGTTCTCTTTATGACTAACCTACATACTCTATTATCTCTGACCAGTGCTCTGTTTCTACAGAAAGAAGGAAGGTGGTAGTTCAGACAGTCTTTTCTCTCTGTTGTGTCTTTAGTTTCTTTATTTGACATCATAATGAAAAGTATCACATATGATCACATGGTGTACTAGCTAAACAGAAAGAACTCTTATTTCCATGAATAAAGTAACCACCGGGAGCAGTCATCAGACCTTAGATATTCTGCAAAGACTGTTAGCTCAACTACTGTGCTTATATTCTGCCAGTGGTTATCCAGTTCAGGGACAGGGGGAAGTCAGAATGTAACATTTAGTCTGTTGGGTGATGATTGTGACTATACTGATACTGATGTACCAATGTACCCCTTAACATTATTTGGAAGGTGAAAAGCTACTGAACATGTGTTTGAGGCAAGATCTTCCAAGTTCCCAATATGTGCTGTTTTGATGGTGGTGGGTTTTTTTTAATGTTTTTCAGTATTTATTACGCTATATAAAAGGGACACACAGACAAATGTAAGATAATGTGTATGACCATATAATAATATAATAATGATATCTGGGGACATTCAGTGTTTAAATCTTACATTTCAACATAAAACTTCCCATGTCATGGTGGTGCTAGTATCACTTCACATAAGGCTTTATACACACAAAGAGGGCTGTTTTCCCACACACTGCTACCATCAGTCTGCCATAGCTTGAACTTTACAGCCTGTCCATATAATGATCAATGCTTATCAATGATTTTTATCAAACTCTGGCTCCCTGGCTTCATGACAACTATGTTCTGGTCCTTTTGTAAGGACCAGATGCTGATGGCCCCTCCAACCAGTAGTGATTAAATCACTGCTTAAAACAGCAATGTGATTGATAAATGAACAAATCTTAAAAAGCCCTCTTTGAAGAAGTGCCTCTACTGTATGATATGATTGATACTGTCAATCTGCTGTTTTGGAGAAAAGAATCAATAATTGTAATTTTATTCCCTTTTTTGAACACAAACTATATTGTGTATCATCATGCATGCTCAGTTAGTATTAAATATATTGTGCTGGGCATTGAAGGAAACCATTTCACTGTCATTGTCAGTAGCAGTTGTGCTACAACAGACTGACAAGTTGGAGAAAAGGCGCCACATGGTTACTTCTCTTTCTCAGTGGCCCAGGCTTCAAAATTTACACTAAAGGCAAATTGCAGTGGTTTTTGATGTGTTATTCATTTCACACAAAAGTGGAAACATTAGATTGCGATGAATATCGGCTAAACAACAGTGCCTAATAAGGGCCAAGCAATGTTTCCAGGAGGTTAAGAGTTTGTTTTTCTGTTTCACCCTGGACCATGGGATGAGACTTGCACTTGGATTCAGATATTTGGTCTTTCTGTTTTTTGGCCAATTGCTTGTATTAATCATTTGCCTATAATCTTAATTTGTCACTCTTTTATTAGTTTGGACCCAGACTCTGACCCACTTTGCATGCTCCTGCTCATTGATTTCCTGATGCTGCGTACCAGAGAGTACCAGTCTCTCCTTCAGTTATATCAGGACTGGGAGGTAAAGAGTGCTGTCATGTGCATAAGTGTGTATTTACATATGATTTTAAACTGAAATTTAAAGTCAACTTTTCAGTCTGATACAGAAATGGTTTGTTGTTGCGTTTCAGGAGCACCGAAATCTATCCCAGCTGCCAAACTTTGCATTTTCCACTGCGCTTTGCCATTTCCATCTCAGTCAGCAGGAAGACATGGATCCTGAAGAGAGTGACAAACAGAGACGCAAGGCTGACCAGATGCTGCAGAATGCTCTCATCATGTTCCCTGGAGGTTCGGCAAGGACGTGACCACCAGCATATGAATATTTAGAAATAATTACCCTTCATTTCTTCACATTGTTTATGTTACGGCTAAATTGATTTCTATATAATAGTAGGGGTTTCTTGCCAACTTCCTAATCACATCAAGCAAGTTGTAAATTTGTATTTACCTACCTGTGTTGCTGTAAATGTATTTTCTGCAGTCTTGATGCCTCTACTGGATCTGTGCACTGTGCAGCCAGATGCAACAGTCACCTCACATGCCTTCTTTGGCCCAAAGAGTCAGATAGGGTAATGTATGCTTCCTTTGTTTCCTCAGGCGTTTCTTAATCCAGCATGTATTGCCATGAAAATTAATTTATATTATTATATCATGCTGTCATTTATCATTTAACGTCCAATATTGTTTAGCCTTTAACTACAACAAATACATTGTATTATTGCTATAAATCTTGTAATGGCCTTTATATTTAACCTTATTTTGCATCTGTTTTTCTTTTCTGTTTGTCTCCACCTCTTCAACCCTGTGTTTAAAAAGTAACCCTGTCCTCTCTGTTTCTAGGCAGCCCCCAGCTCTGGCTGAACTGACAGCTCTGTATGTGGGAAGGACTTACAATGTGTGGAGGGAGGCAGCAGTAATGCTTTGGTTGGAAGAGTCTGTGACGGAAGTGCTGCGTCGAGTTGATGCCAAAGACCCTTTATTGGAGGATTGCCAAAACAAGTTAGATCTCAATGATCTATTTACATTTCCATGCTTTGTTTTTTCAGCGATAGAGACATTCATTAATGACATTACACACTAGAGCAAGCAAAAAATAGTATAATAAATGTGCAATAAACGTCCGAAAGTGTAAAGAAATTATGCATTGGAAAAAGTTTAAGTGGCTTAAGAAATAAATAATTTGTTACCCAGTGAACTGGGAGTTACCACTGTGCTTCAAATGCCTTCATCGTTGAGATAATTGTTCTCAAAGCTCCACCTTCATCACTCTGTCCTAGGAGAAAGCAGAGGTATCAGAGTGCACCGAGGAACATCCATCGCCACGTTCTCCTCTCTGAGATCAAGGAGGCCACCTCAAGTCTGCCTCTAGTAAGAAATGATCAGCAACAACACTTCAACGCAATTCACTGTATCTGCAATGTCCTCAATTCACTCACCGGTAGAGACTGTCTGTCAGCATCAGCATCAATATGATTTTAATGATTTCAGTATTTATTGTCTTGTAATAAATTAGATATTTTGTCAGTTTTATTGTGTAGGATTTTCCAATTATTTTCACAAGGCACATGAGTATAATGAATTAATAATTTCACCACATAACATGTGGTCTCACTCTGAGGTCCCAGTCTGAGATCATCTTAATACAGTTTATATGAGTGCATGCTGCGATGGTCCCTGGTTTATAAATCAGATTTCACGCTAGCAAAGTCTTCTTGGGATCTAATTTGAGATGTCAGTGATGTCACATTGAAAATTCACAGATGAAGTCTTCCATAACTAACCACATGGTTTGAGAGCATCATTCTGCAAATAGTCCTACTGGAAACTAAAAGTTGTAGCAGTAGGTTAGTTTTGTCAAAGTGTATGTTATGTCTAATTGAGAATTGATTGGATCCCACATATTTTTGTGTCTCTGAATCAAAATTAAAGTCACACAGGGCAAAATAACAAAAGGAACACCAAAAGACAACCATTACTAACACATTAAGACAGTTACATGCCCATGTGCACGTACATGCGCCATACAGAAGATTTTCACAAAGCCTCTAGTGAGGTTGTAGCTGCAAACCTCGTGGAACCTGGCCCGGTGATGTGGTTCCACATTTGGCTTTAAAATGGTAAAATGGTGATAATAAAATGCTCATCACCGCTGGAGTCTTCATGTGTCTGAACTCATGCACCCCTGAGGAAGTGACTCTAATCTGGCTTATTTGTTTGATATTCTCAGGAAGTGACCACTCAGCCTGTGATGGGCTTTGACCCTCTACCTCCACTGGACTCAGTGATATCATATACACGACCAGAGAGGTAATGGAGGACCCATACATTCCATTGTAGAGTCAAAGAAAATGCAAATATTGTGGTTTTCAATCAAACAGGCTTTATATCCTTAATTTGCTTTGCAGTTCAATGAGATGTACATTTGTGTGTCTGCATATAGGCAGCATGTTGGTGCGTCCAATGAAAGTACATTGTCGCTGTTTTTCCGGTCTTTGCTGCCAAATTTCAACCTTCAGGTGAGTTTCATGGATCAGGCCAGGTAGGTCTAGAAAAATGAACTGATTATTGGTTTTAATAGTACATGGGGCAAAAGGAGTCAGTCAATTTTATTTATACAGAGCCAAATCATAGCAAAAGTTATCTCTGGGCACAGAGCATTTACAGAGGCCCAGCAATCCCCCACAAGCAAGCAATTGGTGACAGTGGTATGAAAACCTTGAGCAGAACCAGGCTCTGGGTGTGCAGCCATCAGCCTTGGCTGGTTGGGTTGAGAGAGAGAGAGCAGCAGAGAGAGTTACTTAAGAGTTATAAAGAGAGTTACACTGTTCAACCTCATACATCACTGCTTTCCAACCACAAATCAGTGCCATTTTGTTTTGTCTATCCATTTATTTATTTTATTTTATTTAATGAATTATATAATTTTTTCATATCTTATTATTACTACTATGATTAGCTCTGAATGCCGGACCATTAAGGGCTTTGTAGGTGAGGAGAAAGATTTTAAACTCTATTCTGGATTTTACAGGGGGCGAATGCAGAGAAGCTAACACGGGAGAAATAGGATATTATTTCCTAGTTCTTGTCAGTCTGGTGCTGCACCATTCTGGGTCAGCTGAAGAATCTTTAGAGATTTGTTGAGGCAGCCTGTTAATAAGGAATTGCAATAATTGTTGTAGTTAAAAAATGCATGGACTAGTTTTTGTGGATCTTTTTGAGAGAGGAGGTGCCTGAATGTTACATAGCTGAATACAGGCAGTCCTTGAAGTTTGTTGTGGGAGTTAAAGGACATACCGTGATCAAGGAGATGTCATATGGTGGTGCAGAAGGTCAGGGCAATGCCATCCAGAGTAACTATATATTTAGATAATGTATTTCTGATGGGTCAAGCACCATGTACAATAACTTCAGTTTTGTCTGAGTTTAACAGCAGAAAACAGGTTTTTATGTCCTCAAGGTTTGAAGTTCTGGCTTCATTGATAAAAACAATGTTGTTTGAAATTATCCAAATGTTTCTGGAGTGTTGTACCTAAAGGAAGCATATATGAGGTGAAGAGAATTGGTCAAGGTACAGAACCTTGTGGACCTCTGTGTCTAACTTTTGCATGCATAGAGGAATTGTCATTAATGTGTACAAACTAAAATCACTATATAGTATTTAAAACAGCACGGTTCGTTTAATGCAAATTAAAATCTGGAGTTGGTAGTTAGTCTTATGAAAGACACACATTACAGATATCTTCCATGAATAAACTTGTTCCCCCCGTTCCCCTAAACTTGTGCACCCTAAAACGTGAGTTCATATATGGTATGTATATTATGCTGTACATCTTAGTCATGAATTTTAGAAAGTCTCCTCTCAAGCTGAAGAATCAACGTTGGTGATCTAAAGCCAAATCACAGTGCTGCCGCTATGGAACAATAGAAAAATGTTTTTGGACATGAATGAGCCCATGGTGTGCATGTGGGGACGTCATGTGATTAATAGCTGTAAGCCCTACATTCAGATAAAATTAATTTGTCTCTAACAAATTGTGTGAGTTCGCAGAGTCTGTGAATAATTCACGATGAACTGACCTGCTTCAAAGGGTGTCAACTGCAGAAGTAATACATTCTCTTTATGGTGCTCTGATTGCCTGCGAGATGTCATGAGAGTATGTTTTTGTAGAGCTTACTGTCACTGAAGGAGCACAGCTGACGGTTGGCTTTCCTGTTTATCGATTACTAATACACCACGCAGATAGACCCATTAAGTAGCAGGAACCTCCAGGGCTGGTCAAAACATCTGAACTGGTGGAACATCTGGGAAAAATCTTAATCACACATCCTTGACTGATGAAATATTTCCTCCAAAGACTCATGGTTACCCTAAGGGGATGACAACTGAAAATTATCAAAGAAGGCATATGACCTTGTTACAGTTAATTCTGTCCATGATTTCTAACTGTGTCATAGAGGAACAAAACAATAACAACATTCATGAGTGCAAAGTTGTTTGTTGCCTTGGCTTGGCTGTCTCCTCTCTAATAGTGAAGTTAGATACTTATATTAATTTATAGGGCTAAGTTACAGAGTTTACTTTCCCCTAATTATTATGGCACATTTTATCAATCTTGATTGCAACCTCTGTCTTTAGAATGTGTTAGTCAGACAGTCCCGCAGCCAGAATTGCAGAGAAATATTTTTTTTAAGTGGAAAAAAAGACACAGAATCTGTGGTTTATCTGTGTCCACTTCTGTCTCATGGACTCATATCAAGTGCTTAGGAGATTTTAAAGTACTTTGTATTGAGAGTGCATATTTGGAAGAAGTTGATTATTTGAGATCTTTTTGTCATAGTAGTGGATTTTACTTTGAAAATGCCTACCCAGTCAGTCCAGTTGACTTCAAACAAACAAACTTATTTTAAATTGTAGAAAAATCACTAGATTAACCAGTGTCATAATTATTTTAAATGTCAGCAATTTATTCCTTTTGTGGTTGGTATTACATAAATTAAACTGCAACAATTCTTGAGTCATTCTTGGTCCATGCTGTCCTCAGCACCAAATGACTGTTTGCTCTTTCCACTCATTTACTCCACATTATTTGCTCACCCCCACAGAATAGACTGGAGTTTGGCCGAGGTTGTGTGACAAATTTACTCAGAGACCATATGGTGACAAACACATGTTGCTGTCGAGAAGGACAGTGAAATGTTGAATGATCATTTCATTTCATTCATTTCAGTCCAAGT
Source organism: Trachinotus anak (assembly GCF_046630095.1). Taxonomy (NCBI): domain Eukaryota; kingdom Metazoa; phylum Chordata; class Actinopteri; order Carangiformes; family Carangidae; genus Trachinotus; species Trachinotus anak. Next base: position 14,629,682 of record NW_027273862.1, on the reverse strand, counting down.
ATTGTGGCCTTTTAATGTAAACATATCAGTTCTCAGAGCATCTTAGCGGAGTACAGCACTGTACAGTAGCACTGCACCTAACAATAATAATGTTGTTATTTGACAAAGATTTGATTTGATATATACCATTATCTGAAAGAGGATTTCATTAGATATAGAAAATAGAAATTATCTGGAGTTGTTGTGGGGTGACCACTGTAGTATACAAGTGTGTGACTTCAACAACGTAAACTCCTCTTATCTCCTTTCAACAGTCAACTGATCTAATCTTTCTCTTGCCTTAACCTGTCTGTCTGTCTGTCTGTCTGTCTGTCTGTCTGTCGAAAGCATGCACCACTCTTCAAGCAGAAGCTGTTACTCACAACAGCAGAGCTGTTTGACTAGGGAGGCTTTATCATGTCAAATCATCATCATGCTAAAGACTGTATATAGATGCATCTTAATATTGTAATCTCAGTTGATAAGTACATGTACTTTATTGTAATCCAAATGGGATGGTGTCAGATAATGAATTTAATGTGTCGTAAAAGATAAAAAATTTCTGACTTCAGAATACCTCAGCGGTAGCAACAAAAAACAGCAATGTAGTTCACATCATATGGGCATTTCCTGTATGTAAGTGGTATTGGTTGAATGGGCTGATTGAAGCAAATATACTGAACCCATTTTGCCCTGGTTTATTATATTCTTCTACTAAAACAAGCTTGCCATAATTTGAAAGTTTCCTATTTGACATGTCTGTGATATGTATATTATATACATACACAGTATCAGGTACACCCACACACAGAACATCTTGTAGATCAGCTATACATGTTTAATGTTAACAGATGGGCCCAAGGCATGTTTCCATCCAGACAGTTCCATCCATCCTGATCGTGTTATCCACTTATGGAGAGGAAGAGATACATCATGGATAAAACAAATATGGTTAAGACAATGGGGGATATATCGTCTTTACTGTTAAAGTTACATGTATGAAAAGAACATAATGTTATATAACACAAGCCCTGGTATCGATGTGTTGTTATTTGTGTTTGATCATTGGTCTTAATAACTTACCAAATAATTTTCCAAAAAAGCAAAAATCAGTACAAAAATCTGTACGACAAATCCTTTCTTTCAACATCATCAAGTGGTTCCACTGAGGTGAGACTGTTGAACCAGTGATAACTATTGCAGGATTTTATTAAAATACATTTAACAAATAATAAAATGTAATAAAATGATCAGATATGCCAATGATGTGCCATAGCAATGTCAGAAAATGAGTGAAACGCTAACAATGAATTCCATGTCAAGGATGAGAAAACAGAATAATGGTTCCTTTCAGAAAGCCAAATGCCAACAGTGAAATGATTTAAACTCTAAGCATGTTTATATTAATTTACGTCTCTTTTCTTGTAAAGGGTGGACCGAGGCAGGAGGATGAAATGGAAGTGGCGCGTGCTGGTCAGGAGCTGAACCAGGAAGTGAATCGTCTTATGGTTGCAATGAGGGACATGCTGGCAAACATCAGGTTTCAAGAGCCACCAAGAGAGGACAACCCCTACAGAGATGAGGAGGAATGGGACTGAGAAGAGAGAGACGAGGTGCAATAATTGTGTTGAGTGTTGAGGAGCATGAAGAGGAACCAAGTAGACAAAGAAACTTTCAAAAATGGATGTCATTAAGAAAAATGAAACTGTTTAATGATGTTTATAAGAATTAATAACAAATGGTTAAGGGATTGTCACAATTTCAGACAACTGAAGTGAAAGAAACAGATGACTTGGTGTCTGGAGCTTGTCCACTTCTCCGCCTTAGTGGCATCGATAAAACAAAAGAGAAAATTACTCAGGGGTAATTCAGTCAGTTGTGATCTTGGGGAACCTTCAGAGTCAGAAAACACATTGGTTAGTTGAACTTGTCATGTCACTAAAGGTGACAATGTTAGTTTTGCCTGGCAGCACTTTTTTTGCTACAGTATCAGAGAGAAAGTTTGTATTCTCATTGACTTAAGCAGACAAGGTCCTGTCTTAAAATGCATCATTGAAAATGACTTCTGCTGCAGGGGTGAAATTTGAAGGCTTATTAATGTTAAACACATTTTTGCTTTACTTGAATATGGAAAAATTTAATGGTTTAATTTGGAGCCAAGCATTTTTTAATCTGATAAATTTGTTTTTACAAAAGAGTATTCAGTAAAGTCAATCCGCTTCCTGTCTATCTTTAACCATCTTTATTTCATAGAAAGAAACTTGCTTGAAATGCTGTAACCATAATCACCTTGTACAGACTTTACTCTAATGTGTAAAAAAAAAAAAGGAATACATATATATTGGTCAAAAGTTTTAGAACACCTCTATTTTTCCAGTTATTGCTGAAATTTACATAGTGCAGTGTCTTAGTGTTTCTGAATTTAAAGCATAGAATAAATAGGATTTTTTTAAAGGAATCAAGGAATCTTATATCCCAAATTTAATCTAAATGTTTAACCCATAGCTACCATAACCCGTAGCTGAACACACTCGTGACATCCTTTCTACAATGGAGATTAAAGATTGTTTGAAAAGTTTGTCCCGACACTATTGCAGACGTTCCCACAAGTATGTTGTACTTGTAGTTTACTTTCACCTTCTGTACAGTTCATCCAAACCAGCTCCATGGGGTTTAAGTCCGGAGACTGTGCTGCTCTTCCATCATTTGAAGACACCGTCTTATTCTTTTCTTCTAATGTTATTGCTCATTATCTTGCTGTGGGATGAACCACTGACCAACCAGTCTGTCTTCCTTTTTTAAATCCCCTTTTCTCACCATTCTGACAACAATATACAATACTACTTCCTGCTGTACAGTATTGTCCTAATAATGCATCAGGGGGTGTAGTGAAACAGTATGTTTGTACAGACAGAGGGTTGTAAGTCACCAACTATAGTTGGGCACTAACTTAATTTACTTCCATTGCTGCAGCAAAGCTGTAAGTGAATCCCTATAAAAGACCTGTTTTCTATTCGAGTTCCATGATTTTTCAGTTTTTAGTGAACTAAACTTTCTACCTTAGGCAGTTTACCATTTACCTTTGTGCCATTTATTTGTGGGACTTGAACTGCTGAATTTTCAATAAAAAATGGAAAAGGGGGTGTTCTAAAACTTTTGCCCAATAGCGTGCTGTATATTGTTACGTGAAGAAAATCAAGTAAAAATCAATGTATGTGAAGCTCTTTTTTAAATAACTGTATTCTCCCCTCAGACTTCTGTGACTTCCTACCTAATAATTTGCTAAAAAAAAGTTCCAAATATGGAAGCAAACACATTAGGGTAAACAAGAAGATGAAACATTAATTATTTGACAACTACTAAAAGTGATGCATGAACTGCATCACAGTGCTTTAGGAAATGTTGTTGCAAATGAAGCTGTCCCTGATTGGGCAGATGATCACAAGCAAATCTTAGTGAGATTCTTTTGGGACTGATAACATGCTTCTCCTTTGACCAGTCATGCATGCATTCAGTCAGTGAATGGATGGATCCTCAGTTGACCTCTCATTCTATAGCCTTCATGATTAATTCAGTTTTTTTCCATGAACACAATTGAATTTTAGCCTGGTCTTCTGCTAATTTGAGCATTTACTAAATCCAGGCTATCCCAATGCTGGAATTTGTTCTTTGGTCTTATCTAAAAAGAAATACTTAATAAATAGTCACTTACCAGGCCATGTTTTTTATTCTTGTGTAATAATAATAATAATAATAGTTATGTTTATTTATATAGCTCTTATTAAAATCATCGATTAAAACAAACATTGAAGAAAACAAACAAACATACAGACAAATTCCTCAAAATTCAGGGAATAAGGTAAAGAAAATACATATTTGGAAGCAAAACAACAAAAATTTAAAAAAAACAAATAAATCTTATCATTACTGCAGCATGTCTGCTGTTTCCTGCTTTGTTGTGCTGCCTTACTCTTGCTGTGTTTGACACTGATTTTCACATTTCAGTTTGAGTTGACTCGCCAGTTTTTGATTATTTGTGGCTTATGCCACCCAATAAAACAGAACAGAGAATTGGCTGGAATTTTTCAGTAGTCTGCTGCTGTCCATGAAGTTATATCCAGTGCAAGAGTATGACAAATGGTTTCTAAATTTTGCCTAAATTGATTTAAATATTATGTACTTTCAGTCAATATGGTTAATATGGTTTTCATGGGGCAGCTGTGGCTCAGGAGGTAGAGCGGGTCATCCAGTAACGGGAAAGTTGCTGGTTCAATCTCCAACTCCTCATGGTCTGCATGTGGAAGTGTCCTTGGGCAAAATATCCAGTGCAAATATCAGTATATGAGTGTGTGTGATAGATATGTGCTATATGAATGTGTGTGTGTGAGAATGTGTCTTGTACTGTAAGGCGCTTTAAATAGTTGTTAGGACCAGAAAAGTCCTATACAAATGCAGTCCATTTACAATTCATTTGGCAGATGGAAGGATCTGTCTCATGATGTGCTTATTTTATTTTTCAGTCAAACCACTCAGAGGTCTCATAAGAATACCAGTTGGAGCCCTTACTTTTATATATCTCTTTTCTGTCATCTTTGTCTTAATTAGATATTAATTTATTACTAAAAATACAAGCTATTGAACAAGATTCAACCTAGAGGCTTCACAGTCACACAGGGGACATAAATTCTTGGGGCACTGAACAAATCACCCTCCACACAAACTGTAACTGTCTATACACTAACCTTTTTTTACTCAGTGAGCCACATGATGTGTGACTGCGCTTGATGCTAAAATGATGTCATTGTTCCCAGTTCACCTGGAGCTATGGTTGAGGCTGTGAGAACTTTTCATGTGATGTATCGGCAAGACAGAAAGGCTTTCATATCAGCGCCTCAGAAGAGCTGTGTCTGTGTGTTTGGTGTCGGGGGGTTGTGTGTGTGTGTGTGTGTGTTGTTGGGGGTCAGAGGAAGTCCGGTGAGAGTTTTTTTTTTTTTCAATCAGTGTGTCAAAGGCGTTGAACTGACTATATTTCCCTATGAAGCAAGTAGAGACCATTCAAATGATTTTGATACAATGGTAGTTCATTTATGACGTTTCAACCTCATTTAGACAAGGTTTAAACTAGACACTCTAGCCCAGACATCTTTTAAGCCAGAAAATGGTCAAAAATATATTGCTCAAATTGAGCTGTGATGTCTGGACTGCAGCACAAGACAGTTTAGGATATCTGTTTACAGTTTATACTCAAATATTCTTTATATTTCCCCTAATATATCCTTAAATGGTGGAAGGAAACGGTGAACTAGTCTGCTCTACGGTCCTTTAACAATAGTTGCAGCACTATAGGCAAATTGAAAACATCAAATGGATTGTTCCACTTAGTTTCTCTGGTTCAGTAACACCACATAATGTCACAAGTTTTGACAGATAGTCCATGTGTGATTACCATGCTTCGTTCAGCTGAGGATTTCTTCAAGCAACCACGAGTTTGTTGTTTATGACTACAATATTTACTGCAGAATTTGACTCAAATAACTTCTCACATGTTACAGCTGCTTAAATCAAACTGCTGTAAACAGCACATCTGTAGTGCCAAGAAAACCCAAGTAGTCAAACTCAAATGCGGAATTGCATTAAAGGATGGGGTCCTATTTTTTCATGAACACACCCAGTTTTTTTTTTAATTTGCTCTTTTAGTTTCTCCTGTTCCAGTTTTCGGTCTAAGCGATTGGGGACACATTGGAAGTTATGTACAAAAATGCGTTCCAAAATCCAGGAACGGAAATATGAGGCGTCAGCAGTCTGAATAACTGAAGTGGACGTCTTCCAAAATTACTGTCTTTTTTTAGTACAAAATTCTCTCACTGTCCCTCTGCTGTGGCTCAGGACAAACACTGAAATGAAACACAAAGAGGGAACCTTGTTCAGAGTTTTCTAATATTGGAAGAAAGCCACTTGATTTGTCTGAGTCAGACAGTTGAAGCATCACATTAATTAGTTTTAAACAGAACTAGGTCTGTGGATTTTGTCCTCTGAGGAAGGGGTCTCTGCAGTACTATGGACATGGGTAACAGTTACAGCAGCCAACAGCCTTTTCAGTCTTCAGCCTGAACCTACCCATAAATATGGTTTAACTTCTGGATTGGTCTCAACAGGATTGATACAGGATTTTAAAATGAAGTGCTTTTTAAAGGTCATGTACAGAAATAAAGTTTTGTCAGTGAGCAATGACCAAGAGGGGTGACAGGTGGGGAGATTACACTTTTACGCATGCCTCTATGACTGTTTTTGTAATATAATATAATATAATGTAATATAATAAACGTCTCAGAAAGGTAAAAGATGAAACATGGACACAACAACGGTGAAACCTCCTTTTTTTTTTTTTTCGCGGCCGTCAGACACGAGGCTCCAGAGACAGGACCGCGGCCCAGCTGACGTTTCCGTGAGAGGAGGAGTCGCCTCAAGTCTTCGAGGATCCAGCATCACTCTGAGAAAGGTTCAAGCAAGTCGCAGTCTCCTATTCCCGAGATGCCAAAGACGCTCTGCTGGCCGTCACCATGATGGTCAGAATAGTCTGAACGGATTCAAGGAGTTTTGCAGAAGGGCGGGTCGGGCGCATTATGAGGGTGAAACAAACATCAAATGTGAGCGCAACGCTTTAGTGGAGACAGACGTTTTATGGATCTCTGCGCTGGACAAGTTGCATCCATAGAAAAGAAGACGTGCACCTACTTTTCACACGGACAAACGCGCCAGCTGTCCGACCCGTCGTGGTGCGTTAATGTGGACGCTGTTCAATGGCTGAGATGAATGCTGATGACATTTCATTCACCTGCGCTTTGTGGATATTTAACAGTCAGCGTGTCGATTGGTCCAACAAGTGAACGGTTGCTCGGACCAATCGCTTGATTTTTCCAGCTGCTTGTAGGGTAACGCGTGACTGCAACAGCTGATGCCGGAGCATCATCCAAATCACGGCGAAAACTTATGAAACTTTCTTACCAAGTTTGAATGTGCTGCAGTAAGTTGTATCGGGACAGCCTGTAAACATACAGTCACCACACAGAAGTCAGGTATGGAAACGACCAACGGGTCCCTGCATAACCCATCTCTCCTGCATGTGGAGCTCAGCCCTATAAATGACTTCTTGGAGGAGAACGAAACGAACTCCACCGGCGGTGAGCGACACTCTTTAGGATGCGTACAGATCCGCATCCCTCAGGAGCTGTTCCTGGCGCTGGGGCTCATCAGCCTGGTGGAGAACATCCTGGTGATCCTGGCCATCATCAAGAACCGCAATCTGCACTCGCCCATGTACTACTTCATCTGCTGCCTGGCCGTGTCCGACATGCTCGTCAGTGTCAGCAACGTGGTGGAGACCATGTTCATGATTTTCCACGACCACGGCCTACTGGACGTGCACCCAGGCATGCTGCGCCACCTGGACAACGTCATCGACGTGATGATCTGCAGCTCCGTGGTGTCTTCGCTCTCCTTTCTGTGCACCATCGCTGCGGATCGCTACATCACCATATTTTACGCGCTGCGTTATCACAGCATTATGACCACGCAGCGCGCAATCACCATCATCGTGGTGGTGTGGCTGGCCAGCATCACCTCCAGCATCCTTTTCATCGTGTACCACACCGACAACGCCGTCATCGTGTGCCTGGTGACCTTCTTTTGCACCACGCTGGTGTTTAACGCGGTGTTGTATCTGCACATGTTCCTCCTGGCGCATGTGCATTCCCGGCGAATCACGGCTTTCCACAAAAGTAGGCGCCAATCTACGAGCATGAAGGGGGCGATTACCCTCACCATCCTGCTTGGGGTCTTCATTTTATGCTGGGGCCCTTTCTTCCTCCACCTTATCCTCATCCTCACCTGCCCCACCAGCCCCTTCTGCAACTGTTTCTTCCGAAACTTCAACCTTTTCCTTATCCTCATCATCTGCAACTCCCTCATCGACCCACTCATCTACGCGTACCGGAGCCAGGAGCTGCGCAAAACCCTACAGGAGTTGGTCATGTGTTCTTGGTGCTTCGGCGTGTGACATTAAGTGCATAGGAGAAGAAAACAACGGGGCAAATCGGGTCATCAACCATGTCAGCCATCTCTTCTTCCTCAGGGGTGCCGCCAGGGATTATGGGCTACATGAAAAGATATCACATTGGGCCCCACCACCACAGGCCATGCCAACACTGAAAACTGCAGACATGCGTACAACATTATGCACCGATCACTATTTGACGCAGAACTGAAACGTGTTAAAGGCCTAATTTTAATTTTTAACAATTATTGATTGGAAAATTCCTAAATAAATGAATAACTTAAAATAAATATAACTTAAATATACATTAACCTCTTCAATTAGAATGAAATAGCATCAACATCTATAGCAGTGGTTCTCAAACTTTTTCACATCAAGGACCCCTAAACTGACATAAAGTAGACCATGGACCCCCATTTGAAAAGATTTTTCCCCCATTTGATAGGATAGTTGCTTTTAGATGTTTTATTACATAAAGTATTTGAAACCCATGACACAAATAGTCATACATTCCATCTTTGTGTCACTGGATAGAATTATATGAAAATAAATGATCCCTGTTTTTGCTGGGGACCCACAGAACCTCTGTCCCCGGGGGGTCTGTGGTCCCCACTTTGAGAACCACTGATGTACAGAATGATAGCAAATGAAAGAATAAAATCTGCAGGAGAATTGTGAACTAAGTAGCTATACATACTACAAAATAACCAGCTGTAAACGTGGAAATGGAAAACAAAATCCAAATTTAATTGAAAAAGCCTGATTGGTGGTGCTAGAGGACATGTCAAATGGTCACCAAATCGAGCATCCAGTACAGACTACAGGCTGTTTTCGTTTCATATAATGATCATTATGTGGACAAATAATTGCAGTGTTTGAATTCTTATCATTGTAAAGAATTCAATTTTTCTTTTTTTCACAATAATCAAAAAAATGAACTCTTTAGTCAGAGCCATTTCATGTTAATAGGGGGAGAAGAAAAAGAAACAGTTTTATTAGTAAATTGTGACTAAAATATTCTATTCTATTATATTAATGATGATCTGTTGATAATGAAATATTGAACGAAACATAATGTTGTAATACATTTGTAGTAAGCCGCGGCTCACTTCATGCTCATGCCTGACACTGCACATAACAGACCAAGACAGTATCTCTGATTAAAACTTCTGTCGTGGATTTACTACTTATTCCTACGCATTGCTTCACTTTTATTTGTGTTTATTTATTGTTGCAATACAGCAGTCTTGGCTCAGGTTCATGCACTGTAAAACATCTGGATATTTAATCTGATAATGCCGAAGCTCTTAACTGAGACTGTCTTAGTCAGAAGGTCACCAGACTGAATTATAGTGACTGATCATTTTATTTTTGTGAAGAGAGTCTTTTCATGCCACCCCCAACCCCCAACCTCCAAAATTAAATTGAGTTTTCTTGTATATAAAATACCTTTTTTTGTTGGTTGAAATATGTGATCTATCTTTCCTATCTTAACTATGCTTTTAAAAGCTATTGAGAAATCAAGAAAAGAAACTAAAAACTTGCATAATGGAAATGTGTTCTATTATATCTCTGAGCTGAATTTCTTTCTTTATTACATTAAAACTGAATATCAGTGTTATTGGATTATTTCCACTTGAAATTAACCTGAACAAAAGTCTCTGTGTTAGACCAAAAGTTGGATTTATGGTTAAGTTAACTAAAACGCTTTGATATAGGCTTTGACATGCAAGGCTTTAAAGATATTGTGATGTATTATAGAGATGTAATTACCACATGAAGTCTAGTAGTTGATTGTTTTCCTATCCAGATCCTAGGACTTTTTCTCCATGTGTCCACTTCCTACTGTTTTAAAATAACTGCCATATTTGTGCGTCCCATCATCTGAAGAACAGAAGCATTAAGCGTCATGAGAATAATGCTGGAATAACTGCTGCTAAAACAATTTTTTTCATTTAGGAATAAACTGACCAATATCATGGATCCTAGATGGTGAAACAAAGCAGGAAATCAATGAAATATGAAAAGACGAGTTTATAGCTAGCCTTAGATGGTGTGATGCAACTTATAAAAAAGGGCTTGTTGCAGTCTACTTTGTGGCATTGTGTGGGAATTAGGCCACTCCTCTAAAAATAAATGTCCGGATGATTAAAGGAAAAAAAAAGATGCAAAATCACATGATGGCCTTGTATGATGGTAAGCCTGAGGCCCAGGGTGTTAGAGGGTTTATGAAAGAAGGCATATCAAAGTTATATTTCTGGAAGTTTGTGTGGTTCTCTGAAATTTGCTCTGTTGCTGATGCAGATGCAAAAGTCCAGCAAATATACAGAACAAAATGACAGCCCTGAGACAACCTACAGTTTATTAACAATTTCAATAGGCTAGATGAAATTGTCATAAAATGTGCCATAGGATGTAACATATGGCTCTCGAAATCAAGAAGCTTGCAATTTTATTGTTCTTTTTAATTTAACTTTATTCATACTACGATATTTTATCATATATTTTTTATGATCCTACGGATTTGTTGTAAATAGGACCAACATTTAAAACTCTAACTGACCTGGTTTCCTTTCGAAAAACTGAAAAGTCGTCATAAATCTGCATTTGAGCCATGAAGTGCTGGGTATAAATGCTTTGGGTTGGTCTCAAAGACAGTTGTTTCCATATGAAGGGAAAAAGACTCCCAGATCTTATGGTCAGGCTTGTCTGCAAAGCCTAAAATAATGATTTCATTTACTGCTTTCGAAACCATGCGGCTTGAAATATGCATGTTAATACTGACAATAATGTAGATTGTTGTTCAATGAAGTTCTTGAATAATATTTGCCAGAGTTTTTACTGCTGGGGAATATATTATGTACACAGTCCCCACTTTTATCACTTAATCCAAATCCTAGATATTTTTCAATACAATTTTACTATTGAATTAGAACTATAATTGACTTCAACCTGATTTTTTCTTTTCTTTTGTGGTATTTTTAGTCTTATTTTTTTAACACCATAATTTTATTTTATTTTTTGGCTTGGGACTCGTTAAAGAGGATTGGTTGTCTGGTATCTGCTATATCCGAATAAACCCTTATAAACGTAACAAGACTTTGTTGCTCAGTGCTTCGGTATATCCCCTAAAGTAAACCTAATTGAACACATAGCCTACTGTAAATGCTGTGGGAGTAACTATAAAAACTGGAACATGCATCCCATGTAACTCGAAATGGAGTGAAACAAGATTGTGTTGTACAGTTATTGTATAGAAGTGTTATATGTAAGCCTTGAAGTTGTTTACATGTATCTATTTGTCTCAAATAAAGGGGCCAACACAAGAAAAGCTTGTGGTAAATCAATCAATCAATCAATCAATCAATCAATCATACAGCAGTATTACTACTGATCACTCTTCCAATATATTTTCCGTAATTTTACTTACTTATTGTATTTTGTGCTTGGTTGGAAGGTTGTTTTAGTTATTTGAACACCAATCGGCCTATCCAAGTTTTCAGTCGTGCACACTAACAAGATAAGAATCTGCAATTTCTCTTGGATTTGGCTGTGCAGATAGCACCCTGGAATGTGTCAGAGGCATCAAATAAGGGGATAGATAAACAGGTTATCAAATCATTGCTCTTATTCATGGTTTCAAAAGTCTCAATTGTTTACATGTTTACATGTATCTCTACATTATCTGCAGATAAGTCAAGATAGCAGACATCAACTTAACTACATGTCATTGAACTTAAACATATTTACATGCAACACAAATTCCTTTTTCTGCTTCATAGACAAATCTATGCAATGCAACATTTGCTCTCAGCAGACAAAAGTGTCATTGATACATAACACAAACAACAGAAACATTTTTAAAATGCTCCAGTTTTAAACTCATGATCAAGTTCTGTTGCTCTGCTGTAAATAACCATGTACACTGCCATTTTGCACAGGTCTTATTCCACTCCAGCTTTTCTTAAATCTCCAACTTTTCTTAAACCTGTTTCTGATGTATATTCTATCTATCTGTCTATCTTTCTTTCTGAAGGGGAATTCCAGCTGGAAAAACTATAAATCTTCATCCGGTCCTCAAGGAAGGAATTAAAAATCTTAATCGTTTTCAGTTATTCCAAAAATTTCTAGGTTTAATTTAATTCAGCCACATGTGCTTCTTTGGGAATAATTAAATAAAATCATTCCTCTTGCAGTTTTAGCATCTCAAGAGTGAAATAGCAAAAATTATATAACTTGTATTTGGAACTTTTTAGAATAGGTTGGTGATTATGAGAGGTAGGGAGACAGAAAAGTAGACATGTCTTGTGACTTGATGTGCTTAATAACATAGATTATTACCATAATAAATATTAGCATAGTACATATTAATAAATATATTATATAGGGAAGCAGACATAGATATGTCATGGAATGCTACTCACTTGACAGTAATTATTGCTGGTTAGCCCAAAGCATGACCAAAGTATGTATAATTTGCAGCGAACACCATGTTTACAGTTAGCGTAATGATTTTTTTCTTCATTTAGCTTCACAAAGCAGCTCTGTCCTCAGCAAAGGCAAACCTCGACAGCTGCCATCCAAACAACCAACACACTCTAGCTGTAATGATTCAGGGTTTTCAATATGGCTAGAAACCAAGACTCTAACCCTCAGGGAAGGACACAAATAGAGTATATAAACAAAGTAAGATTTACTTTGATACAAATACCAAAAAATTCTCGAGGCATAAATGTCGCCTGCCAAATAATTACAAATACTGAATGCTGAAATGAAAGAATATAATGAAATTAGCCAAGAGTGGCAGTGGTTGCTTTTATCATGCCGATTATCTTGTGACCATGAAAACAAATTACTTAACTTTTCTCTTTTTTAAATCTTACAATTTAGATTCTTATCAATCCATCATACCATGTTCACTGTTTAAAAGTCTCATTCAAGATAACAAGTGCTCATAACGGTAGCTTATATTGTATATAGACCTTATCTTACCTTATATAAACCGTTATCTTCTTGTGGTTTTTTTTAATTTCTCCTCTTAATTTTTTTTATCTCAGCAGTCAAAACACAAACAAATTAAGAAAATGCCTTATTAAGTTATCAGCGTGTATGCTGCAAATGTTCATAATACAACCAACTACGAAAACAAACTGCAAGTAGTGCAGATGACAGCGAAAGTGTTTCCAGAGGACTCAAAAAAAAAGTGATGAACTTGGCCGGGATGTGAAGCGCACTTGTTTTTCAATGCTTTGTCAATGCTTAAAAAGACAAAAGAACTTACATTTTAGCCCTTTTTCCAAACACCACTGAAGAGTAGCCAACTTCAGTGTCTTCAAAAGTCACAAAGCACTGGGGAAGTGTGTCCCAGCCTGTGACATTTGTCTATGTGGTAGTCTTGTGTGTATTTGCTGTGCACGTGTTGTCAAAATCATGAAGGTGTTATATGAATTTGCTTGTGTTGTGTCTATTTCTATGCGTTTTCTTAAGTTGTCGTGTCATGAACTCTCTCGGCCACCATATTAATGATACAAAATGATATTTGTGACGTTCCCGAAGTGGGTCACATGCTTCTGTCAAACAGCATTCACATCACTGAACAGAAGATCTCTTTATTCATGAGAACGCGGTTTATACAGTATCTCTCCTGAGCAAAGGCATTTTTGTTCATTAAACTTGGAGAAATTGATTATCTGGTTAATTTTAGGCTGCACAGTGTAATTACATGTGCAATACTTTTTGTTTCTGTTTATACCTGACATGTTTTTTTTTTTTTTCTCCCGTGTGGCAGACACAAACTGATACACCAACCTGTGTAGCTAGACCAGTAGGACAACTGACAAAGCAGGTTTAAAAAGCAGTAACTATTCAAGCTGCTCTCATCTTTTAACAGAAAAAAACTTACTGCAGGTAAGAAGTTCAACATAATTACTGTAGCTAATGCACATCCTAACCCCGTCTTACTCCATAATGCTCTAAATATACACTCCAATTATAGGCTACTGTTTGTATTTTTTTTTTTTAAATAAGAATGAAAGCATGAAATCAACAGAGCCAAATGTATTTTACTTCATGTGAGAAATCCCAACTATATGTTTGTCTCAGGTTCAAAAGTCATTACTATTCCACAGTTTTTTGATTTGTATCGCCTTCTAGATACTTCAACTAAGAGACTCCATTCAAACTTTGAAATGTTCATCTCAATTAGGACATTATAATATTATCATATTTTTTTTTATATTTCATACCTTGCAAAATATTCAATGTTTTTCTGACATTTTTCCCCATTAAGATGAATGATCAGAATGTTCAAAATCTTTTTTGTTCGTTTTACACATCTTTTCATACCCTTTCTACTCATTCATACTTTCAAGTAGAAACTCCATTCAAAAGTCAAAATGTTCAGAAAAGAGTTTTTGGACCTTTTCAGACTTTGACATTAGTGTGTACGTGGTGGAATGTTCACAACTGAGTGAATGACAGAGTGGGGAGAAGCTGTTCCACTGCTCTGAAAAACTTCTGTTTAACTCGTACTCACAACCACAAATTTCACTCTACACACATCCTTTTTTTGTCAGAACGCAGTCAATTTTTGTCCTCTTTGACACAATGTGACTACCAAAGCACAGTGACTTACAATGGCACAGTCATATGGTCTGTGGGATTTCAACTAAATAATGGTACCCAGGAGGGACGAGGGAGAAGTCTGGGGGCTCGGGCATGGGAGCTGCAGGAGCTGCAGGAGCTGCACTGGGAGCTAAGGCTTATTGAAGACTGTGAGAGTGACAAAATGCACTCCAACTAACAAATGTTGCGGTGGACCAGTCTATGTGAGGGTTTTATTTATAGGTACAGTGAGAGACACAGGAAATTTGGGGAGAGAGAGAGAGAGAGAGGATGACATGCAGCAAAGGGCAGTTAGGACTAAGCCTTCATGGTACGCGCTCTACCAGGTGAGCCACCAAGGCGCACCCCCGGGGCTGTGAAGTTTTAACCGAGGCTGTCCTAAAACAATGGGTACATGGGGAGAAGTGATGACAAAAGGTTGAATAGATTCACAATGGTTATCTGACAGAATGAGACTCAGAGATACAGCGCGGTGTGTCAGTTTTCCATTCAGGGCGTTTACATCCTCAGGGGCGTTTAAGGGCTCTAGGGGAATACCTGTCTGAGACACGAGATTGGAATCACTGAAGTTGTCGTCTGCACCTGAATCCAGCAGGGCCAACAGGGAAATGGATTCATTGCTCACGAGAAGGGAGGCATTAGACTGCACACAAGGATGATGGGTTTTGGTAGAGGTGGAGACGTGGCTCATCAGTATCAAAAAGTATAAAAGATTAGGCTCATCAGTACTTTCTGATGAGCCTAATCTTTTGTCTGAAGGGGACAGGAGGCGAGGAAATGATCAGCTTGGCTGCAGTAAAGGCACAGTTTTAAGCTCATGTGATGCTGTGGCTCAGCAGGAGTGAGTCGAGCTCCCCCAACTGCATAGGGTCATCTGGAGAAGTGGATAGTGAAGAGTTGTTGGATTGGCTCGGGGTGGCCTGAGTCTTGGAGCTGAAAAGAGTAGAAGTTACAAGTCGAAGAACCCCTGTTCCAGTTTGCTGTGGCCCCCTGAGCTGCTTTAACTGCAAGTAAACCCATTACAAAAGCTAAAATGTGATTGAGCGGAACTATACGTGACCGATTGTTGGCGAAAAACTGGGGAACACTGAAAAAGAAAACTGGACTGATGCAGAATGCAGCAATGGTTCAGGAGTCGAGTGTGTGGCAGGAAAGCTGGGAAACACTAGTTAGGGACTGTAGATTGTCTGTTACGTCATGGAGGACTTCATCATGATGACCAGTGAGAGCGCACCGTGAAGCTAGTGCTTCATGGATTGAGCTTGTGTCTGGACTCTTGCTTCATGTTTGGTGGCTTGCTCTGTGTTTGTCCATGAGAATAGGACTACTCGTGTTGTGTAAATGTGTCATTTTATAAAAGAGCTGATTCCATCCTGCATCTGTATTTGCCTGTTTTAAATTCTGGCCAGTAGATGCCACTCTGTTAACATGAAGCGTCAAATGAACCTCGAACCACTTTGCTGGACTGGTTCAGTGCTTTAGAAGCTTCATCTTATCATCACTAGCAGAAACCGGCCACCTGGGACAGTTTCGGGAGTAGGGTGAACATGAAATGGGGCGTGCAGGGAAGAAGCAGAGCACAGCTACTAGCTTATGGACTGCCCACATACAGGGAATGGTCAGAAAACACGCCTTCATTCCTTTAAATATGGACGGCAAAAAGCATGATGGCCGCAGGGAAAGTACCTGGCTCTGAGCACAGGCCGCAGTCAGTAAGTTAATAGTCTGATCTCCTCCTCCTCATCATGCCAGTCCCCCCGAAATAGAAAAAAAAGACACAAAGACACTGTAAAAGAAGAAATGGTTTTGTCAAAATCTGTGAGGAGATACAGAGCAGAAAAAAAGTTCTGTTCCCGAACGGTGTGCGACACTGTATTTACACACTGTGAATGTTGCATGCTGGAGGTGGAGGTCTTTCAATGTTTTTGTCTAACCTCACCATTGATCTTTGTTCAGTTTTGATTCACATAGTCTTTTTTTTTTAACAAAGACAAATTTCTTCGGCACAAGCACAATTTTTTCAAAACTTGAATTTCTCATGCAGATTTATTACAGGTTTACAACGGTTGATTTGATACAACTA
Source organism: Trachinotus anak (assembly GCF_046630095.1). Taxonomy (NCBI): domain Eukaryota; kingdom Metazoa; phylum Chordata; class Actinopteri; order Carangiformes; family Carangidae; genus Trachinotus; species Trachinotus anak. The sequence continues at coordinate 14,612,943 of NW_027273862.1, read as the reverse complement.
CAAACCTTGGAATTATATGTAAACATTACTTTACAAGGTCAAATCGTTTTGACCCTAATTGAACCTGTATAGGTGTCTGGGATAAGTTCTTCCTCTGCCAGCTAGCTTTTTAGAGTTTGGCTGCACTTGTGCAGCTCATTCTTTCTGCATGTACCTGAACTCAAACATGACACACCTTTAGACTTTGTTCAGTGCTTATAAAACACTTTACATTCTTCAACCTCTTTTCCATTTCTTAATACTGCTTCAACTGATTCTTCATTCAAATTCAAGCCAGCACACACAGAAACTGTCAGTTTCCAGTGTGTGTGTGTTGTCTGCTGAAAAACCAGGCCTTGCAGGAGTGGTAAAGAAGGCAGAATGACAGAGCGGTGTAATTTTTTGGAATCTCAATATATATACTTGGCCTACTGTATTTGCTGTTGCCATTGAGTTGATATGTAAACATTTTAAGTCGCTGGCATCTGCCTAACTGATGCAACTGAGGAATCAAATGTCACTTGTTTTTTTTTTTAACACCCATCCTCTTAAAACCTTTTAATTGCATATAGCCTACCTCTGAATACCATGAACATTGTGATGTGAAATTTCCAGCACAAGTGCAGTCTAAGTCAGTCAGTGCTTATTATTAGATGTCGCAGAAATCGGATGCAGCGATATCAAAGGGGACGAAAAGTCGCACCGTGTCATGTAGCCAACACTTTGAAGGTGATGTTTTTCTCAGATATTCCGCTGGCGGGAAAAGAATATAACGCCAGTCTATTTTCAAAGTAAAAGTACACATTATTAATTTCTTAATAAGATAACCCTAGGACAAGAGATAGAAGCATAATTTTCTTACTGAACACAAAAACGTATCAAACGCAGTCTTCTATTCCACTTTAGTTTCTCTCTTAATCATATAAAGTTACTGCATGGTTGCAATGAAAGCTTTTTATTTTGAAAATATTAACCGGACATAGATGTTTTGACGGTGTGTTATGACTTGACACTTTTTGCCTTGTGATGCTGCTGATGACAGAGACAAAACAACACGGGCACCACTGCACATAATTAACCATACGCCTCGGCCATAAACTATATTTTGCAAGGGCCGGTTCCTTTATCATAAATAAGGTCAACAACGGGGTAAGTTTCCAAGAAAACCGAGAAATAACATTTGTTAAAATCTGCATCAAACCAACACATTATTGGTTTGTTTTAAGGGTAGTTAGCTAGCTAGCGTTAGCTGGCTTTTGAAATCTGTCTGTTGATGGTGTTGTGGGGTTGATTTTCTCCTGTGCTGTACATATTTAGCAGTAATACTCGCAACATAATGAAGGTCGCTAGAGGAGGAATCTCAAAGGCAACCCATAGTTGCTGAGTTGAGGCTTCAGTGCTTTTACTTGTGTTTATAACGTTGGTGTGTCTTTGCAGTGTTTCTGTTATTGACTCCATGTGTTGGTAAAAATGACATAGTCTTTTAAATCAGCTTTGCAGCCTGCTTATCGACGTTGTTACTGTTCGTCTGAAGAGAGCACAGTGATTTTCATAGTAGTTTTAGATTTTATGCTATTTTGGTAAATACACCTCCTCACAACACCAGGATGATGTATATAACTTTTCTTCATATACCAAAGCTCTTTAGCTTTTTGACGTTTTCACAGTGCATTCAGAAAGTATTCAGACCCCTTCCGCTTTCTTCACATTTTATTATGCTGCAACCTCATGCTAAAATCGTTCAAATTATTTTTTTTCCTCATAATGACAAAACAAAATGAAAAGTTATTGAACTGGGACAATTGAAATACCACATTGACATAAGTATTCAGACCCTTTCCTATGACACTTGAAATTTAGCTTAAAGTTACACCTGGGAAAGTTGATGGAGTAAAGTATAGAGATATTGTTAATGAAAACCTAGTCCAGAGAGCTCAGGACCTCAGACTGGGCCGAAGGTTCACCTTCCAACAGGACAATATCCTAAACACACAGTCAACAGACAATGCAGAACCGGCTTAGGGGCAACTCTTGGATTGTCCTTGAGTGGCCCAGCCAGAGCCCTCACCTAAACCCAATCCAACATCTCCAGAGAGACCTGTAAATGGTCTCCATCCAACCTAACAGAGCTTGAAATCTGGATCTGAAGAGATAAATGGTTGAAAAAATCCCCAAATTCACGTGTGCAAAGCTTGTCATGTCATACCCAAGAGGACTCAATGCTGTAATTGCTGCTAAAGGTGCTTCAACTAAATACTGAGTAAGTTCAGAATATTTCAATGTAATTCATTTTTCCTTTATAATCAATTTGCAAAAAAGGGCTTTGTCTCATCATTATAAGGTATTGAGTATTGATTGATGAGGGGAAAAAATTAATTTAAACACTTTTAGTATAAGGCTAACCAGATCAATCAGTGAGCTTGTTTATTTGCTCTTGCATGACTAAATGCTTTCTCAGTGCAGTGTGTGTCGAGGTTCCCTTTTATCATTTAACCCTCTCAGGTCTATTGCAGACCAGTTGCCTCTTACTTGTCCATTTTTGATAATGCATTTTTTTCACATGGGCTGTGGACCAGTTTCTGATCCTCTGGACATGGCAACACATTATTTAATTTTTTTAGCATTTGTAACAAAAAAAACAAAAAACAAAAAAAAGAGGTGGCAGTGAGAATTAAAGGGGCACGCCACCAAGTTCTCATGTCAAAATTGATTGACTAGGCAAAGGGAGTAATACACAGCCAGTGTACACTGGTATACTGTTGTATAATGTCCTCTGTGACTCTGGAGTAGCTTTGTAAAGTGTTTCCTTGGAGGGTACAGTTTTTAAGAGAAAGGCTGTCTTATAACACAGGGGTTGCATTTTAGGAAGTGAAAGATCCAGTGTTTCTCAAGCTTGACCTATGCTGAGAAGTAGGGACTAAAAGGCAGGATATCTTAACTTCTGCTGCATAACATTTTGACCATTGTTTTTAACATCTGTCTCATGCAAGTTCCTCAACTTTCAAATATAAAACTAAATTGCTGCATTGCTGATTTTGGACATACTGATTTTAATCAGGTAAAAGGCATGTGTATGATACAGTCTCCCTGGTATGTTTACAGGTGCCAAAGCAGCACAATGAGCATACCAGAGCTTTTCAACCAACTGTAAAATAATACACTGCTTTCCATGCAACGTGTATTTTATACATTTACTTCATGACACTTGTTTGGTCCTCTGATTGAGGTTTTATTGTCCTTGTACAGCTTCCTGATCACTTAAGAGCCGTGCAGTTTAATTGGGATCTGAATAGGGAAAACACTGCACATTAAGCAATAACCATGCTGACATGTATCTTACTTCCATTAAGAGATGGCCTTCTTCCTACTTCAAATTATTAACACAAGTGAAGAAAAATTAACAAACCTCTCATTGAGACTGTAATGCATGTTGTCTTCCTTAGATGTAGCCGATGAAATGGAGTATGATGAGAGACTTGCACTTTTCCGCCAAACCCGCCTCAATCCCTTTGATCGGGGAGAGGAAGAAGATGGTCCTCAAGGAGGAAAGACGCCCCCACAGCACGGTAAAGTCTGCCAAAGTTCTTTACTGGCAAATCGTTTCACAACCATCTTAAGTGTAGAGTATGACCTCACTTTAAGGTTGCCATCACACCTCTAATGTAGTTCAGTTCAATGAAAAAATATACACTGTTGTCTTTGGGTTTGAGTCTGTCTTATGTAAACTCTGATTCATAGCTAATGAAGCAAGAGGTATAAATGTGGACTCATTTGGACATCATTTATTGGACCTAATTCATCGGACAGTTTTGGTGACTGTCGTCCTGCAACATCAGCGCTACAATGACCCATGTGGACAAATGAAAACAAATTGCAGTTTGGTGACTGATAGCAACACATACTGCATTCTCCCACACCTTATGGGATCATTTATTTTGATCCTGAAGAAAAAGCTGGTTCGCAGGTGAAGAGCATTATTAGTCAAGCGTGAAAATGGACCTGAAACGCTACATCACACTATAAGAAACTACCAAAACACATGAAGTAGGACTCAAGCACAGCACAATTCTGTTTCTTTTTTCAATTCTGACCACATTTTAGTTTCAGGTGTATTTTGGGAACCACCTCAAATGAAGTTCTGATGTGTATATGTGCAGCTGATAAAATTGTGAGGATAAGAAACAAACACCTTTCATTCCTATCTTGATTTTGCTTTACCTTGGCTTTGAAGGAAGTCTGTTTAGTCTGCTTTTATTTCATTTCAGTGCTCTGTTATGCTCTGAAACGGTGACTGGTTTGTGAAAAGAGGCCAATCGATTTGGAATTTTATCAGTCATTTTTGTGTAAAAATAACAAATGTCCCCTGCCTGTGGTCTGTCCTGAGCAGGATAAACTACTCAGCTTTCCTTGAGGAGTTTGTTGTAGGAACATTAGGATAAAGATAAAACATTTTATTGATCTATGGGTGGAAAGCTGGTCTAGTAAGCCCCCTTACAGAGCTACCTTAAAGTTTTTATCTATATTTCTCTTACTTAACACATAGGGGCTGCCGTAGGAGGTGTTTTGTGCTTTATCTGTTATCTGCCAAAAATGTGAGCCTGCTCGTTGCTTAGATAATGTCACTGTGGCACACTCACTTTATGGGGCAGACACATAAAGAACAAGAACACTGGGCTGTCGTGACTAACTCTAAGCTTATGGAAAAGGAAGTTGGAAATCCTGTGGCTGAACGAGAGGAAATGAAAAGCATAAGTGCAAGCGGTACGATACTCACATTTCCTGTATTTTAGGATTTAGGAATTATAAAACCTTTTGTCTGATTACAATCATTGTGACAGGCAAGCCTGACACAAGGCTAGCCGAGCTAATTTCACTGGTGTCGTCTGTGTTTCTCTGCTTCGGTGGCTTCTGTCTGTCTGGCGCTGAGAAGCTCAATTCAGTCAACATGTTTTCGTTTGAGGTGTATGCAGGTAACAACAGCATTTGTCTACATTTTTTCAGGAAGATGGAGAATAGGTTTGGTAAAATATGTGATGAGCATGGTTTATTATGTATCATTTGTAACGTATCATGATAAAGCAAAGGTTTGTTTGACTCTTCAAATTTTGTTTCTCTCCTCCCTGATTTTTTTGACTCCCGAATTCAATTTTGCTTGATTTTCACATTTTTTTTTAAATTTTCCAAATTAAAATTTCAGTCATCATAGTCCATTTCAGGATGCACTGTTGAGACCTAGTAGGTAAACTTGGGCAGATTAAGACCTGCCTGGGTAGATCAAATCACTTACTGATTTTTGGCTACACAGCTGTCTGAGTTGTGTGCGCCTCAGTAACTCACTAGCTTCTCTGTGCACAGCTGTCTAGACAGACAGCATTTTCTAATAGCCTGCATGTGAGGCTTTTATTAAATATCAGAAAATTATACCGACTACCCACAGTCTGCATGTGAGGCGTTTAGAGGACATCTGTAAATTGTAACTACATGAGGGCTACATCCACACTTCTATACGTTTCGATCTCCGTCCAGACAACTGTTGTAGCTCCGCATCAGAAACGATCCGCGTCCACACTGACACACCTGAAAACGCACAGGTGACCATTCACCTGCACCGGGCACGCCTGAGCCGGTGTAAACAGGAAGCGGATTGTCTCCTCTCAGTTGTATTAGTTGTAGTTGCAGTTGTAGTAGTCGACAGTAATAAGACGGAGGTTTTGGTCCGTCCAGACTGCAGCGCAACCCCGGAGCTCTCCAACTAAAACGGGACCAGCAGCGTTTCCTATACGCTCCGTTTTCGAGGCTCGGAAACTCCGGAGTAGTACGGACGGGAGGTGAATACGTAGCAAGAGAGATGCTTTTTAACATGAAAACGTAGCAGTGTGGACGCAACCCGAGTCTCTGCAGGCTCATCGGGAAACACGGTCACCTCTGTGTTCATTCTCAACCTGTGGAAAACACTGAATGAGGATCAGAGTCATTTCACATTTGTCTGGACTTTGCTAGATCAGAGCAGATACACAGTCATACCCTTCAACTGTGTGGTACCACAGATGAAGCACATTTCTGTACGAAAATAATGGATAGTAGTAGCAGTCTGTATAGCATATCAGCACTTCAAAGTTAATTGAACTTAGTGAGAATCACACTGTAGGTGTCTGTCTTGTCAGCTGGCTTGGTTACACATTACCAGAACTCATAAGACCTGCGATTCCCTCAGTCGTCCGTTTTAATGGTTTTGTCCTTCAACAGTTCTTGAGTGTTGGGTCTTGAATGTGGGAATTTTCTTGAGTGACCACAGTCATGTGCGTGAAATTAGCACGCATGACTGAGTGCACTTAAAAGACCATAGTTTGAATGCTTACAAGAAGAACAGTGCTTTATACCACGTTGCCCTCTTTTCTTTTCTTTTTTTAGAAGCAAGACCTGAGCTGTTCTCTGGGAGCAGGACCCACAGTTCAGATCGGACAATGGACCTTGGTCTAGCTGAGGACCACTTCTCGAGGCCTGTGGTAAGTAAAAGAAAAACTTAGAGCACTACACATAAAAAACCTTCATTTTCTATTTACTATATGTTTAGACATGCTTTGCTCTTTTTCATCTGTGTCAGGGTTCTTTTGTGGCATCTGACATTGAACAGCTGAAACTGGCCATAGAAGAGTGTAAGAAGCTGATCTTGGAGCTACCAGAACATTCGGAGAGACAGAAGGACACTGTGGTGAAACTTATACACCTTCGCCTCAAACTGCAGGAGCTGAAGGTTAGAACTGAGGAGTGAATACATGAATGGATAACATGATGTCGTAGTTGTTGGTGCTGGCTAAGGTGGAATTAATTCTCATTTCTTAAGAGGCTAATTTAACTTGCATGTTTTTGAGTTTGTGGAATGAACAGCTGTGCGTGTGTATGCTATGTTTATGTAAAGCATGGCTTTTTACTGTATTTCTGGAGAGGCATTTCTTAAGATTAATACTGTATTCAAGTGAATTCGGAAAATGTAGAATTTAGGGGTTAAGGATACTCTAATGGTAGCAACAGGTTTTAGTTTGGAGTTTGGAGTAACTACAAAGTGGTTAATGAATGGTAACAACACATTTCAAATAATGCCTTTCTTCATCGATCAACATATCACTTTTGGGCTCTTAGCTATTGCCCTCTGAGATAAATGAGAGCGAACATTGCAGACATTCTTGTAGAATTATAGGTTGATAAACAAGTTCATGAAAGTCAACAACTTCCTGCAAAACCTCCTCAGGTTTCAAATAGCATAGTTTCTGTTTCTCTGGATTTTATTTAAATAGCACAAAGTAAGTAGGTTATTTAGTTGAATGCATTTTATAGAAAAGAGAATGTTTTTTATTTTATGTTTCGTTTTGGAGCTGTGTTCCTAAGAGCCAGGCCTAGCCCTAGTGTTTTCGAGACCCAACAATTTCTCTGCCTTCACGAAACCTCACTGATAAAACAATCTAGACGGCATGCTGGTAATGTGTCAGGCTGATTGCTGTAACCAACTAGAAATGTTACAGTATGTTGTGGTAACACTGATGCATAAAAGGAGCTTTTTCACGAATGAAGCCACAACCATTAAGGGATGTCAGCAACCATAGATTAGTAAAAAGAATTCAAATCATTTAGTTTTTTCTGAGCATCCACATCCTCTATATAGAGGGTTTAGGTGGTGTCATTTTGAACCACATCATGTGAAGCAGCTAAATCTCGTGTCCAATGCTGTAAACTATATGGAATTTTTCCCAGAGCACTTTATGTTGTACAATAACACAGCTGTATGTTAAATTCCCATGTGATTTAAGTCTAACAGAGTTGAACAAGTTTTGTCTAGGGGATAGAAATTTGTAGAGTAGAACAGATGGAATACAGCATATTTCTATTTTACTGTGTTTGTATCAGATCACAATTTGTAGGCAAAATACACATAATAATAATAATATGAAAATCTTATTTAGTCTACGAGGTGTTGTGAGTGTTTCAATCTACATAATTTACATTATACCAATACTTTAACAACCATACATGAACTGTGTTACTACTACTACTACACTTGGTGAATTTTGTTTTTGCACTTTGTCCCTTGAAAGGACCCTGAGGAGGATGAGCCCAATCTGAGGGTCCTGCTGGAGCACCGTTTCTCTAAGGAAAAGAGCAAGAGCGTGAAACAGACCTGTGACAAGTGTAGCGCTATCATCTGGGGCCTTATTCAGACATGGTATACATGCACAGGTGAGACACTCTATCCAATATATCAGTATATCCAATATAGTTTTGGGTTTTTGGTGCACACAGTGCAATACAGTACATGCATACAACATGAAGTTATAAAGTGTAATGTGCCACTTTTTCAGCCAATCAGACCGAGTGTTAATTTTTATTGACTTAATAATGAGTTAACTGGTTAGAACAGAAAATAAATGTCGTGTCATGTGATTATCCATTTCCTCTCTCAGGTTGCTACTACCGTTGCCATAGTAAGTGTATGAACCTGATCACTAAGCCCTGTGTGAGGTCAAAGGTCAGCCACCAGTCGGAGTATGAGCTCAGCATCTGCCCTGAGATAGGACTAGACCGGCAAGACTACCGTTGTGCAGAATGTCGCACACCTATTTCACTGAGTGAGTATGAATAGACTGTGTTGCTTCATGTTTGGCAGGTTGAAACGGGGGAAACAGGTGATCTAAAAGCAATATGTAGACTAATTTGAACTGATCAAAGTTTGCTTGATAGACATATGCACACACATTTGACATAGGACATAATCTTCAGCAAATTTAGTATCTAGTACATATCTAAATACTACATATTTAATGAGGCTGTTTATAAATGTATTTAAGTACTTCAAGCTGTCTTTTGTTTCATTGTTTGACTGTACTGTGCAAAATTTATCTGGTAGGGGGCGTGCCAAGTGAGGCCAGACAGTGTGACTACACAGGCCAGTATTACTGCAGCACATGCCACTGGAATGACACGGCTATTGTCCCAGCTCGTGTCATTCACAACTGGGAGTTTGAACCACGCAAGGTATCCTCAAGAGCTATAGCAACATACACTCCACATGAAAAACCATCCCTTCATCTTTTATATATCAATCTATGAGAGTTCTTGTCAAGTTATAACCCTTACAACAGGAGATGTGGGTTTACTGAACATGTGTTTAAGCAGGATTTTATGTCCTTTCAGGAGACTGCAGTCATACTGTATGTTATTCTCTGTTTGTCACTGTTGATAGAGACTCAAATCTGCAGCTGTAGTCCTATGCAGTATTGGTCAATGATAGAATTACACACACAATTATATTACAGTACCAAATAAACTTTAGGGGGAAATCCACCAATATCACATGTCAAAGTGAATGTACTAATCATAAAAAGTACTACTCAGCCCATGAAACCATGTATTCTGCCCTAGTGGAGCTTTGCCAAGTTCAAAGAAGTTACTCAAGGGCAGTCAGCTAAATGTTGTTTAAATATCATCATACATTTAATTGCATTTCAAACTTTAATAGAAATGCCTGTCTATAAAAGCCAGTCAGCATCTGACCTACTTTGAAGTTTAACCCAGGTCAGGAGGAGTGTGGTGAATCCAGGTCAGATGATGAGCTTGGACCATCCAGGCTGTTCAGTAAATCATGTTTAAGCCACGTAACACCGAGTCAGTATGAAAGGTGCATTTATGTGTTCTTGTGGGCATTTTCAGCCAGTTTTGGGTCTGACAGTATGTCTCCTTTTCAGGTTTGTCGTTCGTCAATGCGTTACCTGGCCCTGATGATGTCACGACCTGTTCTGAAGCTGAAAGAAATCAACCCGCTGCTATTCAACTTTGTGGAGGAACTGGTTGAGATCAGGGTGGGTAGCTTTACTCTTTGTGGAGGCACTGGTAAAGACCCAGCAAGAAATTGTGGAGTTTGAACTAAAGATACTCTCAGGCTATATGGCCTATATAAAACTTTGTCACTATGCTTTGCATCAGGTGTGGCTATGATGAAAATCGGACACCTTTTGTATCAAGTACTGCTAGCTCATGCAGTGAAAGAAGAAATCAACTGCAGGTGTGTGCATTAGGTGAGACTGACAGCAATATGTGTGTTAATATGTGTTTTCCTTTACAGAAACTTCGTCAAGATATTCTCTTGATGAAACCCTATTTTATTACCTGCAAAGAGGCAATGGAGGCTCGGCTACTACTACAGGTCGGCATCTTTTTACAATATCTATTTACCACAATTTAAAATGACTTGTGCAAGTGAAATGTCCTCTACACTGACATATGTAACCCATAAGTAATTTGTTACAACAGCACCACTATGTGGTGGAAGTGGAGAGCTCTCACTGAAACGAGAAATGTGTTCCTAACATATGCTGGTATAAAACACAGAGACTCTGGGTGGGCTTAGTCAGTCTACACAAATAAACCTGACTTGTCTATTTTTACTTAAAGTTTAGTATCAGGTCAAAACCTTGCAATGTGTGCATTACCATTTGTTAAATTCCAACAGACAGGAAAGTGAAAAAATTACCAGAAAATGGTAAAAAGAATGTTTTAATCTTGGTTTGTTGGCCACTACAGTATGACCTCATGAAATTGTTGAATATTGTTTTCTCTCAGCAAGGTTAGGTCTCATTGCATGCTAGTTGCTTGCATATATATCTATTTTTTTTAATATATGGTTTCTATAAACAGCTTTCCACTGTGTTTCTGTTTTCCAGCTACAAGATCGGCAGCACTTTGTGGAGAATGATGACATGTACTCACTACAAGATTTGATTGACATCTCCAGTGGCAGACTCAGCTGTTCCCTTACAGAGATCCACACTACATTTGCTAAACACATCAAACTAGATTGTGAGGTGAGCTCATATGTAAAGCACAAAGCACAAAGTCTGATGACACTGCTGATTTCTCTTTGTCAGTGTCATTAGCTAAGATTGTAGTGATTGTGCAACATTCCCAAAACTCTGACATTCTGTCACATTTCGTGTGTTTTGCATGTATGTGCAGCGTTGTCAGGCCAAAGGCTTTGTGTGCGAGCTGTGTAAGGAGGGAGACATCCTGTTCCCTTTTGACAGTCACACCTCAGTCTGCCACGACTGCTCTGCTGTCTTCCACAGGTTAGTCACCAACCAGTTAACTATGTGATTGTTAAAAATATAAATAAAAACAGAATGCGATGATTTACAAATCATGTTAAGCCATATTTAATTGAAAATAGAATAAAGACACACATCAAATGTTGAAATGCTGAACTGTTATTGTTAAAATATATGATCAATTTGAATTTGATGCCAGCAACATGTTTAAAATAAGTTGGGACAGGGGAAAAGGCAAAAACCTGGTTGAATATCTCCCAACCTAATTAGGTTAATTGGCAACAGGTCAATTAGATGATTGGGTATATAAAGAGCTTCTAAGAGAGGCAGAGTCTCTGTGCAGTAAAGATGGGCAGAGGTTCACCACTCTGTGAAAGACTGTGTGGGCAAATAGTGCAACAATTTAAGAATAATGTTCCTCAATGTAAAATTGCAAAGAATTTGGGGATTTCAGCATCTACAGTTCATAATATCATTAAATGATTCACGGAATCTGGAGAAATCTTTTTGTGCAAGGGACAAGGCTGAAAATCAATACTGGATGGTCATGGTCTTTGGGTCCTCAGGCGGCACTGCATTAAAAACGGACATGATTTTATAGTGGAAATCACTGCATGGGCTTGGGAACACTTCTGAAAACCACAGTCTGTGAAAACAGTTCGTTGCTTCGTTCTCAAATGCAGGTTGAAACTCCACCATGCAAAGAAGAAACCATATCTAAACATGATCCAGAAATGTCGCCAACTTCTCTGGGCTCGAGCTCATTTAAAATGGTCTGAGGTGAAATGGAATACTGTCCTGTGATCTGACAAATCAAAATTTCTAATTGTTTCTGAAAAATCATGGACACCGCATTCTCTGGGCTACAGAGGAGAGGGACCATCCAGCTTGTTATCAGTGCACAGTTCAAAACCCAGCATCCGTGATGGTGTGGGGGGGCATTAGTGCCCATGGCTTGGGTAGCTTGCACATCTGGGAAGGCACCATTAATGCTGAGCGATATATACAGGTTTTGGAGCAACATATGCTGCCATCCAGACAACGTCTTTTTCAGAGGAGGCCTTGCATATTTCAGCAAGATGATGCCAAACAGCAATCTGCATGGATTACAACAGCATGGCTCCGTAGTAGAAGAGTCTGGACACTAAACTGGCCTGTCTGCAGTCCAGACTGGTCACCCATTGAAAACGTTTGACGCATGAGACGAAAAATACGACAAAGGAGACCCTGAACAGTTGAGCAATTGAAATCCTGTATCAGGCAAGAATGGGACAACATTGGACACAGTGGTAAATATGCCCTAGTCCCAACTTTTTTGAAACGTGTTGCTAGCATCAAATTGAAATTATTCATATATTTTTCATAAAACAATACAGTTTCTCAGTTTCAACATTTGATATGTTGTCTTTGTTCTATTTTCAGTTATATATGGGTTTACATGGTTTGCAAATCATCACATTCTGTTTTTATTTACATTTCACACAGTGTCCGAACTTTTTTGGAAATGGGGTTGTACTTTTAAACTGCATCCAGAGACATAAGAAAGGCAGTAATGAGTTTATCCCACTTTGCTAGTAGCAAAATAGCACAATTTCTCAGACAGCAAACTATCACTTAAAAAGGATGACCAATGCATTACTCAAAAAGACACCATTACTAAAATGTATTATGTAACAAATATTTTTGGTCGTTGTTCTCTCTCTCTCTGTTGTATGTCTGTTTAGAGATTGTTACTATGACAACTCCACAACTTGTCCACGATGTGCCCGAATGACTGAGCGCAAGCAGGACGACGTGTTGGATGTGAAAGATGCATAACTCTGAGGAGGACCACATGATGTTACTGGATGTTTGCAATTTCCTCATATTGTGTTATACTCGATCAAGACAGTCTGAGAGAAGACTAGCTTTTCATCTTCGTCTTTGGTTTGTTTTGTGCATATGTTTATACTGTAGTGTCTTTATCTTCTCGTGCACTACATTATGAAGCAGGGTACTTCGAAACCCATCTGGAAATTAATATATATATATTTTTTATCAAACTTTTTAATTCACACTAAAACTAGATGTACTGAAGACTGTGCAGGAGTGCTCCTGTGAGGTATTCACATCAGAGTGTGTGGCTTGTATAAATGTACAAAATAAATGCCCTACAGAGAAAAGCTACCTTGTAATTAGCTGATTATGCATACAGGAGTTGTATATTAATTGTTACTGCCCAGGATACATGTGTAACCATGTACTGAGCAGTCATTTCCAAGTTTATTAGGTCATATAAGATAATCTTACACTAAAAATGCATAGTGTTTAATTAGCTTATAATAAGAAATGAGTTAAAGCTGTGAGACTGCGTGGTCATAATATCACTGGAACTTCTTTTTCCCCTTACTTACACATATTTCATCATCAGTTTATTTCACAAGTACTATCCTTAAAGCCATCCATACCTGTGTTATATACCTGTTTTCCTTTTCTGTTGATCTGTTTCACAATGTCTTAAAAACATTTCTAGGCCTTAAAGCAATATTTCTTTTTAGCATCCTGTTTCCACCTTACCACACAGTATAGGCCTGCTCTGAATTTGTTAATTTTTCAATTAGCCACCCTGGATACTGGGGAAAAAAATCTATAGCTTGTAATTGTTTGACAAGAAAGATGTATATACAATCAATAAAAACATAATTTGAAATATAAATACTTGTATTGGCAGCAGTTACATAATTAAAGCATGGATTACCAATACATTTTCCTGTAGGGAGAACTGTCTAACTGGTAAAGAAAAGGAATATGGGAGTTATATGCTTTTCCATTTATTCAAAACTGTGAACTCTTTTCAGACGGTTTAATCTGTGTTTAATCTGGTTCAGTTTAGTGCAGTGTGTAGTAAATAGATGTGAATATTCATGAACATTGTGTGCCTCAGATTGTCAGGTAATATACAGCTGTTATCCAAACGTGTTAATACACTTAACCTTCATGTTAATGGTTTTCAGTCTTGAAGTATCTGTACCACATTTTGTCCAGCCAGAGATGACAAATATGTTAAGTGACACGTTTGGTAATGTGTAAATGTTGTTCTTAAGTACTTGTTCAATGAGTTTTGGCTGTGATATCTGTCAGCATGATGTACTGTATTTTTTTTTTTTTTTTTTTCAAACTAATGGACATACATGGTGTTGGCTAAACCCATGTCCTGTTGTAAAGGCATGTGGAGTACAGCATGAATAAAGTAATGAAGTTCATTAAGGCGGCAGTATTGTGTTATAGTCATGTTCAGTTTTCACCTATTCTATCAGTGTTGGGACAATATTGAGACAATATCGACATAATCCGCTATGGCAGAATTAGTGTAACCTGTTCTTTTTGTAAATCAGTGAGCTGCAACATGATGATGACTTTATGAACTATTCATAAAGTCAGTTTAACATGTACCTTAGAAAATCAGAAACGAACTCGTCAGAGGGGCCCCCTGGTATCTCAACAGATAACACATCCATGATCTCAAGCGAAATCTCGTTGCACTTTCATAACCAAAGTCTCGCGATACTGCGGTGATGGTTGGGTTGTGGGTGCATGGTACTTGTTGATGGCTCGGCGCACAGTCCCGTGAGTGAAGCGGAGGGACGAAGCTGACACAATGGGCCTCTTCTCTGTCAGTATCGGGCCCTTTCGGAACCGCATGAGGACGGTTCGGACGTGGAGCCGAGATTTATCGACAATTTCCGCGACTTTTTGCAGCAGCAGCAGCAGCAGCAGCAGCGCTCTCCCGTCGGTACGGTGATACTGTCATTGGTTTATTACATAAAGTTGCTACTGTCTTCTAAAAAGTATCTGAATGCAAACTTGTCTCTACAGTATTTATATGCGTTGGACAGCTGGCTATTGCAGGAGTTGTGTAACTGTGCTGGAGGTCTGTCGTGGGAAAGAACAAAGTGTTCCTGCGTGCAGACAGCAGACCCCCTGCCCCCCTAAAGAAATGTAAATAAACAAACTGCAGCAATGTTTGTGTGACATTCTTCAGTTGTTTGTATTCTCGCGATGTGTCTGTTTGATAATGCTGAGTTTAGAAGTCGATTTCCTCAGTGTCATGTTTTCTTTGAAGGAGGCGTGGTTTATTTGCTGGGGAGGGGGCCCATGCTTGTTCAGTCATATTCATTCATTCAGTCATTCATTTAATTGCATTTACCTTTAAAAATGGGTTAAGCAAATATTTGCAGACCTGCTTATAAGTTGAATATATATTGAAAGTTGCTTGTGCGTGAGTTGGCTGCTAAAAGTATTGAACATTTTGAATTGGAGGTTGGATTTCTCAGTGACAGGAGTTTCAAAAATACCTTGAAGATAAGAGGTAGTCTAGGTTCACTGGCTGAGATGAGGTATCTTACACTTCTGATCTGCTTCAGTACACCTTGTGTTATTTTATTAAAGAACAATCAAATCAGAGGAACTTAAAAGTTCTGACTGTGAATGTTTTCTTGATCATCACCAGATAAAGAGCTGCACTTCAAAACTGAGTACTGTGCTCCAAACCCTATTGTCTGAGTGAAAATGTATTTGAGGTAGTGTATATTGTTGGTATCAGATGAACAATATTTTTAATTCGCTCACACTTCTTTTAAAACAAAACTATGTAGTGCATTGAGTTTTCTTTTATTCTAACACAGTCCATGCACTGTGCAATTTTTGTAGGATTTGTTTCTCTCTGCTGGACTTTGCAAGGGAAAATGTTCAGCTGACACACTGACAGGATGATATTATTCACCGTTATTGGGTTATTACATATATACTGGTGTTGGTTTCTATGTGGGCAGATATGGGCAGAAATTGCCAGCATTTTTATGTTCATTTGACTCAATGTTTTCTTAATTTATTTTGTTTTTATTTAGTCCATATTTCAAACTATCTCAAAATAGTTTCTTAAAGACTTAACTTTTAAAGATGTGTAACAAATTAAAGGAAAAACCTGAATAAATAAGTGGAGAACCATAAGATGGCAAGAGGAAAATATCTAAGTGACTTTGAAAGAGAGTTCATAGTTGGGGCACGGATGGCAGTAGATACAAAGTTGTTCTGAGTGATCACGTTTACCCGATCATGAAACATTTTCAACTTGATGGGAGTGGCCTCTTCCAGGATGACAATGCCCCCAATCCATAGGGCACAAGAGAGTCACTGAAATGTTTGATGATTATGAAAATAATGTGAGTCATATGTGTTAAGAAAGTGCTTTCCACCACCATCATCAAAACACTAAATGCGGGAATGTCTTTAATGGTGTTCATCCCTCCAGTAGAATCATTGCCACAGAGCACTGAAGCTGTTCTGGCAGCCTGTGGTGGCCCAACACCTTACTAAGACACCTTATGTTGGTTTTTCCTTTACTTTGTCACCTGTCTGTATGTTGATTTGTAAACAAAAAAAAAAGATCAGCTAACATAATTTTTATCATTCTCAAATATCAGTAATGGTATTGGCCTCAAAAATCCAGGTCCAGTTGTATTCTAATGATAAAGTGTGTAACTTTTAAGACAGTTTTCTTTCATGTTAAATCTGCAAGGGTGACAGATACACAAGTAAATACCATGTGAACTGTATAGCACCCGTTCAGTGTCAAGTATAAGTGAGTTATCTGCACCAGTGTTGTAATGACTTAATAAAATTAGGTTAACTGTGACAGAGTCCAGAGTGCTTGGGTTATAATGAGATTTCAGTAATCCTGTAAATAATGTTGTTTGGAGTTGCTTGGAAAAAACATTTTGCAGGGCAGATTTCTCATGTTAAGATGAAAGCTATAGGGCATGATGGAAACCATGAGATTGGATTGGATCATGTTTGCATTTCATTTTGTGTTAACATTTTACATTAGGTGTAACAACATCTGTTACATGTAAAAAGTTGATTTCATATCTCTCTGCCTTCACTGCTAACATATTCATTGTACCTTTTTTTTTTTTTTTTTTTTCAGAAGACATCATTAATCCAAAGGAAATGTGGAAGACTTTATCAACACAGTTTCTCACTTGCTCGGTTACTTAGCTCAAACAAACCACCAAGAGGTAATGTACCTCCTACTGCTGTTACTCTGTATAATGTAGCTAAATGAGAGTACATGATGAACTAAATCTTTTTAGGTCAATATTCGGCATTTGCACTTAAGTTCGTTGTTGAATTTGTTTAGGTTTTGAAAAGTTTTTCCCAAAGAGCGAAGAAAGCACTGGTGTCAGTAAATCATCTGAAGGTGAGAAGTGTGTCATTACTGGAAGCTCTGTGTCTATGTCCTCTCATCCCAGTCCTGCTGCAGCGTATGATGTGTTCTCTGTTACTCTTTAGATGAAAATACTAAAGAGTCTGTGGGAGGGGAAGGGCAGGACCCAAATGACGATGAGGACAGAAGACGGAGAGGAGGAAAAAAGGAAGAATCACACTGGTGGACACAATTTCAAGTGCGAATAACTGTCTTTTCTTCACATTGTGCAGCTTCTTAAAACGCACTACACACAAACACCAATAAAGTGGAATGTATTCACTAAAATGCTGAGATCTTTAAATGTAAAGTCTAAGCCAGATTTTGCTCATATTACTCATTGGTGCAAGTTGCATTCTCCATAATTTATAAAAAAAAATAAACACAAATAAGTGTAAGCTGATTTATTGTTGTCAGCCTTTTTAAAAATTCTGATGTTGAAATTGATATTTTTCATAAATTGTGTAGTACCATACCAGTGACTAGGATGAAAAGGAAGCTCATTGTTTCAAGAGGCAGCATACTTCTGCCACAGTGTGAGAATAGTCGCTTATTATTTATTTGCATGTTGACAGAGTCTCTTGCAGAATCAACTAATCAGTCCATCAACTCTCTCTCTCTTTCGACATTTCTTTATTTTACAGGAAGTTTTTCCCTTGGATGAAAAATTAATACGGAATCTTGCCATCGGTGCAGCAGGCATGGCCTCAGCTTTTCTGTACTTTTACTTTCGAGAGACGGGGGTCCAGATCTCCTGGAAGGATTTTGTGCATCACTACTTGGGCAGAGGCTTGGTAAGGGGAAGAGATTTGTGTTTTAATATCCTCTGACTTTGAGTGTCTCTTATCTCTCTATGTTTGTGTTTGCAACCATGTGGGCCAATTGGATCTTGTGCTGTCTACACAGGTGGATCATCTGGAGGTTGTCAACAAACAATATGTCAAAGTCATTCCTGCTCACGGAGTGAATACATCAGAAGTGGTTAGTTGCAACAGTGTTGTAATGACTTAATAAAATTAGATTAACTGTGACAGGGTCTGGACTGCCCGGGTTATAATGAGATTACAGTAATCCTGTAAATAATGTTGTTTGGGGTTGTTTGGAAGAAACATGTAGCAGGACAGATTTCCCATATTAAGATGAAAGCTTGCGTGCATGACTGATTCTTATCAGCAGTAGAAATCATGTTTCATTTCGTGTTACCATTTTACATTAGATGGAACAACATCTATTACATGTAACCTCCCAGTAAGATCTCAGGCTCTAGTGCAGAGTAAATCCGTTTAGTTTTACTTTTCTTACAGCTTCCCCCAAAATATACAGGTCTGCACACTTTTATATATCACTTCGGTCCTCTTTACGTATGTGCACGTGGGAGATGAACCAAGTAGAGAAAACCAGGTATTATGGGCAATGATCATAATGGAATATGACCATAATGAACAAATACAAACATATGTGATTTTGGACCAGACCTCTCCTCTGTAAATGAATTGCATGTATCAACCAGGAACAATGCTAAGAAAGGTACTAACAAATGCTGAAACATAAAATAATCAAGAACATGCATGTTTCCTTTTACACATTCCCATTTGTTTCTGTTGTTCAAATAAAAATTCAAAGACTTTGCTTTATACTCAAAAAGCACAAAACTTGCTACATGACATTTTGGAAGTATATAGCTCTATATACTGTATGTTACTACATGTTCTGCGTTGTCTGAATGTTTCAGAGCTATTTGTGGTTCAACATTGGCAGCGTTGACTCATTTGAGCATAAGCTGGAGATGGCCCAGCGGGAAATGGGTCTTGACTCCCCACACAAAGTACCTGTATTCTATAGCACTGAAAGCGACGGGTGAGAAACCAGAATTTTCATATTAAAGCAACTTGAGTCCTGTGCATACTGGGTTTGCTCCTGTGGATCCTGGTATAATTGAATGTCTCTTTCTTTCTCCACAGGACATTTCTTTTTAGTGTTCTCCCAGCCTTGCTGCTGGTGGGCTTTTTGCTTTTTGCCATGCGGCAGGGACCGATGGCAGGTGGACGTGGAAGCAGGGGGCGAGCAAACCCATTTAGAATGAGTGAGTCCAAAGCTAAGATAATCAAAGACAACATCAGTGTGCGTTTCAAGGATGTTGCAGGCTGTGAAGAAGCCAAACTGGAAATCTTGGAGTTTGTCAACTTCCTGAGGAATCCGCGTCAGTACCAGGACCTTGGAGCCAAGATCCCAAAGGTCACTATCACTGTTGTTTTCATTTTGTGCTAGAGTACATAGCACAAGAGAGTGTGCTATATAGTATATAGTAAATACAACTCAAATTTCACATACTGTAATATCTTTGTTCTCAGGGTGCAGTGTTATCAGGGCCACCTGGAACTGGGAAGACCTTGCTAGCCAAGGCCACTGCAGGGGAGGCCAATGTCCCTTTCATCACCGTCAGCGGCTCAGAGTTCCAGGAAATGTTTGTTGGTGTGGGACCAGCAAGGGTCAGTACTGGACTGAATGCAGGATTTAGTCAAGGAGTCTGGAAACTGAATGATGGCTCACATGCAGTCTGTGCTTGTGTTTGGCTAAATCATCTGTAATCCAATATTTCTTTTCATTTTACAGTCTTGAGGATATATACAGGCCACTGTACCTTTTCTTTGTGAATGTTAAAACCATTTTTCTGACTTTTCTTTGCTCTCTATGGTATTAGATAAGGGATATGTTTGCCATGGCTAGAAAAAATGCCCCTTGCATCCTTTTCATTGATGAGATCGATGCAGTGGGCAGGAAGAGAGGCAGAGGGAACTTTGGCGACCAGAGCGAGCAGGAAAACACCCTTAACCAGTTGCTTGTGGAAATGGATGGTAGGCAGTAGTTTTACTTCTTTCAAAGTTTGGAGCTTTCTGCCAGTCCTGGTGTAAAATTTCAGAACACCTCTTTTCTTTACAGGGTTCAACAGTAGCACCAATGTCGTTGTTATGGCTGGCACCAATCGAGCTGATATCCTGGATCCAGCTCTGATGAGGCCTGGACGCTTCGATCGACATATATACATAGGTATATACATACATAAGTGTAGCACTTGTCTGTTGTCAGTATTTTGAGCTGAGTATTTCCACTAATTTGTGGCTCTCTTTTTTGTTCTGGTAAGTGGCTCATGAATGACATGTATCCTTTATTTATCCTATTTGTGTTTCTTTGGACTTGGACTGGGGTTTTATTCTTATTTTCCCTATTCTTTCCCACTGGTGTATTATAATTCCATGTAGATGCATGGCTGTATTACCATGCCACCTCAGTAGTCAAGTGCAATTCAGTGGCACTAATGTGCTTGCAGACCCAGATTTAACTTCACTAGTTTTTATGCCTCTGCACTGGCGACAGCCACGGCCTTAGGCGTTATATTTTTAGGTTCTCCGTCCGTCCATTTGTCCGTCCCATTCTCACGAACGAGGTATCTCAGCAACGCCTTGAGGGAATTTCTTTAAACTTGGCACAAACATTCACTTAGACTCAAGGATGAATTAGTTTAGGTCAAGGTCACATTGACCTCACACAAGACTTTTTGGCCATAACTCACAAATCCATACACTAATTATGACACAATTTAACACAAATGTCCAGTATTAATGATGAAGTGATCAACTTCACTGTCAAATCATAATGTTCTGCAAAAACAATGATGGCCATTATTCAATGCTGTGACTCAGGAACTGGAGATTTCCTGCAACTTGGCAGAAGCATACAGCCGTGAGGTGGTAATTCTAGTCTTTTTGCCTGCTTCAGATGGTTTATATTTACCATCATTCATATGCTTCAAGCCTATTAGATTTGCTTATGTTCTGTTTTTCGCACCTGTTCACTTGTGTTGCAGGCTGTGCGCTTTTATCTTTTTCTTTGAAATGGTTGATCTTTTTCTGCCTGCTAAGATCTAATTTGCTTTGTGCCAGCAGTGCTGGACAATGGTGGGCAGGGCAGTTTTCTCCCAGACAAAGAAAACTGGGTCAAAATGAGAGTGCTGGCTTTCTATAAAGGAAGGATTAGATAACTGGAGGCCAGCATCAGGGATGGGACACACCGATCCTCTCTGTGTTGTTTACTTTCACTTCTCCCTTTGTCTTTCTGTGGTTCCATGGAAACAGTAATGTTGAGATAAAGTTGCTTTAAAGCAGTCACATTTCTAATTAATGTTTGATTAGTAATCAGTTACATAGCTTCTAACATCATTATGTCACTCATTAAAAAATATGTGGGTTTAGCCTGCATGAATAATGCATTGTGTTAACATCTTCTTATCAGGCAACAGGTTCAACCATTCCCTCAAGATTCAGATCATATTGGTCCTTCAAATGCTCCTTCACACACACTCTTCTACCTTTTATGTCATTCCCAGCTTTCAGTTTAAGAAAAGATTTGTAAACATCAGAACATTCACTAGGCATTTTTTTTTCAACAGGCCCACCAGACATTAAAGGAAGGGCATCAATCTTTAAGGTGCATTTAAGACCTCTGAAGTTGGACTCCAGTATAGAAGTCGAGGTTTTGGCCAGAAAGCTAGCTGCACTAACCCCAGGTTTTACTGGTAAGAATAAGAGATATGTGATTACGTTTGCATATGTACACACAACTCGGTCTTTAGATTCACAGTCTGATTTGATTGTGGTGTCTTCTTGTGTGTCTCAGGGGCTGATATTGCTAATGTGTGTAACGAGGCAGCTCTAATTGCTGCACGCCACCTCAAGCAGCATATCAACACTAATCACTTTGAACAGGCAATTGAAAGAGTTATTGGAGGTAAGTTAGCAGCCACATTAATATTATAACAGTAATCACAGAATGACTGCTGGGTGTATGTTATACACCAAAGAATTGGTCTTGAAACAGTAAGTTTTGCTAAACATTTCTGTAATATGAACTTTTGATAAACTTTATACTCTCAGTTTATATTGATTCATTTTTGATATTGATCTACAAATGTGAATTTGATGCTTTGATTTGAGATACAGGCTGTTAATGTAGTAACTTACAGTATATCCTAATATCCTAATATATTAGAGTGTGATTTCATGCATTTCTCAAAGATAAAGTCTTTAGCTCATGTCCTAACCCAAAGACATCTACTGTATGTTTAAGGAACACATAAACCAGGATAAGTTACCGCTTGTACAAAACACACACACAGTGCTGTTTTGTAAAACATTCTCCTTTTTCTCAGGTCTAGAGAAAAAGACTCAGGTACTGCAGCTTCCAGAGAAGACTACTGTGGCGTATCATGAGGCCGGACATGCTGTGGCGGGCTGGTTCCTAGAACATGCAGACCCCCTACTTAAGGTATTCAAACCATTTCCTACCTGTTTTCTCCTGCAGTGCTGTGTGACTACCTGTATAATCTTTTTTTTAATCATCTTTAGTCAAAGTAGGATCTCACCAAATGATTATATTGATTATAGATTGGTTATAATGCACTCCCTTAGGTGTCCATTGTTCCCAGAGGGAAAGGTTTGGGTTATGCCCAGTATCTGCCTAAGGAACAGTACCTGTTCACCCGGGAGCAGCTGTTTGACAGAATGTGCATGATGCTGGGCGGTCGAGTGGCTGAGCAGGTTTTCCTTCATAGAGTCACCACGGGAGCGCAAGATGACCTCAGGAAAGTCACACAGTCTGCCTATGCACAGGTAATCAACACATTTAACAGCGAGCATGCTCATGGCCATGCTTGCTGTAATTGCAAGCAGAAGGCTGTAAGGTACTGTATGTGATTCTGGATTCAAAGAGTTGTTTAATAGTGCAGTGATGACAAATATGAATGCCTAAAAAAGAGGAAATAGAAGACTACAGTCGAAGATTAACAATTAGTAAGTTTTAGGTCTGATTTTCTCAAAAGTATAGCAGCACTGTCAGTGTATTCTTCATTATTATTTCAGTGGAGCTCCAAGAGCAAGTAGTGCCTTGCAGATTTAGTATATAGTCCTGATTCTTTGTGCAGGTGCTCAGTTAAAAGTCACTAAACTTATTCAGTGTTTACAGACTATAACTGTTCAGTTCCCTCTTAACAGTGCCCATTTATCTTCATATTTTAGGTTGTACAGTTTGGAATGAATGAGGCGGTGGGTCAGGTTTCCTTTGACTTCCCTCAGCAGGGCAACATAGTCACTGAGAAACCCTTCAGTGAACCTACAGCCCAGCTTATAGACCAGGAGGTGCGCTTGCTCATAGAGGCTGCCTTCCAGCGAACACTTCAGCTTGTCACTGACAAGAAGGAAATGGTGGAGAAGGTGAGAACTATTTTACCTGTGAGAACTGTTGGAGAGAGGTAGAGACGAGGAGTGCCGTCCGCCAAAGCAGCTCACCAAACAGCATGATGCAGCAACTGACAGCTCCTTTGTGGTTTGCTTAAATGACCTTTTTTTTTTTTAAAAACAATCAGCATTGTGAGTAAGATGGGCAACATCAGCTCCCTAAAGTTGAACAACTAGTTGTGCTATTAAAATAAAAATCATTGTTTAAAAAAGACTACTATTACTAATACTATTAGTTGCAACTATTACTGCTACTGCTGCTTCACAGCCTGTTTTGTGTCTTGAGGGTGAAAGAAAACTCTTCTTAAAGTACGTCTTTAGTAATAACACATCCTGTTTATTGCTTTACTTAATATTGTTAATTCATTAAAATGATCGTTTACTATTTTTGACACATGTTGCAGGTGGCAAAACGTCTTCTAGAAAAGGAGATTCTAGACAAGGCTGACATGGTGGAGCTGCTAGGACCGCGTCCATTTCAAGAGAAGTCATCATATGAGGAGTTTGTTGAAGGGTTGGGGGAATTTGAAGAGGACACCTCTCTTCCTGAAGGGCTAAAGGACTGGAACAAGAGCAAAGGTGATGAAAAACACTTGCAGAATCAGCAAAACAAATCAGCCCTTTACCTGTAGGTGGACATGCTGCCTCAAAACAAATATTCCACTGGATTCAGTTGAATATTTCTGAAGTGCAGCACCGTCGGGTGAGAGGAGGCATGGTGATGTGTTGCACAGGTCTTTAGTGACCAAAATTATGCAATTTGAAAAACGTTTATTGTAGTTTTTATATTCCAACGGGAATTCCAAAAAGTCATAATTAATTTTAGGACATTTAAAATCCAGTGAGGTAAAGCCCTTTGAACGGTGCCTTTTGTGGCTTACATTTCACTAGAGGTGCCTTCTATACTCCCCTATCACACTCTGATGCAGTCCTTTAATGCAATAACCCTGACCAACATGCCACAGTTGGCAGTCATGGTTAGGAAAGTTCTTGAAAAGAAAGAGAAGGACTCACCTGACCTTATGTGAAAGGTACATTAGTTACATTTGTAACTTGGACAACACACCGTGCTGGTATCAT
The DNA here is from genome assembly GCF_046630095.1 of Trachinotus anak. Taxonomy (NCBI): domain Eukaryota; kingdom Metazoa; phylum Chordata; class Actinopteri; order Carangiformes; family Carangidae; genus Trachinotus; species Trachinotus anak. Next base: position 14,588,257 of record NW_027273862.1, on the reverse strand, counting down.
ATGATGGCATCATATAGAGTTACGTTTTATTCTGAGGCTGGGTTCTCAACTTTACTAGTTTCAATTTCAGTAGGTGCTTATTCTTAAGCCTGTGGTACAAATTTCCCTAAAACAATAAATCTAATGAAGATGCTTCCAGTTTCAGCCACCACTTCGTTATGTTGGTGGCTGAATATGTAGTATGTGTTTTTTAAACTGTCTTTACACGGAAGTACAATGAAGACATTCTTACACTTCTTGGATTTTTCCCCAGCTTCCATTCATCAATACATTTAATTCCTGCATAGTCTTCCTGCAGACTTCAACGTTCCTCCACCTTGTTATCATTAATTTATCAGTAAAGGCAGCTGTTAGAGGTCAGTGTTTCTAAATCTGTGCACATATGACACGTTACAAATATTTTTTGGATCACATGTATTGATGTAGACATCAGTAACTTGAGTTGATAGTTAAACGTAGCACTGGAGACAAGCTGAGGAAGAATCAAATATTTAAATATGGCATACCACACACTGCTGCAGATTTTTAACTCTTCAGTCACACTACCTCACAGTCTGTGTGTTACTGCCTCATAAAATATCCTCTGAACTATTCATTGGTTTCAATAGTCACACTGCACTCTAGCTATGCTAGACTTTCAGCTGTGCTTTATGGGGGTTAAATATGGATAAAACAGAAGAGTAAGTGTTCAAAATAAAGTGAGGCTTAATTGGCTTTTTCATTAATGCAGCCCTCTCCCTCTAGGACATTGAAACCCTCCTCCAACATTTATTAATGTGACAACAAATTGCTCCTATTCAGGAAATCAGTCTTTCAGTCAATGTTTGAATGATTTCCTAATTATGAGCCAACCAAGATAAGCTAGATAACTATTCATGTAGCATTCTCATTTGCTGTATTTGAGAACCACTCCTTGAAGGGCTTGTAGCGCTGTTAACTAAATGTTAATAGTCTATTAATTATTAGGCCAGATGCTCCTGTGCTGAGTAAACAGGTTTAATTTAAAAAAAAAAAAAAAAAATACTTGAACTCTTGCTTTGCAGTATTAGCAGTCGGCTTTTTTAAAAATTTGAATCAGTTTGTCCGAGAGATGGTTAAAAGACCTGAACCAGCTTGACACTGCAACATCATTTGTCATCCAGAGTTTAAAAAAAAAAAAACTAATAAATGATGAGCAAGCTGGTTGTATATCAGGGTGTACAATAAATATTATGTGTTTCGTGCCTGGTTGATACTGTACTGTTTTTGCTTGATGAATATTCCTCTTTACATGTCAGCAAGGATTATTGGTTTTACATTGAGATGTGAAGACAAACAAAAATATGAAATGTGAGGTTGTTGTGGATCACACCAATATTAAACAGTTTTTATACTCCACTGCTTTGTCTAGTTTTTTTTCCAGTGTTTTCATTCCAATGTGTTAGACCAGCTTCTTTTAAGGGATAATTTACTCACTAAAAATGTCATGATTCTTGTAAAGTTGTAACATTTTATTGTGGTGTTAGTGTGCGCCAGTCTTATGTGAAACCTTAATTCATGTTAATACAAAATTGAAATGAATGAAAAACGTTGAACACGAGAAATATAGATGCATCACGAAAATTTGAACAGACCACTCCGCTTCTGCAATAACAGACACTCTTTAAGCCTGGTTTTTCCTTGCTATTACCAGAACACAGTATCTACTGTGGACACAAGATTAGTTGTAAACCCATTCCCACTGGCACTGAATCCAATGCAATTTTTGCAGCTTGTCCTATTCCATTGTGCCACATCACTGATATTTCATATAAAGGAAATCATTTTTAGTTACTGAATACTTAAATCATATGTAATAAATATTTACAGTATGCACTGTGTATGGCACACCTTAGAGAATGTGACTCCTTCATGGTGTTGTAACTTGATAAACCACACAAACACTTTTTCAAGGCTTTTATTTATTCTTCTATCTTCCCAGTGTCACTTACACCAAAGCTCGTGTCACAGCATTCAGAATTATTGGCACTCCTGGTATAGACAAGCTTAACATGAGATAAATAAATCAAGAAATCAGCTATTCCCTTTGTTTAGAAAGATGGGAAATATTGCATCATAAGTTAAATTCATCTCATAAAAGATGATTACAAAATTGTTGGCACTTTGTTGTATTTTTGGCATTCATGCAAATTCACTCAACTATGGTGCAATTCTACCTTTATTTCTAACTGCTCCAAGTGTTACCCATCTAGGTAATGCATGTCTGTTAATGGAGTTTGACTACCAGCTTTGGATTACCAACTTCAGTTAGATTAGCAGCAGCAGTTGTGGCGGCCATCATTTTCAAAATGATAAGGAAAATAGAAAAAAGTTAATCTAAACAAATGTTTGAAACAAAACAAAACAAAACAAAAAACTAACTTGAGTATTAAAAAGTCCAAACTGCTACTTGGTCTGTTTATCTTTTTAGTCATCTGCACCAAATGCCAATAATTCTGGACGTCACTGTAAATACAGTTCAGTGAGAGAAGTGCAATGTTTTTTTTAGGCATTTAAAATAACTACACACATTCTTCATTAAGATGGAGAAGGTCTGATGGATAAAACTTGGCCTCACTGACACCTACTGTTCAAGTTACCATCTTTACAGGCAACAGAAAACCCTGTCAACAATTTTAAGCAGCACATTAAGTAACAGCCATGGTGTGATATTTTATTTGAAAAAACTTTATTGATGAATGTTTCGGCTCATGTCCCGGTAATTCAATGTGAATCCCAGCGTCTGAACTTCACATGGAAGGTCTGGCCTCATGCTGTGGACACAACTTTTAGTGCCAATCTCAATGTCCAGCCACTATCTCCCACCCTGAGAGGCTGTGAGGACAGAGGTCCTGTTACTCTGCTGACCTCGTACCCTGTCTTATCATTAAAAACAAAACTGAAAATCTTCTGGCAGCCCGGAGTGCATTGATTACCCCTTGCATGAACAGCACAATAATTGTGTTTGTGTGTGTGAGAGAGAAAGAAAGAGAGGAAAGGGAGAGAGAAGGAGAGTGTGTATTGCACATCTCAACATCTTTAGAGTACAGAGCACAGTGTCCAGAGTTCGACCTGAACTCATCTATTCAGCACCATGAAACATTATGTGAGTGGACGGTGGTAGATGGGGGGGCCTCTTGGTCCGCTTTGTGTTCCCATTCTGGCTGTGTCTGTCTGGCTCCGGGTTTTCTTTCTCTGCGGTTCGGCTGTTTCACATCAGACATCATGGTTGCTTTGGCCTTTCGAGCTTCATTAAGGGCTCTGCGGTGTCTGAGTCGCTGTGGTGTTTTCTCTCTCGCGGGGACTCGACTTTGCTGCAGCGTGTCCATGAGGGGGAGCGCATGTACCCACCTCTGGGCAGCACAGGCTGCTGGGAACCTGGAAACCAAACACAAAGCAACTTGTTACTTACAGGAGTCCACAGTCTTGGCAGACATAAATACAGATGCAATGTTTTTATTAAATATATAAATAGACATAACTCACTCTGCTCACCTGTCATATTTCACAGTTTGAGCTTGAAAAAATACAATTGTCTCAATGTTTACTGGCGTCAGTATATATAGCTCCACACCTGCTAAAGTCTCCAGAACTCAGCTGTTAAAATGCAACAGAAGCCTTGCAGGATACAGTGGCTTCTTGCTTTTTCTCCCAGCCATTTAAAGCCTCCAGTTTATGAAGCACGTATGCACACACACAAACATACATACCAGCCATTTCTAGACAGGCCACACATTGTCATTCATTCAAGATTACCAGGATCACGCTGCTTGCATTTTAAGGGATTGTTATAGAATGGGCAAGTGAGATAATGACCATCTCAGATGGGGAAAAGTTTTTATATCATCTGATGCCTCTGAAATGATACACAAGAGTATTGCTTGTACATATTTCTTCTTTTTCTTTGTATAAACCAGTAAACATTTAAATACCATATATAATCTTTTTGCTGCTACTCACAACAACTTTGCCATTTTACGACAAATGTTTGTTTTGTGGTACTTTTAATATTAGGCATAAAAATGAACATTCTTCCAGTTTTGTGGCCAATGCCACTTTACACCACTTGGTGGTGATGTCCAACCTAGCAGGAGGCAGCAAGGCAAGGCAGCACCAGAAATGACTGATGAAAAAGCTGACAACTCACTCTGCCTCTCACATATGCTGCACATATCAGTCTAACCTTAGGTCTCCTAAGTGAATGTTATACTCAGTATCTGGCTGATATGTCTTCCTGATAGCCACACCCATATCCTTACACACATCAGAAACTGAGAGACAAAGACAGAGAGAGGGGAAGGGAGAAAAGACATATTGATTTTAGAAGATTGATAGCGTCCCCGCTGGATTTTACTAAGCAGGACAACAACCTCCTCAGCAGCGTGAAGGAGTCTGCTGCAATGACTGTCACAATCACCTACTGATGACTGTTGTTTAGTTAGATAAATGTTTCTCTCCAATTTGTACATACTGTATTTATGTATTTTAAATGTGTCTGTGTAATGCACGACTATCTTTTTTCCATTCATTGTGTGCATGGTTCAGATTGCTGATGACCTGTTTCTGCCCTGACATCCCATCAAAAGACTGATGAAAATTAATTCAGCAAAATAATTGAAACACACACTCAGTGAGGAATGCTTGTACACCTAAGAGCCAAAGTAATTACATGCCTTCTCGCAACATTAATGGATTTTCCCTTTCTTCTCTCTCCTCCTGTTTGTCTCTTGCTCTCTTGCTGTCACGTTCACAGAATACCCTAAGCTATGTGGTACTGTGCTGTTTTCCTTCTGTGCTGCTGGCTAGCAGCCATTAAGATTCTTCAGTCAGCATGTTGCTGCATAACTGAGACACTAGACTCTCCTGCAGAAAACCCGTAAAAGGAATCGGCAAAACAACTGTTGTAGAACTTTGTCTTTATGTGTGCACATGCACATACAACTAACAATACAAACGACAATGCCCATCTCTTTGAACTCATTTAAGGGAAACAACACTCATTTAACATGCTAATCCTAGCACAACTCAGTGTTAGTGAGCTGGGGCAAGTATTTTCCAAAGATACTGATCATTAAGAGCCTGGAGCAGCCCCAAAGATCAGCAGGTTAAACCGGGGCCTGACCTTTTATACTTAAAGGAACTTTTACAGAGGGGCTATAAAATGTGGTTTAGTGCTCTTAAAAGATGAATCACCACAGAGACAGAAAGCTGCTGCTGTTGCACAGCCTCTCTGTGGGCTAAAACTTCAAACATGCTTCACCTCCTGGCTGTGTCCAAAGCAGTGACATCACTGCAGGTGTTAGGAGACTGGAAACACTGGCTTTGACATCACTGATTAGGCCCATTGTATTTTTGCCAGGGTTTATCTAATGCCGTAGTTTTTTCGCTATGATGAGGGATTGTGTTTCCAGGAGAATATTCTCTGTCTCTCTGCTCCACTGCTGACACCACACTAGATGTTTCAAAATTGTCTACTGCAATGATCAAATGAAAGTGATATGGATATGCTGTGGTGTAAACAAACTATGGACAATCAGTTGAATTTGCTTCCTGTTTTCACCCTTTGTCTCCAAACCTCATTGTTCCCTGTTTTCTGCATGACTTCACCCTGTCACATGTCTACTAAAGAAATCTTTGGCCAAATCCTTAAAACACATATCCACTCTAATACACAGTTAAAACTACTTGATCATGAACAACAGAAGCACAATAGGTCATGGTTTGCAATGTCATCAGCTGAAACCTTGTTAGTGCTCCAACGACAAAGAATAGAAAGCAAAAGCCATGGCTCTGGTAGTTTTTTCAGGATTGTGGGTAAACTTTATGGTTCATTAAGCTTATTTGAGCTTTAAAACAAAGAGCAATCTGCACAAAGTCAGGCTTTTGTTTGGTCTCTGGAGCGGCTCTAGAAAGAGACGCCTGATAAAACACTAATTACTCTGTGTTCCCAGCTTTCTGGAGTCTAGTCATGAAGTGCAATTGATCATGTTCACTACTTTTGTTTGTAATGTCCATGAAAGGATAAAATGTAAGCTGCCAATAGCTGAAAGAGAAAGAGAGGAACGTGGGAATGGGCAATGGGAAAATGGGAAAGAAAGACAGCAGCACAACAAAAACAAACAAGACACAAGTATCAATAAATAACGCACTAGTGTAGTTACTCAGATTATGATAAGTGTTCAAATGGCTTTTGAAGGACCTTGTTTCTAGCAGGGAAAAGTGAATTATTCAGTAACCTACATTTAGCATGAACTCACTTACCCATCTCATGCTCCTCTCCCCTCCCCTCTCTGTACTTCCTTTAACCTCTCCCTCAACTACTACATGGCCTCCACACACTGGTACACACTCAGCAGTTTCCCATAGAGCCTAATGCTCACACAGCACAACTCAGTACTACCTGACCCACATTTACAATGCAAACTTTGATGCAGATTAGTTAAATCAAAGTCCTTCTCTTCCTCCCCAACCTTGGACTCACTGATGATGTTATGTACAAATAAACCAACTATCTTTCATTACACTTCCCTTGTCAAAGTATAGTTATAGCAAGGTTGTTCAAGAAAAAAAAATTGCTATGCATGAAGTAACAAGGCTGAATAATGAAGGAGATTTTAGGGAATCCAGATGAAAAAGAACAGCTGGTTCTCACAGCTGAGATTTGTGCAGTAAGGTCTGGATAAATCCTTTTCACACACACATACACACACACACACACACACACACACACACACACACCACTCTCAGTTTGCACACTACAACAGTTATCCAAATACACCAAAGCTCGATTGCTTGCACATTCAGACCCAGTGAACGTCAAACCCATGACCCTCGCAGTCGTAGGTATGATTCACCAACATACGTACCACGTACGGGTAGACACAACACAGTTTGATAGACTTCCTGGATAAACAAAGGTTAAATAAATGACAAATAAATGCTCTAAACTGTACTGTTATATCATTAGCTGATGACATTTAGTTTTAACATTTTTAATAGCAATTGTTTGTGCAACATCATGTACATCATCTTTTCTTCCTCCATGGCCTCAATGCAAATGATTTATTCATACCAGAAAACAATATGTAGAAACTGCTTGTACCGTATGACTTTCATGATCATATGATCATATGATGCAAAACACTTTGCAGCTGTTCTACAGTATCTATCTGCAGACTCAAAGTCATCTGCAGCCATCTTGGTGACTGCATCTATCTGGCATTGTTATCCTCCCTCTGTAAGAGCTATATCTGAGGCAGACATGGAGAGAGAGATTGGGAATGAAGGATAAAGGCAAGCTAAGACACAGAGCATGAGAGTGAGGAGGATTGTGTCTGTGGTGTGAGAGATTTTCCAGACGTGAGAGATTTTCAGAAGCATGTTGAAGAAATTCACAGCACAAACTGCTACATCTCATGTCAAAAGGTTAAAGACTCTGAGCAGGAAGAAATGTTTCCCACGTTCTCAGAAGACTGATCTATTTTTATTCATGATATGTGCAGGTAAAAATAGAAGAGTGAATGACACCCTGTTCACTGTGAAACTGTCAATTGCACTAATGAACAATTAAATATGTCATTCTCAGAGTGCAAACATTTCATCATCATTGGGTTTTTTGTTTTTCTCATAGATCTGAGGTTGTCAATTAAAGCATTTAAAATCATAAGAGTGGAGTCATCAAGTCATGAATAAAACAATGTCACAAGTAACTGATTGACATTTTTATATATTTAACATCAAGACCAACTATAAGTGATTGATTTAATTATTCTTGAACAGCAACTGGACTAGCAACTCACCTGCATGAGTTTCATTGAAGACAATAAAATCTAAATCTTAAATTAGAAACTGATGCTCATGGTGCTGTGCGAGTTGTGACAGGCAGTAGTGATCTGGCATCTTGTATCCCTTCTGGGTGGAGATACAGGTCCCCCAGTGTTGAAAGCAATAGGTTTAAATATTCCTTTGCAGTAAACCTAGACTGCACTGCTCAGCAGCACTTTATTATGGCTTTAACAAACAGATACATCTTTGTATTGTGTTATTTGCTGTAGCTACTGTGACTCATGTTCGATGTCCGCTTGTATGTTGTGTTTGTGTGCCTTCTACTGTAAATCAAATTTTCCCTTGAGGGACAATGAAGATCTCTGCACTGGAAAACAAGAAGGTGCAGCCAAGTTACACTGATAATTGTTTTCCATCCACTTTAAATAAATCTGTTGCTATGATCCATCTAGTGTAGCCCAGCTAGTAATGTAAATCCATAATGGTGATTATCTGGGCAACCACGGTTTGTCATACACTACAGTTGTCTTAACACTAGCAGCAGTGAGAATCTCCTCTGTGTGTATAATAAACAGCAAGTCTGTTTTAAGTTTTAGTAAAGCCTTCTACATGAGTAGTCTATTTATTTGTACTTTCTTGGATATAAGATGCACCTCTGCACTAAGTGCTGTATAACATGTTTAATTTAATCAGCTGTGGAGCTAAAGACAGCAGCATGCAGTACAGATGGCCCACTGGGACCATAACTCACACTTAACAAGCTGTGCCATGATAAGGAACATTTGTAATACACAGAAAAGAGAATGGAGGGAGAGAGAGATGATATTGAAGATGGAGGAGATGCTATAATAAGAAATGTACAAGGAAATCTGAGTGAAGGCAGCGTGTAGAATGAATATGAGGAAAACCCTGTTATATAAAGTTTTAAGATGACAGTCTCTGTGTTATGTGACTGTCACCACTGTCGCCCTCTAAAAGACCAGAATGATGAATGTCTATTTTGAACCTATTATGAATTCTCAGCAAAACAAAGTATGACACTTGGTTACACCCCTAGATGATGATGGTCTGACAATTTTTTTAACAATCCATGTGCAAAACATACAATATTGTCTAAACTGTGTCAGTAGACCTTTAAATCTTGAGCTGCCATGAAATCCTGTGTGCATGGTGAGACGCAGGAGTGTTTGTGGAGGAGAGAGTTCACTGTCCGCATGCAGGATGAGGCTCACAGATCATAAATAAAACATGGGAAAGATTTTGTGCTTACTTTTGCAACTCAGGAGAAAGATGTGCCAGCCTTTATTCTGTACCTGCCGCTGTGACACACATGCAGTGAACTGTCTCACCTCTTTAATATGCATATATGCATGAGGCCCTTATAGAGTAACTGATTAATCTGACTAATTGACTGTTATAGACTAGTGACACCTCATTGTTTCCTTTCCATAATGAAATGTGATTCTAAGTGTTGTTAGTTAATCTAATCTAAATAAGACTGTTTCTCATAAGAATCATAACATAGACAATTTAAAAAGTTAAACTTCCCCTTTCAGTTTAGGAGCTGTTTGTCCATGATGCTCTGGGAAAGTCATGACATTACAAATCATTATAGCTCAGCAGGCCTTTTAGGACCCTGCTGGGCTATAATGATATAAAAGTCCTTCTCCTATTCACACACACACACACACACACACACACACACACACACTCTAAAAGGTTGCAAAACCATCATGTAAGCAAAGGCAGTTGTTCACAGTCATTCTTGTTGGCACAATCATAAATCAAAATCTGTGCATGGACCATGGGTCAGCAGATCTGTTTGCACACCTTAACACCAAACTTAAAATGTTAATACATTAGTCTGTTGTTTTTATGTCTTCATAACTTATAGCTTGAACTTACTGTAATAGTCCACATTCAGTGAGAATGTGCTGTGAGAATACTCTTTAATGCCACATGGCATGCACAGACTACTTGTTATACTTGTTTAAATACATATGGATTTCAAAAGGCCTTACCTGCTGGGAACTCGTTGTGGTTTTCCTCATCAGAGTCAGCAAACACTTCAGCCAGTTCCTGGTCAGACATGTCAGTCAGCTCAGTCAGATCCAGGAGGTCGAAGTGCACCTCTAAAGAAGATACACTGCTCAGTGGTTCTACGAAACAGAGAGAGAAAACACCTTAATTTTAGTCTGGAGGTAAATTGAGAGATTAACATTATCCACTTGTTTTTGCTAACGGTGCAGAAGAAAAGTGGAGGATAAACTGCCCTTTTTATGAGCACAGAGCTCTTCAAACCATCGTGTAGTACTGCTCTTGACTCTCCACCATGCTCACAATCAGATCAATATCTTGCTCTTGTGGTACTATTGTAAAAATCGATTTCAGCAAATATAATTTTCACTCTGTTATCCACTTATATCTGCACATCTCGTGAAGCTGAGTGCTCTCTTCTTCAGAAATATTTCATTCAAGGTGAATGTCTTAAATCTGCCTCTGAGCCTGTCACTGTAGTTAGAGAGTTCACACAGGCAGTGACTGAAGAATTGAAAAATGAGCAAAAGTCAGTGGTGATGAAAACTAGTTCTTTAAAGCATTGTGACCTTCGTTTATCTCATTTTTTAAATATTTGCACAAGTCTGATTCTGATGATATCTGATTCTTTAGCAGGCAGTGCTCTACTACCTACTACTGCACACAACAGGGTCAATATCACACGTGCTCTGCATCGCCGTGCCAGACTCTAGCATTGTTACATACATTACTATTGTAATGTATGTAATACATTACTATTGTAATGTATGTAAAGTGAAACTTATTCACAGACTGTAGCAAGGGTCCAAGAACATATGCTTGTCCGAACATCGCCCAAGTTAGAAACAAATTATGCGTAATAAAGCTAAACTAATCTACCATTATAGTGGTATATAATGGATTTGGGGATTTCACTGAGACAGATGGAAATGCGTTTGTATTTCCTCATGAATCAGTGGATGTCCGTCTGCCGTGCAACATCAAGTCTGAATGAAACACTTCCCTGGTTGTTTGTGGGCGTGACTTTGTGAAGAAAACGATGGGTTATGCGACAGGTTGAAAGCTGTTATTATCCCAGCTCATTTGCCTGCTGTTTTCAAGGCTGTTTAGGGCAACGCTTCAGGCTGAAGAAGTGGAGCCCACTCTCCTGCTGCTCTGCCCTTCATCTGCTGCTACATTTAATTCCCAGCATTGTCCTCTTGATAGAGCACATATTGATTTAAAGAGGGCTGATCATCGTGCTGAAGCAGTGGCTGGTCATTGTCCCATGTTTCAAATATACTAAAAATACTTAACAGCAGAAATTCCACGAGACACGTGGAATGAAAAATTAAGGAAGCAGTGACTATGACAGAATACAAATAAGAAACGGGCAATGAACATGTAGAGACTTTGGAGTTTGAAGTCCTGATGAACCATCTTTAACTAAAGGCGATTAAACTCCAAGACCCACCTCACCTGTTTTCATCCACAAACCTTGTGCTCTACTCCAGATGTACAGTCAGTACCAGTTCTAATGTCATGTTCAGAACCAGGATTGGGTCAGGGCTGGCCATGATCCAGGTAGATAAGACATATATGAATATTTACAAAGCCAGTGAGCATGTGGCCAGCATATAAACGCGAAATAATATTAGAAATTGTAATTAGATGGTAAAAAATGGACTGCTTATATAGTGCTTTTCTAGTCTCATCGACCGCTCAAAACGCTTTACAATGTAAGCCACATTCACCCATTCAGTCATACAGGACTTACATCTACACATAGAGCACTTCTACCATTCACACGCTCATACACTGATGGAGCAACCATCAGAGGCAATTTGGGGTTCAGCATCTTGCCCAAGGTCACTTTGACGCGTGGACTGGAGGATGACTAATTAGTGGACAAGCCGCTCTACCTCCTGAGCCCATGACTTTTTGTGTACAAAAAGAGAGAAATGGGGACAGAGAATAACAGTTAAGGTGAGGAAAGACTAGGATAAGAGAAAGATGCAAGAAAGATAGGAATGGAAGTGATATTGCCATTGTAACAGTTTTATATTTGAAACATTTAAGACAAACTAACTAACAATAATCTTACCTCTCAATAAAACATTTTCCATTAAAACATGTGATTTCTTTTCTTCCTTTGCAGTAATCACATGTGGGATCCCTCAGGGGTCCATTTTAGTCAATATCTATTTTTTCCTCTATGTGTTCCAAATTGGAAATATTGGAAAACAAATATGTCCATTTCTGTCCTGATTTTAAAGACCTGCATCCCAGAAAATGACTGTTGGTTGTCACTAAACATAATGGAAGAAAATCTGTAATGAATCCTATTTGCTCTATAACCGCTGAAATCTTGTTTTAAGATTTTGCAACGTAAAGCTCGAAGAAAGAGATTTAAAAAAAACAAAAAAGCAATTGTCCTTGATGTTAAATGTTTGTGGTTAGACCACATAGGTTTTGACTTATCTATCCCTGTCTTATTCACAATTTGTCTCTTGCATCTGCTTGGTTAATTATCCTGCAATTAAAAGATATTTACCAGCCTCCAATTTTAGCATTTCATCACCAATAATTTATAATAAAGCTTGCTCCTGATACAATTCGGACATCCAAGGTGCATATTGGACTAGGAAAAAATTGCCTTTCTAACATTACTTCACCTATTAGCTATTTAAAGTGCTTGGGAACTATATGCCACTTCATTAAAGGCTTAATCTAACCAGTTTCCATCCTTACACCACTCAACACCATGCCACATATAATTAAACAGCAGCAACCGAAACTGGCAGGACCAGCAGTCAACATTTACAACTATTTTTCATCCCAAGCCATTTTTCTGTGTTGGATGTTTGATAGTGGTTTTATATTCAAACACTGCAATATGTAATATGGTTAACAAGAATTATATACCACCTGTTTTTATATTCATTTTAATATTTTTAATACTTCAGATTGCTGCTTGAATGTTTCTGTGAATATATTTTTACTTTCCCCTCAGGCTGCAAGGTGCTTGTTTCCAGCTCTCAGTCTTTTTGACCCCCTTTTCAGGAAGAGTGAAGAAATGGAAAGCAGTGAAACAGGGAGGCTGGAAATTATGGAGGAGTAGATGAAGAGGCAAGAGAGATGATGGAGGAGGATGAGAGAAGAGGGAGAGATGAAGCTTGGTGGGAAGGTAAATGTAAAACAACAAGACAGGAAGAGAAGAGTAGATGAAGAGGAAGTAAGGCATTTTGTAAAAGAAAACATTTCCTGCATCATTTTCTGTCATTTATTCTGAATTGGTTGCAAGGTTATTCCCATTCTGCTGGGCTTGTTTTTTAACCACATCTCCCCCATCTCCCTTTTCCTCTCCCACACCCTTTCTCCTTGAATAATTGATCAGTACGTTTTCTCTCCCAGGCAGACACTGAAACAACTGCCTCCATCTCAAAAGCCAATCAGAGGAGCTCTGAGACACCAAGTGGAGAGGACTGACAAGAGAGAATTCACGCTGAGAAGAAAACGAGGCCTGTGTGTCTAAAGCAGATGAATGATGTAAAAGACGACTGCCTCTACTTACAGCAAGCGTACAGCCTGGTGGCCCATAAAGTCTAATTTGTGTGATCTGTTTCTCTTCCTTGAAAACAGACTTAATATTCATGCCTTTGTAGTTAAGTAATTTCAATTCACTGAAAAGTAACATTTCCTTTAAGATTTGAAATCCTATTAAAAAGGTTTTCCTTTCATTTTAAGTCCAGTTAAGTTCAGTTTTTCCCATATTTTCTCTCTCTGTGTGTAGAGAGGTACAGATGGATTCAACTGAAGGAACAAAGAATAGGGAGGATGGGTAGGAGGGAGGAGTTCATGTTTGGGAGACGGGATAAGAGAGCAAAAGGGATGTGCCTTGCATGTTAGATGTGTGTAATCCCTTCCCCTCTCTTCTGGCCCGTCAGGGCTCTGAGGTCATCAATCCAGCCTGAACCACTTGTTAATGATGGCTGAGCTCTGACGGAGTGAAGACAATTGAGACAAGGCTGAACTACTGAGATTGAATGTTAAACATGCAATGCCAAAATATATTTTCTCTAAAGAATATGTTCTGTTGCATGTGTTGATTTTTTGTATTTTACTCACTGAGCATACAGGCAGCTCTTCATATATTATTTGACATAAATATTGTAACAGGTTCCAAACAGGTAAATCAGCTGTAGTTTCTAACCTTGAGAATGAACACACAGGACGCTGCAGGCCAATGAATGCTTCAGTGCAAGCCCTTCAAAATTAAGACATGTCACACAACCCTTCTCCAGTACATCATGCTTTATTCACCGCTCTGAAGAAGGCACATTAGCTGAAAATGCTTGGTGAATAAAGTGCAATTTACTGGAAAAAATTTGCAGGACATGTTTTAATTTTGAGGGAAAAAAGCCGTACCAGGATTTAACTTAACTCCCAGTTTCTGCTATTGAAGATTAATGCAATGGTCAGTGTTCTCTGACTACTCCACAGCAGTCACCATACATTTTCAATCTCCAATTTCTGAACATGTACGCAATCACAATACCAAAATGCAATTTCTCTGCTCTTCAGTTTTATATGGGTTTGTATTTATTTGTTCTACTAGTACTAGTACTGTGTTTTTTTCAGTGATTCAGTTGCCACAAACCAAATGACAACTTTCTCATTTCTGGGATATTAAGATGTATGTCTTTTTAAGGTAGCTTGTTTACTCTGGGCCTAAAAATAAGTGTTGCAGATGACTCAGGAGCAACTCCGGTCCCCCTCCTGAATTTAAAACTGCAGCACTAGGAATGAATTTGTTTCTGCACCATTCAGACTGAAGCTGCAATGTGGGTTCTGTGGCACTGTGGGCAAAACCTTAATGAATGTCTCCAGAAAATGTAGAAGAAAGTGGGTGAAATGTTGAGTTTGATTCCTGGTCCCTTGGTGATATTGTGATGACACTGACTGAGGAAGAGGGCTGATAGTTTTGTTGACATCATGTTCTTTCAGGATGGGATTTTAATAGCATTTTACAAATATTTGAAGCAGCAATGCTCTTTTTCCTTATGTCGGTTTTGGCTTGTCTTTCTCTCCCTCTCTCGCCACATACTATTAGCTGACCTGGCAGGTGGCATGGCTAGTTAGTGGGTCACATTAAATCAGAGAGACAGACATTAGCCTCTGGATGAGCTGTCTCCCTGAAAAAGTGTTTAGTTAGTGAAGCAGATAAAGGCTGCCTTGTCACCCATGTAGCCCCAGTATCCGTCTCTGTGTTTCTGTGCCCTGGTCTCTGAGTCTGGCACGTACAGGGAAGCCTCTGTATAGGACTGATGCACAATGAGTCTTTTCAACCAAGGCTAAGCCGCAGTGGTCTTTGAGAATGTGGGACTAGAATACCTAAGATAGGCAGAGATCATCCAGTGGGTTTCAAGATCAGAGAAGATCAACATGGACCCCACCATCCATTCATTATGTGTTACTGTGTTTTACTGTAGATTGATCCAGTGGTGTCTGTCACTGATAAGACTCTCTTTACCAGAAGCAGGATATCCTCTGCCCTCCTTCCTTATCTCCTTCTTTATTTAAGATTCTTGCTATTGATCAGGGATCTTGCTCAAAGCATTTCCACCTATAATTAGCTTGAAACACCTCTTTACCACCAATGAATATTCATCACTGTTGATATATCCCTCTGTTTACCCCTTTGCCAGGTACTTACGTCTCTTCTCAGTGATGTGCAGCAGGCTAGCGGTGTGCCCTGACAGGCTGCCCTCCTCCTCCCCTGCTGGGTGCTGGAACAACTCCTTGGATAGGTCGCCTGAGCTGGAGGGCTTCAGCAGCTTCTGAATGTCTTTATTGGGCTCTATAAGCAGACACAGACACAGAAACAGGTTTTTAGATTTTTTAATAGAACATTTATTAGAGAGACGCTGGCTTATTTGCTCTACTGGCTAATCTGTAAATCTGCAAAGACACATATTGGAGTAATGAAGAGGAACAAATTACTTAAGAGATCCCAAATACTGAAAGAAATCAGTGTTTAGGCCAGTGTCTGTCTGTAATGTTCGGTGATTATCTTTGTTGTATGTTATGTTTTCCCACTCAATTACCAAATCAAAACCTGACATTAATTCCCAACTGTCCATAACCCTTTAATATCTCCATTTTACTATCCGTTTGTCCTTGTATAGATGGTGTTAAATGTCTGATTCCTTGAAAGGAGATTGGTTTACATGGGTGTGGACAGATATCTCACTCAACAGTTGTCACAGTGTTGTCATTTTAATGTTTCTATAAAGAAAATGCATTCGGAGAGCCTGGTCGTGCTCCACACTCAAGCCAGCTGACAAAACATCTCAGATATCCATTCAAAATAGAAATCCATGTTCACACAGGCTATTAACAAAGTCTGAAAATAGAAGGTACTTAAAATATCCTTTCAAAAGCAGGAGTATGCACAAACTCTAATTTGGTTAAACCTGATCAAGGTTAAATATCTGCCTTTTTGACACAGAAAAAATAACAGTGGGATGTGCGAGAAGGCGTGAGGAAGGGAGAGGAATACAGAAGCACTGCGCATTTGATTAAAAATAAATCCTCAAAATTAGAATTACAATTACAACCTAGAATTTCCAAACTGAAATTCTTTTTAGTGATATGATGACAGACTATTCAACTGCTACAACTCAAGCATGTTGTATAAAAAGCATTGACATTTAAAAAGAAAAAATACCAGAAAAGAAAGACTGTGTATGGGGAAACATTCAACAAAAATGATGGCGGCATGGCTGTTTTATGATAGCATGCAGAGCTGATGGAAAGCAGTGTGGGAGCACAGCATGGCTTCCTGAGGAGCCTCACCAGATGGCTGGTAGTGTTTCTACTTGCAATATGTTCCTAGACAGTTGAAATTCTCATTTCAGATGAAATGTGTGTTAAAGCCAAGGCCAAGCCTGAACATGATAGATTTTGATTTCACCCTGAGAATCTCATTGCTAGATATTGATTGATTTCTCCAGTGAGGAGCCACACAAACTGAAAGACTATACCTTCACCTCAGCTGCTATAATGAAGTGTTTGTTCAATATTTAGACTATCTACCAACAGCTTTGATTTCCCTTTCCATAACCTTCCTCAGCAAACAGTCATTGAAGAGATCCAGCTGAATTATTGTTCCTGACCTTCCATCCATCCATCTATGACCAAACCCTACTCATTAACCTTAAAACCATTTTTCCCCAGTTGAATGCTCCCACAAGAGGACTGGGCTATCAGACGTGCAGCGTTCCAGAGTCACCAGTTATTTCTGCTTCATATGAAAATGCAAAAAAAACAAAACACTTAAAGACACTCTGTCAATGTAGCACAGACTAAATGACTTAACATGACTTTTCTTTATGCTTTTACTGTATGTCACATTGTTTCAGTGACAAAAGATGTACATACTTTCCAATATATGCTCAAGATATTAGACTTGGGATTAAATAAATCTCTCAAGAATGTCTATGTAGCCACACTGGCTCCAACAGTGATAGGAGAAAATAGCTTTCAAGCAATTGAGAGTATTAGTCACATGTAAAGGAGGACAAGTTTACACAGATGGTCTCATGTAGTCACCACCTGCTGAAATGACTGTGAAGAATCAAGTAAACAATGAGAATATAAGTTACTGCTGGTAAAGGACAGTCAGCTATCACACATGTGCCCTTCACAGACCATGTCTTGAGCTGTCAGCCATGACTGTCTGTGAATCACCTAAGATGGACAGAGATGTTGACAGAGATATTGACACACACACACAAACAGAGAGAGAGAGAGAGAGAGAGAGAGAGAGAGAGGGGGGTGAGAGTGAGGTACTGTACGTTTGCCAAAAGTTGAATCAAACTCAGTGTCTTGGTTCAATAAATCAATCAGGGTTTGACTGTGTAGCCCAGGCAGGAGGAATTAACATGCTCTCTCAACACCCTTTTCACCAGGGCATCAAGCTTGCTGCTTTCTCTCTGTCTTGCATCATTTATCGTAACAGTTTACTGTGTGTTTGGTGCATATCTATTAGTATTAACTCTAATCCTCACAGGTATAGGGCACGTCTGTTGGTTCTGAATAGTTGTGTCTACCACAATACAAATATTGCTATCCAGAAGTCAGACTCGGTGACCCTGTTCTGTGATACATCACAATAATTCAATCTCATCTTAATGGACAAGTAATATCCCAATTTGTCATGGGCAGGTCATTCTGGCCCTCAGCATCAGATACTGTATATAAGCAAAAGGTAGACAAAAACAACAAAAACCAACAAAAACTTGTAATGTGTAGTGGCTTCAGGACATTGTTTTACCCCAAGGTACAAATAGAGTAAAACTAAAGACTTAGATAGGTGCCAGTACTTAGTCTACAATTTATCTAAACAGTTAAATTTATCAACCCTTTCAATATTTAAATGTTACAGTACAATGGTGGCACTGATGCATTGTGTAGTGCTACCACACAGCACTAGCTTCTTTGAATGGCCTTTACACAAAGGCCATATGCATCCACTGTTGTTCTGCAATTTGTATTTTATCAGTCCAGCTCTTTTGTGGTTGACCTATGGTGTATAGATGTAGAAAGAGCTGTACTTCTAGGCAAGAGATTAAACATGAAGCTCAAATGCAGAGATGAACTCTTTACAACTGGATCCCAGGTGGGGGAAATGATCAAAGATAGAGTACCAGTGCACTGCTATATTTAAATCTACATCAGTAACTCTTGACTTGACAGACATAAAAGAACTCTTATGACAATCATTATTCATGGGGTCTCCCATATTTCAAACATTGTGAACATAACGAGACACTTCCAGCAGACAGGCAATTCACAGCACAAGTCATTCAAAAGACAAAGACACAGTGCAACAACCATGCCATGCTCTTGTAATGTGACAAAGGCTGAGATACATATAAAAGAAAGAACAGAAAATGGCTCTTACCTGGGCTCCCTGCCCCTCCCTGTGCCTCCATGCAGCTTAGCAGAGAGTGTCCTGCTGTTCACCACACCAGCATTGGAGAGTGGAGGAGACAAACGGGGAAGGGAAGAAGGGAGAGGCAAGGGGGACAGTGTGTCTGTGTGTGTGCATATGAGAGAGAGAGAGAGAGAGAGAGAGAGAGAGAGAAAGAGCAGGGGTGGGTAGATACAGCGAGACCTCAGCTTTCCAAAGAGTCTGCTCCTCCTTTTTTTGTCCTCTCTTGTTCTAGATTTCCCACACAGGTGATGTTGGTTTCTGCTCTTGCACAGTCCACCTGCTCCACTCTGCCATCAGAGCTGTCTGAGTGCTGCACTGCCTCACAGAGCGATTCCACCACAATGAGGGGGGTCTGGGAACAGCGACATCACTTCACATTTCTAAGCCACTTGGTTTACTAAGCGCAGCATTGTGGGGCTTGGCTTGATATGTACAGAATACAGAGAGAGAGAGAGATCCAGAGCAAACGAGGGAGGGAGAGAGAGAGAGAGAGAGAGAGAGGGAGGGAGGGTCGAGCTGGCAGCCTGCCCAGACTGAGACAGAGAATGGGGAGTCAGGGAGGGTAATGGACCACTGGAGGGGGGAATTGTGTGTATGTGTGTGTGAATGAGTATCCTTGTGTGTATGTGTATGCATGAATGTGGCATAACAATGTGTAGATATACTTATAGGCAGGTTGTTAAACCTGATGATGGGGCGGTTCATCCCAAACATACCCAGTAAATAATGGTGCCTAGATGACAGAAAGGCAAATGATTAAAAGAAAAATAAGAAATATATAATTAAAAACACAGTTTAAGGATTTACATTTGAGTGTGCAATTTAAGAGAGGAATGACAAATAACTAATTCACCCATCATTACTTGCCTGTGATGCTTAATGGAAATCTGAATTCTGCACCCTTAGAAAAGCAGGAAATGGTGCTTCTTTCTGGTGAGAAGAATCTGCAAGTAGAGCTCTCCCTCTAGTGGTGGATTCTGACACCGTCAGGTAGTCATGAGATTATGTTGTCATGCCAGAGAACCACCAGAAATCACAAACTATACAACCATCAGCAGAGTAGGTTCACAAACGTAAACTGTCTGCTTCTATGATTAGAGTCTACCACAAGAAGTAGTAAAAAAACAAATAGTAATTGAAACCCCTGTCTAGTCATAAAACATTTTTAATAAACCCCAAAATAGTCTGATTAGTCTGAGGGGAAGCTATAGTTTAGCTGCCAATGCACAAGACAAAAACCAAACAGACATAAATGGATAGGTGACAGGAAAGAGCAGACATGCCATAGCAAGTCTTGTCTTTTTATTTCCTTTTATCTTACATTACTGAATATTAGTTTTATTATGAAAGGGTAAGGGTAGCTCAATTTAGCCCGCTTAGCCAATGAATAATAATAACAAAAATGTAAACACAAAGTGAACTTAACTTATAAAACAAACATTTTTTATCTTTTGCCCACATAGACAGAGCTGACGAAGGAGGACTCATCAACTTCTCAAGGAAGGCTCTCAGCATCGGAGGAAAAATGTTAAACAGTTCTGGTTCTTAAAGCCTTCTGTCCTAAAAAGGCTATTTCAGACCATCTGCAACTACTTCAAAACCACCACAAACACAGCTATTCACTGGAACCTCAGTCTTGGTGGTTGTGGGAAACATAACTCAAGCTCCATGAGGATACATTTGCAGAGATTTAATGCAGTAATTTAAAGGAGGTGAAGTGCACTGTGTAGAGATTGGGTTATTTCACAGGACTTAATGGTCAGTGTCATATTAATAGCTAATACCTGCAGACTGCCTAAAAAATTGAAGGGATGATGATGGATGGTCATATATTCCATATATTTTATTAGTCTGCACATAGGGGCGACATAGGCAGCCCGGAGACCGCCTGTGACTGCCCTGGCCGCGGAAATGCTGACGTTTCTGATTGATGGCAAAACGGCCCTCATATATATATATATATATATATATATATATATATATATATATATATATATATATATATATATATTTAGTTTAGACCAGTTTTAACTGAGTTACTGTAAAATCAAAAATCTTAAATTGGTGGTGAAGTATTATTTTTTACTTTTTTAAACATCAAACTAATTAACAACTCAACAAATCAAACTATATTCCTTGGTTATACTTGTCTAACCGATGCCTTTAAACAAAGGACCTATGTTATTGAACTCATTTCATAAAGGGATTTTTAAACGATAGTTTCTACATGCAATAAATCAATAAGTGTATACTCACATTAAACACTGTGGGGGCTTTTATGTATCCAGATTTGTCACTTAGGGTTGCTACTGAGAAGTGTATCAACCTGTAACTTCTTATGAGTAATACCAAAAGACATGGTTGGAGACCCAGATTTCAGATGCTGGATTGTTCATTTGACCCAACCTGGTAAATTAAATTAACTGTATTGCTGGGTTACATATTACCCATAAACTGGGTTATTTCCTGTCTCATTGCCTTGATACTTTTATTATCAATATTACAGTGCATCCAGAAAGTATTCACAGTGCTTCATTTTTACCACATTTTGTTATGTTACAGCCTTATTCCAAAATTATTAGGATATTTAAAAATAAAAAAACAAAAAAAATCACATGTACATAAGTATTCACAGCCTTTGCCATGACACTCAAAATTGAGCTCAGGTGCATCCTGTTTCCACTGATCACCCTTCAGATGTTTCTACAGCTTGATTGGAGTCCACCTGTGGTAAATTCAGTTGATTGGACATGATTTGGAAAGGCACACACCTTAAGGTCCCACAGTTGACAGTGCATGTCAGAGCACAAACCAAACTATGAAGTCCAAGGAACTGTCTGTAGACCTCTGAGACAGGATTGTATCGAGGCACAGATCTGGGGAAAGGGAAAGAAAAATTTCTGCAGCATTGAAGGTCCCAATGCGTCATGTCTGGAGGAAACCAGGCACCGCTCATCATGTGACTAATACCATCCCTACAGTGAAGCATGGTGGTGGCAGCATCATGCTGTGGGGATGTTTTTTGGCAGCAGGAACTGGGAGACTAGTCAGGGTCGAGGGAAAGATGAATGTACAGATCAATGTACAGAGACATCCTTGATGATAACCTGCCCCAGAGTGCTCAGGACCTCGGACTGGGGCAAAGGTTCATCTTCCCAGACTTAAACCCGATTGAACATCTCAGGAGAGATCTGAAAATGGCTGTGCACTGACGCTCCCCATCCAACCTGATGGAGCTTGAGAGGTTCTGCAAAGAAGAATGGGAGGAACTGCCCAAAAATAGGTGCGCCAAGCTCATGGCATCATACTCAAAAAGACTTGAGGATGTAATTGCTGCCAAAGGTGCTCCAACAAAGTATTGATCAAAGGCTGTGAATACTTATGTACATGTTATATATATATTTTTTATTTTTAATAAATTTGCAAACTTTTTTCACTTAGTCATTATGGGGTATTTTGTGTAGAATTTTGAGGTAAAAAATGAATTTTATTTATTTTGCAATAAGGCTGTAACATAACAAAATGTGGGGAAAGTGAAGCACTGTTAATACTTTCCGGACACAGTGTATACTTGCCAAAAATTTCACTTAGAATAGATAGAAGGAAAGTATATATATTTTTTATAAACATTTGGTTCCGCCACCTGACATTTTTCAGGTGGTGAAGTTAAAAATACAGTCAAAAAATGAATTAAAAAACTTTGAAATGTTGTTACACAAATAAGACTTGTTGAAACGCTTTGTTCCAGTTTCAAAAATATGCATTATATCCATTTTGAAAATACTTTTTAAAAATACCTTTTAAAAGCTTTATTTGTCATTGACCCTATATTATTGAAAAGGTTTAATTGTAATAGAAAATGCATGTTTAATGGCCAAAGTTAGCAGCTACTGTTATTGAAAATGTTTCATCTTAGTAGTAAATATACTGTATGTTATCCAATATATATTTCCTGCACTCCCTGCTCCCTGCAAGACCATACTGTCATGACTACCAACAGCATACAAACAATTCAAACAGGTCTCGAGACCAACCACAGCCTGTTGTCCCACAAATGATAGAAAATGTGAGAGATCTGACCTGGGACAAAAGGATATTTATAATTTTTCATTTCTTGCTATTAAACAATCATTTGCCAAATGACAAACTAAACCATTGCTGAATGGTAACTACAATGGAGAGGGTGTTCTCTTCGTGTTACTATAGTTACTATCACTCAGCACGAGACGAATGTTCAGGTGCAAAACTCATAACCCCTCAGTCACAGCCTGCTGGCAGGACCTTGCAAATATGTTGTGCTGATTAAACAAAACAGAGTAACCACTGAGAGACCTTCAAATCTTAAGTCCAGGGTAACTTAACAAATTTTAATGGGTGTGTTTTTTCATTAGGCATTGAATTGAAACCGTGACCACCTGCTTAGTAATGTTGCTTCTTAGCTAACCCTGTAGGAGGTGCCTTGGCTTTGTGTGAGTAAATTAGCTAGAGCATAAATGTAGACAATTTCAATAAATCATTATGGTCTTTTTTGTTAGATTGTTAACATAGCTTGTATGTGGACAGTAGTTATCCCACAGGCACTGCGGTTAATTTGCAGGTTGGGCCATAAAAATCACAGGGAGCTGGACTCACAGGGAGCTGTGGTCCTGAACACAGCTCCCTTTTGATTTAGAGCTGATGGGTTGCGGGTGGTGAAATGACTCATCTTTAATGTCACATTTTCAAAAATGTGACCAGAGTATGTAGTGGAAGGCACAGGAAGATTCCTGGTTGGCCAAGCTGGTTGTTCGGCTGTGAGGGCGAGAGGGAGGGAGCAAGAGAGAGATTAATTGTGCTGTGTGGTGGTCAGTCCAGTGGGGCAGACTGCGTGGCACACTGTGGTTCTGTTAGGCCACAGCAGCTGCAGAACATATTTGTTTTTAATTCTGCACCCATGATATTGGGTTACAGCGGACACACTGCCTGTGTGACATATGCGTTACGTGATCGAGAGATTCTGCCTTTTGTCTAATTTTCTATAACACTTGACGCATGCAGCTCCTGGAAAAAATAGATGGGGACATGACCTGCAACACAGGCAGTGTGGTCCAGGTGTAACTCTGCAGGAGGAGCAGAGCAGCAGAGTGGGTTCAGGACTACAGCTCCCTGTGAGTCCAGTTTTATTTAGCAGGCTAATGCTGTATAGCTTTGTGTTGTGGTCTGGTTTCATCAGAAATTCTGATATGCTACGGTACTTTAATTACTCAAAGTCTGTGTGATCAGCTCAGATCTATACAGTTTCCTCACACAAAATCCAATGAAGGAGAAAAACTGGACTGGACCAATCTACATCAAAAGTCAGGGGGCAATTATTTATTCCCGCTCAGTCTCTAAATATTAAGAAATACAGACAGTGCCGTGTATAAGATTATCTTGTAATTACTATATCCTTTCTGAGTGATTTTGGGTAACAGTGAATTTTCTGCTTCCATCTGAGAAAGGCAAGAGTGTTCCAAAGCTTGCCAGTGTATTTGTACCCTCCACCTTAATGAAGTGCCAGTGTAACTCCACATGGTCTCTGAGGCCAGATTGGGAGTGGGCCTATGGCTACGGTCGAAAAGTCTTTTTTGCTTAGGAGGGTTCATAACTGACTGAAGCGACCCGGAAGTACCTGAGTGGTAGCCATGATATAAGCTGGTCGAATTCTGGAAATAATAAGTAAAAGAGCTTCACTGCTTCCTATCTCATCTCCTTTAACATAGGAAACATTGGATTTTCCTTTCCGAAGGGAAAGGAGAAAATGCCGTCCCACAATTCCTTGCTGCACCATTTAAAGCAACGTACCATTGTAGTTTCACCACAGTCGACCCACATAAATATAGAGACACTTTCCAACACTTATGAAAATTCCCGATGATTGACTGAGCTCCAAATCCATACGTAAATATTCCTTCACTTTCAAATCTGTCATCTTGACGAACAAGCATAGTGAGTACATAGTTAACAATGTTAACATCATCATAGCAAAATACTATATACATGTGTTGTTTCGCTGAATCCCCCCCCCATTGTGGAATGCACTTAAAATGAATTTTCTCCAGTTAACAAATGTATAAAAATGTTAAAAGTGCCAATGCCAGGAAACTCTATGTCTGTATATAATTTATTCTGATCCCTTGCTCAGTTCCTTATTTTTATTGAATTATTTTGAATGGCCCAACTTTTTCTACTTGTGTATTTCTTCCATATCATCTTATTTTAACGTTTCAATCCTGTTTGCTATGTTTTTGTGGTTTGGAAAGGAGTAGCCTATTTATCGTGCATGTGTAAAAAAAAAAAAACCCTAGTGTAAGTGCTGTTGGGTTCTCTCAGCACAGCAGTTGTCTTTTCCTAAGTCCTTATGAGCTCTCCTTCATATCTTTCCTTGACTTCATGACTTTTGCTTTGTTTAGGAGATTATTTTGAATTTTCAACTGCAGCCTTTAAGTTTTTCTGAATGGGTTTTTGGTTAGATGCCTGAAATAAGGTATGTTAACACAAGCTCAAGCTCAATTTGACACTTTATTCTACACTTGGGGTAAGTTGGAAAGATATTCACGGATCCAAACTTCCAGATTCAATTACTCAGAGCTAAAACGTTGTTGGGACACAAACAAAGCCTCTTTCTTATCTTGGTAAGGTAGACAATAAGCTACAACCTAGCTTTAATCAGAGTTTGAAAAATAACATTAGGATAAAGCACATTTTTCCAAACTGAGTGTTGTAGTATAACCATAGGGAAACCATTAGTGAGTGACATGTTTTTTGTGACACAACCAGTGTATAAGAGGTAAGTTATTGAATAATGTTCCCAATAAAAAAATCCCCAAAATTAGATAAAAGCACATTTCTCCAAAGTAAGTGTTGCAGTATAACAAGCAGCAGCCCATTAATGTCTGACATGATGTTTGTAACACTACAGTGTATAAGACGGAAGTTATTGAATATTTATGTAGTAAGTGTTTTCGGTATTGCACTTTGTAGACGGTCCCTGCTTACTCGTCCCACAGCCGGCTGCTCATTGAAGTCGATGTTATTTCTCGAGTTAAAACTGGGTTGTAGCTTATTGTCTCCCTTACCACGATAGGAAAGAGGCTTTGTTTGTGCCCAAACAACGTTTTAGTTCTGAGGTACTGAATCGGGAAGTTTGAATGTATTTAGACGTCAAAAACTATATGAGTTTTTTTTTTTTTTTTTTTTTTCAATAATCAAAAAGCCAACGCAAAAATCCCATTGGCTTTTTGTCAAGGGAACCGGGGTTATGCTAACTTCCAGGCTCGCCTGCAAAACCACATCATCCCTGTGTCGCTCCAAAGCACGTAATTATTAGAGAAAGGGGTAAAACAGTGAAGTAAAAAAAAAGTCACCTTTAGTACAGATGACCTTTCGTTGAACGTACTCCCGTATGCTTCTGTATGCGAGCCACTTTGTGCTGCTGTCGCTTTCGCGTTTTGTAAATACGGTCCTTCCCGAGCCGCCGTAGCAATGATAAACATGACAAGCAGCTGTTCCTTCAGTATTATGTTACAGGACTCACGTGTAAGATTTTACTGCTTGAGGCGCTGTTGAACAGACTAATTTGTATTCAAGGATAACATAATGGAGCCTGGTATAAAAATAAGTCCTGGTAGGTTAAATGCCGGTTGTGTCGTTTGTTTTGTCGTTAAAATGAATGTCGACACATGCCAAAGTGGAGCAGATGTAAATGTTGGTAACTTTTGGCTAATGTTGCTTCGTTTTCTCTTCAGGAGCGTCCAAATGGGACATTCGTCAGAGAGTTTGGGACTACATCGAAGAAAAGAATCTGGCCAACTTCCCAAGACCTGTTCACAACAGGATCCCAAATTTCAAGGCAGGTGAAACCAATTAAAGTGAAGGAGGAGTGAAGCAGCAACTAAACTGTTAACTCAAATACAGAATGACATTAATGTAAGCGTCGCTAAAGGCTGTTACTAAGGCCCTGAGCAATTATCTGATTTGTTATTCATTCAGATTTTACTCATACAGGCTGGTTCTTTCACTTAGACTTGTTAACTGCCATTTGCATAGGGGCCAAGTGTTAACTGGAAAATAAAATTAGGCTAATGACAGTACATATTACAAATTTCAGTATAAATAAAATAATAAAACATAGCAAGACTAAAAAGCTAGACTTACAGAACAGTAACAGGTTGTGAAATTGCATAGCAGGCCTATTGTGTAGAATCACTCATTCACATTCATTCATATCACTCATAAGTACAGTTAATGGAGGACTGTAAAATCAAAAGAAGAAGAGATGGTCCATTTTAGTATTCTACTTTTGCTTTAAGCAAAATATAAAAGCTTTCCAGAGCTTGATTTTATGATTTTATGATTTATTTTAAAGTAATCTTTCCCTCAACTGGTATGTAAATTAACAGTAACCGTAACAGTGACGGTCTCTCCTAAGTGACAGACATAGCAAACTACACACTCATTCAAGTCACTGTGTTGTGTTCCATGTGTTGGAAAGTAAATGAACATGTTAATTAACTAGATAAACAGGAAGTTTACTGAAATAAATTGGTCTAATAATTGTTACAATAATGACACAAGGGTATGCACAGCAGCTCTTGACTGATTTTCTTGAACTGTGAATGATTAATGGCTATTCCGTTTGTACAGCTATGCATCTCTTTAACTGTGTACTTAATGGCCAGGGTGCAAATCAAGCTTGCAACAGGCTTGCAGACCTGCAGGAGTTCAAGTCCAGCCAGACAGTCAAAGTAAACCCAGACAGACCTCAGCAGCAGGCGCGTTTTGTCACCCTGGAAGTAAGTTAACTCTCATAGAAAGTAAAAACAAATATATCTGCCCTTGTGCCCCCCTCTCCTTTCAAACAGGGTGCTTTCACAGCCTGTGCCAGGGTGTCTGAGCTGCAGGTGTTCACCCAGACACCTGAGGTGAAGGTGGATCCTGATAAACCTTTGGAGGGTGTCCGACTGGCAGTGCTACAGGTAGCACTGCACTGTGGAAAAAAGCACTAAAAACCATAATGCTTCAGGCTGTACCACAGAAATTTCTTTATTTTTTCTTATCTGTTTTGTGCCTATGTCAATTTTACCTACATGTAGGGTTTAAATTTGAAACAGTGTTAGAAAGTCCCTTGTTTTACTTCCTAAAGTGACATATTAGGGATATCAATATTTTGTATCTGCTGAATTTGAACCTACTCATTTGTTATTTTCGCCAGCATTCACTGAATTTAATCCAATCCTATATTAATCTGCAGTTGTGTTAAATAACTGCAAATGTCTGTTGGATAATTTTTGGGATAATCTTTGCAGGCACAGAAAACTTTATTAGTGCCAACCCCTCGTCTTCGAACTGGTCTTTTCAATAAGATTACTCCTCCCCAGGGGGCCAGCAAAGAAGAGCTACGCATATGCTCTTCCTCTCAGGTGGGAAGTTGCTGATTTTACATAATTTCATTTTCAAACATAATTTCCTTATGATTCACAAGCCCTTGACATTTAGCATATTCCTATTTTTTTCTCCTCCTGTCTTCTGTCCTCTTCCTTCAGGGTGTGAAAGACTTCAGCGTGCCTGTTGGCCTGGATGCAAAAGTGAAGGTAGACCTGGTGGTGGTTGGCTCGGTGGCGGTGTCAGAGAAAGGTGACTGTCAGTTGGCATTTCCGCCAATGTGGGGGCCTTAACATATTGCAAAATTCTAGTAGATGATCAGTTAGCACAAACCTATGTATCTATTTATGTGTGGAG
This sequence comes from Trachinotus anak, assembly GCF_046630095.1. Classification (NCBI taxonomy): domain Eukaryota; kingdom Metazoa; phylum Chordata; class Actinopteri; order Carangiformes; family Carangidae; genus Trachinotus; species Trachinotus anak. The sequence continues at coordinate 14,559,678 of NW_027273862.1, read as the reverse complement.
CTTTAGATTATTTTATAATTACAGTAGATCAACAGTGCTGTGAGTGCTTTCACCTTACGGACGTATTTCTGTTTGTATGTATTGTATGATGTGTTAATGACTGATAAGACTCCGTGAGAGGCAAAAGCAATTAGTACGTTGTTTCCTGCAATACTGTGGTGCAGAACATGTTGACACTGACCCATGATTTATAGTCTGTTATTAAATACTGACTCTAATAACCAGTACTTTGAATATTAGACATTATATGCTTTGAGGGTTGTTCATTACAATGTAGACAATGACAAAAGACTTAAGGGAAGTTGTTGGACAAAATACTGTGTTGGGATCACTGCAGCACCAGGACATCCTGTCAGGGAGATTTGACGAAGAAACAGAACAGAAATGAAAATGAGGGCAGATGTGTGTAATCAGATCCATTTTGCTCCTTGTGGGTTCTGCTGTGTTCTCCCTTCTATGCATTGGTTCATCCATGTTCCCATCAGACTACATATAATTAAGTTATTTTTTATGAATTGAAAACATTACTACAGCTGCCTTTAACATGTAAGTCAGCATGTTATAATTCAGTGCAGTTTCAAGATTAAAATCCTCTGTTTTTGCACTATTTTTAACAGGTTGAATGTAATGCAGATGTTGGTTATTTCGGCTTTACACACATTGAGTAAATCTGTGATACCGGACAAGGGAGAAAATGCTACCCCAAAGATTAGGTGTAGACTGCTGTTGTCTTTTTCACATAAAGTAAAACCTACCTATAAAATATTTGTTTCTGCCTCCTCCTCTAGGCTTCCGGATTGGAAAAGGAGAGGGCTTCGCTGACATGGAGTATGGCATGATGGTTTCAATGGGAGCTGTGAGCGAGGCAACTGTTGTGGTTACTGTTGTCCATGACTGCCAGGTTAGTTTGATTAGGTTGAACTAAATTAACAAACCAGCTGTTTTATATGACAGTTGTTTGTTTTTTTTTCTCTGTCGTCAAGCACAGGTGAAATATTATTTGATTAAAGCTGCAGTTTCTACAGTTTGACTCACTTTATCAATTGAAAACCTGACAAATGCTTAGAAAAAACTTTTACAGATGTGAGTACGCTCATATTTTAGAAGTTGTAAGTAGCAAAAGTAATCCTTTTAACTAGAAAATATCATTTTAACTAATATTTTCCTTCTCTCAAAAAGATTTTAAATTATTATAACGTTTGATGAAAGACATCAGCTGTTGTTTCATGGCTAATTTGGATATTTGTGCTTTCAGGTGGTGGACATTCCAGAGGAGCTAATAGAAAGCCATGACCTGACTGTGGACTACATCCTCACTCCCACCAGAGTTATTAAAACAAATTGCCAGTTACCCAAGCCACAGGGAATCATCTGGACCAAGGTAAATTTAAATATTTTTTCTGTTCTTAAGTGTTACTGTAAGTTCACGATACAGTTATGTCATTGTGAAGTTGATTCAAAGGGACGCCAACATGAACCAAAACCTCCCTAGTTTGCGTCTGACCCATCAATCCCACAAAGGCATGAAATGCCCCAAAAACATAACAAAAAAACAGTTGAACTGAAAAATGCAGTGAGGAAAAAATTTAGTTTATCAGTGATTCAGTGATTAAGTGTTTTGTGTGGATCAGTCATACAAATTGCATGAATTTGAGGTGTAACAAAATGGTGGAGGGGTTTTTTTTTTTATAAGGATAAATAATGCATTAAATATACATTTATTGTACTTAATATAATGGTTCAACCTATATAACTTGAGACAAATAAAACATGTAAAATTAAACAAATCTTAAAATCTGAAGTTGGAAGTCACAGTTGGAAAATCATAGGTGTCAACAATAAAATGAATGATGGCTGAATTCGACTTAGCTGCTGTAGTTTCAGGGTCCTAGTGCTGGCTTATGATGGTTACACTATTAGGTTATATAACAGACTACAGCAATATAATGTCTTGACCAGTTAAAATATCTGCTGTGAGAAAGGCCTTGCCAATGAAAACTGAAGTGATAACTGAAATGTTATGTAATTACTGTTTTTATGGGCCAACATACAGGTGCATTTGGGTTGTTTTGAACACAATATGATAATGTTTGTGATGTTAAAATTTATTAACTTTGTGTTGAACAAAAGTAAACAAAAGTAAAACAAAAGTTATTCCACTGAAAATAAAACCTATTACAAACAGCAGATTGTTTTGTTTATTGAGTGTATGTTTTATATTCTAGACCGGCTATTCTAACCCAGTCCTCCATTTCAGGTTTCTTCTGATTCGATTAACAAACACACATCTTCATGACCCTTTAATAGGATCATTAACCTTAAAAAGTGGGCTTGTACAAAGATGGTCCTATCAAAATGTTAAGCTCCGCTCCTTAGAAACAGTGCCCTCTAATGGACATGTAATGACACCACACCTCATCAGAGGACCCCTACATTCATTCTGTTTCTGTTTGCACTATTACTATTACTATTACTATGTACTAATGACTTACTCCTTTCTTGTCATTCCTCTTCTTTATTTTCTATTCACTTTTTTAATCAGCCGTAATAATAATGATATGAGTTAAAATTTTAGTTTTTATATACAGTACCTATATGTGTGTGTGTGTGTGTGTGTGTGTGTGTGTGTGTGTGTGTGTGTGTGTGTGTGTGTGTGTGTGTGTGTTGTACCAAGACATACAAACAATCAGTTGTCAAACACAAAAGAGTGAAATCATCTCAAGGAAAGCCAACAAAACAAAATAAATGATTAACTGTGTCAGTACACTTTTAAAATTGCTCTTCATCATCTGTCCATATATTAATGAGAACCTGGGCCTTAAACTGCTCCTTATTTACTGACGCTGGCAGAGAGATGCCATGTGTTTTTCCACCTGATAATTTGTCTTTAATTAGACATGATGGAGATATTCTTCTTACCATGTGGAGAGTTTGTGTGTAACCTCTGGGTTTCCTTCAGACACGCATGTAAGTAAACAGGACCCAGTGAACTCACAGGCAGGAAGGCCATGTCTGATCATCAAAGGCTCCTCTGCCCAGCCAGTTTGGCTCTGCAGGGGCAGGGGAACGACAGGTCAAACAGGCCACTGTAAAAACAATAGCCCTGTATATCCTTTACAGGACTGGTCAGCATCAAAGGATGCCAAGACACTTGAGGACCCAACAAATCAAGAGAGGTCTTTATTTTTAACTGCCTGGGAAATGAAATGTCCTGCTGCTATAAAGAAAGTTATTACTATAGCATGGGCTGTGCAGGATGGAATAATACCAATTAATTTGTCAGCTTTCGCTTTGGTATTAATTTAACTCCTCTGTCGGTATGCTGTCTTGGCTCTCAGCAGGGCTATTTGTTTGCTGTGTGTGACACCCCTCCCCTTTCAGCCTTACTGAGCCTGTCAAGTTTTGTGTCTTCAGCTGGACACAGAAAAGCTGGAGAAGATCCCCATCCTGAAGAAGCTGCGTGCTCTGGAGGAACAGGTTGGAAAGGATGTAACACTGGGGGCGGGGCCTGCTGCAGCAGAGCCTGGTCTGCAGATCAGTCAACCCAAGAAGCAGACCAGACGGAGGCCGAGGCAGAACATGCAGCAAGATGCTGAGGGAGTATTCATGCAGGACTCCAAACAGGAGAAAAGAGCAGAGGGAGAACAGAAAGCCAGACTGCGCCCAGCTAGAGTGAGAAAAGAAGGCAGAGGAGATGTCAAAGGCGGTGAAGAGGGAGAAATCAATGAGAAAGGAAAGGGAAAAAGTGGAGGCAACATAAAGGAGAAGGGCCCAGATGAAAGGGGAAGTGAGGTCATGTCTCAACGTAAGCTTCCTATAAGTGTGACCACAGTATACCTGGGGGGAATCCCTGCCGGGCTGCGTGTTAGTGAGCTGAAAACTGCCCTTAGAGAGCGAGAGGCTGCTCCACTGAGGCTCACCTGGCAGGGGGCTCAACACAGGGCCTTCCTTGACTACAGTGATCCTCAGGCTGCAGAGCAGGCCTTAGAGGCTCTGCAGGGTCTCAGTCTGGATGGTCACAGTCTGCAGGCTGAACTGGCCAAGAGCCAACGAGGAGGCAAGAGGTCTGGACAGTCCAATAGGAGACCAAGAGCATCAGCAGCTCCAAAATCTAAAACGGCATCACCAGGTACCAAGGCTGACACAGATGAAAAGACGGAGCAGTACTAGTAATAGGCAACAGTGGAACAACCTTTAATGCCTTAAGAAGACTAGTTGTTTTGTTTTTTTTTAATATGTCTGAATTTATTACAAGAGGACCTCAGTCGTATAAACTGTAGGCTCTGACTGCTAATGGACATAATAAATGAATAAAATATGCAATAGCAATACCTAAAAATATCATTGCTGAATTACAGCATCATAAAGCATTTCACTAGAAATTTATTTTAGCGAAATGCTAGTCTTTAGTTCTTACCATTTCATAATACTTAACTAATACACCTATGTGCCTCATTTAATTCAAGACCCTTTGTACATTGGAGGTGCTTTTTTGAGTGATTCTTAAAAATAGACTTCCTTTTTTTTCTTTGAAATCATGGACTGTACATACAGTCTATTCATTAAAATACAAAATAATTACCTTTTCAAAGAAGGTCAAGTCCTGTTAGTTATCTCAAAAAACATTTTAACTGAGGACTTGGGCCAAAGACAGAACTGGTTAGTTTTGGTTGTAGATAGCGCCAACATGTGGCCATTTACACAATTTATACAATCCTGATTGTCCCAGACCCATGAGTCATAGTAGTAAAATTGAAACTTCATTAGTCTAACATTTATGTATCCATATAGGCCACAATGTTTGACCACAAAGATTTTCCGCAATTTTCTTTCTTTTTTTTTTTTTTTGTTCTTGCAGAGCACATCTTTTCACCACTCCTACAAATTCCATCCAATTCTCACCACATCTGTAACATCTGAATCACTCTAAAGGCATGTTTTTTTTTTCTTTTCTATTTCATTGCTAAATAATTGTGGTCTTATTGACATAAACTACAATAAATCCTGAACATATTGAGCAGTTTCAACCAAATTTAGATGTGAACATACACACATATCACAGACTACAGCAATATAATACATTTAAATGGCCATAATGTATTATATAAAAATATCGTTACACAGATTATAAACCTCTAAAGCTATTTTATTTAAAAATAACAAATTTGGAGGCTTGTATAGCCTTTTATTTCTTCCTGTTTTCTGTGTTTTTTGCACCCTAAGTTTTTTTTCTGAATATTTTGGAAGTAGACATTGTGCATTCAAGCAGTGATATTTGTACCTTTACTGACTTATTCATGGCACATCTGGTTTGATTATTTTGGGTATGGTGCCAGCATTTAATGGATAGTAGATGCCTGAATGTTTGTAAGATGTTACATAGAAACATTCTCTACTAAACTGTTTGACTGTACCTGTTCAGCCTTATTGTCTTTATTTTTTTTTTTTAAACAATTGTATCTCACTTTGATTTTGACAAATATTTGGGGGCTCTAGAATCACTGATTGCACTATTTGGAGACCAGACTGCAAACCTCTGAAGTTTCAATATTGTAAGACCTTAGATGTAAGACTAGTTGTAACAAAGCCTGTTACTGCCTCAGACTCTCATAAAAAAAAATGTAAAAAAAGATACAGATCGCTGTACTGACGAGGCAGTGATTTAAGGTTGGATGCTTAACTTCAGCATGGTACACCAGACCACTGAATTTTGACAAAACTTGGAGGTGTGATAATTGGACACAAATCATTAAAAGTCAACTTATAGACTTTGAATTACCATAACTGTATAAGCACTGACTTTAAGCAAATGTTAGAGATTGAGGTTTTCTTCATGACGCTTATTTTTAAAGCAGTTCTGTCTGCATTAGTACTGCTGGTTTGCAGGCAGGACAACAGGTTAAGCCTCTGCATAGCCCTCTGCATAGGCATTACCTGATAAATGGTCCCTCCCGTGTCATTCTGTAGTGCCAGAGAACTGTCCTGTTTTCTCTGAGGTCTTGATTGTATTGAGACAAGCACGCAGCGTGTCTGTCTGCACAGGGCAGGCCTCAGGCTTTTTATGGAGCTGTCATCCAAGCCTGGCCAGGGAACAGCTGTAGAGCCCCATCTCTCTCCCTCAGCCCCGCTAGAGTGCTGAACCTCAGCAAATGTCATCAGTTTGTTAATGTGCTGTTCCACTGCTGTTGAGCCTGCAACCCCTGTACTTGGTGGTATGCTGGTTTTACTGGGGTTCAGTCAGTGGTCAATGTTGTTGTGAGGGTACAAAGCTACACAAGTATCGAAACAGAATGTAATACACCTTAATATAAAGAGGTACCGTACGTCTGCACACAAACCTCAACAGCATTAACAAGATGACAACTTAAATTACGGCTCAGTTATCCAACTTAGATGAGGTAGATCAGAGTAATCTGAGAGAACTATGTTGATTTTAAACAATATACTTCAGCCTGCCATGTTTTTCAACATGAGGAGCAACTGTTGTTTCCAACACCACAGACTTTTCTGAAACTAAAACAATTCAAGTTCTAAAAGATATCTAGACCTCTTTTTTACTTGTGCCTGCATTAGCCTTAAACTATATGCAGCAAGTTTATCATGTTAACATGGTAGAACTATGATTTTTGCAACAGCCAGGATGAACAATTAGGAATCTGATAAAGAGCAGCTAGGAAAATTAGCTTATGTGCTATTTGTTATATTTTTAAAAAAGTTCTATTTCCAAGACATTCAGGGATTCACTTATTTGTATGCATATTTAATTGCACTTTATACCTGTGCCTTTGTTGTACATATTGAGATTAATATTTAAGAAGTAAAATGTTTTGCCTGCACAAGCATCCCTTCATATTTTATATAAAACCTATTGAACTTTTTTTTCCCCTCTTCATAAATTGATAATTTGGGATTTTTATTTTCTCAAAGCTCATTCTTTCTGCAGATTTCCAGAGATTGATGCGTCTTTGACACCCCTGAACTATTCATTACAGGAGGTAAAGCATGCATTTAGATCAGCACCATCTATTACATTTCCATCAGGGTATTACGCGAAAAATGCTTTTGAGGAACACAACGGCACAATAACCAGAACAACAGGAGAGCTGCAGGTCTTCATCCTGTAACCAATCAGGGGCGAGATCTCTGTACTCCCCAACTGCCGCTTGTGGTCTCCACATAGAAGGCGTGTAACAAATAACTTTTCAAACCATTTATTTTTAATCTACATCAATTAATCACTGTTCTGTGGAAAATCAGACTTTCATGGTCAGATGTTCATATAACATCAGTTTACAACAACAGGCGCGACCTGCTCCTGCTGCGCTGATTGGTTCAACTGCCAGGCTTTGGTCAGAAGTGCATTATACAGACACCGCCGTGACATTCCTGTTACATTGTTCTGTATTACTACTGTAATAGTAGCCTACTGTGGACCTGTGCGTAATGCTCTTTACATTTTTGGCTTCGGTATCACCAAAGATGTAGCCTAGATCAGACCCACAAGAACTCAGTTTACCCAATAAACTAAGATTTATTAAGTACAAGCTTATACATTTATGAAAAATCCTGCCGAGTTATTATAAATATTGTGTTACTTTTTCTTTTCAGGAAATTGTCTCACTTTCTTTAAATACTCTTACTTTTGGGTTGAGTGTGTAACAATGGCCGCTGTCTTGACATCTACATTTGTGGTGGCATATTTGTTTGCAAAAAAAAAAAAAAAAAAAAAAGCCAGAGATTATAGGTGTGTGATAAAATCGAAATTGTGTCTTCTTTTTGTGGATTTAGGCTTCAGCAGTCCAACAAATGATTTGTTGTAATATAGCCAAAAGATTAGCCCTCACTGATGGACCCTCGCTAATTTTCCTAACAATATATAAGTATACAGTGCTGAAAGTAATGGTCTACATATATCTACCACAAACGACATAACAGTGCTTACAATATATCCTCAATTTTCATTTTAAAACAAATATTAAGCGTTCTGACAAATATTGCCAATAAAGCATATACCTCCTTGGCCAATTCGCCTGAAATTAAAATATGCAGGCCTACAGAATAAATAAAAAGTTGCGCTTATAGGCTATTCAAAAAGTGCCTTCATCGTTTTTACACAGTATATATGGACCTACAGTATATGTGTAATGTCCATAATTGTTCATTTCAAATTCAACGCTGGTATGTACGTCCAAATAGAGCGTCAGTCTAATTTGTCAAAGAAAAGAAAAGTAAAAACTTCAGATGAAGAAAATGAGTGTGCATTTGTTACATTGGCCTACTTTAAAAAGAAGAATAAACATGAACAAAAGTGTGAAGTGGTAGTCATCCGCTCTGCAGGACTAAGTACCAAACAGCAGCAGGGTTTCATACGCACAGTCTCTCCCCGCTGGTCGATGTCGATGGCATGGAAAAGTTTTTATTATTATATATTATTATTATGTGGTTGCTTTGTGATTGGGCCTGTCTCCGTGTCTTTGTCGCAGTGTGAAACAGTACAGAAAAGTAGTCCGGTCTACTTGAAGCAGTAAGCAACTCTCCAGGGCCGGGGCATAGGCCTTCGTGTCTCTCAGTGGTTATTTACTCGTTTGTTCTCGTTTCAGTTCACTCTGCTGCGCGGCTCGAGTCTGTGACACCGTCTTCTGGTCTGCAGATTGTCCGCGGAGGCATCACATGACGCACGGCTTGATGTCCTGGTAGGAGACCTGTTGGTGGTGGTAGTACGAGCTGCTGCTCGGTGAGTGCATCGCCGAGGACGTCATGGCGTTGAACGAGAAGACAAACTCCTTCCGGTCACACATGCTGGGAGACTGGGAATGGTACCGAGGAATACCTGCACAAAGGTATTTAGAAACATGATCATCGGCAATATCACAAGTAGGTTTACTGACACTTTGTCTATGAATTAAAAACATAAGCCCTATATCATCTCGGTTTCTAAGATACTTCTTAGAAAATTACTCAAAATAATAGAGTAATTTAAATACTTTAAACTTTAACTCTGATTTTTGTCAATTAACCAAGATATTAGACATTTCCTCTGAGAGCCTTTACCTTCACTTTCATAGCATATTATTATTATTATTGTTATTATTGTTATTATTATTATTATTATTATTATTATTATTATTGCTATTATCATTACTATAATAATAATAACAATAACAATAGAATTGTGGTATTATTAGTGCTTTAATAAATGGAGTGCCTGATAACCTACCAGTCTAGCATATTTTTAGTGTGCCATTTGTATTTTAACATAAAATTTGGGCCTGCATTTAATTTGTAGACAGACCTCTGGAGCTTCAACCTTTTTCACTGACTCGAATGCATGTGTAGGCTATATTTCTTGTAGACCCGAAGTCTATTTAGCAAGCACGATTAAGATAGTCAGAGGGGGAGGCGGGCTTGCAGGGCTAATTGACAGTGGCCCTCTTGCACGCCAGTCCCGGAGGACTGAGGGCCGCGGGGCAAGGCAGGCTGGATGTAACCGCGCTTGTTTTTCTTGCCCGGAGATTGGCACTGCTCTAAATTGTCCCGGCAGACTCTCCCAGATTTTTTTTTTTTTTTTTTTTTTTTTTTTTACCATTTCCAGAAATTTAAACCGAGCGAGTTTGAGACTCCTGATATCTAGTTTTATTTGGAGGAGAACTGTGTTCTATTTAATTGGGAGCAGGACAGTGACTAAGCTTGGGTAATTTTATTGAGAGAAAATGTGCGTGTTTTTATGTTTTGTTGCATCATTTTCCTTAATGGTCTTAATTTGAATTTGTCTTCCGTTTTGTACAGCTGAGATAAGCCTGTGAGTCAGCGATTGCAAAATACAGCGCAATTCAAAAACTCCGGGGCTGCTCACTATTTCCATTAGGCCCAATTTGACAAATTGCTTACAAATCTGAATACCACTAGGGTTGACCATATGTAGTAAATAGTGAATATTAAACTACGCTATCTAATAGGCTAATTAAAAGGTTTGGTATAAATGGGAAATAAATATCCATGCTTCACATTTGTCCCTGCAATTTCACTTTCCCCCACAAGTCTCTTTTATAAAATCAGTTGCTATTTTACTCAACATTTTGATGATTGGTGAAATCAGAGGTGAAATAGTTACATTGAGCCTACCTTGTAAATCTGTGGTACTGTGGCCGTTCTGGTGCAGGTAAGGTTGGTCTAGGGAATGTGTCGGCAAGCTTGGTTGCAGCGGGTTCGCCCCTGGATTACAAGGAGACAGAGGCTGCTGCTTAATGTAGGAAGCCCCGTTATTCAGTGAGGCCGTGGGGGCAGGAGCCCACGCCGAGGCTGAGCTCGAGTACACGGGGTGAGGCTCCATGACTCCCCCGCTAGTAAGTAGGGGGGAGGCGGAATTGTCGTGGTGAGGATAGTCACTCCCAGTGGATCCTGTACAACTTCCCATGTAGGAATGTCCACTGTTGGTCGACAAGTGTGACATGGAGTGCCCGGACAGACCCATCCCTTCCATGTTACCTGCCAAGTGTCCATTCATCATCCCAATCCCACTGTCCAGAGACAAGCTGTTAGGCGGACAGGATAGGCCACCGCCGCTCCCCTGGAAGTTGTAGGACTCGGGGATGTGGTTGAATCCCAGCCCGTTCATCATGCTGTACATGGGCTTCAGCGCCTGGCACTTGCGCCTAAAACCCCTGGGTCTCCTTCTAAAGGAGCCTTCCTCGAACATAAACTCACTAGCCGGGTCGATAGTCCAGTAGTGGCCTTTCCCCGGCCGGCCGAGGCCCTTGGGCAGCTTGATGAAGCACTCGTTCAGAGACAAGTTGTGACGCACGGAGTTCTTCCATCCCTGGTACGAGCCTCTGAAAAACGGGAAGCGGCTCTGTAGAAACTGGTATATTTCACTAAGCGTCAAGCGCTTAGTTGGAGAGCTCTGGATAGCCATGACTATTAAAGCTATGTATGAATATGGGGGTTTCTCTGGTCGACGGATCCCTGCATTTGTCTTTTTGGTTTTCGTCGTGGAGGAGGCGGTTTCCATCACCGCCGTCTGTCCGTGCGGCTTCTCCGGAGCAGACATTGGGCTGCTCTGGGCAGGAGTCTGCGCTGGGGGCTGCTGGACCTCTGCCGTCATTAGTTGAGTTTAGTCTTCGAGATAGTAAACAAAAACGGTTGCTTTCCACCTTTCCACCTATAAACACAACAAAGTTGGATACTAATTCGCTGGCATAAAGAGCCAAGAAAAAAAAAAAAAAATTAAACGTAGGCAAACTTAACGCGCAAGCCAAAGGCGAGACTGTCTTCTTAACTCTGTCTTCTTCCCTTTGATTCAGTCCTGCAGTAGTCTGAAGCCGGACCGCCTTGTACGCAGCGTCCGAAATGGGATAAAGAGCAGAACAGGAGCCGCTTTCCACTTCAGTTGGTGTGTTGTCGTGCGTCCGAGGACCTCACTTTTTACTTATCTGTTGCCATTGGAAGCTGGATGTCTTGGCCATCCTAATGTTGGGACCCGCCCAGTTCCCTCCTACTCCAGTGGTGGGCTGTGAGCATGCACATCTGTGTGCGTTCACTTTTCAGGGAAATGTTTTTTTTCCCTTCCTTGCATTTATGTAGGAAATATATATATATATATCTATATATATAGGCTATATATATATATATATATATATATCCCGTATAGTCTGTAATAACTATCTGTGTAATTTGAAATAATGTATTAAGATATTCAAATGGATTACAATGTATCACATGATCATACAGTATTGATAGTAACTTCACTGGGGAGGGCCTTTAGATGCTGATTTTGATTGCCCAATTTTCTAATAAGATTTTATTTTATTGTTATTATTTATTATTTCTTTTTTTTGACACTATTGTGATATAAACAGTGCATATTCATAAGTTTGCAGTGTAAACAGATTCTCTCCATTTCAAGCCAACACGGTTGATGCACCAGCACGGCATATAGGTCATATACCTATTGTTATTTATAGTCCTGAAATATTTTATAAAACCTTTTTAGCGCGTGGAGCATTTGCCAGAGAACATGCGCCTCGTATTCAAAACCACCCTCCTGATTTCTGTAAAAGATAGACAGGAACATGGGCAGGATGTTTATACAGCAAAATGTAAACATTTTCCCTGGCCTTCTTTAAATAAAAAATCAAGCAAAAGCCCCGTTAGATCCGCTAATACTCAATCTGATGCGATATGCCCGCCTGTTCGCAGCGTCTTGTGTAGATACTGGACGTTTTTACACGTGAATATTGTTTGTGTAATGCAGTCATAATATTTACGCAGGGACGCAGGAGGAGTGAACACCGGACTGCCGAACTCTGAGCACAGAAACTCGGGCTGGGACTTGAGATCGACTCCTGCAGGCAGTTTTACCATCGAATGATCCAGGAATTAAAGTAAGGTGGATTTAACACTTTTCAGTTCCAATATCAGCAGCAGAAGTGTGGCCGCTTTAGTTCAGTGCCACATTGGAAAGTCTGAGATGCTTGGTTTGTTTAATGTGACATGATGCCTTTATAGGCTAATTAGAGCAGCGAAGCCTAAATTATGCCTCAAGCTCTGCAGAATGTTTTTGCTGAAACTAAGTTGTAATTCAGTCAGAAGAGCATGCGCACCAGTTTGTTTATCTGTTTGTGTTTCCAAAATCGAAATACTTCATTTTAGCTCGATTTACTGGCTTTTGTACAGCTGTGTGCTGGAGCTACTGAAAGGCGATCAGTCCATAACCCAAAACTGTTGACAGTAGGTTGCTTATTGTTCCCTGGAGATCTCGATAGCTGCTGACTGCAACCTTTTGCCTCTCCGCGGGTTCAGTTAGATGAGCTTGCTGTGCTTTTGATCTCTGCCTTACTGTTTCTAGTGGATGCTTATGATGACTGTTGGTTTTGACACTGTGGAATATAATACCGGAGGAAATAGTGGATGAGCAACTTTGCAAAGTTTGGGCTGTGCGTAACCAGAGAATATTTGGCGACTTCATTGCCTGTGCGTAAAGCTCCTACAGTATTTTTATTTTTTTTTTTTGAGTAAAATAATGCGAGAGCATTTGTGTATTCAATTTTAAATAGGCATATTTAAATCAAATGTCATATAACAGAAATATTACATGGTTTATTGATGTTTACCGGAACTGACTAGTTCCAAAACACAAATGGATGACTTTCGTTGCCACAGAGGAAGCGAGAAAACAATTCACTGTCAAATTTTCTTTGTCAACCCAAAGGTGACAGACGTGCCACTGTTAGCTTTTGCTGTTGCAGGGGAGATTTGAAGCCATGGATAAATGAATGTAAGTATTGTTTTAACCGGTGCCTGCTCGGCCACTCGCCTGGAGTGAGGGCCATACATTTATCAGCGCAAGGGACCACCCAGCGCGCACCAGGGGCAGGCGCGCTCCCGTCCTCCCTCTGCCCACTGCATTTAATTACCGCTGATGACTTCATTCCATTAAGGCGCTTTTTTCTTCTCACAAGCTCATTCGCCCCATGCGATGTTATTCTTTCTTTGTTATTTATAGACCTGTATATTTTTTAACTTGCACGTCCATCCAAAGTGTCTACAATGTTTATGCAAACCATCAGTGTTGGGCGGTGATGCGCTCCTCCCTGCTGCATTCTTCTTTCCTCAGTAAAAAGCAGCAAAATCTGTTATTTTTTTTATTGTTTCACATACTATTGAAGCTATTGAAGTAGGCACAATTCACCAATCGAAATCGAAAATAACAGGTATCCTCATAATATCATAATGTACTTGCATCAACAAAAAATCAAAGAGAAAAATCCATGTTTTCCAATTGATTTCTCCATATTTTTTAAAAACATGTTTCTCCTTCATATTTTAAAAACATTTTGCTCCTTCGTACATAAAAGGGTGCAATTAGAGCATCGGTGGCAATGATCGTGTTCGTCATTACTGAGGCTTGAGTCCCGAGGTCAGAGCTTCCCTGTTGCTCCATCGCAGACGAAGTCATGCACTTTTCCATGACGTCCCATCATGAAATATTTGACAGCGCTGCATCCTCAGGAATGCTCGGCCACTTAGGTGGAGGTACACCGCAGAGTGCAACAGTCCTGACAGCCTTTCCGGACCGTTTTACCGTTATTTACTGCACCGAAACCAGTTTTGGACCCCTCAAAATCATTTATGTGTACAGGACTGTACACTGTAAATGTTTTATTATTGGTTTCATTTTACTTAAAGTCTCATACAATGCTGGTGCCCTATGTCAACAGGCCAGAAAACATATAATTTAGGCCTTTTTCTCGTAGGCCTGTAATCTGAACATCGTATTTCCGTGCGTTCAGCTTGTCTTGTAAGGATTGATTTTCATATTAGTACATTAAAATCTTATTGATATCACAGGCTGTGTTCTCCCAGACCCCATAGAGCTACATTGTCCTGTTTCATCAGAGCAAGACACGAAATGGTTAACTTCAAAATTGTTGCTCATTCGTACCAATTAGGCGAATGCACCCGGCGGATTATAGATCCAGCAGTTGCAGCGGTGATCAGTGGGCCTATAATTTGATTTGGCCTCACAGCAACAGATAAAACTGTTGGAGAGATGAGGCTCGGTCCAAAGCGATTCTGAGAATTTTAAGTGTTAAACTCAGATTGCATTTTCTTTACAAACGATCATCTGTGAGAAATAAGACAGTTCCCCTCCTCGGTGGTGAAAGAGGGCCGCAGAGGGTCATCGAGAGGCCGCAGGGACTTTGTTTGGAGGCCAGTGCCACGGAGTGATCGATCAGCTGGTCGTAAGTTCATCCGACTTGAACTTGAATCAAGTTTTTAAAGCAAGCTCTTTAAAAAAGGAGATTTATTATATTATGAATGTTTAAACGTCAAAACGTTTTTATTAATATTATTTCAAACAGATGAATATTAAAATATTCTTTTAAAACATGCCATAAGGATTAAGGAAAAAATTCAAACAGTATAGCCATGTTGGTAAGAATTACAAACGATGAACATAAAGTCAGAGAGTCTGCAAATGATTCGTAGTTTGGTAGTAGAATAGATTCGTTATTGATAATAACACACAGGTTTGACAGATTTTATTTAGGCTACTTTTCCTCCCACGCTATATAGGAGTTAAAGTGTGAAGGACCAGCATGTAAACGATGGAAGCAGCTATCTGTGTTCTGCACATACAAGTGGCAAGCTGTCAGTTTTGCACAAAGGATAAAAAAGGAGTGAAAACAAACCTGTGCTGCTGGTTTATCTCTTCTGAGATATTCTGCAATAAACAAGTGTGATGTTCATCATTTTACTCTTTTTTTATTTTGATTAGCTAATATTGATAGCCTGAATTAAAAATGCTATTCTGAAAATATTAATCTCAAGTAGACTAAATTCTGAAATGATTTTAATTTGTCGACATTTTAAGTGTAAACAAGACGTTTTAGTGTCACCGACTATTTGTCCAACAAATTCTTTTGGGAGGCATCCTAATTGGTTTCCTGGCTCTTCGTCCCTGTAAGTGTCGCCTGCAGTTCACTCAGCATTGTCGCTTTAATTGAAAACAGTGTAATGTCGAGGTGGGCACCCCCTGATCACTTTCCCTGCGCTGTAGGTGGCCGTGTATATTTTCGTTTAAGTAGTGTTTATGTGAAGGAGAAAGGACGGGATTGCTAGCAGACCGCTGATTGCACGCACCGGGCCGCTGCATGGATCTGAAGCGTGTTGGATAGGCACCACCCTCTCCAGTAATCAGCCGCAGCAGCAGCAGCAGCAGCAGTGCGCTATATGACTTTTTAATTTTCTCGCCGAGCTATCTGCACCGTGCCGTGTTCTGTGTGAAGGCGCGAAGTAAAGAATTCCCTCTATGTCAATTAGTTTGCTACTTTTCACAGCACGGCGCTGTCCATGTCTGGCAGCCTATGGAAATATGCAAAGTCACTTGAATTGGTCTGCAAACATCCCTCTCTACTGAAGTGTCCTTGAGCAAGACACTAGCCCCAACCAGCTATAATAGGCCATATTAGCACTACGGACCCAGCTGTTTGACTGAGTAGAGTTTAAGTGCTGTGAAATCGGTTCATATTCGCAGGTAGCAGGTGTCGCAGTCTGATGGGAACCGTAAGATGTTCTTTCGTTTAATTGAATTTCTCTGAAATGTCTAACGCGACTCAAGTAGATGATATATCCATACACTGCCTTTATAATTGAACATAGTAATATATATATAATAATATATATAACAGCTTGATTTAATCAAGTTTCACAGCGGACTTTATCACATAGGGCGGCTGATAACAACCTGTTACAATAATGGAATTGAAATAGAAAAAAAAAAAAAAAAATTGGGCGTTTTAATTTTTTTTCTCCTAGGAATGTTTGGACTGGAGGTTGCAAACCTATTAACTTACATTTACCTCCCCTATCACTAGCTATATGTTCTCTCTTTAATAACCTTTGTATGTTGCAGAAAACGCTAATATTGTTAATTGAAGAACTAAATAGTTGGCTGGGAGTCCCTGATGCTGTTTCCCATTGGTTAGTAGAAATCACGCGTCACATCTCACACACGTGAAAAGGCTCACCTGTCTGTCTGCGCAGCACATCTGCAGTAAAAGCTATGCAGTGATCAGTAGCGATATTGATAATTGACCGTGTTGATTATTGCAGACCTTTAATCAAATTCAATTCATGATTGGACAACGAATGCAATTATTAGTGTCTATATCTGAAAATCGTGGTTAGATATTAGGTCACAGTGTGAAATTGGTCATTTAAACCGATCTCAGACCTCGTTAGGATGTTCCACAGCAGTGATCATTAAATTATCAGTCGAGGGCTTTAAGCTGGAAGTCGTCTGGTAGCCTTTTGACGTTTGTATCTAAGATCATGGAGCATTCGACACAAAGTATTTTTTATTTTGTTAAGAACAGCCAACGCGCTACAGAGAGAGAGCCCATCATGCCAAAACACATGAGTCATTGACGTGATTGTGAGAACCCCGGCCTCCTCAGCGAAACCTCACATGCCTTCCCGCAACAGTCTCTGGTGTCCTATAATGTCAAATGAAAGATAGCCCACTCAAATAGCCAGATTGCCATTTTCTTATTTCTGTAGCCTACTGACTTGTTTGTCACATGCTAAAGCAGATTAGGTTCTTTTTCTCAGTCATCTCCCTTTGACAGCCTCACACTGAAAAGAAGACGTGCCTTTCAGACAATGAAGAAAGAAAAAAGGCATATGTAAAATTCTTTCTGGTTTACTTTGTGATCATAGGCAGTACCACATAATTTGACATGAAGGACAGCAGTGGGGAGGATTTGGCAGGTCCAGAGGTTTTACAAATTCCAAACTGTCCAAATGCGGTTAGCACTTGCAGAGAAAATCTTCCATAATTTTAAATACCTGTTTGCAGAAAATTGGTGTTTCAGCAAGGTGGCAAGCTGATTTTTGTGTAAAACAGGACAGACAAACAGGCATACAATGCATAGAGAAAAATATTAAAATAATAAAAAAAATATGAGCTGATTTGAATTACTTGAAGCTTAGACCTCAAGGTTAATGCACAAAAAAAAGTGTTTGTGGGTTTAGTGCAGGTTCTAGTTGACAGATGGTTTGTCTTTGAAGTCAAGCTCAATTTATGATATGATAATACAACAAAAATTATATAACAATATTTCAAATTATTTTTGCAATGAAATTGATGCTGATTTTCAGGATATTTGTTTATGGTTTATTGACAACATTCTAATTTAAAATTAAAAAAAATATCAGACTTTGTCGGGGATAGAATGAAAAAGTTCAACTCTTTGGTTTCCACTCTTTGGTTAACAGAGTTAATGAATTTTTTTGACACCAAGTCATTTTAGCTAAATATTGAATGACAATGTTTGACATCCCTGAAGTTATTAGGTTTCCCTATGTTCCAGTGTTTTAGTGATTGTGTGTGGTCTTTAAATCCAGTTAAGTGAAGAACTTGTATACTCTGATCAGCCACAACCTTAAAACCAGTTACCAGTTTGAATGTTTTCTAATGCTTGATGTAATTTTATAAAAGCTTCATTTAAACTCGATGTTGAATATTTAAACCAGGACTATCTTGGATTGTTGAATGATTGTGTAACTGATGTTTTAAGAGTAATTAGGGATCATTATTTCTCTAAAGTTTTTTTTTATGATACTCTCATAATGTAGAATATATAAATCATCAGTAAAGTAAATTTGAAATTTAATATGGATTACATTTATTATGTGTAGATGTGAAGATGTGTTTTGCCCATATGAAAGCACTCATGTTTTTTTTTTCTTATCCCAGTGACCACCTCTGCATATATCACGCATAAATGACAACAGATGGGTATGGATAAAAACACATTGCACGTTGCTATCCGCTCCCATATAAGGCCAAAAAACACAAAGAGATTTTCCTTAAGACGCTTCCTTGGAGCTCGGCATCACTGCTCCTCTCTGCTCTGCTGTGGCCTTTTTGAGATTCAGTCCCACACACTGTGTGGGAGCCTGTTTGGTGCCCCACCCTGCAGCCCTGCACACCTCCCAGGGCCAGTCCATCATGGTCTGTCTGATGCAGGGAGAGACATCAATAATAAGAGCTGAAGCAGAAACCACAGTAGAGAACACAAAAGAGAGAGGGAGGGCAGACGCAGGCCACAACCGGCTCTGCTGCAGGTTAGCTCCTTTGATACTGCCTTGATGGCAGTTTGATGGGTGCACATGGGGCGACATGGGTTTATACGTATGTGTTTACATGCATGTTTACATAATATCTATGGTGTTTACGCACAGCTCACCAACTCTTTTTTTCTTTACTCTGAAGGGGGATTTTCCTGTGGCAAGCTGCATCGGAAAAAGCAATTAAGAATTCCCAAACAGTACACCACAATGGGAGATATCATTTTGTGCAATGTGTGTTCCATGTCCCTTGCAGTTTTTGTCTGGAATGGTCTGGCTATTTTTAATCTGCGCAGAACTGAACCCACCTACAGACAAACCACAAATTGAATGAAGGGGAGGGGGATGAGTGGGTATGGTAATTGTCTATTGTGGAGCTCAAACTCCTCTGTTCTGCCATAAACAGCTTTGGTAGTTCACAACTTGATACCCAGAGCTTCAGCCGGTTTGAAATGAGGGCATATTCTCATTGTCTGTGGGAACCCATAGCCAGGCCAGTGGTTGGAATCAGTCAGGAATGCTTTGGGATGGTAACTGGATTCGGTTGTAATGCCCGGTTCTCCACAGCGGAACACTAGGGTGGGAAAAAGGCCGAGAGCATTTCCTGAGTGGAGGGGGGTCCCAGCGAAGCATCACACGCATGGGCATCATGTGACAGGGATCCTGCCAGGTTTTAGCCTATGATCCCAAGTGAAGAGAGGAGTGAGGGGGAGTTGAGCTGTGGGGGAGGTTTGGTGGGTGCAGTGGGCATTGCCAGGGAAAGAAAGCAGAGGACAGAGTGAGAATGAAGATGAGTCACAGGGCCTAGTGGAAGGTTGAAGAAATTAGAGATGAAAGTTATTGACTGTATCTGTGTCAGTATGTTTATTTAACAACATTTCAATATGTTTATGCCAGGCATGCCCTGAAAATTGTTAGAAATTGTCTAGGTTGCTTCTTTTTCTGTGTTAAATTTATTTTTGCCATTTATACTCCTCACACACATATGTTTAAGCTGCTAACAAAACACACAAAATATCATTAATATTCTAATCGTGTACCATAATAATCAAATGATAAAACATGAACAAACCTTCAAAACAATTTTTTTTAGAAAGGGTAAACTGAGTCTAAATATAATCAGTAAATGTTAATGGTCCAGTGGAAATGAATAAAGGACACTGAGCAGAGGATATTACCATGAGAAAATATGTCAGAATGGCACTGGGCCGTATTGCATAATTTTATATATAAACTGGAGGTTGGCAATATAATCAGAAATAAAGACTGTTTCTATGAAAAAAATAAGAGAGCTATCAACAAAAAACTCTCCTCGCCATTTTGCATACATTTCTGAGACAGTTCCTAACTTCAGCTCATCACTTTACCGTCAAGACACCAAAGTGCCATGTATTGGATCATGAGTTCAAAACAACACCTCTGCAGCATCAGTTAAACTTTATCCTGCACTTCAAAACAAATCTGGTTGAAACCTATGAAAAGTTATTGAGGTTGACTCTTGTTGAATGTCTGAATGTCGAACTTTACACACCTCAGTATTTTTAGCCTGTGGACTATTTGTCTGATTTTTTGCAGATCCACAACATGGAAAGTTATGCTGCTTCAGCTATTAGCAGTTCCTGTTTGCAAAGTACAGATGATGATCACCTTGATTTGTGCCTATTTTTTTTTTATTTTTTTTAATTTTTTTTTTCACATGATTTATGGACATTTAACCTCAATGGACACAACTATAAAGAGAGAGATGTGTGGTGTATTGTGTGTGTTTTGATTTGACTGAGTTATGACTGTGGGAGGAAGGGGTGTGACGTTTGTGGCAAACCGTGTCAACTGGGTGATAGAAAAAAAAACCCTAAAACAAATATTGCAAAAATAGAGGTGCTGTGTCTGTTCAGAGCACATTCTCTAATCGTATTCATATTCATTCACCTCCAAGAAAATCTTCATGTTTCTGCAAAGGGAGTTGC
This sequence comes from Trachinotus anak, assembly GCF_046630095.1. NCBI lineage: Eukaryota > Metazoa > Chordata > Actinopteri > Carangiformes > Carangidae > Trachinotus > Trachinotus anak. The sequence goes on along the minus strand of NW_027273862.1, from coordinate 14,539,078 downwards.
ATATTTGATACATACAATAAACCACATTGTAATGTAACTTCTTAGAGAGATCCAGCATATAATATTGTACACCATACTTGTAATTTTATTTGTTAATAATAATAATATTAGGAGTCTAGTTTGTCTGTCTCTGTGTTTTTTTTCTGTGCACATGTGTATATGTAGGCCTGTGTCCATGGCTGTATTATGTCTTTGGTTTTGTGCATCTGTCTGCCCATAGCTGCATGTGTTCATGTATCAGTGCATATGAGAATGTTGCTGACTAAATATTTGCGTGCGTGTGTGTGTGTCCCGCTCTCTTTGGCTTGTGTAAGTGTTGTGACGATCTTGGGAGGGAATCTTACCCAATACTTGTCAAAGGGCTTTTTATTTCCACCTGCTACCGGCCTCTTTCCGTTGGTCTGCTCTATAACAATGGTACTGGGAAAGCTGTGGAGTGCAAAGTGATTGATGTTGGACTGTATTTGGATCCGTCTTCAGATTGGGGCCTGAAAGGAAGTGGCTATCCCTCCCTTCCACCCCGACTACCCTGCAATAACGCAGGGCTCAAGAAGGCAGAATGCCGATCAGGACTTAGACATCACATTCTTATGAGTCGGCCCAAAAGACAATTTGGCAGGCGCATATAACAAAGGTTTCATTACTTAAAAATCAATTTGCCAATCTATGCCACGCACTTGAATCCAAGTTTATCCCTTCATCTTGTCTCCAACCATCATTCTTTTTCTTGTTCTTTCTGGGGTGAAAAGAGATACAGGCTCATCATGACCGCATTCTTTCCATTTTGCTGAAGAGCAGTGTGGCAGCAAAGGTAATCTATCATCCAAATTGTCCGTCCGTCTCTCTCCCTATTTCTAACTGTGTTTCTCTTTCTCCTTCCTCTAGGCTGGAGTGGGCAGGCGTGCGGCTTTGGCCACAGGAAGCTGTGAATTCTTTGGAGAATGGAAGATGTCTTATGGGGAGACATACTGGCCCCCCACCCACCCACTCACCACCTCAAAATGACCCCTGACCCCTTCATGTGTTTATATCAGACCGTGGAAGTGAGAAATAGTGATGAGTCACTCTGGCTGTGTGTTTACACTCCGGAGTCACGCAAGGAAGGAAATCAGCTACGGTCTGCTAAAAGTGGCGAGGTGACAGAGAATAGCTGCAGTCCCCGAGCGCTGCAGTGATTTACCTCTCAGGACCAGAATTTATTTCACATCATCTATGCTGCGAAGACTTTCGACCAACAGAAAACAGCAGCATTCAGCAGGGCCGTCTACTGTTGTCCTGAGGATGTATGTGCATGTACAGTATGTGTGTGCATCTAGTATTATTTCAGCTGATAAAGCAGATGTGATATGCAGGATAATCCATGAAGAAAATCACATGTAAATTGAATTCTTGATGTACTGATTTCTTTCTAATTAAGGCAGGTAAAACACTGTCACTGTCATAGAATGAAAACTTGTATCTCCAAAATGTTCCGTGTTTTTTTCTAAACAAGTTTTCAGTTTGATGACTGTACATTTCACTGTGGAAATTTGTCTTGAAAGAACGTTTTTCAGCTACAAGGAGAATATCCATCTGCTTAATTTCAATTAAAAATTAAAATCACAAAAACAAGAGTTACAAAGTTTTCACTCGACAGCAATGATACTGCATGTAACTCTTGTTTTGTTTCATTAAATCTAAAAAAAATACAGCTAGAAGTAAAGGCAGGTTTTTTACTGATGGAATCTAGTCTTTTATTCTCATTAATGTACTATATTGAATTAAAATTACGATTCAGATTTCTGGTTGTGAGCTCTTGCAAAAATAAAATAACAATTTCTAATATTTTGTCTGACATTGTGTCTATCAATGGTATATCCTAAGTTGAAATAGGTTTAGGAGAAAAAAGTTTATATAATAATCATAATAGTTTATGTATAATTATGATGGTTTATATTATATTTAAGTGACAGGTGGATTTTATGAAAGCAAGCCAGCAAGAGGCAGCACCAATGACTCCAGTGATTCATGTTTTTATGAAAAAGATTCTATAAAAATACCAAACACATTCAGGTTTGCCGAGATCCCTGAAATCACTGAACAGTGAAGTGGGCTACAAGTTAGATTTTGACTGCTCATATTAAAGAGGTAAACATGGCGCTTAGGTCTGAACACACATCATTTAAACTGCCTCGACGTTAAATTTTCAGCATCTTCATCTTACACATCATGCGACGGTCTGTGCATCAGTTTACACGGACAGGAAGTGATATGAGTTACTGTCCGCATTATGGCCTCAAAAATACAATATTATTATGAGAATTTGCTCTTTCTTTCATAAAATGCCTTGATCTATGGGAATGACAGTTCTTACAGTATGATTGCTGCATGACCCACACTGGACACGTATTGCGTTATGCTCTGCAGGACTTCATGTTCCATGTACTGTAAGGTGTTTACTGTGGTTCAACCAGTGTTTCAAACATAGTGTCATTGTTGTCGTCCACGCTGAGTGACTTAAGATTCCACATTGCACAAGTGTTGTTTTCGAGAGACAGCTACAGTTACTGCAGTTCTGCTCTGTAAATAAAAGTGACACTTTATTTCTTTCCCTCATTACACTGGTGTAAGTAACTTCATTGCTGACTGTAGCTGGTATCCTGTTACACACCCCCATACACACCGCCACAATGAGAGAGTCAGCAGCTCTTATTTTGGCTGATCTCTCCTGAATTGTAAGTCCTGTCAGGGGGTTTGATTGATAGTTGTGTTTATCACCATATTATTAAGTAATCAGGCTCACCACAGCTGGGCCTGAAGCTCCTTAATTCCAGCTAAAGCACACAGCTTCATGCTAATTAAAGGTTTGGCGAAAGTGTTTATTTTTGTGAATTTTTAAAATATAGTTGTCTGTGTTTTTATGAGAGTGCACTGATTGTTGCATTTGTATCCTCTCTGGAACATTTAGTAGCAATCTTTACTATTGTATCTTCATCAGAGAGATCATGGACTGAATGTAGAGTGTAAAAAAAATGTGCCTTTCAGTAATGTACTGTTTTACATTACCGTAAAACCTTCAAAATGACAAATAACTTACAATACAGTATATAAGATGAGAGGGTCAATCAGTCTACATTGTGTGTATCAGCAGAGGTTTTTTCTCGCTTCGTTAATACAGCCTGCGGCAGGCTGCCTTTGTGTATTCTTCAGGTAAACACAGTCATGGCAAAGTGGACATGCTGCTGAGTGTGTCCTGACTGGAGACAGAGAGCACTGTGGCACTGTACTGACTGAGACACTGGCAGCTCTCTAGAGGCAGGGTTAATGTGATGAATGGCCATTTGGTAATGGGCCATGTATTAGGGAGAAATAGCTTTTTTAAAAGCCTGAGCTCGAGCCGTTGCTATGGGCAATTTGATTCAGGAATCATTCAGGTGGCAGATGTTTCATGTATGATCAGTCAACTTTGTCTTGCTCTCTCTTTCAACTAAATGAAGGGAAAAAATTACTGTAAAACTGCGCATGCAATCAAATATAATATAAAATAACTTCATGCAGTCAGATCAGTGATGCCTTTTCTTTAAAATTCTTATGAAATTTTAGGAACTGTGTAAATAAACTAGCTGATTCTTAAGCAAGGTGAAAAATGTGATCATATTTTTTCTTTTCTATTTTGAGTAGTGTAGGTTCTCTCTAATGCCTGCAGCCCCCAGGCTGTCTGTGCTCTCTGTTCAAACCACTTCAGTGTCAGCAAGCCAGGACGTTACGAAACATCAATCAGCACCTGCAGTGCTAATTATCCTTGTTATACAAAAGCTAGATTTAAAGTTTAATACAAATACCAAAACTTGTGTGTCCTATACATCCAAATATAGGAATTTCTACCCACAAATTGAAATACATAACATGGAAAGTGCACCGTTTCTCATATCACATAAAAATATTTGTATGTTGCTAAAGAAGTTTAGGGGTGTTGATGTAATAATCAGGGTGTTTTATGCAATTGTCCCCATATTGTCCATTACTTTGACATTATATACTTTCATTGTCACATGTTGCATATTGTAAAAAGAAAAAAAAAAGTTAAATAACTTTAACTTTCATTTTCAGCTTCATAATGTATTTCACTGTACATTATTTGTGTTTACATTTATCAATAAATCTACACTTAATACAAGTTGAAACTGTTGTCAGTGTCTTTGCCCATATTTTTCCTGCTCTCTTCCTCACTTGCTTTAATTTGATGTCTTGAGTATTTGCTTTGCTGGGTTTCATCACAAGTCAGAAATGTATTCGGTAGACGTTTTTTGTGTAGAAATGAAGATGAGGCTAAACAAGCAGAAAAACAAATAATACTTTTTAAAAAGTTTCTTTTTTATTTAGTTCACATTTTTATACAAATTCTTTCATGCATGAAACCGCTTTATTATAGTTAAATTTAGCTCTTTTAGGCCTGTTCTTTGCCAAATTCAAGTGAAGAACCACTTAAGGACTTTATGATGAGTTCTCTGTTTTTCTGTGGTGGCGTGCAGGCTCAGATAAACACTCCCAGAAACAAATTCAGCAATATTGAAGCTGTTGGTGGTCCTGTTGTTTACTTCAGTGTTATTAGTTTTCTCCAACGGGCTAGGGATCACTGTTCATACTGTCCAATAATCTAAATAAGTAGACCCTACTACTGAATGATGCTTTACTTAATCAATAATGACCACTACGTGTGATATATATCTTTAATGTCGGCGTTATCACTGTTTGAACTCTGCTTGGCTGAAAGTGGATTTACAGTGGTTTATCAGTTGTTTGGAAAAGGTCATGTGAACCAGAGGGGCTCAAATATGCAAAAAAAAAAAAAAAAAAATCCATCTAAATTTTCCAAATTTAGAAAAAAGTTGAAATGATCAGTGTGTGTTTACACTGCTGTCTCCTATGGCAGCATTTGGACATTTTATTGGTTTTGTACCATAGTGATGGAAAAAAATTAAAAGTGAATCAAGACAATGCAGCAACATTCGCAAAAGTTGTGTCTTTTTGGTAAGTGGATAAGCTTCATTAGCGATGTTTTAGCAAGGGGAAAAATTGTTCATTTGGCATTGACACAGGAGCCTCTGAAGCATTTATCTTAGATTTGGATGGTGGTGAATTCCCCTTCTTGCTTATTATCACTTCTGCCTTTAGTATTTAACAGATAGTGACAGACACTCAAGAGGTAGACCTTCAGGGATCCCCAGTGGCCATAATTAATGTGTGGATAACCAAAGGCAGTGATATGCCATTTCTCTCTGTCCAAAGAGCCTTTTCACAGGTGTTGGTAAGGACAGACAGATGGACAGACAGACAGCCACATGGTACCACTTTGACGTCTGCTAATTCTAGGGAATCAATCCTAAATGACACCTATGGGATACACAGAGTGGATTTCCCTCTGATGCAGATTGGTGGTGGTTTGCAGATGAAAGACAGTAAAATAAATAAAGTTGTGGCGAGCAGGCAGAGCTCTTCTGTCCGCACAGTACAAACATAATGGGATACATACTGACATGAGGGAAGAAGTGGAGGCCTGCTCCTGTTTTCACCACTGTTGCCATAGAAATGCTGATGGACTACTGCTGGTAGTCCTGAATATCTGTGTTGACATTTATTGTGAAAAAGACTATAATTTTTTTTTTCATTTCACATGGTAATAGAAAGTTACCTAACAAGTGGAATAATAGTGATTTGCAGAAAGCAGCTCTGTTCTTTGTCACCCGCCCTGCCTGCTGGCCACTGCTGCTGATACTGTTTTAATCCTGAAACACACCATTAAATCAAACTCAGCAGTATCAAATGACTTTTTAACCTGCCCCAATCAATCTTTTCATCAGCTGCAGTGTCTGCAGTCGGCCTAGAGTAAGAATAGTAATGGTAAGACAATACTGGCTTGTCTCATCCTGGCTGGGATCATGCCTGATACTCCTACAAGTTACACTGACCTCCTATTCCCTGCGGTGCCAGAGCTAATTCCACTTTATGTTGTGCAACGTTGCAAGTTTGCTGGGAAGCACTTCCAATTTTCTCTGCCCACTCCACTCAAAATGCATTTTCCTTATTGTGGCAGCGACGCTTGGATGTTTGACCATCACTGTGCAGATTGATGAATGAGTTTGACACTAGAAAGCAGTTTTTAAATTCACTGCTGAAGGGGAAAAGTTCCTCTGTGCTCACTTTAAATCTGATGACCAATCATTGTCTTGTATACATCTTTTATACGTGATCTTCCACATGACATGATGCATGCAGTGCACATAAATAGACTTTTCGGTAGGAGACACAACAGTTAAACTTTGGAAAAGAAAAATATTTGCACATTCAAGATTAAATGAAGGAGAAGGAGTAGATGTATCGTAACAGGCTAATTGAACATTTTTATGAAAAAACATTTCAGACACAAATTATTATTCCAACCAAAGGTATTTTTATATATATGTTAAAATGTGTCTGGGGTGGATCTTTAAAATAAAAAGTGACTGTTCTTTCTTAAAAAGGTGAAGGCAGTTGAACAACTGGCACACTTATTGGCCCACAATAATTAATGCTGGTTGAGAGGTGCACAAATGCACTTAAAACAAAGCCATTATCAAAGTTTTGTCAGTGGTGCCACTGAAGTGATTTATTCAGATTCTGGTCGACTCCCGTCTGATGCACTTTAACAAATCACAGCCTGAGGTCTGGCGAACCCCACACCACACTCATCTCTGTCCCTCTCTCTGACCCCCACACAGCTCAGTGTGACTGGGTGTTGCACCCAACACAGATATCAGCCAGGGGCCGTTCTTAAAGCTCAGCTGTCCAGATGTCAAGCCACGCTGCCCTCTAGACTCCCAGCTAACTGCATTAGGAAGTAAAATCAAATTGACAGTCACAATCTTGATGAATTATATAAAATAAATGATGTAAAATTATTTGGTGTAAGGCTGTGCTATATGTTTTCAATCTTCACATGAAGAGTGTATATCCAAGCTTATTTATTACTATTTTTAGAGTAAGTTTTCCAGTAGACTCACCTCTTCACTCACAACAAATACCTGTTTGCTGAGCAGAGTTGTGCGTTTTCATTATGATTAAGGAGTCTGTGACCACCAGCAGTGCCGTGTGACCCAGGGGCTCAGGGTGATAAGACCTCCATAACTCTACTTTATCCCCCTGCTCATTATCAACCTCAATCCCAGATCTGCCCAGAGCCCCCGGGCCGCAGCAGGAGGACAGGGAGCTCTCCACCTTCCACAGCTCTCTGCAGCCTGAAGATTACCAGGGAGACACACAGGCTGAGTTTTACTAAGTCCAAACACTTGACAGCTTCTTTCTGTGGGACGGACGGCTAAACATTCTGTAGTACTCAGAGGAAAAGAAGAAGAAGAAGAATTCTTCAGGTTATAGACTCCTGATTGGCAAAGGGGTCATAAATATCTATTTTATGCTGACTGGAATTTTATTTTTTATTTTGCGTTAGTCCTTCACATCTGAGAACAAATCTTCAAATCACTTCAACAGTCATTCATTTCATTCAAGTATGAAAAGTTGAATCATACTCTGACCAGCAGTGCTATTCAGGCTGTCAGGTTGACAGCCAGGACTGTTGCTCTCCCCAAATTTGGCTTTTTGGAGGGAAACTTATAGCAGTCAGTAGCTCAGGCCAAGGAGATGTGTGAATATATGAAAAGAATACTTTTTTTTTCAACCTCATGCTGTTATTCCTGGCTTCCAGTATCTTCCTCATTGCCACGTATTTTTCGTCACTTTCTTTGAACGGCAAAACACTGGACTGTTTTCATTTGTTTAACTTTTATGTCTCTGCAAGAGTGTTTTTTATAAAATGAACCACTGTCCCACCAGTGGAATATGATTTATGTCTGTCACGTTAACCAAAGAATAATTATGTGGTGCTCTTTCAAATTACTTGCTAAAATTTCTTCTGCTGCGATACATTAGTGTTTGTATGTTTTCTCCATATACAGTCTTTGAATTGTATACAGGTTGCATCCTAAACTACATGGTGCTCTGCGCTTGTGTTTAACTATATTTTTCAAAGTAACCGATATCCTACATGCATATGATTTTCTCTCCAAGTACTGTGTGTCTTTTTTGGTCAGCTTGAACATTTCCTTCAGCTATTCAACTTCTTGTTTATGCATCCATGTTTATCCATGTGTGATGGAGCGTTCATGTCAGCATGTGTGCGTGTCTCTTTGTGTGCATGTGTGTTTTATATTTGGTGTGAGGAGTTTGTCTCAAAACAATCACTTGCATACTCTCAGCATGATAACCATGTTAACATTAATGACAAGGAGAATACAATCTGATTTTATTTAATGTCACCAAAACTGAACTAAAATGTATCGAAAACTCAGTATTTTTATGTTTTGAAATATGTTACCATACTATATCTATTAATTGTAGAAAAATCCCAATGATAAATGTGTTTTTTCTTCTCTTTTGTAGAGACAAATTGAAGCTATTTCACAAGCCACTTGAATATAGTTTTTAGAATATGGTCAAAAATATTTCTGGTAGAAAGAGTGGTTTCCGCATTTATTTCTTTATGTATACATGTTGTGTTTTGTTTAACATGGAAATGGAAATAATAAAAGTTCAAGTGAAAACAGTGGGCTTGCAATCATGAAAGAGGTATTACAAACTGTTGTAGCATTAAATATTCATGCAAACATATATTCCATAGGATTTTGATTTTTAAGCTTTTAAAGCAACAGAGAGAAAATTCTTCTTGGACAGCCTTCCTGTAAAATAATGAAGAATTTAAGTTGTATTTGCTCTGGGGACTATAGAATAACTAGACAGTTCAGAGCAATATGAAAAACTTTGTCTTCAGCTATGATGTTTTAATTGTGAAAGTAGACTGAATATACTCACTGTTGTTAGTAACCAGGTTGTTCAAGTCTTAGGATGTGGTTATATTACGGTTTGCACTTATATTTACTGAAGAGACAGTGTCAGTCTATCTGTTAGAGAGAGACATGTAATTGGAGGAGGCTTACTAGAAAGAGCTTGGCAGGCACTGCAGAGCAAAGTAAAACCCTGGACAATATTTCTGCTTCATGCCTGAAAATCAATAACCCAGACCCTGGTGGAGAACGCACGCGAGACAGACCCCACACAGCGGTGAGCTTTTCCCCATCCACTCCCCCTTATGCCCCCTCGATCTTCCCTTCCTCCACATTGTGCCAGAAACCCCAAACTCAGCTCTGTCTGTCCAGTGTTGGGTAAAACACCCTCCACATCCCTCTCTTTTTCTACAGTTTTTTTTTCTGTTTCTCAGTTTACATCTTTCTCTTCTCATTTACTGCTATCTACAGCAAACTCCGCTGCAGAAGACCAGTGAAGGACAGCTGTAAAATGATTTGTCATCTGGCTGACCTTTCCAAAATACATGCATGTGAGTGCACATGTAAGTGAGGCGAGCAAAGAGCGAGGAGGGGATGGAGGCGTGCAAATTTCTTGTTTTAATTTCTCAATTGGCTCTTAACCAGGGGTCAAAGGTTGGCTTAGCACAACAGTTCTGACAAGATAAGCACCTGTTTCTCTGCTGGCAGAGGCCAGAGTTATCCTATTACCCTCAATATGTAAACCTCTCAAAGGGCCTGTACACACATGAATAAATACTGACGTAAATATAGGAAAACACCAGGGCTGCTCTCTAAGGGGAAAACACTAACACTGTCAACATCGTCCACCCCCGTAACTTCAGACACATCCAGCATTACCTGACTACAAACTCCTCATCAAGAGCTTTGTTTTGAGCTGCGTTTGATGCTTTGTTTACCTCGTTAGTAGAAAATCTGTAATTGAACGTTTCAGGATGCTCATTACTCTTCACGAGTTCAGAGAAGGTGCTTTATATAAAAGGTGCTGGCACGGATACCTCTGTGGGCACACAGTGCTTTGGGTTGGCATTGCCGTATTTTTAGACAGTAAATAGGCACAGAGAAACCACCTTTCTCCGCCACATTTTAGCACCAGTAATTTGGCCCACCCCTTGTTTATCCTCCCTGAGGCTGGCCTGATCTTTTTGTTTTTCTGCTGGTGAATGATGAGGGGGTCACCATAGCTGGACAGACTCACAGAGGCTTAAGAACACAGATATCCTCCTACAGCTCAACAGTATATTTTCTCCATCCCCTCCATGTTAATCCATCACAGTGGGACAGGACTAGCTTCAGTAAGTTAAAGATAGAGCTAATCAGACAGTACCAGCTGCTGCATGTGGAACAGTAGGCATGGCCTTGGCTCTGAAAAGAGCAGCTATACAAGGCTGAAGCGAATGATTTCAGTTTCTGACTGTGTCTTTCAGAGCTGCGTTGGAGATGGAGGCAGTTTCCACTTACTGGAGCTAATGATGCCAAATCTGTCTATTTTCTGGGGTGCTCAGAAGTCTCATTAGACTGAGGCTGGGTTGTGATGGCATGTTATAGTTTCACACTTGTGAGATGAGGTTAGCCAAAACCCCCAAAGCCCATGAGGCAGAGCGAGGTACAGGCTGCTGAGGTGAAACTTGTCAACATGCTGCAGTGAAGACAAGCGGTCATTAAAGTGTCAGGAAAATGTCAGAGTTCTCCTTCTCTCCTTCTCACCCTGTGGATTTTTCTCTTCTTCAGATTGCTGTTTCTATACAAACTGATCATTAGGTGCAATAAGTTTCCTGAAATGAAATAAGAGTTCGGAGATTAAGTAGTTGTCTGTGTTGTAAACATACTGCTCTGTCAGCACGCATATACAGTTAATAAAGGAGTTTTCTTATGTGATGTGTTTGTTTTCATTTTCATTTCCATTCAGATGTCACCTTCTCTAATAATTTTGAGTGGGCTGAGGGTCTGCATGTTTCTACTGAGCCAAACGTGGCCACTGTGTGTGATACCCCATCAGAGAGCAACTGTCTCCAACTTACAAGCGGCACTGTTAATCCATACATGAGTAAGGGGTCATTTTGCTCAGGCATGTGTGTTTTTTATATCAGGGGTGTATGCACTGTACTCGCCAATGTGTGTTTGCGTGCGTGTTAGTGTCTTGCCTCACCATTCGTTGTTAATTAGGTATGGTGAAGTGAGTATGTTGCAGGCTTGCATGATCAAATGCAGTGTGGTGAATGTGAAACCGTACAGGGACCAGAAGAAGCAGTCAAGAAATCCCCGTCTTGGCAGTTAGTGTGTGTGTGTGTGTGTGTGTGTGTGTGTGTGTGTGTGTGAGCACCATCACTCCAAGCCTGGCAGGAATCTCTGGATGCTGTGGCCTTTCACTAAGCCTGGGCTTTCTGCTGTATTAATCACCCTCTGCAAAGTCTGATTTCTTGGCCTCGCGCATTGAATCTGAGGCCTTGACACCTGACTCTGCTCTCTGTGCTGTCTGTGAGCATCGAGTCAGCATGCTTTCCCACAGCATGTGCTTTCAGATGTGTGCAAGTGCATGAGAAGGAAATTAGAGAGATCTGACATGTGTACAGTTGAAGGAGAGTGGAGCAGAGGGGGAAGCGGTGAAGGCGGAGAGGGGGAGGAGAAGTGAGGAGGGGCTGGTTACATGCATCTGTGTGCAACAACCAAAACTGGCAGCACTGATAAGAGGGGTCGGTTCAAATAAATGGGGGTCAACGCTGGAGTGGTGTAGTAGGGATCCAGTCTGGGTAGGAGAGGCACTGTGGGGCACAGGGGTCCCGCAGGTCACTGAATCACACAGACAGGGTGTGTAGCCTTACATTGTTCTGAGGCAGCCTGGCTGTATGAATGACGGTGTGTCACCATGAAAACACTTTCTCACAATTGTCTGTAAGAATGTGTGTGCTCATGAATTTTGTACTCATGTATGCTACAGTGTTACCCCTCTGTTGTAACACATAGCCTTGGACTGACAAATGATATATGTGTAGATGTTTAATTTAGAAAGAAAGACAAGTACAGTCATTAGATATAACTTACACCTTAAACCATCTTACATGGAAGAATAATAGTAGTTTATTCTTCATTAATGTTTGTAATTTATCTAACTAATGGTGTCATTCTGTTTCTCCCTATTGTAATTTTACCATAATGTTATTTCTGCTTACCACGTACATACGTCTGGGGATCCCTCCTCTGTTTCTCTTCCATACGGGTAGGGGAGGGTGCTTTTAAGGTTGTCATATGATGTACAGATTTTAAAGTCTTTGCTACAAATTTGTTATTTGTGGTTTTGTAGCTTTCTGTATGAAATAAAGGTTACATTTCAGATGTATGCACTTTGGAACAGGCCTCAAACTGGTTCCACTGCCTCTTCTGTATGGCTCATGAGGCTGCAGGGACCAGGAATGCAAGCAAAATGTGTGAGTGAGCTGCCACACCATCACTGCATCTTCCTTAATGCACTAAGAAAGGAAGATGCAGTGATGGACAGTGACTCATGCACAAGGTTGGTCATCCATCCGGTTTTTGCCAATTCTCTCTCACAAGAGGAAAAATACAGAAACCAACAAGTTGCTTTTTTTTTATGGCATCTGTACTTCCACCTCCTGACAGTTCTTAAGTAAAATACTGTAGAAAGAAATATTCAGACAGGATAGCACACTCAGCTCAGTGTTGGAGCATTTTTCCTCAGCATCACACTGTCATTAAGAGTTGCAGCTGGTTTTTCACAAGATATGTGAACCTTGACTGTGTTAGTTTGACTTTTGATTCGTCCAACCTTCCTGCTGAGGCTGCTACTTTTAGGACCATAAAAGAAAAACACTGGGGTGTAATCTGTTCAACAAGCTGACAAATGTTGTTTTCTTTTGTATGCACAGTGCAAGAAGAGGCAGTGTGGTAATACAGTGAAATGAGATGTAATTATTTAATTCTCCAGCTCTCTGCTTTTCTACAGAGATGCTCTTTGTGCGTTTGTGTGTGTGTGTGTGTGTGTGTGTGTGTGTGAGAGAGATCTTCTGTCTGGGTTGGCAGTGCCAGTTTAATGACCAAGAGCTCCCCAGTCTTAAGCCTGGGCTATTAAAACCCTGTGCCTCTCACACAGAGCCTTTGCTTGAGTGCTCTTGTTACTGGGGGGAATCTGTCAGTGTGACGCAGCCCTGGTTTGTCTTGGCGGCTACTCCAGTGCTATGGGATACAGATGTTAACGGTCTGTATGTGTTTCCCAATTAAAGCATTAATCCAAATCAACCCAAATGATCGCACGCGGCGTAACGGCGACCAGGGAGGCCCCTCTTACTCTCTTTCTACTTCTCTTTCCTCTTCTCCTTCACTGTCCTCCCTTTCTTTCTTCTTAAATGTCCATCTTTTCTCACCCTGTGGCCTCTTTAATTGTCTCCATCACCTCTTCAGTTCATCAGTGTAATCCACCTCCCCTCTCCCCCCCTTCCACTCCTCCTCCTGTGATTACTCACCCTGCATTCCTTCAGCATGCATCAAAGCAGCCAATGCTAAATGTGGAAAAAGTGAATGTGGAGAAGAGGAAGACAATAGCGCAATGAGGCTCCACTCTGTCGACCATTTCATTTTTCCACTATTTTCTAAGATTCAAATGTGTTTTTTTTCCTCTCACTGCAGCAGCTATGGTTTACTGTATATTACATGACTATAGGAGCCATGTAATTTAACACAATGACAGATTTCAAGCTTCTCAATGAAAGCCTTTAATTCAGAGGGATAACACGACTTTTAAGGACATTGCAAACTCTCACAGTAATGTCTGGGTGCAAGTGCGTATGCACACCAACCGTCCACCCACCCACCCACACACTGATGTGCACTCTCACACATGTTGAGGTCCCAAACATCCTGCTGCAGCTAACACTAACTCATCATGTGTACAAACAAAATGTCTTGAGGAGGCAGGACTCACTTCGCAAAATGACACCCACCTGCACAGGTCAAACAGTTTACCAGTTAGTGGCCTCACAGATATGTTTGCACACCAAACACTTGCACAGTCATGATCCAGTTATCATTGAAAATCTTTTCCCCTTTGCCCAAAGTGCACACGCATGCACACGCACGCACGCACACACATACACGGTAGTGCTTCTCCACTGGCACATGTAGCACATACTCCCACTTCAAACATGTTTCTGAATGTATTCACAGAGCCAAGCAGGCTTAAAAATGGCCAGATATAGAGAATTTCTGAGTAAACAGTCAAAATATGGCTTCAGGCAGGGAGGGGATGAGCTCCATCTGGAGAGACTGATGCCAGATACGCATAAGTGTGTGCATGTGTGTGTGTGTGTGTGTGTGTTTGAGCATGCTTGTGTAAAATGGCAGTTCTGAAGATGAAGATGTCAATGTCCTAGTGTATGTATCTGCATTGCAGGGCGTCTGCATGTGTGTGTTCCCCTGTCCTCCCAAACCAAACACAGTTAACAGTAGCCTGCTGTCATAACACCCTGCCATTCTACAATGGAGGCCGCTGTTCATTCTAAACAGGCAGAGAAGAGAAGAGAGGCAGAGAAATGCTGGAGGAGCAAGTAGAGGCTGTAGCAGCAGCAGCAACAGCAGCAGCAGCAGCAGCAGCAGCAGCGTGGTGAGAGACACAATAAGAGAGTGAACGGCAAGGTAGAGATAAGGTAGGAGTGAGATCCTGACCATGTGTAAAAACTAGGCTGATTATTCTATTGTGAGCTGGAGGCAGTTTCCTGAGTGGTGCCAACAGGAAGTTCAACACATGATAGAGCCTGAGAAAATCATCTATACACTCACTGAGGTCATTAAGCATCTGTGTGCACACATGTATGTACCTGTGTGTGTGTTAATTTACAAGCATGCATCCCTGTCTGTGTTACTATGGAATTTATATTTGCGTGTGTGTTTGTGTGTGTGTCTATCATCAAATAATCATCAGCATATTGTTTAGAGAGAAAGATCTAAATAGCATATTCACAAATGCCATTGAGAAACCTAAATTATTGGATTTGTCCGGTAAAGTTTCATGGATTAATCTTGCGCATAGTCATAAATTATTTTTATCATTTGTATTATATCATTTTTAAATGTGGTTTTTTGATTTGAAAATCCTTATGGTTAATAATGCAAAAGCACATTTTCCTGTGAATTTGTCTGTGAGAGCAGGACACAAAGAATACTTGACAGCAAAGTAACTCTAGATGGTGGTGAATTTCAAAATTTCCTTTGAGGCCGACTCACAGTAACTCACATTGTAAACAGTGAAAACAGTGGAACACACACACACACAGACCTACAGTTGAGGGGGTCCAGTGTAAACAACAATGTCATGATTTTATTTTCCTATTTTCCAGCACTCAGTAAAACTGCTTTCACGCTTGTGCTTTCTTTCCACTTCTCCTCTTTTCAACATGTAAGAGGAAGAAGAGGAGTAAAAAAAAGGATGTAAAAGGGCTTGTTAACAACATTTTACTATTAAAGGTCCTTGTAGAAATGCTTTGCTTATATAATAGATAATATAATAGATAACAACTTTTTGAAAACATCCTTGCTAAATCAATGTGCAGAGCACAGATGGAAGCTCAACATTATGTCCATTTAATATATTCATCATCATACGATGGTGAAGTGGAAGAAAATATACATAAAATAAAATGAAATATTTTCTTTGCTCCTACATTTTTAAGGTTTTTGAACCATCTTTAACTGATTTTAAATTATAGGGGAGGGGTTTGCTCACAATGACAACTACTAAGCTTTCTCTCCACAAAGCCTTTAATTCTCTGCGTCCATACAAACCTTATATTAAATCTGTTAAAATGACAGAACGACTGTAGAAAGAAAAAAAAATTGGGATTTTGACTAGATTACTACAGCAACTAAATCCACTGAAATTACAGAACTATTGAAAGCAATTCAGGTTTACCTACATTGGGTTATTCTGATAATGCTGGGAGTACATTTTGGTATTTCTAATACTTTTATGAGAATGTCATTTTTTAAGAGATGCTTACCTTTACCAAGCATGCTTTGTGTCCATTATATTTGACTACCTGTAATTGCATGCACGCAGATATAAACTTCATGTGGTATATGCACCTCAGAAACTGTGTGAGGTAGATTCTTGTCTTCTGTCTCTCATCCTGTCTTACCCCATTACTGTGGTGCTCTGCTGGATTATAGGGTTGAGAGCGCCACCTAATAACAGGGTGCAGCATGGGTTCCACTCCAGACCATTTTGTGGATGGATACCTGATAGCTAAACTCATCCTATCATTGTCATCTAAGATGCATGGCTCTAATTACTGTAGCTGTAAATATAGGTGATTTTTCTTCTCCTCCAAATTATGCACATGGCTCTCTCATTTAAATTGAGTTAGAAATTAAAAACACATTGTCAAAGAGAAATGAATGTGAAAGGAATCAGCTCTAATTATTAGAGTACAATACTGATCAAAGTGCAACCTGCTCAGTAAAAAGCGATATGAATCCCAGAGGCAGGATTTTATTTTTTTGTTTCTCTCTGGTCAGGCTGAACTTGGCAGTAGTATTGGTGGACATTTTTCTCTGTCAGGCCGCAGGAGTCAGTACAGCAGAGCCAGCTGCCGAGGCTCACAGCCTGGCCTCTAATTAAAACCGTGGAAAATGAGATAACTCCACAGATCCATCATGGCCGCCGTTGGCTGTCAGAGCGCTCGGGGGCTGCCACCCACCGTATGTTTACACCAGGGCCACTCGGCCTCTCTGCTCTCAGGGTGTTTTTAGAGTCCCGGCCTGATTTCTCTAATGGGCCGAGAGGTTTTTTTAGCCTCCTTCCACCCTTGCCTTGCTACAAAACTCTCTCCACTCCCACCCCTCCTTCAAGTGTTCCTGATGGGACTGACAGAGGCTTGGGGTGGCAGGGCAACCCCCCTTCCCCTCCTCCCATATTTCCCACCCACTCTGCCTCGTTAGCCGTTCATTTATTAGGCCTTAATGGAAGCTGGGAGTGCTGTGATGTCATGTACTGGTGCACAGAGAGGACAGCTTTTCTCTGTTTTTTTTTTCTTCCCTCATCCTTTAGCTGTGCCTCCGATTCTTTTTCCATTTCGTCCTTGTCTGCTTACAACATCATTCTTACTCATATTTTCTTTCCTGCTTGTCTTGACCTCGTTTATTCTGATCCACTTAAGTCAGGTGTTCACCACGACTTTGCACAGAAGAGAGCAAGGCCAGTCTGGCAGATCTGTTGCAAGGTTGCACAGGGTATTAGGGAGGGCTAAGAGGTCTTCAGCACGCCACGGTCAGCAATTCATTTATGGGCAGACACTTGGAACGTGCCTGGGCTGCCTGACTATTTTGTGTTAAAAGACCTATTTTGACAGCTGCCATTTAAAAGAGAATAAAACTGCAGCTGTGATTAGAATCAGGCAAACCTGTCTTCGTTCTTGCTGAATAATGGCAGAGTGTTAGCAGATCGCCTTCAGCCTCTCATGCCAGCCTCACTAATGATGCTAAGGCCTCTTCCACAGCTTTTGCCAGCACACTGCAGAGGAATCCAGCTACCAGCTCTATTTCCCCTCCGCAGGCAGAGAACAGCAGCCTTTTACGCTGGAAGGAATGTGAAGGTAGAGTTGAAGGACTCGTCACAGCTGGAGACATGTTAGCACCCTGTTAGCAGCTATGAAATGTCGATTGTTGAAAAATAATCCACAAATTAGTTTTTCTAATGCAGTCTTGACGGCAAAAATGTTTTCTCTGTTACTGAGAATTTAATGATTTAACTGTTAGTTTAATAAAGAGCCCCATATATCTGATGACAGGTATCTCCAAAATACATGAATTACATGACTGATGTATTGCATTTCATGGCATACAGCTGTTGATAGTTGTAAAATAATATCCATTTCTGATCCTTAACAAGTAATTTTTGTCCATAGATTAGGATTTTAGATCATGCTTAAAAGCCAGCATTACTTCACAACTTCACAGACCGTTTTTATTGGACATGACAGAGAAAACACATATGGATGCTGGGAAGATGAGCAAGATGTATGTTTTTAAGTGCGTGTGTGTGTGTGTGGTGTCCAAAAGGCCACCCAGCTGCAAAGCTCATTAGTTTCAGCAACACATTACTTCATGTTTCAGGCTAAATATCATTACACAAACCCCATTGATCAAGTTGCTGTGAATGCAGCTAAGCTGATGACAAAAGACCACAAATGTGATACTTTGTCATGTAACTGGATCTATGTTTTTGTTCTCATTTCAGAGGCGTGTACACCCTGCTTGGTCAGCGGCATGTGCCTCATTTAGAAATCAAGCAGGGATCATTACAACACCGCCCCTTCTCTCTCTGACTCTCTCTCTCAGTAGTAGCTAACACGTTTGCACACGTCAACAGATGTCAAATTACTCCACAATTAGCCCAATGGGCCTCCTTGCACGCCTGCATTGTGTGCTTTAGCTAAAAGAGGGCTTGGTGGATTGGGCTTTTGATTTCTATAAGATGACATGTCATCCATCAAACTGAACACTCTCTCCATGCTCCCTTGCTCTCTTCTCCCTCACTACATGTCTCTCTCTCCACCAAAGGCTTTCTCCTTGCTCCTTCTCTTTTCCCCTGACCTCACTTTATGCTCACTTGCTGCTTTTCTGCCCCCCTGACTCCGTGTCCCCTCCCTCCTGTCACTCTCAGTCAGGATAAAAAAAGGTCAGTGTGAGAGTCGGCTGAGAGAAAGAACAGGAGAGTAAACAGGGGAGAGAGATCAAGAGCGTTTTACACCCGGTATAAATATTTGCAGAAATGTGGCTGGAACACGTGGAACACACATGAAGGAAAAAAGAGAGGGGAGAACATTGCTGCAGTCGGATATTTGCACACATGCACATGAGGCCCACATGCAAGCATGCACTTATACACAAATCTACAAAGTCTTTCTTAAATCTTTCTCTATTGATGGCATTCAGGCTGGCACAGTGGTATAGTGAGTGGAAAGACCACCCTTCAACCAAAGGGCTTCTGGTGCAAACCCTCATGTCAGTAATAATCTGCCCCGCTGTAGTGACCTTGAGCACAGTATCAAATCCCTCCAGCTCCAGCTGACCATGTGCTTCTTATAAAAAACTTCCCATGTGCACAGCACTTCAGCTCCAATGGTTATTACTTTAAGAGGAAGAATATAATCTCATGTGAAATTACACTGGATACAGTGACCTGCAGACATGTTGAAGAGCTTTAACTCACTCACTGTTGTCAAATCCCTGTCAAACCCGTGTCAGCTGATTGACTGCTGAGTTCAAATCGCACACAGCTGGTTTCAGTCTCAACACCTCCCCTCTAATTACTGATAAACCTGCAAACGTCTAGTGATGCCACTGAGCATCATGGCTGTGATGGATGGACAGGTGAGGAGACCCCGTCACAGAGAGTGTGATAGCCTATATGAAGCAGCCGGGTGCTGACAGAGAGATAAGTCTCTATCTGTGGAGGTTAGATAACATGACAGAGTGACAAAGTCAGACCTGATCTCCAATGATAGAGGTAGAGTGAGATGAGGTGATGAGCAGGACTATTTGTGTACAAGCATGGAAACTTTGAATAAATGGCAGTGATGGATTGACACTAAGGTTGAAGGAAAAAGAAATTATAAACCATCTTAACTTTGAATTTCCTCTGTATTTGAGATACAGAGAAATGGAAAGGAGTCTAAACGACTTATTAAGTGCCTTTAAATCTTTATCATGATGTAAAAAAAAAAAAAAAAAACTAACACCAAGAAAGATGGAGCTCCTACAATGCCTGTTCACTTGCTCTCTGTGGCTGCACTGCTGAACAGAGCAGAGCATCACTGCTGCCTTAAAAGGAGGGAAACATCCTGCAGACACAAAGACAGAGACGTGACAAGACATGGTAGCTCTCTGTGCTGTCCTCCCCTCTCTATTCACCACAGTCACATTCTCTCAACGCTCAGTCCTGCCTCTGTTTCCATCCGTGACTCTCTCCATCTCTGTTTAGAAGGCAAACCTAAAGGCCTCAGTGCGTGTTTGAGGTACCTTAAGTAGAGCAATGTTCTCTGTTCAGTGTGAAAGAGGAAGACAAACACTGAGAAGTCCCAGATCCTGCACACATATGGAAGGTGATATGTCTAGACCTGTGCTATGAAGATTTTGATGTACTTACATTATGTTGTTATCATATATCAGAAAATTCAGCAGTGATGCTGGAGCATACTCCTTGTCATTTTTGGTACGCAGCTGTCCAGTAGAGAATAATGTAATTAACAGATCTGGTACGATACTGAAAATAAATACAATGACAATTATATTGTCATCATAAAATAGACAGATTGCAGACCACACACAACTATAAAGATTGTGTATAAATATTATATATAAATTAAAAAAACATTAAATGTTTTTAGCTTTTAGAGCCTACATAATTTAACATATTCCTAAATCCACTCAAATATCCTTGCTTGTTTATTTTCGGGTCATTTTTCTTGTCAGATGCATTAACAAAAAGATGGGGATCATCCCTTCAGTATTAAATGCTGTCTACCAACTAGGATACAAATTTAAGTAAGAAAGTTGAAAAATTAATATTCCCCCTTTGGGAGGCACATCTTCAGAAACTTGATAAACACTATTTGTCAGTCAGACTACACTTGAGAGCAGCATCACATCATTGGCTGAGCAAGGAGTCTGTCAAACATGTAAAACATCCCTCAAACTTCAACCAAACCACAAACCCGGTGCTATCAAACATCATGTGACAAATACACTTGTGGCTATGAAAATCAGGAGTAAGAAAAAGACAGTAAATAGCAGTGTAGTTCAATTTTGATGGATGGTTCCTCATGAAAAATGATCCAGATGAAGTAATTAGCAATTCAATTATCATAGAGATTCTGGATAGTAAACAAACACTTTTACATAATTAACCATAGCTTTAACTCTCTCAGCCTCTGAGCCACTTCATCCCATATGTTATCTCTGTATATGGAGGGTCAAAAGGCCATCGGCAGCCTGTGCTTCCTCCCAGTTCAGCCCACTGTAACCTCCAGGCCACTTGTCTAAGGCTTCAAATGCCCTCAGCAGCACAGGGAAATTGAGTGGTGAACAGATAAGGAAACTAGCTGGGTTGATCTGCTGGTATGAGTGGGGAGGAGAACAAGGGGTCCCAAGAGCATCAGGGTCATTTGGCTGCTCTCTCTGGATTGGCAAAGGAATGTAAGAAACGACCAGACACATTTTACAGACCCACTTACTATTCTGATTCTGGTAAGCTGAAATAAAATGAATAAAAACATCTTTTTGTTCCAGTTTCAGTTTGGATTCAATTAAGATCCACTAATTGAGGATTAATTATTTAAACACATGAAATACATGTGAAATACTGTCTTCAGATGGTATCATATTAGATGTTTGACGTTTTTGGGAAATATGCTTATTCACATTCTTGCAGAGGGTTAGATGAGAAGATTGATAACCACTCTCATGCTTGTATGCTCAGAAGGCTACGAAGCTAGCATCAGCAGCTGGTTTAATTGGCTTAGCATGAGACTGGAGACAAGGGAAAACAGCTAGTTTGACTCTATTCAAAGCTATTCTAAGCTGAGCTACTCTACCTTCACATTTTTTGAAACGAACAACAAATTACATTTTACTAGCAAGCTTTACAGGTGCAGGTAAGCTCACCACTGGACAGAGCCAGTCGAGCTATTTTCCCTTATTTCCAGTTTAGTTGAACTAACTAGCTGCAGGCAGTAGCTTCATACTGTACTGTACTTACGGTACAGATATGAGAGTGTTATTGATCTTCTCTCAGCAAGAGAATGAATACATGTAATTCAAGCATTTATGTAAATATGATATGTAAATCACCAACATGACAGACATGTTGTTCAAATTGAAAATACATTTGCTGCGGGTCACTGAATCTTGTCCTGGTCACACAATGAAATAATCAGTAACATATTCCTCTCTCTCTTTCTGTATCTGTCTCTCCTTGTGTTTCCTCCATTGGTGCATTTGGTGCTGCTCTCTGTCAGTGTTGCTGTCAAGCACTTCTCATTTGCTCTGTGTTGCTGTCATTTCCAGCTGTTCTCTCTATCAGCTGTCATCACTTCCACAAGACCACCACTGCCAATTATTTCGCCGCATCCCCACACTACTATTCAAGAGCTGCAGCTCCATGTTTTTGTGTACTATTCTTGGGAGCTACATCAGTGGTGTTCAAGGCTGTGACGTCACCTCATAGGCAGCTGTTTTTATTCTTATGTCCTCCTCGCACCCACTCTCAGGGCCTGGCAGGGTGCTGAGTAATAGTTTGGTAACTTTTCATGTTCTTCCTGTTTGAAAATAATTTATCTGACTACATTTTCTAATTATCTTTTCTAAAGATTCTCATTTAAGTTTTTAATCCCTCTCACATATTTGCATGAAAGAACCTTCTTTAGGGCATTTTCTTCTGAAATGGTCCAGATATCTGAAACTTCCCACAATTTCAGATTCTAATAGGGACTGAAATGTAACAAAATGGAATCACAGTCAGGCTGTCACGCTAATTATTCTCCAGTGTCACAAGCAGAGTGTCAAGATCAATAATATAATGAATTTGAGGTGTGTTCAGGATTATGTTGTGCTGGAGACATTGAGTGAGATTGGGAGGAGGGGGGTAATGAACCCTGGGGTCCTGTGCTGGCCCAGTAATGGCCCAGTTTTATCATCCTACGACTTCCTGTAGCCTCCTCTCCTGGGAAGGCCTGCTGGAGCTCTGCTGGAAGCCCTCTGATAAAAACTCTGGCTAATGTTCACATGCTGCTGGGAACGGGAGAGAGAGAGAGAGCGAGAGAGAGAGAGAGAGAGAGAGAGAGAGAGAGAGAGAGAGCAGAAACAGTGAGAGGGGAAGACAGAGAAGAGGGAGAAGAGACAGTTTTAACTTTCATAAAAACAGAAATGATCTAATATGCCAGCACACCTACACCTCTTAACATGCTCAAAATGATGTGATAAAATGCATTGTGAGGTCGATGTGACACAGCCCATGGAAGCACATGTGTCACATGTGGGTAGCTGAAAGACAGTGGAAAAGAGACCAGAGTGTAAGAGTGAGCAGATGAGGGGAGGGAAGATTGTTATTTTGGTGTTTTTGGCCCCAGATGAGAGTAGGCCCAGTCAGAGGATAGGCATGCTGGACGCCAGGCATGAAAAACCATGGGAGCAAGGACCAGGAAGAAGAGCAATGATGATCACACAGCCTCAGATGATCCCAGGGTACCATGCTGGCTTCCTGTGTTGGGAAACAAAGAGACGGACAAAGAGATTTAGAAATGGGTAGGAGGTGAAGTAAAGGTACAGCAAAGAGTAATGAGTCAAGGAATGTTTCAGTGGTAATCAAGCTGAAAGACATGGAAAGTTACTGGAGATTACAGTAAAGAGAGGAGGAAGGGGAAAGACACAGGAGATGAACTGATAAGCACTCAGCAGGACACGAAGAGCTCTGTATGTATGTGTATGTGTTATAAGTGACCTTACAGTGACAGAGGTTGAAAAAGTCTCCAGTATGTCAGGGCACATTAGTAAATCTTAGGGCAGATTCTCAGTTTGTGGATGTCTACGTGACATTTTCTCACATGTCTGAGGAGTATCTGCTTTTCTTTAAGATGAACTGCTGTCATACAATCCATCATATTCCTTTATAACTATGCTGTAAATTACAGTTCTCACATTCACATGACTCTGTATCTAGCCCTCAATAAATCAGGCCTCAGTGGCCTGTTTCTGCCCACTCACATTAATCTGTTGCAGATTCCGGATGCTGCCATTAGATAAAGTCATTGTTTTTCATGTGCAGGCAAACTGTCATTTAGTACATAAATCTTATGCTAATGTAATCTTTCACTTAAGCTTCTTTGGCCAGAATCCTTTGTGTTAAAACCCACTGAATAAGGTCAAAATACATTATCCTCAGGCTTTGAGGAGCAGTCAGTAATATGTTATTGGCTCTTATTCACCCAAAATCACCACTGATGCCATGTGTTTTGAGCCTTATAAACAGACTGCGAGTGTTCACATACTTTGGGTCCCTGAACTTCAAACCTTGTGGTCTGCATTTGGTTAGACTTGACTAACTATCAGTAAATCATTTGAAAAGTGTAAAGAGTTACACACAACTTTTGTACTTTGCAAAGCTGGCAATATTTTGGTTGGACAGGTAAACTTATGATGTTGCTAATATGAACAACGTAAACTAGTAAATGTTGCTTGTTGCTACATCATAGCCTAACATCCAGTGGTAATTATATTGTGTCTCGCTAGTTGTTTGTTGCTTTATACCAGAGTGAAATACAATGAGGAAATGTTTCATGTCAGAAATGTGCTTTTACTGTAGCTCAAGTGGTGTGGCGCCACTGTAAACTGACTCAGGTTGCACTTGCTGGAGAAAAGAATACTTCCAGTGTAAAGTTTTCATGCTGGGTTAGTTTGTGCTCCACTGGCTGTCACATCTTTTTGGTTGTCAGTATGTTTTCCCTTTGACAGTCTCTGTCACCACTCTTCCCACTAAATAGCTGAGATAGTTTTTGTCCATATTAGAAGCCAAAATACCTAAATACATATTGTGCTGGAGGGTAAACTGTTGAGTAAGTTGTCATTTTGACAAAAACTAATACTGCTCCATTTGCATTACCCAAGCTTAGCGTCAATGAGTCTAATAGCGTAAGAGCGATCAAAATCTTTTTTTTTTTTTTTTTTTTAGCTTAGAATATGAACAGAAAACCCCAGGGAGAGAGTGATGGGAAAATACATTGTCTTACTGGGACTAGTGGAACACAGGCTAACATGAAAAACGAGGATGGTATCTGGCTCTCAACAGCATGTTTCATTATGTAAAACAGTATTTTATTTTAAGAGAGATAAAAGGGTTTCTTGATGTCCGGCACAGGAAGAGTGGTCTCTCCACAGTGCTGTCTGGGTGGGGCTGATGCACAATGTTGAATGAATTCCATTAGGGCCTAAATTACCTTTAATAATAAAACAACAGGCAATTACTGGGGCGCCATTAGCATGGTATTGAGGTGTTTGCTCGTACGTGTGGCGCGGGCCGAACATATGGTTCGGCTCACAGCGAGCCCACCGTTATAAAGCTAACATTGTCATGACTGATGTATGGTGGCGCGGTAGTGGGCTCTGAAAGATCCATTTGTCTTCTCAATTAAAGCTGAGGGGGGAAGAGAGGAACGGGATATGGGGGCAGGGAGGTTAGGGGGCTACCCCCTGTGCGGTCCACACTTAGGACCATATGGTAGGGGTGAAGCTGTGTGTATTTGTGTGTTTGTATGAAAAAAAGAGAGAGAGAGAGACTGAACAAGTGTGTGTCGGACAGTTGGATGCAGGCCAGATGAAGCCTGGGAGTTGTTTTGGCAGCGCCTTTTCACCTAAATGCCCCTACTCTCCCACTTCACTCCCTTCTCTCATATCTTTTCCTTGCCGTATTCCCCACCCCTCTTCATTTTGCCATGTAGTCAGGAATCTCTTCCCTGGGGCAGAGGCCACTTTAATGTGGGAAGCCTGGCAAAGGCAATCAGAGACCCAGACTCTTCTACGCCATATACACACACACACACACACACACACACACACACACTCACCCACACACGTACACTTGCACTTAAACATAGACACACACTCTGAGTCGTCTCTTATCTGACTTGACGACATGGCATGCATGTTCTCCATTTCCCTCCACGATCTAACACTGTCTCACCACCAAGCACTACAACCTAGATAAGACCAAATGAGGGAGAAGGGGGAAGAGGGGGCTATTATTGCAGGGCTTAAAACTCCACAAATCAGTTTTCTTTATCCATTAGGGTATAGTTTTCAACAACTAGTTAAATAATTATACTATCTACAAAGACATTCTTTGATGCTTGTCAGCTCATCCGGTTCATACATGATGTTTTTCATCTTATTTTATCTGACAAATTAACTTAAATACGGCACCACTTAGGATGGACTGTTCTCCTTTTGGGGGTGTATTAATCGGGGTAGCTGATGAATCAGTTGCTGTGGCTTTCTGTCTGAGCCGGGAAACTCAATTTGTTTCCCTCACTGATTGCTTCACCTCCCCACAAATGTTAATAGCTTCACAATGGTTTGGCAAAAACAACGACTCATACAGTATCTGTGCGTAAAGCCTTAAGTTCATTAACTCACATAGCAGTTCACCTATAGTATACTTTGTGATAGGCACTAATGTTAATGCATTGTTTATGCTACCACACTGCTATGTGTTGAGTGAATGCTATTCATTTTTCTTACTATAAGACACATATGAGATTAATAATAAATACTGAGACAAACTATCACACTGTTTTATGTGATATGGTTGATTGCCTCCACTAGGGACTGTACAGGCATAAAAAAACAGTCACCCGGACCAAATCTCTCTCTGTCTGTCATTCAGGGCCTGAGGTGGTCTGTACTAAACAACCACTGAGACTAAACAACTCTTTGTAATGTCTCATTTGTTATGTGAAGTGAAGTAGCCTTTCATTAGCAAAAGCATGGAGGGTCTTGCACTCATGTCTTGGTCATTTTATACATAAAAGGTATGTTGTATGTAGAACAAAATGTACAAACTCTGGTGTTTTCTGTGAACGCTAAACCTAAAAAGAATGTAATATAACACACGAGATCATGCACTGACACTGAGCTGTGACACTTAAATCATACATACTTCAAGTATACAAATGTATTCCTTACACTGAACATGTGTGATTCTTTAACAAGAAGAGACAAAGACAGAACTGGGAACATGTCGGGCCAGTGGTGGAAGATGTATGTGGATCGCTCAAGTAAGCAAAAGTACAGAAGTATTATCAAAAGTAAGTTTCTCACAAAGTATTCATTATGCCATTAGTGGAATTTTAATGTTGTATCTGTAGTATAGTAATCAATCATATTTTAGAAGCTAGTCATACTTCTAAAATATGATTGATTACTTTTGTATGTCAAACCTTAATATGCAAAAACAGCTAACTTTGACTGTCAATATTCAGTGGAGACCACTTAGACCCCACTGCATTGTATAGTGTAGTAGAAACATAAAATGGAAATACAAGTACATCAAAACTGTACTCAATGGTACTTAAGAGTACATGACTTCCTTCCCACCACTGCAATAGACACTCCCCTCTTGGTTAGCATGTGGAATACATACAACATTGACAAAGCTATACATATGTACATACAAAAGGAAAAAAACACTGATAAAAAATTTCACTGTCCAAAGACAGTTTCAACTATGAACGCACAACACTGGCTGCATGTGCTAATGCTTCTGAGAAATCACAATAAAGGCAGTATTGTTCTGAAACTTCTTATCCCGTCCAACAGCTCCTAATTGGCCCTTCTCATTATCCTGCCTCAGTGGTACACTGTTGGTGGTATGCAGTGAAATGGAATAGCACTTCTAAGGGGCACAGGGGAAGTGCACTACATGCTCTGTGTGTGATGCTTTTTAATTCAAGGTCTCATCCAATTCCCTGTTGCTGCTTGTGCTGGAACATCTGGAGCAGGCGTTAGCCCTCCGTCTGTGTGTCTAATAACTGCTGGCAGAGAGTACAGACCCAAATAGAGCTCATTGGTTGCCTATGAGGCTGTACTCCTCCTAGTAGGCTTGGTGATCTTTTATGGAGTTGAAGACATACCTGTTATGATGGAGAGTACACAACACCTTCATTCACCTTATTTCAACTCATACAGCTGCCACAGACCAGACACCTCTCAGCTGGCTGGCAGTGTTGTGGATAAAAATCTACTTAAAAAAATTAAAGAATAGTGGAATGTGCTGAAAGGAGGATGGTATGAGCTCTCTTCTATCACAGAGTAAGTCATCACGAGACTGTACCAACTTGAACTCCGTGTGGGTTGACGTGGCTTTAGAACTAACCTCCTCTAACAAGACGCTGGCCGCATTTCCTTTTGTATTTATTGTGAAAATGTATAATAACTTAAGTGAGCGGTTTACAGTGGAAATGGTTTGTGCGTGGTCCTCTCGTGTGAAACTGAATCCCCTGCTGCATTATGGAAATGTGAGGCTCGGAGCGAGTGCAAAGCAAACTGAGGCTGCTCTAATAGTGTGGTGCACTCTAATGAAATCAGCAACCCCAGGCCTCAGGAATGAGATCCATGCATGGCTTTTCATTCCCTACATCCTCACCCAAGCAGTCTTTTCAATTGGGCGTTCCAGCGCTGGTTTTAAGGAGAGGAGGCCTCATGTCTCATCTGGCTAAAAGGATGGAAGACTATCTTGGAATCAACAGCACTTTAGTATTTTGGAGGCACTGTATTTCCTGCTTAGGTCAGATTGAGAACAGAGGGAAGAGGGAAAGGAAGAGATGTATAGTGCACTGAATCATAAGCTACTGTCGTTGTGTACTTAACACACAGAGTGGGCTGGAGTAAAAGACAATGCCAAGAGTTGTAATTTGAACTTTATATGGATCGTCTGATGAGAAACAGGACAGAATGACAGAAAAAAGGCTTGTCTCTGGTCAGATGCTTGTCTCTGTCTTTCTTTTCTGTCTCACCACAGTGGCAACCCCCTCTAAATACAGACTGTCATCTTTTAGGCTGCTGTGTGAAAATGCAACATGTTGCTTTCTCTGCACTATAATGAAATTATTTCTTACTCTGTCATTCTAAGTCCTGTAATGGAGTATGAACTCACAACACTTATCAAGCCAGTTTTGGAATGTGTGATGAATATTTATTCATAAACAAACCTAAAAGCTTCTCCTCAGCTCCCTTAAAAGCCAGGTCTCTCATTTGATTGAATGATTGATGTATCAAGCAGATGTATTGAGCAGCTTAAATGAGGAGTCAACCCCTTTTAGGGAGGTGAATTGGCAATGTTAGAAACACCCACGCAGCCCCACAGACGGAGGAACCCTTAGGAAGTTCTGGGTTAATTAGATTTGTCCTACAACGCAGCGCAGCCCATTCCACTTCAAATATTTATGGATCACACGTCAGGAAAACAGACATTTGAGACCTCTCTGAGAGCTGACTAACATGAATTCTCTTCATACTGTGCTGCTCCCTCAGCCGCCTAGCACACACACTCTCGCAAACCATAAAGGCAGAAACACACACAACACAAACAGAAGACTGGAATTGAAGTACTTGAACATTCACCCACATAAACACAAATTAACTTTCTGACCGTAATAAGTGCAAAGGAATTTGGGTACATTTAAATTTAATGGCTATGATTCATAATCTATCTTACTCTCAAGAGTGTGTGCATGTGAGGAAAAACTCAAAGTTGGAAACTTTGTAATTTTATCTGTTTACCTTGATATTGAAGTGACGTGTGGCACATGTTGTAACCTTGGATTTACTTTCGACATCTTCTTAATTGCATGTTAACTCCCCATAATTTCTGATTGTGACGTCAATCCTTGAATTTGTTTGTATGCCTGTGCATGTTTGCTTCATCACGTGCTTGTGTGTGTGTGTGTTTGTGTCTTTTCCAAAGGGCAACTGGATGAATAACAAATAAAGGTTGGATAGTAAAGTTTTTTGTTCTAGCACATGACATATGTGGCCAACAGCTGCTTATACAGCAACTAGGGAGGAAAAATCTGTCATTGCCTTGCATGCATGCATGCATGCATGTGTGTGTGTCTTTGGCAGTGTGTGTATGAGAAGCAGTTGATTTGTGAATGACAGTGCAGTGTGATAAGAACTCCCTGCCGACTGCTCTGCTCTGCGTGATGGGTCACAGAAGATCCCTGTTTCTCTGTGACCCCATCCAACACTTGAGGGACACTCTCTGGTTTCTGTTTCCCCATGACTTCTGCCTTAACAACCGTCATTTCACACACACATACACACACACACACACACACACACACACACACATATACACACAGCTTTAAATAGCCCTGTCAGACCAATACTCGATGCTCTCTACAAGGAGGGACACAGAAAAGCCACACTAAAAGAGATATTAGAAGAAAGAGAAAGTGAGTGAAACGAAAAAAGAGGAGAGACAAAAAGAGAAATGAAGAGAAAGTGAGAAAAAGAAAAAGACCAAGACTCAGAGAGGAAAGAGAGGGAGAGACAGAGCAGTCTTGAAGGCAGCCAGACGCCTGTTTGCAGCCTGAGAACAGGCCTGTCCAACTATCTCTCTTTGTCCTTTACAGCTCTACAAGGCCTGGGAGACATTTTATAGTAGCAATCACTCAGATCCCCTTGGCTTTTATTCCATCTCTGGATGCCTCAGGATTGTATTCCATTACTGTTTCTATATATAGGTAAAGAAGAAACTTGGACACATGAGAAAAACCAGCAATTAATGAATTCCTCTCTCAAAAATTAAGCATTAAAAAAAATATTGAGAATATCAGTTTATTATTTTCTTCATAGAAGTGTAAATCAGAAACTGAAATCAGTGAAAACACCGGACAAGTTCCTGACTGAAATCCTCCCCCTAGAGAAAGGTGTTTCCACATTATAGTGACACTGACCTTGTACGATGGCTTGTCTCTGTTTGATATGGAGTGACACAACAGTGCTTTTGTGCCGTGGTGAGATCTGATGTCGACTAGAGTGTTATGCTGCTATTTGATCCAGAGAATGAATGTTGTTTCTGTCCCAAAGGGGGAGGGGGGGGGGGGGTTGCTTTTCATTCAGCCTGCTGCGTCTGCACAGGACCACACAGCCATGGAGTCTGGGACCCTGACTCCAAATCATTAGATATAAGGGGTCTGTGAGACTCTGCTTCACCCCCTCCCCTCCCAGGACTTTTTTAGCCCAATCATGTGCTGCCAGCTGACAGACAGATGCATCAATTATGAGCATTTAGTGCAGCAGATATGTGAAAATATGTGAAAGGGCAACAGGCACACCAAAGTGTCTCAGAATGATGACCCGGTCAGTGTGTGTGTGTGTGTGTGTGTGTGTGTGTGTGTGTGTGTGTGTATGTGTGTGTGTGTGTGTGCTTGCATGTGCGTGCTTGTGTGTGTGTGTGCGTGTGTGTGTGTGTGTGTGAGAGAGAGAGAGAGAGAGAGATATGCTGTACAAGTTACTGCAGAATTTTCAATTTCAGTCATCATAGACTAAACAGATTTTCAGTCATTTCTTCATTTCATTTATAACTGAATTTTTTCACTCTAAGTTAATAATCATATTTTTCATGCTGTTCTGCGCTTGTTTGCTTAAAATAACTTTTGTCAGCAGGCAGCTTAACAGCCAAATACCAACATATTCTGTGCACACTACTGACCCAAAGAAATGTAAAGACAAGCTGATAATTCATTGAAGTTGTTTAAATGCAAATTACAAAACAGTTTTTATGATTTTCTGTTTCTGTCAAGTGTTTTCAGATAATAACCCACAGACCCTCAAAGCATGTTAACGCCATCTAGAGGGTCATATCAGTAAGCCTTACACTCACTGGTCTCTCAGTTACACACTCAGCTTCATATTATCTGTGCTATTGCAAATATTAAACATTGAGTATTTATAGAAGTCCTTAGTATTGTGAAAGCCTTTCTTATTTATTTCATTGTCTGTCACAAAGTTTATACTTCAAACAGACGAAGGAATTTTCCTAAGTTTATTGGTAATAAAAATATGAGTGCAGCTATTTAACTATAAAAATTACAATATGCTCAGTTTACAAAACCAATGAAAATGTTTTTATTTATTTTCAAAGAAAATTTTAATCACCCAAAGTAGCGATATAAACTTTCATATCTTCATGAGATAATATGTTTATTGTTGTATCTAAGCCTGATAAGACAGTGTTTCATTTGATATATGATATGGACAAATTTTAAATATGGGGACTTTTTCCTAATAACGGGTGGTCTGACCATCTCATCAAATACTTCACCTAATGTTACAACTTTCAAAACTTTTTATTTTTATTTATTTATTTATTTATTTTTTTTTACAGAGAAATTCTTTTGCCATTTGCCTCCAAAATTTAGACCAAAGGAGTAACTGCAGACTGGCTCAGTTGTATTCTGTGATCACATAAATAATGTGAAACAGTGTGAACTAATGTGTCCTCATTTCACCAACGCCTGTCCTTTCAATCACTTTTTTTGTTACAAAATTGATGGCTACATTTTTGTTCTTTTTCTTTTTCTTTTTTTTCTAAAGATAAATAAATAAGGGCATTCAGGCTGAGACACGCACGGACCTATTACTTTATTCATTTGTCTGTTTTTCAGCTCCAGAGCAGGTGCTATTTTAAGAGCAGACTAATGTTTCATGCGTAATGTGTTGGTCATAACCCGTGCAAAGCGTCGTCGGTGCTGGACATGTTAGATAGCAATAACAACACACAAAAAAAAGAAGCCATCATCTGGAAAGCAGTGAAAGCTGGATGGTGTTCCACATCCCAAAGCCAGACACAGAGTGCACTTTAAGTCCATCCGTCCAACTTTGTCAGACAAACCTAAACCATAACTCCGAATATGGATTTTACCACTGAGAATAATTCCACGTTTTAAAGAGGACTGCTGCTGTTTCGCAAACAGCTGCTCCATTTATAGGCTACACAATAAACAACACGTTACAACTGCAATTACCACTTTTAATTTTGATGCCACCATTGCTAATACTAATGCCAGTCCTCATAGTAATTAGTACTAATAATAACAACCCACTAATGTCGATAGATAATAATAATAATAACAATAAGGCTGTGCTACCTGGTACAGAGTTTTAATTCTAATTATATCGCTGTAATATTTTTCAGTAATGATTTCATCATTTAGGATTGTGGGATTTTTCAGAGGTCACCATCTGCACTCACAGATGCGCACAGGCCTTGTCACTGATACGAACGGCCTGCGCAATTGACGCAGCATTTGGCAGCAGCCAAGACGGGAAGTGTGTTGCTGCATTTTAGGACCAAATGCCCGCGTTTGAAAAATTAAATGAGTCACCTTTCTCTCGAAGCTTCCTGCGCTGCAGCTGTACTCCCTCAGCAAGGTTTCCTCGCCAGTTGGCCCTCCTTTTCCGAAGAGGAACCGCGGGACAAGCTTGGAGATGTCGGGGGTCAAAGGGAAGTGGCCTACGTGCGAGCCTCATTAAAGACCAATTTAGAGAGCTGAGGACTTCTCCAGTCTCATCAAACAATAGAGGAATCAGAGCCAAAGTCTTTCAACTTTCAACCAGGCTCAGTCTCACCAGAGCCTTAGATGTCTGAAAATGGGCGACATTAATATTTTTTCCCTTGAAGTGTTTGGGACAAGGCTTCTGCCAGTCTCTTTTTTGCCCCGCCCTATAAAAATATTGACATAATAACTACTAATAAACAATAAAAACGTTTACATTTAATGTGGCAAAGACCTGTAAAGAGTTTCTGATGGAAAATAGGAGACACTATATATAACAGCTGAAAGAAGAGACTGACATTATTCAGATTTAAATTTTTTTGAGATTGAAGATGTATTAGTAAATTATTAGAAATTATTGGAAAAACAATAATTACGAACTTATTGTGTCCAATTATAATTATAATTATTATTATTATGCATAATGATAATAAAATGTAATTTAATATGTCTGAGAGACACTTCATAAAATGATGAATTGATGATAGGATGAGGGCCTTGCCCATCTTATATGTTTCTTATGTTTTTTGAGAACCTCGTCTCAGCTTGCACAGAGGGCATGACCCTGCTGTGTTACCCAGTGGGAATGCAGACTCTCTAGTGGCAGGAAGGACAGAGTCTGCGTTATTCTTCCCTTCTACCTGACAGCCATATATTACTGCTCTGTGACCTTCACCAGCTCCTGACCCAGCAGACAAGTGTCCAGCTCCCCCTTGAAGCTCACTGTCTCTGTTCCTCAGTACCACGGTTCCCCCCCAGACTCCCCATAACCCTGACCTAACCTCACCATCACAACATTAAATCATCTGTCTGCCTCACAACAGCATCTTCTACCTTCACAGACTGTGGCCAATCCTTTTCCTCAAACATGCATCCATGACCTCAAATCACCGCCACTTCTTATCCCCCTGAACCCAGCGTCCTGTCCAGACATGAACAAATACCCATGTCCTTGTCAAGTCTGACCCGCAGACACAAACTGTCAACTTCTGCTTAGCTCAAATCTACCAAATAGTAAACGTCAGCATAAACTGCAGACTTTGTTAAGGAGCCTTTCCTTTCACTCAAAAAGACCTTGATTTTTCAGGTCACCTCAACAATAAATATTGAGACAATACAGCACTGCTGCTGCTGGTGCCTCCTCTCCTTCACATGCACAATACAATGCACTCACACATATCTTACTGTAAAACACATGGCCTGCATATTTGATTTGAAGCAAATTTCGTACTTGTTTCTCAACTACCCTCTTTTGCAGCCAGAAAAACTTTTAGCCAGTGGTTTGCCCACCCTGCGATCAGGATTTATCAGGACTTGCAGAGCCCTGTGCTAGAAGGAAGAATGCTGCTCATACCATTATGAGATAAAGGCCAGATGAGGAGGGATCACAGCCCAAGCTACCTGTCATCCGTTATCATAAATGGAGTATTAAATGTGAAGATAAGCGATGAAAGAAGAGGGAGGCAGGGTGCTGAGGATTACTGATAAACAGGAGGGTGTGTGTTGTAAGCAGGCAGATGGTGCAGGCCAGCCCTGCTCTGCCTTATCCCTCTGACAGCTGCACTAGATCCTCGGTGGAGGTGAGCTTGGACTTGCTGCCGAATGCAGAGCACATCGTGTCTTTCCAGTGGAAATGCTGACCTTGTGCTTCAGTGTGTCTGTGTGTGCAGGCGTAGATGTGTGTATGCACACGTGGTAAGGTGATGCGAGGCAGGCGGCATGACTGGTGGCAGTGGGGAGTAATTGTGATTGAGAGCGTTACTCCTCACTCCACCCTATGTCAGGCTGAAACACACACACACATACATACACACACAAACACACACACATTCACAGGCGCTCCCATGGGTCATCCTGACACTGTCCAGATAAAGAAAAAGACGAATGGTTTTGTGTAATACAGGAAAGAGAGAGAGTGTGTGAGTGCGTTTGTGTGGTATATATTTATTTTTGTTTAGCCTTTGCGTGTTAATGTGTTTGCCAAAGTCTTAACTGTGTGTGTGTGTGTGAGAGAGAGAGAGAGTTTTCTGGAGTGTGATATGTTTTTTTTTATTTTAATAAAAGATTAACAATAAAAATAATAAATAGAAACATTGTCGTTTATGTAATAGTGAGGTCATGAAGTTCTCTAATGTGTTTTCATGCGTGTGTGTTGCCTGACAGCAGTACACAGGGTCAGTTGCTCAGTTTTTATCCCCCAACACTTTCAACTCTTTTCTAGATATATAATTCCAGTGAATTAAATATAAAGTGAGAGATTTCACTCACACAAAATGTCCCATACAAGCTTATTTGATGTTAACAGAACTATTCAACATCATCATCAGGAAATGCGTATCCAAATGAACTTTTTTGTGCAAAACTATTATATCAAATAATAACAAGCGCTCTTTTATACCCTCTGCTATCTCCCTCCTAAATTTTAGTAGTAAAAGGTAGATGTTGTTTTAACTTATCATCTACTAACATACTGTTTTTGCTTTGTTTTTATTGACTTATTTTATCTATGACCTTATTCTCCTTTATCTTTTGGTCTTTGGTGTTGTATCCATGTGACGTGTGTTTTTATGTTTTTATTTTTCATGTATATATCCCACTGCTGCATACCCTATTGTCCCACTGGGAACAAGTTAAGTGATTGATTGACTGATTAACTATAATATAATTTATATTCTAGTGCCACATAAGTTCTGAATGTAAAGAGCAATAATTTATAAAACAACAAACTATATCCCTCAATGTAGCTGTTTTCCCTTTGGGACTATTCATAAAGCAAATAACTTACAAAAAATAAATCTTGTTGACAATTGCTTACTTGCTACAACTGTGACTTTTGGTTTATCAACATGATGTGATTTCCCAGCCAATGTGCATGTGGTTTTTCCACAGAAGAGAGTGCGTGCCTTCAACATGGAGGCGGACACACTCTCCAAACTGCACTTTAAGATTTGGCAGTGGAACAGCAGCATACTTATGAATCTCTTCCTGTTTGTGTTTACTCTCTCTTACAGCTCTGCTCTATAGGAGGATTATGTGTCCAGTCACTGGGTCAGACCTGCAGTTTCTCTCTCAAACTGAGACAATGTAAAGGTTCATCCAGGCTCACAGAGGGTCCCAGGCCAGCTCTGTGCCAGTCTGTTGTTCCTCTGTGCCTCATGTTGCTCCGCCCTGACCTGCAGCATGCTTTTGCCCACAGGGGATCCCTGCCGATGGGGCGTGTGCTTGCGTGCGTAGGCCCCTGAGCCCCGGCCCCTGTGTGGTCTGGCTGTACGTGTATGTGTGTGGTCTTCCCGGCCCCCTGCTCATCTGTCCGAGGCTTGCTAACGGCCTGCCCAGTGACCACGGCTGTTTACTTTACTTCTGTCTGCACCAACTGAACTCTGATCGCCCGCTTCCTCCAGCTGGGCCAAATCAGGCCCCAGCTCCGACTCTCAGCAGCCCATGGAGAGGCTCCAGAGTCTGGGACAAGACAGGACACTGGGTCTTGGTGGATTAAGACACCCTCAGACCTACCCTTATGTCCCAACTTTGCCTTCCTCTCGTCTCCTGTTCCCAACTGCCGGGTGACTGGTAGCTATACCCAGGCATGTAGTTGCTACAAGGCAAGGCTGCCTGTAATTATGCTGTCAGAGGCCTGTCCTCATTGGCCACGGTAATTGGTCTCTCTGTAAGAGTCAGTATCAGAAACAACTGACTCAGAAGCAGACAGTCAGACGTTGGAAGCTACCTTTGCTTTTTCCAAAGCACAAGCTGCAGAAGCATTACTGAGGGTAGCTGTTCTGTCAAACAGTTAAGGAGAAACTATTTTCTAGTATTTTAGTTATTATTTATTCATTTTATTCATTTTTTTATTCACTCAAATAGCAGAATGGTTAGAAATGTACTTGAAAATTAGATGTAGTGCTAATGACCATAATCTCTGCACTGTATCTGCTGTATTAACCCCTCTGAGTTTCTCTGATCCTCCTCTATCCCCAGACAGCGTGGCTTTGTATTTATTAATTTACTTATTTACAGTGCAGGTCAAGGAGTTAAGCACCCAAGTGCACCACTACACACAGGGCATATGATCCTACATAAATCCACTAAGTAATGAGGCGGAGATGGCGGCATACCTGCTTCCTCCTCCTCTTCTCTTGCCCCTGCCTGGGGTAATTCCTCTTATTAAGGATTGAATGGTGTTGAGTGTGTGCACGCGCATGTGTTAGACTATAGGTCCTGGTTTTGGGACGGGGGAGTCAAGGGGAGACAAGGGAATCAGGGGGAGGCTGGTAGTGTTTAAGACCTGTGTTTGGCCAGGGAAGCCAGGAGAGGCCCTCAGGGGTCACCCTCTACCGCTTTACAAATTGAGGGCTGTGCCGGCAGGCGCCAGGGCAGAGCCGAATGAGCAAGCCTACTGACCTGTGACCTTGGCTCAGCCCTTTTGCAGGAGCCCCTCTAACCCAAGAGAGGGGACCGCTGACCCCTAGGGGTCACATTCCTCTTCTTTCTCCTTCAAGGCTGCAGGGGATTCCTGGGTCTCCCAGAACCCATCCTGCACAAATTAGATTTAACGCAGGCCATTCCAAAAATAAACAACTGGTTTATGCTTGTATTTGTCTTAAAGACGATGATGTTGAATAAAATGATGTGACGGTGGAGTGGAGCATGTGGCTTTATTGACAGGCAAAAGGACTTATGGTTTGGATATTAATGTTGTTTTAAAAAGCTTCTGACCTTCTTACTGAAGTCTCATAATAGAGTGGATTCATTCAGTAGTGCAACAGAACTTGAATTTCCTCTGAGCAGTAAATGGTTTACACTGAATCATGTATGTGTCTTTGACACATCAAAATGTGCTGCAAAAATCAGAAACAACCTTTGTTATCTTCTCCAATGATTCTCAGATTCTGTAGTTTCCTGCTGAAAAAGAGAAATTTTCTTTTTAGAAGCAACTTAGTAGCAGTAGCTGTAGCTGTACAGTGTGTGTTACTGGACTTCCAATTTTTCATGTGAAGCTGAAGTGCATCTGACTGTAATGTACTGTTTCCTGATATTTCACACCATGTGGGTACACTCTGACAGCTTGGACGCTGGGAAAAAACAGATCAGTGCCTCCTAAGCCCTCTGCCCCAACACCCCCACTGACCCCACCCTCTTTCTGCCAGCTTACTGAAAACACTTCTGGCTGCCTCTGGTGTGGGTGTCACCAGGCTCCTTGCTGGGTTCCATGTAAACAGCCTCCTGCTTCTGTAGCACACTCCATGCTATGCTTTCTGGCCACTGCTGCTTAATAGTAATTGCTTCAGGAAGTTTGATCACCATGGTTCAAGGACTCCCTAATTCTATCAGAGGGCAAGAAACAGGGTTTCAGGGGTAGGGAAGAGAGTGGGGATAGGTTACAGGGAGAGAGTGAGAGAAATAAACACCATGTGAGAGGCAGAGAAAAGGGAAAGAATGAATGGAAGGGTACAGTTTGTGATTGAAAAAGTGTGGCTGTTTTGTGAGACTCTGAAGGACTGTCACAGTCTATTAAGCACAGAAACCATTTATATTCTTGTCAGAGGAAATCAATGTGTGGTTCAATGGGAACAATTAAAATTCCAGATTGCTTTTGAATGTTAATGACTGATGCATTCATCCCGGGCTTGGATTTATAGAGAGCGACAGGAAGAAGTCATAACTTCCACTGCAGATCAGGATGAATCACCCCTGATAGTATTATTAAGCCACTATATGGTCACCAAGGGGCCTCTCACTGCTCCTCTGGATTGTCAGAGGGTGTATTTAGCCTGAAAAAAGTACAGTAAATGAAAAATAGAAAAAAAAACCCTGTTAAAACGTGAAACTGAAACTGAAATATCAGATATACTGTTTCATGGTGAAAGAGCTGATATTTGCGTGAAATGTGTGCATGTGCGTGTGTGTGGCCGGCTGGGGCACACCGCTCCTGACACCCACGAAATTTAGAGGCCAAGGGGTGCTGAGAATTTCCTCCACAGGCCTCTGAGCATGTCCACATACATGGTTAAACCTTACCACTGGAAACACATCCTGCCCCATCACGTCACCCTCTGGCTAGAGCTCTCCTGGGCTACAGCGTTTCCCATGGCTGACAGCGACACAGACAGCGAGAGGTGTCAGACCACAACCCTCGGCTGGCATTCCTCACGGTCATACCCAGACCCTGCAACTGATCCCTCACATTTATTCCTCCTTGGATATGTGTGTGTGTGTGTGTGTGTGTGTGTGAGGCATCTGTGTAACTTGTGTATATTCAAGCATGTACATGCCAAGTGTGCGTGATTGTGCGAAGACAAATCTCTCGCCAGCAAGGCTCCCATAAGAGCCCCCTCCAAAAGGCCTGGTGACATATATAGAATAGCAGGAAGAGGGGACATCCGAGGGAGGCTGCTAGGAATTTTGCCATTACATGCGACTTTGGATGCTCCTGCTCTCCCACGTGTGTCACAAAAGGACAGAGAGAATGAGAGAGAAAAGAAAGGTAGTGGAAAACAATTTGTTCTTTGTGATCAAGTGGCTGTTGAATTTTCTATGGCTGAGGTAGGCAGATGCCAGATGTGTGTGTGTATGTATGGAAACAGAGGTAGTTGGGTAGCAGGCTTTGAGTTTAAAGAAGATGTAATCAGCTGCTGATACAAAAGGTTGTGCACACATTCTGGTGAACTTTGACAAAGTCGCATCTTACCAGTGAAATGGTTTCGTACTCTGAATTGAGCAGATGGGCGGAAGAGGTAAAGACCGCATGTGTGAGAGACAGACAGAAAGTCATGAAGAAAAAGAGTACTCCAGTGTGCTGTGTGTAGTGAACTGTGAGTGGCCTGCTGGTTGGTAGACCATAAGAGTCCGCTCTGCTTCATATCTGTTTACTACCCCCTAACACCTTAGTGAGGCTCCTCACAACATAGCTGCAACCATTTACACACAGAAGTAGAACACACACATGCACACATACACATTTTCACCCATTTCTTGGGCTCTTTCATGCTGGGGTTCTTGTAGCTAAGGAAAAACACCTGCATGTGATGCTCTACCTGAAGAATACAGCACACCCTTTGGAAATACATCACATTATCTAAATATTAGGTGTGTTTGTTGTGTATCCTAGTTCTGCAATCAGTGAAAAGTATTATGACCTCCCTTCATGCTTCCACTTGGGCCTGTAATAGCTTGTGTTGTCCTCTAATACCCCGTGCTGGGCACAGGGGTGCACGTGCCTCAGCACTGTGTTAATGCAGATGCCGTTGATGGTGGTCAAGTCCAGATGTGGGGCCTGTAGTCCTCTGGTCATGTAGACTAAACCTGTGGAGAGAGGAGCTCCAGACCTCCATAGGCTCAGCCCTCCACTGCAGGGCTGGGTCCCACATGTGCATCCTCCAGCCTGGGCGGCCATGCCGCCTTACACACTCCATTTGCAACAAAAACTTGTCAATAAGGCTGGTATGTTGCAACAAGTACGACAGGGAGGAATGAGGATCCACAGACTGGGAAAATGGTCCAGATATCCCCTTTATGTGTGGATAGAACAGTACTGAACATGACACAAATACAAAATTTCAGCTCAGACAGAACAGACAAACATTTTTTCAATTGATTTTGGTGAACAAGAAGAGAAGCTGTAGTTGGAGCAATGATAATTTAACAGAATCACGCAAATAAGTTCTTCTAAACATGGCATATGTAACTTAGCTGGCTTCCTCCATCTGTAAAAAGAAATTTGCAGATGTTATATAAATGTTGTGACTTTCAGATAAGTAACCAAACCTGCAACTGTTTACTGTAATTCTCTGGTATTTATTGTATTATTACGTGATGGCGAATGGCATCACTCCAGCTGTTTTCGAAACCACTTCCTGTTCAGTGTCATAGGGAAATCCCAACCTGACAACAAAAAATGTCTGCAAATGCCATTTAACCAGCACCTTGTTGGCAGTTATGTGTCTCCTAACTGCCAACAAGGCAGTTAAGAGTTTTAACTTGTCCATCTAATTAAGCCTTGTTTTCTACAGTACAGTATATTTCACTACAGACAGGCATATAATCTGATTGTTTCAGAATAGAGGGCACAGGCTGCCATGGATATAGCTGTTCAAGGTAGAAACACTGTGAATGTATGCATCTGGCTATTTGCTTCAGTCACATGTGAAGTGTTTTGGTGTGGGCATTGGGCCTCCATAAGGGGTCCTTGCTCCAGGCTTGCTTGAATGAGAGGGTAAATTAAGCATAAAGCCAAACACCAGT
The DNA here is from genome assembly GCF_046630095.1 of Trachinotus anak. NCBI lineage: Eukaryota > Metazoa > Chordata > Actinopteri > Carangiformes > Carangidae > Trachinotus > Trachinotus anak. Next base: position 14,497,824 of record NW_027273862.1, on the reverse strand, counting down.
GGTTCCCTCTGTTCTCCATGTTAATCCTGCAAAACAGGACTAGGATGAATGCAGCCTTGATAGGCACTTGTGGTTGCAATAGTGACATTTAGGGAAAGCATGCACAGCAGAAAATATAAAAGCTTTTTGTGGTGATGAAACATTGCATATGTCATGAATCATCTAATATATTTTTCCCTAGAACAGAGTGGTAGCACAGTTTGCACAACTTTGATAGCGTCTTAAATTGTCCTAAGAGGTGTATTACGGCAGAATCAGCAGCTATCATCCCTCTGGACTTAAACATTTCCTTCCTCTTAACAATTTATTCCTATCGCTAACTTCCTGCTCGGCCTCTGCCCTCAGGCCAGCCAGCCCTAAGAGAGCTACGTGATATCATATCTCAAATGTGACTGCAATTTAGATTATTATGCTACACAAGAAAGTCCTGTCTCCTGGGGGAATATTCAACCTGAGGTCAAAAACTCCTCTAAACTGATGTGTATTAGACAGTAAAAGACATGTCTGGTCAAGATGAAATGGAAAGTGACCTTCTTGCAGTTTCCAGTCAGAACATTGCCACTGAGTCAGAGGTGGGGATGGGGCAGAAAAATCACCCCTAGTGTAAATACACATCCCCACTATGCCATTGTACCGCCTCTATGCCCTCATCACCCACGCAGTGTGTGGTAAAAGTCCTTCCTGTTACCACCCCATCCTTCCATCATCCTGGTCATTGTACTGTAACACTACTGTCTCTCCTTCTTTCCTGTCCTTGGCTTTTGGGTTTCTTGGACACTGTAAATGATACAGGAGGCATTTATGTCTTCGGCTGGTGTACAGAGTCGGGGGCTCTGTCTGCACTGGGAGAAAGCCTCTGTTGTATTGCTGCCCTTCACCCTCTGGGGTTATTGGCTTGTATTCGTGCAGTGCGACTGTCTTTACAGGTGAAAGGCAGCCAGTAGATTTCAGGGAGGTCTGTCAGTAAAGCAGGTAGAGTGGAGCCTACTCCTCTGATCTGCCTCCCACTGGGGAGAACTGTGTTGCCTTAGTCGCCCCTGGACATTTGACGGTGGAGAAATATTTTTGTAACTGATTGTCTGAGTGCACGTGTGTGTGTGTGAGAGAGAGAGAGAGAGAGAGAGAGAGAGAGAGAGGGTGGGAGAGAAGGAGCACCAGGGTGACATGTTCTCCAAATTGACACGGAAAAAATGTAGCTGCTCGATAACCCCCACCCTGCATCTCTCCTGTGCTTCTCTCCCTCATCGAAGAGTATTTGTATTTCATGCCAGAGATATGGGGAGCAGGACTGGAATGCACCGCGTTCTGGTTTCTGAGTGAAAGGCGTTGTAATACTTCTGACACTAATCACAGAGTTCACATATTGGTTTGATTTCTGCAGATCAGGCTCTAATGGCCAAACACTCTCAGGGTTAATCAATGTGTGAGTAGATGGGGTAGGTCTGGTGCCTCACAACCACACAGGTCGCCAAGTGTGTGTGTCTCTGTGTGTGTGTGTGTGTGTGTATTTGCCTGGGTAGAAGTATGGGGACACACTGAAACTAACTTGTTGATCCCAGTTTACTACCTCTCTTCCTGTGTGGTTGATCTTCATGTGAGAAATGAAGCAGGAGGAGCTGGTAAGTGGATCAGGCCTGTTGTCTGACAGAGGCACAGCTGGATGTACAGAGTGCTAATGGGCTGGAAGTGAAGAGACTCCAGCTGGCTCCACAGGAGAAGTGAGACCGCTACAGTGCCTCCCATAAAGTAAAGGTCACAGGTTCACTTTAAGTTTCTCTGAACAAGTGTAAAACAAAGCCTCTACAATACAACACACATATATTAAAAAAAAAAGAAAAAAAAGAAGAAAAAAAAGAAAAGAAATACACAATACTGTGACAGAGTAAGAAAGAAACAATGAGAATTTTTGATCACTTCATCTGAGAAAATTTGGGTGACATTTTTTTTTACATGTTTTTATTTTCAAAACAGATATAAAATAATAAGATTCTGTCCCTTTGAAAAGTCTGCAGAGATAAAGACAGTCAAAGGCTCACTAGTAATTAGGAAAGTATCTTAGTACATTTACTCAGGTAGTGTCCTTAAGTATAATTTTGAAGTACTTATATCTAAGTGTTTTCATTTTATGCTACTTTATACTTCTGTTCTGCTACATTTATGAAACGGTTATAATTAGCAGTTACTGTAAAGCTTAATATTTCACATACAAAACAGGTGATTGCTTAATAAAATTTTGTAATACAGTGTTTAATATTAAACATTAGCTCCATTTGAACCTGCAGTAACATTAAAATGCTGCTAACATGTAAGTAATAATAATCCATCGGTACAAAATTTCTAATTACTTTCTGCAAGGGGCAATTGTACACAGGTACTTTTACTTTTGATACTTTAAGTATATAGTTGATAGTACCTCTGTGCATTTGCTCTGAATGCAGGACTTCTACCGGAGTATTTTTACACTGGGGAATTCTGAACTCCAAGTTCCTTTCCCACCGCTGCCAGTAATGTATACCTTTAAAACTGTACTTTCCCTGCCATCATCATGTCCTTCTCCAGTCAAACCAGAGCCTGAAAACCAAGATCTGGTCTGTTGTGGTTGAGGCTTGGACACTGCGGTTGCCAGATTGTGTGCTTATTGCAGGGGGAAAGCAAACAATTCAGAGAATGTCATATGGTAAGTCTGATGGGAAATATACAGCATGGCAGTTCAGATCAACTTGACAGGCAGAAAAGAAAAATACACATAAAGTGTTTTGTTCTGAATTATTACACAATTGTCAGCTGACCTTTATCAATACTATCAAAATCAGTAAGTCTGAAATACAGCAGACTTAGAGGTAAAACTATTAGGATTTGTCATTTTGGCAAATTTATGACTGAAAATTGAATTTTTCTCAGCGTGGACACTTGATATAGGAATGGAAATTTAAAGTAATGTTTAAAAAATGTTAAGTATTACAGATATTAGAAGAAGGCCAGATTGTGTAAGCTGAAATGAAATAGGCAGCAGGCCTGCTGTGTGGCCTGGCTGGACTGAGGGAGTTTAAACAGATAATACATCTTTCTCTTTTCACTGATGTGCACACATATACGCACGCTCACACAACCTTCTCGTGGCATGCTGACTGTGTTTATCTCAGCCCAGACACTGGGCAATAAAGCATGGATGTTGTCAGCGCCCAGGCCAGCCGTGTACTTCTGTTTGCCCGACAAACACAGACACAGCCCTGGGGGAGATGCTGGACCAAGGGCCCCCTCCGCTGGAGAACCTGGAGAGGTTTGGCTGATGGGCTGATGTGTGACAGCATGTGTTTACTTGTTATAGGGCTGACTGTATCTTAAGTGACAATGAGGATGATCCATTATGGTGGAGTCGTGGTCCCAGAGAGATAAATACTGGGATGGCCAAGTGCCATGAGGCCGATTTGAAATCCTTTGGTGCGAAGATCAGTTTGTAGAGATACTGTAGTGAGATGTGTCCCCCTTCCTTTTTGTGTGTGTCTGTGTGTGTGGCTGTAAGTCTGCGTAGGAGTGTACTTAATCTGTCTGTTGATTCAGCAAAGATAGCTGTGCTACAGATGAATTAGATTTTCAGCCATTATATTAAAAATAAAGCTTATATAATAAAAATGATAATTATAAACTTTATTTATAGAGCACTTTTCTAAACCCACATTACAATGTGCTTTACACAAGGCAGCAGAATAAAACATGCAGGTCATATAAGGCAATAATTAAAACCAAGCAATTAGAAATACAATGAAAATGAAAGTGCCTTAGTATCAGTACAAATAATCCAAATAGACCAAAGGCAGTGTCACCAACAAGCAGGTGACCAGTGTAAAAATCAATAAAACCAAAAAATAAAAGTTGTCAATAAAAGCAAAAGTAGTCAAGTACTGCATAGAAAACAATATCCTTAGTTTTAATAATTAGTGACAAATTATCACTATTTAAGGGCAGTGACGATAATAAAATGTTAGAAACTATGATTTGCAGTGAGATAACTATGTGTGTTTCATTGTGTCATTTTCTACTTAGATTATCTGTGTGATATATGTTTAGTTTACAGTTGCATAACCTGTTGCATAGTTGTGGGGACAGTATCCAAATAGAATTTTGGAACAATTACTTTTTATCATGGTATTTCTAATAGTAACATATTTCCTCAGGAATCTGCAGTTAGTGTCCATGTTATAACAGTGACGATGCAGTCCGAGGTGTCCTAATACATGAAAACACTGAACTTGGTGGAGGGAACTATTTTGCATTGACAGAATTGTCAGTTCAGCCTTGTTCATTATTATCCTACATTATCTTAGCATAAATAATACATTATATTTATTATGTGTCATTTACCTGAACTTGTTTAACTTATGCTAACTAACCTGGGTAAAGCAGCCTTGATGTCATCATAAAAAACATGTCAGAGCAGCTGCACATACAAGTCACTAGTGAATGGTTATGGCTAATGCGAAGTCAGAAAGTCAGACTGAATAATGAAGTGGTGTCAAAATGGCCGTTATGAATATCAGGTTAGTGCATGTATTTTTGGCTCTCTCACTGAAAATTCAGTGATGGATGCTTTTGCGTGGGTGCAATGTGTATTACATCAGCAAGTGTCTGTGTGGCACTCTGCTAGCATGTAATGTGTCCTCACACATAAAGGAGACAGTTTGTGTGCACACGCTCTTGGTCGTGTGTGTGTGTGTGTGTTCAGTCGTTTTGAAGCCGTGTTTATGTTGAGCTGTGATTAACACCGTCCAGGTGCACTTGTTGGCAGAGCTGTACAGCCGCTGTTGTAGACACTCGCACATTTTCCTCCTGGCTGGGCCCAGTCATCCATATTTACAGAGCTGGACGAGCCAACATGCTGAACTGCTGACCACCATTTATTCTAGGACTGTCTCATAAACGGTGCTTCTCCATGGAAAGAGAGAGCGCATGCGAGATAGGGTGGGGGGAGGATGGTGGAGGGAGGAAGAATTCCACAGTGACAGTGAGTGTAAGTTAGTGGTCGAGGACTGAGGATGGAGGGTGGAGGAAAAGGAGGCAAGCAGCGGAGGGGAAAGGGACCCAGGGGGTGGGATGGAAGAATCAAAAGTGTATGCGAAGGTGCAATGGTCTCCCTCAGCAGGGACGAGGTGAAGATGGATGCCACAGCCAACACTGAGACAGCTTTCAGACAGCGTTGAGCATTTCATTAACCCTATCTCCACGGGTCTAGACAGGAAGGCCATGCTTAGGTCTCACACAACCACTACCCTGTGAGGGTAGTCGGTTGGAGGGCTGGGTCTGTGTTCACTGGCTGCCCAGAGGAGCAGGAGCCTGTTTACCTAGTGCTGGTAATGTACAGTGCTGTCTGTATTCACAGTCTGTTCTGTAAAATGGTCAGTGTGCCTCTCAGATGCACAGGACATCTCTCTGTGTCCACATTGCACCCCATACTGAGGGAATCCATAACCAAGAAAATGTCAGGAAGTGAGGAGAAACAGAGAGACAGCGGAAGGTCAGTAGAAGGCCAGTGTACAAAACACAGCAGAAACGTAGAACTGAAACTGAAATAAAGTTATTATTATATTTTATTTGTGAACTGCAAGGTGCTGGATAGAGACACGATGGGTGCAATATGGATCAGCGACTGTGCTTCAGGGGAAAAGGGTTAGACAAATTTGCAGTACAGTCCCGGTGGAAAACCAGTCTTATTCACTGAAAAACATTGTGTAATTGTTGGCAGTGCTAAGAACAGTGGTGTAATCACTGACATTTAACACTAATATCTTTCTCCCACTCTGTATCAGCATAATTATGCACCTGTGTTTTAGACTATTTTTTTGGAAAATCAAGCAGTTCAAAGTAATTGTTCAGGTTTTAATTATATATATTTTTCAATTGTTTCAGAAAGTGTTGACTATTTATACATTTGTAACATTAAACTAAACAACTGAATTGTTATTGCCTAATACACAACGCAATATGTTTTGATCTTAATGCTTGAAAGTTCAAATCTGAATATGTTCAAATCAGCAGTAACACTAAATATAAACACTTAATAGGTTTATAACACATTGCAACACCCACTAATGTAGTTATGAGCATAGATTTTTTTGTGACCTAAATTTCTATGGGGTTTTTTTTCATGTGTCAACAACTTCTTAAGAAACCATATTTTTTGTTAATGAAAGCTTTACACTGTATGATGTAGTTTTTTGATTTTACACATGTAGAAATTATACAAAGACTTCTCATATATATGTTTAAAACCCACTAAGACATGCATAATTACAACTAAGGTATGTTATGTTATAACTCATTTATTATCTGATTATACAATAATTATAAATGCTTAACAGGAGGAGTTCAGGTTGTTGACAAATAAATTCATTAACACTTGAAATGTTCTTATGGCTTCTTAAAACCACACTATAATGTGTTATAAATCATTTATTGGTTCATTATATACTTACGAATGCTGAGTATTACTAAATCAGTCAGAAAAAAATAGAATAGCAGTCAGGAATTCAAGAAAAACACATTTTCAGATTTCAGATTTCCATCAAACTGCAATCACTATTATTCAGCTAACATTATTATTATATGAATATGAAGCTGCTATGTTTATAAGCTGAGACAGGTGAACTCTATTATGTAAATTAAGTGGCTGAAAATACTAATCAAAACCCTAAATGTCAGGGGGAAAAAACAAACAAAAAAAACATACCCACAGCTTGGCTCTAAAAGCACTGGGCTGAACAAGCCAAACAAGTGGTAGAGACTTCCTCTTTGTAAAATAAATATGATGTCACACAGATGTAGGTTATTAGTAGTGTGTGTTTTAATTGCTGAGAAGGAAGATAGGATCTGACTTCAGATGGAGATATTCTCAAAGATGAGTTGCGCTGCCGTAATTGTTGAGTAAATGAAAACGTGAGCTGATATATCTCTAGACCTTAAAGTTTTGACTTAGCCGTGAAACAGCATTCGGCCACTCAAACCAGATGGTGCAAGTGTGGATGTTATTTTTGGCCACATCAAGTCCTCAGTAAAATAAATTCAGTATTTTTAAAAACTTTTTCAGAATTTCAGCATTTTAGTTTTTTTTTTCTTTTTGTGTATGTCCCACTCACATTTTGTAGAAATCGTAAATGCCCCTACCCTGACATCCCCACATTCCCATCCATTGCCCTAAAAAAGCCAACACTACAACCTGTTTACAACACTCCCATAACCCTGCTGCTCTGACAGAGAGAGAAGAACGTGCACTCTTGATTAAACTACCACAGCCGTGTGTTTACTTCTAGTTAAGTGGAGGTCACAACCATTTTTTTTTTCATACCCCACCCCCCAATAAATCTTTTTCCGGCTGGGGGAGAAGGGGCTTAGAGCAGAGAGAGAGAGACCCCATGCTCGGTGGTCCTCTGTAGCCAGCACTAGGGAGAGCAGGAGCTAAAAAAATAAACTCTCCCTTCTGGCACTGAGGGTGGGCGATGCCACTCTGCGACAGGGGACGGCGGGCTCTGGTGAGTGTTACTGAACTGTCACTACCCCCACCCCCATCCCCTATGAGCACCCCCATCACTCCCCATCAATGTCCCTCTGGAGTGGGCTGGGCAGGCAGGACATGGGGTGGGGTCAGAGCCAGAAGCATTCCCAGCATTCCCAGCCAGTAGTGAGGCGGCAGGTACAAGCACAAACAGAAGTTCATGCACAGGCACACACACAGATGCTCAAACACACAAACACACACACACACATGTGTGTGTAAAAAAGGTGCACGGTCACACTGCTGCAATACTGCAGGCCACCGGGGCACACGTCACTGTTGTCAGATTGAACAAGACACAGAGCTAATCCAAACCAGCTCCAGGCTTCACTTGAAATACACACACACACACGCAAACACACACACACACACACACACAGACAAACAAACACACACCCGTACACACAGGTATACACACACTCTGCTGAAAAAGATTCTTATTCTTCACAAATACACAAACAAAGCCCTGTCATATATTTGTGTGTGTTTGTATGTAAGTGTCTTTCTGTGTGTGTGTGTCTGTGTGTGTGTGTGTAAGAGAGAGAGAGGGGGAAAGGAGAGAGAGAGGGACCAGCTGCTTAATGTTTAACTGGAGCAGCTCTTAGTGGACTTGGCGTGCCCTGACAAAATCCATTTTGTGATGGAGCTGTGATTACAATGATAGGCCTGGAATTATGATGTTGGCTCTTCCAGGCCCCGGTTTGTTCACAGCTGTAGAGTGCACCATCCTTTGTGCACTCGTCCCCTCTCACTCTCTCTCTTCCTTTCTCACCTCATTACAGTGAGGGGTAATTTGCTGTAATAGTTTGCTAATTCCACTGCCTGAAAAAAAAAAAAGAGCAGGTTGAACACATACCAGACTGTGTAGCCAGATGAGTGGAGTCCATATGTAACTGCCCAGACTGTACAGGGCATAGAGTTGTCATAAAGTTTATTTGTATGAGAAATATGTCAAGATTTAGTTTCTCTAAGGCTTCTCTGAAGATTTAATAGATAGATACAGCTATTTCCTTTGTGATAAATGGTAAAACAACCATCTGGATTTGCTTTCTGATACTCTCCTCTTTGTTCGGTGAAACCTCATCTTATTAACAGTGATCAGTGAGATGAAGTTGACCTTCTGAACCCCACTCAAACAGAACACAAACCAAATGTGCATTTAGCACAAAGCTCCCCCAGCATAAATTGGACTCATTTGAGATACTCTGAGAAATCAAACCCCATCATACGGAGATGCTGAGATACATTTTTCCATTCCTCCTTATTCATCCATTTCAGATCTAATCTCCTCACTCTTCTCTCACAGTTGGTTCAGAATGGTAAATGCATGATGGCAGCACAACCGAACGCTCACATTCACTCTCTCTTTCTCTTTCTTTCACACGCACATACACACACACACACACACACACACACATGCACACACACATATACAAAACTGAGGGACATATTGGTTTGAAGCTACAGAGGTCCTGAAGAATGCTGCAGTTTATACGGTTGTGGTTCGCTTAACCATACTGCTACTCTAAACACTCCCGTGTGTGTGGCACACCGATTGTGACTGTATCTGTCCTTTTGTACCCTTCACTTTGGATTTGCTTTCTTGTTCTGACTTCATATGTGGTTCTGGGTGTGTAGCATTGAGGTAGGGAACAATACAGATTGATTCCCATGTCTTTGGGACTAGAGAGTTAGTTATCAGGACTTCTAGTCTAAACATGTATACACACACCTAATACAACACAAACACACACACACACACACACACACACACACACACACACACACACACACACACACACACACACACACTTCTCTACCCTCTCTGTCCAAGATCTGGGTGTTCCACAGCACAACCCTCTCTCCTCTTGCTTCAGCCTTCCCCTACACACTAAATGTTATCCTTTGGGCTCCTAATTGCCTGTAATTTGCTTGTTGAAAGAATCCCCAGCTTGTCTGGGCTAGTGACGCGTGGTAACCTGAGAACCCCTGAAGGAGAAGCAGGGGAGGAAGACTGGAGGAAAGAGGGAGGACAGACGAAGCCAGGGGAAGTAGGCGGCTTAAGAGGGCAGGATGTGAAGGTGAGGAGGAAGCGATGAGGAGAGGACAAAAATCAGCAGTTGCACACACAGGTTAAATGTATGTAAGTTGACTTGAAAATGTTCCACTGTTGCTGAATAATGACTCATAGCAGATTATCTTAGTCTCGCTGTGTAATCAGAAATGTTATTTGCCCTCCAAATGATAAAACATTTTCTCCTTTTCTCTAGTGGTATTATCTAACTGTGCATGTGTTTTTTTGTTTGTGCTTTTTTCTTTTCTTTTTTTTTGTTGCTTTTATTTGCTCAGGTTTGGGGTTCTTACATCAAGGTAGTGCAAGTTAATCAACTCTGAGAAAGATACAATATCACAACACATAAAACTAAAACAAAACCAAAAATGAACTGTAATACTGCAAGACTATCTCCAAATGACCAACATACTGATTCTGATTTTGGAAATGACATATATCCCTTTATATTATTACAACATTGCAACATGATGACTAATTATGTAGGATAAGTGAGCAAATCTGAACTCCTGCAGCATCAAGGTTTCTGCAAAGAGGAGGAGTGAGCAAGAGCAGGAAATGTCACGCAGATATTTGAATTCAATGGTTTAATGAACACTAAATGAAGATTAAACTATTTGGTTGCATGTTCTCTAGTTGTCCACAATGATCAACAAAAATGAAAGTAGTATTATAATTCATTGTTTCTTTATTACATAATCTAACATTAGCTGAAAATTTCCATATAATATATGCATAAAGAAGACAATGAGAGAGATAGAATTATAGGTTCATTTATCTCCCTGTATGTGGCAATCCTGGAATGAATGGGGCACATTGAGCCATTTGAACTCCTTAACTCCAGTGTTCCCTAATTAGACACCCATAGGTGCACATGCAAATACACACTCTCCCTCTCTCACACAACCTTTTTTGATCAGGGCTTAGTGTGGTCTCATAGACAGGATGTAACGTCTTGATTGTTTGCCTTAATTTCCTGTGGTGAGGGATGATGAGCGACTGCCTGCCAGTGCTGCTCTCCTGTCTCTTCCAGCCAGTTCAACATACCTCCCTCCCAGTGTACCAGAGAAGGCAGCGAGAAAGCCAGACACGCATGTTTCCTAATAGGTCATCCACAGGAGAAGATTTGTCACCAAACACGGTGCTTGAATCCCTGAAGCTCTGAACCCCCCCCCCCCCTTCTTCAGCTGGCCTGACCCCAGCCCAGCAGCTCCCCCCACCTCCACATGGCTCCGTGCTGCTGTGGACAAGGTAAACTGCTGGGCCATGGCTCCATTTAAGCATACAGTTGATTGCTATGAGATTACACTGCTCCCTTTCAGCTGGGGTCAACGTCCTCGTGTTTGACAGTTGGAATCACAAGCAAATTGTGTCATTTCCTACTTGTTCTAGCTCTCAGTATGTATGTGTGCGTGCATGTGTGTGTGGCTGTCTGATCTCTTTAGCCAGCCAACGGTTTGCAGGCTATTATATGACCTATGTTTCTGAAATTTACTACAAGAGCAAATCGTCTACTTGTCAAGGAACTGTCGTGGTACCTGCCCCCGCCTCTTTATGGACTCCAGTGACTCAACATATTTGTACTGTTCAGCCTGTTCCTTGACTCCTCATTTGATTTTTCTTTCTGTCATTGTCACATCATCTTTCCCTAAATGTCAGTGCAGTAGTCTCATTTTGTTCCTGTGGCCAGTGCCAGGAGCATTTTGGCCCACTGTAGAGTAGAGCTGGTTTACAGTTTACATCTGCCTGTTTGCCTGTCCTCTATACTCCTCCTAACTGGGACCACCCAGGAGAGCAGTGGAATGGTAACTGGTCTCTCTCTCTCTCTGTTGTTTTCTCAATCTCCCATATTTGTGTCTCTTATTCCCTCTTTTTCTTTGTAACTATTGGAAGTGGTGCAGTGGCCTTCTTCTCTTTCTCAAAATCAAATAAGTTTAATTGGCGTGAATGTCAGTGTGACATTGCCAAGACTTTCTAACTTTCATATTACTGACTGCAATACATTTTCCTCACAACAAAAAGCAGATAAATTATCAAAAGAAGTCAAATATCCCAAACAGTATCCTACAGACATATGTAGACTAGAAGAAAACAGTAGAACTGTGATTTTGTCTTATATATATTCTACAGGCAAGAGATCTCTCAGAATTTCTCAGTTTCAGTTTGCTTTATTGTTGCAACATTTAAAAAATCAAATGTGTGTATAGTACAAACTGATTATACAGTATCAGACAGTATAACTTGATTTCATGAGGTACGATTGTACAAATGCATTAATGTCAGAAGCTCCATACAGCATAGAGCTGAAAGAATTTATCATTGTAGTTGACAATGACAATTTTGGCTGGTTTGAGTTTTTAAAATCTTCACTATCTTTGGCTTTTAGACAGTTCGTTGGAACAAGACATTTGATTTTGTCACCTTGAGCTCTGGCAAAATTTTATACTGTTTTCTGTCATTTTATTGACAAAACAATTAATCAGTTCTAACCCCACAGTTCATATGATATACATCACACTTATAAATGAATAAACAATAAATTTTACCTTTATCTTATTTCTCTCTCATAATTTTTTACATGATCATTTCTTTTATTTTTATACACAAATACAAATCCATGCGCTCTCTCTCTCTCACTCACTGTGTCATCCTCTCTCTCTCTCTCTCTGAGCCTAGGATGTGTAATAGCAGACTAAGAGTGGTTGGGAGAGTGGTGTCTTTTGGCTAGAGCATGAACACTGTCCTGTTCTGCTCTGTCCTCTCCTGTCTTAACACACAAGCCACTGTTTACACATTGGGGTCATGGACTCTGTGGCTGCAGATACCGCTCATATCTCTCTGTCATGTCCTGCTCCTCGGGGATGGACCATAATAGCCATGGTAACGCCATACATGGTACAAAAAGAATGAGTCATCGCGTGACTGTCGGGAAATGCTTTTTGTTTCCTGGACAAGTTGTGTGAGTGAGAGTGGAAGGCATACAAACTAATGCTTTTACACAGAGTCTTTCTTACAACAGATGGTGCGTTTTGTTTGGTCACCAGCTTCTTTTGACACTGCATAATTTTCCTCTCAATTGTGAGATACAGTACATCCTACCTCATTCAGAGTGCGACATTTGGTCATGGGGCTCAGCGGTCTATAAATGCAAATACAGAAGATACTATCCCAAACGCACACACCCAGACACATGGACTCAATCTTAAATTAGTTTTACAGACTGAGCGAGTGTTACAGATCAGAGCTGATGAGAGACCAGCACTGTAGAGTGGTCAGTGCCAGTGGAAACAAAGAGATGTTGTGTTTGGACTGGCTTCCATGTTTGACTGCGATAGGGCCGGATGGACGAGTGGAGGGGCAGGCAGCCTAATTGGACACTGACTGAAACGGCACATGATTGGACTGCCGGCCCCTAGTGATGTCATCTTGGCTCAGCTTGTGCTGTTTCACTGAACACCAACGCCTGTGAAAATACATATGCAACCAATGTTCCCTCTCAGCCACAACCAATCACGTCCTGTGGAAGATTCTCCAGGTTTTCACTTCAGCTCAGTGTTGCAGAAGCTGATTTGAATAATGCTAAGACAGAGGGATCTAATTAAGAAATCAGCTATTATTGTGTTATTAAGTGCTATTTTTTCTCATGGCATAGGACTTTATACCACTGGCTTTGAGAGAAATGTATTTACAATTTATTAAAGCACTTTTACCATATTTGTATTTATTTGGTTTGGTTTTATTGCAGAATATAATGTGGAGTATGTCAATGTTTGCTGTATAGGAAAACATTTTAATGTGACTGTATACTAACCCAAAATAAGCTTCATCCAGTCAAAATACAAGAATTACTTATTTTTTAAATTTTTCTTTTATCAATGATTATTTCTTTTGGGGAAATATTTTTTCCATGTACACACATGCATGTCAGCACAATTCCATACAAACCCAAACTCTTACCCATATTATTTCATTTTTTATAGATTTCATTTATATCATAACCTGAAAAAGTCTGTGCCAACAAACTGAGTCACTTATAAAGCACTAAATCACTGGAGTTGGTCAGTTTGTCAGAACCTGAGAAAAGCCTGAATAAGTATCTGTTGTGTGCTTAAATGCTGCATGTTTGATCTCTGTGCTGTTTAATAATAATATTAATAGCACATTTGTGGTTTTCAAGACACACAAATATGCATATGACAAATTATTTTTCTCACATTTCAATAGAAAAAAAAATCAACATTTGTGTATTCCTCATATGATAGATTTAGTTTTGCTGCCTTTTTTGTCCACAAGCCTTGATAACTTGACTTCTGAGGAAGAGTAGATGGGACAGAGGAAGAGATGAGAGGGATTTCTGAAAGACCCCTGCCTGTTAGCACGTCACAGCCAATCTAATCAGCCTCCCAGGACAAAAGAGAGCTACAGAGGAGCTCCCTAATTGCTCATTTGTTCTGTATCTCCAACCACTCAGCAGCACTAACTGGCCCCAGTCTCAGCCCCCGAGCTTTCCCGTGCTCTGACTAACTGCATGCACACACGCAGATGCCCACACAGTAGATGTTTACTTGTAATCATGGCATTTAGTTACAATAACTTATTTCCTCGTGTACATGACATGGAAAATACAAATCATTGCAGACTAGGGTCCTTGGAGCTAAGTTAGATTTTGCTGTGTGGGTTATAGAGTTACAGTTGTGCATTTAGCTCGTAGAGAATGAGGTTGGGAATCTCGCCTGACCTATTTTATAAAAAGTCAACTGACAGAGTGCCCCCCAGAACAGTGTTAAGGCCAACAGTTGCAATGTTCAAGCGCAGATTGAACTTGATTCAGCTGAACTTGGCAGGAGAGTCAGACAGCAGCTTCAGCACTGATGCTGCCACCAGGCAGCAGGCAGGAAAACACAACCTCAATGTCAACCTCTACACCAAACTTCACTTTTTTCATCTCACTCTGTTATTTACTGAATCAGTATGGTTACAGGCATGTTAATATTTCTATATATTTCTATTATCACCCATTAAAGCAGCACTTCAAATAATGTGAATGTCATGTTTGCACCTTATTTTCTATAGCTCCAATTTGATCTTTATTTTATTTTTTATTTTTTTTATTTTTTTATTTTTTGCTCTGTACTTGTGTCAGAGAATTTTTGCAAAGCAGCATATATGTTAACAAAGAAAAAGAAAGAAAAACATTCTAAATTATAATTGTGATTATTAATAGTAATATTATCACCATCATGATCATAATCATATTATCATTGTTGTTTGTAAAATACATGTAGTACCTTGTTTAATACCACAAATTTAACTCTTGTATATGTTGCACACAAAAAATTGAAAATTAAGGCAAATCAACATCACATGTGAAGACATAAACAGATTCGAGACTCAAGACAAAGTCATGAAACAACATGAAACAAAAACATTATAAATTTAGAATGCTAAATAGTAGGCTTATGCCTCCAACAGATGCCTAGCAGTATTCATCCTTTAAACATTTTCTATTAGACAAATAATTATTGTATTACTATGTACTGCAACATGTTTCCTTCATCTGATTATTCATCATAATTAAATTATGACAAACAGTCATTTTTTCTTTTCTCATACACACACACACACACACACACACACACACACACAGGCCTGTGCCTGCAGTCACTGGGTCACAGGGTTAACACAAGCCAATTACCAAAACAGTTAAGGAGGAGACAGGAAACACAATATTTACCACATGACTGCCAGAGTGATGTACCACACACAGAAACAGGTTCCTATTCCTCAGTCTTTGACATAGCCCTTAGGTTTCACTGTACAGAACAAATACTACATTGCCGTTTTTTTTTTTTTTCTTTTGAGGTGAGCCTTAACAGTAATCAGCGTCTTTAGAGGACAGACAGATTGATAGACATTTCTGGATGGATTTTCTAAAATACAGAAATCATTATATATGAAAATAGCAAGTCTCAGACACGCGATTCATTTTTGGCACTTGAGTCGTTTCTCTTAAAAATCTTGTTAAAGTTAACCTGCTAAGTTTTAAGGAAGTGTCCAGCTGTCAGGGTTTGTGAGTCAGACTCTCATCACAAAATCAGTTTCTGTATGCAAGGAGACAATGTTCATGCAATGCTTTGATGTTCTGACAGCGTTGATAACTATAAATGTCTATGTATCAGACATGTTTATATTGGGGATGTTTGGTATGACCCTGGCGTGTGGCTGTGGGACAATGCGGGGGGTCTCGCTGTTTCCTGTTTATCACATCTTCCACGTGAATGTCAAACAGTTTACCTAACAAGGTACTCTCTCTCTGTCCTCTGTCTGTCACACACATGCACACACACACACACACACACGCACGCGCGCGCGCGTGTACAAAATACATGCATGCACTATCATTCACACAGCATACCCTCTTTGCACTCAGAACAGAAATCATAGGTAGAAACACACATAAGCACACACATTGAATAGTACATGCAGAAAACACAAGCACTCTCACACACAAACATACACACAATCTCGTGCACAAAGTCAGTGGGTTTAAGTGAAACAGGAAGCGAATAGTTGAACATTTTACCTAAGTGGGGACTGGTGTCATCATGAGGCCGGGGGTGGGTGGGGGGTTTCTGGAGCACCATCTCAATCCTCCAACATTTCATATAAGAGAGCATGAGCGTGAAATATAAAAACATAAGAAAATAAATAAATAAATAAAGCAAATTACACTGATTTATTTCCAATTTAAAATCAAACAGTAAATATTAAACAATTATCATAATTATTATGAGCGGTAGAAGTAGTAGTGTTTGTTGGAATAAAGTTATGTTGTAAGATGAGAATTAGTTTACATTCACACTGATTCACTACTCCCCAAACAAATCTGCGTTTTTAAAATTTTTTATATTTTTTAAGAAATATTTATAAAATGAGTAGGTGTTGTAAATGCTGAGACAAAGGTCACACAAACTGTATAATTTCCAAAATAGTTTTTGCACTGTGCTTTTCCTTCACATAATTTGGCACAAGGTCTGTGATTTCACAGTGACTAAACTTTCTACAGTCAAAAATAGTATGTGCATCTGTATCACCATCTGTATAAACTTTTTTTTAAAAAAACATTTACCATCTTATATATAATAAATATTTATAATCTGCATATTTTTTGCTGGAATACCCAAAAATCACAGCAGTGAGAACAATAATGAATTCTTGTTATACAGATAGGTTATTCTTGATGAATGTGCCCAAGGAACAGCTCACTATATAGGTTGCATGAGCAGAATTGTTTTCTTCCAGCTGCCAGTAAAAACTGTGTCACTAAGAAACCTTTTCAGGAATAACCCTGGTCTTCCTGTCTTAGTTACAGGGCTTTCTCCAGACTTAACCATCTTGTAAACCATGTAAAAGCTACACAAAGTAACATGATAGCCTACATGTAAGAGTGAGAGAGAGGGAGGGAAAGGGAGGCAGGAGGAAAGAGGGGGATTGAAGGAACGTAGGCATGGGTATGCATGTGAAAGGTTGGAGGAGGTGATGGTAATTTGCAAGCTCAGTTTTAGAGCTTTAGAGGATCTGCCATCTATCTGATATCCACCATGGCTCTAAAAACCCTCAGTGGGTGGCTGAATGTGTGTTTGTGTGTGCTTGTGTCTGAACAACCTACTGAATAAGAAAGAGAGAATATTTGTCCCTTTATTTATATTTTCACTGCTACGACTAAAATGGAAACATTAATGAGTTCATTGCAGCATTCCTTCTTCATATCATCTAAAATGAAAGAGTTATATTTATTTTTCAAAATAGAAGAGAATGCTTAATTTTATTAATGGTGCACAAAGCCCTTAAAAATTATATCTGAAAAACAGCAGCTTGTCTTTCCAGAGACAACATGCTCTCTCTGCAAAGTTTAATCGATGGCCTGTTTCGGAAATAGCATTATCGGATTTTCTGAAAAAAAAAAAAAAATCTAACTGGGGGTAAGCTGAAGAATTGGTTTAGTGTGCTTGATTTGGGTGAAGTGACCCTTCAGTATAAGACAAGTGGTGGTCTGCCTGCCGTAGCCATACCACAGTTAATGCTTGTCTCTATTCAGGCCCCCAAGTGATGCTGGTCAGGGCCTGGGGTGGAGAGGGATGTAAATGGAGGAGACAGACATTTAAACAGATAAGACACCAAGGGATTAGGACCGAAATGGAGTCCAGCGAGACTTAGGGTCCCCCAGACTGAGCACAGTCACAGTAATCAAACGCAGAGACAGACAGGACATACGAATATCCACCAAAAGCACACGGGGAAGTATTTTAGACACAACCTTTCCATTTTCTTTTTACTGACACCCCCCCCCAAGGATGATTTTTTTTCCATCATGGAGGATAGATGCAAGAATGATGATTGTTCTGTTTGGATAGTGCACTGTCTAATGCATGCATGTGTGTGTGTGTGTGTGTATGCGTGTGTTTGCGTTCATATAAAAGAGACAGACGAAAGGAGCGAATGAGACAGCAGATGAATATGTGTGTGTGTGGGTGGTCTTCTAAAACAAGAGCGGACGGCCGTGGAGGTTCTACATTGCGAGTGGAAGTGAACTGTTAAAGGCCGCAGGAGCAGCCTGAATGAAATCACAATATGCCAAAATGAAAAAAAAACTACACGGCGAAGGGGAAATAGTGTCCCGCCGAGACATGCTGAGGGGCTGTGGATTGGCCTGGCTGCTCCCCTCTACAAAGCAACTCTTTCACAAGGGGAAACATACATGGGTCGGCTGTTTCGCCTAATAAAGTTTCAATGGATTTAAATAGCTGGACAGCCAAAGCCAGGTCTGAGTGGAGTGAAGCAGAAGGCCTGCTGCTGCTTGCTCCTCTGACTGCAACTTTCTGAATTAACATTCACATGAGCAGCACTAAAACAGGAAAATTACTCAAAGAACTACAGTATGATCAAAGCTGGTCAATTTTAATCAAAAGTGGCCAAAAGAGGTTAAGATTTTCATTGTGAAGTTTTGTGCTTGCTAAGAAATCTTAGCAAATGTCTCCAGCATCAATAACAGCAGCTGTCTCCCATAATAATATGAAGATGCAGAGGATCAGCAGATCCACTATCTATCAGACTCCCACATCACATCCATCACCTATGATTGGACACTTGTCCATCACTTTTTTTACACTAATGTTGAAGGATGGCCCTAACTTGAGACTGGCTCTATGTATATTTATTTAGAAAGCAGCAGACAAACTCCCTGTACCTCAGTTTCCCTCAGTTTTCTTTTGCCCCCATCTCTCTCACAGTCTCCTCTGCTCGCTCTGACAGGCTTCACTCTCTCAGTCTGTCTGTCTCTGTGGATTTCCTGTGGCCTCAGGCTCCTCTATATCCACCTCTCTCCAGGGACACAGCTTGTCTTCCACATACACACACACACCCACACACACATGAATATACATGGACATACACACACAAACACACACACAATCAGCTCAGTGTCTCTGGGGCCACGATGATAGGGATCTCCAGCCCGGTTCACCACTTTCCTCTGGGGTCAGAATGGAATAGATGCTGCCAATAAAAGGGATGTTGATGTGTGTGTGTGTGTGTGTGTGTGTGTGTGTGTGTGTGTGTGTGTGTGTGTGTGTGTGACGTGAGTCACTCTTTGTATATGCGTGTCTGCTGCATCCTTCTGAATGTTTAGACCTATATTTCTTTGGTAAAAGTTTGTATGCACCTCTAAGAGTGAGAGAGAAAGAGAGAGAGAGAGAGAGAGAGAGAGAGAGGCTTTGCCCTACGAAAAGAGGATAAGGAGGGCAGAAGCTCTTGTAGCTGCAGGGCTTCAGCCTCTGCCAATGGTTTCCAGATGGGCCTCATTTGCCCCGCACTGCTCCAATACATGGTTGACTGTCCTCCACCAAGGATGTCAATACACACACATACGCATCCAAAAACACACTAAAACACACACACACACATACACACACACACACACTTATGCACATTCAGAAAATGAAATGTCAAAAACAAATGATCATATATAGAAATTCTGGGAAAATGAATGCAAAATAAAAATCATTTTCAAAAATTTGATGTGAGAAAGGAAATCCAGTTGTGGAAGAAGGAGTCAGGCCCTAAAAGTAGCAATGGCACAAAAAAGTAGCAAATGGAACAATATATTAGTATCGTATAGTATAGTGTATATATTGGCCAATAAGTAAAGAAACTGCACTTCAGAAATGTCAAAGATATGTTTTTAGGTAATCAAGAATCTTGTTGATAATTCGATAACCACATTTCCAGAATCTTTATCGAAAACATCTGTTTTTATTATTGGTTTATACATGAAAATGTATAATATAGGCTAATATATCATTAATTCATTTTTTTTCTTATGCTTTCAAATATTGATTTCAACATCTGCCTCAAAATACCATTATCAGTCAGGTTCTAAAGAAATGCAAGCAAAAGCCCTGCATTTAAAGTTTTATTTAAGTTAAAATTACAGATGTAAAAGTACATATCATACAGAACAGTCTAATTTTTAAAAATAATTATTATTATTATTAATACAGATAAGATTTTACAGGATGTATTATTCGACAAATAAACACCAAAGTAGCTTTTTTAATGTTGTTGCTTACCAAGGTGGAGCTAATTTGAAATATTTAAAAACTATTTGGTAATTTATGACAACAGATCACAACAGCTGTAAATTCTCATATGTAGTTGTGTAAATGTACTTAGTTACTTTCCACCAATGAGAAAATCAAATGTGAAGTTAGAGATGTACACATACATGAACATGGTGTGGTGTGTGGCAGAACATCCTTCCCACGCAGCGCCGTGGCTGTACAAAGAGTCAGTGTTCAGGGGTCGTCAGTGTGGTGGACTGTGACATGGCGGTGTGAAGCTGCCTGTAAAACCACAAAAGCAGGCACGGGTCACAGGCAGCAGCATACATGGAGGGTCAGGCTGTGCTTTCTCACTGTGTCTGCGCTGAGTGTTTGGCTGGCTGTTTGTGTAGGGTGGAGGTGGAGGCCATGTGAGTGTGTGTCCATTCCTCTGTATTTTTGGAAACCACATGGTGTGAAACAGCATGTCCACTTGCACACATGGCACAGCATCCATGGAGGATTATTAGTGAATATGAGCTTCAACCCCCCCCAGACCTCCCCCCACCACCACCACCACCACCCTTTCCCTTAACCACCACACACACACATTCTACAAACAAACACACACAATTTTCACACATGCACACGCTCATCAAACAGTGAGCACTACATATGGTACTAGTTTAACCCTCTCTTTCCAGAAGTTATCATCAGTGATGATAGATACATCTGTAAACTAAGGATATATCATTAGCAATAGTTAACAGCCTCACAGTGTTTACATTATTGATACACAGCTCTTGAGGACTGTCAAACAGGCAGTGTGGATAAATACGTCTTCCAGGTGGAGCTATTGATCAACAAGAGCCCCCCCACCACCACTTCACCTCAAGATCGATTGATACCTTCATTAGCCAATTGGATTTGGCCAGAACCTCAATACAAAGTCTGTGTTTGTTATTGTGTGAGAGAAATGAGTCCAGTGGGAATAAAACTGGCCATACAGATAAAAAGATAAGAGTGATGGTGACAGAGGGGAAAATAAAGGGAAAGTGTTGGTGAGAGGGAGGAAATGTATAAAATTGGAAATGTTGAAAGTAAGGTTGAGGGTTCTGACAGTGAGAATGAAAAGGGATGACTGGCTACCCATCACATCCGCTGAGCACATGTGCATGCATGTGAATGTATGTGCCTTTGAGTGCGGGTTGTGTGCTGTCCGCAGCATACATTAAACGGTGTATGTATGTGCTGGCAGGCTGGCGTAACATCTGGTTTCCATGAGGGCCTGAGTAGGCCAAGAGCAGCCAAGTACAGCACAGAAGGTATTAGAGGTAATTTACTTATTAGAGAAAAAAGACTCAATCTCAGGAGCTGTGACTGTAAATGGAGATGGGGCTTATCTGAAGGACTATCAGTATCCCTGCAGGGGAAATACAAGCAGGCAAGCAGTGACAGTTTAACACACACACACACACACACTCACTCACAAACACACACACACACACACACAAGTGCACTATGTACTTCATCGCATCCCAAACACGCTGTCATGCATGCTGTCTTGCTAACACAAGAACACATGAACATACACAACATGATCCAGCATTATTCTATTACATTGTTTTTGCTTGTGCTTATAAATTGCATGAACTGAACTGCTGACCTTTTGTGTCAGCACAATGACAACACAGCTGATAAATGAATAGACTCTTTTAACAGAAGTCATGACTTCACTGTTCTGCTGTGAGGACTGACTGCTGGACTGCTGGACTGTTAACTTGCAATATGACACAGCATCAAGCTGAAAACTATGTCACCTTTTTTTTTAATCTTGGTGGAAATGTTTCTCAAATACTGAGTTAATATTATTGTACCACTGCTAAGGTGTAATAATTAGTATATGTACTCTGCAAATTTAATATAATTTTGTATCATGATAAATATGGTGCATTAACCATACATTTATATACAATAATGATTGAGCAATTGTGGTACTTTCAATAATTTTAACTCACAAAACAGATTTATAACATAAAGATCACTTTTTTCTGTGAAACATTCGGTATGTAAATTCTAGTATCCAGGTGTAGAATATACCATACACCAGCTTTCTCAGAAACAAATTCTAAACAAAAAGTTTAGAAAAGAAAAGCAAGAAGTGCAGCTACTGAATAATAAAATCCCATTCATTATAGTGTGATAATGCAAATCTCTTTAGATAATCTTTGATTATTTGTTGTGATGATTAATAGGGTTTGTATGAAAATGATCACCCTAGCACTCCCTTGACCCCCAAAACACAGAAGCCCTTTCTCTGACCAGTTTCGCTCCTCTTCAGCCACACAGACACACCAGAATAAAGCCTTTTATTTCTGTCTGTGGTGTTAGCATTGGTTTCTTGGCCAAACTGGTTCAGCTGCTGCACAATAACTGGGTCCAAGCAGGAGATCCAAATAGTTTTAGAGAGCTTTCTTCAGTGTTGGGATGACACCACAGCAATAAAAAGTAGCAATTATTTTCCTAGTCATTTCATATGTGCGTCACACTCGACCCGAACAGGGTGGAAATAAACCAGAAGCTGGGCCCGAAGACTGGAAGGGTGACATGAAGGGGAGAAGAAAAGTAGACGTCTTACCTTGATTTACCCCAGGCAGCCTAATAATGAACTGCACTAATTCCCCATAGCGGCAGGAGGCTGTGTGTCAAGACACTTGTCCAGTAATCTTATCATCATCTATATCAGCAGATGCTTTAGTCCATGACACGTTTTGTTTCCTTGGACCAGACAGACATTTTTCTTTTTTTGTGTGTGTGGCTGCTGAATGCTGTCATGGTGAAGTTATTCCACTCAGGGGCACTAAGAGATGACATCAGTGTTTAGGGATGCTGTCACTGTTAACGTCTTTGAAAAATGGTTGCTGCTATCTGTTGGTAAATCTGATGACGCTTGTTCTGCTAGTTAGTCATCGTCAGCATGCGTCTGCAGCTATCTGGAGACATTTTTACCTTTCTGTAAATGCCATACCGTTAACTGGTGGTTCGGCACTGGGAGAGCACTTGAAGTAGAGCTGAAAATGTCCTGAGAATGTGACGGCCAAATGTTACGCCATACATGCTGGAGCATCGTTGATATAACCAACCAGACAACGCCCACAACCCCCATCACCGCTTTTTTTTCTGAGCCTCCAGTGAGTAGCTGATAGTTGACTACCAATGATATATGTCTCTGGTATACTCCCCCCGGATTCTGTCTCACACACTATCCAGCCACACTGAGTTTTGACTCAACTAAAAGTGGATAGTCCAAAAAACAACAGAGACGTTAAACTAAACGACGCATCGGCCTGTGAACTTTGTGGATCACAAAATCAAACACGTCAGACGAATGCACCCCTATTGCGCACATCATCTGCTCTTTATCTTCCAGCTCCCACATATTCACGTAGGTGATGAAGAGAATAGCATGCCTGCGCTGTTGCACATGTCAGCATGGATTGTACGCATGTGTGGTCATTAAGCAACCTTGTTTGGCAAGTGGAGCAAAATGAACAAAATCTTTTTGGTACGTGGTTATATTAGAAAGATCAGAAGAGCTCTTATCGGTTATATTTATCTCCTGAACATATTTGTGTCTATGTGTGGTATGGCGAGAATTAAGCTGATATCCGGCTCACCCTATAATCCACCACACCTTCAATTCACCTTTACTCTTTTGAGATGGGCTACAGTGTGGTCAGCATTGTAAGTAAGCAAGATCTGTTGTGATATGTTTGTGTGTTTGGGGTGGGAGGGAGACTGTTGGATTAGGGAAGAGAGTTTTTGGCACCTAATCCATTGATTGATGGAGTAAATTGGGTGGGCCAGGGCTGACTGAAAGGAGGAGTATGTGGGTGACGTCTCCCCTCAAATGTCTGCCGTCTGATCGATCCCTGCTTGGCGGTGGCCAGTTGAGCCCTACCACTGATAAAACAAGCTCACACATGTAGATACACCCACAGATTAAATTCTTTCCCTGATTCAGTGTCCATAAGCCTGTTAGAATATCTACATGTACTGGTAAAAGCTTGTGTGTGCGTGAGTGTGTGTGTGTCTGTCACTGTATGTCTGTGTGTGCCAGACTGCTGATACCTCACTGCTGCCTCTGTTCTGTGTCTCTATGTCAGGATGACTTTACTACAGTGATCTGGCTCATTTCTTCTTCTTCCATGCTCCAAAATGTTTTTCTCCCACTTCTTTGCTGTCTACCAAGGAAGCGATTTTTGGAAAAGTTATAATAAAAGTAAAATTAAATACTTTCTATTTTCCCTGTTTATGGTCACTCACATTTCTCCACCGTGTTTAAGCTGACATTTCCAAGGGATTCTAACATCTTGAGTGTATAAAGAGTTAATTGAATACACAGTAGCTCGTTTCCATGTCCACTTATGATTTTGCCTATAAATAAGCACACAGTCTGATTTTTAGCGTTGAAGACAGAGGCCTATAGTATTTCTGTACATTGATTGTACTTGGCCACGATGATGGACTTTCCCTCCATCCCTTTATTCATCCCTCTGTCCATGTGTGGGTCCAGAGAGATGCTCTAACCACCACTGTCTGTGTGGCCTCCTTTGTTGTAATGTTAGGCTGCTGCTCCCTTTCCAGCGAAACCACGGTGTGTCATAGCCACAGAAATAGATCTGTATTTACATCACCTTAAACCCAGCCCAGCGCTTGTTTTGAAAGATGTTCTGTGGTGAACTCTGTGGAAAAATGTTTCTTTTTCTTTGGGTTGGAGAAGGAATCACCAGGTATACATATAATATCAACTATGGTTGAATTAACACGGATTTCACATCATGAAGCTGTGCCCTAATTTTAGACAGCTTTACAAAATATGTTTCAGATGTCTCCACACTCGATTTAGATATTAATTTCTGACATACATATGTCTTCTACATATATCCTAATTTTATGTCATGACTGGTGATTAGCTGAGGGGGCACTGATGAAGAGCCACCATACCCTTCTAAGTCTTCTCAACTGGGGAGCTGTGGATTATGTGCATTCCTTTGGTTTTATAGCATTGTGAAGGACTCCCCCAAGAGGATACAGACTGCACTGCAGAGTAGAGCAAACTGCACCATCATTGAAATACACACAGTTCCCATTGGAAAACAGTCATTTTTCAAACCATGAGGTATGACAGGCCGCAAATTTGATATAATTTGCTAAAATATCAAATTCCCATATATGCAAAAGGGTGAAATGATACACCAGCACCAGATTTTTATTTGGTTATTACGAGAAATAGGTCTGCACATATTTGGATGTTGACTTCTAACTTTAAACACTACTAACATAAAGAGGTATAAGCATAAGAAATAAAGAAATTTATAGTATGTTTCATCTCTACATCCGCTAACATCTACAATCTCTACTACTGTCTCTACTACTTCTACTACCTAACCTAATTGCTATGACTAACTACAGTCAGTGCTGCCATTGCTCGTGGTTTGGATGAGTAAAAGACAATAAGTCTGAGTGTTCTCTTCTTCTTCTTGATGAGTGGCTGATAAGACAGCAGGGGTCAAATCTGAGTGGTCATCTCCTCTCCACTCTCAGAGCGCGCCATAAATCACATGATTGTGTCTGGGTGCTGTCAGGCCTGCCTGCTGGCCACCAGGGTTAAACCAACAGAACCCTGAGAGGGGAGGTTAACAGACAGAGGGAGGCCTGGGTAAATGCTGCTTTGTCTTCTTCACTGACAGCAATACAACTGTGTCAGTGGTATGGAGTGAAGACACACATAACACTCTCCCTATTGATACTTTTATAGATAAGATTTTTATTCTGCAGATTGCTGTACTTTCAATGATTTTCTTCCATTATCCTCACATTCTCTTGCTCCGCTTTTTGGTAAAACAACACCACATGCCACAACATAACTTTCTTCCCATGTAGTGACTTATTTTTACTTTCCATCGGCTGTTCCGTCTTTCCCTTCCTCCTCGTCCCTCCATCCTTCCCTTAAGAGCCAAGCGGAGGCTTGAGTAGTAGAGGCCTTACCCAAAGCTAAAGATAGCGCTCCTTAGAACCTTCATCTGTCATTCTGACAGTATTGTAATCAGGCCTAGCAGATCCTGCCTATGGGCCAGACCCGACACGGGGCTTGAGCAGTGCAGAGCCCGCTGGACAGCTGCCAACCCACGGGAGGTGTGCGAGTAAACACAGCATAACCCTCATACTCAGTCTAATGTCAGATCACGGAGGACAAATTTGTCCAACACTGCTGAGAGCTGTTGAATAACACAATTAATTAGCTTTGACTTGTACTCCACTGGTGCCACCAAAGAGAGGGCACTGGCTGTGTGAGTATCACTGTGTCAAAATTATAAGTGAAACAGCAAATTATCTAGTAAGCTTAACTGGTAGTTCATCAAACAAGCTATAAGGATGACAATCATTGACAAACAATGTTTTTCCATTGAATCTATTAAAAATATTTTTTAGTAAATCATCACTCAAACAACCAGATTTGTTTTTTACCTTCAAGAAGAGAACTCAAAGTTTCCAAAAAAAATGTATGTCAGTCTAAATTTTTGTGAAATTTGGATGAAATGATGCAGGAGATATTTAGAGTACCTACATGATGTAATGAAATGGTGCAGTCACAAAAATCAATGAGTTGAAATTTTATTTGGAAATCTGAGTTCATTACTACATGTATGCATGTCATTGTTTATGAATGAGGACGAATGTCCACTATGAGAAATCTTTCACCTTGACATCTAATGTCTTCTGGGGTTCAGTATCGCTACTGTGAGTAATAAATTTAGGCATATATTTAGGTAGTATGACTCCGGTAAGTTGGAAAACCAATCACTTTGGATTCCATGGGAGTATATGCGTAGTGTAAATAGTCAGAGTGAAACAACATCTTAGCCAATGGTGGGATTTCCTAACATTTCCAAACAAGAACCAAGTGTCGTCTGCCAGAGTGAGTGGGATCAGAAACGAATGACACTGGATGATTCAGCAAAGTAGTAAGTATCTCAAGATTATTTTTATGATCTGGCACGTAAATACCTGTTAGAGGGTCATATAGTAGACCCTTGCTTGTACAAATATTGCCTTCTTCGTTCTTCAATGATGAATGTTTGTGTAATGTGTACATGCAAAGGTGGAGGGAGAGAAGAGAGAAAGAGGGAGAGAGGTGGAGATTGCAGGATGTTATCAACATCCTGTCTGTGTGACCTGGTGCTAATGCTCATGTAAGACAGCAATCTACTGGCTGTGGTTATCCCTCTGAGACTGAAAAAAAGAAAACAGAGATCTGTTGTACACACACAAACGCACACACTCTCACACACACACACAGAATTGTAGTGTCATATAATCTAAATACAAAGAAAATGTAAAGTGACATTAATGTAACATTTTGTCTCCTGGATAAATGTTATGCCAAAAACCACAGACCTGTGTAGTTGTGCTGTTATGTTTATTTAAACAACCAGCGTGGGTAAGGGAATGTATTTGTACTGGGATTGAGACTTCATTAGTTTAGCAACACTTCATTAGTTTAGCAACACTAATTTAGGCATTTAGGGGAATGTATTGGCAAAAACGGAAAAGATATTCCTAATTATGTATTCATTAGTGTATAATTAAATGAAACTAAGAATCGCTGTGTTTTTATTAGCTTAAAATGAGTGCTTCATATCTACACAGAGAGCTGGTCCTCTTCCACGGAGCTCACCATGCTGTAGCGCCATGTTTCTACAGTAGCCCTAAATGGACAAATCAAACACTGGCTCTAGTGGTGACCTTTCACATTTTTATGTAACCTTTAGGCCACCGTAGCTTCTCCTACATGCCTGGAAATGGACTGGTAAGGGAAGGGGTATTCACCTGGTTGCAATCTGCAACCACCACCATTTGTCCTTTAAAGAGTCAGTTCATGCAAAACAAAAACAAAAACACAATAACATTTAAACAGTTTGATTTTTGGAGCTCTGGACTGTAGATGTCCATCTCTGAGATCTTTCCTTCACAAAGGAGTTTTATTTTTATTAGTTCTGCTCACAGCACTAAAATGTGCCTTTCCAGAAAGTGGTCTTACTTTAGATAATCAAAAATACTCCAAAAGAACATTAAGTGAATAATTTTCGTGGAACTACTCTCTACTGAAGAAACAGCCCTTATAAAACTGCTGATATTGCGTTCTTGAGGAACTGAGACACTGTTTCCAGAAAGAGATGTTGCTGATGAATTGTTAGCTACTTTAGCGATGCAGCTCTGTGAATTGCAGTGTTGGCTTGGTACTTCAGTTCAGAATGAAACATCTCAACAACTACTTGGTGGATTAAGAGGAAATGTTAAACAAATATTCATGGGTCCTAATTTGGAAGTCCCTTGACTTTTTATTAACAATGTCCAATACTTTGTTTTATGTGCAAATACCTGCAAAACTAAAGACATTCCCATCAGCCCCTGCTGTACTTTGTGTTGAGTGCATTAGCAAATGTTAGCAGGCTAACACGTTGAACTAAAATGATGAACTTGGTAAACATTATACATGCTAAGCATTGTCATTGTGAGCATGTTAATATACTAATATTAGCAATCTTCTCAAAGCACCAACGTGCCAAAGTACTGCATCAAAAAGCTGCTAACATGACTGGGGATTTTTAATCTTGGTAAAATCAAATTTTTCAACACTGCAAGTACTGCAAAGGCTGTTTCACATAAATAAATTATCTCAAAACCTGGAACAATAAAAACAAAACCATCTGCTTGAAAATATGTTTTTTGTAACTAACCACCCCTTTCACAACATAACCTTTAAAGTGACAAGTGATTCTCTTTAGTAAATGCGTGGTAGAGGAGAGGTGAAAAAACACCCATCTTATTCCAAGAAAAGACCTCCACCCTCCACTATCTCACACACTTGCACTGAATAAAAGGTGTAAATAACCAAGAGGATCACTACTCCCCCAGCCAAACAGATGGATGCTCTCACAGTGTATAAGGGTTAGCAGAGTGAAAAAAGTGCAAGAAGAAAAAAGAAAAACATCATGGAAGTATGCATGCAGCCTGAGATAGGAGTCATTTCCTGAGAGAGAGGCAGAGAGAGAGAAAGAGAGGAGACGAGAATAGCTCCAGCTCTCCCAGGAAGTCTGTTAATGTGGGAAAGGTGAGAGCAGAAGGTTGGGTTTAAGGGTTAGTGGTAGGGTTATGGTTATGGGAGTGTGTATGTGCCTGGAGATGCAGTTAGTCTGACTAATGATGGATGGACAGCATAAGAAAGGAAATGTAAGGTGGGGGGGGGGGGGGGGGGGGGGGGGGTTCTTTCTGCTTTTTAAACAGACCTCAACACATAAGGATTTGTTCTTTTGACACCATACGTACATGTGGTTTGTACGCCAAATATAAAATGAGGCATTTAACCACAATTAATTGTATGTGATCTAGTAAATGTCCATCGATGACGGTGTGTGGACAACATTTTCTGGTATCAGACGTAGGCAGAATTCCCAGATGTCCAGGTATCAAGAGCTGGCATCAGTTCGCTCAGAGCTCATCATCTCAAACTGCTCTTTTATTACAGGAAATTGCGAGTGGAATGAGCAACAATCTGTCTCCCTATGACACTTCTTTACTGGAGGAGCCTGTGAAGATAATTTTCCAATGTTGAGGCAATATTTGCTCATCGTAACTTCTTCAAAGGGATAATTAAGAGTTTAAGAGATTAAGTATGAAGACTTTGTTTTAGGTTAAAGTTATAATCATGAGATAACTACTAGAATATGTGTATATGTGTATTTGTATTTGTGTATGTCATACATGTGTGTGTGGTCCTACTGAAATGATAGATGTGTAGAGAGGGAGGAGCTTGAGGCAGGGGGCAGTAAACAGTGAGACATGCATGTAGGAGGTCCGGGTGCAGACTAAAGCCAGAGCTGTCAGGATCCCAGACAGAGATACAGATAGATCCCATCCCTC
Organism: Trachinotus anak; assembly: GCF_046630095.1. Lineage (NCBI taxonomy): Eukaryota > Metazoa > Chordata > Actinopteri > Carangiformes > Carangidae > Trachinotus > Trachinotus anak. Next base: position 14,467,622 of record NW_027273862.1, on the reverse strand, counting down.
CACATACTGCCACTTGGTCTACTGCGTGCCATAAACCTTCCCACTACCAGCCAAGTTTAATGACCATCTGACCAGCAGACGATCAATTCACTGTGGTGCTGGGGTCATCAGCAGGCTCCCAGCTGTATCATGCACCAGGATATATTAAAACCAGGCCTCACTCTGTGATGAAGATCACAGCGATGGTGCAATCTTTGCCCTCTGATCAGAGAATTGAAAGAAATATGCTTCTGGAATGAGGAATCAAAATTTTTGTAAGCAGATCATATGACTGGCTTTTGCATCAGAGATCGTTACTGGGTGTGTTTCTCTTGATGAGGTGTACAGTTTATACTGTATATTAGGCTGCTTTAAGTTTTTGCAGAACTCAAACTCTAGCCATGTATGAAGTAACACTAATACAGAGACTTAAAAACTTCAGATGTGATAAATGAAAACTGCAAAACTTCAGAGTAAATGGTTGATGCTGTTCCTATGTGTTGGGGCACATCACAGATACACATATACATGCAGATTTTGTTTTGTTTAATTTAAATAAAAAAGATGGTTGGAGATGGTTTATCCTGAGATCCTCTTACTGCAGAGGATGGTGATGTCTGTAAGCATTGTGATATGTGTGTATGTGCATGAAGGTGGAAGTCACCCCTCTTCTGACCCTCTTTGCGCCCAGGGGTCACACATTGTTCAGGAGGATGCAGACACCCAGGCTGATGAATGACCGCTCAGGCTGTTTCCCTGGGTTCAGCCTTACTCGGGAAATCATAATTCACCCCTGGGAGAGGCTGAAGGCAGACCAGGTCCTCGCTTCTGCTCCGCACTCTTTTTCTCCAGTCCAGGATGCGATGATGATGAGGCTGAGAGCTAAGCTGCCTTGGCTGAGTTTTATGAAGAGGTAGAGTAAATCTTAAGCTACAGCTGTCCCCTCACCAAATCCTGCTGAATTGTACTGCACTGACAACTGATGCCATATATGGTGCAACCCAAAATACAGCTTGTTTTTTCTTCATCACATACTTACACACTCATGTACATTAACACACATTCTTTGTCATTAGAGCGTGTGAAGGCAGAGTGATACACTCAGTGACGCAGAATGTAATTGTGATTCTGTCTGTGAGTTTGAGCTATAAAAGAACTACATCTTCTAAATTTCACACGATTTGGTAAACTTTGTGAGTAGTGTCATTGGCTTATGTTCTCTCAGGACATACGCAGCTACAACCCTTTTTGAGGGTTCAAGGTCAAGTAAGTTTCACCATCTCAATCTGCGACTTCATGCTGTATCTTTGCAGTGTTTTGCAACGCCAAAATATAACTGAAAACCTCTTTCCACGTGAGACAAGAAAAAAGCCCCACTCTCATGAAAACATGCTTGTTTAAACCACAAAAGGTACTCTCACATCCCCAAACTTTGAAGGAACTCTCTCAATTTCATGCTGAAAATAACACTGAAAAACAACTTTTCTCACACAGCCGTGAGGTGGACATGTGGTCAAGTTGGAACTGGTGCTCAGTTCTAAAATCAGTGTAGCATATATAATAAAAAGAACACACCATCTTGGTTATGAGACATGTTGTCCATTACTTTCCTCCACTTTACTACATAATGACATCATGGGTCATTCGGGCTACCTAATGGGTCCAATGACCAAGACAGATGAGTCCTTAGCTCAGTGCACGCCATCACCACCCGCACTCTCTGCCAAGAATTCAATTAGGGTCAGTGAGTAATTGGGTGTAGATGAGGTAGAGATCATTGTTAAGCTCAACGTGGAATGTGTGTGACAGAGAGTGAAGGAGAAAGAAAGAGAATTTTGCCTGTCATTCCTTGAGTGACTCAGTAATAAAAAGAGTTTCCAAACAATCCACATAAACACTCAGGAAGATATCGCTGGAGCCTTCCAGGGCTTGCCCACCATCTGCCTGTGTGGCTCATTAATTAAAGTAAATGGAAAAAGACGGGAAGGCACATTAAATGAATGTAGAGCAGTCTCAGGTTAATAAAAGTTTAAAACATGGTAAAAAGAAAAAGAAAAAGAAAAAGATGAAGAAAATAAAAAAATTAAAACATTTTTTTTTAAAAAACATGATAAAAAAAATCCCAAAATTCTACACATGCATTTTTGGGGAGAAATACCAAAGTCATAAAACACAGATGATTCTACCTTCAAAATCCTAGTATAGGATTAGTAATAGTATAGGAATCCTATGTATAAATGCAATGACTTTAATGCTAAACCATAATTAGTTTCGTTATCAGCATGCAGTGGTTTTATGTGAAGACTGGTTTCCAGATAAGATCAGACTTCAATATCCTCCATAAGACCACAACCTTAGTTAATGTGTGCACCTCCCCCAATGACTTTCCCTTAATAATCTCCATTGAGACTCTTAACTCTCTTTTGACAGCAACAATCTCTCGCCTTATCTATTTTTTCCTGTTTGCTTTTCCTTTGTACTCAACTGTAATTGTTGAAATAACAACAGACATGACTGACAGAGATGATCACAGTAGTTGAAAAGGCAGCAACACTGCATAAACACGACATAAGCTTCTCTTACAATACAGCCACACTAAAGCTATAAAATATGTGCTTGTTGCAGACAATGTCACAGAATCACTGTGATTTCTTTCATATTCTTGAGCTACATGTATAAATGTTATGATCATAGTTACAATCATGATTTAAAAAAATTTTGTGCAACATATTCTGCAGGGAAATTGCATGGAAATATCTATAATTGTGGTGGTCACGTGTATGACCTCTCTTAGTTTTAAATGTAGCAGAAATAACAAATAAACAATTTGCCTAGAGAGCTTACAGACAGATACAATCTGCTTTTCCTGATGGAATCACTTTAGAAAATGAGGGAATGGAATTGACTGTAGTGTGCATCAAGATGAGCAACACTGCCAAGTAGAGCCAGAACCTGTTCGTTATCAGTTGCAGCAAAGGCAGCATTTGGAAAAGAAAATATGAACACAAGTTTTGGCAGACCTAAAGTGTAGTTTCCATCCAAACTCACCTTATTAAGACACTGGATACCACAGATTTTACACGTTATTCAATGGTAATCTCAAAGTCCATGAGAATACTGAAACAAAATTGGGAAAGTTACAGGTGTAGATATACAAAGGACATCCAAGAGGTGATTGTAAAGAACATTAATAAGAAATAGTTCAGTATTAATTGAATTAAGGCTTTTGTGATTACATGTGGCTTATTCCAGGGCATAGTGCTTTACCATAACCTTTAACCAACATGTATGCAACAAAATGTAACTGTGTAAAAAAGCTTTGTCTTTGTAATGCCACTAGATGGCAATACAAAGCTGTAGTAGATTGGTGTGGTATTTTCCAAGTTACTGGCCTTTCATTCAGTGCTAAAAGCAAAAACACAATGAAAAGAAAATTAGAAATAATATTACAAACTAAATCTTTTTAAGCAATACCTCATCTACTAACAATAAGCTATTTCCTCTTTTTCACAAGTTTCACTATTTCCTTCTCATGCTTTTGAGCGCTCTTATGACATGACCCTTGCTTTTTGCCCTAAGTTACATAAGTAGGATTTTCCCCTGTGCGCTCTCCATTGATGTGAGCTGTAAACTGTGCAAACCATCATGGTTAACTAGCCATACCGGATCTGCTTCAGTGATTGTCAGGACTGGTACCTCTTCTGTCCTTCGAGGGGGCACGGCAGAGCACACTATCATGCAAATCTTGTGATAAAAATACATTCAAACCCCTCATCGGGTTGCTGCTTTTACACATGCAAATTGTTCATAATTTCTCCTGTCTGCTAGATTTTCTCTTAGGTTTCCCTCCAACAATCCTAATATTTTTATGTACATTTTTATAAGTGCTTCATGTTCATCATTGTGTAACCTATAAATCTATGGTGACACAGTAGGTCTACTATAATTACCAAATGACACTCAAAAAATAAAATAAATAAGCTGTATGTATTATATTAGTTGCGCATTAACAGGTAATTCCACCTCACTCATGTGATGATCATGTTTGGATTTTGGCATTTCAAAGGGGGAAGTATGTACTGCCACTGTACTTTCTATTAAGGCATGTGGCTCACAGGCTCCTTCAGCTGTACTGGAACCATTTTAGAGCAACTTTAAATAATCTCCATCCCAGCAGCACCTGTTGTCTGGCCAGTGTGTGGCTTCTTGCTCAGAAAAAGGTTGTGTAATCAATGTGACTTATACAGTCGGTTTAACGGTATTGTTGGAAACAAGGTTCCAAACCACAAAGATTTTGTTGCTCAATCAATTAACAACCACAAATCATACAAAAAAGCAAACTAAAACATGTTTTAAGGCCCAAAAAATAATAATGTCTACAAAATGTCTCAGTGTAAATATGCTTGTGTTAGCCCTTTTGTGTGTAACCAACAACAAAATCATGAAACATGAGTAATTTTGTTGGAAAGTGTAAGTATTTTTTAGCAAGTGATGAGTATTTTGCCCCAAAATATTGATGTCAGTTTTCAATATATGTTGAGACAGCAGTAATTCTGTTTCTCAGGTATCTGTCTGTTGCCTCACAGCTATCACCTTTCTGGCTACCCACATCCCGTCACTTCAGTGCTTTGCATGCACACACACACACACATACAGTGAGCACTAGGCTGTGAGGTGTCGATACAGCTCTCAAGCTCCCCGGCACAGGTTCCCCAGGGACTGTTACCCCACCCTGGTCTTCCCCTCCACTTCAACATCCATCACCTTCTTTTTCTTTTGATAAGTTTTGTTTTACTTGAACTTGAAACAGAAGTACACCATGCATTGATGTTAGTAATAAACAACTTATCGGTATTTCTGTGCTAATAGTCTACACACTGCACCAAAGGTGTTTTGTGTCTGAGTTAAACCATCTTAAAGGATCCATCTGTAAATTCCCTCATTGTAGATTGTAGAAGTTTAAAATTTTTTTTTATCACATTTCTCTATACTGCAAAACTCACACAGTTGTCTTTACCATTATGTAGCTCAGCACAGCAGTTAATCACACACTTAAACTTTCATCCATATTTCAGAACCAACTCTTGTACCAGAACAGTGACAACATTTGCCTTCCAGCAAGAAAACTTTGTTCTCATTGCACAGTGACCTACAAACTCAAACAACAGGTGGTATTATAACATGGATCACAATTATCTTTGAAGTATCTTTTATTCATTTGCTTTATTTATTTGACAAAAACGAAGATATCATTACAACAAAGAGAAAGTAATTATTTCTTTATTGCATAGATTGTGCTACCTTTCACTATATATCAGAGAAATTAATCAGAAATGCTGCAGTATGCAGAAGCAAATAGTGCAAAAAATGAAACTACAGTAATGCAAAAAAAAAAAACTATACATATTCGCAACATGCATAAAATAGCTACAGATATATATAACGGAAAACCCTGTCTTCTGCATTTGACCACAAGTTCTCATCCTAATCACAACCTATGTTCTCTTTACATGTGAAAGAATCTTTTTGCAGCCTGAGCCGTCCTGGCAATCCTCTGTAGATCTTTCCAGACATCAAGCATTCATTGTGTCAAAGAGGGACATCTGATCATTCAGATCATGCGGCTAGTGATCATAAACTTTCCACCTCCAAGAGGAAAATAATTCCTCTTTGGGGCTGAGGAATGGAGAGTAAGGTGGATGGACAGGTGACACTGTCCTGGGATGGGCCTGAAAACCACTCTGTGACTAGGAGAGAAACAGTAAAACACCATATGGTCCCATACAGTTATCAGAATGTAGCATGTAATTTAGAGTAATTTTGTGCTGATTATTGGGCTTTGAAGGTAAATTTAACAGTTTCTAAAATGGTATGGAAATGTGCAAAAATGGGCTGTAAATAAGCAGAGCTTTGGTGGCATTTTAGTTTCATTTCATGCATTTTGAAAGAGATGATGGTCGACATTTTCAATCAAAGCAATGAAGTGACAGCTTCATCCAGACTCACTGCTGTAGTGCTGACTGTGTGAATAGTTTTGCAAAAGTGAGCTAAGTACAGAAAAAGAAGAACAACTTTGAGTTATGTGTTTCCTCTGATCTAAAACTTTCATGTCAGTGAAAAAGTGTTTCCAAACATTTAATGCAATTCTCACCACAACAAGGTGAATTCCCATCCCATTCATGTTTCACTCCCATAAGCCAAAGCTTGAATTGTCTAAATCTTTTCTGCAGTGGGTCTGTATATTGAATGTTCCTCTTTTTAGGGGAGAAGTTGTGTGCTGGATCATCTTCCTGGGCTCCTTCCTGTGTTGCCTGTCCAGAGAGAGATCAGGCGGTCAGGGATCACTCTAGTCAGAGTGCACCAACCAGGACACAAGCTAATGAACTTTTTAGTTGTCCCTTCCCTGGCTGATGTAGATGCATTGTGGCCAGTTTCCTGTCTGAAAAGTAACCTTTAATCCAGGCCTGTGGTCACTTTAGATGTTGTACTAATAGAGTTTACATGTATGTTATTATTTATTATATTACTTTACCTATTTACTGATGTGACCCAAATCCAAAGATCAGTCATATATAAGTCACTGAAATTAAAACTATCTCAGAAAAATGTCTACAAAAATAACCTTTTTGCTTTTGAGGCCCTGACCACCAGCTAATCACATGTTTGAAACTGTAAGACTATGAACACTGAGGGAAGGCAGATTGATGTTGATGTTATGATATTTTTAAACTGATGGCAGGTTACAATAAATGACTTTCCCGTAAATCAGCAAACTTCCTTCTCTTCATTTTTACATGTCAAATCCTTCCTGCCACGTCACACAATTTCCCATTTTTGCGTATTTCTATAAACTTATCTTGTTGCCTTCAAAATGGATGTTGATTGAAGATTTAAAGTAGTCGTATGTTAATTTCTGTCAGTTTGTACAGCTCTTTAGCCAACAAAATGAACCCTGCGGGAGACCTCCTTAGGTGCGAGGCCACAGGGACCTCTGGCTTGGAGGACATGAACTGATACTGATTAGAGGATATGATCCTTGATGAGTGGCTACCATGGTGTGTGTGCATGTGTGTACACAACATGTGTGGTTAGGTGGCTTTCTCCCTGCGTCCCAGGATGTGGGCTCCCCGTCCACCTGTGTCTCCACTGACAGCGTCTTCAGTGCTCTTCCAGTTCCTCTCTGGATGCCTATTCTCATCTCAGCCGCACTGATTCTAAACCAGCATGCTCCCCAGAGACACCACCAACGCCTTCAACACCATTGCTTGCATAACACAACCTGCTCAGGGTAAATCACAATTTCCCACCAGATATTTTGTCTTATTCACCTGGGACTGTCTTATTCACCATTTATTGATGAGGTCTATAATTATAGTCATTATAACCATTAAATGGTTGAAGACATTTTTTAGATTTACAAAATGCTGCATATATAAATGAATATACTGTATATATGTGTGTGTGCTTAATGAATGTATTTTTGGCAGGACCACAACAGCGGGGCCAGCCCTATAATCACAAATACCCATGACTGACTGACTGATCATAACTCCACCATTGGTCAGCTGAATGCCATGTGACAGAGTACAATGGTCCCCATCGGCCGTAGCTCTTTCAAAATAAATTGGCACAAACAGGTTCTATTAGGGGGCATTTACAGCCTACAGGATATAAACGTTGTACATGGCTGGATTGTGTATGGGTGCAAACAGTGGACTTAAGGCTACACTTCTTATTACTAGTGGAATAGTGCTTCCAGTTCACTGAGCCTCGCCTCCGTTTCAGCAATAAACTGCTTTCATTACATGTACCATAATTACTAAAGGTAGCAGAGGAATAACTGAACACACAGAGAAAGAGAGAGCAGGAGAGAGGGAGGGAGAGAGACAAGCCATCGGTAACTGCTAAGCTAAAGAAACTAGCAGATCTGAATAGCATGTAAAGAACAGAAACACTAGCAACCGAAAATGAGACAATATGCTTACTGTGCGTCAGCACAACAATAAACATTTTCTGTTCAAGATAATCTATATAGAAAGATAATCTGTTGCTTCTAACTGTCTCTCTGAGTGATCATTTTACAAGTAAATATAGCTGAAATCATGGCACAGTTTTTGTCTTTAATTCATGTGTTTGGGGATTTTGTCAGACGATGACATGGTTTTAAAATCAGGATTTTAGCAGTGCAGTGAAATGGTTTGTACATTAACATGTGGTCTTAATGGGCTGTGTTTCAGTCACTATTTCTAACTTGTTCCATTGCCTGACAACAGAAACAGAGAAACATGTAAATAAGGACAGCTTTATTGGGAATTCAGCTGTATTAAAATACTGCATATGAGTGCACAGTGAGTAAGAGAGAAGAAACCAGATGAAGACATGATGTCAGTTAAAGGTATTCCACACCAGTTTTCAAATGTCCTCAGTAACATTGACTATATTCAGTCCTCCAATATACTAGGTTTTAACCTAGTCTTGTTTATGACAACTTGATGATTCATGTTAGATTCCAGCTGATACATGCAATGGAAAATAACAACAGCATAAATGAAAGGCCAGTGCTGAGCATAAAGCCAAACCCTTGAAAGGACTGAGGAGTCAGCATTATAGACAAATCAGGAAACCAAAAAAAAAAAAAAAAAAGACAAGAAGGCAAAGTAATTCCTTTTAATCTATTGGGAAAAGCTTTCAATTTGCAGTTATTCCTCTTTTGCTTAATTTCCTTGAAGCGCTGATTTTCGCGAAACACATGCTGCTTCCTTTAAGTTTGTACTGTAGAGCAATAGATTTAAATGTTATGGGGCAGATGACCATGGTTACGAATGTTGGCAACATCAGTTCTGTTTGTCACTTGTCGCTAATGGTTTATTGTGGGAAGCCTCAGACGCCACAAAGAGATGTTGCAATACAAAGAGAACCACATTGCAGACATTGAAAATGTGAGCAGAAAAAGGGACTCTGTTAGCAGAAATTCACACAAGCAAGTGCATCCTTCTCCTCTTGTCATACTTCCCGCAGAGGTGGGAAAAAAATCAAATCTTGAATTTAAGTAAAAGTGCAAATACCATAACACCACATTTTGTTTAAAAGTGATACTCAAAATCCAAAAGTAAAAGTATAAAAGCGTTTCCAAGAAACTGAGCATCAGAAGTAAAAGTACTCTTTCTGAAAAATGGTTCTTCCTCCATCGCCATCCCCGGGTTTTACTTTACAGTTTTTACTGTCTCTTCCCACCAACTGCAACCTGCACCTCCTGACTGACCGGGACTTAACCCTATCATAGCTAGAGATCATGGCATTAAACTCTAAGAAATATAGTCCTCTGGTCTAACTACATCATATTTTGCTGTCTTGCTGAAAATCTGGGCTCATCCCATGTTATTTGTGTAAAACGTGTCTATCTGGAGGTGCTAGGTGAATATTGTGGAGTACAAATTACAATATTTTCTGTTGTAATAGAAATAGGGTAGATGTTTATAGTCTCCCACCATGGAAATACACAAGGGAAGTAATAGCAGAGGTTTTGAGTCACCATAAGGTTGGCTGTTTAAGGATAAGGCTGGTGTTATTCCATATGTTTGTTATTGTCAAAACATTATAAACAAAGGCCAAACCCAACAATATGTTAGCCCATCTCTAAATAATTTCTGGCTTCCCTATTGTATCTGTGGTTTTCAGCACAGAGGCCAGTCGTACCTTCAAAAGACTTCAATCCTCAAAAACTAGTATCTAAAATACACTTACAGTTTTCAAAAAGGTTAAATTGTTTACTAAGATAGCTGGACACTGTAGATTTTTGCAAACATTACACATTTAAACATCACTCAGGGCGGCCCGGTAGTCGAGTGGTTAGGGCGCATACCATTTGGGCACAAAGACGCTCTTAGCAGGCGGGCACCGGTTCGACTCCCCATTGGTCCGATTCTTTCCTGCATGTCATTCCCCTCTCTACCCCCTTTCCTGTCAGTCTCCACTGAACTATAATAAAGGCATAAAAGCCCAAAAAATAATAACTTTAAACATCACTCAAACAGGAGTAACAACAAACTGAACTTATGGCACAGAGAAATAAGACATAAGACACCGGCAATGCTTGTTAATAGGAACAGTTCATTGTTGGTTTTGATTTTGTCATGGGATTTGTTGATGATAAGAAAAATATGAAATCAAGACACTTGTCCTTTAAGTGCATAACTCTGACTCTCTGTGACGTCTGGAACATCCCTCTGTCTGATTATGTAGATAAAACATTGGTAAAAACATTTGTCAAAAAAAATCACACACATTTACAGGAGCAAGGACGCAGGCCGCATACCAGTACATCTAAACTAAATAACACATGTGAATCTCATTTGTTTAATCGTTACAAAAGCTTAAAGCCAAAAATTCACTTTAGAGGTGCTTGTACAGTGGATTGATTTTGTTACCTTTGGACAGACCCAGGGCAGTTGTTTCTCCCTGTTTCCAAGCTTTGTGCTAAGCTAAGCTAATAGTTGCTGGCTGTAGCTATTTGGGATATCAGCATGGGAATGGCACAGATTTTCTCATCTAACTCTTGGCAAGAAAGCTTCTCATTGAATAAGTTAGCACCAAAACAATTCAAATTTTTTATCTGTGTTTGTGCCTCTAAAACAATCTTTATTCTAAGGTTTCAGGACTTTTGATATTTTTTCAACCCTGAATCCAGATATTGTACATGCCTGTAATTCCACATTCACACAACACAGTAATTATATCCCTGATTACATGGTATAATGCTGTATGTGTATCATAAATACATTATGTTCATCCAGTCTTAGACATGTTATTTGGGGGGATGGGGGTAGAGACAGTTTCCTGTGACAGTTTTTGAAGTAAGTTCCTGTTCTGTGGAACTTAGACAGAACTCCCCTATATAGATAACCACACACACATTCAAATACACACGCATACCTACTACGCAAAAACAGACACAATATTCCACCTGTGGTTTTATTCAGTGAACCATTCATTAAGTATTCTAATTTAAGTGAAAGATTTTATCCAGAGCTTTCATATGAAGAGCACATGACCTCTTTCACAATGTGATCTTTGTATGAGTCATTAAAGCATATTTTGTCAAAAGAAACAAACTGACTGACCTGCCCAACCCAACCTCCTAAAAATTCTGTTTATATAGAACTTATTTGTCACATCTGGGGATACAAGAGGTGTTACTTTAACTTAAAGGGGCTTATAATGTGTTTGTTATGTCATGTTTATTTTTGTGTCTGTATGCATTTTTTTTTTTTTTTTTTTGGCATTTATTTTGGCACTTTTTTGTTAATAATATTTATTTTGTATTCAACCTTTAAGCTTTCAGGCAGTTTTCAAATCCAAACCTTTTCTCAGTTTGGATTTCACATTAGAGCAGTGATATATGTACAGTATGAGAGCATTTATAATGGCCATTAGAAAACCATGTCTCTTGTAATCAGGAACTGAAACTGTTTCTTTGTGTTGTGTTTGTTTGTGTGTGTGTGTGTGCGTGTGTGTTTGTGTGCATGTGTGTGTGTGTGTGTGTGTGTTTGTGTGCATGTGTGTATGTGTGTGTGCATGTGCGCACACGCGCGTGTGTGTGTCTACAAACTGCTTAAGTCCAAACATGTTGTACCCGCTTCCCTGCCAATATTGCCATCATGCACTGAGTTTGACGTGCGAGATGACACTGTCATCTACCCCTGGTTTTTGATGACCAACTGTATGAGACAATTATGATGAAGAAGGGATAAAGAAGCAGAAGATGAAAGGATGCCATTGTCTCACTCTGACTCATTTAATCATCTGGGACCAGCTAGTCTTGTCTTTTCTCCTTTGTCTGTTACTCACCAGAGATATGATAAGGGCCTTGTCTGTCAGTTTCCCTATCTTAGGTGGCCTAGATCCTTCTTTTAGTTTCATGCAGCATTTTGATTTCATCATTCCTAAGCTGGAGTAATAAACAGAATGTGTCCATATTAAATGACACTCTCAGTAGTGGAGGAGTTCCCTGTAAACTGCAAAGTGTTTTGTTGTTACCACTGAGATGACAAAATCACTGAGTACCTTTTTAAGATTTTGCTTTAGTAATTCCTCATTGTCCGAGATAATATGATAATATGTCCAGAATAATGTGAAATTTGCTTTAACCTCTTCTTCAACCTCACAGAAATTTGTATTTTGTGCAGCCAAGCGTTGTTCAAACCACAAGAGCTATATTATATATAGCTAATCAACATGCTATATCTACCAAGATTCTTAATGCTGGACTAAATTATGGGGACATGTTGATGAAATTATGCATAAGGTATTTAGAACTTTCTATTTGGTTTAACAGTGCAGGCATTAAAACAGTACTGTAGATTTGAATGTTTCATCCATCAAGCGTGATATAAAGTCACTCAAGCACAGAAACAAGTAGACAGAAAATATGCTGAAAACACTGTGCAGAATTACTTGTTTTTAAATGTTATTTCCCATCTAATTTGCACCAGTGTTCGGTATTTAAGTACAGCTTTGCAATCAAGTTGCAGGGGCTTGCATGAGGATGATAATTCACCACAAATATCTGGTTTACTTTCGTTGTTGTCGGAGTTGTTATCCTTGTGTGGCTATGCTGTTACACCATAAGTGGAAAGCACTGTTCTACACCTGATTTTAATACTATATAGATGACTTGAGTGATTGAAATGACTGCCTGTCAAAATTCCAAAAAGCCTTTAGTATGCTTTAGAAAATTGTTGAGAGCAATTTAATAATAATTCAACACTTAAAATCAATTAATATAAAAATATGGATATATCAAGACAAGCACATGTATCTTTAAGTGTAAACATAGTTTTATTAGAAAGTTTATAAAAAATTATGACATAAAGGTCAAGTAAAACTGATAGTAAAACCTATCTGTAATATAATGCCACATTGCATTTAAATTCCATGCAGTCTTTATCAACTCATGTAAAGATTTATTATTTACTGTAAAAATACAAAAATATCTGAGAAAATTTCTATTTGTTCTGTTCAAATGGTTATCACATAAGGAAGTGACTCAAGTGCAAAAACAACAACATAGAAGATGATGCATGTTGTACTAAACTGCAGTTGTGAGAACTAAATTGCCTAAATTGTCATACCATAAAGAGTTGGAGTTATAGTATTTAGAAATATGAAAGATTTGTTAATAAAGTCACCAGTTCTGTGTCATTTCTGAAAATAAAATACTTTTTCACAATGTCTTGTAATAATAAAGCAGAGGTTACACAGTTTGTGTTAGCACTATACATAAATGAGTACAAACATGACTTAATATACAACTATTAGTGACATCCCAATTTTGCACTATAGCCTCATTGCTCTTTCTTATCTTTATGTCTCCACTGAGACTGTTAATTATTTAAAAACAGTCCAAACCAATTGTGATAATGGCTTTTATGTGAATTCATCTTGTCAGTGTATGTCAGGAAAATAAGGAATGTCCCTAATATGTTGTACATTTTGTCTTGTACTCGCTGAAGAGCTCACAGTTCAGGCAGTGATAGGCATGTTGTCCCTGTAGCAGGCTGACCTCTGGGGTCCAGTGTAGCTGCACAGGTCCTGGTAGATGCGGGCCATCTGGTCACTGGCCACAGCATCAGACATATCCAGGTTTGGGTTGTTGCAGTAAGGCTGGGAGCGGCGCATGTTCACTGCCTCCAGCAGGTGCTGGCAGTTCACCATAGTGATCTGCCAAAGGGAGAGGACACAGAAACAGGTGTTTTTATTTATAGTGATGTCGTTTTCTGCCTCAGCAAAGTGGCAAGACCCCAGTCTCAAGCTGAAAAACACAGATATTTATGTTTCTCAATCAGCCAAATGTCCGAGTGAGATACATTACAACTTGACTGGTCTTACCTGCACAATGACCAGTTTGCTCTTGGCATTGTTGAGATCATGGAGCTCCTCTCCAAAACACAGAGTCACTGTCGGATCAGGCGCAGGAAACTGACCCTCCTGGTACAGCTGTAGAGCTGGAACAGAAAAAGTATGTGAACAGCTGTTTAGACAATGTAAATTATTAATCCTACATCATCATTTTGCTTGATTTAATCATTGATAAGAAATGTATGTGTTTTGCATTGATTTTGACTCCATTGAGCTTCCAAATACTTGGCTTACCTTGAAGAAACCTTCCTGTGTCAAAAATCTTCACTACAGCATCCCTCTCAAGTTTACAAGGCATGGGGCTGTATTGTGAGCCCACTTCTCCCAGCCCACTCCAGAAGACACGGCTCTGGCACAGCCTTTTGATGAAGATGCCCTCTTGGTTAGCACGGACCAACACACCTCTCTCTAGGTGGCCCAGCAATTTGCGCGTAACATGGCGCTGGCGGTCAAACTCGATGAGCTCAGCAGGGGGAAAATGAACACTCTGCATGCTCTCTGAACTGTAGAGGGTGCTACGACCCAGGTGCTGTTGTGGGGAAATCCTGCAGCCTTCTGGATGAGTAACCAGTGTGTTCTGCATCAGCTTTCCTCCATAGTAGAAATTTATCATCATTTGGGAGAAAGCTGGAGAGGAGAACATGTAAAGTGCAAAGGTTATAAAAATAATGATATAAAGTATGTACACTACAGGTTATACTCCATTTGTTCCATTATCAATAGCAATGCTTAACCATAGACCTGATGTTATTATGATATAAAAAAAAATACCTGAGCCTGATGGCAAAGGGTCCTGATGCAGTGGGAAAGCTGTGAATTACAGGAGGAAGGCAATTTTTAACACAGTGGACATGACCACAGTGTCATGTCATTATTTTGCTGCATCATCAAAAATTCATTAGCACAATCTCCCAAAGAAATAATCAACTTAGTCAGCAAAGTTCAACAGGATGTTAGTCAATACTTCCATTGCAGAATTCAACAGACAAGCAAATAACCTCTATTTAGCACCCACAGCTGTCACTGAGTTTTCCACTGTGGTTATTCGCAAAGACATTAAAGCCAATCTCATGAAGATGAAACTAACAGTCTTGCTTGAGAGATGAGACAAAAGGCAGAGATGCCCAGACAAACATAGAACAACAACACTGACAGAGCTGTGAATAGCTGTATTTAATGAGTGGGTAGAAAAGTTTTCTTACCATTGATGCTGCCTTGGGACCAATATTCTGGACTGGCCTGGATGCTACAGCCTTCTTCCTGCAAAATACAACGATACAATATGTTGTTGTCAGCAAAGCACCTTTGTGCACTTCATAAACATGAAGATCAAGCGGGAGGGTGTGTATGCACTGCGCAGCAAGTGTTGGAGGAGGCAGCAGAGTGTGGTCAGAGAAAAAAATGTAACACAAAAGCTAAGTGACAATAAAAGTGAAGTGCATCTAGAAACAGATATGACAGCAGGCAGCAGGAGAGAGGTGAGAGATAAAGTGTATGGTTTACAATGAGAAGCAGTCTCACCTCTTTAATGAGCTCTTCTATTTCTGTAGGGCTGCAGTCAGTGATATCACCAGAGCTGGTGGTAGCTGTCATGGCCATCATTGAGTTTTTTCCATCTGTGGGCGAAATAATAGTACATTGTGATTTTTTTCATGGTACAAACAGTGGTTTTACCTGCTGCACTGTCTTGATGATTCATAGGGAATGCAGGGGTTTTCTTCTGCAACATGCATTATCTAATGATAATTTACAGTGCAGCAATATGCCTTATGTCTGTTAAAGGTCATCAGTGCTGGTTTTGAAGACATCAGTCGTTCAAATCTCAAAGAAGACTACAATAGAGACACAAAAGCCACAATAACACAAACTCACGCTTCTGTTCTTCTTCGGGCACAATGCGGTAAACTTTATAGGGTTCAGAGATGTCCAGCTGCGACCTTTCCGTCACCTCCTCAAAGTCAGGACTTTTATTTAGCGCACAGCGGAGTCTGGTCTTCCATGTGGCAGGCTCAGCCTTGTCCCCCTCCTTAAACTTGCCTTTAAACACAGCCCAGGCCTGTGGAGGGAAAGACTAAACATTAACTATGGTATTATAAAATACTGTAAACACTTCAAAAAATAAACTTGAAGCTGGTCCTCTTTTTCAAATGTCCTTACAAGAAAGAAAGAAAGAAAGCAAGCAAGAAAAGAACCAGCCTTGAAGAAGCGCAGGCCAGTCATATCCACCACGATTTATTAACAAGGTTTTGGTTTTACCTGCAGCGCCTCGCAAAACCAAAACTCCATCTACACTAATCTACACTAATCTACACTAATCTACACTAATCTCTCCATGGGACTACACAAGAGTGCTGCCAAACCTTAAAAATGGACGCGTCTACTTCTTGGTTGTAATCCTGTTTCCCTGCGTGTTTCCATGGGATTCGGAACATGGTGCGGCTTTCATCCTCCCACAGCAGCCCAGAGTACTGACCACTCTGGATCTGCTCCATCAGCCACTGCTTCAGTCTCCGACCTCCCGAGTTTGACATCTTGATGTTTTTGGATTTGTTAGCTTGTACCTAAATGACGAGGAGATAATTCAATAGTATACAAAATATCACTACTTACTTTTAAGATATATTTTTTAAGATAATATAATAATTAATTAATTAAATTATTTATATAAAAGTAGAAGCACTTACAGTTTGGTAAGGAGCTGAGCTTTTGGCTCTGTGTGTGTTATCCTGAGAGGCTGACTGACTTCTTACTGTAAGATTTATTCAAGTGAGCTATGACAGGCACACACGCATCCAGTTTAATGCGCTCCGTGTTATGAATGAAATAGCTGCCCCATTCTGACCAATGAGTGCGTTCGAGCGTCAGTAGGCCGGCCCATTGCGGAAGCGTTGTTCTCCTAACTGTTCGCATTTACAAGAAATGGCCTGACACAAGAGATGGTTGTAAAGTCGCTGCCCACGCCGCGGAGACGTGGCGCGCCGAATAAACCCGGAGAGTCACAAGTTACCCTGGGCTGTGGGGGATTTCTGAGCTCCACACTAGAGTAGCGCGTCCCTTCCACACCCACTCAGCCTCATGACAAACCTACGCGTTACTGTACAGGTAGAGCAGCCTGCTGTGTCCACGATGTGACGACGGTTGATTCCCGTTGACCAAGCCCTCCGGGACATGATACTTGCCTATTATCAAACAGACAAATATTATTATGAAAGAGGAAAATACCTTGGTAGGAGGATTATAAGTAAAAGTCATTATGGTGAATAATAGGCTATTCTATGTTTGGATTAAAAGGGGATTTACAGTGGACTAAGTAAATGTTACTTTTTTTTTTCCCATATTCGTGGTTGTTATCAGAGACCCATAGGTCAAACTATATGCTGTTATTAATAAATAAAGCTATATTAAAGTCCTCCTTATTTAAACTGTCTATCCACCATCATGTTAGAACATCCCTGTAATATTCTGTTGGGCCTGATAAAATGTGAAACAAATAATGGATTAATTGATTAGTCAATCGGCAGAAAAGTAATCGTCAGCCATTTTCACAATTGAATATCTCAGTTCTCAAGCAAAAATCTCAAACATTCCCCAGTTCCAGCTTGTGTGTTGTGAGGATTTCCTGTTTCTTAGTCTTATGTGATATTAAATTGATATTTTGGGTGTTTCTAGACTGTTCATCCAACAAAAAAAAAACAATTTGAAGACATCTGCTTGGTGTTCAGGGACATATAGCAGACATTTTTCCTTATTTTCTGACAAATCACAGACCAAATGATTAAGCCATTAATCAAGAAAACAAGCTACAGATTAACAGACAATGAAAATAATTGGTCACTTCCCTAGATTGATGTTTTTGCTGATATATATGTATATCAGCTTAAAAGCTTGGAACAAGATTCAGCGAATGAGTTCACTGGTTCTGTGCATCCATATCTGAAAAACAACAATAAAAATCCACCAATGACATTCAGTTCAGTTCATTAAGCCCATTGTAATCATTATTATATTAACTTGACTGTATGATAATTACACCAATTACACTGAACAGATTAAAGTCTTGACAATATTTCAATTGCATTCCCTTTTATTATTACCTTAGCTAAATTTACAGGAAGCCTGACTTTCCGCTTTCTGTTTGTGATTGCAGAGTAAATACCACCTCTCTGGATGCCATGACAGGAATTAGCATGCCTGAACATGACAATATACTTGGGCCAGAAACACATAGGGAAGTCTGTCCATTAGGTTTTTACAGCCATAAAAACTCAGAATAAGCATATACTCTGGGAATATAATTACAATTTCAGTTTAAGGTAATTGCAATTTAGAAGCAAAAAACTTGAGATACACTCCGAGTGGAGTTAATGCAACCACACTGGCCTCCCCACGGAAATCAGTTCAGAGGAAACAGGTAGTAGAGGCAGGTTGAATGAGAGTAAACCGGTCTCGCCTGGTACTTGTTGAAAAAGAATTTCTGTTTCATTAAACACCTTGTCTTGATATGTCTCCTTAGCACAGGCCAAAATGAATTACAGGAATCATGTTTATGGCGGAAAGATATGTTGGTTGACATATGAAAAAAATGTGAATTGTGGCATTTTATTTTAGGTATGCCTACAGCAGAATATCATTTTTTATGTGAATATTGTTCCATGTAATCTTTGATATTTTATTTTCATTAAATATGGTTTAAACCTCTCAGACAACCTGATTGCCATTTTATGAGATGGAGGTCTTACTATATTCTTCTATATATGTCATAAAAATAAATGTGTTATTGATGGTTATGCTTGAAACAATTTCTAATATACTGGCTTATTATCATGTCTTAGGTGTAATGCTAAGTCCTTTGTATTCTGGAGAAAACTAACAAACTGAGCCACTTGTACACCAGTGAGCTTGAGTGACAGATTATTTTAGGTCTATGTGACTCTTGACGGTTTAAGCTTAAAATTACTGGGATAATGTTACCTTTAGTTTTGTGTAAACTGATATGCGAGATATACATTTTGTTTTTTGATGACAACAGGATAAAAACATCAGAAAATAGAACAATAAGACAGTTAAAAATGAACCAATTAAAAAAGACTTTCCCATGAAATTTGACCACAAATAACTCCTCATTGTTTTCTTTTACACACACTCTACCTGGTTACTAAGACAAGTTCTTTACAGTTCAAATATAAACTCATGGTTTGTAGACAAACATTTTTAAATTGTTCTTTATTATTGTCTAGTAGTACGTGTTTATTTGCATGAAGCTGCACAGCCAGAGAGCTGTGGTGTGACGCAGCATTAACAGATGATCTGCTGAGTAAAACCCAGAACCTGAAAAAGAATAGAAAAACTATTCTGGGTGCGGTTGTCGAGCTGCTTCATGAGACAAGCAGCTGATTTACAGGGAAGTTGTGCACTTCAATACCAACCAGGTATATGCTAATTTTCTCTGCCCAGGATTTCTTTCATTTACACACAGACACACACCATGGTGTTGATAGTGCAGGTTTATTAGCTTTTCCACATTTTTTGTCAATCACTGAATTTTATTATAAAACAAACAAAAAAAAACTCCATAAATACACAATAAAAAAAAATGAACGGTACCCATGAATTTATAACACATATTCCCTCAAAATCAGTTTTGTCACAAAAAAGATAAAAAGATAAAACAGAGCTTCAGTAAAATCAGGAAGACTTGCAGAGATCCTTCATATGTTGTTACAGTTTTACAGTTTTACTCAGCTATACTTTACGTAGCTCCCTTATTATTTGTTACTTAAAGGAACCTTTTGCCAATTTTGAAACATACTCCATATGTTGCTCTTAGATGCATGTCTCTAAATGGCCATGATATGAACCAATGCACAGTTTGCTTACAAATGCCAACCCTGGCTTATCTGAGATCGGTTGAATGTTGAAAGACTACAGAAGGTTTGGCTGTTGTACTTTTAGTCTTTTGAACTGCCGCGCTGATAAGAGAAACATCAGCAACAGTTTTATTGGCTGGGACAGAGATGCTGGGAACTGAGAGAACCACCTCACAGCTTTTCCTCCCCAGCTATCCACCAAAGTTAACTGATATCAAGTCACTGTGGACTGTTGATGATGGATTCTGTTGCGGACATGGGCACATGTACTGTAGTGTACACACAGCTTGAAATGAACCAAATGACACAAAAAGTAAATCAACTAGACTGAAAGAACAGCATTCAACTGGTGTAAACAAATGTTGTTTACTACATGGGCAGTGATGTGCAGAAGTAATATATTTACTATAAGATCTGTAAGTGGCCAGCATCATTGTTCCATTACTGTATATTTTACTGGTGCATGCAATGTAAATTGTGTCTTCACATTTGACAAGCAGTAGCACTTACTCTCAGTGGGACATACATCATTTTTATATGCACAAATTTTATGCTGTCAGTCCAACAAGCATGCTAGCTTCCAAAGCTGCAGTGTTGAATTATGAGTTTACCTATTGAGAGCCTGGGTAGGACTCCAAACTGGTACAGGTCAGAATAACTGGTCAGAATAATTGCAGTCAAATTGGTTGTAGATTTGTGGATTTTGTTGTCTACCAGCACAGACTGGTCATCCTCATGATTAGAGGCAAAATGTTCCTTTAAGACAGCATTAATCAATTACATCTTTAAGGCTAACAAGCTGAACAGTGCAGGTGTAAAGTGAAGTATAGTGAATTCATCATGGCTAAGGTGCTGAGGTGTTTAGAGTAAGGCGTCTGTGAGCACCGATACCCCTGTTGTGACTGTACACTTTAAGGGAAAATGGGAGGTACTGGTAGTGAACAGAGTCAGTAGCCCAATTCTAAATCAACCTCCATTGCTTAAAAATGACTATGACTGATGCAAATAAAGTAACATAAAAAATAGGCTTGGCTTATAAGGGGGCATTTGTTTCATCCTATGCTTTCAGTGTTATACAAAGGCCTTAAAGTTGGATATAACTTCGGGGTTGATTTGGAATTGAGTACAGAATATTAGATACTGCCATTTCCAGACAGAGTTGGGCAGGACTTTAGCATGGTCAGAGGCTGATATTTCAGCTGCTGCCTTCAGGATCATCAGGGTCAGACGGCACAGCACTTACACCCTGATTTATCCAGCACTGGTCTGCTCCTCTCCTCTGGCTCGCCTGTTGCTCTGTGTACTGGCTCAGCAGGGCCCCCACCTGCTCCTGGTCATTGAATGGACTGGGACTGAAACTGGACTGTAACCATGCTCGGTACTGGGGATAAGAGGGGAGACAAAAAACATCATTGTGTCAAATCTGTCAAAAGTCAAATTACAGCACAATGTTTAATACCTCACTGACTGTACATTTTATGCATATATATATATATATATATATATATATATATATATATATATATATATATATATATATATATATATATATATATATATATATATATATATATATATATATATATATACATACATATATATACATACATATATATACATACATATATATATATATATATTGTGGTACCTTGTAGACAGTGTAGCGTGTATTTACAGTAAGTCATGTAAATTCAGACTTTGTCAAGTGGATTCTAGTCAAACTCTAACTTTATCTAAAAGATAAAAGGAAGTGTGGTGAAAGAAAATAGTATGAATGCATGTTTTTTCAACTTGTTATAATGGGATTTGCAGTAGTATGTGCAGCTTTGTGGCCATAAATATTGTAGCTATTTGTCTTCATTTAATTATTTATTGATGTGATCTTTGTTTGATGTCTTGGGTCTATTTGCCAAGAGGCATATTTTGGCTTTCAACAAGTCTTGAATTCACCTGAGATGAGTTTTTGTCGCTTAACATCTGAATTTTTACTTTGTTTTTTTAGATTCAGATCTTTCTTTTTAATAAAGAAGACCACTTTTCTTACTATCCAAAAATTACAACTGTTAAACTGTTAACTGGCTGCTAAATTGAAATAATGTCCCGCACTCAGGCTTTGTAGATTGGAGGAAAGGGCAGGACAGAGAGCTTTTTCTCAGGAAATGCCTCTCTGCCGACATTCCAGCTCACACCGTCACCTGTGACACATGATTTCCCCTTTACTCCTCTTACAAGGAAAAATCCTCTTTAAAATATTACTGTATTTATATCATCCTAGAAATCCATGGCACATAACATTTAATCCACATTAACACAGCCTAAATTCAGTTGTGCAGACCTGTTTTCCCTTTTAGCAAGAGGCATGACGATCTGACAGGATATGTCCAAGTGGACAACAGATCTGCTAATAACATAGTATGTTACAGTATGCGACAAGTCATCAAGAACAACCAAAGTAGCGATGAAGTGTTGAGATTGGACTGTCAGGTTAAATTAAGTTGGTTCATCAAAAATATAACAAATTCTATAAATTAGAAGAGTCAGGTTCGTGGCTCTTAAGAGAGGGACACTGTCAGACACTGTATGATCGCCAAACTAAAGGTGCCACCTGTGCTTTGTGGAATCTAGAAACCTGGCTAACATTTACACATAAGCATTTGGACAAATGCCTCAATATAATGAAAGAAAGACTGCAAATCTATAAGGTTTGAAATAAATTAACTGACAAGTGGAGCTGCTCTGTATTTACACCATGTGGACATGTGTGAAAGCATTTTAGGTGCAGCGTTTTGGCACTTTTAATCAACACGGCATTTTCAGGTGTTTCAGTTCTGGTGCACAAAAACTCAAATCAATGCAACCTAAAATGACCAAGATAGAAACTATACAAGTATAAATTGTCTGTAAAAGGTAGTTAAATATTTAGATATTTATTGACACTAGAATTGCATTTTCATTGTTGGTTCAGAGCCAGCAGTTGGTCCGAAAGGAGGGAACTGCAATTTCTCAAATGATGTCCAGGAATTATGAGTTACTTTATGCAATACCTTATTCTTTACGAAATACAACGAAGTGAAAATTACCTTCCTAAAATTGGTACTCTCACTGGCAACCTGAAATGCAAAACACTACAGCACTGACTCAGAGGATCAAGACAAGTGGAAAAGTGAATTAACAACAAAAAGCACAGTATAAAGATAACACATCAATAAGCGAACTGATATCAGGTGTTGCGCAAGAGTCTTCTAACCACAATTCTGTCATCTTGAAAAAGAAAATGAATCGTGTCAGAAGCCACAAAGTCCTTCTGAACATTATATTACATTAGGAATTTGCCCTGTTAGAGCACTAGTCATAACTTTAAAGTTAGACAAAAGCTTAAGTTGAAGTTGACCGGCTCAGGATCATACAACTACACTGACAGTTGGCAAGGCACAAAACTTTCTGATTCTCTCACAAGATTGGATGTGCATTGCAATGTATTAAACACGTTTGTTAATGTGATTTTGTGGTCGTAAATAGTGATGTTACAGCTGCATTGGTAACAAAACAACACTGTCATCTTGAGGATTCCTCACTTTCTATATGAGGCTGACGTGGGAAAAGCACAAACACAAAAACCATTTCCCTTAAAATCCTCGAAATCAGTGCAAGATCTACAAACAATGAGCATTTTTTCAACCATGTTATGTTGCAAGGTGCTGACAGTAATGCTTAACACGTGATGAGCAGCACCAAGCTGATGCAATTCCAGCAACCCCCCCCTGCAGTTCCCCTTCTCTACTCTTAGGGTTAACCATTGTCTTTGTCAATGTCTTTAAGGCTTGAACCAGCATTTTAATGCAAGCATGCGTGCACCTGTCATATGCTCACTTACACTGCTTGACATTGTCTCTGTGTGGAAAAAAAAAATGCTCCAAACCAGATTGGACATAAAACCAGGAAGTTTAAACCACTTAATATTTCCTATAAGTGGTAATGTTCTTCAAAGTGAATGTAGACAAATCAAAACTGTGAGAATTATTGAGCAGGTCTTTGTCTCCAACAGAGCAGGATCATGGATTGTGTACCCTAAAAGGCTCCTCACCTGTCAAATAACAAACATCCACTGTATATATCCCCACAAAACAGAGGGTTAAAGTGACAAACAAAACCCTTATATTAGAGAGGTGAGAATTCACAGTTTGCATTTAAACAGGACAATGTCCCTTATGGGGGAGGATTAGGACCACTTGCTCTGAGTTCTAATATTAATATAAGAATTCATATTATTATTAGATTAGAATTATTAGATTATTTTTTCATATACAATGAACAATGAATAATATGAACCATACACAAATAAAGTAAGATTCATCAATGTGTGTTATATTTTGCAGACTGACTTTCACAACTTCTACTCTTAAGTCTACTAACGTCATGTGAGGTTTGATGCATTTTGCTGCTATTTAGTGTCTGGCTGTAGCTGAAAATCTCAGCAATGCCGCATAGCCACCCACCATAGCCTCTGCAGGAATGGCTCATATACAAGTAATAATAAAAACATAACACAGAAACAATCACACATGAGACAGTCCACCGCAACTGTCAGGTATATCACATTCCATGACAAAAAGAGAGCCACAATTAACGGTTGTGAGGTTAACCACGGCCTGCCTGTGCAGTGTGATGGTTATATGCATCATATCCTGTGAGTTCCTGTGCATGTCGAAGCGGCTTTGAATCACCAGCAACAGCAACTAATGCACAAATGCATTTGTGTGCTAACATAATGTAGAGCTAGAGGTAGAACATGCCAGTGAGGACAAAAGGGGACAGAATATTTTCTGTAGGTGTGTATATGGATGAAACCAGTACTTTCTGAGAGGTTATGTATGTATGTACTCATCATGTCTTTGTGCTCCTTTGTGGGTATACCTCTGACACTTGTGTCGTCTGGTACTCCTGCAGCTGCTGCTGGAAGCCATAGTTTGGGCCGACAAAAGAGCGAACAGCCTTAACAGCAGACAGACACTCCTCCCAACTGTAATGTGTGACAGTCATCAAGTAGGCCACCACCATGGTAGTGCTGCGGGACACACCTGCAAGGCTTCAGCAACACAACGGACATTTGGTCAGTTTGGTCATTGTTATTTACTTGCTGGATGTTTAACACTTGATTTCTTACTGGGAATAGGTAAATAACAGAACAGGTACTGAATGCTTCTCAAATTGAATCTTCATCCACGATGCAGGATAAATATTATATGAGAATGCTGATTTGTTCTTGTCAGGCTTGTTTTTTGTTCTATCTTTTGATGCTTTGATGAAAGCCTACATCCACAGTAAACATGCCAATAAGGAGCTGGTTTAGGAAAAAACCTACCAGTGAACAAGACAAGAACCACCATTCAAGCGACATTCGTGGATAAAGCTGATGCACTCTTTAAAATGTTGTAGTCTGGATAGAAAGAAAAACACAAGCAAAACACAATACAACAGTTTATTATATCACTAACTACTTTCAAAATCTGACGAAACTCATGTAGCACACATTATTCTGTGGTATGCAGTATAACACATGGAAACAAATGTTTTGAATCAGGAATCACTCATCAAATCGGGAAACCAGCTTGCTTTGACTCAGGTAACGTGGTATAAAGATTGTAAAGCTAAAAATACAGTACACATTATAGGATGTGAGAAAGGACACCTTGAACTGAAACTCGAAGCCCTAACTTATGTTACAGATAGGTTACTGAAGCTGTGACAACATGATACTGTTCCGATTTTGACTGTAGAAACTGCAGGTAAATCATAAATATACTCCCAGAATGGGGCAGGTAGTTTTGATAGATCTTTATAAGTTCTAAGAAACAGACATGTTGAGGAGTAGTGATTTTTCTTTCAACTACTCCAACTAGTCATGTGAGAAAAAGGTCGGTCCACTCAAACAAAGTTTGTGGTAGACCAGAGCACAGACAGTAGAGACAGACAAGGGAAGTAAGTGTCCTTGTTTTTGTCAATCTGCAAAATTACATTCGTTTTCAGCATTCATTTATTCTGTGTCTAAAAATGATCAAGTGAATCATTTGGACTTTACAAAAAAACACACAGCAATGGTCCTTTCTCATGGTGAACCATGCATGTTTACATTACACACTTGAAACATAACTGTTTCAGTCAGACAGCCATCTCAAAGATACAGGCCAGCTCTGTAATATAAAAGGTCACAGAGGTCCTCAGAATGTGAGTCTGTTTTGAAATAAAAATGAACACAAAGCAACACAATGTACTACAACTGCTCCTCAAATATCCTACTTGTTCACTGTCAGGAAACACTGATGGTGTTTTGCATAATCAAGAACTGCATGGCTGATAGCACTGTCTCCTGAGGAGCAGATGCTGGTTACTCAATAGCAGACAGAATAACAGACTGGGGCTAAAATAGATTGACTGCCACTCTTCTTTTTTCCTCCTTCCTGACATCCAAACTCCTCTTTAAAAGATGTCTCCTCAGCACTTTGTTCTGTCTTCCTAGCAAAGAGGTTTCCGGCCGTCTTGTTTAATATGCAGAAAATTACCTTGTGACAAAGATTTGAGGTTTTGACCAGCTGAATCCAGAGAATACTGAAACAAAATAAGCTTTTGACCTTCAGTACATCCAGGGGGCTTATGTAATTATATTGTATGGTCAAATTGTATTTAGTATAATTGCATAAGGATGCATAAGAAATATTTTTTGAGAACAAAAACTATACCACCAAGTACACAATTGTGGACATGCAGACTCCTCTCAAAAATGCACATCACATTTTGCAAATGTTTAATGCAAATCAGTTTACACCTTCATGGGTCAGTGCACATTGTGCATTAAAACCATAGCCAACTTTTCATCAGAATGCTGACAAAAAAGGGGAACGCTTGGCCTACCACAAACATGAACATGTGTATGTTAGCAACTATATAAATCAACATCTAAGGCAATTCCAATAAAATACTTTGTGCTGAGATCATGTCACTTCACGAGATGTCAATTCTACAATAACCTACAATAACAGCATCAATGACAATGGTGACCAAGCCTGCAAACCTGACAATCATAAAAATGAATGTTGTTGTGGCTCTGACCGAGATTGGAAACGTTTGTTTTATCTAATAAGTTTTGTGAGAGTTTTTCCTTGTTCTTATAAGGATCTACGGTTGGCTGTCATTTTACTTATCTTTTTCACTTTGAAGCCAACTGAGACAGTAACTGTGTTTTGGGCCTACAGAAATGATCCTGACTTCCTGACATCCATCCCAAAGTGCAGATATGTGGTCTTCATGAACATTTGAGTGTTTTCAGGCTTTTTCAACCAGCTACAGCTGCTCCAAAAAATGCAGAGCCTTTGTAAGAAAGACAGTTCCTGGTCTTGGACCTTACGAATGGGAGGGGCCATCAGACCTGGCTAGAGGGGCCCCTAGCTGGTGGCGAGCATGGTGGGGCGGCAGTTGGCCTCACCTCTCCCATCAGTCAGGCCAGTGATTGTGACAGAAGGGGTTTATAAAAGCCCTGGGTGGTCGAGGCCAACAGCCAGATGTCACACGAAAGTTTCCTTCCTCTGCTGCCTGAGGGAAGGACGCTTGATTGCGACAGTGGAGGTCAGACACCTCCAACCCAACCCAATCAGCAATATTCAACTGAACACTAAAATGCAATTCTCATTAAATTTCACCCCACTTTCTTGTTTCACAGGGCTAAAGCAACAATGTCTTCAGTGACTGCAGAGCTCAAAGTCATCCTCAGAGTTAACTCTCCCCATCCAGGCCACAAACCCCAACATTTTGCCAGTGTATTCACATCTAAACTCTGATCAATTTACAGACTTCTGGTCATGGTGGATTCATCACTGCAGACTTCACTGTTGACTTGTGAATGGTGTAGAGAGCAATGGGCTTCCAATACACATGGTGTCAACACCAGTTTTTTACCTGCCAATAAGGAGCATAATGTATCAGAAGTCCATGCAGCTCCCTCTGAGAGTCCACCTTTGATTGTGCAGGAACTGTGACCAACCAGTAGAAGGCACTTGTGCAGCAACAATGGCGTACACATTCACCAGCTCCAGTGCTGACTTATAAGTGGGTCGTCTGCAGGGGTCGCAAGACATGACAATCTGATTGCTCAGTCTGATTCTTGATTCTTCTGTTTTGTGCCCTTAGCCCATGTCAAGTGTTTAATCCAGAATGACTAAAGCTAGTGTTGCACGAGGTCAAAGACCCGACATAGCAATCAACTAAAATGCTGTGACTAATGTGTTGTGTTAGTGACTGCTGCAAGGGTGGAGGGACAGCTCATATCTCTTTCAACACAGTCTGACTCCTGATGAGCAACAACACACTGAACACACATTTCTCTCTCTCCTTCCTTCTCTCTCTCCCTCTCTCTTTCTCTCTCTCTCTCACACACACACACACACACACACACACACACACACACACAAGGAAAAAACAAAAAAGTAAAAACTCTTGACACTGCTCAATATTTATCACCATTACAGGATTAATTCAATATCGCAGTGTCTACTTTACTTCATATATCTATAGGTCCAGAGCACAACATATAATACAAAAATAATATATAATTTAAATAATCTTAGAGCTACTGGTCACTCAACTATCTAATATACGGCTTAAATTAAGACAAAGTATAAATTCAGCAAGAAGGACATTTTAAATATGAGCTTTAACCAGCACTAGTCTTTCTAAACGTCTGTGTGCAGTGTGTGTATGTGTTTACTCACAGGTTCTGGCTGGAAGCATCAGCTGCATGAATACAGAGGTACGTCATGTCCTGTAAAACATACATGAAAAACTACATAACAAGTGCAACAATGAAAGAAGAAACAGAAAGAAAGAAAATAGGCCATGCATGTTATATCTGAATGTAACCTGTAAATCCTCAACTATAATTCACATTAGTGGCGAAAATTATGGCCCAAGTCATTTTTTACAATCGTCTGTTACAATCCTCTGTCACTCCTATCTCATGTGAGCTGAAAATCAAGCAAACAGAGCAATTTCCTATCTAAATGTGTAGTAACAGGCAGTACTTTTCTATGAATACTTTCTAATGTTTAGCTTTATTTAAATATTTATCGAGTTAAATTGTATTTTATTTTTATAAAATTGAACTATAAATATAAATATTTATTTTTCTATTGTTCAAGACAAGATCACTTAATTTTCTATCGCCTCGAAGTGCCATGGAGAATATGTTGTGGATTTTGCTAATGCTTACTGGATAGCAAGGCCCTCTGTAACAGATCACCACTATACTCTGCTGTAAATATTAGTCTCCATTGTAAGGACTCCTAACTAACTCCTGTCTCTGGTAATTACACCAGATTTGAGTGGCTAAAGAATCTTCACATGGTTTCAGGTATTATCAATGCCTGTCCCTTAACATGCTCATCACTGAGCACTTGAACTGTCCATCTCAGCCACAAAGCTCTCTTGCTCCAACCATAACTCATCATCACCCTCAGCTGGCTGACAGGACACATCACATTATTTTAAAGGGACATGCACAATCATACCAAAATTTTCTCAGAAAGTACTGGTTTGATTCATAACAAGCTGTCATGAAGACATTGCAAAAATACCAGCCAACCTGGAATGTCCACTAACCTCAAACACAGGCTTAGCATTGTTGTACACAGACAAGATGTGGGTGATGCCATTCTTAGACAGACTTTCTCTGTTTTCTGCATCTGGGACAAGGAGAGAGAGTAATATATCACACCAACCAAACATACCAACAACTCAGGCCAGTTACTGTATATTGTGAGGTGCTGCAGAGGCAGGTCTGTAAGCTGTTTACTGACCTGCAACATAATTTGGTACCGTTAAGCCTGTGGTCACTTGCTCCTGTCACTTGAACTAATTTTAGCCATTATGCTTGTGCCATCATGTAAAGCCATCATCATGGCAGCTAAAGTTAGAAAGCTGCAAATGCCACATTAACTGGGAAGGGGTTGTTCCAGGCCAGGGGATGACACATTAACCACTGTTAGTTTTTATTTCATGTGAAGTAACACTCTCTCGCTTCTTGATGTTTTATGTCAGTGAGGCATTTACATGTTTTCGCAGTCTATGCTTGAACTAATGAGCAAGTTTCAGTTTCAAAATTTGATGTTTGAAAGCTAAATACCTGTGCTATAAATATACCTTATAAGGCATTTAAACTGAAAACCTTTCACCGTAAATAAGGGCAAAATTCAAGGTTTAAAATACCAAAATAAAGCAGTATGTTTAAAAACACCGATTGCAAGTGTTGCAAGATTCTACTGTGTCAATCTCTATCGTTGTCCTATCATAGTGACCTTCTGCCTTTTGTACTGAAAACCTGGCCTGACCCAGCTATGCTGTGTGCATCAAACTTAGAAACATCAAATCAATTTACATCATATTTGTCTTACCTCTTATATTCCCAAGGTAGAGCCCATCAACAACCTGTGAAGCAGCAGTCACAGACATGTTGTATTCAGGTTAGATATTCATTACAGTCCAACTTCAAAAACTTCACTTGAAAGGAACAAATGTCATGGGTTGAGCCAGATTGGATTTAAGGCTTAAGGCTTAAGAACCAAGTACCAGCAAAGGAAGCATTCCTTGTAGCCATACAAGGCCTGAAGCAATGATGCATGATTATCAGCACAAAGTGATGAGCGACAAGCGGCCACTGAGTGTTGCTGTAAAACTGTAAGTCCTAGTACTATGAGGCAGCAGTTGCCAAATGACTATCAAAATGAATGACTAACATAGCCTGCACATTGTTATTGCAGTTAAGAATGGAAATACAAATGCTCGTTCAAAGCCCTTTTTAATATGAAATTAAAATCCATTGGTATTACTTTAGTGACTGTGGTTTCCAACAGAAATGTATGTTATGTGTTTACACGTGTGTAAAATATGTTGCATTGTACTGACTAACTAATATACTGGACATCTGTGTCATTTGGCATGTCAGCATTCAACTTTTAGCCATCATTTGAAAAGCAAATGTCAAAGTATAATAATACAGATGTTGAGCAAAATTAAAATGAAGTCTAACAATGCTGCAATATTCTATTGATTTGACCTCAGAGTAGCTAAATGAGCCCTTCATTGAAAGGTTAGAGGCCAGCAACTGAGCACGATAGATTCAGTGCCTTCCTTATGGGGACCATGCCTCCCAGATGTGCCTCTGATACACTTTGAAACCAACTAATGCATTTAAATGTCGCCAGATCTCAACCTTGAGGCAGCCTAAGCCTTGGTCGACACATTATTGAAACACTGAAAATGCGAGCTGTGTGCTGCTCGAAAAAAAAAACAAACAAAAAAAAAACAAAAAACTTCTGCGCTCAGTGCATCGGATTCATTTACACTGCCTATCACACAGTATCAGTGTGAGACAGGGGCAAAACCTGACGTGATTGATTAACGTATTTGAGTCAGGCGCCCACCAGGCACATATCGTAGAGTTTTACTACAAAACAGCCACTGACGACAACACAACACCAGAACAAAAACACACAACCAAAGCCTACCTTATTCATTCCATTGCCCATGATGACTCTGAACCAGCCTCCGACGAGCTGCAGCACTTTAATATACTGAACTGCTAAGATGTGTTTGCATGGACTTTGAATTCAAAACGCGAGGCTGGACTGACCAACTCCTAACTCATAAACCTTCACTTCGGTCGCTATGTCAGCCTGTTATTCGACAGCATTATCAAGTCCCACCACCATACCTAAAACAATAATGTTATTAATTCGGCACCAACAACAGTTCCGTCACGCTGTGTCGTCTTCCGGATTGTTTTGACGTGAAACAACTGCAGCTGCAGCTTCATCCGGTAAGTGACATCATCACAGCTTGCCGCCGTCAGCTGCACTTTGTCCCAGCCTTAACCTTCATGCTTCTATAATGCGGTTCACATCCCCAACAATTCACAATGTAGGATTACGACGTGTACGTTATAAGGAACCTCCAAGTCCTTTACAGGATGTAGCTATTTTGCTAATATCCCATTTAGAAACTGAGAACCATTATACATATTAGTCATCAACAGAATGAGCAAAAAGTCAATCCCTCTTGTAATCCTGGATCTGTCCCACCTACCCACCCGAGCCGCCACATAACGCAAGTTGCACTTCTAGTGTTAATACCAAGAAATTATGCCGACATAAACCTACAAAGGTGTGTCTGCATCCCGGCCTAGTTCTGTAATCCCCCTCAGATGATCACGTCTGATTTGTTCAGGAATTTGTCAAGGCAGAAAAAAAATCTGACTTATTTTAAAAGCCTACTATAATTTTTTTTTTTTACGACCAAAGTCACAGTGACTGACATAAGTGACTGGCTGGTAACATTAGATTTGTATTTGTATTTTAGAGCATGATGCTGACCATCATCTGCTGAAGTGACTAAAGTTGCAGTTATGTAGCTCATCAGAAAAATACTTATGGTGATGAAGTTGTTCAAAAAACACAAACATAGCACGCATAGCTTCTGCTCCTTCTAAAGAGAAAACCTGGAGCAAAATGTAAAAAACAAAACAAAAAAAACTACATTGCTATTCTAAAAAACCCAAGTGCCTCATAATATAATTTTAGTCATCGTTCTCTCCTGAATTCCTCATATGAAACAGTAATTTAATGTAAAAGCAGTACTCATGTAGAAGTCACAAAGTTAACACAAGTGAATTTAGCAATTTTTCTTTTTATTTCTATAATACACAATGACCATAAGAGGAAGAGGACTTCCAAATGCACAAGCTGAGGTAAATGTGGACAACCGATAAATACAGAAATATAGGTATTGTTGTATCATGGAGTTGGTCTGCCTTTATTTTCAAGTATGTATTATGGTCCTCTGGGTCCTTTACTTTTTCCACTGCTTGTTTTCGTAGTCCCATTTGGCTGAGAACCCCTCTACTGGGTTGATTCTCATGTCCAGCATCCTCTGCAGCTCCTTCTCTTTGTACTCGGCATCAAAAGTGTGTGGGACTGGTCCATAGACTGTAAACAGACAATAATATGTGTCAATCCCAATTAGACTGCAAGCAAACAATTAGTGTAACAATAATAACTGCCTCCTTCTGTCTCTCTGAGCCTATGTGTGGAAAGCAGAGGCAGCTGTACATCAAATCTTGCACATATTTGTTACTTACCATACTTTCTCTGCCACAGCACAACGAGCCCAGTCAAGCCAAAAAAGAGCAGCACACCTCCAAACACAGACTTCCACTCTGAAGATGCCTGGTTCATTTCAGCAAAGCTCTGTTTGAAGCTGATGCGGTACACTGACCATTGGAAACACACAAAGCTAGGTGATTAAAGTTGTAAGACTGAAACGAGTAAGGCATTACTGCACATATTTACATAATATTTACTGGGAATTAAAATCAGTTTGAGCAAAAAGTGATGAACATTAGAGAATCTCAGGAAAGCAGAGTGTGGTGCAGTAAAGTCCTACATGCAATCTTTTCTTCATCAGAGAGTGTGGCCCAGGAGCCCTTCTCCTTCTCCTTCAGGGACTTCTGGTCTGCACTCAGGCTCTGCACATAGCGGATATCTGGGAGGGGGTTATCCGGCCTGTCAAAGTAGGCAGGGAGAGTGTACTCCTCTACCTTTGCAACACCTGTGGGGGACAACATAGGATGAATGCCTTTATCTGGGTCAATGTTCTTCAGAAATGCCCATATCATCTGAAATGCCATGTGTATTCTAAGACTAAAATGACTACAAGAAGCATCTAAATTTCATCATTTCAATTTTGGTCCATATCACCTGTAGCATTCCTCAGTTTTTAGCCTAAATCTGAATTTTCTCAAAATATTGTGAAATAATTCGAATATTTGGTGTAATGCATACAAATGATTTGCATTTTGTTGCCCACGACAAACTCAGCAAAATCCTTCTTATGTTAAGTTAAAATTACTAACCTTAAAGAACATTAGAAGTTAATTATGAATTTAAGTTTAAACAGTAAATGAAGTTTAACTAAGAACACAAAAAACATTTGTCTGAATTTGGTTGTGGATGTGCTATCCCATGAATAGGTGTGGTGTTTGGCTGTGTAGTCTCAGGCTGTGGCTGTGTAGTCTCAGCCTGACCTAGTAATTCATATACACACAACATTAAGTATGTCACTTAATATTTCTACATATATTAGGTGTCTGGCTCTAATAAATTAACTGTAAAGTAAAGTATAATATCCTGTAGTCTATCCATAGTAAGAGAAGGGGTGCCATCTTAAAATACCTGTGCAATAGATGACAATTTTTTTATCAATTAACACATACTCATTTGAGTATATATTATCACAGAATTCAAATACCTGATGACAGTTCATTTACTGGTTGGCTTTACTCCCCATTCATTAATGTTTTACATTAATTTATATTTGCACTGCGAGATTAGTGAATTGTCTGAGCTTTTGAAAAGTTACCAGTGATTTAGCTTCCAGAAAGTCTCATGTTTACCTCTGTTCTACAAAAGTAATTATCAATGTACAAGACTGATGAGTAGAAGCATTGGTTACATGGAATACAAACTTAATCTGTTATCATACCGCCATCTAGAAATAGAAATGCCCCATGTCAGTTCAGGTGATAATTACCATGTCCTCCACGTACGCAGACAGATGTGGAGATGGCACGTTTGCCAACAAGGCGAAAGGCTCTGGTGGCCAGCATTCTGAAAAGGTCATAAGAGAGCTATTAATAAAACAAATTATTACCTTTAAAACACATTTAAACACGTCGGCATCCTCACACATATTCCCTGCATTATTTTGATGTTACAGCAGAAAAACTGAAACGGTACCGTAAAAAATAACCCCGTTTAATCAGGAGACCATGTATGTATAGACATAAAAAATAAACATTTAATTTGTGTGAAATTGCCACCTTAAGGACATGTCTTTTGTCATGAATCTCACATAGTACCCCAACACTTGACAGGTTTTAAACACTGGAGTACTTGATGCCATCGTTGGAATTAAAATTGTGATACATACATTAATATTAGCTATTTACATCTTTGTTGATTTATCGTTGTTGCGACTTCGCGTCCAAGCCAAAGGTCTAGCGTTACACCGCAATGCTAAGCTAATGTTAGCGTTAGCTGCAAACACAAGGTCATAGCGCCCGGGAGAAAATAATCACAGAAACGCATGTTCTTCAAGGACAGTACCGTATGATTCAGCATTATACCATTGACTGAGACTGCATTACGAAGAGCCCATGACATTTTTGTCTGCCCATCGCAGCTGCCTTCACGAATCTGACGATAAATGCTAACGACAGCTACCCGGTATGTTAGCTCGTCCTAGCTCCGATCCGCGCTGACAAAGTCACTTGCACACAACTGCTTATTTCGGCTTATTTGCCGTTTCATCTTACACTTTAAATATGTGTAAATGTCATAGTGTCTGTAAGTGGTAATGTGCGGCGTACGTCTATCAGGATAGAAAAGCGTTATTGATAAGAAAATACGACCTACTCTCTCTTCCCTGCTCCGTCCACCGACGCTCCTAAAAGGAAGTGTGGTTGAGGATGTGAGCGGAAGTACGCAAGTTACGTTACCCGGAGGCAGCAGGTCACACAAGGCCAGACAAGACGGAAGATATTTTCATTCTGCTTTACGGCACCACCGGTGCTGCTGAAACGAGTGGAAGGTGGAAGTCAGATTAGCTCCTCTGACTAGCTCCTGTGACACCGACTAGCACAAAAGACTGTTGTGACTATAAAGCCTATATGTGCACACTAGCAGGCTTAGCTTCGACGGCGCAGTGCGGCAGTAAGGCGACTTGCTGAGGAAGGTACACCTACTCTCCTCCGGGCATGAGAAGTAAAGATTGCTAGCGGTAGCAAGCGGCGAGTCCCTCCTCAGCGTGTAGCCACTCTACTACTTTGGCAGGATCTGTTTTTTTCCGGTGCTTCTGCAGATTGTCTTATAAACATGCCAATTCAACTGACGAGCCAGGCTTACTGTAAAATGCTTTTACACGCTGCCAAGTATCCTCACTGCGCCGTGAATGGACTGCTGGTGGCAGAGAAGACGAAGGAGAAAAAGAAAGACAGCCACAGCGAACCAGTCTTGTGTGTGGACTGTGTGCCGCTGTTTCACGGCACTCTGGCTCTGGCACCTATGCTAGAAGTAGCTTTAACACTGGTGAGTATAAGTCAAGTAAAATATGCACTCGACTCCAAGTTCACTGGATAGACCGATTTCAAACTAATGTAGTCTAATGCAACAGCCCTGAAAGATAAAGCTTCACTTTATAGGGGTTTCTGATTCCACTTAGTGGTAATTTGACAGGCTTTACTTTGTGGTGCTGTTGAACTGTACTGCTGATGTTTTTTTTTATTTATTATTGTGTCCCCCCTGTTTATTTCTGTGAAGGATTGGAACTATTTGAATTACATGCCAATTTAAAGAAATACACTTAAACAAAAATGCATTTTTCCAAATGATGATAGAGTTGAATCAACAGCTTTGAAAAGCAGTTTATAAAAACAGAACATCGTAACCACTATAAACACAGAGCAGTTTTAGATTACATTCATTTCAGCTATGCACACCTGATAGAGCAAACTGAGAGTAGCTCCGCATAAATTTTGTTTTCTCCTGTTGAAAATGAATTCTGTCTGACCTCTGCTGTCTTTCTGTTCCTTCATGTCGGCACCACGACTCCTGCTCCTGTCTCAGATCGATACTTGGTGTAAAGAAAATAATTATGTCATTTCTGGATATTATCAAGCCAATGAGCGCACAAAGGATTCAAGGTACAGAAACTTTGTTTCAGACAAACAACCTGTTATAAACCATGTCCCAAACTACTCTCATGGACTCTGATGGCCTAAAATCTTGGTCCTCTCTCTTGCAGGCCCAACCAAGTAGCAGAAAAAGTGGCTGCCAGGATTTGTGAGAACTTCAGTGAAGCAGCAATTGTTATGGTAATAGTAAATAATTTAGGCTGGTGTTAATGGACTATACTCATGGTTGCACATGGTTTTGTCCATTTACTTCAAGTAATATAAATACATTACTGCTGACTTTCTGATTTTCCAAAGCATGTGGTACATTTGTAATTTAACAAATATGTTGATCCTGCCTTCCGGAAGGCCACTAGTTTTATTTCAGTTTAGTATAACAATCAAGAGATGTATTATTTTGCTGGAAAACATCATTGAATGTAAAAATTAAAATTGTATATACATATTCTGAAAGAGACATTATGAGTCTGGTATGCTTGTGCATAGATCTGGCAGCTTCCTCTCAAGTTTGGGATGTCAGTGCTTCTTACTAGTGCCTGTATGCACCAACACTTCTCAAATGGTCTGTGCTTTTTCACTGCATCACCACCCAATA
Source organism: Trachinotus anak (assembly GCF_046630095.1). Taxonomy (NCBI): domain Eukaryota; kingdom Metazoa; phylum Chordata; class Actinopteri; order Carangiformes; family Carangidae; genus Trachinotus; species Trachinotus anak. The sequence continues at coordinate 14,430,472 of NW_027273862.1, read as the reverse complement.
ATAATAGAATTTCAATGAAAAAATGCTGTGCTCAATGTGATGGGTTAGATGCATAAATCAAGTTTCAACAAAAGGTTAATGAATGCAATTTGCTGAGGGTGGCAGAAACACAATCTAAAGTGCTATAATGTGCTTTCATAAATGGTTAGCAACATTATACAGTGCACAGGACTAGAAAGTCTAACCCTAACCCTAAAACATGCAAAACACTTGCACACACACACCTTGTAATTTTCTGTTTTTTTTTTCCCTCAGGTGGACAGCAGCAGATTAACAATTAGCTGTTTTGAACCCATTGTGCTTATCTATGATCATCATGAAAACAAGTGGAAATGCAGAGAAGTAACTTCGTAAGTGTATGGACTATGTGTACCTCAGTCACACCTTCTGGCACAAAATCTCCCTGTGTCCTCTAAGTAACTTACAATATCTAACTAAAACAGTATATGTTGTGTAGATATGCTTTAGGTATTAATTACTAAACTGTCTGTCTTCCAGTGAATCTTTTGAGGACTGGAGCGAAGCACAGAAGATCACATCTGCTCTGTTAGAGGGCAGGTCCTACGAGAACTTGATTGACTTTGACAATCACTTGGATGATCTTAGGAATGACTGGACCAACCCCGTGATTAACAAGTCCGTACTGGATCTGTGCTAAGACCCTTAGTCAGGAGTATCCTAGACACACACACACAAATATTGCTGCCATTTCAGCACGCATTATGCTACTTATCGTGTAGCACAGGAGTACAAAAATGCTGAACATATGTCACCTTTGTTCCATAATTTGTTCCCATACTCATGGGAACTTGTGGAGCGCTGACCAGTTTGGCCAAAATTTCTCAAGGGCAAGCACCATATGTGCACTGTTAACATGTGTCCACCTTTACAAGGTGATACTGAGGTGGCGAAAGCAATTATGTTTTTTTGAATGCAACTTCAATGTTTTTTTTTCTGCAATGGTTTGTGTTTATTCATAGTTGTGTGCATAGAGTTAAATTCTAGAGTATTTGATCTATTTTTTCCTCTTAAATTTTACAGCCAATAGCCATATACAGAGATCGAGACCTAAATTATTTTAAAAAATGTAGATGATTGTAGAACTGAGATATGAAATAAATATATGGTCTTTAATAACTTTTCTAGTTTAAGTCCTAAAACAAAATTCAGTTTAATTAAAAAAAAAATGACTTAGAACATATAGGTGACATAGAATCAGAGAGAAAGGAATCTTAAGGAGTCTTATCAGACTGTATGTAACATGCCAGCTGGGGTCCTTCTGTAGATGCACCAGCAATGACAAAGGGATTATTGAAATTATTAATGCTTACACTAACATTTCTATGATGCATGTTACCTGCTATTGTCACTGTTGCATTTCAGAATGTCATCCTGGATGATATACATGTTGGCATATTGGCTTCTGATTGTTGCTCTGGAAGATTTGCTAAGAAATCTACACCGAATCAGATCACAAGAATGTGTGTATTTTGTTCTATGTTGGATAACTGTTTTAAGAATTAGATAATAATACTTATTTATACTTAACTGACCACTCTAAATCCAACAATTTAATGGGTAAGGTTAAACAATTGAATTGCATATTGTGAGGATACAGAACCGCCTTTGTATTTGAGATTAGAATTAATCAGAAAGAGCTAATTACTTAAATAATTGTGGACAGCACATTTTTTACAGAAACTTTATGAACTGAATGTACAATGAAACCAATTTTTGAACTGATCTTTGTCAGACTCATTTTATGTGATTTAGTAAATCATTTTGCTTGATGTCTTATACCACTGCCTTGACAGTAATGTTGATAAAAGTTGAAAACAATCACTGACCAGCTCCAGGGCTGCAGCTTTTTAGTGTTTTTTTTTTTTTGTATGGTGTAAAAACGACCTAATTAATGGCTTTGTGGCTGTATGGGTAGGCCAACCACATGTATCAGGATCTTATGGTATGGTTATATGCTCTTAAGACATAGAATGGCAGATAATATGAAATATAATTTTATATGTCAATTTGCATGACAGAATTTATCATAAAAAATGTATATGTAACTAACCCGGTGAATTAGAAATACAGAAAAAAAGAACTATGAGGAATATTTTATGAATCTCAGTGGGAAACATTACTGCAGCCAAGTCACATTAATTGAACATACCTTAAATTTCATCTACTCAAAATTAAAAAAAAAATTACCAATCAATCAGATTTAGATCCTCCCTAGCCCTCCATATCCCATGGGAAGTATTAATTCATAATACATGTTACAAGGAATACATCCTGATCATTTTTCTCTTACATGTTACTTTCTCTTAGCTGGTGTTCTAGAAATGTCTTTCTGTGTCATCAATTTACTATATGTAACACCCCCTCTCACCTATCAGACTTTGCACTGAAAAGATTAACAGGCTTCTTTCTGACCTGGTGCACTATTTATTTTTCAGCTGACAGTCCTTAACAACTATATTATTATCATGGAGCAGCCTTTTTTTTTGGCTGTTGTTCTATCATCCACTCATGACAACAGAACTGGCACAGAGTGATCAGCTCATTTTTAAGCCTCCTGTTACCAGCCACTTAAATATATTGTTAGCAACTCATATATTTAACCAAATGATACTATATGTTGTATCAATATCCACTAACTACATTGAGTATAATGATTGTACACACAAAACATGATCGGTATAAAATATAATGTTACAAAATTAGTGAAATTGCCTCCACATTGACCAGCTACAACCTGAATGTTGCTTACACATTACAGCATCAGTAATTATAATTCTATATTATAATAATTTAACATTTTAAAAGGAGTTACACCTTGAATAAAAGACTTGTGGTATTGCGACTTCTGTTGATGAATACTTGCTACTACTGTTTGACACATGGTTACTTCTAACTAACTGTGCAAATATAAGTTAAAAAATATTCTTGGGTGAAAGAGAAATGCTGCACACATGATCAAAACAAGGGAAGTGCAGAGATGGCAGATAAAACCCTCCTCAGCATACAGTACAGTACCTGTCCCCGCCCCCCTAACCTCTTTATCGCTTGGTGAATATTGCCACCAAGCGGCGATTCCTTGCAACTGTTGTTACGGTCACATGACCCACTTCTGCTTCCTGGGTCAGACAGAGCAAATATTTAAGGAGTAGACAAAGTCGTCATGAGCAACCGGCCGCTTGCGCCCCAAGAAACAGCCTCCAAACTACAACTTTTCTACAGATTTGGATAACACCAGTAGCGCGGAAAGGGATTACATATACCGAGACCCCGAAAAAGTTTGTAAAGTTGCACAAAACATTACACAGTGCTCACTTTGCGAGGCCGTACTTCCTGTTAGTGACGACGGTGTCCTGACCTGGTTTTCTTTCTGGCTTCGTGTTGCTTGCAGCGCGGGAACATTTTTAGAGTTCATGAATGTGAGGGTGAAGCTGGTGGAAACCAAATAACAAACAGAAATGGATCCTTCGGAGGTCGAGTTCCTCGCTGAGAAAGAAATGGTGAAGATAATACCAAATTTCAGTCTAGACAAGATCTATTTGATCGGGGTAAGTCAATCATTTGGCGTTAGACCTTAGCTCTAGTCGTCGGATTGCCACTAAATTTCAAATTCAAGTTTTCATACCTACGTTACTTCATGCTGCTAGTGTAAAGTAAGTACATTAAGCTGTAAGACCACATGTCGTCTATTCGTACCACTGGAGTTTGGAGCTGTATGCTGATGAAGATGGAGCCAGGAGCTTCGTATGCGTGTTTTGCACAATAAAATCAGTGTCCTCTGTCCTCAGGGCGACCTGGGTCCCTTCAACCCTGGACTGCCAGTTGATGTTCCTGTGTGGCTGGCTCTCAACTTGAAACAGAGACAGAAATGTAGAATTGTTCCTCCTGAGTGGATGGATGTTGGTAAGAGACAATATCTTTATCTGGCTTATATATAGTTCATGCAGGTGATAGACATGTTTTCAGAGTTGAATACCTTTTAAGAATAACTTAAATTCAGAATCAGCCACCCTGTGAAACTCTGATTTTTACCCTCAAACCTTTGTACTTTCTTAAAATTATTGTTTGTTTTTCCACTGAACCGAGAGGGTCATGTACATATGTTGTATCAGCTTGTTACAGTGATTGTTTGATTTATTCTTGACCACACAATATAGGTTTTTATTGTCACTTGTGGTCTGGCCGTCCTCTCCACATTTTTAAATGCCCTTGATGCAAAAAAATGTATCAACTGGGACAAATTTTCCATGTTTGCATTAGACAAGTGTTGATTTGTGATAAAAGTTGGATTATAGATAACTTCGTCATTCAGAATCAGATGTATGCAATTCACAAAGATTATTGTCTTTTAGTTCCTTTAGTGAATGGACGAATTAACCATAATATCCATATTGTTATTATTTCACCTAAACAGTGTACTGTTCACCACCACCATTCAGACGTTTTATAATTGTTGGATGACTGAATGTGGAGCTTTGTAGTAGCTTTATAAGCTTATATAAAGATGGTGTTATTCTTTATATTTATTACTGTAAATAAATCCCCTGAGAAGACAAAAACCAACCTTAGCTTAAGGACATTTATTTATTGACATACATCTGAATTTCCTCCACCTGGTAATTTGGTTCATTAAATTACTGTTTGGGACCTGCCTGCTGTTGATGCTATGCTCCAATCTTCAGAGAAACTGGAGGACATGCGAGATCTTGAGAGGAAAGAGGATACCTTTACACCTGTTCCCAGCCCTTACTACATGGAGCTGACCAAGCTGCTGCTGAACCAGTGAGTCTTATAAATTTAAGTAAATCCCATGCAGAAATAGGGCCTACCTTCTTATTATGCTCATGGTGTTCAAAGTAATTTAACAGTTTGTGAAAATGGTCCCGTTTCTCTGTATGTGGCACTCTACCTCACATGATGATTTGTGTATTTCTGTAGCGCATCTGACAATATTCCTAAAGCAGATGAGATCCGCACACTGGTCAAAGACATCTGGGACACACGCATTGCCAAACTCCGTCTGTCCGCCGACAGTTTCATCAGTCAGCAGGAGGCTCATGCCAAGGTAAAACTGATCACAAAGGATCATACGCTGTATCTTTCACTTAAAGAAACCACAATATCCTATTCACATCATTAGTTCATAGGATATTGTAGAGCTGAAAAAATAATTTATTAGTTGCTGAACAGACACTTTTTCAGCAACTGTATTGATTAATGTTATAGCTTCTCAAATGTGGACATTTGCTGGTTTTCTCACTCTGCTGTGATAGTAAACTGAATATGTTTTGAGCTGTTGGTCCTAGGAACAAACAATATAAAGATGTTACCTGGGCCTCTGGAAACAGGCATTTTACATTATTTTCTGACATGTTATAGACTAAACAATTAACTGATTAATCACCTAAATAACCAATAGACTAATCAATGATGGTAAAATAATGTTGCTAGGATATGGTCATTTGAAGTTCAAGAAAAATCTAAGCAACTTGGAATAAAATTTTTGTGCTCCAAAGACATCTTCAGGTGAGGAAAAACTGAGGATTCATTAGGTTAAGATGCCTTGATCATTCTTAATCAACAGGATTAACAATCATGGTCCCGGTGTCTTGTGAAATATTTAAGATTTTTCATTTTATCCTCACATTTTGTGGCTCTACAGCTCCCTGTTTCACTCTAATATAAAGATCTAGTAGATATGAGCACAAGCGTTCACCACAACCATTAGAGAATGAATGTCATATTTAATTATAGCTTGTTGAAAGCTGACATCATCTCCTGCCTCACTCTGCTTCCCTCTCTCTATAGTTGGACAACCTGACTCTGATGGAGATCAACACCATTCGAGCGTTTCTCCTTGACTCTCTCAACTGCATGTACAAACTACGTTCCAATCTGCAGCCTGGCTCCAGTAAAGGACAGTTCATGGACTATTGACCCACTAGATCAAGGCCTGCTGTGCAGGTTTGGATCTTGTCCCAAGAATTTGGGGAGGCTGGGGATAACACCCTAGACAGAAGTGTGTACTTACTGAGCAAGCTCTTCATTACTGAAAAGACATTTTTCTCTGAAACTGAAGAAAGCTGAGGAGTTTTACTCAGCCTTTTAAGGGATTATACTCCTCTCGAGGGAGCACACATTTACAAGCACAAAAGCGTTACGTTTCTGCTGTTTGCAATACATGTGTATGTAATTTAATATCATTTAGGATACTTATAGTAGTTTACAACAGCCACCATGCATTTGTATGTGATAAAATAAATGTATTAGTGTGTATATTCCTGGTATGTAAGTATGTACTTTTTTCAAAATTTTCCCTACGATTTTACATTTTTAATCATTGTCTATCTGCCGTCGTCATGTTTGTGTAATATTTCCTCTGAATTTTTGAAAATGCTTGAGAGTAGTGGAGTTTTTCTGGTTTGCTGGACTGACTCAGGTTTGCATGCAAAATTGTGGTATTGGAAAGTATATATATACACACAGATCATAGTAGCCTGACATTTCAGGTTTTGTATACAGGGCAATCTAAACTCAAAGTGACATGCTAATCATAAAATGAAGTGTTTGAAGTAATAGATGAATCGATAGAACATCAATTCCTTTAGTTTATTTTTTATTTTTAATCCCTTGTAAGGAAATTTGCTCTGTATTCGACCCATCCTAAATGTTAAGCAGCAGTGAGGAGCCATGGTGTAATGTAAATATTTTTGTTTTTTGAGGTGGACTGAAATCCACATAAATACAGTTCTAAACCAGGCTCACTGCATTTAGTGACAAGATATTACTGGTTGTGGTTATGATGTTCGGGTGCTTAAGTTAACAGGTTTATAAAGAATCTTTGCCAGGAAAGGTCCAGGAATCAGTTTTTTTGTTTAATTCATACAGTTAATGTTTGATTTTGGTTTGCTACCCTGTGTGGAATCGTCCACCTACTGCACCAGCACCCACAAACAGACAAAAGTTGGTATTTAACATTTTTGAAATATTTTATTTTCTTTTTTGTCTGAAATCACAGCCATATATTCATAAATACCTAATTACTACATTCAACAAAGAATATATTACATTACAATGAATTCAAACAAGTACATTTTAAAAACAGGATTTCACAGCATCTAGACATCCTCCACTGAGTAATGGGGCTATTGCATGGGCGTGCGTGGGTTGGAGAGACAGGGATGCTGGGTAAGGGGGCCTACTCTACTACACCTGCTTCCCCAGCTCATTGGCAGCTTCCCTCAGCATATGTAATCCCTCATTAACTGATAAGCTGTGCTCTTGGCTCTTTTCTGCGCTGTAAAAATGACAGACTACACTGTATCCCTCTGATCCTCTGAACTGACTCGGGCCTCATTTATAAAAAGATCTTATGATTAAATTGTTTCTTGAAGATGCTTTTAGATAAAGGAATTCTTGCAAGTATTTGAAAGGAGCGAGACATACAGGAGACACTTCAGTGTTAAATGTAGAGTGCCTTATCACTGATTGAAGTTGTGTCCATCATGTGGACTCCAACTCATTCACATGCCCCCAAATTCTTGAGGCACTTGTAAGTCATATATTGTATGTATGGGGTAGTTGTGCTTCAGACTTTTCTAAATTAACTTTCTGGACATTTTACTGTGAAATACTGAAATCACTCTAATCCGACCACCATAACTTAACAGTTAAATTCAATGCAATGATCCATTTGCCTCATAGACGGCCTCTGAGCTCCACGCGCACGTACAACCACAGGGCTGAGGCAACATGAGTACAGGATAGAAAGTCAGTGTAAAACTGGCAGAATCTCAGGGCAGAGCTGACAAGGAGGAGGAGGGCAGACGGGTTGTAAACAAGTATGAGGCCAGGTAAAACAAACCCCTCTGATTTTATATGTACTAGGAAATGCCCAGTTTGAATTGACCTTTTGTGTGATTTCCAGTCTATTTATAACATTGGCAACTTTGGATAGCAAGGCTCCTAAAAACGGGGAAATGCAGGAAGGAGGTGAGGGGGGGGTCAAAGGTTTTCAGCAGTGGAAGATGGCCATTCTGGTTTGAATGTTTGGCTACCCAATTGCAACTCAATTTAAAATTAAGGATCCAAGATGCTACTGTTTGTTTCTCATTTTGGCACTGTGTCCTCTCATGACTGCTGTTAAGGGCTGGATCTTGTAAGGCGTAACATTATGCAAACCGTCATACTGTTAGGGTCCAATGCTATATAATGTCATGCAAAGTGAGGTGAAGGTCCAATTGTAGGATAAAGCATCAAGAACCAGTTTCATCATCTGGCTGCTTAAGAGACTCTTCATGTCTTTAAAATACAAAATAATCAAGTAAGTCAAGTGACCCAAGTTAAAAAAAAAAAAAAAAAAAAATCTAAATTTTGTCAGTATTTCAACTGGTTTCTGTATGAGAATATCACAAGCTAACTAATCATGCCAGCAGCAGTGAAGCTGACTGGAGGAGTTGTTGAAATGGGCATTAAAACAGACAGACAAATGTTGCTGTGAAGTAAGGGGGATGAGAGGGCAGGAGCCGTGTCTCATGACCTCTGAGTAAGCTTTGCTGAGCTCAGAGGCCAGATGAGGTGGCTGTGGCTGGGTCTCAGCTGCACAGTGCCAGGAGAGAGTAAGAGGAGGAGGAGTGCATCCTGTTTTCTCTCACTCTGTTAAATGTCTCAAAATGAGCTGTTCTGGCCAGCAGCAGTACAAACACTAAAAGCAAGGCTTTCTTTTCCAACCCAAAAAGCATAAACATATAAAAATGGCAGGCTTTTTCTTTTAAAAGAACAATGATTAAAGTAATAAAAACATACAAAATTCTTTTAAGTCTTCATATTATATACAATACAAGGCCGAAGCACCTTTTAAAATTCTTATTCTCAAATTTTCTATTTTGAAATAAAACATTTCCTTAATTCTTTCCAAAAAATGTGCATTTTCTAAGTTCTTCCCTAATTTGAACAGTTCTTTGTTGTAACACAGTACCACCAGGTAGTTCTTCAGCTTTTATTCTTAAGTGCATTTCCAGTTCAAAAGCTCATGTGGCCACTGTGAAAAAAATCAGTCCCGACTGGCCAAAAGCCTTCGTTTGGAGCTTTCAAGTCTCTTGATGGCACCCCAGCTGGGGTGGCTGCTCCCTCATTGGCAGGATTGTCTGTAGATGTGGCGGTGAGGGATGCAGGGACTGAACAATAGAGCAGCAGGGACTGAAGAGTGTGTGAAAAGCAGGTGCGCGTGTGTGTTTGTGTTGATCTTCAGGTACTCCTGCCCTACATCTTGGGGTTGGCTACATTGGCACACATTCGTGGCTTGTGGCGCAGTCCCTGGCTGGCCACAGTCCAAAGACTGCCTGTCCTTCACTGAATGGTCCTGTCTCCTGTGCATTCATCAATCCATTCACTCCATTCAATCATTCATTCATTCATCTTATCTAGCCAGCCATATTCTCCTCTGTGGAGCCATGTGGAACAGGCCATGAAAAATAAACTCTGGGTGTCAGTCTGAAAAGGGAGGTGGCCGAGGCCTGGAGGCCATCAGGTCGGCGTGTTGGGGTCACCTGGGAGGGTAACCCTTGTAATGGCTGCCTCTCGGCCAGTGTGTCTGTGGCAGCGTCAAACACTTCCTGAAGTGCTCCAGCTCTGCTTGTAACTTCTCCCTTTCCACTGCCAGCTTCTGTCTCTGAGACATCAGCTCCTACACAACCGCAGGAGCAGAGAGGGAAAATATAAGATTAACAAAAAATAAAATAAAATTACAACAACAATTTGATTGCAGTTGTATTAATACAATGAAGGGACAAAAATAAGAAGAATAGCATGACTTGTCCTGAACTGTGTGAGATATTTTATTATTTTTCAAGAGGGGAAGCGTCTAGTTCTGGGATTATACAAGTGGCATTGATTTCATACTATGTCACACATCAGCACCTCCTAAAGTTCAGTAATATTTAGCTTGGGAGGCTAAGGATAACATTTTGTCCCAGGCCTGTATCCTAATGTTCAATAAAACATGATTAAATTTAATTAGCTCTTTATTAGCAGTTTGGTAACATTCTCATCTTGGATTATCAAAAAATCTAAATGAAAGTTTTTGGATGTCAGGGTTCACTTGCTCTAGCCTTGTGCTGTATTTTCAGGCTTTTATACATCCATGCAGAAATTGCCAAAAATGTATGTATGTTTTCATGGCTTGCAGGAATACTTCTCTTTTGCATTTTTAACCAGCAATTCATGCACTGAAAATTTAGCATGTTCCCTCAACTCGCAAGTCGTCAAGCCTGGCCTGTGATTTAATTACTTCAGTTAGTACTAGTACAGTTTTTAAGCTAATTAGTTCACCCTGTGCACCTAGTGTATCATCATGAAGGACAGTAAAAGAAGTGAAGCGTGTGTGCATCTTACCCCCATGCTATGTGACAGCTGCTCAGCAGTCAGACTGAGGTTGTAGTTCTGAGCTTCTAGTCTTCGACACTGGCTCTGCAACACTTGTCGCTCCAAACTTTGCTCTAGAGGACAACACCAAATCAGAGAATAGACCAGGGCTGGGATTAGTGAAAAATGTAAGCACAAGGGCAGTGAACACTGACCTCTAAGCAACAGAGCAGATGCAACAAGGCTAGTCTACCTCAAGCAAACACATCTTCGTGTTTGGAGCTTTTAAAATGCACCAGTGACTCGTGTGATGAAAAGGTGGGACTGACTATCAGTTATTTTAAATGAATTTATGGTAGAAATCCTGATACACATTTATCTGCATGTAACTGAATTGTGATTATGAAGGATAAATAGCACCTTCTAGTGACAAGAGAATGCCACTACAACTACAAGTTTCAGTCCTCTTGAGTATATATCTTTTTAATTGTATTTTATCTGTTTTATAGTTTTTGTTATGATTCAATTTTACTATTTTGTCAGTCACCTATAAAGCTTAATGTCGCACCTGTATGAACGGTACTATACAAAAAACAATCACATCACAATTAATACATCTAATCTCAGAAACAAAAGTGTGGCTGCTTACCTTCAACATATTCCTGATAAGCTTCAAATATAGATTCAATCCCCTGCCACTTGGAAGAAGGACCCTCCTCTTCCTCCTCATCCTCTTCTTCCTCAGAGTCCTCTGGACCAGACAGGTCCTCTCTTGTCCCTGAGGGCTCCCGGTGAAGCGGTACTGAGAAGTGCTGCCCGTTGGACTGAGGGTGAGAGTGTGAGAGTGGATGGGGAAATGAATGTGCATTTGAGTGAGACTGTGAATGTGGCTGTGGTGGTCGGCCAGGGGCGCTCTGAAGCTCTGGAATGTTGTAGTGAACAGAGGACTCCTGGAGGTGGGACGACTCCGACATCCCTGTGGCTCCACCTAAAGGACAAGATAGTATTATTAATGACTATTGAACTATTGAATTAAGAGATGACAAAATAGACAACAATTTTGGTAATATATTAATCGTTTAGGTTATTTATCATGCTGCCCATCAGTCACCTTTGCAAAGATGTTTCTGACTGCTGCTTGTGTGGCTCACCTTTGTGTTTCTGCAGGGCCTTCTGAGTGGACTGAAGCACAGATTCGTGGAACTGCTGGGCAAATTCCTCTGGGGTGAAGCTGTCCCAGGGTTTGGTGCGTCCATTGACGCTGTGAAGGCCCTCTTTAGCCTGAAGGGGGAGTGGGGGCCGCAAGCTGTTCAGCAGACTGGAGCTCCTCTTGGAGATGGGTCCCTCACTGGGCCCCCGGGCCTTGTCTGGGTAGACAGCTGGAGAAGGGGGTTCCTTTGGTCTTAATGTGTCCCCAAGGGGTTTTGGATGGCCATTGGGGGACGCTGGGCAATGTGAGGAGGGGCTATGTGGTCTGACATTGTGGTGGTCCTCTGATTCAGAGGGAGGCTGGGCGAATGCAGAATCTGTAATTATTTGAACATGTGTTAGTCATGATGAGGTCAAGATCCACATTACTACAGATGGAACGTTGCAGTTAGAAATCGTAATTACTTTAGATGCATCTTTCATCCAAATACATTATACAAATGAATAAACACCACTCTAACCTGACATTTCAGGGAAGTGAAAGTGTTCATGCTTATTAGTATGTGTCTCACCAGAGTTCTGTGCTGAAGGGCTCTTACACAGCGGATGAGGGGCATGTCTGATGGTGTCTAAGGTTACACTCTTTTCTTTAATGGCCTGAAGCAACTCCACCACTCTTTCATTATCTGAGAGACAGGGGAAAAAATACATCATGTAAACCTTTGTAGCACTAGTCATGTCAGTTCTGTCTTATTCACAATTTCCTAAGCACACTCACACAACTCTAGTTATGTGAGTGTGTAAGGTTGAGTGGAGCTTGACAGTGTGGGAGGCTGTGCGCTGCCATCTGTAGGCAGCTAACAGTAAATCAAGAGGATTAGACTAGGATAACTGTAAGCCCACTGCTGCCCCTCCCAATTCCTCATCAGTATACTGTGTGTTTCTGTCTGCGTGTATAATTGTGAATGTCTACAAACAGAACCCTTCTAACTAAGACAATTTAAAGCATTACATTATGCATACATTGTTAATTATATGCTGCATTGTGTGACCCCTTTGTGGTTTCTTTCAAAGCTTGAGTCAACATGTTAATGACAATGCAGTGCATGTAATGCAGACAGAGTTCAGCTGAAGGAAAGCATCAGAGAGTAGAGCCAACAGATGATGACTACTGCTTACTAAAAGCTAAATCAACATGCAATCAGTCTTCTCCTTTCCTTTAATGAAATGTCAAAAAGAGGAGACATAATATGAGTAATGGATGAGCATGTTTGTGTAGCATGTAAAGTACACTAGGTCAGCTCTGAGAGGTAGTGGCTTCTAACTACCGTGCTGAAGCACTAAGTCAATATAAGAATTTATATTTTCAATCATTTATCAATGTCTAACTATGTCTAGCAATATCTAACTATTTGCTTCACTTAATTATGATATTTCGTCATTGAAGTCAAAGGAGTTATCTTCCCGGGCACACCAATTCTTTACTTAAACAATAAGGAAGACATGGTTTATTTAATTAAGAACAGCTAAGAGGCATTGTTACGCACAGTTAATTCTTACACTAATTAATGTTCTTAAAACATAATTAAACAAAATGGTTGGTAAGCAACACTAAAAAACCCATATTTAGAGAAACTCTTAGACAGACTCATACGTATATATTTACCAGGGTTTGTTTCATTTTATTATTTTTTTTACAGCAGCTTCAAACATGACTGAGTAAATTAAAAATGTGGGATGGAGTACCTGCTCCATTGACTGGGTTTACTCTGCACACTACGATTAATTCCCTTACCTTTTCTCTGCTGCACAGTGACATGGGACAGTCTGAACATGGTGAGGAACCGCTTCTTATCCTCCAGCTCCGGTGCTCGGTCCATCTCCTCAGGGGTGAAGCGTGTGCTGAGTTGAGGGGGAGGAGGAGGAGGAGGAGTGCGTTTTGATTGCAAGGCAGGTGGTGAGGGGCTGCGCTCCCTGAGCATCCTCCTCCTCTTCCTTCTCTTCTGATGCACCAGCTCATCCCGCCGGCCCACCGTGGTCAGGCCAAACACTCCCAGAAAGTCCAATTTCTGTGCAGAGAGGCAAAGAAAAATGTTTTATCATGAGTGCCTGTGTGTGCTTCCATCACGGAGAGCACAGAAAATGTATATGTGTTGGCAGGTGTTTTACCTCTGTGGAGTCATCCAGTTTGAGTGGGGGCTGCTCTGATACTCTCCTGAGATGAGCTCTCACCTCCTCCTCATCACTCTCATCGTATGAGTCATCCAGCTCATAGTAGTAACCTGCAGAAACACAGAGGTCACTACTGATACCCCACTTTTAAATTCTCTAAAAAAAGGTGGCTTGTTACATAAAACAAGATATGGTCCATGATTTTCCAGGCATGTGAGAGTGCAGGTTATCAGGTGTAAGAGTATGGCTGTGGTGAGTACCTTTCTCTCTGGCCTCCCTTCTCCTCTTCTCCTCCAGGTCCAGCTTGCTAACAGGCCTTCGGTGTTGTTGTAGGTACTCATCGTAGATCAGCATCGTGTCCGGGCCCATCCCCAGTGTAGCTACCTGTCCCATCCCTGGTCCAGAAATAATTCCTAGCCCCTGTCCATGTCTACTGTGCCCTGGGTGTCCATGGAGGCTTTTTATTCCTGCATTGCTTTTCACGGCTCCCTCCAGTTCATACTGGCTGGACAGGGACAGTGATGACCTCTGCTGGCTGAAGAAGGACTGGGTGGATTTCTCCAGATCAGCGAGGAATGTGCTGGGCTCAGTCAGGCCTGGAGGACCTCTCAGTGGGGGATACTTTTCCATTGCTCCCCCATCTCTCCTTCGGGCTCCATCCTCATATTTGGAGGGCCCAGGGGGCAGCCGACTGAGCTCATAGTGTCCCATCCCTGAGGGCTCGTGGTTACGTCTGGAATCTGAGGCTGTTTCTATAAGAGAGGCAGGGTTCCACAGGGTGGTGGGTGGTGGAGGGTGGTGTTCACGTGGTGGCTGGGGAGGTTTGGGGGAGATGAGGGGTGGAGGGGCACCTAAGTGAGGGTGGAGGTCCCGGCTTCCTGGTTCATGGTGATTCGTTATGGATCTGCAGAGATACAATTGAAGAGGGATTGTGCATATCTGTTAGACATACAATCTAATGCCCATATCTCTTCTGAAAGTGAGAAATAGTGTTTCCCAATCACACATGCTATGCAGAGACACACAAAAGTGCTCATATGCCTTGTCTATTTCCTGTCATCCCTGTCAGTATGTCTGTGGGTTTGTGTGTCTGTGCAAGGCAGTGTTATCAAGCCCAGACAGAGTAGCCCAAAGCAGAGTGAGGATGTGGCCAAGGCACACACTGTCCTCCAGAAATACCCGCCTGTTTTTGATCTGTTAGGCCCTTGAAGTGTGGCATGCATGCACACACACACACACACACACACACACACACACACACACACAGTTCAGAGAGCAATCTACGAAGGAAGAGGCCAGGAGAAATGTTTTCCTGACAAGCAGGCAGAGAAGTAAAGTAGTGACACACGAAGGGTAAGGAGAACGATAGATTGTTTGAAAGGAAATAACATTCAATGGTATAAGACAGAGAAGAGGGATATATATGTAAAGCGAGAACAAGGATGAAAAGGGGGACTTGAAAAGGAGAAAAGGTACGGTGGTGGAAAAGAAACAGAAAAACTGAGGAGGAATGAAAGGCAGATGGTGGATGGATACTGTCTGGAGCATCTTTCCAGATTAAACCTGGCAGTAGTGTCGCTGCATGACCAGTCAAATTATCTTTGCCTCCTGTTTGTGTTTGCATTTCTGTGTGTGAGTGAGTAAATGTGTGTGTTATCCACAATCTGCAGCCTGTGAGCTGTGATTCTGCGATTATACCGTAGGGCTACTGATATCAGACGTGTCCGTGTGTCTCTCCTGTCCTCGCAGTTCAGCATTAACCACAACCTCACTTCTGAATCCCACACAACAACACAAACATAGGCACAGTAACAAAGGAGGGTAAGTAGGGGGCTTACACTGTGCAAGGTTGAGAGGATTAGCTGAGCATTAGCCTTTGTGTATCTTAGCCATCCCACTCGCTGCCTGTTTGAAACCCCTACCCACTTCTCCTGGAACAGCAGTCAACAGGACCCTACATCAACACCTAAACATAGCTGCATGTTTTCCTACATGTCAGGCCTAGAAGGTAGCACGGACAGAAATAGAGTAGATGTGATGCTTCTGACACGGTTTTTCTTTTTTTTTTTTTTTTTTTCAAGCCCTGCCTGAAAACAAACTTCTGAAGCCTGCCAGCTTCTGAGGCTTCAAAACACAGGCACAACTGTCCCTACCAGGCTAGCAGAGACACACAGCAAAACACCCCAACATTAATATGTGCACTGAAATCATGCATTTTGGTGTCACAGAGTTATGTGGAAGTTAATATTTCCATGGCATGTGGTTAAAAAAAAATCTAAGCAGGTTGAAGATGTGCACATTTCCGTCTGTCCTGCTGGACTACAACTCGCTTAGCCTTGTGAGTGTTGTCTCACCTGTGCGAGTCTGTCCTGTGGTCTGGTGCGTCAGCTGGCCGGCCCAAGTCCAAGTGCTGCTCCAGAACCTGCTGACGGAATTCAGACACCTGGTACTGACGATCCTCTTTCTCCTGTCGCAGCTTGCGTTGCCGTGCCAACCACCTCTCCTCCTCATTGTTCCTCTGAGCAATCATTGAGGCCGAGAGCCCCGTCCCCACTGCGCTGGGGCCCATGTAGAGACCGTGGCCTGAGATCAACCCAGGGACAGGATGATGCGATTGAACCATTGAAGAGTGTAGTCCTGGCGGGACTGGTTTGGGAGCTGGAAGGGCGGGCTCTTTGGTTTTATCTGCAAAGAAAACATTTTGGTTTTAAGGCTACAACTAATTATTATTTTCATTTGATATTCATCAGTTAATCACTATATAAAATGTATAAAAAGAAAGTGTGACATTGCTTCTTACTATCATAGGAGACTTTCCACGTTTTAGATAATGGAACCAGTGACTTTGTAAGTGAACAGGTTAAAATATGAGTAATTGATTATCACCAATTATTGCAGATTCATTCTCTTTCAATCAACTCGTCAATTAATCAACTAAGTGTTTCGGCTCTAGTTGATTCAAAGTGTTTGTAGGGATGAGTGTTAACAAGCAGTATAACTATAGCTTATAGAAGCTAAGGGGGAAGCAGACACATACCAGCCCGATTAGGGGTGAGTCTCTCAGGCTTGGTTCGGTCCTCCTGCCCCCTTATGGCATGGAGCTCAGCCAGGTAGTGGCTCTCCATGGCCTTGGATGCCTGTAGCTCCTTCTCCCTCAGCGCTCTCTCCTTCTGCCTCTCCAACTCCTTCTCTCTTTCTCTCTCCTTCTCCCGTTCCCTCTCGCGCTCCCTTTCTCGTTCACGCTCTCTCTCCCTCTCCAGCTCTTTTTCGCGCTCTCTCTCCCTCTCTCGTTCTCTCTCCCGCTCTTTCTCTCTCTCTGCCTCACGCTCTCTCTCTTTCTCGCGCTCGCGTTCTCGTTCGCGCTCCCTCTCTCTCTGCCGCAGCTCATCCTCCAGCTGAAGCCTAAAAAGCACAGTGGACAGGGAAATAGAAGCAGAAAGAAGATGGACGTTAAATTAGAAATGACAATTGACAACCACAGCTAATATCTATACATGGTCTTGTATTTGTGAGTTAAAGGGCCTTTACCTCTCAGACTGCAGTGCTGACAGTGAAGGGTGTGTGAAATCTCCAGGGTAACGGACCCCTGGTAGGTGCATGTGAACAGCAGAGGGATGGATGGGGGGTAAAGCTCCCCCTGTTGGCAGCGGATAGAAAGGTGACCTCAAAGCAGAGAGGCAGAATGGGTCATCCATCCTGGGAGATAAGGATTGAAATAAAAAAAAAAAAAAAAAAAACAGAAAAGAGAGAAAGCCAGGGAGTCAGTCTCCTCGTGTGACAGTGCAGCATTCACTTTCATTAACCTGTGTGCCTCCATCTCCCAAAGAAGCAACATCACAGGGTCTTCCATCTTTCAAGAAAGCAGCAGTGTCTGTCAGCTAACCTCAATCACCACACAGCAGCAAGCAAGAGACTGTGCTGTTGTGTTGATGCACAACTGTGTGTTTGTGTGTGTGTGTGTGTGTGTGTGTGTGTGTGTGTGTGTGTGTGTGTGTGTGTGTGTGTGTGTGTGTGTGTGTGTGTGTGTGTGTGTGTGTGACATCCACTGCTCATCCCCTCATTAAATCCATTACAGCACAGTGTGTGATGGGTGCTGCAGTCCTCTGATCTTGCTGGGTTGACAGACCAGGGGCACGCAGACTGTGTGATAGCCCAAAGCAAGCAGGGCTTTTTTTTTTTTAACACAAATACACCAACACACACACACACGCAGTTAGCATATAATCACACACAGCGTACATTTTTAACAAATATTGCATATAAATTTTCTACTGCTGGTGTTTTCTGTATGATATATTTATTTCTATATGATTTCTATGATGTTGCTCCTATAAAAAAAACACCAAATACCTAAAACAAAACCTTGTTTTCCTTATGAAAGAATCCACAAATGACAGTGGTGAGGAGGATACATCTTATTTGAGATGTATAAAGATTTCAGGGATTATTTTATGGTGATTTCTCAAATAGCATGTGTGTACAAGCTCCAGGCATATAAAGCTAGGTGGCAAAAGGGAAGGAAAAATGGTCTTTCTCATCACATCCAATATGATACACTGCTGTTCTGTGTTGCAAAGAGGAAGCCCAATTCTCAGTGTTGTTTGAACTGATACTCTCTGACCTTTGTTTTTTTTTTTCCTGCCATGCTGATACCCCGCAGTTAAAAAAATATACAAATAAAGAACAGCAACAAAATACTTTACCTCTGGGAACACAAATTCAAGGTCAGCTATACTCGAATGCATTTACTGCTGAGTCTAAGCAGTCCAAATACTTAGTTCAGTTATATGCACTGGTTTGCACAATTTGCTCTCGGAGGAAATGGGTGCTAAGTCAACAAAACAAATTAATTGAGAGACCTACCTGTATGGTGTGAAGGAGGGATGGGGCAAGTAGCTGGGGTGATAGTAGGCAGCTGCAGCAGCTGCAGTGGCAGGGTCCAGGCCCAAGGGCAAAGAGGGCATACGGAGGGCATCCTCGGTCGTGGCATAGGGCCGGAAACCACGGAGGTACTCTTCTGGTACAGGACCAGGGGGCACTGCATTAGGCAACTGTCTGGGCAGACTGGAGGTAAGACAAGGGCAGGGACACCACAGAGAAGAGCCATGATTAGTTTGAGTTGTGCAAAACTATCAGTTTTCACCAAGAAACTGTCTAATTTTCGAATTTTTCTCAAAACCATCAACAAGACAAATGCTCGTTGTGGCTGCTCTTTCCAGTGAGTTTAATATACCTATGAATTACTGATGATACACTTATATTAAAGTGTGCAGAAACTTTATTGTAAATTGAATTAAATTGCAAATCCCAATCCCCAAGAAAAAGGCAGAGCAGTGTGTGACTCACTTAAGGGGCTGGAAACGTGAATCCTGCATGACAGCACCGGGGGTGAGACCAAAGGCATAGGGGTTTCCCAGGAGGTGGGCAGGGACTGAGGGGCCACCCTTTTCCTGGGGGAGGGACCCCTCCGCACCCAAACGTTCCCTGCTGGCCCCACGAGGCCCCGAGTCAGCCTGGAGAGAGATGCAGAGAGAGAGTCTTAGTCATTGTTCGTGAGGACCTGTGACCGTCACGGTTGTCGGTGCTCATGGAGCCCATCCTGTGAGGGGGGA
This sequence comes from Trachinotus anak, assembly GCF_046630095.1. Lineage (NCBI taxonomy): Eukaryota > Metazoa > Chordata > Actinopteri > Carangiformes > Carangidae > Trachinotus > Trachinotus anak. The sequence goes on along the minus strand of NW_027273862.1, from coordinate 14,411,159 downwards.
GACAGGGGAGAGAATTGGCCTGTTTGTGGTCCTCATTCTCTCTTCCAACCTCAGGCACTTTCATCCACTTTCTCACTCACACACCACAACCCCTGTAAAAATAGATGGATCAACATTTATCTGAGGAAAATGTATGATAAAATGGAGGAAGCAGGCAGAGAGTGGTAAAAAAAACAAACAAAAAAAAAAAACAGCCGTACTGTTTTTCTCTAATTGTGAAGAAGAGATGTCATCTTTATGATCGATGAGGATGTGGTAATGGTAGATGTACAACAGCAGTACTTCTAGGGAGATGATGACTTCGATCTTGGCTTAGTGTGTGTGTGTGTGTGCGTGTGTGCGGGTGTGTGTGTGTCCGCACAGGGAAGACAACAAAGTCCAAAAAGCAACATCCCTCTATCTCTGTTTCTCTGTCTTCCTTTTTCTCTTTCACCTCCCTCTCTCCCTTTGGCAGCAAGCCTGGTCTCACTTCTCCAATCCCACAACAAAACATACACACACCCAGACACACTCAGCAGGCACACACACCGTTTCAGAGGTACAAAGACATCCTGCTGTGGGAGTGGGAGTAAATTTTCTGAAGCTTTGGTTTCCCTCTGCCTACAAATGCAATGGCGGAACTGGGAGACTTACAACCCATGTAAGTCCAACAAGGAAATTGTTTATAGTGGGATATACAGTTGAGGAAGATTTTCACTGGAATGGTCAAACAGACATCTCAGGCATAATGCGACTTGAAGTTGAAGTTGGCAAGTGCACAACTAGAAACAGTAGGAATAGAAATAAGGTAGAAGGGAAAGGTTGAGATGAAGTGATAAAGACGATGAGAGAGGGGAGACGGCACTTCTTGCCCCATTGAATTAACCTCTGGGATTAGAGAGAGACCTTACGGCAGCACTGTCCTCTCTCTCACTACCGCCTCTGATAAAACAAATCCTATTTAGTGAGCCATTACCTCCACATCCTCCTCTGCAGCCACTGACCCAGACTGACACTGATGCGCTAACATCCAATCTTAAATGCCTCTAATGTTTAGAGTCCCCACACCCCTCCTTTGTTTCTTAGACCTCCCACTTTTCAGTAGTTTGCTCCTTGTTGTTTGTTGCGCTTCACTAAACAGTAAGTTTATTCCCTCAAACCTCCCATCCCCATCCCCACTCCATCCCCATCCTTTCAGAGCTTTATGTGCACAGCGAAAAGGTGGATGTTCCCTCCCAATCATTAGCCAAGGGGAAAAGAGGTTCATATATGCCAAAAGAAGTCAGTATCAAACAGCACCATGCAAACCACAAAATGCCGGGCTCTCTGTTTACTCTTTGGTGCTGGGTGGCTGTCTGGAAGTGTGACTGTTAGCAAAAGCCCTTGTGATTGTGGCAGGCAAATATACAAGCATTTATTCAAATCACTGATCTTGAAACACATGGACTTGCACACGTAGTCACGCACACATGTACTGTGGTGTGTATTTCTCCCATCCTCCTCCCCCTCCTGAGATGTGCTGTTGCAGGTACTGGTGAGGCACGCTGGTGAAGAGAAGCTGTTTTCTATCATATTGTCTGTCAGTTAATCAATTGCTACAATCACACCAATGGCAGCTTTGATAACCAAGTGGTAAGTGTTAAGCAAAGCTGTCATCGTTGTTTGACTAAAATAACTGATGCTACAAGTCCATGTATTTATTTATTCATTCATATTCATGTTTGTTGTGTTGTGTGAAGAGAAGGCAGCACCCTGTTAAACTAAGCTCAAGTAACACATTTGCCTCAGTCTGTGCCCCCACTTAACCCTTAAAACTGATCAAGCTGCCACAACAGAAAACAACCGTATGAAGAAAATTGTTTCTGCAGGTAAAACGAACGAGACTTCGCTGACCACTTTTAATTTACATCAAAACATGAGAATTACTTAGAAAAAAAAGATCACCAAATATCTGCTATAATTTACTTGAATGCTGTTGAATGCTGGAATCTGGTATTTATGTGGTTAACAGTAGTTGGTATGAATCAAATGTGGTTGAACCTGTGTTTAATATCCTGTTTGTGCGTGACAAGGCCATGGTTTCATAATCATGGCAATGACTCAATAACTGTCAATTTGTGCGATTCCCAAACAGATTACCACAAAATTGAATCAACTGTTCCTTGCCACCAAATTTCACAGAAATCCCATCATAAGAGGATGGAGCAAAGATGCTTGTAAAACAACAAAGCATGGTGGGGCTGTGGCAAATTTTGCTATTGACTGGCTTCTGCTTCCTGTTTTTACAATTAATACTGTCACAGAAAGCCAGCAAATCCCCTCTATTGAAGTTGATCAACAAAAGGACAACGGGTACATATAGCTCCCATGTTGTGTGCACATAGTTTTTTGTCCCTGTTTGTGGATGTCTATGCATGGATGTGTGGATGCAGGCTTATAGAAAAACATGCACAGGTGTGGGTGTAACAGGTCAGAACCTTGAAAAAGCACACATGCCACAAAGACAGAACCTTTCATTCCCATTAGAGAGGCATCTTAGTCACTCAGGCACCTACACATCCAACCAGCCATCCCATTTTGACCTTTCACCCTGCCAACAAACACAACCTTTTATTCTCAAACACACACTATTCACTAGCAGCCAGCCATATACACACTATAGAGCACAAATACAAGCACTCAGGCTCAAAGACACATCCATTAACAGCCATCTTCCCCTGTGTGAGCCAGGCCCCTGTAACCCCCAGTGAGGCTGGGAGACCCCGCGCATTGTAGAGCTCTCGTTTACGCCTCTCAGATGGAGCCATGAATCCAAATTGCCAATTAAAAAGCAATTACAGGCAGCAGCGGGAGCAGACTCCTGCAGTCATTAAAGCAAAATGCCAACGCACCAAGCCCTCCCTCCTTCACTGCCTTGTCCCCCCCCCCTTGAAAGACAGACTCATATCTCAGCAAAAGAGACACTAATCAACCCTTCTAACACACACAAAGCAGGATACACACATGTACACACAGCAACAGACAAGCTTTTTTGTACGCTTTACAGGGGATCCACAGAACAAATGGCTGCCTCTGAATGTAACTATTTTCTCAGTATTTCTAGTGCCTCTGTCAGACTCTCCTTTTGTCTTAAAATCTTAATTTCTGGCTGTTTGTGTCCACTGGTCTCTGTTCCTCCCACTTTTTTTTTGCCACAACACAATTCCTGTCCCAAGGAAAACTACAGGATGTCAGAGAGCAGCACACAGGTACCTTATCTAAAATAAATTTTGGCATAAAAATTGAACAACAATAGTAGACATAGAAGGTAAGAGAAGATGACATGGATGAAGGGCAAAGGGGCAAGGTAAAAGTGCCCATCTTCCCTAATGCATTATTTATGTACAGCAATTAGCGACGTTAGCAAAGCTCCAGACAGTGTCATCTTTGTTTAAGAGGAACATTTTGATGGCAGATAAGTATGTATGTCTTTTACAGCCCCATGGCTCTTTGTTACCGCAGAGTTATATGTGCTCACTCATGCAGCACCACGGAAATAGAGGAGATGCTATGACGCTAGCTTCCATGACACATCCCCTGCTGTCCCCCCAATCTCTACCCCCTCCATCCCAACCTCTTGTCCACATCACCTTCCTTAACCTCCTCATTCTTCGGCTGGGTGGCCCCGAGCTGCTGGAGGCACCACAAACCCAGTGACATGACCTTTTCAGTTTGAGCTTGACCTCTTACACACACACGCACACACACACACACACACACACGCACACACGCACACACGCACACACACACTGACACACACACACACACTGTGCAAATGCGCACAAACACATAAACACAAACATACACATGGGATTAGCTACAATTAATGAGGAAGGAAGCGACAGGAGTTTCCGTCCCTTCATTCCTTCTGCTGCTCTTTGAAACTTACTATGTTTAAGGAATGGCAAAAAGGTTGATATCAATGGGAGAGCTCCCTTGTCTCTCCAGCACCTCACAGTTCTGCTTGACCCTTGAACTATGGAGGGTCATTTTGTAATGGGTGACAATAGCCTGAATGCTACCACACATTGCTGGCTAGCTGACCTCCTCACTCACCCTTTGCTATCCCCCTTCTCTCTGTCTCCGGGGAACCGTCAAAGTGTCTCACTGAGTTTCTGCATGTTGCAGAGTGCTGTTCATAACCATGTGGTTGGCCTCGACCATTACCCCTGAGCTGAGATAAGAAGGCTTAAAGCAAGGCCATAATCCATAATCCACTCCTTATCAAAGCAAGCAGCTCTCCCTCTCTCTCCCACTACGTAACAGAGAGTGGGTGTCGGGGTGATGCAGTGGAGGATGCACTTGACTGCTTGAGTGAAGAGGGTGAGGCTGGAGATGGTGGGGGGTGGGGTGGGGGGGTAAGGAGGCTAAAGGCTGGGGACTTGGGGGCGGGAGGGTTGTCCAAGGGCAAGAGGGCTAAGTAGGAGGGGGGCTGGAGGGGCACAGATGTTAGCTGCCGTTGAGGCTGTCACCTCGACGTCCCACTGGCAGCTGGCATTGTTTAACGCATTGAGCCATGGGGGGGTGGGGGGTGAGGGGTTTGGGGGAAGCATACATTCATAGACCCGCTATGTCACTTGTACATATGTCAAGTGCGTAATGCCTTACTATTGGTTAGAAGCCAGCTACAAAATCCATTAATCCCTCGAGAGCCTGTCTGTGTGCATGTTTGTGCTAGCGGGCAAGCAGAAGAATGGCAACATTTGAATGTTGCTTGAACAACCAGATAAGAGAAAGAAAGGAAAATACAAAGAGAGAAAATACACCAGAACAATCTAAGAGTTCAGAGAGAGCAACTGAAAGAAAAAAAAGGGAAGTAAGAGAGAGGAAGATAACAGGCTAGGTCAGTGTGAGTGGTGTTTGAATGTGGTTTTACCTGGCGTCCCTCGTTCCTCCAGAGGCCGTTGCTAGTCTTTGTTGGAGCAATGGTGACTACAGGTGGAGTGTTTGGCACACTGTGGCCAGCTGGGGGAACCAGGACAGGCCCTGGACCAAGGGGACCCCTCTTGGGTGTACTGACTGGAGAGCTGTGGTTGGTGGCTGGGGAGGACACTGGAGAGGACTCACTGCTGATGGAGGACGCAGCTGGAGAAAGACACAGACAAATAACAATGAAAGAAAGTCGACACGTGTAAAGATGCTATAGTCTGTTTAAGATCTACCAGTAAAAGGAACACTGTGATCCTGTAGCTCCTTCACAAGGGAATAAAAAGGGGTTGCAGAACTATAACAGTAACAAATAACACACACACACACACACACACACACACACACACACACACACACACACACACACACACACACACAGGGCCAGATGGATGGCCCTAGGCTCCTATTATGAAGTGACAGTGATCAGGATGAGCAGCCCTGCAATAGTCACACAGCCTTGACATGCAGGACACACACACACCACAAGAACACACTGCTTGAGAATGAACAGCCATACTGAATGTATATACAGTCAGCAGAGCTTGCAGCCACACAGAACTCCCTCCTCAACACACACACACTCACACACACACACAGCAGGTGGTGAAAAGCTGGCCCAATGAGCTTCTCTGCTGCGCTGTAGCTGTGCCACATTAACAAAGCCCTCCAGGGAAACCCTGTAGCGCAGGGTCACGGTCTGGTCACATGCCTCGCTTTCTACACATCTCGCTTTCTCTCTCATGTTCCAAAGCTCTCATGATATGCTCTCGTTCACATGGGTATATCACTGCAATTTCCTTTTTTCAACCTTACATCTTTACCTCCCCCCATACAGGCTGCACCTTCTCTGCCTCACAACTATGTCCACTGTCTCTTTTTATCCTTCTGTCTTCCCTTCCTTTCTTTATTTTCCCTTTTCGTCTCCCCTGGGTTTTAACCTGTGTCTTGTCTCTATGTTTCCTCTCATTTCTTCTCTCCTTCTCCCAGCCTGCGCCTCTTCTCTTGACAGTACAGTGTGCTGTATGTCTCCTCTGCTCAGAGCGAGCGCAGCATTACACAGTCAAACTGGGTCACAACCCTCTCAATGGGACACACACTTCAGTGCTGCAGCAAGGACAGCAGGAGATGTGTGCTTATGTGTGTGCATGTGCAGGTAGTGTAATTTGGTGCATCAACGTGCTTACATGCAGCCATGAAATAAATAAAGGCAGCTGAAACCTCAGGCCAGTTTCAGGTCTGCTTCCTCTCCAATTATCACCATCAGAACAAAAACCACAGATCTCCACCCAACCGCCATTTCTTCACTGCTTCGGTTTCCATGGCAACATAACCTAACAGACAACGTCCATGTATGTCAGGTGTGGTCAGGATATTGACGATTTTAAACACCTCATTCTGACTAATACTACTAAATAACGGAAAGAATCGATAATGGCAGTGAGGTGACGGTCTGGAGAAAATCTAAAAATCTATGCGTGAGGTGTGAGTGGTGGTAGGAGCAGCAAGGGGAGGGTGGGGGTGGGGGGTGTTGGGGGCAAGAAAAAAATGTGCAGTGGTGATACATGTGAGGTGAGACATGAAAATGAAAGATGATAGGAGATTGGAAGTGATTGGGGAAAAAAACAGCTAGAGTGCAAAAGAGGTGCGTCAGAGGTGAAGCAAGAGATGGAGCGTAGAGGAAAGCTGAGAGATAAGGGGTGCAGATGGGTGAGAGGGTGGTGGGGAAGGGGTGGGGGATACTGGAGGGGGGTGGCGGGGGGGGGGGGGGTTCATATCTTGTCTGCACAATGGCAATTAGTGGCCTAACCCCCCCCCCCCCTCACCTCAGAGAGCCATTACTCTCCCCTGCAAGACTAGGCCAATCAATAGCAGCCCACTCAGCCTGGGGAATGGAGCTACACTTAATACAGCTCTAGTGTCACAGCCTATTCACTCACCACAAACAGACACACACACACACACACGTACAACATGCATACACAAGGATCAGGGAACAAATAAGGCTGAAGGAAGGGTAGCGGTAGAGAGGAGAGGAGGGGCGCTGATCACAGTGATTTTGAACTGCTAAGCAACAGACCCCTACTCCAACTCATTTCTCTCACCCCCTCTCTTCCCATCTCTTCCTCTTCCTCCTCATTTTCCGTGAAGAGGCAGAGCAGACTGGAGGAGACGCAGGGCAGACTAAATAATTAAGAGAGAAGGAAAAGAATCAGTTGAGGGGAAGAGGGAAATAAAAGAGACAAGGGTCGTCTAAAACAGCTTCTTTTTGCAGCAGACAGAATCTGTGTACTGTGTCCTGTACATGTATATCACACAATAACAAAACACAAACAGCTATTATTCCTCTATTGTTCCCTCCTCCTCCTCTCTCACAACACCCCATGCAACCACCACCCACCCACCACCTCCTCATACACCCTAATTCCTTTTCCTACTGTTCTTCAAACACAGTACCTGCCAACCAGACAGAGACCAGACTCAACGCACACTTTTCATAACCGCATTTACAATGCTTACAGCTGGTAAGGGTTTCAGGGTGATGTCTGAGAGAGCGGTGACATGTTTGCATTTGTACATCAATGTATATTTCCCCTTATCTTCCTGTTTAAACCATAAACAGTCATGTGGGCCCATAAGCCTCTTTCCTCTATCAAGCCTCCATCCCTCCTCCAAGATTTCCTCCTGTCCATTTTCATCCCCCTTGCTCCAATTTCCATACCAATCCCCCTCTTGCCCCCTCCCTCATGTCACTGTGCCATCTGATAGGAGAAAAATCATATATGAGGCGTTTGATTGGCACCGAGCTGGTGTCATCTCTGCCCTATGCTCCTCCCCTTCCATCTATACAGAGAGAAGATGGCCACACATGCTGGCCCTGCAGGGAGCTAGAGGAGGCAGGGGAGGAGGAGGAGTGAAGCACAAGCCCTCATCCCCAGAGTCTAAAACAGGCTCATCAGCTTTCAACCTGCACTTCATTAGCTGTACTGATTGTCACTTGCTTGGTGTGTAGGGGTGTGTGTGGTTTGGCGATGGGGTCAGGAGGGGGGTGTAGAGAGAGAGAGAGCGAAAGAGGGAGAGAGAGAGAGGGAAGAACAGAAGAGGCAGAGACAGGAGGAAAGGAAGGGAAAAGAGAGAAAGCGAGTGCTGTCTCAGTCCCAAGCTGTGTGTGATTAATGTGAAGCTCCTTTCTCTATCGCCTCCTCTATTACCAGTCCCACTCTCCCAGACTGCCTCCACACTTGACCGCTCAAGCTAAGCCACACACACGCAAGCACGTACTGGCACTGACACACACACACACACACAGCAGCAGCAACAAACAAACAAACCAAGCTGTGGTCAGAGGCTGTGGCCAAGTATCCCTGCATAGATGGCACCTTTTACTTCAGCCACTGACCCAATCAAAAAGCCAAAAAAGTCACCACAGCTCTTCAGCAGGCTTTTTCATTCAATGGCAGAGCCCAGGAGCTGTAGCAGTGAATCCCACTGGATCACTAAGCCTTGACAGGAACACATCACTACATAAAAATGTTTTAGCATTGCCAAATGGCTGCTACCAATCCTCTGCTACCACCTCCACCACCACCACCTTTGCCAAAACAGCCAAGCACAGCCAGCACCAGCTACGCCAGGCAGAAGGTGCTCTCCTCCACCCCGCCAACACACCCACCCTACCCTACCCCTCCTCTTCAACCCTCCTCCCTCCCAGCATGCATTACAACAACATCAGCACTTAATTAAACAGTCCATTTCACACCTGGTGTGCATAGCAGTGCCCAGCCAACCCTGCATCCATATGCCACCCCACCAGCACACACAAGCACAAGCCTCAACACGTGCACTCTAACAAACAAACACACACACAGACACACACACACACAGCAACCACTGATGCACACAAACACCACACACACCTGCTACTACAGTCTTGGCCATGCACTGACAACACAACACAAAGCCTGTAATCTGCATCACTGAATGGGGGGAGGGGAGACGCACACAGTGTGTGTTGCTGTGCCAGCGAGGGAAAGGAAGACAGTACAAGATGGCGGATGGAAATGAGAGGAGCAAATCTCTGAGCCTTCTGCTGAATGTACAAAGTGTATATTATGCTTAAATGCTGCTTCCCTACTGAACAGAGTCATGAGAGGTGTAAGGTTGTTGTGGGTAGAGAGAGAGAGAGAGAGAGAGAGAGAGAGAGAGAGAGAGAGAGAGAGAGAGAGAGAGAGAGAGAGAGAGAGAGAGAGAGAGAGAGAGAGAGAGAGAGAGAGAAGGGGAAAGCAAATGAGCTTGTTTGTGAGTGTTTCAGGGACAGTCACAGCCTGAAGGGTTTTGCCTTCAAGAAACACACACACACACACACACACACACACACACATAGCACAGTACAGCGAGGCTGTGTGAGCTCCAGGCAGGCTCCAGATGGAGGGGTCAGAGACACACTGCCCCGCTGTCCCAGCATGCTCTGGGCTCCCATAAACAAGGGGAGCCTCCGGCCACACACACACACACACACACACACACACACAAAGAACATGCACACATTCAGATTCACACAAGCTGACAAACACCTCAGGTTTTCACAAATCTACTAATTACTTCCGATTCCTCTTTTTTCCAGCCAATTCACTCCATCTATCTTGTACACCTTTATTCTCCCTCTCTTCATTCTCTCTCCAGGCAGTGTACTACAGTTGGTATGAACGCAGTCATGAAATTCTGGTGGTGTGTATGTGTGTAAGAGTGTATGAGAAGAAGCAACTGAGAGGATTAAACCAGGATCTGCCTAATTAATCAGATATCAGCAGGCCTGCCTTTTTGAGGCAGTGTGTTATCTGCGTCTGTGCGTGGTGTGTGTTTGCTCGCACGTGTGAATGCTATGAGAGTGTACATGGGATGAGAGTGTGTCCTTTACGCTGCTCTGATACTCATTATCCATCACCTCCCCTCTTCAGTGCAGCACTCAGTACACAGAGCTATTCATTATACTCGCCACAGACAAGTGACGATGTATGTGTCTGTGTGTGTATGGGTGTGTGGGTGTGGATATAAACAGCAGCCGTGCTCAGGGTCTTAAATCAGTTCAGCAGCCGGTGGCAGTGATACTAGTACTCAAACCTAACTAATTCCTCTAGGCCTTAGGACACTGAGTCATGGCACCTCATATATACTGCACTACTCACCTCAAAGCATCAACCAGAGGGTGAAAGAGACAGAGAGAAAGAGGGGTTGAGTCAAAGTAGCTAATGAAAGGACAGCAGGCTGCAGCATGCTGAGAAATCATGAGGCTTATACAGTTGCAAAGACAACTGTTTGCATGTGTGGGGGCGTTTGGGTGTGTGTGTTGCCTATAAATACAGGCTCTGCAGACAGAGAGGTGACTGGAGCTCCAGGGGCCTCATGCCTCTCTCCCCACCCCAGAGCCGGCGATCCTAACACGGGCAGAGTGGCCCCTTATTCCTGATGGCTGAGTCACCCACAAATCACTGCCTACACCAGCCAGGCCACACAGTCAGTAGGCCTCAAAAATAACAAAGGGGGTTTTGTGTGCTTTCAATATAAAGGTGGTAGAGCTTTATCAGACATGATCTTGTGTATTATGACAAAGACACAGACAGGAGCTCTCTGCCTCGGTAGTTCATGAATTACAAATAGAACAGAGCACACTCATTCTCACCTCACAATACAAGCACAAGTATTAAAAAACATGACTAAAAGACTACAGTTTTTGTGTTCTCCAGCTGCAACTGATAAAAAGGAGGATAAGCAACAGAAATAAGAGGGACAATTCCAGTGAGAAAAGGTGAGCCTTCAGTATGTTGAAATGAAAAGATGCTGGAAGTGGTTTTTCTTTCGGAGAGAGCGAAGAAGTAATAGGGCTGGCATGCATGGTTGAGGGAATGAAAAGAGATGAAGGGTAGAAGGCTTGAGAGGGGGCTGAGCGGGGTTCTCTCTCTCTCTCTCTCTCTCTCTGTGGGCAATAAATCATTTCCTTGGTTCTGGGTCCCAGGCTGCAGTGGGCTTGGGAACAAGGTGTCCAGGGAAAGACAGGAAGGAGGGGACCATCTGATTTAAGAGCCAGAGCAAGGGTGGACAGCTGGGGTAGCTGGGCCTCTCTGGAGCCAAGGCATATAGCCACACTAACACACATATACACACACACACACACACACACACACACACACACACACACACACACACACACACAGACAAATGTACACACCCTCATTAAACTCCAAAATGAGAATCTTCCTACTGAGACTCCTGTGTAGATTCTGCTCTGTAGGCTTTTAATGTTTATGTATGTGATTAAGAGACACTGGGCTCATACTTGCATGTACATTGGAGGCCAGCTTTGAATTTACCAAACATAATGAGAAATCCTCAAACCTCTCCCTGAGCACCTAGACAAAAACATTCATATACAGTAGATCTTTGAACAAGCAGGTTTCAGCCTTGAAGGGTTGAGCGCAGAATTTCTTACCCAGCACTGTATGAGTCAGTAACCAGTAATTCAACCACCTGATGCTTATTTCATATTCATAAAACCATAGGGCAGAGCTCTGAGCGATGGGAATTCTGTTGCATGTTTCGTGTGTGTATGTGCGTAGACAATGACAAGAAGGAATATATGACAGGAAATTGGTGACCCAACACACATACACAATGACAAGCACACCCAAGCATACATGCACTCACACACAGCACATTAAGTGGGTCAGCTAGAGTGGCTCCTCTTCGTCCCCGCATCTCCAGGGACACCACTAATTCAATCCTGTGTGGATATCACTCCATTGCCATTAGCGCTTCTGCACTCAGCTGCACATACTGGCAATGGAACCTACATGTATTCACACACTATATGACAGCCACACACACACACACACACACACACACACACACACACACAGAAGACCAAATTTATGACCAGGTACAGAACACCTAGTCCATCAGATTTACAGGTAAGGGTCAGTGTGGTTGGATGTAAAAAGACATAGAGCTCTTATTATTGTAGGATTATGGTTTGATATTATCACAATATGTATAAGATTTCAATAAGAGTTTCCAGTCAGACATTAGGACTAAAAATAATGAGGAGAATATAAAAACAAACTGCCAACCATAATGTGTAAATTAAGTTTTTAACCTTTCTAGAAAATTTTCAGTTAAAATAAACCTTAATTCCATTACGCGATGAACATAAACAGTAAAAGCCACAAAGAGACATGTACACATTTGCACAACCAGTATACATCTGTCTATTAATTCCAACTAGACAAGTTTGCAAACAGGAATATTTAACCATCAACATCCAGATCACTTAAACCGGACAACTTCTTTTTGTGTACATTTTGTGATGAATGTCTGCAAAGTAGTACAATGCAGAATGCCGAAAGCTGCTATCATACTTTCAGTGGCGAAAAGGCCATTCTTAACATAGTTTAGACCAGAGCTGAAATCAAAAACTCTACTGCGCATATTAGCAAATTCTTGTGTCACATCCCTACACGCTGTGTGACTTTACCTCGAGGTTCTTCGGCCTGTTTTGCCAGTTTACGGAGGGCTGCAGCGAATCCAGAGTGGGCAGACTGGGTCGCCGGGCTTCCATTGGCTACAATAGAACCGTTGAGGGGTGACGGAGTGAGGGGGCTGACCGTCGCCGTGGTACGGGTCGCCGTGGAGATCATTCCTAACGATGGTGACTTTGGCTCATGGCTCATGCCTACAAAATGGACAAAGTGGAAAAGAATGGGAAAGGTTTAATATCCAATACTGCCCTCGGGCCTATACAGACACATGTATTCATGGAGGGAAAAACGCAGACAAATTTTATATATTTATAAATATGTAACAGAGTAAGGCTTAGCTGTTTCCTTTGATGCAGAGATACTCAGGAAAGAGTATAGTGCTGGGTATCTGTTTGTGACAGCTGGGGTGGATGGGTATTGGTGGTGTGAGGGGCCGGGGGGCTTTGGTTGTATGGCTTAGGGTCAGAGGTGAGAGGTTAGGAGGGCGGGTCACCCTTCCCTTGCTCAAAGAGCTCCAGTCTGGCTGTGTGTCTGCCAGAGGTCCATGGTCACTGAGTTTACATAACGCCTCTACTGAGCATGCTCCCACACTGCCAGGTTGACTATATTTTTTATTGTGAGTATCATATGCTGCATGTTATCGCCATTTAAGCATCGAGTGCTTAAATGGCACTGAAATGGCCCCCCATCCCCTACCCCCCGCCCTTTTAAAATGTGATAAATTAGTAACTCATACCAACTATTTCTGATTTTTGACAGTGGCATTTATTAAATGAATTCTTGATTTTTTTTAATAAATTGGAGACTCGGAGAGAATAAAAAAAGATTGCACAAACTTTCAGCTCAACAAATTAACAGTGACTGTCACATTTTAAAGCGAAAGCTACAGTGAAAAGGACGATTTTTTTGTGTCATGTCTCTTTCAAGTTTCAGATTTGTAAAAGCTCTATGGTGGTTGGAGGGGGAGAAAGGGTGAGGAGGGTTGAGGCGGCTGTCCCTTTCCTTCCTGTGTATGTGTGTGTGGTGTGGGTGTGTGTGCATATGTGTTGAAAGGTGACACCGTGTTGACAGCCCCTCGGCCAGTGGAATCCCTAAACGCCAGAACGGTGTGTGATAGCCCTATGAGCTCCGGCAAAACACAGATGAAGAAACACAGACACAGACACAGACACACACACACACACACACACACAAGCATTGAGAGTGGGTCAGAACACAGCATAAGTTCAGACTAGTGTAGTGTGTGTGTGTGTGTGTGTGTGTGTGTGTGTGTGTGTGTGTGTGTGTGTCACAGGTATTAACCATGACGCCAAAACAAACACACTGGGGTTTGTTCAGATTCCCCCTTAAATCAGCATTCAAAGTAAAGAGCCAGGTAGCACGACAACTTCAAAGACAAAGATATACTCACTGAAATGAAAGCTGCTTTCTAACAGTATATCAACAGCACAATTAGATAAGTAGGAGTTATATCTGGGTTTACCCAAGAGTCTGAGAGGGCTATAAAAAGATCACGTTCCCTCCTGAGAAGAGAGCAGAGGCACAGCACCCCGTGTGTGTGTGTGTGTGTGTCTGAGTGGACAGACACAGCAGCAAGTCAGGCATGAGAGAGTGAATAACATTCCCAACACCTCTTGAGTTGTCCTGCCTGTAACCTCCCAGTTACCCAGTGCACTCCGAATGAACCCAGCACACAATTAATAATGGAATCAACAATGAACACTGTCTGAACAACACACACAGCGCCATTGAGAGACTGGCAAACAAGTAAAAACCACACACCAACTGCCCAGTCTGGTAACGTGACTTTGTCCAGACATTAGAGGACTGCTCCTCCCTCTCTCTTTAGAGAAAGTCAGAAAAAGTCAGAGAAGGGAGCAAAAGAAATATACAAGAAACTTTTTGCAATGACCAACATATTACAGAGACAGAGCAAACTTAAAGTCTTTATCAACCACACACACACAACCACAGCGCTAACAGACACACATGCAAGTAACATAGTGAAAGAAGGAACAGACAAGCACATAGCTTGACAAATACACACAGAGGCACACATCCGGAGGTCTGGCAGTGGTTCATGACCCCCCCACCCCCAATAGATTAAAAGCGTGGCCAAAGCTCCTTACTGCACAAAGGAGTAGAGCTGCCCGGATCCCCCATGGCTGCATCTTCACGTTGAGCCCAGCCCAGCACACACCGGCAGCCACCGACAGGACATACACCATCTTCCTGCTCCTCTCTCTCTCCCTCTCTCTCTCCGTCTATCTATCTCCTCTTGCCTGTCCACCCTCTCTCCCTCCCTGCCTGCCTGCCTGCCCGCCTGTCTTCCTGTCTCTCGCGGTGCCGCTCACAAAGACCGTTTAGTGCTTATCTAACAAAGCAACACACCACACACGCTGCCTATCTCTCCCCTCCTTGCTCTAGCTCTAGCTCTCGCTCTCTCTCTCTCTAAGTGAGAAAACAGAAATTCTTAGCCTAGCAGCTGCTGCGATGTCACATGACCCCAACAACCCCCCCACCCCCCCCCACTCCACCCACCCACCCCCACCCCCTTCCCTCCCTCCTCACACTCTCCCTCACTCCTCCTCCTCCTCCCCTCTCAACCTATAATTCCTCAGCCATTTGTAGATAACAGACACAGGCATGCATGCCCTGCCAAGGCGAGCTGGAGGAGGGGGAGGGGAGAGAAGAAGAAGAGGAGAGGAGCTGAGGAGGAGGGGAGGGCGCTCAGCCGGTCACCACATCTGACCCCATTGCTGGGGAGCGACAGGCAGGGTGTGTGTGTATGTATGTGTGCATGTATATAGATGAACGAGGGGGGGGGGGTTAGGTCAAGTATGTGAGGCGCCCTTCCCTTTTTGAGACTGAAAGACAGAAAAAGAGAGAGAAGGAAGGAGAAAGAAAGAGGACATGTTCTGGCCTGTGTCAAGCCCTACAGCATAAGAAAGGAAACCTTTTGTCTAAGAATATCTGCCTGAATTCAATTCAGTCTGCTTTATTAACATAATTGTTATGTAACAACTGGAAATGCTCGTGAAGAAAAATTTAAGCGAAAGAAAGACGGCTGTATCTGGAAAGTACGGAGGAATAGTAAGTAAAGAAATCTATTCTCTCTAAATCAACCACTACGGTATCGCAAAAACAAGGAAGTCCTGCCATAAATGTGGAACCTTTACCACATACACATACACACACACACACAGGCTACACGCAAATACATGCACTGCAATTACCGCGAGTTGTTATCAGGGTGGAGGAGACTACTGCGTAATAGTGGTTGGGGGTGGAGGGCTCAGAAAAAGGGTAAAAGCGTGGGTTTGACTTCCCCTCTGTCTGTCCTGCTGTCATTGCAGGGGTGTGAATGAGTTGTTTCTTTAGTCATTTCCTCCTTCCGTCACTCGTTACTTTTTTCAGAGCAACGAAGGAGAGAATGAGCAAGAGCAATGACAGGGAGAGAGATTATCTTTGGGGGAAAGCTACACGGTGGCCAGCATTGTGCCAAAGGCCACCTCTCGACAAAGCTCCTCTGATGCTCAGGCCATGGTCTGACTCCCCTGAGAAAACACAAGACTGCCACACTCTGCTCTGTCTTTGTGTCTCTCCTCTACCCTTTTTCCTGTCTAGCATCATGGAGATCACCCTGCTGGTTCTGGAGCAGAGTCTTTTTGCTGTCTGTTTTGGTGACATGGTACAGGCTAAGGGGATTGCAGGTGCTACCATACCTTCCCCAAAATTATGCTTGTTCAGTCTCCTTCTGCTGGCACTCACTCAGAAGTAGAATTGTAGCTCATGGGGCATCCTGCTGGTTGGTCAATGTTCCTGTTTCGAAACTGGCTTGGTTTCCTAGTATCCCCTATCTCTCTGAACCTCATTTTCTACCGGCCCTCCCCTGTGTCATATCCAATAAAGGCAAAAATGCTCAAAAAATACAACAAACTTTACAAGGAACTGGCAAGACCCTACATTAACAGCTGAAAGCTCCTACAGAAGAAGAATGAAGAGTGGCATGTACCCATTTAGCACCTATATTAAGAACAGCATTGTTAAACAATCACTACTTCAAGGCATTGAAAATGAAGAACATGCAAAACAGGATTAAGTGGAAACTGATAAAAGTAAGGTTATGTGGGTGGGTTATCTACAAGTGACAGCTTTATATTCTCTCGTTTCCACGTTTAATTTCTAAACCGGAAAAATACAAGCCATGTAAGTCACAGCTCAAATAACGATAAATAGCATGATCTAAGCAACCCAGGCTGAGTAATGTCTTATGAATTTCCAGATAATTGAGCCTGCCGCCACCTCTTACTATCACTCAGTTACAACACACTTGCTTGGTATTTTAAGCAGGCTCTACCCTAAGTTCTTCAAACATCCAGCAGGTGGCATTGTCTCCCAGCTAATCAGAGGGAGTCTTCTGTTAATGAGACAGCATATGGCACTGTCTTTTAATCCAGTGATACACAATAGAAAAATAGATTTAAATGATTTTTCTGTGGATTATGAAAAGGACAAAATCTGCATCCACTTGTTACATTTAGAAATCTAACATGAAGATCTAGAGGTATGAATAAATTAGATCCTTTACATCTCAAATGTTGAACATTTTTGCTGACAACCCAGGAGTCGGTTACACACCAAACTTCCTGATGTCGTTAACCCTTTGAATGCCGTTACACCCTAAGGGAAAACAAAACAAAGCCTTGAAAAAAAAAAAAAAAACTGGAATGCAGATCACAACAAACCACATGCAAACATGATCCTGTCTGCGCACACACATGCACACGCACACGCACACACAGAGCAGATTGACTGCTAAATGGCATACAGTAAACACAGTTTTAACACCCTGCTGGGAGTAAAGCTGATCACTAACTCCCATAGTCAAACAAACACACTGTCACACACAGTTCCACCCTTTTGCTGGTTGGAATGCAGATTACTCTCTCGCTCTCTCTCTGTCTCACACACATACACACACGCACGCGCGTGCGCACACACATACACACACGCATATAAAGTAAATCCTCTTGGCTCCTGTATGCCCCAGCCAGTGGGGAGATAATGCAGTGGCAGCTCTAGCGAGTGGTTAATCTTTAACCAGGATGGGATTTGCCTATCAGCTCGTTAAAACTAGCAGGGCAGCGCTACTGGCCCATCTATCTGATCCAGCCACCAACCTGGCTTGGCCAAGTCCAAAACAGCATGAACTGGAATTGTACTGCCCACAGCTAACTGTGTATCCATGCTTCCCTTCACTGGAGCAGCAGATGTCTCTTTTCCAGTGGCTTGGTATAGCACACTTTAGGCATGCCACAATACTGTGGTCCTGCTTAGGAACAGAGCCAAACAGGTCAGTGTCTGCCCTCAAATGAGCAATAAAAATGTCATTGCAATAAACTGGTTGGCTCAACATGTGTGGCCAGGCAGGCAACTAAAGCGCAATTTCTAAAAGTCTTGCTGTGCTTTGAAAAGCAGTTTTGAATACTTTTGCAGCACCGGTATAATAGTGTCTGTGGTTTGGTGTTTTGTTCCACTCCTACATTCCTGTTCTTACTTTCCTCTAACAAACAGGATCCTCGCCGTTTCCTGATAACATCTTCTTTGCTGTACTCTCAGATCTGCATTTGCTGTTACAAAACAAACTTTTAATGCTGATTCACATTTTCACCAGCAGCCTACCAGAAGGCTTTTACTGTGAAGCAGCCACAGAAGTTCAGCCCCATTTGTCACTATGATTACCAAACAACTGATAACTTAAACTGGTCAACACTGCAGAATAGGTGCATTTCATATTTTTGAGCATTTTTTGTCAGCGGAACAAGTTTTAAATACTGTACGGAAGAATGGCAAACATGATGTAGCCATAGTGAACTGGTTGGTTGAAGAGCTGCAAATGACATACGTTTGCTGTTTGTGTGGACCAGCAAACCTCCACCACGTCTTCAAATTAAGCAACACCTTTTAATATGCCGTCTTATAGCAGATGAGTGGAAACCCCCTTACTACCACACATCATGATCTGTGATCAGAGAGGACACAGGTTCAACCATCTGCTGAAATGATTTAGAGTAAAGCAGCTCAGCCACTGATACAGGAGGGAGGTTGAGTTAGCTTGATGAGTATTTGTCATCATGAATCACTGACTGACTTGCTACCAGACTTAAGATATGCTGACAAGGGGATGAAAAGGATGGGAGGGGGTGAGAAGTTCAGCATGACGACTGAAAAAAGAGACATGAAAAAAATGAAAGTGCATAAAATACCAGTGAGGCAGCAGTGTGGATGAACCCAACCTAACAAAACAGGATGTAATATGGACAAAATAACCACTACCACAGCGACCATATCATGCTTCAACCTAAAGTGAGCTTAAAAAAAGGCCACTAGTGTGACTGACTCAATGGCAGTAGGAAGCATACCTGTGCGGCTGGCAAAATCAACACCTTAAGTTTTATACTGTCTTTAAATAGCACTCACGTACAGTATCCATGGGCAGCTTTTGAAGCTGTGTAAAAAGTACAAAGGATGAACTAAAGCTGGTCAGGCTACAAAAAACAAAGCAAAAGTAGATCACAAAGGTTAAACAAGAGAACAGGGACCGGGCTCAGGATTGGCTATAAATGCAATACAAATGAATACCAGGGCCTGGACCTAAACTAAGGTATGTCATGATGTCGATCTTGAACACACACACACGCACTCGCACGCACACACACACACAGTATCGAGGAGCACAGCAGGATAAACCTGCTCTGGTAGTTCCAGGTTTGTTTGACTTCTAAGATGAGATGTCAGAGCAATCTACCCTCAGGCACTATAGAATATGTGTATGTGTGCACACCAGCGAGCCCATGTCCGTGCGCATGCGTGCCACCTCTTTTACTCTATACCAAAGAGAAAACCTCAATATAAGAGAAATCCTGAAACAGCAGCACTATGGCTGAAGAGCCGAGGAATCAAAGAGAGCAATTCCACTGGAGAATGGAGAGAGCGAAAAGACAAAAGGAGAGAAAAAGAAAAGAGAGACAAAGAGACAGAGAGCAAGAGATCAATGAAGAAGCTGAAAGAGAGAGACACAGTATTGCCTGTGTCTGAGCTGTCATTATACAGCAGGCCTCCATTATAGAGCTACAGCAGAGAACAGAGAACATCTCCCTCTGACCTGGCTCGCTCACACTGTCTTGAAAAAACACACACGCACACACACACACACACACACACCTACCTCTGTGTGCAAAGAGCAAAGAGAGCAGTCTTCTTGCCTTTTTACCTTGTGTGGCTTTAAATGATGTGGCTGTGTGCGTGAGTGTGCATGTGTGCGCACACCTTATTATTCATCCCTCACCTCCTACTTCTCCTCCTCTCTTCCACTTGCTCTCTGTTTTCACCCCCCCCGCCCCCCAACCTGCCTGCCAGCAGCTTGCAACAAAAACAGTGCGATTTCAAAAGACCAGCCGGCATCTCTCTCCCTCTCTTCACCTTTCTCTCTTTCATTCTCCAACGCACACATACACATATACACACACACAGCCACAGAGAAACAGTGTGTCTTGAGGGAAGGCACGAGCTGAGATGATTTTCTCTCCTCTCCTCCTCCCTGCATCCGACTCACCCACCCCAACAGCGCCATTTCCTATGGCTGTTAATTACATAGTGACTGTGGTAGGGGTTGCTGGGCTTGTGTGTATGTCTGTGTGTGTGCATGTCATCTGGCGAGTGTGTGGCTGTGTTCTCTGAGACACCAGTGTGGGCGTATGACAGAACAGTCTGGTTGTACACTCACACAGTCACACAAGCACACGTAAATGCATTCTGTCTGTGTCTCTGGCTCTTTGTGGTCCATGCCCCAGGAGTCAAGCTGCTGTCTGCATGGCTGTGCCCTGTGCAGGCTCTCGCTGAGGGGGACACAGCCTTGCCACTTCCCCTGATGAGAGGGCCAGCTTCAGCCCCAGTGCAGCTGTTCAACCAGGAGAGGAGGCAGCTCTCACTCACTGTCATCATCATCATCATCATCATCATCATCATCATCATCATCATCATCGGGTCTAGCCGACTCTGTCTTTTTCATCAACCTCAGCTGCTACAGAGACACAGGAAAAGGTGGCAATGTGGCTCTTCCTGGCAAGTCACAGAGATACAACAGATGTTGCAGTACTCACATGAGCTCAAAACACAAAAAGAGGCAGACACATACAAAGGAGGACCTGCCACGGAGCTTATCATTGTTTCCGCACCTGTGATACTCTGTGTACCGTTAGCCACACGAACAGGTAGAGGCACACACAAACATACAAACATGCAAACATACACAGACAGCCTGTGTGTCAAGTCCCACAAAGCCAGAAAATTTGTATTGTTCTGTACTATAAAGTGCTGTATCGTAGGTACCATAGGTGTCATGGTTACTTGAGATGTGATTCTTCCAAGACTAATGAGAGGACAGTATAACAATATTGTAGTTTGACATCAAACTCAAAGAGAAGAAGGCAAGCACAGTAAACAATAACAACAAAACGTGAGGCAGCAGGTACAGGTGCAGCAACAGGTCCACTGCGATGTGGAGGAAAATAAATAAATAAATAAATCACTCCAAGACTGTTGTATGGAGATATTTTGTATTTCACTGATCAGCAGGGACAAGTTATAGACAACCAAAAGCCAGTATGCAAACACTGGCACAGAGCATTTGAAATGAAAGGAGGAAAAACCTCAAACTTATGTAATGAACTCAAAGACAGGCATCCACGGGATTCAGGGTGAGTGAGTTTCAATTGTTACCTTTATATTTACACGTCATCAAAATGTTCATGATCTGACATGTTTCCATTATGGTTTGTGAATTGCAAGAGCTGGTATCTGTTGTAGCAATGCTCCACACACAATGTTCACAAAGGCTAACGTTATCTTGTTTAGGCTAACACAGCAACAGCTCGTAACATGAGTTGGGTGCTCACAACATTAGCAGGCTACTGTCATCACCGTTCAGTCTGTTAAAATATAATATATATTTTCACACCATGAGTTTATCACCTTGTAAATCAATTTAAACTGCTGCTTGCACACTGACTCTATAGAGGTCTATGCATGTTCGTGGTAGCACACTGTGTGTGCAGCAGCCTCTGTTGTGGTCTGGTTTTTTGCTGTGGTATCGAGTTTGGTACCAACATCATGGACTTTTAATGGTATTGGTACCGACTACCAAATTTCTGTTATTGTAACATCCCTAGCTCCCCTACATATACTCCTCACTTCATCCTCTCTTTCCCATCTATTCTCTCCTTCTCTCTGTGATGTACTCTGCTGGGTTGTGGTTGCCTAATTAGCACTCCAAGTGCTCTGCATGGGTCCTGACTCCCAAGCGACTCCACCACACACACACACAGACACACACAAACAGATACATGCAAAGCACCCACTTGACTTTCCATAGCAAGGTCCGGTTGCTGAGAGTTGCCCTGTTTTAATCTAGTAATTGGTCTAACCGGTGTGTGCTCTTGCTTGAACATATCTGTGTGCGCATGTCTGAATGGGTTAATGTTGTGCAATCAAACCACAAAGACAAGGTTTCTCTTGGACACAGAGCTGAAACCTCTGGTGTCCTTCATTCTTTCAAGTATTTGACTCGTCATTTGTAGAACAGCAACTCATCAAAAATGGTATAATTCAATATTTTTGAGGGTCAAACCAGATTAATTTTTAATGGCTCTTGTGTTTCTGAAAATCTCATTTTCAGAGTAGGATTACAATCCGCTTTGGCATTAGTATTGGACCAGTGGAACAGTGCAACCCTTCAAAATCAGGCATATGATGAATGGCTGACCCATCCTTACAAAAGCACAAATCCTCAGGACTTTTTCTAGTCTATACAGGAAAGGTCATGTTCCACATGACCTAGGTTTGAGAGCAGAACTGAAACAATTGTCGATTAAAAGTAAAGGCAGTGATTCTAATACAATATACTTTTTGTCAAGAGAATATGACCTCATGGTCTGCTAGCTGTCCATTCTGTGAGCACTCAAAAACAATCCGGTATTTGTAGGCAGCCTTGGGTCTGTAAATGGGAAACAAACAAGCAGCTTGGAATGAGACACAAAACACTATTCCAGCAAATCAGCAACCATGTGCGTTCATGCTTGTGCACAGGACAGGCCGCTGGAACCAGTTGAACTCTGACCTCTGCCTCTTCCTCTGTCGCGTCCTAGCCCATGAGCAACAGAGCTACACCATGAAAGTAACAAAACGCGCATGCTTTGTCTTGGCATTATATGATAGTAATCTAAATACCTTTGGGCTTTGGACTTTTGGTCAGACAAAACAATATATTCAAAGATGCCAATTAGAGCTCTATGATTAAAAAAACAAACAAACAAAAAAAAACAACAGATTAATCAATAATGAAAATAATTGTTACTTGCAACCCTGCTTAAGAGAGGGGGGAACTTACATTCAACATCCACTCCCAATGTACAGCATGAGAGTCACTTTCAAAAATGCATTTATTCAAAATATTTTTATTAAAGCCACACAAAAGCTTTCTTTTGGGATATGACCTCCCCATGTGTCTTTTTTAATGTTTACTAAATTATGGCATATTTTGTCAGTCAGTTGCAGGAAAGACTTAACACATATGGTTGAAACTGAAATAAGAGACAACACCTATTAAAGATGTGAAACTAAGTTATAAACAGAAACAAAAAAAAATAAATAAAAAAAAAATAAAGGTGCCCAAAATGGATAGCCTTTAGTTATGCAAATGCCAGCCAGATAAAACAAATCTAGCTGGCAACTAGATCTTCTGTGAAGCACGTTTAACACGACAACTGTGGCCTCCACCAACAAAGGTATGCAGTTCTGTCCATGAGCTGATTAAAACACATGGCCACAAAACCCACTTCACTTCTTCAGGCCCATATCTGACCTTGCTCTCATACACAAGGAGACATGCTAACAAACAGACACACACAATATGACAGTCAGCTGATATAGCAGATATCTCAGAGATGGAGAAAGAGAGAGAGAGAGAGAGAGAGAGAAACAGAGGAAGCGAGAGAGAGGCAAACAGACAGACACGTTGAAGAGAGATAAAAGCAGACACAGATAGAGGGGGAAAAGCGAGATGATGATGTGATAGCAAAAGAAAAGGCCTTTGTTGAGGAGTAGCCTTTAGCACAATGCTGGGTTATACTGTGAAAGTATGACTACAGAAATCACAAAGACAAGACAGACAGACACAGAAACACACTATATGATACATGACACACATACACCATAAATGCTGAATGAAAGAGGCCCTGTTTGGTGAGGGCAATTGTCAAGTATGGTCAGTATTGAGTGTGTATATGATTCGCTTATCTGCCGCTCTCATGTTGCCTGCGTTGTGTTTGTTTGGCCAGTGCTTATCAGGTCCTGCGGTATGACAACGACAGCAGCAAACATCAGCTACACAAACATACACACACATAATCTGAAGAGAACATGGTTTGGTTTGGTAAATGTAGCAAGGCTGACCTCTGTGAATGAAAATGTTTTCTTTTTTTTCAGCTTCCCTCAGATAATTTAATCCAATCTGCAGATTGAGAACACAAACAGAGTTAACATTGTGGAAAACTTTCTGGTGATTACTTCACTGCTGAGCGCTGTGCTGTGTGCTGGTGTCTAAATGAAATCACACTGGATACAAAAGTAGCATGACTCCAGTGTAGTTCAGGGAATGGGTTTTGGTGCATCGGACTCAGCACCGGAAAGGAAAAGTGAAACTGAACTGAACTAGCTTCTGTCATGATTCACTGTAATGGCACCAAAGCACAATGCTCAGGTTTGGTGAATGAAAATGCAAACTGAGGAATCAGCGACAAAGCTACAATCAAGACAAATGAGCAGGACTAGAACAGGACTGAAAATAGTTAAGTTATGTTGTTTTTTCTTGTTAAAACATACAAAAGAACAACACAAACTCATTTTTTTCATTTGTGTATCTATAATAAGCAGCAGTTCTGGGTCAATTATCCTGTTATTGAAGAGCAATGGGGCAAATCAGGTGACTAGGCACTGCCACACCCATACACACTTATACCTACAGATGAAAATGGGAGTTAAGAAGATCTATGCATTCATAAAAATTCCCACGTTCTATAGAATATGCTGAACAGATAAATCTAGATTCAAGCTATGATCTGTTTGTATCTTCACTCCCCATCTTTAAGTGAGAGCTACATGAGGCGTATGAGATAGGGATTTTTAGTTTGCACAGTGGGACATTACAGAAAGGCTTTAGTCTACAAACTGGGGCCAAGATTCTCAAATTCTGTTCACACAACAGCAACATCTACTTGTCAACACCAGCAGGTGTATACGAACTAACTGTAATAACTGTACAATTCTGAATGCAGGTTTTATTGAGGACCAGCCATTGTTTACATTCCCTGCAACCTTCTCCAGCTCTTATTAGAAATCAGCCCACTATTTTGTGTGATCTCAAACAAATTTTATTGAATTTACCATTATTATAAAGCCATAAATTTCTGTAGTCTGTCACGAGTTGTGTGAGCATGTGCCATGTTGTGTGACCAGCACACACACACACACACACACACACACACACACACACACACACACACACACACACACACACACACACACACACACACACACACACACAAACACAAACACAAACACAATACCTGGTGGTTAGAAATTAAGTATTGTTTAACGGCAAAGTTGGGTGACTCAGGAACATGCGCCTCTGTACAGACAGCTTACAGAGCAGGTTAGGCTTGCTCTCAAACACAGAGCGCAAACACACGTACACATACACACACACAAAGTGATAAGCAGCTTTATCACTGAAATACGGAGCAAAAAGCTGTAGGCATGAGAGCTATGGGGAAAAGTCATGAGCTATGGGAGTCTTTGGTTCACTGGAAATGTGATCAACAACTTCTCCCTCTGCCCGATGAATCTGTCCATCTGTACATCCACCCAACTTTCTGTCTGTCTTCTCTTCAGATAAATACTTTATGACCTGTTTGTTCAGCTGTCTTCACTGGTCATAGCATTTACAGCTTACCTTTACTACTGGTTTTCACACCCAGTAGGGGATGCTTAGACACACACAATCACTCACACTTACTAACAGACCCATCTCGCGTAAGAAGAACCGAGACCAACACAAAGACGGGAAGGGAAAGGCAGAAACAAACAGAGCGGGAAAGAGAGGTGGCAAAAGAGATGGAGACATGTTGGACGAGGAAAACCTTCATTTCCTTAACATCCTACAGTGGTTTCTCTTCCATCACAGTCAGACCACACAGCAACCCTGCCCTGACACACAAAGAGAGCGGTGTGTGCACCAACATTTTCATACCACCTCAGGACATTGTTGTAATGCTAGTCAAATCCAAGCCTCGCCCTGTCAAACACATCCCATTCTCTCTAATAGGGAACTATGTAAACCCATGCAAAGGCCTCTCTACAGTCTGTGCTATTCAAAGCTATCAATGTGGGCTGTTGATAAGGAAATGCAAAGTGGGTCACCTTTAACTCCAGGCTCCTTGTGTAAACAGTGCGGGGAGCTGCTTGGGACTCTCCTAATCACTCTCTAAACAGAGCCAGGTGCTGTTGCCACAGACAAACTGTCACCAACACTCTGCTCAACACAGCTGCTGTCTAGCCCCCAGACACTCGCAGCACTGCAGGCTACCGCAGCATGACAAACAGCACAACGACACCTGAAAACATGCCAACCTTGTATAGGCGCTATTGCAGCATAAAGGTTCAACAACTTTTAAATGGCAGATCACAAGCGAGAAATTCTGTTCCAAGATTTGCATAGGCGATCTTACACTCTTATCATGCGCTGAAACATCAGACACATGCAAGTCTGACGAGAGAGGATGAATCTACCTAATTTCGGCAAACTCACAGTTAGTTTTTATTACTTCTGCCAATCTTTGCAACTGGAGAACTTGAAGTTTTTTTGCTATTACTATGAAACTCTCACAGATCAAGATGATTCTGAATCCTTAAGAAATATTTACAGAGAGATGCAGAGATCGACAAGTGGCTCATGGTATGCCACTAATGGTAGAGCAAGTTATGCCGATCTCTCAAGTTCCATCAGCTAATACCGTTTCCCAACGGCAGGTGCCGCTTGACAGTGGTCGGACACTGGGAGAAATGTTGAAGTTTTTCTCGTCTGTTCTGTTATTAGAATATGTGCGATGTTTTTGAAATGACAGTAATGTTTCATTCTGATTCTGACACTGAGCTAACATAGCTTTTGTTAGCCTGGCCACCATATCCAGTCTGACAAATCAATAGCAGGAATGTACAATTTGCAGCTAACCAACCGAATAATATGTGTATTATTTTTTTTGGCATGTGGAATTTATCTGTACAATGCGATCCCACATTACATCATAGGAAACTCCACTTCAAGGAACATTAACCAGGCATACAAATGGCATCTTATTTATCATTCATCATAAATCCTTTGAACTAGTAACCAGTTGCTAGCCTTGTAGCATAAACCATAGACGTGCTTGGCATAGACATTGGGGTATTTCCTCACAGCGATCTATTTTAGGATAATCTGCTATGTGAGGGGAACAAACTGAACCACACAGAGAAGTCAGAATCTATGTCATGATCGCTTGTACCTCCCAACTCTAGGAGCAATCACTGATCCTAATCTAGCAGCTCCCTGACATGCTCACTGGTCGTCTCCACAGACTTAGAGAAATGTTATTAGTCATGAAAATGGAAAACTTGGCTAATCCTGTTCAGGGAAGACTTGAAATTGTGAGGGTACTGGCAGTTCTCTTGAATTGAATCAAACTAAGAGATCACAGATATGAAAATAAAACCTCAAATGGCAATAGCAATAGCTGTGATATCATTACTGGGAGATCTATTTCAAACACACTATTTGTACTCCCAAGGCTTTCACTTTAAAATTAACTGACTGTTTTTTAAGAGGAAAAACACTAACACAGAACAAAAACAATTTTGTTCTCTAAATGTTTTTTTGTGGATGTAAAAAAAAATGTACATCGGTGATATTTGTAAACACTTAAAGGCCTTGGTAAAGAAACACATAAAGCTGAAAGACAGCAGCCAGAGATTATCCTGTGACAGCAGCCTGTGATGTGAATGGGTCAAATGCCAAGTTGAGTGAGAGTACATATGGGGATTTTCCTGTATCAAAGAGGTAATAGTGTAGCAGTGACTACGGCTGCTCTCAGTGGTAAAGGTGTTAAATCAAGCCTTACTCTGACCTCAAATAAGATAAACGACAAATAGCAAGCACTCAGATAGCGCGCATGACCATCAAGGCTTAATCTGGATTAACATCATCATCAAAATACAAGTAGTGATTGACAACCACAGGATACGTGTCTCTTGTCTCAGTTTTTTTAAATTCATGAAGCCCATTTGTGCATAATAAACAGCAAAAATGTTCAAAATTAGCTATTCATGAATGCTAAATCCTTTAACAAATTCCCGTATCCACACCAGAACTAATCACTTGTTTCCTGGGAATTTTTTTCATTTAAATTTCTAACATGTTTTGACACCTGGCACCTGACTAATAGGCACTTGGCCACATAGCCTCCTCTGTGAGACAATTGTTGTTACAACTAGACTTACAAGTGAAATTATTTATTTTTGATATATTAAAATAAACAACTATCAAAAAATAACACTCATGACGATATTTAAATGTTGTTGTTATTGGCCAGTAAAAGGTGAAACTTCTGTTCTACATATGGCGTCAGTGACAAGTGACATAGAACAATGACATGTCCCATTGTCTCCCATTGTCTTCTGATGAAAAATGTGTTCCCTCATTAACTTTGAATGTCCCCACAGTGTATTTTTCTGTTCAAGGCCCTGTTAAAAGCCATCTCTGGGTGTAATCTACGTAAGCTGCAGTGAGAGGTATTGTATTATACACCACAGACATCCTTAAAATGACATCACACAGCTGTGTTACAGGCGGACGGGTTCCCCTTTAAATAAATGACCAATCCAGCACCGGTCAGTAGCTGTTAGAAGACACCAGGAGACAGCCCCACTATAAAAACCAGGAGGC
This sequence comes from Trachinotus anak, assembly GCF_046630095.1. Lineage (NCBI taxonomy): Eukaryota > Metazoa > Chordata > Actinopteri > Carangiformes > Carangidae > Trachinotus > Trachinotus anak. Next base: position 14,382,584 of record NW_027273862.1, on the reverse strand, counting down.
TCTAATTCCCAGCTCTTGCAGTTATGGCTAACCTTATCAGCGGCAGCTAAAACACACAACAAGGCTCCTTCTGGCTGCAGATAAACTCAACCCGCAGCACAGTGTGTTCAGTAAAGCCTGTTGCTCCACCGCTGTGTTTGTAGACCGTGTTTTAAACCCGAGAGGTGTGTGATGAGCGTGATGAGTATTGCGTGTGTGTGTGTGTGTGTGTGTGTGTGTGTGTGTGTGTGGTGGGGGGGGGGGGGGGGGCCAGGCAGGCAGCTGCTGGGTCCCACTCGCCTGCAGTTCAAGAGAAGTGAAGGAGCGCGTGGGAAGTGATTCAACACGGCCCACCTGCCACGCGCACGCTCGCGTGCGCGCGCGCCCCCGGGTCAGCTCCTTTACACCAGAAAACACCAAGTGGTCAACATGTGTCACACCCGCAGTAACAGGCCGTTTGGACCGAGGAGAGAAAAAGAGCCCCCTTTTTCCTGCTCTCCAGGAGGAGTTTCGGACCAGACGCTCTCCCAGTGATTCTAATGGAGCCAGCATGCCCGGAGTCCGCGAACCAGCGACCAAGTAAAGCCAATAACACGATTTCACGAAGAGGGACCCACAGTGACCGTAAACGGCTCACGCAGAAACCCCGAGGGCTGTGCTTTACATAATAATCACAACAGTACACCGGTAACAATGTTACAAGTAGTTAATTTTAGGGGGGCGGGGGCGGGGGGGGGGGGGGTCGCCTGCTATTCCTTTCAGTCCTTCAGGCTAATCTGCATTTTAAAACAAGACTGTCTGCAAATCCTTCACAAAATGACATAAAAATATTCAACGATTATTAAAGAAAGAAAAAGCTTGAATCACTACCTGGACGCTCCGGAGCGGCTCTCTCTGTTGTACTGACTCTCTCTCTCTCTCTCTCTTTTTGTCTTTATTTCTCTTTCACACACACGAACACGCACACACAGGGCTCGGCACCCGACCTTCGGCAAAAAAAAAAAAAAAAACCAGCTCGTTTCCTCGACATCGTAATGACTTCCTCAACAAAACCCTCGCCGTATGCTCGCTCGTTTACACAAACAACCTCCGGGTTTGAAAACACAACTACAGATTCACACACAGTCACTTACCGCAAACAAGTATGGGCTATTCCAGTGTTTATAAATTAGTAAAAAATTCTCCCTCCGTCAGCGGCGAAAGCGCGGATCCATCCCTCCGTCGAGAACAGAGACTCGGCACTTTTGTTGTCACGCAGGAAGCTCCGACGCCTAGCGAGGCCACAGGGACGGACCAGAGCAGAGCTGAGCGCCGGCGAGAGGAGGAGAGAGGCGGCCGGCTACTGGGAGCCGGGAGGTGGGGCTTCCTCTCCGGCGGGGGCCGGACAGAAAGACAGACAGAGACAAGCCGGAGGGGGCGGGGGGTAGAAGCACCTGCTCCCCCCCCCACCCCCCCCCGTCACGCCTCCAGTCCACAGGGCTGACCCTGTATTGTCCCCCAAATGGGATAAAGAATGTCCCATCCATCCCTGACCAGGATGGAGAGAGTCACTTCCTGTTCATTAAAAATAACTACAAATCTGACTAACTTACACCGAGGCTACAAGTTCAACTGGACAAATAAAACAAGACAAAATAAACAGCCAGTTATCCTATACATTCATGAGGACTATAATCAATTAAATAGGACACTTGTATTTATATTTTTGCAGACAACATAGCTTAATTGGTGTTCGTTTTATTAATCTTAATATATTTAAAGCCTACTTTAAAAAAATGGATTGTCCTTTTCATGCAATGTCTAACAAAAACCCCACCAATATTTGAGTTTAACTGCAATGATCTATACAGTGACTCAATGAGGATGATTCAGTTATAATATTAATGAATTAAATGATTTCTAAAAACATTTTCTGCAGATTCCTTTCATAAATGACAGTGACTTTGTCCTCAGTGGTGTGTTTACACTAACCCTGCGGTACATTATTGTATTTCCATAATATCACATTCAAACCAACAGCAGGTCTGTTATTCCTATCTCCAATCTTAAATCTGGATGAATTTTAAGATGTAATCACAGTTAATCACAGATGCCAATGTTTTGCTACTGACAAATGCATGACAGTCCTGTAGGTTAATAAAAAAGAGTGCAATTCCATCAAGTGTCCACAAGGGGACAGCCACCTACCAAAAGCACAGAGGAGACTCAGCTGACAACCTCTACCCCTGCCTGGCTTATCAATGGTTTTACTGTGGATTAGATACCAGCGACTGCACAGGCTGTAAAATCAAAGCAGTACTTGTAAGCAGTAAAGACAGGGTGTTCTCCCAAAGCCAAGGATGAAAATAAGGATTAAGCAGGTGATGGCTGGGGAGGAAGTGGGATGAGGTCTTTTTCACATTGTGCTGTCAATTGCTAATTGCTGTGATGCACTGGATCAAATGCAAGCCTGATTATGTATTGTGTGTCTCCTGCCACATCCCTCTTCTCCATGCTAACAGAAGGCACAGCAGAGCAGAGAAAAGAAACGCTACCCAACACACAGCATTCCCCTCTGGGCAGCATGACCCTCTTTCTTGTATGTGAGTGAATATCCTCTGTGCGTGTGTGTGTGTGCGTGTGTGTGTGTGTGTGTGTGTGTGTGTGGGGTGATGCTTGTGTGTCTTGTCTTTCATCCATGTGATAGTGTATCCCTCACCTCTACTTGACCTGTGACAGAGAGCGAGAGAGCAAGTAGACAAGGTATCCTGACTAACGATGCAGCACCGAGACCTCAGCCTTTGATCTGCCTGCTGTCTGTACACATGCTGCTCCCCACGCCACGCCACACCCCCACCTACACCCCACAGCAGATCTCTAGACGCTGAAGCAGCACCCTTCTGTTCAATTAGTCAAATAATCAGTCATTAGAGTATTAAAATGTCTAGTTGACTCAGAAATTTCCAGTCAATTAGTAATTTTTATGGTCTTTTTTTTTTTATCATTAATCACTAATGAGTGATAAGTCTTAAGTCATTTCTGGTGATTAGTCATTGCTTTTAGGGATAAGTCATTACTGATGATAGTCACATCTCTCGCATCACAATAATATTCACAAATATGTTCTGGTCTTTAATAAGCACCGGATCCCTCAGCATGAATGCATTCATCTGTGGAGGGACAGGAATACTGAAAAAAAGGTTTTTATTTTCAATTAAATCAATGAATGAATTTGTCAAAGAAATGCTGTGACTATTAGTTGCCTAATATTTAGCCATATGTTAAGGGCTAAATATTAGGCAACTAATGGTCACATATTATCAAGTCAATATTAATATTAAGCCCCAGTATTCTAGCCCTACTAGATACAAACAAGGTAAAAACGTGCCAAAAAATAGATGATCAAGAATTGCATCAACACATATGTTGCTCTCACCTTGCAACTTTCTTACCCATTGTAAATAACACCAACGATTAAGCTTTTAGCTCACAATGTAATTCAAATGTGACCTAAAGAGTCTGAGAGCAGCTTTAGAATGCTTGCCCCATTTAGAGTTATTAAACATTTATGTTTTCGATGACCGTTTCTGGCACACACACACGCTTTCAAAAATACACATTTGCACTGTGAATCTCCCACAATAAGCTTTTCTCTAATTACTATACCTCCCCTCAGCCACAGGTACACTCCTGTAAAACTAAGGAAGTCTGCAGGATATTCATCTTCTCCTTGTCGTGTCCTCTCTCCAGCCCTTCTTCTTAACCTCCCCCAGCTTCTTCCTTTGATACTAAACTAGCCCCCCCCCATCCATTCCCACCATCTCTCATTGATTTGACTACTTGCCATTTCACATTCTCGCTCCTAACATTGCCTCTTCCTCCTCCACCTCCTCCTTATCTCTGCAGCCTCTACTTCCCTACGCAGCACCTCTCTCCCTCTCCAGCCCCTTATATCTCTCTTGCTCGCTCTCTCTCCCCCCTCTCTCTCAACAGCGGACCTGGCCTTAGGCATCGTTAGCTTAATTTAATAAAGGGGCTTAAGCTTTTGAGAGGCTTTTGAAGGATCTGACTGCTGTTACATTCATTACAATCTATCAGCCACAAGAGACACAGCCTTGTTGCATGGCTGAGACAGGGAGTGAGAGTGTGTGTGTGTGTGTGTGTGTGTGTGTGTGTATGTTGGGTGGGGTTGTTGTAATAAAAGTGGTTCTAATTATGAGGGTTATGATGGAATCACACATCTTGTAAAGTCACAACTAGCTCCTGCTTTACCGAGTAAACTCCTGTGTAACTTAGGGCTGGTTGTACAGTGTGTGTCTACATTGTACATATATGTGTCAGCACACACAGCTTGTGCATGTCTGTATGCATATTGATGGTGGAGAGGAGCGTCTGGCAGAAGAATTGCCCAGCACTGTGAAAGCATGCATGCTTTCCTCCCCCTCAGCATCTAAAAAGAATGGCTCATTCACCTCCTTTTTGAAGTCCCTCACTCCTCTCAAAGACAAACGACACAAACTCCCCCCACCCCCTGCCTCGCCTCCATTATGTGGACGACAAGTGGTAGCTCTTTGAGCCTTCGCCATAGGGAAACACTCAGAGGATGGGTTAGAAAAGATCTCAGATCCCTTTTACTCTAACCCACTATCTAGAGTATCATAGGCTTTGACTCCTACCTCCAATGTCCACACAACACCTCAACAGCAACCAACAACCAAGCACACAAAATGCAGAAGAAAATAAAGCTTTGCAAATTTCCATGCATGTAAAAGCATATGTGCATATGTGCATATGTGCATGACTGAGTGAGGGCTGAAGGGCATATAGTATACCTCTTGGGTGTGTGTTCCACATTCCTTCCATGCAGATATTAAATTAAGGCGATAGAAGTAATTAACATGCAGATCAGATGCCACACAGAAGACGAGGAGAGGGGCTACGCAAAGTGACAGTTAAAGCAAGGAGGAGAGAAAGCGATGGATGGAAAGACAGAGCGAGAACAGGGAGAAATAACAAGGAAGAGAGATTCCCTGCACTGTTGTTTACCTCGCTGACTGACCTGCTGTCATCACTGTGTTACCACACAGCTGTGCACAGCTATCCTACAAATATGTATGGTGTCAGTATAAGCAGGAAGAATAGCATAGAGCTACAGCTAATGATTTTTCAGTTAATTGATTTTAATTTTTAATTAATCTGACAGTCATCTTCTTCATTAATTGATTAGACCAATAAAATAACTTTAAAAAATAGCAAAATAGTTGCCAATTATATTTCAGCAAATGAATTAATCTACCAGTCATCCCTGCTCTAACGCGATCTAGTAGAAAATCATACCAAGGTTTAAGATTTGTCCTTTTTGTAACCCTAACTTAAACCATAGATATATTTATTTTTAAAGATAATATACTTATCAGGGACAAATTTACAATCTAATGCAATGTAATACATGTCCCTAAAACAAATCTTATCTTATGTTGTGAAGGTGTACCTCTTTTTTAAATTCTTAACAACACCCATAGATGAGACCAAACAAAAACCCAGAGCACATTGTGATATCTGCGCATAATTTTCATATATCCATCTTGAAACAAAGACAGACCTAATAGCCATTCTCGCAGGGTTCTCATATGCAGCATTTTTCAAATGAACACAAAAACAAAAAAAAACGCTAACAGACAAACAAAACAAGAAGACTCTAATATATTCTGTTACTATGTAAAAAATGCATATTGATTCATTCATTGACAACATATTTGCATCAAACAATAAAATCACCTTAAAATGTAAAACTAAAATATACCCCAATTAGTAATAGAGATGAAGCAGTCTGATGTTTGCTTAACCGTTTAACCCAGCCACACAGGACCAATCACAAGACACTTACGTGTCCCTCAGCCAATTAGAAATACAGGGGGATGAGTTGTCCTTAGGCCCGATTGCGCTAGAATAGACTTTAAAGAGATTGGATGAGAGTTGCACAAAAATCTCTTTCATATTTACTTTGCATGGCTTCAAATATGCGGCTTATCTCCCTCTCTCCTTATTTACGTACGAACATGCAGCACCATGTGGTGTAGCTCAAAACACTTGCTGTAAAAACAGAGCAAAGGCCACAGAAAAAAACAGGAAAATAATGAAACAAAGGAATAAAAAAAACTGTGTGGAAGCGACATGGGTTAGAGCAGGGAGTAGGAAGGAGGTTTGTGGACTGGGCATGCTTGGCTGTGTTCCCTCTTCGCTATCCCCCTATTATCTGGGTGTCTGTGTAAGTGTGTGTGAGTAACAGGGGAGTGGGGTGAGGCCTATTAACAGACGTACTGGTAATAGGCAGGGGGAACCAGGATGTGTCTGAGCCACTGACCTGCCCATTAGCTCTCTCCATTCCGCTAAGCCCTCACATCGATCACCCAGCCACACATCATTGATCTGGAAAACCAGGCACGAGCACGCTACTTAGACATACCCTCCGTCTCTCACACCTCTCAGTGTTACCGTGTGTTTGTGTGTGAGAGAGAGAAAGAGAGAGAGGATGTGTGTCTGTGTGTGTGGGAGGGGGATGGTAAATGTGCGCGTTTCTACATGAGCAACAGCTTATGTGGCTCTGTGTGTTTTGTCTTAAATCTAAGGTTGACCCCTGTGTATGAGTGGACACACACATCCACACGCACCTTTCATTACACATACAAAAAGTCAAGGAATTTAAAAGCCCACTGTTATATCATTCCTCCCATTATTCAAATGTATTCCACCTTCCCACCTCTCTGCTGTGACATAATTAACAGTGTACACTCCTCTATTAGCCACGCTGACGGCAGCTAATTGTTAGCTGTCAGTGTGAACGTTCAGAGCACATAGACACCCTTAACCCTCTACACACTTTGACCGTGTGCACACACACATACACAGACAAGCACAAAATAGATATATACTCATACAACAGCATGCATACACATTACTACACTCATCATACTCGGGTTTTATATTACATTTAGACCTGGATACATATCCTGCTCTAACTTCAGCAGCAGTTGAATCTTAATTGACAATATCGCGGGTGCTAATTAGATTAAATTGTTCCCACTTCGCTGTCTTTCTAGAGATGAATCCCAACCACCTGTTCCCCTGAATACAGCAGCGGAGAGAGGCACTAGAATAACTATTTTACTTTCTGACAAAGAGACAGAGCAAGGAGAGGGGGGTGAAGGCACAATAGAAGGTTACAGAAATTACTCTTTTATTGTCAAGCTTACAGCAGAAAAAGAGAGAGAATAAAGGGTGAAGGGTGAAGTGCAAGGGAGGGCAAAAGGAAAAGAGGAGGACACACACAGAGTGGGTACAAGGACCAGTACAGATGGACACATCTGCATCTAAGTCAGCCAGCAGCAGATGGACCATTTGGTCTCTCTAAAGATAAACCTGTATGCTCTTATTGTAACAAATTTCTGCAAATTCACAGAATTCACAGAATGGCAATTCATGGCGCTGGAGCACTGTAAATTGCAATAATAAAACCGTTAAACAACAAACAAAGCAAATAAACAGGTGGTTAACTTATTGTAAACAAGAACTTTGACATGCCTCTAAGTTATATGAGTCTGGACAGACATTACGTTACTTTTTCAAATCAAAACATAACCCATAACTAGAATTTCTGCCTTGCGGTTTTGCCTCCATCAACAGTCAAGTTGCAGTTTGCATACATGTCTGTCCAGACTCATATAATATACCTACTGTGTGTAGTGAAGACTTTGACAGACTTTAATAAAAAGGTTTTAAGTGTATTTTCTTTTATTTATCTTCTTTTATTCTTGAGTTTTGGCCAAAAAGCCTTGGTTTTCTGTGAGGTCAGTGACCTTGACCTTTGACCACTAAATTGTGATTAGCTCATCCTTGGGTCCAAGTGGATGTTTTGGGCATGTTTTGGGTTGGGTCGGGCTCAGTTACTACTACTACTACTAGTACTACTACTACTCTCTTGGACTCAGGGTTCGGACAGATATATTGTCCTTAGCTATTGTCCTATTTAGTATGGATGTACAGATGAATGGATGGACAATCTGAAAACATAATATTGCCGGCACAGAGGCATAAAAACCCTGGATCTTTCCATTATCCCTGTCATCACACACACGCTCACTCCTCTATACTCTTACCCACAACCCCCACACACACATAGCCTCAAACAGATGGCGGGGGGGCGATGATAGCCAAAGCAATTATTTATCTAATTATGACTTACCACTTAACAGCCCAATGTCCCCCCTGCAATTGTTAGATATTCAAATAGGGGTGATTAAGGGGGTTATGTGAATCTAAACAAAATCAGGGACAACCCAGCATTCCCACTTGACTGGTCCTCCCTGGACAATCCTAACATACACACACTGTCATGTCCTGTAAGTGCTGTTTTTCTGGTTTGTCTGTCAGACATCCACAAATGCACAGTATATTATGATGTATAGAGTGATAAATGTGCAGGAAATGGAGAAAGGAAGGGAGAGAGAGCAGCCAATGTGAGTTCAAGCTCATGCTAATAGGGTAATTGCATTGATTTCCATTTAGCTGCACTCTCTGATGTTATTTACAGCATTTAGCCCAACAAACAAGGCCTTTCTCTCTTCTTCCAGCTTGCTTTTAACCAGCCGTGACACGCTGTCAACCCCTTTTCCTCTACCCTCTGCCCCCCTTCACCCTTTTCACAACTGCCAAAACAGCCAAATACATTATTAGGCCATTAATAGCAGTCACGCTTACACATCCCTCCACCCCCCTCCCTCCTGTTTCATTCCAGTATTGCAGTCCCTCCCTCCCTCCCATCCTCCCGGGCCTGTTGGCACGCGCACTGGGCTGTTTTGCAGTGGCCTTGTTTATCCAACCAGCCTGATATGTGGTTGTGTGTGTGTGTGTGTGTGTGTGGGGGGGGGGGGGGGGGGGGGGGGGGGGGGGGGGGGGTTGAAGTTTGAGATGGTTTCCTTCAGGTGGACCAAATGTCAAGGCCTTACAAGTGTTATGGCCACACTATGCTTTTCAGTCAAGGTGTTCTAGTCCTGCACTGCGGCTGGTTACTGCTTACTAATGATTACTTCAGGTATACAAAAAATGCACAAAACTGTCTGATAATGCATGAAGCATCAATCCACTGTTGTGGTAGTACCATGACAGTCAACAGGTTAAATCCAGTCAGCCTTCAGAAGTCTGTCGTCTCTCACCTTTCTGTCTCACATGTCTCATAACAATAGAGTATATCAGAGAGAGCGACAGAGTGTGGGAGAGAGTGTGGCAGTGATTAGCATGCAGCAGACAGAGCATTGTATTAGTGCTATATTAATGTGGTGGTCACGTCCGGGACACAGACAGACTGCATTAGGCTCATCATCACTCTTCTGCACACATCAAGGACTCTGCCGAGACCTGCAACCTACCACACAAGGTAAAGAGCAACAGGAGACGTGGTAGATCTCTATGTGCCTGTGAAGTGAGGAGAGTTCACTTTTCCCTTCACTGATGCATGTGTGTTGATGGGGAAACAGGGCGGGAGGTTTTCCTGTAATGATGAGCACAATTTATATAGGAGTGTTTTGTACATAAGGGAAACGTATGTGTTCTGTGTGTTGTGTTTGTGAAGCATCCTCACATATGACTCATTTCATTCACATCCGAGGTCTGTGTGGGCGGTATGGTGGCTTGGTATTAACACCACAGACACACTAGTGTGTGCAAGTGTGCGTGTTATACATACATATGAGTGGAGCATATGCCGTTCGGGTTTATCCAAAGTGCACTGCAGTACCATCAATGGCCACACATTTTTAGCAATGCCACTCCCTTTGAGAATCAAACCTCTAAGTGCATCTGCATTCATGACAAAGTTGTCACTTACACAAATGAAGGGAGAGCAAGAAGAGCGTTAGGGATCATCCTGTGAATATGTTGTTAAGGGTTTCTTTCTATCACACCCTTTTCTCAGGAGTTTCAGATGTTGATGGTCAAAGGCAGTTGGGAAAAACCAGTCAAAGTAGTTTTAAGGCCTACTCCTTTTACTTTCTCTTTCCCTCCCCCCTTATCCACTGCTTGTCTCATTTCATTGAATTTTGTCGCAGGCCTATTAGGAGCATCTACCTCCCTGTCAATGCAACCATCTTTAATATCTGCCAGCTCTCTCTCTAGCCCTGATAGACACTGAATTAACTTGTACACTTGTACTTGTACAAAAACTATAGTGATGTCATTCCTTTATTGTGCTTTACAAACAGGTACAAGGACTGTGGACTGCGGCATCAATCACCATGTCCCATTGCTGTAAATCCGGCTATGACAGTGCTTTTACAAGAAAAACAGGTGTGATTTCTCTGAATCCCTGCAAATAAAAGTAAAGATTATGATACCTTACTCACTACCAATAGGTAGTTTCCTCACTCTCCCTCCCTACATCACTTTCTTTCTCCCTGTGGGTTCAAACAGCAATAGCGAGAGCCCCTCTGTAAGACGATAAGGGAGGCTAAGGCGCTTCTATCCCTGCAGAACACACACACTCAGAGGGATAAGCTATGGACTAGCCCGGATCCTGAAAACACACAAACATGGAGAAGCAGACGTTACAAAGCAGAAGCTCTCATCTCACCGCTAAGCAAGCAGGGGAAGGAGGGAGGGAAGATGAGGAGAGAATGAAAGGATTTAGTCTTCATCTGCGGATGAACGTGCCATCTCCTCCTCCCTGTTAGCACAGATTCCCTTGCTTCCCTTTACCTCTAATTGCCAATTCAACCCTCTTTTCAGCTCTGTCAGCCTGCCCTTAAAACACCCACTGTCTTTGGACAACTGGGTTACTGAAGACTGATACATGGAGTGTTTGGTAACACTCTTTACATTCCAAAGCAACATAAGCTATGGCTATGAACATTGGAAACACATTCCTTAAGCCAAGCACACGCTTCACACTCCTCCGACACACTTTCTCCACATGCAGATGGTGTGTGTTTAAAGCCAGCAGGGCAAGGCTGTGCATGTCAGCGAGTGTGCATGCATGTGTATCTGCGATATGTGTGTGAATGTATGCTTGTGTGCTGCTCTGTGTATGCGAGTGCTCAAGGTCTCACCTGGGGGACAAGAAATTAACACAAGCAAATTTTACTGCGTTCATTTTCATTTTTCTGGTAACATGACCATCTGTTAACCATCCTGCTCCATGCAGGAAGAAAAAAAGAGAAGTGGGCTGCACTGCAATCACTCCCACAGTCTCCCTCCCTCTCTCTGTCTCTCTCTCACTCTCTCACTGCACTCCCTCCACCCTATCTCCAACACAGTGAGGGGCAGAGATAACACCTCAAGGCCATGGAGTTGCTGCCAGCCTTTAAACCTCTCCATCTCCCTCTGCCCTGCTCTCTGTGGTTTTTGTGATGAAAGAGGGGAGGCAGATCAGAGGAAAACATGGCAGCCCAAAGACCTGTATCCACAGCCAAGCCTAAAACCAGAGCACAGAGTCACTGCCCTTCACCATTCACCTACAGCACAGACCTGTGGACACCCACCTATACATGCGCACACACACACACACACACACACACACACACATATTTGTAGACCAACCTACCTACACATACACTTAACACATGTGCATGTGATGATAAGAAAGCATCATCATACACTTCTTTGTACACCCAAGATAAGCAATAATGTATGTTTGCACCAACACACAGCTGAAGTGATCTATTTGTGTGTGTGTGCATGTGTATGTGTGTGTTAGGATACAGATGGGCTCCAGTGGGCTGTTACAAACCCTCTCTGACAGCGGCTTAACGAGGGCACTGGCCTTTGGCTCCTGCATCTGTGTCGGTGTTGTGCAGCCAAAAAACAAAAACACACCGATTAATAAAAGCTTAAATGTAAAATGCATTTCTGTGCAAACACACTCCAATAAGTGTATTGTATATGTTCAGCTAATATCCTCTGACATCTGTTATAATGACAAAAATCATCTCCTTCCTTCCCACAACACGTAGGAGTACTCTGCACTTTTTAGCAAAACACTTAGAAGTGTTTTGTTCGTAGCAAATAATGACAGGGGAGAAGAGAGAGGGAGTGAGAGGAATACACTGATCTAATTAGCAGCTAGTTAGCAGAAAAACAGTTGAGTCCAATTAGGGGGTGTGTTGTAGTGTATGTCGTGAGGGGTTTAAATGCTGTCCTGGTTATCAAGGCTGTTTATTTTTTCTTCTACCAGGACACACACACTTTGTGCATCTGCCTGCTAGATTTAGACAAAAAGGATGAGAGTGGAGCAAGTGTTTGTTTTAGACTGAGGATGAGTTAAACACCAATGTGTGCGTGTGTGTTGGCATCTGTTAGACGCGTGAGTGCTGGGGAATGAGCGAGCATGTGTGCTTGCATGTATCTGCCTGCGTGTGTCTCCACTGTAAGAGGGCACCCATTTTTCTGATATACTCATTAATAACCAGAATCTTCGGAGACTACCAAGCAGTCCCAAACTCTTCTTCACTGCCACATACTACAAGCTCACCCCTATCTCTCCCACTGTCGCTCTCTCTCTTCCTCTTGGCAGAGTCTCCCTCTGTCGGCAGGTGCACGCTCCGGTGGCAGCCAAAGTGCCAACCTGCCCTCCATATGCCCGCCTCCGCAGTGCCAGCTTACTCCTGCCACTCCCCACCAGGATTTCAGCTGGCTGGCCACCCCAAATCTGTTCCCACCTCCCACCACCCATCGTCCCCCCACACTCATCAGTATCCACCCCTAGCCTTTCTTCTCCCACACACATACACACACCCCCCCGAACCTCATCCCTCCCTTGCCAGGTCTCTCTCTTGTCTCACACAAAACAGCGAAGCACTTTCGGCAGCCCGCTAACATCCACTTGTCTTATCTTTCCGTGTGCTTCATCCTCCCCCTTTAGCCCTTTTCTCACCTTACACTCTGCATTCTTCTGACCTTCATCTGCTGTTCACCGCCCTCCTAAGCACGCCCCAGTTGTCCAGCTCTTTTCTGAGACCTCCCTTGACATGATGCCGAGAGACCGGAGCGGACACTCACAGAGCCAGGAGCCAGGCCACATCAATCAGCACCGGAGTGTAGGACGACTGCGTGTCAGATCGATGCATCATCCTTCAACTGGTTGTACTCTGGGATTTATAGGGAAACCCGCTCCTGGACCAGTGGTGTAGGGCATATTTCACTGCAAGCAAGTTACTTTTGTCTCCATTGGGCTCAGGGCATGAATGCATAGTGTGAGTGTGTGAGAGGAAGTGTGTTTATGTGTGTCCACTCACTTAGAGCCGCTGATCTAACCTTGTCTGACCTTTAAGCTTGTACAGTTTTCCCTAAGGGTGTGAAACCATCCCTATCGAGGCTGCACTCCAACACCAGGCAGCCAAACAAACACAAGTAAACACATAAACACACAAACACAGCACCCATGGGGTTGGACGTGAGAGGGGGTGAGATATATAACCCAACCCTCTGCCCCCTTTTTGTTTTTTTTCCACAACAAAAGAGACAGGCGTTGTTTTTCGAGGACATATTGCACACACGCATGGACAAACATAAACACAGTGTATGAGATTTATACTCAGCTATAGCTGCTGTGCTATTTGTTTTGTGGTCGCTGTAAGGCTTCCATAAACACAGAGTGATGGAGTGGTAATCCTGTGCCCTCTCCTCATTACTCCTCCTCCTGAGGAAGTCATCTGACCGGCCCGGAGCCATCTATTCAGGTCACAACCATCATCTATCATCCATCATCGAGTCTCTTCCTGTCTCTCCACCTCACACTCACTGACACACACACAAATTCAGTATGTGACACTAATTTTAATAGGATGTTTTAGACCCCATCACTGATCACTCGGCCCACGCCAAACCACTGTCTGAGAACGACAGGCAGTGAAGAAAGAAGCGAGTGAAAGAGAGAAGATATGGACAGGGACAGGAGGGGGATAGAGGGACAGAGAAGGAAAAAAAGGAGAGTGAAAGAGGGAGAGAGAGAGAGAGAGAGAGAGAGACCTTGCCTCGAGTTAACTCCCGTCTTTAACAGGATGTGATGAGCTCTCGCCATTCTCTTAATCTGTCTCCCATGATTCATTTCCATTTCCTGTGCGCCGAGAGGCTGGCAACTCGGCACCAATCAGCCACACAAACAAGCACACACTCACACACAAACACACACACACAAGCCAAACAGCAAGAATCTCTGCTAATAAAGTAGAAGACAGAGGTTATTTATTCATTACACCCTTGAGTGTGGTGTGGTCTCTGACCCAGGTCATTCTTACCTAGCGTGAAGGATAACTGCTACCCCTCTCCGACCAATTGCACCTCCTGCTGACACCCTGAGGTCACCAGCCTCTCAACTCCAACCCTTCAAACACTCACATATTAAGTAGAGTGAAACTCCCTGCAGACACAGCTATTTACAACCTCATCTATAAACCCAGTAGCACTCTGCCCGTACTGGTCATGGAGGTGAGAGGGACCCCTGCTATCCCAGAGAGATCACGTGACAACAGTCCAGGAGGGAGGAACTTCATGCACAGAGACAATAGTTGCATGCCTATATAAGAAGGACAAATGCTTACCAGATTGAACAAAGAGGAGTAGAGGGGATTGGAAACAGGCAAATTGCATTTTCTTCATTTGTCTTAAGTGAAGAGGTTGCTTTGATGGCTAAGCTCTGAAATCCCATCGACTAATGATTGGAAAGCTGTCAGCTTAAAAGGCCGCCCCCACCCGCCACAAGAAACGTACACAAAGATACACATAAACACGCACTCTTCTACAGAGTTCCAGAGTAGAAAAAGTACAGTTGCCAAATCCCTATTACCCTCTCTCTCTGGGTGGTACAGTTCTCTGTTTTCCCCTCCTCCTCCTCATAAATCTTAGCCTCACACACTCCTAATTACCCCGGAAAGTAAGGGAGGATTACCCTGCCTCTTCCTCGAACCTCATCTATCTCCTTTTTTGTGCTTGTTTCTCTTCCTGCTGCACATTTATGGTGCAGTTAAAAGGGCAGGGAACATTCGAGATCAGTGGCATTTGCCAGCTCTCAAGTGTGCATATGTCTGCGCAGGGTGCGTGTGGAAGTGAGGATGTTCATTATTAAAACTAACTACTAAGTGTGAGGACCTGAACACTCGGCTGAACCTGATGGTCTAGCCAGCAGGTGCTCTGCCAGGAAGGAAGTGGACAAACTGTAACAGGACCTTTGCTGCCCCGCAGAAGAGGATCATGTGGCAGCAGATAGTGTCTGTCCTTTGTTACTCTGTTTCTGCATATGTGTGAGTGAGGAGACATGAACATGAACATGCCTGTCTGCAGAATACTTCGGCTTTTATGGTTTTACATTATGAATGCAGATTCCTCGTGGTTTCTCCGGTTGGAAGTGATGAGCAGATCAGTCCATGCCACAAAAACTAAAAAAACGACATCTTTTCTTTCAGTCCAAGCTGTTTTATAGGAAAACTTGGCTAGACATTTAGAACTTTGACATACATAGCTCGAGGGGCTAGACCAATGTTTACTGTTCATTCAACTTAGATGTGATTTTTTGGGAGGAAAAAAAAGAAATAAATGTGAAAAAAGGGTCTGTCCAAGACATGTGGTTCAAAAAACATTCTCCAAGAGAAGTAGGTACAGTCATCTTTAACAATGATCCACATGCTTGATGCTCTTCTCATTCATTATGTTAAATTAATGAATAAATGGACATGGCTAGGACTATGGCCCCGGTCGGTCTGAAGCAATAGTCTGGTCAGCATACATGCATCATGCTGAGCACAGCCTCTTACCTTGAGCAGTCTGAATCGTGTCCAACACGGTGTCACAGTGCATGACTGTGCTACAGGCCAAAATCAATATAAATTTTTCACCTTAAAAAGATCATATAAATTCTACTACCCACCTCACAGTCTCTCTTCCTTTTAATAAGTCTTTATATTAAGTTTCCTTTTTCTTTCTCTCGCAGAAACAAGAACGAGAACTAAGTTTACACAAATCATTGTTCCTCTGGACCTCCTTCATCCATTACTGCATGACCACATTATAACAAATCAATTACACAAATAACCTCAAAGAGAGCAGCATTACCTCCATACATTCCACACCCCTTCTCAATGCATTTTCGTCAGCTGGTGGGAAGCTTACAAATTAGTCATCACTCTGCTCTCTAATGTTAAACCACCACTCATCTGAGTGCTCATAAGTGAAAAATAATATGGACAACGTGCACATGTGTCAATGTGTAATGATGTACATCCGTGAAAGTGTGTGTGTGTCTGTGTCTGTGTGTGTGTGAAGTCAGTGCCATCAGATGCAAGCAGGGTTTAATTAGAATTCTCTGTAGTCTAATTTGATTAGGAGAGGCAAAAGAAGATGAAGGCTATTAGAGCTCAGCTATTTCTGCTGCTGGAATAATGTTTCAGGATGGAGGTGACAACACACACGCACACACAAACACATGCACACTTTCAACCACAAAATGAAAGTGGACCCACATGCTCATTGCTCTTGCATTCCAAATGGGGTTCATGTAAGTTCACAGCGACTTAACGCAAAAGAGCAGAGGTGAGCGTCCGTCATGATAGCCAAGTGTTTGACGAGCGCTCCGAGTGTGACACACAAGACCTGTCAGCTGATACCCTTGCATGCACACAGCTGTGAAGGAACTGTTTACCATCCCACTGCTGCCTCCATACGTGTGTGTGCTGACCACAGCCGCAGAGGAGCAGAGCAAACAAACACACACACACACACACAACGCAATGCTCTACACAAACAGCATTGCATCTCCCCGGTGCCAAACTGACAAGACGACCAGAGGAAACAGACAGAGAGAGAGAACTGAGTGCAGTCTATAAATCATGGCTGTATGCTACTGTGATACCGGTGAAGCCCCCATTACCCCCCTGCACCTGTTAGCACACTGAATGTCTGTTGGAATAATGTACCAGTGTGTGAAGGGTTTTTTTGTTTGTGTGTGTGTGTGTGTGTGTGTGTTTGTGTGTGTGTGTGTGTGTGTGTGTGTGTGTGAGTTCCTGTCTTTCAGTGCAGGAGTCCTGATAGCAGTAATAAATGGAGAAGGTCTATCAAAGTGACTTTATTTAAAGGAATAGTTCACAATTTTTTTGAAATACAATCAAAAGCTTTCTTTCAGGGATGAAAGGATTAGATTAATATCACACTTATATCTGTGTGCTAGTGCAAGGTATAGCAATAGCATTTAAGGAAATAGACATGAGAGTGAGTTCATCTACCTCTCAGCAAGAATATGAGTGAGCACATTTCTGCCTAATCCATATGTTAAATTATTCCTTTAAGTACAAAGCTTGATTTGGGACATGTTTAGTGTACCTTAGGATAAAAACTAAGAGGCAGAGCAAAATGTTGAACTATTCATTTACATAATGTGGCTTGAATAATGATGTGGCTGAGGTTGTGCATTTATTATATCTAGTCCCCACAAGTATAGTCACACAAATATGTGTGTATTTCTGGAACTCCCCTGACACTGTTGCTGGTGGTGGCTTGTATCCAGAGAGGAGCGGAGGCCACAGGTGTGCAGGGTCAGGGTTTAACAGCCCCAGGTTTACGAGGAGGTTAACGGGGCAGCCGGTGAGATGCCCCATTGCTGACCATTACAGCCATGACCGGGGCAGTGCCACCTGCGGACTGGCGTGGAACAGATGCCACGCCGAGAACGGGTCAGAGCTTTTATGGCAAGGGCAGAGCGAGGGAGGGAGAGTGGGAGAGGGAAGGGGTGAGGGATCTAGTAGTCCATCATTGTGACTGCTTTACTGCCGCTACTGCCATCTAATGACAGAGCTGTCAGAGCACACGGAGTGAGAGGGATGGAGGGATGGAAGGACCCGAGGAGCGGAGGGGGAGTAAAATAGATAAATGGATACCATGATAGAGTGAACTAGGGGATAAAAGCACAGAGGGAGGAGGAGAAAGACGCAGAGAGGCGGGTGACACTCGAGTAGATGCTAGCACAAAGAGAGTACTGGGTGCAACAGGGAGATTTGTAGGAATTGATTGGAGGAGATCGCCTCAGCTCGGAATGGAAAAAAGGAAGGAGAAGGAAAGATATTGTAGTTAATTGGATATAATGATTACACTACTGCACAGATAATCTCCTGACACAGTATGGACTTCTCTGCTGGTTTTATCAATGAGTGCTCTCCCATGGCTAAGGTTACCAGCATGCGATCATTCTGCAAACACACAAGCAGATGCACAATATGCACGTTTATCCCAGGATGCTCTCAACACACACCGCTCTCCTGGAGCCTTTTTCCTAAAGGAGCACTCAGTAATCACCAGTGATTAGTCTGCAGTCTGATCCAGGGCTCAACACCAGCATGGTTCGTGCACATATTGATTGTCCTTGTGTGTGTGTGTGTGTGTGTGTGTGTGTGTGTGTGTGCGTGTGTGTGTGTGTGTGTGTGTGCAAGGCTTTTTGTCCATGTCGCTGTGTTCTCAAGGAATTGATTTTCAGAGAGAGCCAGGGAGATGTGAGGAGAGAAGGCCACAACAATCTGACTGGTTTAGTCCCAGATTTGTATACGTGTTAATCTCGAAGAGAGACAAAGAGGACACATTGAGGTAAATGTTAGTTAAGACATTTGGTTTCCATTTTTTCAGTCTATTCTGTGTCCAGTCATGCAGTGGACAGGATCACAAATTCGTTGTCTGACAGATTTTGAGCGAAGGGAAACACTGGTGAGAAATACCCAGTGCTCCTCGGTGTCTGCGGTCTGTTATGGACTTTGTCGTTTTGTTTGGCAAGATTTGCTCTCAACACCCAAACCTCGTCACTCTGTGGCCTGTCATAACAAAACTCCAGCCCCTCTTGCTCTTTAACCTCACTTCCCCTTTCTCCTGCATGCCTTTGTGGTTTGCAGTTTCGGTATCACTTCAAGGTTGTTGTTTTTTTTATTTTTACTTTCTTGTTCTCTGCTCCTCTGTCTGTCCATCCAGTTTTCTCTCCTCTTGCACTTTCTCTCTTTCGTCATTCCTTACCCTCAGGCTATAAGCGCAGACAGTTTCGGGGGGAAAACAACACAGAACAGCAGAAAGCAATCCCATAGATCTGAGCACAGTAGTCAACTTTAACTCACACAAGCACAGATGCAACCCCACACAACACACACATACGGAAACACACACATACTGTACCAGAAAGGCATTATTCACACAGGCGCCACAAACTAAACACATGCACAAGGGGGTATATAAAAGGTTTAAACAAGGTTTGATCTCTCTGAAATGAATTGGGATAAATGAAAGGAGGAAGCATGCTGACTGGTGTAGGGATGATGGAGATACAGACAGCAAGAGGAATAAAAACAAAAGGAGGAAGCAGGAGGAGAAAGACTGACCATGAGCCATCCTCCATTTTGAAGTAGTTGCTCTCTAGCTCTGCTGTGATCTAAATGCCCAAGTTCAAGTGCTTCCTCTGCCCACCTTTATCTCTGGTCCCTCACTGCTGGTCTCTCTTAATCCATTCCTTTCTCTCCTCTCTTACTGTTACCCTACACATCCCCCAACCCCCAACGTATTCCTCTTTATTTAACCGAACCTTTTTTGTTGTCAAATAATCATGGAGAATGAGCATGTGTCTGACATGGTCTCCAAGGCAACGGCGGTTAAGACGGGAAGGCAGGCAGGGGCTCATTGAGACGCTGAATGAAAGGGAGGGGAGAAGAAGCAACCAACAGCGCTGGGCACACACACACACACACACAAAGATACAAGACAGAGAGAGAGAAAGAGAGATGGATACACACTCACACCAACCTCAACTGCTTGGGCCACTGTCACAAACAAGACCCTCTCTCTGTGTCTCTAATCTGTGTGGCTCTCCTGCTGTGAACTTGGTTGGTGTGGAGGGGCCAGGAGCCTCAAGGGGGAATACACACACCACACACACACACACACACACACACACACACACACACACACACACTTGCACTGTAATGGGGAGGGAGGAAAGGGTCATAGGTTCCCAGAGGAAGAGGATGAGAAGAAGGATGAGGATGGAGATGAGAGTCAGAAAGAGGAAGCATGGAGGACACAGAGGGGAAGGTGAGGATACTATTGCCAGCAACTGAATCCCTGTCTTTTCTCATCTCTTTCCTGATTTTATGCGTCCTCATCCTGTCTCACCTTGAGCTTGAAGACCACTCTCCGGTTAGAGACTGTGACACAGAAATGTGATGCAGTGAGTCTTTATTCCCTCACAAAGCAGGCACTCTGTGGCCTTTACCAGCAGATCTCCATTTCAGGACCCTCCTTCTGAACACGAGAGAGAAAGGCTAGCAAGACACAGAGAAGGTGAAGACTGGCGACATGCTGAAGAGAGAGCACAGGACCAAAAAACAGTCGGGTGGATGATAAGCTGTTACAAATGGCCTGTCTCATGTAAAAATACTTGCAAATGACTTCACCTATTTTAATATGCTTACTTGTTTTGTGGGGATAACTAGCCACAGGCTGAACTGATTACACGAAGATTTGCTGCTTAGAGTATCCTCCAACATATAATACTCATAGTCCTATATAGTGACGTGGTGCGGTTGAGAAGGAGAACTACTATCTGTTTTTCATTGGACAGCTCATGTACTGTACCCTCACAGACATTACCCCGAGTGTGATGCACGATCTGTGTATTCTGGTTTCTTTTGGAAGAGCGAAAGAAAGAAAGAAAGAAAGAAAGAAAGAAAGAAAGAAAGAAAGAAAGAAAGAAAGAAAGAAAGAAAGAAAGAAAGAAAATATCCTTGTTTAATATTAAATAATAGTGAAGGAGGACAGGTAATATTTGGGTTTGGTGGTACTGTGTGACTGTGTGCCAAAGGAAAAAAAACCCTGTTAATAGCGAGGTTGGCTGACTGGGCATCTGGCAGTTAAGAGGTCTATTAGAATGGGTGTGGGGTTGCAGAGTGAAATGTGTTGGTTATGGTCTAACTGCACACTCTACCTGCTGACTAAAGCATATAAACAATTTAGCTCTGCTGAGTGTCAGTGAAGTGTACCCACTTCTGTTGTAGAGTGACAACAATCATACCAAGATGAAAACACCCATTAACCAGAAGATGAGGACCTTTGTATACATATATATGATCATACACTATACACAGCAAAGAGCATATATTTATTTATTTTACAGGTGTATAAGTGTACAGTGTGCATGTTTAACAACCATGGAGCAAGGAAATCATTTATATATACACACAAATATAAAAAAGAAAATAGCCTATGGTAGAATGAGCCCAATATTGAGGTACAGAGAGAAAAATATTGTATTTTTGAAGTTTCCGTCTCTTTCATTCTCCCACACTACCTCTGCCTGTCATTCTCTCTCCCTCTCTCACTCCCCTCTCTTGGCTGTCCTCTCCACAATCAGTGCCCAGTGAGCCATGAGACGCACTTAAGCGCCGACCGGTGGTAACCTCACGCACGCCCTAGCACTCGCTCTTTTTCACACACAGACACACACACAAAACCACAAACACACACATGTGCATGCATGCGTGCACAGTCACTGGCACAGACACAAAGACACATGGACACACACACATAGACAGATCACACATACAGAGCCATACATTTGCTTCTGTCCTCTACTTGCAGCGTGGTTGTGTTGAATGAAACACAGGCTTCCATTTCGTGTCCTGTTCACCTGCTGACTTCCATACTGATAAAGGGCTGAGAGCTTAGCAAAACTGAGTGAGAGCTGCTGTCACACAGCATTACAAGTCTTGGATCTCAGGTTTCAACCTCAGGACCAGCAGCACAAAGACAAGCATCTCCTTAGATGCACTCCAGAGCTAACCTCAAACCTCCTGTGCACTTCCCCAGAACAGGCAAACACAAACCTACACGTATGCACGCTGTCTATACCACTGGGCATGTACAAAATCAATTTGGAAGCATTTAAGTGTAAAAACACACAAAGATGTACATCACATAAAATTGCCACTGGCTTACCTGGCAAGTAGTAAAGTGGTGCTTTTAGTCCAAACATGGTTACTGTTTAAGTGTCATGAAGAGAGAGCAACTTGTTTCAAACGCGCAGGCAGGCGTCCTGTCCTGGATGACTGCACTAGAGAGGGGCTGTGCCCTCGCAGCCACCCAGAAACAAGGCTCTGTGTGTGGGGAGGCTGGGCTGGGACTCAGTCTGTCATCCCCGCTCTCTGGTCCTCGCTAACCAAGCGTGAGGCTGGGACCGCCCAGCCAGCTAGGACACACACATGCACATACACTCACACACACACAAACACACATACACAAAGACACAGACAGTCACACAGATACACACAGACAGAGCGGTGCAAGGGGTCAATCCCTGAGCACACCCCCGCTCTCGACCCCCTCGCTCTTGCTCCAGAACCCCTGGGCAAAGGGTCAGCTCTTTCTTAAACGCACACACACAAACGCACACCCAGAGAGTCGGGACAGCCGGGGAAAGAGGTGAAAGCTAGCGGTCCAGTGCCATGAAGAGGTGAAAAGAGGCAGGAAGGAGGATAAAATACAGGCTGGGTAAATCCTGCAGACGAGAGCAACGACTGATTTCCGGGACTTGTCTTTTATCCCTCTATCCAAGAAAGATGATCAGAGGAGAGTCGGCTCTGCTTCCTCCACTATACTGCTGCCACTCTCTCTCTCTCTCTCTCTCTCTCTCTCTGTCGCTCTCTCATTTTCTCACCCTCCCTTTTTTTTTCCTCCCTCTCTTTCACTGCCGATACGGAGAGAAGGAGGTGGAGGAGAGGAGGAGAGAAGGAGGGCAGAATGAACTCCCTCCAGGCAACAACACAGCCAGATAGCAAGAAAGTCTCTCTCTCTCTCTCTCTCTGTGTGTGTGTGTCTGTGTGTGTGTGTTTGAGAGAGAGGGGGTGGGGAGTGGGGGGTTGTTCGAAAAAAGAGATAGGAGAGGCCAGGGTACAGATGAGAGGGAAACACCGGCCACTGCTGATGCTTCACCCGAGGAGGAGAGTGGTCACAGTTCAATTTGGAGTCAGGGTGACAGCTGATCGGACAGCCCCTGTGACAGCGAGAGGCCAACGACTATCAAGGGAGCATCTGTTCACACTGTATCAGACAGTAGGAAAGCGTCAACCAATAGAGAGTGCAGAGAGAGTATGGTGGGTCTTCAAGGGCAGCTCACAATAGAACAGCTACGTGTTTGGAAGAGGAAAATATAAAAGATCCCCCGCCTCCATTCTCGTCTCTGAAAATGAGAGTCCTCGTCTCTGTCTGCGAGTGTGTGGGTGCGTTTGTGTGTCCGTCTAGGAAACTTGGCTTGTGCAGCCTAGCGCACAGACTGCTCACCATGCTGCGCTGACAACAGACTTTCCCCCCTTCTCTCTCTTGCTTTTCATCACACACACATACACATGCATGAATAAACACACTAACTTGCTGTGTTATGCTGTAGCCTGCTCCACACACAAACCTGACTGAGATGGTGGCAGTAGGGGTGAGGAGTTAACTATCTGCAGGAAAGCAGCCAGCAGAGAGAAGGGGGCAAGAGAGAGAAAGAAAAAAAAAAGAGAAAGGGAGAGATGATGGGGAAATAGTCTAGCAGGACAGTTTAACCTCAGGGCTGTCTTGCTCTCGAACCCATTCTATGAAATTCACAGTGGGGGAGAAAGACGAGTGGGGGCAGGGGTTTAGTGAGGAAGGGGAGGGAGGCAGTCTGAGGAGGTCTTCATAAAGACCCAGAGGACAGGAAACAAAACTCTACAACACATATTCACGAGCACAACAAGCACAGTGAGAAGGAGTGGGGGCGTGGAAGGCATGCTCACAGGCATATAGGGCAAATAATCGCTAATAGGGGCTAATGACTGAAGGAAGAAGGCAAGACAGGCGGGAGGAGAGAGCAAGTGTGGAAGTGGAGGGGAGTCCAGAGATTGAGATATTCTGAGAACAAAGCCCTTTTATTAATACAAAGACAGGAAATTGGTAAATGTTTAATTAAGACAAGTAGGCTACAATGTGTCAACAATGTGTAGGTGTATATGCTGTAATATAAGATAAGTGATATTGTGCAACATTTACACAACCTTCATTCTATATTGTACACACAGAGCTGCATGTGTGCAAACAATACACATTATCATCACTGGAAGGCATGTGCGTGCTCCTCTGCTGTTTAGCACAGGTGTGTGTGTGTGTGTGTGTGTGTGTGTGTGTGTGTGAAGTAGGTGTTGAAGTGTCTTGCACCTTGTGAGACAGGTTGAGAGGTGACGTGTCCCCCTGAGGTGCTACACCATCAAGTCTGATGACACACTGACAGACAGAGACAGACAGAGAACTAAAAATACAGCATCCAATTTCCGGGAAGGTGGACAAGATGAAGATCAGGAGCACCACACTGCGGGCGAGGCACATCCCGATGTTTACTCAAAAATTTAATAAAGGCATGTTAATGTTTCAAAGAGAGTACATTTAAACATGTTTATTACTGCGAAATACATCTTTGACTTTTGCTTCCTGCCTCCGGGCAGCTGGAGCATCTTTGTTCAAAGTGTTTTAAAAAGAACAGGTTACCCAAGATCCTTGCCTTCATTTTTATTTGCAGTGCATTTGCATTGCACTAATTATTAAAAGTCATTCAACAAGCTGTACTGTTTCTGTGAGAGATTTATCTGCTTATTCTGAGTATTTTATCACCTTATTCCCGACACAGCTGTTGGACACGCAAAACAATGTCTGTGCATCAGAGGGTTTTTACTGACAGAGACGCAAGAAACACCATGAACTCGTGCAGGAAATAGAGCCTCTATTGTTTCTTAATGGTTTTGTGAGTCAGAGAGTAGAAGACATTATTTAGAGGGAAATGTCACAGGTTACTGCCTCAAAATGAAACTATGAGTGTAACACCGTTCAGCGATAGAAGGGGACAAGTAATGGGAACGAATCATCCTTTTTTTTTCTCTTTTTTTTATTTTGCTGCTCATTAAGGGACAGGAAATGCTAGAGAATAGCAATTGTCTTCTGTTATTTAAGGTAGCGTAATGAGTTATATTTTGACAAGTGCACTGCAGAAGAAGGAACCTACACACACACACACACACACACACACACACATGCACACACATGCACACACACACGCACGCACACACACACACACACACACACACACACACACACGCGCGCACACACACACACACACCCACACACACTGAAAGACTATAAAAGCTCCCTCGGGACCAAGGCAGCATGTGTGACTGAAAACACTGTGATCAAGAAGTAACAGGAAGAGCGAGAGGAGAAGGGAAGGGGAGAGGGGAAGAACAAAACAAGTGAAAAGAGGGTGTTAGAAAAAAGTAAAAGGAAAAAGATGAAGGCAGGTGATGGGAGGGAGAGAGAGAGCTTGAGAAGGCAGTAGTGATCTCTCTCTCTCACAAACCTGCCATGCCCACTTCTTGTCAACCCACTATGTAATTACTTCCTTATAACCCACCCTCACCCCGTGCAAAAAATATTCACTCTCTCAATTGTTGTGTGTGTGTGTGAGAGTGTGTGTATGTGTATGTTGGAAGGGACTGAAAGATGGTCTGTCTTCTTCTACAGCAAGGAAAGCAAAGATAAGGCATCACTATAATCTTTCCCTATAACACACAGCCTCTGGAGGTGCACAGACACACACACACACACATTGTAGACTCCTGCACTCTGACATTATTGCAAAAACAGGTCAGTTCTTTAGAGCAGGTGTGGGCTTCTCAGAGAGAACAATGTGGGGATGTGAAATCTCAAAGACCAAAATCCCAGAATGAGTATTTATCATGCGTGCATACAGAAACCAACCCTCTTATATGTCCTCATGCCTCAGCCAGCAGTAAAGAAAAGAAATGAAGGGGTATTTGTGTTGAACAGTTGAGAGTTTGATTTGAAAAAATAAATAGGCTGGACTGAAGAGAGTCGCCACATATGAAATCTGATGAGAAATAGTATCTTGTCACCCCTCACTCACCCTTATTTGCTGAGACCCGCACCCACTCCACCATTACACACACCCATTTAACCTGACCTCTCACTGGTGATTAGAAGCCTGCGAAGTGTGTGTGAGCACGTGTGCATGTGTGTGAGATGCTTCTCTCCGTATGCTAATCACAGCCTAGCACTGAGAATTAATTTGCAAATGTGTCATTACCCATCAGGCTCAGCAGCAATAACCCTGCAATTACACAACTCTCGCCAGGCCAGCTGAGCACCACACATGCATGCAGGCAAATGTATGCGCACACACACGCACATAGCCACACACACACACACACACACACACACACATACACACACACACACACACACACACACACACACACACACACACACACATACACATAGTATTGAACAAAAAAGCTCTGATATAAAGAAGCGACATTCTGAAAGATATTATAGTCTGCTCTTCCGAGAGATATTCAGTGTGTTTACAGTGTAACCACAGATCCTCACCTCAGTGTCAACAGGACAGCAACCAAGGTCAGTTGTGCACTTTCACACACTCCTGTTTCTTAGCAACATTATCCAGGAGTTTGGCCTCGCTAAGAACTTCACGAGCATCACACAATGGTCTCAGATCACAGATACAGTAACTGAGCAATATGCAAGAGAGTGTGTGTGTGTGTGTGTGTGTGTGTGTGTGTGTGTGTGTGTGTGTGTGTGTGTGTGTGTGTGCGTGTGTGTGTGCGTGTGTGCACATGAGTTTAAGCACTTACCTATGAAGTGAGGGGTCAAGATCAGAGGTGAGGTGTGCAGTGGCCATGAGGAGGAGGAAGAGGAGGTTGATTCACATGTGAAAGGAGAAAACAAAAAAGACACACATTATATTTCAAGTTAGTAGACATTTATTATCTCTTAGAGAAATGTTTGCGGCTATTGAAAAATTAAAGAAATCCTGAAAAAAAAGTGGAGAACCATGTGCTAGCGTTCTTGCATTAATTAATAGTGTCCAGTAGAGTTTCAGAGAATCTTTGCAAAGGAGCAGTGTAGCTGTTATGGCTCCTGTGTCTTTTTAATTTGTCACCCATCTGCAGATTGTGTGTGTGTGTGTGTGTGAGAGGAAATACATGTAATAAAAACAGCAGAGGTCATTGATAGGTGTATGGAGCGGTATGATGTGGAATGACTAACACTGTTTACCATTAGAGCTCACATTTTCTAGTCTGGTGAGAAGAAGGAGAAACAGCAGCAACAACAAACTGATTGCTGGATGAACTTTTTGGTCATTACCCCAAAAGAGCTTTTTAGGAACCTGCCTATATATCAAAGATGAGGGTGAATGTTTGCTCAGTCACTGGATGTGAACCACCTGCTCTCAAAATACAATTATTGTCGCATAACCTAATATGGTTGCAATTCATTCGCACACCTCTTTGTCCATTACAACAAACTGGCCCACAGTGGGCACACATTCATCTAAAGCATGTCCCACACCTGTCACAAACTCCTCAACGATGCAGACTCACTCATCTCCGGTGCTGGCCCTGTCACCCGGTGCAGTCACACCTTGGTGTGACAGCAAAGGTGTGTACATGCACATGCATAATGTGTCCGTCTCTTCCTTCACCAAAAGCTAAACCAGCTCGACCTTGAAATCAAAAGAGCTGGCAAACAAGGGACAGTTCATGAACACTAGACAAAAGCAGTATATTTTTTTTGAACCGAGAAAGAATGCATAATACAAAAATAATAAAAAAAAAACAATCTTCAAGATTCATGTTTTCCTTAGCTTACACGCTGCTGGCAGATAAACAGATAAATAATCCGACACGACAAGGAAATCACAAACCAGAAAGAGAAAGAGGAAAAAGTATTGAGGTTAAAAAAAAGAAGGGTTGGTTTATAATCTCAGGCCACTGTCCAACAACTGATGAGGCTTTAGTGTTGTTAATCCTGCCTAACTCAGTTTATAAAGGACAGTGAAGATAAACACTCGCGTCTCAAGTTAACAGATTCATGTACTGGAGACCCTGCTGGCAACACTGCAAAAGAGAGTCTATTTTGATAATTTATTTTGGCAAAACAAAGCAGATATCTCCATGGGTAACCTAACACTTCCAGTGAAGACCGCAGAGGTCTAGAGAAATTCTTGTCAAAGTGTGGGATAAAACGAGCTCCCTGAGCCAAAGGCAGCAGTGACTGACTTTTACACACAGCACATCTGGTTTGATTTCTGCTCAGCAGAACTAAATTTGCATTAACACTGTAGCGAGCAACAAGGCTACTGCTGCTGGGCCAGATAAGTAAGTATTAGCAAGGAACTGCAGACACAAGGTTAGTAAGTTTTTATTTTAGAAGCCAGAGATGCATTACCATAGCCAGCGTGTACACATGAACGTGTCAGTTTCGTGTGCAATGTGGTCGAACTATGGTCATGTCCCAGTTACAGATATGACAGTCATATAGTGAGCAATGATTCTTCACTCCACTTGAGCTGACATTTTCCAAAGAAGTGATGTTCAAACCACTCTAATCAACACACCATACTAGTACAATGGCATCTTACTGAGGAACTGAATTGATCTGAATCGGAAACAGACTAAATGATTGCACTCAATTGACAGATTTTTTTCCTCTTAGTTTGAGGAAAAAAAGAACATTTTAACACTCATACCTGATTTCCACTGCAAAAATCTTTTGATGGGATCTTCAGGAGCCTCTCAGCACTTGCATTTTCTGCCTTGAGAGTCACACTTTAATATTCACAAATCAAGCTTGAACCCCTCATTTCCACCAGAATGCTGTCACTCCTGATTTAAAGTGGATTTCCCTTTTAAATGGCTGCTGGCCCTTATTGTGGCCGACACACGCACACACAAACACACACTCGAGGGAGCCAGGTAGGGGGTGGGGGGGGGGGGGGGGGGGGGGGGGGGGGCTGGCCAGAGCTGACAAACTGATGTGCAATCATATCATATCCCTCCCACAATGCCTTGTGGCACACCTGCTTTCTAGCACAGACAACAGAAGCGTCCTTGTTCCCAGCCGAGGGAATGCATCGCGCCACACGTCTCTGCTCTGATGAGGCTTTTTATAGTCACTCAGCTCTCTTACCTGCATCTTCCAACCCTTCATCTGTCTCCATATCAAACACATCAGATCTGCTGCCTCTCAGCGAGTCCCGTTGTTATTAGACAGAAGAGCAGAGAACCACAGATGAAGTAGTGAACCGGTGAAGGAGGGAGGGAATCTTTAAAAGTGCTGCTCATTTGATTAACAAATATGTGTGTACATGTGTGTTGCGTGCTCCTCTGTGTAGTGTGTATATGTATGTGTGTGTGTGCACACGGGGCGTATGTGGTTGTGTTGTCTGTGCAATTGCCCAAGGGCAGGTGTATGGTATGCAAACGCAGTTGAGGGAACCTAGAGAGCAGACGCAGCAGGAGAATCCTGCTTTACAGCAAAACGCCACAAAGAAGCTGACAACAGGCTGACAGGGTGGGATCACATGCACACTCACACACACACACACACACACACACACACACACACACACACACACACACACACACAGTATGCAAACACGCACATTCACATGTTTATGTACATGTGAACAAATAAGAATAGCCCACACAATCCAGTGTACTTGCTTTAATATTTAATTGCGCCCATTCATACACACACACTGCAAGCACACACAAAGAGCTGCCGGCAGTGTGTTTTTCACTTGACTTGTGCTCTCCTGTGACATTTCCTCATTGGCTTGTTTGTCTCAATTATCCCTGCTTATTGGACAGAGATGGTTAACCCATTAACTTACACACAGGGAGGAGGAAAGAGAAGAGAGAGAGAAACAGTGAGAGAGAGAGAGCTGGACGATGGTTCAACCTGCCTTAGGCAAGTTGTGAATCACACAACTGTACGAGGCCACAAGCACAGGCTGGCCTGGCCGGGCGCCAAGAAAACACAAAAGTTGTACACGTACATAGGCAGCAGAGAGCAGCTGAAGGGGCAGCGGAGCACGAGCACCTCGGGGCCTGTTGGAGGGCCTGAGCTGACCTTCTCCACTCACCATTGCGCTTCTGGATTTAACACACTATCCTACAACAAGGCTGCAGCTTTGTGTGTGCATGAGTATCGTAACTGTGGGTAAGTGCATCCTTAGATGTGGCTCTCCCTGTGCCTGTAATGTATGTATGTTGGAAACCCATGTGTGTGCGTGCGTGTGTGTGTGAGCGTGTGTATAAGGAGGCTGCCTTGCCCTGTGTCAGGCCTCTGCTGTGTTCAGTAAGTGAGGCGTGCTAATACTGCGTGTGCTCAGGTTTCACGCATCAGCACACAGTCGAAGAGACTTACCCGAGGTCACAGACTGTCAAACCCTCCTCCACTTCCCCTCCTCACCCCTACCTCCTCCCTCCTGTGACTCAATCCTTCCTTTTCTCTCACTAAATACTTTACCTTTAGCCAAGCTTTAGCACTCTATCTTTCAGTTCCTTTTGCTTCCCCCTGCTCCTACTCTCCTACTTTGCTATCATCCCCCACCCCCCCCCCTTCCCTCC
Organism: Trachinotus anak; assembly: GCF_046630095.1. Classification (NCBI taxonomy): domain Eukaryota; kingdom Metazoa; phylum Chordata; class Actinopteri; order Carangiformes; family Carangidae; genus Trachinotus; species Trachinotus anak. Next base: position 14,352,108 of record NW_027273862.1, on the reverse strand, counting down.
GCCCCTCCTCCTCCCCAGAGGATTCCATCATGCTCAGTCTTTTAGTATCTTTCATGCCTTTTACCTGTCAACAGAGGAGAGAATGTGCGAGCAGCTCCCCAACAAAGGAAAAACACCCTCCTGTCATCTCAGAAAATGCTACAGGGAGGGGAGGGGAGGGGGGAGGGGGGATCAACAGGGGGACAGATTGAGCTAGATAGCACGGGAAGCAGAATAAAAAGGGAAATGTTGAGGGAAGGGGATAGAAAAAATGAGGCAGAGGGGATATTGTGCTCTTCATATGTGTTAAACAAACACAAGCTCTGCCATTCCTGTGCATGTTAGTGGTTTGAAAATAGCATGTAAACGGCAACATGCCTTAAACGTGTCATTTTTCAAGATCTTTATACAGTTGGAGACAACACACACTACTTTTTAATTACTTTTGTACGCGAGCCCTCCGTTTAACGACAGAGCAACTAATGTATGAAGTGTTAAACTCTCACACACATGCGTCAGAGAACACACAGATATATGCACATGACCTCTTCAGCTTGAGACGGCTATAGTCCATGAATCCTCAGCAATTCAGTTCAACTCTGCCACACTCCACGGCAATACCAGCAACACACATTCACACAGGATCGCTCAATCTTTGTCTGTCTCGCTATCCCATGCCCAGTGTTTGTGTGTGTGTGTGTGTGTGTCTGTGAGTGAATCCTTTGCTAGTACTAATCTGCTGGCACAGCCCCCGTCCTCAGCGTTGCCCTCATCTCCATATTATTCTGGGATTAGCTTGTGTGTTAGCCTAGCCGCAGCCCACAGACTGAGCTGGGGAGAGGCAGCCATCTTAGAACAATGCCTACTGATGAAACACTAAGAGGTTTGATTGGATTAATCATCTCTCCCTCTCCTTTTTGTCACTTCTCTCGCTGTCCCTCTTTGTTTCCACTCCTCCTCTGTTTCTCCTCTGTCCTTCTGCCTTTCCCTCCTTCCATTCAAAGCTGAATAACACACAGATTTTGTTGTTTTTCCCTGGTGAAGAGTGACGCTGTTAACGCCCCCATGTTGGATAACGAACGTAAATAACAGGCTGCCGTTTTATGAGGGCACTTCAAGGTAAAAAGTAAACATCTAATTAAGAGGAGAATCAAATAGTTTCTAACTGCTTCTGTGTGGTAGTAGATTTTACATCACAGTGCTGAAATGGTAGGCCTCTCCTTGACGAGAGCGAAAACACTGCCTCTGATAACGCGTAATTATGATTATGGCGACAAATCAAATCATATAGAAGAAGCTGAGAAGAAAACTCTACCATAAGACTCATATATGGAGGTTGTGTTTTCTTTTTCATTCTTTCTATGAAACACATAAAAAAAGAACTGCCAAAATGTGAGCGATACGACAGTAGCAGCAGCAGCACACAGAAAGGAATAAGGGTGAATCTCTGCAGATTTGGCCTGTGTTTAGCTGGGGCACTCTACCAAGTGGCAGTCGCTAGCCTGGGCAGCCTTTGGCCCGATGTCCCCACCAATCACATTCCAGTCTCAACTACGCCAGCGTGGACCCACAGCAACCCTCCAGTCTGATGCCAAACACCCGTGCACACACACACACACACACACGCATATGGGCAGCTACAGCTCATACACACACAGCAGCCAACTCCATTTTCAAACAAGGATAACAACTGAATTAACACTCTGTGATCCTCTGCCAAAGCAGAAGGATGCTCCTTTATACATTCAAACTCACACATGCACGCGCATATATGCAAACAACACATCCACAAAAACGCACACATGCACAAGGGGCTGTTTGGGTGGAGTTATCTGTGGTTAGATTTTAAATGCATAATTCCCTCCTTGTGTGTCTGTCTGCCTCTCTCTCTCTCTCTCTCTCTCTCTCTGTGTGGCTCTGCTCTCACTCTTTCTTTTCTGCTGCTACAAAGATAAAAACAAATTACTGTCTCATACTGGTGTTCTTAGCGTTAGAGTTATTTTGACAGTGGCACCTCTGCGTGATGCCCCAGTGTTTGAAATACAGCCACTGAGTTGAAAACAAGGGCAAGTCAGAGTACAGAGGTAAGGTCGGGTGGATGAGGGAGGGCAGGGCACAGCCAGTTTGATAAAGAAGCTGGGACACCATTTGTTCCCTGACGTGAAGCACAAAGCAGTTGATCTAAATACAACTTTATTTATATTTACAATAATAATGACCAAATGATGTACCTCTGTACCTCTTGTGCTGTCCCTTCTTTCCTCCTTTTTCTTCTGACTCTTCTTCTCCTCTCTCCCTACATCTTATCCGTCCCCTGTTATTAGTTCCATCCAGGACTGAAAATGGTTGTCTTTCTCTCTATAATCCTCTCATCACATCACCGTTCTAATCTGACCACTTCACTGCCTCCCGAATTCCTCTTTCTTTCTTGTCCTCCCCTTCTTGTCCCATTGCCATTTTCTCTTACCATTGTTTTAACATTAGAAATGCACTATCAAAAGTATTGCACAAGTGCCAAACGCTGCACAATATATACCAAGACACAGACAGACAGACTCACATGGACACATGAGCACGCAAACGCATACACACAATATCTGACAGCAGTTTTGTTTTTGTTTTTTAACAAACAAACCAACTGCCACAGCTATGGTTATATTTAAGGATGTTTTCTCTGTTGAAAATCACAGTAGGAAAAAAAAATGACAACTAGCTAAAAACAGAGAGGCAATCACCTGACATCACAGCTATTCATCCTGCAGAGAGCTGTTTGGTCCTCCACCAGCATGAGGAGGAAAGGCCTTCCAAGAATCCCTCCTCTCTCTCTCTCCTCTCTTTCTTTTTCCACAGATTAATCTGTCCAGCCGTATAAATCTCGGCACTCACTGTGGAGAAATTCTCTATGTGGAGCATTTATGCATGACACAAAAAAGAGATGAACCTTGGTAAACCTCTCAAAAGAGACTCTAAGAACAAAATGGAATAAAGTCTGAATTGGACTCAACATGGTTCTTTGAGCCTTAAATGGCCTAAACTGACCTCATGCCACACAGACTACGTTCAGCAGTTTGCAGCATGAGCACTAACAATGTGTTCTTTTGTGCTATGTGTGTGAGAACTGAGATAACGCTCAACTGCAGGTTTGCATTACCCACTGAGCAAGTGTGAGAGTGCGTTGTCTTTGGCTGTGCAGCTTGTTAAGGTGTCAACATCATTTATGGCTGAGGTCAAAACAACTCTCTCCTTTACTAAAAGATAGGAGGAAAGGGGGGAGCAAAGGATCAAGGGAGGAGAACCAGAGTAAGAAAAAAAAAAAACTGGGGGGTGGTGGGGGTTGAGATGGCTTCAAAGGGTCCTGTTGTAACCATGGTGCTGCTGAGCTTGGTCACCGTGGGAACAGACAGAGGAAGGGGAGAAGCATTTTTGTAAGAGAGGGGAGGTGGGCTGTTTCCCTCAGGCTTTGTCTTTCAGAATTCACTGTACACACCAAAATAACTCAGTGTTTTGTCACTTAAAGAGCTAATAATCAAGTCACTTCCAATTACAAAATATAAGAAATCAATAATAAAGCACTTACTACAGCAAGCACATACTGAATACACAGTGAAACAGACTTTGCATATCAATTCATCTCCAAGCAGAGGCCTGTTACACTCCATGATGCTGTAGGTAAAATATCGGTGCAACACTAAACAGGGTTGTAAAAAACAATTCTTTCCACTATCTGTTATTATTCGGTTGAATATGACTGCCTTTTCAAATATTCATTGAATCATTTTGAGAATATGTAACAGATAATGGAAAATGTGCTAAGCTTGCTTGTTTTGTCTGACCTACAGTCAAAACCCTCCAAATGTAGTTCATCGTGATAAAGGAGAAAAGTTTTAAAGCTATAGTGTAAAAATATTTGTTGTTTTTACTTGATAAATGATGTAAATGGCTAACACAGTCACTTCAGTGCTATAGTGAACCTTCATGTATACTTTGTGTTCTTTATATTAATGACGTGTTCACATCACCTAACATTGGTCAAAATAACAACTTATCATATATTCATCAGTTTTTACTGTATTTTCTTTCAGGGACTGATTAATACTTCAGCCCACAAGATGGAAATGTATCTATTTCACTTTTCTGGCAGCATCTCCAAAGTGTGTGTAAATCCTGCTCGACAGTTGGATGGAAACAGCATGTGTCTCCTTGCAGACACCTCTCCTATTAGATACAGATGATGAGTAAAGTTTTCCAAAGACTTTATGGAGAGGTAGAATATGATGAAACAGTTTCCTCTTTGTCAGGACATTGTTATTACAAAATTAGCTTCATCAGTCTTGCAGACTCGCATTGGCAAGACCAGTGTCTTTTCTCAGACCTGATCTGTGTGTGTACGTGTGTGCCTGCTGTCCCAACAGTACCCAGTAACACCATCTCCAATATGGTCCCACAGTGAGCTGTGTGATTTAGATGATATTTGTTTGCAAGGATAGACCATAAGCTGTACTCGTATGTGCATGCGCGTGCATGTGTGTGTGTGTGTGTGTGTGTGTGTGTGTGTGTGTGTGTGTGTATGTACGATTGATTTCCTGTCAAAGTAAACAAACCAGCAAAATCTGTCATAGCGAGACAGGCACTTTTAGCAGTGACCACTGCAGCAGGATTTACAGCACTCTTAACGATCACACCCTCAATTAGACCTGCAGAAAAGTGTCTCTCTCTTTCTGTGTGTGTGTGTGTGTGTGTGATCATAACCACTGCACAAAGTAGTACGATGAAGGGGTTGTAAGTAAGTGCTGCAACACTTCGATTTCCCCTCTTGCTGTGATGTCACCGAATTTATTACTGGCTCTTGCTTAAGACCATGCTCGCCATAAATCAGACACACACACATACACACAAATACACTCAGAGACCCACACGTCGCAGTCTGTTCATGTAGGACTTGTGATGAGGAGCAGAGCAGAGAGGGACTGTAATGAAGGGGAAACAAACAGAGCGTGGAGACGGATGACGGATGGCTCCTCCCTCAACAAGCCAGTCTGAGATGAACATACACTTAGGAAATACGTTCCCTGGTCTTGGCCTCCATCTTCCTGTCTCCTCTGCTGCGACAGATAACCAACAGTATGGCACCTTGATGTGATGATAGTACCACTGCAGACCAGCAGCAAAAAGAGGATTCTGAGGCTGATAGGCTGACTGTCGCACATCAGCAGTCGTAGAGATGTGAGTTGTAGTGTGAGTGGTGACTCCCACTGTGTTAAGAAAGGGGATGATAGAGGAGTGGCCCACTCAAAGTCGAGCAGGCAGTGATGGAAGTGTCATTGGAGGTGACCAGAAGGGAGAGTAATTGCCTTACTGCACTCAAGATGCTTGAAATGACCTGCTCTAAGCCCATGCGCTCGTAGGGAGGGGCGAGAGAAATAGTGTGCAAGAGTGGCATGGAGCAAGGGAGAGGGCAAGAGAGAGAAAGAACTGTTGCAAATACCCATTTCCTGCCGCTGTGGGGTCATGCCGGAGCACCACCAGGAAGTGAGGGACAGAGCGGAAGGTGGAATAACAGAGGGATAATCTTGTCTGAGCTCCAGTGAGAGAGGGCAGGGGGCTTGTTATGAGAAAATGAAAGGGAAGAGGTGGAGGAAAGGAGAGCCACGGGCCATTAGAGCCACCTCAGCTACACATAATGGCAGGTAGTGGAGAGAGGGATGCAAGTAGCTCAGTGGAGTGGAGGTGAGGGAAGAAACAGGGGCGATTCATGCCCTTTGCAAACACTAGAACATTGTTAGATGTGCGCAGCTATGTCATACATTGAATTTGTGACTATATACTGAGACTATATATATCGATTTAGAGTGACAAAATTTTGGTGATTACTGCTGGTGCTGTCAGAAGATATTAACACATTAACACATTAAGTATATTCTAAGAAATGAAATCTTCAATAATGAGATTACGATGACCAGTTACATTCACTGTTCATGTCCCTCTGCTAAAACAATGGACTTTAAAGGCTCAGAAAATTGTGTCTCTTAGCTTTAATGCAGCTTTTATCTTGCAAACATTACAAAACTCCCCAATGATTTCCAGGCGTATTACTTGATATGAAAATAATATTCATATAATATTTATTCATTCATATTCACAGTGTTGAATTTTAGATTTTTTTTGAATTTCAGCCAGTTCCTGATACCAAAGTCTGGCCTATGGAACAATAGCAGTCTACATGTCTACCTCTCTCTTTCTTCTCTGGGTCTAATAAGTGGGTGGAAAAACTGCAGGCAGAAGAGAGAATAACAGGAAGATATCCAGAATGTATGGGGAATGAGAAAGAGAAATAATTAGACATGAGAGAAGGGGAGAAGAAAAGACAGAGATAAAGTAAGGAAACACAATGTTTCTGTTTTGTATGTACAGCTTTCAATTTTCTTGACTCATATTTTTCTCCTTCCTCTCCTTTCTCATCACTCTCTTCCTTAACTGCCCTCTGCACAAACCCTCTAATCAGACGGTATCTGCTGGGCTATGTCCTAAAAAAAACATGTCCATATTCACTACAGTTCACTACTGTGAACCTGGAAATGTCCTCAGATTTTTTTTCTGTTTCTCTCCCTCCCTTCTGCTTCTTCCATTCACTTTCTTTATCCCTCACTGACTTACATGCTTCACTTCCCCTGCTGTAATCTCGACAGCATTTACTGAACTAATTAATGGGGCAGGGGGTTGAGTATTGCTCAACTGAGACAACTCCTTTTCTTTGTTTCTCTCACACATGGATAACTACATAGAGAATAGGAAGAAACAATGTTAGAAGAGGCAAGAGGGTGAAAGGAACAGAAGGATAATTTACTTTTTTTTTCTAGTTAGTGCCAGAAAAAAAAAGACTAAAAGACATAGACGTTAAAGAGGTAATAAAAAAGAAAAAGAAAAATTAATAAAATTGTCAGCTTGATATTTGAACCATCCATGTTTCTCAAATAAACAATAAACAATATATATAAAATATATAAAATTGAAAACATGAGTAACCAGGGAGAGCTTTTCTCTTTTTTGCGTTAATTGTGCTTTATTCAACAGCTCTGCAAAGAGGAGATGACATTTATTGTCTTGAAGAAAATGTCATGCTGCCTACCAGCCTCTAGAGGCAGATCAGGAAGCCCTAAGTGAATGAATCACTGACTGACTGAATAAATGAACGTGAGTCCACAAGGTCATGCACTTTGAATAACTGAAATTTCATTATGAAAAATTATGAATTTTCTATAGTCTATTTATATACTCTGGGTACTTTATCTCTACTTAGCTACGCTGTATGTGCAAAATTATAGTAATTTCAAGGGGGGACAGTCTCTGAGGGAAGCCTTGCTATAGGCTAATAGAGAAGATAGAGGTGTGCTCTAGTTCTACCTCCCTGCTGGCTCAAAGTGCAAGTTATCTCTCATTCATTGGTGGGTTCATTCAGTCAATAACATTCACATAAAAGTGGATGAGTGCAAGCTTTAAATTGATGACAGCCAATTATAGAAAGAAGTAGAGAGAGAGAGAGAGAGAGAGAGAGAGAGAGGGAGAGGGAGGTGGTGGGGAGGGTCAGAGAAAGGCAAAGAAAGGCCAGGAGGAAAACAGATGTACTGCAGCTATATGACAGCAAAAGCAAGGCTTTTATCCAGGGACTATGCCGAGTAAAATGTCACCTTATTATCAAAGGAGAAAGGCTAGCCTCACTTTTTATCTACCATCTGAGAAACATGATACCCAATGTATTTCCATTCAGGGAGCACAAGATGTGTGGCTCAGTCAGCACAAGGGCATTTTGACACCAAGAATCATTTCTCATCCAATTTCTCGACCAGTTTTGGATGTAATAACTCTTTTGCTTTGATATATCAATGTATCTTACAATCAATATTCCAATCAATATGATACACTATGATAATAAAGTCATTTAATTGAAACACTTTAAATTTGTGATAAGTGATAAAAGCAAATGTTAATGTTGTGTTACATTTAGAGAGCAAAGCTTTTATTGACTCTAAGTCAAACAGCTCCTTGTAGTATAAAGGGTACTGGTGCTAGTACTGCTGATCACACACAGAATCAACACTCCACTCTGAGATTTTAGCCAATTTCAGCTCACTGTTTTGGTTTGCTGCTCCACAATGTTGACTCTCAGCAGCTTTTATAAATTCACCAACAAAAAACACCAAGTAGACGCACACCGAGCAGACGAGTTTAAACACATCGACTGTACACTGAATCATCCGCCAGGTTAAGAGAACCAGATGTTTTTTTAATCAGAAGATGGTGGAGACTAGAGCTAAAAGGGCAGTGAACAATAAGCAAGCGGTGAGAAAGAGACAGACGATGAGCTGCTTTGTCCACTGGATCTAAAAGAAGGTATTTGTTTGTGAAAAAATTGGAGCACTTGATAAACCCATCTGGGAAGTTGTTTTGGAATTTTCCTGTCCATTTGTGTTCAAAATCATATTAAAATGGCTTTAAAAATTGTCCTTGGACGATCTGAGCAACCAACACACGTCATAGTAACGTGATATATTGAATACCTTCAAGTAATTAATGAAGACCACTTTATTTTTAATTAGACTTTAGAGAAGTGAAGATTGCATAGATTCTTCAAAATGTTCTTATTGAATTCAAGCCAAGGTCAACATTTCAGATGTTGGAAAGAGAAGCATTTCACACACCACACCATGTGAGCTTCAAACAGCCAGCTCCATATCCACTTATCTTAGTATTTGTGTTCAATAAAAAACTCAGATGTCACATATTTTATGTTTTCATCTCCAAATCTGTCCTGCAATTTTAATGTTTTTATCATCCCACTTAAACTTACTTTTTATTTTGCCATTTGAGTTCTCAAAGAAACGGGAAATGTAGGCAGCAACAAACAAGAATATGGAACATATCAACCCAATGCTGGATCACAGACAACAGGGGAACCAAGCTGAGAGACCAAGAAAATTCTTTATAAACAATCATTTGCAACGGATCCAAAATCTTATCCCCAGTCAATTTTCACTTCTATTTAATCCATCTTATTTTCTGCTTTCTAACTCTATCTTCTTCTCTCCTTTGTTATATTCCTTTACAATCCAAACCAGACTGAAACACTCTCACTGTGTTTACCAGGTGTCATGCAAAAATTCTTCCTGCTTTGTCTCCATGCTCGACCTGTTCAATTATGCTCGGTTTGGACATGGACACACACAAAATACAAGGTGTTGTGTTTTTTTTTTTTGTAACAGTTCTAGTTGTGCACATATTTGATATGTAGAACCAAATAGAATCAATAATGAACAACTCGCTGTGACAAATTCTGTTTGTAGAGTGCCAGTGCACCAGCTGAGCCTGGACATCACTGTGTCTTTCTTTGGGTTTGTGTTTGTCTGTAACTTCAATAGATCCACATATACACAGCATGCTATATTAGCTATGAGACCACTAAGCAATATGTATCCTGTACAGGATCCACAATACAATATTTTCTCAATTTGATTTTCAAGCAGAATGTATCTGACATTCTACAGTCAGCACTTCCCATGTGTTTATTATTCATATAAAACTAATTTAAACTAAAAACAATATATTCTGCAAAAATAATTCAAGAATTCTTATGTTGTAGTGATTGATCACTTTTAGTTCAGCTGTTAAGAACTGTCACACTTTGGGATCATTTTGAGAAAATTGTCATTCGTATGACATTAACAACTTCCTATAAGTGCTTCAGACAAAAGTATTACAGCAAAGAGAATTCATTACAGCTTTTATATGGTAACAGCTGCAAGAAGAGTTGAGTTATAGTGTTTGTGAGGTCACTGACAGTAGCCCAGGTTAGCTCTTGTAGGTTCATTTCACCTACAAAACAAGCCTTGTTATTCAGCATTGCCCTCAGCACTCGAAGCCAGAATAAACCTTTTTAGAAATCCATTAAACTAAAGTGTGAGTCATAAGATAATATAATAGTGGGACACAAAAAACAGATTAATGTTTTGTCTTGCCACTACTCTGCATAATGAAATTCAACCATTTGTTGTATTCAGGATCACTTTGTGGTCATTTATGTCACATCAGTGCAAAGGTGTTGAGTCAGAGCAGCTCAGGGTTAAAGATCATTGCTGTGTGTCATTTATTCCCAGCCTCCCCCCTCTCCTTTCCTCCTTATTGAATCATTGTCATCAAGCTTACTTGAACCTTTGATCTTTGTACAATCTCTCTCTCACACATGCGTGTGCAAACACACTCGCACTGAAGCCAGAAACATCCAGGAGCCATATGGATGCTGCTGGTGCTGCAGGCAGAGCTGGGCAGGGAGAGGTTATTGATGTCTGCTCTCACAAAGCCAAGGTCTAGGCCATGAATCGCAAACTCCAGCCTCCACTGGCCCCAGACATTAGCAGCCTCAGATAAGACATGAAGGATTGCCTGCATTATAGGAAAAACAGCTTCACTGCATTACTTCACCCCCGCTTCACAACCCCACTCACATACACATGACACACAAGGTTTGTCCAAGGACCAGCAATGATTTCGAATTTAAGTGTATGTTTGTGTTGCCATTGTGTGAGTTTGTTTTTTTGTGGTGTAATAGAAGAAACTGTGTTGCACTGGGTTTGTGTGCTTGTTTGTGTGGATTTGAGATCACAAGCATGGAATGAGAGTAGAGCCAGGTCATTAGCAGAAAGGAAAGGATGGGAAAGAGACAGGAGGGAAGAAGAAACTGTTTATTTTTCTACTTTATCAATATAAATCCCAACAAAAAAATAAAAATAAAAAAAAAGTTGATGTGTTGATATATCTTGTGGTCAAAATTAGGAATAGGAATAGCACAATCTGCGGGATCAGGAGTGACCTCACATTTCAATTGATCAGTATTGGGGATAAAAAATCTCTAGCTGTATTCTAATAATGCAGAAGTGTTCAACTTTCACACATATCTAAAAAATTGAAAAAGAAATTATTAAATTGTTTTTCCACTTCAGGGTAAGTATGCGGTTGTGACATGAGAAAATACAAATAACAATTAGAAAGCTGAATACTTTGATGAAGGTCTTGGATCTGAATAGGGATCTGTCAACATGAAGGGCAATTAACTTGGTCATGAATGTTACACTTTTAGGCATCACCCAATAACCATTACCTTTGACCTTTGCACCATGCTGATCTGAGGTCAGAGGTTTTGCTCTGGTGACTACCTGTGGCCTCCTGTCTGGACCCTTCAGGTCAATAGAGTTCAAAGGTCAATTTGCAACCTCTAAAACCACTGGCCATGTGGTCTACAGCCATCCATTACCATCTCCAACCCAGAGACGGCAACAGGCTTTAATAGCCTCTGACCCTTCACCCTACAGGCATGGAAACACTGCCCTGCACCTGAACCATGAGCAACATGATCACAGTTTGGGTGTCTAAACAGAGATGAAGCCAGGGGTCACTAAGAACCTGTGACAACTACTTCTCCCTTTGAGGGTTTATGCTATTTGTGAAGATTTGTGTTTTGAGTAGCTGCAATAGGAGCGTGACAGCAGAGGCACACGGCCGGAGTATGACACAGGCTTGAATGGCACATGAGATGCATCAATCTGAGCTGTCAATAGGCCTTTTTATCACATTTTATTTTGGGGCCAGAAATAATAAACACTTAAGGAAAATGAAGTGTTTCTCACTCCCCTGATTGTTCATGTTGATTACAGCTTGATGCTCCTAGTGAGTGTGTATGGACCCGTAGGAGTTCTCTGCTTTGTACTGTTAGCTCTGAAATGATTTTTAGCACTTTTCTTTTCATGAGGATGTGTGAGCTCGGCCCTGATTGTGGTTATTATGGGCTGGGGTGCTGTCCACGAGCAGACAAGCATGTGGACGGATAAAACTGGTCCCCAGTGCAAAATCACACACTGACACATACACACTCACACACACGATCTTGATCATCAGTGCCAAACTCTTTCATTATTTAATCAGAACCACTCTTTGCAGTGGCTAAATTATTGAGCAAGTGTATGTTCACACAATCCCCCGCTGAAAGGTAGTACAAGGGTTTTCTGAAAACCAACTACGCCCACACACAGCAGCCATACAACACACTGTGCCTAGCCTTTAACAGTTCTCTTTCACTGCTATCTTTCCGTCTCCTCCTGAGCTCTTGAGTAATACTTTAACAAACACAGCAGGAGAAATTAGGAGGCAGTGGGTTAGCTAACTGACGTGTTACATATTTCAGTGACTGATTTGCTGAAAAGAAGAGAGAGGGAGGAGCAGTGTGTCTCCCCTTTCTCTTCTCCTGGCATCCTCTCGGCTCATAAAGGCAAACACACAGTCAAAAAGACAGAGACACTAATTCAGGGTGCAGATGGACAGGCAGACAGACAGATGGACTGAGGGAAGGACAGGCAGATTTTCATTGGCTCCTGGAGGTAGCAGCGCACAGTGTAGGCCATGGCCGTCCCAGTCTGACTGTCTCTGCAGTAAAACCCCTTCCTGTGGCAGAGATCTGGAGGTCCAGGGGACCAACTTGCTCCCTGCTCCCCCTGGCCTCCCTTCTTCACAGGCTGCAACCCCCCCCCCCCAGCCCCCAGCCCACAGCCCCCATCTCATACACACACAGCGCGAAAGACACACATGCACACACTACAAACCCCACCCACCGAGGAGGCCCTCCCTGCAGGAGCCTGGTGACTCTTCCAGGGACCAGACAGGTGGTGGGAGCTGAGCGGGCACGCGAACGCCAGCCCACTGCCAAGGGCTGGGTGCCAGTTGGCACACAGTTAACAGGCGCACTCCCTCAATGTAGAGCACAGTGCACACATGAAGATAACAGGCCTGCACACACGCTTGTCTTAATGTTCTTGTGAGGACCTCTTGCTTCTAAGCCCTTTATCTAAACTTCACTTCTAACCCTCAAACAAACCACTTGAGGAGATGAGGACTGGCCAAAATAACCTCAAATCAACTCAATGCCCACATTCTGAAAGTCTAAATCTCAAACACACACATGTACACACAAATGCCATAAGGTGAACTTAAACTACCATTAATAGAATTAGGAAATATAAGAAAGGAACTAAAGACAGGAACGTATTAACAAATGTCAAATCAGACATTCTGTGATTGACAGTTCATGAAGTTATCCACACAGTACACACACAGATGCCTAGACACAAAGATATGCAGCAAGATTTCTGTTGTCAGATAGCAAAATTTGTGTTTATAAATCATCTGGGTTCTTCAAAAAGAGTAGTTTGCAAATATAATCAAACCAGCTCCTTTTGCCCAGGGATGCCAGATTTATTTTTAGGGATTCTCCTGGTTCATCCAAATATCTGAATTTCCTGTAATTTATCATCCCATGTTAATATAAATACGCTGCCTTAAAACACACACAACATTTCACCAGTTGTGCATTTCATTTCAAACTGTATTTAATATTTGTGCATGTCTTGTCAATGTTTTGATTTTAGAGTAACTTTATTATATAGATCTATCTACACAAGGCAAGTATTTTAAATCAATTTTACATTCTGTATAATATACAAAGCTACACACCCACGACCAACAAAATGACTTCAAATCATCATTTGAAATTACATTATCTGTGCAGCGAGTTAGGTTGTATTACAAAAGACAACGAATTAGAGATAGTCACAAAGATACAAACACAAATATACATAAATGTAATTCTTTCCATTTTCAGTAAAATTGACCGATTAATGTTCACTCATAGCAAAAGGCAAGGACATTGCCTTGGCATTGATTCTGATGTGATGAACTGTATGCAAAACAGTTATGAGACTGAAAACTCAGGAGCTCCAAAAGGGCTTCAAGCAAGGTCATCAAATGTTCATCTTGTAGAAAAAATGCATTAGGCTTTTTTGGACAGAGAGAGGTGGTACATTCATGTTCTTTTGCACCCAAAATTTAAACTGCTACAGGAGAATAAATAAAACTTTAAATGGTGAATCTGAATCATTTGATACTGTAGACTTTTGTACCCAGTTTCATTATATAAAAATTGTGGCTAAAAAGTTAAAGTTCAATTAAATCCACCTCAAAGTCTTTTAGAGAGCTGTAATTGTTTTAATTTCAGGTCCAAAATTAGATTTCCCTGGTGACTAAAATGTCACAAAACACTATTCAAATTCAGTTGTCCTGTGGCACAAATCTCAACCCATACAGAGATGTGCATACCCTCTCACACATGTCACTGGCAGATTTTGCAGCATGTGCGTTGATCACCGTATGCCAACTAAAAAAGAGACCTCATGTCTGCAACAGACCGTCTCTGCATTAGACACCCACGCATCATGCTATCCCACTGAACGCTAATCTTTCCCTCCACATTACAAAGCTCTTTTTATAGGCAGCTATATTTACACATACACATATACCGTGCCCCTGAAACAACCAACACACATCAAGGAAGTACACTGAGTTTGTAACCACCTTGTTATTTGCATCTTGCCCGCTCTCAAGGTGACACCTTTAAATATAAAAGATGGTATAGCACATTGTATGTCTATTTGCATGTGTGTATTGGTGTGTATGGGCAGGCATGTAGTTGAACCTGGATGAGATAAAGTAATGAAAATTCTACTGACTGTGGAAGGAGTCTCCAATTATAAACAGGCCTTCTTCTCTATTCAACTCAAACTGACAAACTGACAAGAACAATCGTCTTCCACTCCCTCTGGAGACATTATACTTTGATAAGGAGAGTGCTTTTCCTGTGTGAGAGCAGAACAGAACGTGTCATAATACCATTCCTCAGCAGTGCGAGATCTGACAGGACATCTACAGGAGATTTTATGAGATGGCGGGAACTTGTTTTGTCGCTTTACTAATTTATACGCTGCTTCCACACTGATACGCTGCAGCAGGGTGGAGAAACTGGCGTGCAATGTCTGGTGAAACATGGTGGCAATGGACAATGTTCTTACAGAGTCGCGATGATGAACTCCAAGAGACAGGCAAACATCTGAACATACAGAGAGACAGGCATTCAAACAGGAAGGCAGACAGTGTTTAACAGGCTTTATCTCTCACAGCTGCAGCTGTCTTGTACTTTTCTCTCTCTTTCGCTGTCTCCCGCTATCCCGCTATCTCTTCCTCTTGCCTCTACCTTCACTCCCTTTTTTTCTTCTCATTGCACCCACCTGCATCTATTTACTGCAGCTCTGCTTGTGTCTGCCTTCACTTTACACTCACGATCAATCTATTTTCTTTTTTTCTGAAGATTAAAGGTACGTCAAGATAAAGGAGCATCACAAGCTAACCAACTGAAACATGCATTTAAATTCATAGCCCAGCACTCATAGTGTCCGACCTGCATTTCTTGCACACGTACACACACTGTTCGACAATAAACACGTCGACATATGCCAGCAGGGGGAGAGCGGGGAGGATAACCGTTACAAAACTAACACTGCTTAATGGCTTTCTATTCTCTCCTGTTTCAGTCAGGAGCCTCCTTTCACTGTGTGCTTAGTCTTTGCTCTGTAAAACACTCCCTCCTCCTTTCTGCTCCCCCCCCCCAGCTCTTGAGAGAGGAGAATTGTGGCCGACCTTTCACCCCTGCTCGCTAATTACAGCACCATGGCGACACTTCAAGTACCTTGTCACCCCCCCCCCCCCCCCCCCCCCCCCCCCCCCCCCGCCGTCCCCCATACCACAAAAGTGAGCGCGTGTGCGCACACAAAGGAACACACACACACACACACACAGACACACACACAGACACACACACACTCCTCAGACCTACATTCCAAAATGTATCAGCAATGACACAAACACACACACACACACACACACTCACACACACACAAATGTACACACATGCAGAACAACGTTCACTTGCACACACACAGACACACTGTTCCAGCTCACTTGCTCTATGAAGTCATTTAATTGGGGCCTCTTTTCAATCCTGAATGGCAGCGATCCTTCTGACCCGGCTATTACAATAGAGCCCCATCCTCCTCATCACTCCCACTCTACCACCAAGCCCCCTACTTCTCCCTCCACCTTTCTCATTCTTTCTTCTCATTTTTGTTTACAGAAGGCATAGAGGAGAAGGACGAATAATTTTTTTTCAGCCCTCCTGTCTGCCATTATAACAGCCTTTCTTCTGCTCCTCGGCCCTGTGTACACTGTATCCCTCGTTGTCAGCAGGGCTCAGACACCTTGACACCTCTGGGTTCTGCCCCCTGCCTTCAGAATTGCTCTAAGCCCAAGATAGAGCTGACAATGTGCACTGTGGATCAAGACTGTAGCACTCTGCTCTTGCTAAGAATATGTAAGTGTGCTTTTAAAGCCACCTCTGGTGGAATTAAAAATATTGCAGGGTCAGGTAATCCATGCAAAGTGGTGAACAATTTGTTTGTTCACAAACAGGTCTCCAGTGAAATACTCCTCTCAAGTCTGCTCCTTCATGACAAAAGTGATGACTGCAATAGCAAAAAAGTTGAACTCATTTTTGCATTTTACTGCAAAGAGTTGATCTTTTGATCTGCTGTCTGGGTTTGTTGTCATTTGTTAGTGTGTTTGAACTATTTTTAAACATTTGACCTCACAAAGATCCAGCTGGGATTGAAACAGTGTCTATTCATTAAATGTATGGTTTGGAGTCAGTGAGCAGGACTTATTTCATGAATGCTGTTTTCCAATAACCTTGCACATACATATGATGTGTGTATAACTAGGCCCCTAATGTGGTTTCTTTGTTGCAAGAAGATGAGGCTCTGATATTTGTAAAAGTACTGATACGTACAGCACAAACGTAACATAGGCAGCCGTTTTCTAATAGAAGCATATATTTTTTCCTGCTATTTTTAAAGTATAAATTATTCATAATTAAAGGATATATTTGTCTTGAATCACAGAACACTGTCAATCCCCACTATCAAACGCAAGAACATTTGCATGTTTTACGACGCTGCTACAGTGGAAGGTTTCTGTAAATCTTACTAGAGCCTTTGCCATAAAAATGTCTTACATAGAGAAAATCAACTCTGACTCCTGTTCCCACATGTCTCTGAAATGGAAAGCTGCTACAACATTTACAGTTTATGATGCGTTATGGAAAAGGCCTTATGAGAGCCTAGTAACAGTCTGACCTTTAAACTCTGAACCTGTTCCACCTGCAGAGTGCAACAATATAAGCTCTGCCATCACAGCCCCAGGGTTAAAAAAAAAGGAAATGCGAAATATGAAAAAAACTGATTTTTGAGTTACATGGCTTAATCTGTCTTTATTGGCCAGAATATCTGCCTGTCTGCCTGTTTTTTTTCTCATATTATGTGTGTTTGGGGAGCAATAACTCACATAGGAAGTGTGTGTGTGTGTGTGTGTGTCACAGTCAAGATGACGTGCAATGTTCAGGGACTGAAAAGAAACTGAATCCAGCACGTGTGTGACTGTGTTTGTGTGGGTGTGTGTGTGTGTGTGTGTGTGTGTGTGTGTGTGTGTGTGTGTGTGTGTGTAAGAATGTACTATCAGTGTCTAACAGGTAGGGGACTCTGGCTGCTCTTCTCTGGAACGGTTCAGGAAACAAATGACATTTCCACTCTTAAAGAGGGGAATACCACGGCCTGTTTGAAGAGCTGACAACACAATTATATAGAAAAAGAGAGAAGGGGTGGAGGAGAAGAGGGGGGGGAAATACAATACAACAGACATTAAGAAGGAAACCATAGATATACAGTATATAGAGAAAAAGGAGAGAGATACTGTACATAGAGTTTACCTCATGGCTAATGGCTATGTTCTTTAGGATGAGTTATGGATGGTACACACTCCCTCGCTCTCTGTCTTTCTACCTGCCTCTCTCTCTCTCTTTCACACACACACACACACACACACACACACAAACAAACACACACAGCTTGTTAAGCTGGGAATTTGTCACAGCACTGTGCACTCTTGTGTGCAGCAGGCGGAGCATCCATTATGTATGCCCCACACACACACACGTCTCTTTACATGGGTCAATGCCACGTACACGCACAGGTACACTCGCAGACACACACTTGTGCCCACCATACAGACAAATGCAAACAGGGATACATGCATGCATACACAACGTATGACACCTAAAGCCTTTAGTCAAATGCCAAGAAAGCTTCCTCAAGGGCTAAAACCGTGTCTCTCTCTCACACACAAACACAAAGACACACACACACACACCCTGCTCTCAGACATTGTGCTTCCTTCAGAACCATGGCTGTGCTAACACCCTGCTCCCTCTCTTTTTCATTTTCAGATAGAGAGATATGATGAAGGGGGAGAGTGTGAGATACAAAGATAGAGAGGTTAGCATGGAGGTAGAGAGGGTAAAGTCATGTTTCAACAGAAAAATAAATGATTGCTGAATGATTCATGCTTAAAGTGAGGAAGGAAAGGAAAGGACAAAGCAAGGAAAAAAGCCACCATTTCCACAGCCCCCATTTCTCTATTACTCTAACTCCACCCATCCTTGCTTTTTATCCTTTGCTCCCTCTGCCTCTAATAACCAGGTATATCACTCTCACCCTCCTCTCTTTTATCTATGTTTGAACATATCTGTCTCCTCCAAGCCTATATCCTGTGCTATCCATTTTTTCTCTCTTATCTTTGCAAATCCATGTTGTGCCGCTGTTCTTTTTATGTGCTTCACCTCACATCTCTCCACTCTCTCTCTTCTTCTCAGTTTGACCCCACCTCTCTCTCTCTCTCTCTCTCTCAGCATTGCTGAATGTCCTCTTTCTCCTTCTCTATTGTGCTGACGGCAGAGCCAAAAGAGGCACACTGTGTGTATGTGTGTCTCTGTGTGGGTTTGTGTGTGTGTGTGTGTGTGTGTGTGATGCAGCTCTGACCCTCTAATCAGTGTGAGAAGAAACAGAGGAGGACTTGTGCTGCCCAGCAGGGTCAGAGGCCGTGTAGAGTCAGCCATTACCCTCTTTCACCGAGACACACACATGCTCGCGCACACACACACATGTGCACACACATGTGCACACGCATGTGCGTGCGCGCACACACACACACACACACACACACATATACACAATTCCTGGGCTCCACGCCCAGTGAGGCATCTGCCTCTGAACAGACAGTCTTGTGTACAACAGCCCTGGTAGAAATACACACACACACACACACAAACACACACACACACACACACACACACACACACACACACACACCCACACACACACACCCACACAAACACACTCAGGAATAGATAGGAAAGACCATGCCGCTCTGTATCTGTGCACTGTTTGACTGCTCCAACCCCAGGTCTCCTTATCAGCTGTCTCTCATCTATCACAGCCTTACAGATACAACTCTCACTCTCAACACACACACACACACACACACACACACACACACACACATTTACACACACTTCTTAGGAGGCCATTTCAGTTTGTGTTGACATTGCTCCAGCTTCTCCAGCAGACTGCTTTGGTGTACAGGGTAAAGACGTTGTGTAAATAGCATCTAATATGATTCATGTGCTTGTGAAGGAATCACTACTATATGTACACACACACACACACACACGCACACACACACACACATACACACAGGCGCCTCACATTTTTGGAGGAAATTTATGTTACTGTAACTCCGACTGACTCCTAGTTCACAACAGTTCAGTCCAATATTTAAGGCCTGACAGGTTGATCACACAAACTAACAGCTCATTTGTCTCATACTGTGTACAGCATACACACCCACTGCACATGCAGAGCCTACAGGAAGTGAGAAGTCCACCCAGTAAACAAGGCAGGAGGAGAAAAGACAGCGAAGTTGAGCTAAATTTGAGTTAGTGTTTTTTTGAATGTTTAACTTACATCTTCTTTTTTAAAAGTATTTAAATAAATATTACAGTCAGATTTATTGTGTGATAACAGTTAATTATTTTCAAGTTACAGCAGGAAAAGCATAGGTGTAAATGATAAAAATAAATGTTAGCTGAATTCCATTCACCTCCTTGAGTTTCAACTGAATTCAATAATTAGGACAATATGTCTGCGTAGCTTTCAGGGTAGATTGCTATTAAGCCTTCTGGACCTATAGCCAATTAACTACATTCAACTTCAGAGTTTTCTTCATCTTCATCCTACGTGAAGCTCAAAGCAACACCCCGTCCTGATGAGAGGAGAGCAGAGCCAGTGTTCCACCGTAGGATGAGCTGGAAGGAGGAGGAATGATATCAATAATGGAGGCTGCAGTTGTCGTCACCGTCGTCATCATCGTTGTCGTCATCGTCCTACAGTGTGTATTCTTATCACCCATATGTTCATGTTGAAAATACAGTCTATCCCTTTGTTCCCTGTTTAATCCTATCATCTCTCCTGTCCTCTCCTCTGCTCTGTCATCCTTCTCCTCCCTCTTTCAACCTCCCACCCCCACCTCCCCCACTCCACCTCCCTCCAAAATCATTCCCCTCTCTTCCCCTGCTCCATGTGACGGTCCCACACTGTTCCCTATAGACTGAAAGAAAGGCCAGCTTAACATTGTAGCAGCTTGGCAACCAGGCACTAAAAGAAGGGGGGGGGGGTGAAAAAAATGAAAAAAGCGTTGTGTTTTCCCTTGAGCCTCTTCTTCCCTCCATCTCTGACCCCCGTCTCTCTACCCTCTCTCTGTCTCTCTGATTCTCCCCTCTAAGCTGGCTGATGGCAGTGGGGTCGGGGACCCTGGCTGAGTGGAACTCATTACAGACTCCCTTCATTTCCATTCTGAGTGGGGCCTGTAGAGAGAGCATGCACCAGGGCATTGAGGTGCATTCGCACAGGGAACAGGGCGAACACATTGAGCAAGACACCACTTATGAAGAGTGACGGCCAACAGAAACAGCCTTTAATACCCCCACAGAGGAATAAGAAGAGAAGGGGGGAAGGGAGAAGGCGGGTTAGCACGCCAACCACAGAGAGAAGGAAGAAGAGAGGGGGAGATCGAGAGGAGAGAAGGAGCAAAGCAAGAAAAGCGCAGGACAAGGCAGAGAGCAAGGCAAGCAGTGGGACTGACACAACAAGAAGGCTTATTTAATAAACATGAGCTGGAGCCCAGTGCAATCGAGTGCTACAACGGAAAGCTTATGCAGATGAGAGCCGACCTAATGACTAAATGGAGTGGATAGAGAAAAGAAAAGAAAAGAGAGGAGGGAGAGATTAAAGAGGGAATGGAAGGCAGAGGCGAGGGAGTAGTGTTTAAGTGTCTGTGATGGAGTGTAAACAGAGGAGTTTCTCTGCAGCGTAGAGAAAGACTTTGTTAAACACAGAGAAGGAGGAGAACTGAGGAGAACACAGCTTTGCCCACTGTGCAGCTGTGCAGGTTAACACCAGACAATCAAGGGCAATGTGCATGGGCAAAGCTTGTATGGCCTTGTACAACCTCATCAGGAGAGGAAATGTTTGCATGTAAAGTGTACTCTGGCCTAGTATTGTTTCCATGGTAATTCCATGGCTAATTTTTCCCCCCATTTTTGGATTTTAAGATGTCTGTGATGGAGATATGAAGACACAGAAATTCCTCATCTCCCATCCAAACTTCATCAGAGTGAAAATGGCAGAAACAGATGAGGCAAACAATTATACTGTGATGTTTGTTGAAGCACCTCATCAGCCGCAAATCATCAACAAACATCAGGCTAATTCGCACCAATTATAGAGCAGCATTTGTGCATCAGTGAGTTCCACTACAGATAAGGGGCCCCAAGCTTTAAGCAAGGAGGAGGTTTAAAAGCACACGCAAAGGAGAGCTTTTTGATGGTGTGTGTGTGTGTGTGTGTGTGTGTGTGTGTGTCTCCAGGAGATGGGTCCAGGCTTTTTGGAGGAAGAAAGCTGTTTACCTGGAACAGAGGATTATGGAACAATTCCCTGTGGCATGTTGGAAGCTGTGGGGGTCTGGGAGGGCTGGGCCTTAAATCAGTTTAGGGAACAGTCACACCTCTCAAAGTCCCTCACCGCCACTGTCTCCTCTTTTTCTCTGTGTCTGTCTGCATCTGCCTTTCTCACACACAAACACCCACAGACACTCTTCATCACCCCAAAATATTTATCCCCTCTCCATTCCCTTTTTTTGGAAAATGTTTAAGTTGCAGTTAGTTTTCCAAACTTAATCCATCAGACACTACTTTATTTTCTCCTTGCAGAAGTCATTCTCTTTGATTTTTTTTTTTTATTTTTACAAATTGCTAAAAACGATGCTTGAAAGTCATCGTTTTGGAATCTATAAAGTGTGAGCATGCAAAAAAATACCTTCAATACCACATATAGATCAGTCACTTTATATTAAGTGAGTGAGTGTAGCATCTTTGTTCCTGCAAACTTACAAAGTTATTTCATTCTTATAGTCAAAGGTGGGAAAGATAAAGTAGTTGGTATTATGAAGGACACATCAAAAATGCAAAATAGTCCAAATAAGATTTAAAAAATGAACTCAAAGTACACCTTCCATGAGAATCTACCAGGGGAATGTATGCGTGTTGCCCTGCTATTGTGGGATTTGTGTCCTGCCCAGTTCTGCCATCATACGGTAACAATAGCAGACAAATTAGAGAAAAGGGAAAAAGCTTTGTCCAGGCTAAAAAAGTATCCATATGAAGCCACTGAAGACTTTGTCTTCATAACATCAGTGACAGCTTTGTCCTCCGCGGTATGTCGAGGGACCACAAAAAATGCTGCAGTGAGATCAGAGAGAGGAGGAGAGCTGTGGGTGGACGCCAAATAGAACACTCCTACTCTAAAGTGGGACAGTCTGTTGGCAGCATGAAGTCTGTATGTGTATTTGTGTGTAAGCGTGCATTACAATTGTTTCTGTTAGTGAGTTATAAAATGTTTGCATTCCACACTTCTTCTTTTTCCTGTCCAGAGAGTGTGGGAGGATTTTTTTTTGTGTGTGTGTGTGTGTCTATTTGTGTTATTAAATTCACACAGTTGATGTGAGCTGGCGTATGTGTGTCTCTCTCAGTGTGAGTGGGAGTAAGAGTGTATGTGCCACACTGAGTTTAATTAGCCTGTGTGGTGCTAGTGGGGCTGTGGTCAGACAGGGCTGTGGAGTGGTGAATGGGAGCAGGTGGCCTCTGCTACTAGGGGGAGTGAGAGTTCAGAGTCCCCCCCTCCTTTTACCGGTCCACACAGCCCTGGCCTTGACTGATGGGGACAGAGGGCTTACCTG
This sequence comes from Trachinotus anak, assembly GCF_046630095.1. Classification (NCBI taxonomy): domain Eukaryota; kingdom Metazoa; phylum Chordata; class Actinopteri; order Carangiformes; family Carangidae; genus Trachinotus; species Trachinotus anak. The sequence goes on along the minus strand of NW_027273862.1, from coordinate 14,328,963 downwards.
CATGCCTCTGTGAGCCTGAGGAAGGCTGCAGGATGGTACTCTCTAATCACTGACATGCTGCCTTTTGCCTGCCTGGCTTTTTCACCCCACAACAGGGAGGGCGAAGCCTTTAGAAGAGGGGATTCTCTGTCCTTTAAGCAAGTCAAACTGGGAAAAACAGGGCTTTGCTGAATTGCAGGGGCTCTGGAGGAGGACCAGGTCAAGAGCTGATAGCAATATTATGGCTCAGAGAAAGAACACGGGATAGAAAGACACAGGGTAGTGAGTGCCAGGTGGCAGCAGTGGCATGTCCCTGCCACCTGTCTTGGGGAATATGAACCCTTCTCGCTCCTCCTGCTCTCCCAGTGTGGGATGACACTGGCTCCCTGTCTGCCTGGTTGGCTTGCTGGCTGTCAGCCTGTCCATCTATCCATCTGGCTGTCTGTCAGCCTCACTACTAGTCAGCTAGTCAGTCGGTCTCTTTATTCGTCAGCCTGTCTGTTAGCCCATTAGTCATGCCTCTGGCTGCTACCTGCTAAAACAGCTTGCTATCACCACCTATATTAATCATCTCCTCTCTACTTTAATGTTTACCTCAACCCATCCATTTCTATCTATTTCTCTGCCTCCTCTCATTATCATCTTGGTTTATTGCCATCTTCTTTGCTACCTCCCTCACTTGTCTTATGGATCCATCTGTCCTTCCGTCATCCCTGTTCCTTTACTCCTTCCATAACTCTTCTTCCTTTTCCTTTCTCCCTTACCCCCCTGTCCCCAATTCAGCCAAGCCATGCACACTAACAAGCTTTGGTTATGCACAAGCTATCATGGCAACCAGTCATTTCAATTACAGCAACCACACACACTTATCCAGACACACATACATACACATGCACAGACACAGACACACAAATATGCGCATGCACAGCGCAAAAAAAAAAACAATACCCCCAGCAAAACACAAGAGCTTGTTTCATTCACTGCCAGCTACATTCAACTTCAAACAGGTCCTCCTCATGCTTAATATGCACAGTCTCCACTCTGCAGTCGCTTAGAAAGGAAATGACTCTTACAAAACACTGTCACTGGATTGAAAAACGTCTGTGAAGACATAGGGGTTGTGCTGGGGGTGACATTTCCTGACACCTAGCGTGGCAACAGGAAGGAGTTAGGAGGGGCACTGCTAGCATTGCCTAAAGCCTCGACTCCTCTGGTGTGTGGAGTACAAAGTGATGTTTGAAAATGTACAAAGACTCAGGAGAATGCACACACGCAAGCACAAGTGCTCATAAACAATCAGTCATACGCATACATATACACACTCGAACACACATACACGCACAGAGGACAGCAGAAACTCCTCCTGCCAGCCCTGCACCATCTGTCTCTCTGTCTGTGCTTCACAGCCGTGCCCAAACAGGGCCCCAGCAGAGTCAGTGTGAAATTAGCTGCCTTTGTGGGGCTTTGTCTGCTTGTGCGTGTCTGTTTGGGTGTACCAGCACGCTTGGTTTAGATGCGTATTTTAGAACATATTTGCTGTCAGTCTGTCAAGAGGTAACCTACGCTGGGGTGCTAATGCGTGTGTGTCTGTGCACGCAAGGTGGTGGAGAGACAAAGAAAATCCACTGTCTGATCTAATGGCTATTTCCCCTGACCTCTGACCAACCACACTGACCTTATCCTCTATGCACTCCACCTACACTAGCCTGCAAGGTGTGTGTGTGTCTGTGTGTTTACATACTATTGTCTGCTCAGTCAGTCCCTGGAAGCCTATCTGGCCCCAGTCGGCCATATCTAGCTCCCAGGGTGCTCTTTGATATCCACTCAGCACTCTGACCTTTCATGGCCTTTGACCTGACCTTGTAACCCCAGGCTTTTGAGAGCTCTGTCCTCCTAGTCTCTGCCCACTAATACGTGATAAATCATGTCTGATCTGACACCATTCTGGATGCAAGCAAGCACGCACACACACACACACACACACACAGGCAACACACACACCAATTATCCCACGCACACATCATCACCCCACACCCCTAACATTAATGAGTCCAGAGGTCAAAGGTTGTTGACATTCCTCTCACGCTCCAGTTTGAACACTATTGCATGGCCCACACACATGCATCCACACATCCACACAAAAAAACACACAGTAACCACAACAAAAGAGGAACTTACTCACACTACTCTGTGGTAAGGTGAAAAGCATTAGATGTGCTCTGCCAGGGCCAGACAGTAAAATAGTTGTGTCAAACATAAAGTAAACATCTAAAAGAAGATTTCACCCCACAGATATAAGAACCAATAAAGTATATTTAGAGTTTCAGAGTTGTAAAGGTCCTGAGGCTGATTCAGTGTGTGGTCTAAAGCTTGTACAGGGCTGTCTGGGCTGTTGCTAGCCAGACTGATGAAGAACGCTTCTGCCTTGTGACAGATAATCATTGTATTCTTCTCTGCTGCAGAGTCTTGGCTAGGAGACAAACCGTCTGGCAAACAGACAGCTTTACGGCGCAGAGCTCAATCAAACTGTCTCCCTACCCAACGGTAAACACACACACACAAACACCCATGCAAGCAAGCCTCTACATATGCACACACACATAGTGATGAAGCAAGCCTAGAGCCAGCAAAGCCTAACCTAGATTGATAACACCAAACAAATCAGTCTGTCGATTCCCCCGACTGCTTACAGGAACATAGCTTTATCAACAGTGACATTTTGATTGTTGCATACTTTACTTACCTAATTAATTTAGAAGTGTTCTAATTCAAATGCCATTAACATTGTACATTGGCTGATTTCAGCCATTATTCCTGCATAGATGAGCAGTAAAGTCAGCAGTGATGACAAAAGGAGGGAACCCTCTGCTCCACTGTGCCAAGCGCCCTCTTCTGGGCAGATGAGGCATAGCAACAATCTCTCTGCTCCACTACTCTGTGTCTAAGCAATTGGGTACTGGTGAGGAAATTGGCAACAGTCAAAGTCAAAACTGATAGGGTCTGCTGCCCTTCTAAGACCCCAAATCCTGTCCCTAAGGACAGGCGGGTTTCTCACTAACAACACAAAAGAGGAATAATGCAGGGAAAGGCTGAACCAATCCACTGTGTATTCAGTGTATAGTATATAGTATGTGTGTGTGTGTGTGTGTGTGTGTGTGTGTGTGTGTGCAGTGATGTGAGGATAGCCCAGCTTCTTTGCTTCCCAGAGAGAAATTGAATAAAAAGAGGAAATGGGAAAGAACAGGATCTATATTCAGATTGTGTGTGTGTGTGTGTGTGTGTGTGTGTGTGTGTGTGTGTGTGAGAGAGAGAGAGAGAGAGAGAGAGAGAGAGAGAGAGTGAGCAATGGGGAGGAGTGTCTTTTCCCTAAATGCTGTGTATACATTAAATGTATATATGTGTGTGTGTGTGTGTGAGTGTGTGTGTGTGTGTGTGTGTGCGTGTGTGTGTGCGTGCGTGCGTGTGCATGTGCGTGTGCGCATGCATGTTTGTGTGTGTGTGTGTGTGGGTGAACCCAGGCATATGTGTGTCCTATCTTTCCCCTCTGATGGCTGACACTCACCGCCACCTCTGAACCCTGCAACAATTGTCCCTTTGAGGCCCAGGGGCCCCTCCGGAGGTGGGGGTGGCGGGGGTCACGGCAGTCGGATCCTGAGCTGAGTTAACAGGATTAGAGAAGCCACGGCTCAGAAGGGAGGAGTCCCCAGTCTCTATCTCTTGGGGATCAGAAATGACACTCTGCCTCAGCGGATGCCTTAGAGCTGCAGATGACGCAATGCAAATTCAAAGGTGAGTGAGAGTGTAGCAGCAGATCTACCTATTGTAGACAGTGCCACCCTGAAACCTCACAACAACAGAGAAAATCTTGAAAGTTAAAGAAAAGCACAGACTTAATTCACTTTTCTACTGTAAAGGCTTCCTTTAGGAAGGCACTTCCCTTAATTCAATTGCTCCCAGTGGCTAATAGTGCTTACTTGAAAAAAGAGAAGAATGTGCCTTTGTATAAATAGTAGAGTAGTTGTGAAAAAAAGCTTGTCATTAATGGATCTCTTAAGTAGCGATTGGTTAAAAGTGATTAAGACTTACAGAGCTCATGGAGGATGAATCTGATGCATTCGATGAGCTGAAACCAAATCAAACCACTTCAGACCAGTTTACATGTGGCTCTAATGACAGTTGGCTAAATCACACTGGGTTAATGAATTTAGGGAGCCTCTAATCAAATCTGTGTGATCTGGCGACAAGACTGACATCCGTGTGTGTGCGCGTGATTATGGGTTTGAGTGTGTATTGATAACAAGAGGAAATAAATCCATGTGGAGCCAGTCGAGGCAGAGACATTCGGCTACATGCTTCTGATGCAGAATGAAATAGGGTGTCAGGGTTTTACTAAAATGTAATAATAAGCATGAAGACATCAAAGTGTGGGAGGAAAAAGGGAGGAAGAAGGAGAGAGGGGGAGAGAAATGAGAGGACTTGTATGCATGTGTATGAGGGGGCATGCATGCATTCATGATTGCACATCTGGCTGCCCAAAGAGTGAGGTTCCACAGTGACCCTATTTAGCTCTCCATAATATACTCACACTCTCATTACCACCCAGTTTGTGTGTGTGTGTCTGTGCACGTGTGCCCATGTGCATGTGTTATTTTAGCTGCTTCTCCCATTATGCTGTGTTTAAACATGAGAGAGCTCTTTGAGACAAGAGAGAGCTGCATGAGGGGATCAAACAACCACACATACACAAACACAGTCAAGTAGGCACACACACACTCACACACACACAGACAAAGACACATGCTTTAGCGTGCTTATGCATACACAATCTCACACACAGACACACTCACAGGGAGAGACACGAACAACCCCCCACCACCACATTGCTCTGATTAATAAAGGTCAATTAGCAATTATAATTTCCATATTTAATCAGTCCCCTGTGGTGTTGCTCTGTGGCCTGAGCTCTGACAACTGCCCCCCCCCCTCTCTCTTTCCTCTCTCTGTCTGCTGCTCTCACTCTCCCTCTTTTGCTTTATGTCACGCTCCTCCGCTCTTCCCATCTCCTACGTCATTAACATCTGAGCATCCCTCCCTTCTCCACCTCCTCCTCTCCCAGCCCCTCCCTTCCTACCGTGTCATCCCTCTATCCTCCCCTCCCCCCTTCTCTCTCTTCCTCCTGTGTCTTTCCTCCCTTCCCCTCTCTCTCTCCTCTCTGATGAATGCCTCCCCTCATTAATCTTGATGTTTTTTCTCTTGCTGTGTTCTTCCACAGGCCTTCAAACCTCTTGCTAATTGCAATTAATCACCGAAGGAAACAGATGCTGGGAACAAAGGCAACCTAGCCGGCCATGAGTCTGTACATGTGTGTGTGTGTGTGTGGGTTATCAGTGTGCATGTGTGTGTCCACATATGTGTACAACAAGGTGGGGGTCTGATGAAGCTGTCAGTCAGACTGCCACACAAAAGTTGGGCGCCTGCAGGGCCGACATTAACTCCTAGGCTGTGTGTATGGGGGTGTCAGGAACAGTGTACGTGTGTGCTTTAATGTGGGTGATTTTTGCACGTCATACTGTATGTGCCTGACCCTGTCACGGCGCGCTGTGGCATCTGTCTAACCCCACAGTGTGGTGATGACAATGAGAGCTCATAAAAAAGATAATGACATGACTAAGTGGACAACAGGAGAGCAATGAGGGAAAAAAGAGCAGCAGCTTCTTGCTTTAACAAGTCTGCTTATGGCTGCTCTGTCTATAGTCCAGCTTGTATTGTACCTGTGTCACACTTACTTGTCATTCCTGAGTGAGGACCACTGCAAAATTACAGGTAACAGTATTATTAAAAAACAAACAAACACCACGAAAATTATCATTCAACATGTTCCTTCCATCTCCTTCTAATGTTTACTTGAACATGGTGATTACTGAGCTCCGGGCGGTGTTATTTTATTCTACCTGCAGAGAATAATCACAGTCTCTTTCTTCCCTTCCTACCGTCCTTTTTCCCTGTCCCTCATCTCCCTCCCTCCTTCCCTTCTCCCTCCATCCCTCCTTCAGTTGTTTGTCATCACTGCTGGGCCTTCTGTTTTGAGAATCCACATAACAGCTCACTGAAAGCACACACAATATTTCAGGAGAATAAAGCACACACAAATGCACAGGCGCCTACATACACACACTCACACACACGCAAACACACTATCCGTAACTGTTTGGCTAAATCAGAGAGAGGAGAGAGTGTGTGTGTATATCTTGTTATGTATGTGTGTATGTGTAAGGCGGTATAATCCATCACAGCTATCTCTATCACTTATCAGCCACAAGGAGGAAGAGAAAAAAGACTCTCAGAAAACAGACACTCGAAACAAGATGGAGAAGAAATGAAAAGAAACCAGAAATCATATATTCCACTCAGTACACACGTGATAATGCATGTTCACACACACACACACACACACACACACACACACACACACACACACACACACACACACACACAAACACACACATACACATACACATACACATACACACACACACACACACACACACACACACACACACACACACACACAAACACACACATACACATACACATACACATACACACACACACACACACACACCTAAGGACAATATACGCTACTCAAACCAGATGTGAGTATTGAAAATCCCATCAAATAATTAGTGGGAGGTGATACAACGAAAGGTTGCAAGGCTCTGCTATGTTTAACACAGGTCTGTTATGCTCCAAATCCACTCCAGGATGCAGCAGTGTCCAACACAATAGACACCAGCTCGACCATAGATAACAGACTGCAGCTTCACTAGGAGAGGATCATTCTAAGTAGCTTGAGCCTCTGCATATGGGCCATCAGAGGGACAACAATGAAATCAAGCTAATCTGATATGTTCTCTAGGATTAACACAATACGGTGACCCCTACATGACCCTGTGCACGCATCATCAGCCTCCAACTGCAAGATCTGAGAGATAGCAGGGCTAAAGAGGGAGTAATGGAAAGGTGGGGAGTGTAAGATGGAGGGATGGGAAAGGAGGCAGCGTAAAGTGTAGCACCTCATAAATTGCTAAGAAGATGTGAAGGAGGTGCTATGTTAATGCTCTGGGAGGTATGGGCCTATCCCATGTGCCCTTTCTCTCTCCTGTGCTCTTTTCTATCTCTCATATTATAACAATAAAGCACAGATGCTCTCTTCAGAGCGAAATGATGACACACACACACACACGCTCATATAATGGAGAATAGAAAAGGTCGATGTATGCATTCTTCTCTTGATGTATACATGAGTGTCAATGAGTCATTGAAGATGACAGCACAGTATACACAGCTAGGCCCTCCACCTCTGTTCTGCTGCATCTTCGTCTGTCACTGCTGCTGTCACACTTCAAAGCCCAAAGCATATTGAGCTGTTTTTCATTTCTAGTAAAAGTGAGGTGGGAGGAGATCTTTACTGAAAGCCTGGAGGAAGCTCTATTAAGTCTCAACTGTTCTTTACCTGACAATCCTATAACATCAAGAAATGACAAAGCCTTCTTCCCAAAACAGACACCCCCCCGACACACACACACACACACTAACACAGTCCCCTGACAATTCCTTCCCAGCAGGCTCCACTCAGCCTTTATTCATTTTTTATATATCACCTCCTGTGAGTCTATTGCTTGGCACGCAGCAATCGCTGCACTTAACCCATTATGCTAGGTAACGCTCTCCAGAACGGTCGCTCCCTCCCCAGGATAAATTATTAACTTCCTCCTCATCCCGCCATTTATCACTGAGCCCCATCGAGCAGAACAGGAGAGCCATTGCTCATATCCATGGCAACAAGGGCCCATTTGTGCAGCAGTTGGATGCTGCTGATGATGAGTGGAGAAATGAGGAAGAAAGAAGACAAATAATACTCGCTTTTATCAAACTCTCTATTGTTAGCATCAGATCCTACTCTTCTCTTTACACTTCTTCCTCCTCCACTGTTGTCCTTTTTTACAACCTCTCTGTGCCACCCTTCATCTCTGGCTCCTCTCGCCTTATTCACGCAACCCAGCCCTCTGCTCAAGACTGAGATGGCAGCAGTATGGGTAATTAGATCAGAGCTTTTCTCTTGTCTCCATGGAGATGAATCATACAGTCAGGGTGACAGTCTGAGCTTTAGCGCTACGCGGTAACCTAATCAGAACGTTTGAACCTCAGCCAGAGCAGCAACATAACCTAATAATACCAACATGAACCTGCAGTGACCTGCATCCCAGCGCACAGCAGTGCACACAGACAGGGGTGACGAGCGGGCCTGGTTAAACACACCAGGTCACATCCCAGGATGTGCTTGTGTGTGTTGGTGTGTGTATGTGTGCGTATGTGCATGAGCGAGTGTCTGAGCTTGAAGGGAGATGGGCCTCACAGGTGTCCTAATTCATGAGCAATCGCAGCTCATGAATAATTAAATGCAAAATGCAAATGTACTCCTTTGATCATTTACATTCATGTCTAACAGCATTAATTAATCAAACAAACCTTTTCTTTATCCCCTGTAGAATAGAAAAAAAAAAACAAAAAAACACTAGCAGTTAGAGTGCACCATTTGTACACACACACACAAACATGCACGAAGACAAGACAAGTATATAAAAAAGAAAAGCTACACAGTAAAGAAGTTTACTAATCACACCATTTAGCCACATCTGAGGAAACAAAATTCTGTGTATTGAGCCAGTTAGCATGACTCAACCTTGGACCAACCACATGGTGAAGGTGACTTAGTATCTCTTCCTGTGAGATTATTCTAATCTCCTCTAGTAGCTACACCCACTGAATGCTAATACAGTTTGCACAAAAAAACAGACTGATGTAAGCATAAGCTCTGTGGTGAACGATGACCAGGTGTGTGTCTGTGATAGGGTAGTAGTAAGAAGGCCTGTGTTGCTGTTACTTCTCACCAGGAGAGACAGACTGCACTGAACCCTCTGCTGCAACATGCACACAACATACAATACATAGACAGAGGCACACAAACAAACACTTAACTGAATAACAGTATAATACACAATGTAAAGAGAGTTCGGCTTTGGTTCTGTTAGAGTGTGAGACAGGTGGTTGCTAATGGCTCTGATGGATAACACAACCACATATGCAAACACAAATACACACAGCGAAGACACACAAACCGCAGCAGCCCGATCAGGATTTCATAGGCTTTACGATACGCTCACTCTGAGAGATGAACCTTATAAACAGCCACTCTTCAGCTGACCTCTTGTTTATAGCAACAGTATCACACACAGGGGGAAAACTCATAAAGAAGGAAACAGATCTGCCTCCCTCCTCCTCCCTATCTGTCCACATCTCTGTCCCCCTCTCTCAGTTTTCTCTCGATTAGCGGTCTTCTCCTTTGGTTAACCTGCTGCCTTGCCAAGCCAGTTCCTCTCTTTTCCTAATAAGTCTGTTTGTATGCACTGCACACTTGTCAAGGCCTAATTCCACACAAACGCTTACTCCAATACATACACAGCCAAACTCTGATAACTCCCTGCCAGCTCCACTCCCCTCCTGTCACACCTCTCTGTCATCAATTCCTCCTCAGTAACAGAGAGAGGTACATCTGACTTATGGAGGATATCAATATCTCTGTCATAAAGGTGAGGAGGGAGGGCTGCACATCTCGGGCTTCTTTTAGGACACCTCGTAAAGCTAAATGATAGTTGAAGGGGACGAGAGATGGAGGGGAAGGCGGGGAGAGAGTGACGAAGGGAGGATAAGCAAGTGCCGGTTGTTAATGTGGTGGCAGGGGGCCGTAAATAACCAAGATTCAGATGTACAGCATGTGTGTGACGTTTGCGTGTGAGGTATGTCTGTGTGTCGATGGTAGCATTAACAAGGTTAAAAAGGACTGTGTGATCACCTGCTGAGGGTGTGTATTTGGTGATTTATGGTAGAGCGTCGTCGCCAATGTGTTTTATCCACAGGCTGATCCCACCAGGGGATTTATGCTAACTGCCGGTGTCCGAAGTGTCTAACACTGGGCTGTAAATAGCTGTCCATCTCTGCTGACATTGCCAAACTGTCCATAAACCTGTCACCTAGGACAGTCTCAGTCACACAGGACAGAACAGGCTAGGCAGCTATTAAGCTATCAGTTTACGCTAGGAAGGGCGGAGTTCGTGTGTAAATGTGTATGTTGGAGGTGTGGTGGTGGTGGTTTGTGTGTGTGTTGCAGGAAGAGTGTGGTGCGAGGGTGGGCCGTTGTGTGCATCTAAATATTCATGATGCAGTTAAAGCGGACAGGTTGACACCAGTTGAGATTTCCTGCGGTTACTGTAAACAGATATATTGCACTGGTTAGGCCTTTGACATGCACACATGGAGCTGCACAGACACATTTGTTGACACACACACACACACACACACACAGAGGTGCTTTGGAGTGTGGTCAATGAGTCAGTGCTGAACTGAAGAGAGGATCAATAGAACTCAGAGTGTTTGTGCACCTCTTGCCCCCCTCCCACATTTTCTATGCCTTTTTTGAGCTCTGTCTCTTTCTGGCTCTTCATCTCTCTTTCTCTCTCGTTTTCCTCACAAACAAAACCCCCACATATATAGCAGAGCTGCACGCTTTATGACAGGGCATTCCTAAAAGCCGAGAAACTCTCACATATGCACAAAAATGCAAACACATGTCTGATACATGCCATTCTCTGCAGCGTGATATTGGTCGTCAGCACTGTATGCATGTGTCTGGATGTGTCCCAGAGGCTGTGTTCATTCTACTGTGGGAGATCTATGTCTGGTGACTCCAACTCACTGGCACCCCACCAGCAATAGCCTGGATGTGATAGGCAGATGAAAAGAGAACAAGGCAGTGACAGAACGACAAGCAGAGGAGAGGCAGAGAGAACATGTAAAGGACAAAATGCTTTCTTCCCTGGTTGGGAGCATCTCATTTTTTCTCATTAGGGGAACTCATCTGAGCTCAGAGGATAAAAGGAGGACTGATAGCCGGCATTTCTCTCTCACTCCATCTCTCCTCTCCCTCTTTTTCTCCCACTGTGCACATGCCACCTAATTAATTACACCCTACCATCGCATTGCTACAACAACCACTGCCGGCTAATTAACAGTACGCCTCAATCATGACCCCACTTCAAGGGTTCTGGTTGTGTTTGTGTATGTGTGAGAGATAGGGAGCTGGAGGAGGAGGAGGATGAAGAGTATATGTGTGATGTGCTGTGGAGAGAAAGAGAAAAGCAGCAGGAGAGAGAAAGAGAGAAGAGGAGGTGGAGCAGACAGATTGAAAGAAACAAATGGATGAAATGCGGCTAACAAGATGTGGTAAGAACTGCAAAGGTAAGAAGGAATGTAGAAATGAGGAGATGAGCACTTTGATCTGACAGACAGATGATGAGGAGAAGACAGGAGAAAGGAAGCCAGGAAATGGATGGAGCACCTCCTCTTCACGCCCAGCTGGACTCTATCAGCCAGGCTGGAGCCAGAGAGGCTGGTGGGGAGCCCCGACTATGGGGTGTCTCACCCTGGACACATCACTCCCAATCCCCCCTGAGTCTGCATGAGCCTGGCCAGACCTCAGTGCTGCTGAAGCCTGCTACGTCATGGCTCCTACTGCCCCAGACACACTCATGCTGATCATATCAGAGAGAAAAATGGAGCGAGGCAGAGCCTACAAAAACACACATAGGCTGTACAAGCTGGAAACCACGTACACCACATGGAACATCCTCATGGTTGAATTGAGAGTGAGAGAAATGAAGAGAGAGAGATGGAGAGAGAGGGAGCTATAATTTGTTTAGTGTATGTGATTGAATTAGTGTTAGGGTCATATTATTCTTCACCCACGTCACACACACAGAGAACTGAAGCCCAGTGGGGCAATCACAACATTAATAGTGCTTGACTGGGCCTAGACACACACACACACACACACACACACACACACACACACACACAAACACACACATACATACACACACATATTTCCTGTGTATCTGCTCAACAGTTTATGTAGAGAATGAGGACAGAAGGGTGAGGAATGAGAAGATGAGGTGAAAAACAGAAAAGGGGGACCACAGAGGAAGTAAAATATATGAGAACAGGAAAATATAGTTGAATGAAGATGAGTTAGGGAGATAGAATGTCACAGAGTTTAACAATGCTCAGAGATTCTAAGTAATAATTACATTATGAGTGGTAAATTAATATTGTTAAAGGTGTTATGGAGAGCCAGATCACCAATTACCATTCTAAATACATCCAGAAATATAAATATAAGAACAACGCCACCACAAAAAAAGTTTGTGCTGTCCTTGGCACAAGACAAAACCCACATATTTCATATCGCGAAAGAAAAAAACCTGTAAAATTATTTAGCTAGGGGTGACCATTAGTACCAGGAAAAAGTAATAATAAGGTCAGGGAAGAAGTAATTTTTAAAAAAGAAGTAATTTTAAGATCTATTTCTAAAAGATAATTGGAAATTTTATTTTGTTGTTGATCAAATGGGGGATTTAAATAGCTTAGAAAGAAGCCATTGGACAGGATAAGTCAATATACATTACTGCAATTTGAAAAATGCAATATTTGTAAACCAAGGTGGGTGACAGAATGGGACAGAAAAGAGATGAAAGTGATTGCTCCTCATTGTTAATAAATTTTTATGTGTGTTCAACCACACAGAAAATGGAAAGGTGAAATAATGAAGAATTCATATAAAGTGTTAACTGTTAACTAAATATGTACTGTAATCCATTTTAAAATATTGTGCATAATAATGAGAAGAGCATTTAGATTTCCTTCATTATTCCATAATATGATAAGACGACCATAATATGAAAGAAACTGACATTTAAATACTGTCACAAGACCAACATAAATGGAAACTGCGGGGCAAAAAGGGACAAAGGACAGGAAGAAAGAGTGAGAGTGAAACAGAATGTACTAGTAATGGGCCAACAGCAGAGTAGAGAGGCCATGTTCACTGTCAGCCATTAACATGGCCAGGACTAAATTATTCACTGCACTCTGTCACCTTACACAAGCCTGGGCTAACTCAGACTAAAGAGGGCTGTGTGTGTATGTGTGTGCATGTATGCGTGAGTGTGCATGTGAATGAATGGCGGTTTCTTGGAGGTTGTAGAGAAGGATTCCTTTAAAGAAGGGGCTCAGTGTTGCCATCCTGTGGCTAGAACAAGTAAGATACTGTGTACAAGTCATTTCTATTAGGGGCCACACACTGGAATAAGAGTATGTCTTTAAATAAGTCTGAAAAACATGCATGCAAATATCTCTAACCTTTAGATGGCCTTAATGTGCAGTAGCAAGCACAAAACACATAAACATGCAAGCACATAAACTGTGCAAACATGAAGAGACAAGGAAGAACAGAGAACTGTTTTGTGTAGAGGAAGTTGATTTCCATGCATCCTGCTGGTTTACTATGGAACTGGAGAGGCTGGTTAGCAGAAGCAGCTGGGCAAACAATACAACCTCACCTGGAGTCATTTACATGGATTGTGTGTGTGTGTACGTGCTTTTGTGTGTGTGTGTGTGTGTGTGTGTGTGTGTGTGGTTGTTATGTTGGGAGGGGTGTCTCCTGTTGCTGCTCTTCTTCATCATGTTCCTGAAAGTGCCGTTGGCAAGGAAACCAGAAAGGGAGGGAGAGAGAGAGGGAGAAATAAGAGATAAGTCAAGGAGCACAGTTTCGGGTAAGAGCAAAACAGGGAAGAAAAGGCAGACAAATGAAAGAAAAAATGAAAGCAGAGGGTCTTGGAAGAGAATGGTGCAGCGTGGTTAACAGGGATGGGTGTGTGTGTGTGTGTGTGTGTGTGTGTGTGTGTGTGTGTGGTGGGGGGGGGGGGGGGGGGGGTTAACAGGGGGGAGGCAAAGAGCATGTGACAGTGTGACCCATGCCTCCCACTGACAAGCTTTATTACAGTCCCACCTGCAGCGAGACAGCAAAAAGCACTTAGCCTCAGCCAAGTCGCCTGACAGTGGAGGACGGTTTGAGAGGGAGGGAAGGAGAGAGCGAGCGAAGGATGGAAGAGCACAAAGAAAGGAGGAGAGGGTAGAGGTGGAGACAAGGTGGCCGGCTGGGATGAAAGGATGATTGAAGTCATAGGGTAGCAGAAAGGTAGGGAGAGGAAAGGAAATATAAGTAAAGGGGAGGAAGAAAACATCAAGAGCACAAGGGGAAAAAAAGGACAGAAATTAATCAATATTGCTCAGTTATTAAACTAACAGCACTGATTCTGTTCAACCATCCTCACTTTTACTTAAACTGCAACATGGATTGACACCAACTCTAGTTCTTTTGAGGCAGTGGATTGTTGTGGTGTTGTATTACATTGTGAGGTTTTCTTATTCATCCTGGAAATATAAAGGGAAACACATACACAACACAGCTTGAAGCCAGCTCTGAGTGTCTAGACAGTGAGCCTTAATCCTGCTTGAACACCTGTTTTCTCGGTGAATGTGAGGTCAAAGGTCAGAGTCTGGAGGTCTCTCACAAAGTGGTCATCTTTCCAAGGGCTACTGTTGAAACATGTCTGTAACCTGACCTCACTGCTCGACATTGAACCTTAACCTCACATCAGGTGGCCTCACCAAGACCTCAGTATGGCTACTCCCAAGTCCACGAAGGGAACTCTCTGGTCCACACAGCACATAGTTGAATATCTATGTTATATAATATATATATTCAGTGTGTGTATGTGTGTGTGTGTGCGTGTGTGTGTGTGTGTGTGTGTGTGTGCATGTGTGTGTGTGTGTGTGTATGTGTGTGTGACACAGACACACACTATGTGATCCAGCGAAATATTTACCATCAAATAACAGAACAAACACTCAGATGCTATATACTGTCATCGTTTAGCACAATTCATGCAATCCGTGAGAAGGAAATAATTAAGAGGATGAAATGAAGAGAGGTTTATTACTTCCTGAATGGCGACAGCTCACATCTATTAGCGCTCCAGCCCGCTGATGTATCTGCTGATGAGCTATGGCCAAGTAATGACGTGCTCCGTTGGCTGTGAATCTATAGGTCTCTCCCCAAGTCTACTCTTTCTGGCTCCCAGGCTCTGGATGGAAAACCACAGTCACTAAATCAAACCCATCCGGGGAAAGATGGAGAGAGAGGGAGAAAGAGAGTAAGGGAGGAGGGGGCTTACGGCCTGTTTCTCAGCCTTGCGGGGAGAGGAATGTGTTGGAAAGGGTACAAATCAACCAGGAGTGACTGCACAATAAGGTCAGTGTGACCAGAGGAGAATCATGACTCAAATGCTAGACACGCACAAACACACACGCACACAAACAAACACATTAAACACACAAATGCAAACACAGTGAGTGATTGAGTCAGGGCATAACCCCATGCCCACCCTGTGAGTGGCTAATAACCATGGCATAGTGCCAAACCCACTGTCTCCTGACTGATTTCCCCATGCCCGCCAGGACTGGCGCCACACTGCAGAACAGAGCTCTGTTTCTCAAAAATCCTGTGATCATTACATTACTGAATTACTCAAATAGATGGATGAAAAAACAGCCATGCAGGCTATCCAGCTCGTTTGCCCCCTGAAGAAAAGATGTAATGGAACAGACAATGAGAACACTGTGAGTTAATATTTGTTTGTTGAGACTGCCTCCCCTCACTTAACACACACTCAAACACACCTCAACGCCCACTCTGCTGGGCTGGAAAAAGAGGGCAGTGAGGTGGCACTCTGCCAAGCGTGGTGCTGCCAAGGGACTCAGTATACCCTGGTCTCCAGTGGCATTTTAATCACACGTACACACACACACACACACACACACACACAAAGACACACACACTTCCATCTGCTGCGCTTCATGGGAGCAGCGGCAAGCTTGTCACTGTCATTCGAAGTTAGCCCACCCTCCTGCCCTCCCTACTGAGGGCGACAAAAGAAAAGAAGAAAAGAGAGGGAGCAGAGGAGAGGGAGCAAGCAGTGGCATTCCTCTCCATACCTCCTCTGTCACCCTCCGATCTCTCTCTCTCGCTCTCTCTGTCCAAACACATCCCCCCATTGCCTCTCCATTCAGCGTCCTTGTGCTCCTCTCGCTGTACCTTTCCTCCCCACCTCAGCACACTGCTCCTCTCATCTCACCTGCTGCTCTGTTCTCTGTACAAGAGATACAGGGATGGGCACCTGTAATCACCCTCTCTTGGACAGGCAGTTCCTTATTTAATGTGTTCGTGTGTCTGTCTGTGTGTGTGTGTGTGTGTGTGCAGTATATGCGCTCTCAGAACATGGCTTTTTTTGGATTGAACCTGACTGCTGTGTTCTCCATGCAAGACTCTTAATGTGAAATGTTAACCACAGTGGCTAAAGCAACAGCTCAGACATTGATCCTCCTCCCAAGCAAATGCGGGTTGCCAGATATTGGGAATTAACCCCCCCTCTGTGCCCCAACCAGCACCCACACCCCATCTTCAATGGTGCTCCATGCTCCCACGGTGGGTAATTGTAATTGTATTGAACTGGCCAGCAGCCAAGCGCACAAGACTGCCAAGTCTGCCAAGTCTGCCGAGTCCAGCTGTGCCATTGCAATCAAAACACACTCACAGCTTTTCTCATGACAATCACATCAGCAGCATGTGTAAGTCTGTGACAAAAACACGCCAAGACATACACATAGGTGCACACAAACATAAACATACATGTGTGTAAACACATTTGGTCAGTATGACAAGATCAAGGACAGAAGACTGTGATGAAACAGCAGGCGGCGACAAAATAAATATTCGTGAGAAAAGGCTAAATTCACACAAGAGCTAAGAGTGAGAGATGCTGTAGCATTGCAGACAAAGAGGAGCATAATGGTACAAATTCCCTTACCATACATTCTGCCCTTTATATTAGTCCTGTGTGCCCCTCCCTCCTTGGTCCTTCACCACTAATAATGATGTATTGACTGTGTGGTTGTTTTGAACTTGAGCGACAACTGATGTATGTGAAGCTTTCAGCGAATGTCCTCATGGGTCAGCCCAGATGTCACATCCTCTCCCCTTCAGTCCAATTCCTGTCTGATAGAGGCTCGTGATAGACCGCAATATGTTCACACACTTTAAATAAGAGCTGGTTGTTTCTTAGACATACTTACATTCACAAATACCCACATCTAATCTCTTTAACACTATGGTGCAGTGTGAAAGTGCACTTCCCCCTTCTCTTTGTACACCACTCGTTACAGTAAGCATTTAAAATAGAGCTACAACCATCAAGCCATTAAATATTCACACATGCACAATCAAAACCCAGCAGAAAGCAGACTGCATTGGACAGCAGGACTGTGTAACTGCAACTGTCTCAACTCATCAGCCTGTCCCTATAGCACCACTAGAGCTGCTACATAGGGACTCATTTAATGATTTAAACGCGACAGTCTAAAGATCATGACTGATTGTGCACCGCTCTAGTCTTTTCTGTGTGAACACCACAAGCGTGTCTTGTGTCACGTTTCTAGCCTGAGCGGAAGAAATGGTCCATGTCATGTCAGTGTGAGCCGCAGCACAACACGCATGATGGAGAGCACTTAAATAACTCATGAAAACCTTGTTCTCAACCCACACTAGACCACTGGGAGGAACGTTCAGTCTTCTGCAGTGCGGTGGCCCCCTTTGTCACGACTGTTTAACCAAGTGCCTTTGAGTGTGTTGTGGTTGAGCTTGTGTGCCTATGGTGTGTGTGTGTGTGTGTGTGTGTGTATGTGTGTGTGTGTGTGTGTGTGTGTGTGTGTGTGTGTGTGTGGGGGGGGGGGGGGGGGGGGGGGGGGGTTCAGTTGGAAGGAGAGCTTGAGATGAGTTTCTGTAAATGACAGGGGGGCCCTCACGGCTAAACAGAAATAGCCTCGGAGAAAAAGAAGCCTGCGCGGGAGGGAGCTGTGAGCAGGAGCGACAGATAGAGCAGTGAAAAGAAAGAGAAAGTGAAAAAAAGAAGGGTGGAAAGTTAAGACAATTGGATTTACAAAACCCCTGCGTAGTGTGAATGTTTGTGTAAAAAAAGCCAAAGAGAGAGGGAGTAGATGCCCAGTGAAAAGGCAGTCCAGCTACACTGATCAGAGGAGACAGCAGCACTTTCCACATAAACGCACTGAGCTCCAAAACCCACTGTAGTGATGGACTCCCTCGGGGCATACTCAAACACACACACACGCACACACACACACACACACACCATTTATTTTTTTCTGTCCCTGCCTACTTCATCATGACATCCTTTACCACATCTCTCAGTCTCACTTTGTCTCCTTTACCAGCATCCCACCACCGTGCTTACTCACCTTTTTAGCTGACCACTATACTATACCTATATATACATGCATGTGCATCTGTGTGTGAATAATGAAGTGTCAGTATACAGATGTTTGAGAGTCTTTGTACTCTTGTGTACGTTATATGCACAGGTTTGGTTTGCTAATTTGCTTTGTCAGATAATGAAGATCAGTTGCTATTAAATAACTCAGTCAGTGGGGTGAAGAGATCAAATCCCCTGCACATTTGCAAAACAAACTGCAGGGAAATCATTATCATCTCCTCTGCTCTCACAGCAGCATGTATAGGTTGACTGCTGTAATGCCAGAAAAGTTGGAAAACAAAGAGCTGATCTAGTTTGGGTCAGAGCATGATAGATATTGCAGATAGGTATACAGTGATCAAATAAAATGGTGATGTAGGAGAGCAGTGAGTTACAAGAGGAAGATGTGTTAGAAGACATGATAGAACAAGGTAGAAAAGAAGACCTCAGAAGGAATTTTGTCACTCTTCAGTCTCAGTGATCAAACTGCCTCAGCCCTCATCACATTCACTCCAGGGGTGTCACTGCTTTCTGTGTTGCTGCACAGCAGGGTGAGGAGGACACCTCTCACAGGAGAAAAGAAGCAGAGATAAGATGCCTGCTAAGTGAAGACATATATATCCTGAGGGTGTGATTCATTCTTACTAGTTAAATGATGAAGGCTAAACCAAAGCCTTTGCTATTGTATGTTCTGAGTCAAGTCTCTCATAGTTGCGGCCGCACAGACTGACAAGATCAAGAAACACAATATGAAACATGAAGATGTCGAATAATGCTACAAGAAGTTGGAGAGTAACAAGGTAAGTTTCATTGCACAGATCTGTATGGACATCTATTGAAGATCACACTGGTGTGAAGTGAATAGAGAAAAACAGAAAGTCATGAAAAGGTAAAAAAAAAAAAAAAAAAGAAAGAAAAAGGTGAAGAATAAGTAGAAGAAAGAAAAAGAAAATGACAAAACAACATTGCACACTGTTCTCTGGCATATGGGAGAGGAACACTCACTGGGAAGTGGGCGGTCAGCTTGATCAGATTTCTCTGGCTCCAAAGTCACTGGGCGAGGAGTGTGGTCACCTGCAGGGTGCGAGGGGCCTGAACCTGAGTCCACCTCCCTATTGGTTCCAGCCACAGCCTCAATCACAGCACTAGCCTGAAAGACATAAAAACATAATTAACATCCTTAATGGCAAATAAACAAGAAACAAAGGAAGAATGTTTGACAAATTAGGGGTTCATTTGTAAGATAAAGGTGGAGTTCATTAATTACCACTGAATCAATGAGTGACTTCAATATAAATCCATGAGATTAATTACCAACAACCCAACATGCAGATTCTGATTCTCTTAAACTACTCTTGAAAATGTTACGAAACAAAAATGTCCAACTTATATTGGGGCCAAAACAGCAACATTCGGACCATAATCGAATCTAAACATAAAAATAGACTCATATTGTAAATATAGCAATTAACTGCTGATCTAACTCCGTCATTGTTGCAGCCATTTATAGCTGCTGTCACAGTGCTCAGATTTCTGCTATAAAAAGACAACAACTAAAGGGGATGCAGCGCTGGGTGAAGCAGTGTCCCTTCCCTGAAGTGACAGAGCCACAAAATAGACAGACAGACAGACAGAATCAAAGACGGAGAGGAACAGAGAAAGAGAGCGACTTTTCCTGACAGCCCAAGTCTGCTTGGATGTACTGTGCTCTGCTCCCCTCCACAGCTGAAAGAGGAAAGAGGGATGAGGCTTCAGGAGAGAAACAAGCTGACCATGAAAAGAAGAGGGAGAAGCAGAGGGTGGCTGTCAGCGAAGAGAGAGAGAGAGAGAGAGTTTAAAAGAGGCTGTGATGGCTCCCTCCATTGACGAGTAGCAGAGAGACAGGCAGGGGAGGTGCAGCGCATCTTAAGACAAAAAGGCACCCTGGGCTTATGAAATATACATAGCTCTCAGCTGGAGACAGAGACACAGAGCGACAGAGCAGGAGGGCCCTGAAGACTGACGAGACTCCTCTACCCCTCCTAAACACACACTGCTAAAAATAAAACACACAGACACATTCCTAATGACTTCTCATGAGGAGCCGAGGGGAAGTAGTTAGTGCTTTTTTTTTCTTTTTTTTTTTTTTGTGAGTGCATGTGTGTCTGTGTGCTTACATTCACACACACACACACACACACACACACTAACACACACAAACGCACACACACGCAAGTCTTTGTGAGCATCAAGGTGCATCAATGCTTCCTTCCTCCTACAGTTACAGACTGGGTGGGAAAAACCACAAGAGTAACTATGACACAAAAACTGATAAGCATTTTGGCTGTTGCCCTATATGTAACCACCTGGTCTGGGGGATTTTTTTTGGTTGGAAGTGTGTTTCAACTGCCTCTGTCTGACCTGCCCACCTGCCCTCTCTTCAAGTCAGGACAGCTGCCTCCACCACACCAGCAGTTAAAAACCATTTAAACAGACCTCACTTAACAATAACATCACCCTTTGTTCTTGGTAACGATTCACCTCTCCCACACTCTCCCTGTAGTGGCTACGCCTGTCAAGTATTGGGATTCTCATGCGAGAGTGTGTGTGTGTGTGTGTCTGTGTGTGTGAGCTGACAGAGACTGGGTCAGTTCAGTTCTTTGCTTTGTGTCCCCACTGATCTTATCCTCCTCATCAGATGTGTTGGGTGTGCCTCCCCAGTCTGTATCCCTAACATTTCAGGAGTAAATAAAAAAAACTGCAGCAAAATACCCATGTCTGAGCCTGGAGATTACATATACTCCAGAAAACAAACCTGCTTACATCTTTCCTAACCTTTTCTGTCTCCTGCTCTCTCTTTCAGCCTACTCGCTGTCTATCTTTTTTCTTCCTCTTTCTTTTTTATTGCAGTAAAGTGCGCATGTGGGGGGCTTGTTTATAAATTCCCCACAGTGTATATTAAATTGTGAAAGTATAAAGGAGAAGACACCTAAAAAGGAAACAGAGTGCTTGAACTGCCTTGTCAGGTCAGGGCCATAAGCCTTTGTAATTTAATTACTGAGATATTGTTGCTTCTCTCATCCACTAAAGCAGATGGCAGAGAGTAACACTTGACATATTGGTCTTAAAGAACAAGCTGGAAGCCAAGATTTGATGGCACAAATATAGCTGTTGCCATCATTGCTCTCAAATGACTCATTTTAGCCCATATAATTGGGAAGAGAGGAGATTACTTAAAGCATGTTATTGCTCAATAGAGTATTATTGTGGGTGCAAATATGAGATAGTTAACAAGAATAAGAATCTACAGCAGGGCTTGCCAACCTGTCAATTGCAATCAACTTGTCAATTTTTGTGAAACTCAAAGTAGACGGCAAAGCATTAGCGGGAAAATAATAATACCAAGATGATACAACTTAATTATGTTTCTATATGACTAAATCTCAACAACACAAATTTGTTTTGTACAAAATGTAATGAATAAAGCACTGCACTTATTGCCATGTAAGTTTAGCAAGGTAGCATGCTTACAGGAAACTTGAACTTTTGTTCCAATCCATCTAGTAATGTAGACGTTTTAGAGTAAAAGTCAGGGGATAATCAAAGTCAGTATGCTTCATCCTCTGGATACCATGAATAATTTCATGGCAATCCACTTAATATTTGGTGAGATATTTCAGTCTTGACCAAAGGGGTGGACCAACCAAGTGATACCAGGGTCATAAAAATAAAGAAATAATTAGTTTTGTGATTCCATAGAAGGATAAATGAAACCAAGATAGCTGTATTATCGCTTTTTTTAATTCAAGAACTTAGTCTGTGTTTATGTGCACACTCATGTTGATATATGCCCTGTGAATGGAACCGGAATAGACCAGGGACATGTAAAATGGAGCGCGAGAGTCAGGAGGTGAAATGAGAAAGATCTACAGAGGTAGTACTAATTGAGGTTAATTCCACAGTTCAGCATTATCATCTCTAATCGGCGAGGAGGAAGTTGGTAATGGATGATGTCGCAGGACACGGAGAGAGCCTGTCAGCTGAAATCACGCAACACTGCGGAGTACTGGATGCCCTCAAAGGATCAGAAGACATTAGCAGCTCAGCGCAGACCATGATAGGAAGCTGCAGATAAACAGAGAGGCTGGAGGGCCTGCAGGCTTGCACAGGGTAAAGTGTGAGTACTTGTGTGCCTGTATGAACGTGTTAGAGAGAGAGAGGCTTGTCAGTCAAGACAGTCACAACCTCTCTAGTCATCTGCCTGTCTCAACCCACATCTCACCTGTCAACCTCCTGAAGCAGTGCTGGCACGATCTAGTGCGTACGCGCGTGCACACATACACACACACACACACACACACACACACACACACACACACACACACACACGCTGCTTTGGGCTCAGTATAACTTCCTTGCAGTGACACACAGTGAGTGATGAGGGGATACACATGCACATCACCCAGAAACACAAGCACCCTCTAACAATTACTCTCTTTTT
The DNA here is from genome assembly GCF_046630095.1 of Trachinotus anak. Lineage (NCBI taxonomy): Eukaryota > Metazoa > Chordata > Actinopteri > Carangiformes > Carangidae > Trachinotus > Trachinotus anak. The sequence goes on along the minus strand of NW_027273862.1, from coordinate 14,306,163 downwards.
TCTCTCTCTCTCTCACACACACTCATTGTGACCTAACCCAGGCCTCTCCAGGGACAAACTCTTTCATCACAGCCATGCCCGTCGATACTTCAGCCCTGCACAACATCTGTACACACCTACCAGATTCATTAAGGAGGAGGACAGAGTCAAAAGCAAAAGGATACATCAATAAGCAGAGGAGGGGGCCTCACATGTGTGTATGTGCATGTGTCACCAGGGGGCAGGGCCATCCATAAACACTGCTGACAGTCTAGACAGGAAATACACTTGAGGATGTCGATAAGTTAGCCAGTAGGGGTGAAGAGAGATCAATAGGAACACAGGATGATGTCAGTAGCTGTAGATGAGATCACTTGAGGCAACGAAGGATCTTCATATGAAGAGTTTAGACATTACATTAATTGTATTACCACAAAACGTTCCATACTATCTATTTTAAGAGAACAGGGGATGGAACAAGATTGAGAATTGAATCCTTTTAACAGGAAATTATAATTTCATGAACAAATCCTTGAAATACTCCTCCAAAACTTAACAGCTTAACAGTCACCTAAGACTGATGACAGCCTTTTGAAAGACCCCCAAGCTATAAGTGATGTAATTATTCTTCGATTTCCTCTGGTACCAACCCTTCACTACACTGGCATTACAAGTTGAGTCACTACTGTGTTACATCATTTTGTGATGAGAGTTGCACAGCAGATGTTTATTCATGTGAAAATGCCACGGATTATAACTTCAGCATTGTTGGGAGTAAATACCTCCAGAAGCATACCGTGATTCTCCCTTGAGATTTGGGAAAACGACGGAGATGAAGCTGATTTCACCCACAGGATGTGACTGCCCTATATCAAATTGCCTCTCTGGCATGGTTTTGAGTGCGAGTGCCTGTGTGTGCGCACACATGGGCCGATGTGTGTCTCTGTGTGTTCTCAGCTAGACTGACATTTCCTCAAACGTGGCTGACATTTCCAGGGGATTTGAAGATTTGATCCCTTCTGTGTTTGAAGAGTTGTGAGCTGCCCTCCACACAACACTGAGGGAAACGCTGCAGCAGAGCCGGCAGCGTGCCCTGCCTTCAGGGCCTTACTCCACAGCATTTGGAGCAGCCCGTTCTCACTCACCCGTAGTGTGATCAGGAGAGGACCTGCACTATGCATTGCCTGCCTTTTAGAGATGACTGGTTCACTGCTTGGTCTTTTACTTAGTCTTGCTGTTTTCCCCCAGAGCTGTGGGGTGTTTCTGCTTCTCTCAACTGAGGCAGAAAAGCTATCACCAAAAGATATGAGTGAAGAAAGTAGATAGAGATGGTGTGGGAGGGAGTGAGAGGGAGAGAAACCAAGAAAGTGTGAGAGGGAGGGAGAGATCTGTTTCTCCTGCTACAGGCTGGTTAGTGGAACGAACTGACACAGACTGACATCTCTCTTCCATGGAGGCTGAGTTAAAAAGATCCTTGCTGCTCTTTGTCCATTACTCCCTCGCTCTCTCTCTCTCTCTCTCTCTCCAACATTCACTCTTCTTACTCTTTCAGCTGTCCTGACCTCTCTCTCTCTCCTCTCTCTCCCTCTCTCTCTGATCACCCTGCGGCTCCCATGTCTTGCTTTTTCTGCCTGGATGAAATCTGCAGCAGTCCTGTCCGGGCCTGGGGCTCAAATTACACCCCACCACCCTGTGCTGGGCACACATTCACAATCAAACACACACAAATGTACACACATGGAAGCCCATACAGTAGCCATAAGCAGGCCCAGGGCCCAAACACAGGTCAGGTTTGGGTCAGTCAAGGGCGGAAGGACAGAAGCAAGGCTCACACTGGGGCTGATCTGAGGGCAGCTGGAAGATGCATGTGAACACACAGAGATGCAAATGTGTGGACCAACTATCCTATCAGCCTTCGTTAAATTGTAATAGACTTAATACTAATGTTTGCTGAGAGAGATAATTTGGCTCTCTTATTTGATTGTCTGCATGACTGAAGTTGTAAAATATGCACAGACATATATATATATATATATATATATATATATACACACACACACACAGCTGGAATACCCCACAGCTAGAAAATGTTAAATATTATCAAAAGTCTTCTTGTTAAAAAAGGCTCAACCTGCCTCCCCCTCCAAAGTAAAACAATTAGAATGCAGTTGACCATCACGCATGCCCAAATAAAACAACTACAAGACTAGAAGTGATGCTGGACTTGACCTTAGAGCAAGCCACAATTACCTCAGGAAGCATTATAATTGCTAATAAGATTCAGACTGAATCAGCAGCATGAACTAGGTCGAACCACACCTGCATGGTGTGCACACAAGCTAAAGCAAAGTCCCTCGCAGCACAGGATACTGGCAGTCAGCAGATCAGCCAAAGTGGGTGCTGATCTGACCTCAGTGCTCACTATCATCCTGTCTTTCAAATACCAGTGATCTCATGGTTGTAAAACATGTGCATCCTGCTGGAGAACAGAGCTCAAAGGGAGGGAAGCACAGCATTTGATGTATTGCAGTACATATTTTGCCACTCCTTGTTTGTCCCCAGAAACAGGATGCATGGGTACAAGTGCCTCAATAACTATGTGATACTTTATTGGTCCCTGCAGGGCACTTTTTCTTTCCCCACTTCAAGGCATGTCATAGAACACAGCGAGAGCAGTGGGATTCACATGCAGGACTTCCACAGTACCACTGCTTATGTATGCATGAATATCTACAATGTATTTTACTCCTGCCTATTTTATCCTTTTTTGTTTACCTTTAGAATTCAGAGTCAAGGTTATCAGACTCCTATTTCTGAGTTATTTCAAATCAGACTTAGCCCTCAAACCTAAGAGAGAAGTAGCTAGATGGATGTCAGTAAATCAAGAAAAATGCTCCTCCATGGCTCTACGGTGTGTCCTTGGACTAATGCTCCAAATGCATAAATGCACTCAATCTTACTCAGCCTCAGACACAATGCTTCATATACAAAAAGTGTGCACAGACAGGTAATCACTTGTATACGCAAAGCCACACACACATACACACACACACACACACACACACACACACAGGGCTGGTGACGACTGCAGGGCTGCATCTTTCTCTCAAGTCAATTGGGAACTCTAACAGGAAGAGGGTAAGTGCTATCGATTGGCTTCTTCCTGCTTGGCCCAGCTGTCAGAGCAAAAACAAGCTGACCGTTTGACCGTCTGCTTTCCAGTGAAGCAAACAACAGTGCACACAGTCTCACACACACACACACACACATGCATACACACACACATACACACACATGCATACAAACACACATACATATACACACCCACACATACACACACACATACACACACCTGCATACACAAACACATACACACACACACACACGCACACACACATACACACACATGCATGCACACACACACACACACACACACCCACACACAGTAGCTTGCCTTCCAGTTCCTCTTGGATTTGGGATACACCTGAGGCTGTCTATTACCAAGTCCTTTCTTGTGTGTGAATGAACAGCATCAGGAGCCGTTAAGGGAAGAAATGCACAAAATTATGATCTAATATATTATTGGCAGTAACAGTAGATTTTTTGTAGCAATTAGCCCTGTTGGTCAACCTGGCAATGATGTGTAATTGCCTTCTTCTCATGTCCATAAAAAGGATTAAGTGGGTAGAGAAAATAAATGGATAAATAGATAAATAAATAGATATTAATAAATAGAATTAATTTTGCCTTTCTCTTAATAAGTCATGGAAATCGAGCTTAAACGTCATGGGTTATGTTTGCTCACAGTTTTTCAGACTGTTCATGAAAATGGCTGTATGTGTGTCATGTGTAGTGCTTATGGCTAACGTGTGTATATGTGTAGTAAAGAAAGCTAGTATGTAAGCAGACACTTAGGTCAATGTAAAAACACTCCTCTGGGCAGCACTGTGACATTATGAACAGAAATCTCTGCTGCAGTCGGATCTCTTCGATGGCATTTAGATATAAGGCAGAGGAAAGACGGAGGGAAACAAATCAGGAGGAGGGATTAGTGGATGAGGAGATAAACAGACTACAGGAGACAGAGAGGCTGCTCATAATGGTTTAACAAATCAAAGGGAGGGATGGACGAAGACAACAGAGGCACAGGAGTGTGTATGTGGGTGAACTTGCACTAATGACTATGCCTTCTGTCTAGCTCTACATAAACAGCTTATTTAACAGCCATGATCGGACACCTCTGGAGTCATAACATCAAATAGATCAGTCTCTACCACTGAGCGGGGGAGTACTGAAAAGTACTAAAATGAGACTGAGAGTCTAGTGTCAGTGAACATGTGCACACATTCCTTTTCAAACCAGAAAACATAGTGAAGAGAGTGAAGTGTCTTCTACTCACCAAACTAGCCAAATGAAATACTGGATAGTTAAAGGTGAAAACTGATGTCAAACATATAAGTTAAAGACGACAGCTGTGCTGTGTTTTTCTATGTTATATTATTTTCTATCTATATTAACTTGTAAAATGAGCGCTAACACTGGAGAAACTGTTTGCGGCAATTCATTTTGAAAGAGAAAGGTCCAATAGGGAAACTCCAACTCACTCGTGTGGCATTTGGCTGACCAATGGTGGAAATATGGTCAGTCAGTCGGTCATTCAGTCAGTCAGTCAGGGACATTCCCAACTACAGGGCTGTTCCCACTGTTGCACCAAAAACCTTCAACCACTTTTTTGGCATTTTTTATGGGCAGACTTTATTGCTCCATTTAATGGCAAATCTGAAAGGCTGGTGTCAGCCAGAAACACTGCTGCACGCATATATCTGTGGTCAGGGTCCAGGAAAATATATACAGTAGGTAATATATACAGCAGAGCACAGCAAAACAACTCTATTCTCCAGAGGGCAAAGAAAGTGGGGAGAGAGCGAGAACAAGATAGAGATACATAGATAGAGGGAGAGAGAGAGAAAAACACAAAGAGCTGTTTTCTGCTGGGTGGGTAAAGTGTGTCCAGGGGGCAGCTGAGTGAGCACACACAACGCAAAGCCTGTCATTAGTCCCAGCTTTCTGCAGACACAACAAACTGTGTGTGTGTGTGTGTGTTGGAGAGAGAGAGTGCATTTGTTTATGAGAGAAAGAGAGAGGATGACAATGCATTCATGTGCGCCTTTGGGTGTGCGAGGGTTATATATGTTTGTGTGGAGTTTCAGACATTGACAAAAGCCTGTGTTGTTGTGCTTGTCTTCTCTGATGTACAGCTCCTTCAGGATCACAGCCCTGTGTAGTCAATACTTTCCTGCCCGCTTGTGTGAACGTGTGTGTGAGATTAGTTGCACTCCTTTCTTCCCCTCCCCTCTCCTCTTTTCTCTCCATCCTCCTCCCTGTATCTTCCTCTGACACCGCCACACACCGCCTCCTGTCTACCAGCTGCCACTTTGCAGCCATTCATCAGAGCTATGATTAGCAAGTGGAGGAATGTCATGTAGCTACAGCCGACTCCTCACCCCAACCCTGACCTTTCACCTTAGGTTGACACCGGACGACCCCAGGCTGCAGCAGCTGCTTTTACACTGTGCCAACACACTCCATTAGGCCTGACACCTGCTACACACACTGAATCACTGTGAAACACACACACACACACACACACACACACATACATATACACACAAAGATGCAAAAGATGGTAGCAAAGGCAAGATTCAAACCAGTTACTTATGTCATAGGCACACACACACACACACACACACACACACACACACACAATGGCCTTTACACATGCTAATGCAGTAAGGCAGCCCTTTTATGAGATTACACAGTCATTAGAGGGAGAGGGGTCATGAGGGGCACCTGTAGTTGAGCGGCTCCACAGTCTATCAGGAGCCTGTGTGTGTAAGTGTGTGTGTGTGTGTGTGTGTGTGTGTGTGTGTAAGTGTGTGTGTGTGTGTGTGTGTGTGTGTGTGTGTGTGTGTGTGTGTGTGTGTGTGGAAGAACAGCAAGACAATACAAGAGTGTGACACATAGTATAGTGTATGTGATGTATAAACTGTAGTATGAATAAACCTAGAGGACTGTTACAGAGCCAATACTAGCGCCATTCAGTGGACACTGTGCATATGCTCTGTGTGCAATAAGATACTCTTTGTATGAGTGAGTGGTTTTCTCTGTGTGCATGTTTGTGTGTGTGCTTGTGTGTGTGTGTGTGTGTGTGTGTGTGTGTGTGTGTGTGCCTGTGTGTGGGCCCCAGGCCGACTCTGACAGCTCAGTGCTAGCCATCTGCTGGCAGTCACACCAGGAGAAAGCAACCGCAGCCAAACAATGGAGAGCAATGACAGGCCAGGATTTGTGGGGAGTTTTATATGTGTGTGTGTGTGCGTGCATGCGTGTATGTTTGTGTGTGTGTTTGTGTGTGTGTCTGTGTGTGTGTGCATGTGCAATTTGGTGTGGTGACTACGTTTCGTTTTCCCTTCAAAGATCCAAATGAGCCCTTCTCTATGAGCATGTGCAGAGGGGCGTGGCTGTTGTTGATAGGCTGTCTCTGTTACCAGGCGATAGATTAACAAGCCCAAATGGCCATCTGAGGAGGATAGATAGCATGGGCGAGTGTGGTCTCATTTTTTTTCTTTCTGTGTCACTTGCTGCCTGTCTACTGTATGTTTATATGCCTGTCCAACCTTTCTCTCTTTCATCCTCTCCCTCCATCTGGCTTTCCCTCTCTTTGTAAGTTGGAAGTTGATATGAATATACAGTCAAAAGCTAGATGAATGTGCACTACTAAACTTCGGTGGATACAGTGCACATACAGTATACCTGCCAGCCTTTCTTTGTATGTATATGCAGGCTTCTCTCTTTCCAACATACAGTAATGTTTGTCAGCAATGTCCCTTTCTGCAGGTAGAGAGCCGTCATGGATGCGGACAGATGGTCGGGTGTTGGGAGGAAGCTGGCTGCCTAGATGTGCACACCAGTCTGACAGCGAGCATCATCCAGCTGGGTAGAGGCCTACAGTGCCTCCTAGAAAGAGCATGCCAGGTGGCCAAGAAATAGGCTGCTGGTCCCCTGCAGCCACTACACACATAACCCTCTGGTCACTATTCTGCTGTTTTACCACTAAACACAACACAAGGCTATTACTGACAAAGAAATACAAAAAAGTCAAGACCGCAAGCTAGAGCAGAGCAACTGAAAAGGAAATGGCCAAGTAAGGACAGGACGCAAATGGCTGAATATGAAAAGAATCCCTCTCCATGCTCTCCATTTAAAGAAAAGTGTTTGTGCCCATGTGCCTGTGCTGTGTGTGTTGCTTTGGCCATCCATGCCTTTGTATGGCAGCACTTCAAAGGCAGCCTTCAGTAAGTTTCTGCTCTTCCACCTCCTGCTGCTGCTAGTTTGTGTGTATGTTTGTGAGTGTGTGCGTGTGGAGCAGTGCCTCCTGTAGCTGGGGGCTATGGCTGATCACCACTACTGCAGCGAGGTTTGGAATGGCATGCCCGCTGGCACACTAACAGGGCACACCTATTTACACAGGCCCAGACTGAATGGCAGGCATTGTCTGGGTGAGAATGCAACACTTAAGCTCCTGATTAAGGCAGAACAAAGCCCTGAGGGGCAAGAGTGATGAATGCATGGAGCGAGAGAGGGAGGGAGCCAGAGAGGGAGGGAGGAGGAGATGAAGAGAGGCAGAGAAGGGAGGCTCTGTGAAGGGGAATCTCATCTGCTGTTGCTGTGGAAAGGCGAGATAGGAGGGGGAAATTGAGAGAGGAGAGGAAGGGGAGGAAGCGGAGCAGGCGAGAGGGCAAGAACTGGCAGCGATGAAAGGGACTAGAAGAGAGGCAGATAGAGAGGTGAGGAAGAGAGGAGGTAAGAGGTAAGGAGAGAGGCAGGTAAGGATGAAAAGGTAGGGAGGGAACCAAGACTGAGGTGAGGAGGAAAGAGGTGGTGGGGGATGAGCAGAGAGGGAGGCTTAGAGAGAGATAAAAAAAAAGACAACAGAGAGGAGGGGGCTGCTGTCAAGGTATCCTCCCTGATAAGGATGAAGTGATGCTACACTATTACAACAATGAGGTAAATAGACAGATAGCTCCCTCTAATGGTACTTGTGCACTGGCTCTCCATCCTGCCCCCTCTTGTTCAGGGAGTTAACAGCAGACAAGAGGGAGAGGCCAATCACTGCCACACTTTCAAATCAATTAAAACGATAATTAACTAATTCAGGTACTGGTATGAAGCCCTGATATTAAAAATGTGATTTTACACTAACAAGCGAAGGTGGAAGGTGGAACAAAAACAACTGTGATATTGTAGGTGTGACATCAGTGGACAGTTTCTCCTCTTGATTTAGTGTAACGTATACAGTGGCCACATGAAGTTCAATGTGTGTATGTGTGTTTATGTGTATGCATGTACAGTTAGTGGCACCTTGGCAATGTATGGGCACAAACACAATGTGTATGACAAGGGGTGAGCTACTTGCTGAGTGTATGTGTGTGTGTATCCTAGCAACAAGACAGACGTAGTAGCAGTGCAGTGAGCAGCTGGCAGAACGGGACACAGAGGCCATGATGGATTTATTACAGTGTGTGTGTGTGTGTGTGTGTGTGCATGTGTGTGTTACATTTACCAGCTGTGAGAGATTTAGGTGTGTCTGTGTGCGCACATGCTATGCATCTATGCATGTTTAATATTTAAACACTCATCACTGTGTCAAGCCATGAATTGCAACGAAAACAACAAACATACAGCCACTGACATCACGTTATCATAGTTTCACACTTTCCATCTAAACCTATGTTATTTGTCTGTCAGTGATCAAAATGAAATGATATTTTTGGACTTGATAAAGTGCAATGTGTCAGTACATCTGTCGGTCTTGAGCTTATTTTTAGAGAAACAGTAGATTTGTGCATGAGTTTGTGTTAAAGTAGACAGTAGTTATGTATTTGACTATCTATGTTGGACATGGACAGTATAGAGAACATTTCAAGCAGATAAGCTATGAATAAACTAAATGAAGACATTTCCCTATAAAACAAAAGTGGCTAATGTAAGCACCAAAAGGCACAACAATCTCAAGAGCAAAAATTGGAAAAACACAGGAATGGTGGTTCAATTGTGTGTCCTTTATCAGAGCGACCAAACTGACCAAAACTGCCTTTCCTGCTGCCTTATAGGGGAACTTTGCCAATTTCACTCATCAAACTCTGTTTACATATGTGAAATAAAGCCTTTTGCAGCTCCAGAGGGAGTTGTGTAAAGCCTGGTAAATTAGCAGGCTTTACACAACTGATGCAATGTCACTTGCATGAGTTGGAGCTACAGACTATGAAAATGACTTGAAAATGAGGGTGTGGAGTTAGAAAGAAGTGAATGCTCCTTATCTCTGCTTGAGGCTAGTGGGCTGAGGCTACATTAGCCGCTACTAGCCTGACACAGCCAAATCTCCAACCAGACTGTTGGTGGTCAAGTTGCATTGCGGGCTATGTAGGCTTAAAGTGCTGTATACAGTGAGTCATTTACACCTTTTGATTGTAGGACCCAAATGGGAAATTCAGTATTTGATCAAAACATGCTAATGCTCTTGTCATTGGTCATATCATGTATAGGCTCATCAAACACACAGAAGACCCAAAAGTTCAAAGACTCCCAGGATTAATCCCTCTCATGCTTAAGGTTAGACTGGATGTTTGATTCATGGAGTGTGAGTTGACCTACAGAAAGAAAGACCTTATCTAATCTCACACTCCATCTTATCAGCAGGGATATTTGTGAGTCTCACAGACTGGATGCAGATGAGTATGCACACACAAGCACACAGCGGCTGCAGTGCCAATGATCCTTGGGCCCAGCTGTGCACCAGTAACTATGGAAGTTCTCCATGGTGAGATGGGGCTGGCTTCCAAACCCCAGGCCAGTCAGAGGGCCCTGGCCTGGGCAGAACTCTGTCTCCATAGGCTTCACTGCCTGCCAGCTTCTGCTCCATGGAGGAACATCATGCTACAGCTAATCACCAACTCAAAACCGAATCTGGCGTACAGTGCCAAGCCACAATAAGGAGATAACACATTTTGCTAACACTGCCGCAATCATCTAACCTCATACCATATGTTGCCATGTCCTTTTCTGTCTCTGTCTTTAGATGCTTAACGCTGGGGTGAAAGAGTCAGTGGAGATGACTCATAGAAACTTTTCACATCTCTACATCTCCACAGATTTGAACATCAAGTTACAGCACTGCTGACACTAATCTCATCTGCAGTTCCTTATTACATAAACAGACAACAGTGATGCATTGGATAGAGGTATCTATGTGTCAGCATGTGCGTGGATATATGAAATTAAAGTCATGATTAGGACTAACAATTGACTTTCAGCAGATGTAGAGATATAAAAGGAAGGAAGAAAAGAGACAAGAAAGGGTATGCTGCTTTGTCTCTATATGACTCTCTGTGTGGTATGCCGTTGCATCCTCAGCCACCCCCCACCTTCACCACATCTACTCCTCCTTTCTTTCTGTTTCTCTCCAGGCTGTCTTGGGAGGTGTGATGTTTTTTTTAAAAGGCTCCGGCTTCATGTGTTTTTATGTCTGCTAATAAAAAAGCGGCTTCCTTTAAAGGCTCCTCTCACAAATGACTTACGATCTCGCTGTCACTGGATGACAAGCGGCGCTGGGAATGACAACAGAGAAAGAAAGAAAGGCGGAGAGTCTGAGAGAAAGAAACCAAAAAGGACAGGGAAAGAAAGAAAGAAAGAAAGAAAGAAAGAAAGAAAGAAAGAAAGAAAAAGAAAGAAAGAAAGAAAGGCATCTTTCCAGTTTTGGTTTAACCATTTCATTTTACCTTGGGAAAATTGATTGGCTCTTTTCCAGTGATGCCCTGATTCATATTAATACAGTTACCACAGTCCTCTAGAGCTGGAGTCCCCAGACTTTATGTCTCGTGACTTCTTACCAAAAAAAAAAAAAAAAGTGTCTAGTTGGAGCGCTTTTTACATGTATGAGAATGATTTCCTCTCCAAACCTCCGAAAAGATGTTAGAGGCTAAAAAAGCAAAGTCCAAAAAATGAAAACAATGTACAGTAGAACTTAATTTTTTCTTCTTTACCACCACATTAATCATCTCACAAAACCCCTCAGATTTATCCTGTTGCCCTTGGTTGGGAACCACCAGGGGCTCTACTGAAACTGTTTGAGGTTGAAATAATCGTTTATGGAAAGTTTCTCACCCATAGTCTCTTATCCAGCCCTAACATTCAAAACATCAATCCACTTCTCTTAACATCATGTATATACAGTCCCGGCATAACGTATCACAAATAATGACAGACCAAAAACAAATGGGGTAAGTCCCCACAATGGCCCCTGCATTCGTCCTATAACGCAGCGCCCTCATTCATTTGAATGGGACCAGTCCAGTGATGCAGCAGGGATATCAAAGCATAAGGCTCCAGCAAAAAAGCCGAACTTAGATCAACTTTTGCAATGCAACGCCATCTGGCAAGCTGCTACGATGACCAATTCTGGTGGAGTGCTTTGCAACACGAACCATGTTCTGCCCTGTTTACCTTGCATTGTTGCAACTAAAGATCAAACAGTGTTGCCTATGAGTTGTGTGTGTTTACTCAAACTGGACTATCTGAAATGTATTTCATGTCTCACTGACACATGAAGCAACACACCTCCACCAGCCCTTTGTGCTATTTGCTGTTTTCAGTCATGATGCTCAGTAATGATACACTGAGGCATTTACAAGTTTCAGCTCAGATAGCAGGAACACATTTAGCTGGACGTCCGATAAATCCTCAAACCAGAGTTTAAACTGTCTCCTCTCTACTCAGGATGTTGTTAACACCCACTACTGTGTTTTCTTTATTAGTCTGTAGTTCAGACTAGTGGCTGTTAGCCTTTTCCTCAAAATGGTAGTTAGCAGGGGAGTCAGCGCACAAACACACACTGACATGCACACAACTGGTTCACATGCAGGGTCGAAGAGGCAGACCTCAACCTAACCATAAAATGCCCCACCACACACACAATCTCCACAAGACCTCCCTCCTTCTGAATCCCTCCCGCTCCTACCCCTACCCATCACCCCCTTCCTCTCTCTCCTCTATCACTCCCCACCTCTCCTCTTTCTCAATTGCAGCCCACCTGGTAGTGATCCCATCTGGATCTGCTGGGGTGTGTGATGTATTTTAAAGCCACATTAATAGCTACCCAGCACAGCCCCTGTGACCACATTAAGAGACCACGTCTCTTGATCACACCTCCCAACCTGCTCTGTCTGTCTATTTCTCTCTGCCTTCCCTGCATCCATTTCACATTTCTGCTCTTCCAGTCCTTGTGAGAATGTGTCCATGGGCTTAACAAGATCGATCACTCCTAACTCCTTGTACTCCCTGCTAAATCAATGGCTCTTTGTCTCATTAAGCACTGGAAGGAACTCTGTGTGTTCTTTTGGTGTGTGTGTGTGTGAATGTGTGTGCTGGAGAGGGGGAAAGAGAGGCAGTGGGAAGAGTTTGTTACTGTAGAAGTGTAATGTAACGGGAGAATCTCACTGCGGAACAACTTAAGGTTTATCCTGGGACACAGTCAGACCATTAAAACAAGCTGGGATCTACTTCCTGGGGGGGCAGGACGGCGAAGAGGGTGGGCATACTGTACATAAAATAAAAACAGCACTTATGTGGATGGGTCAGTGCGAGAGAGAGAGAGAGAGAGAGAGGTATGAGTGACAAAGAAAGAGAGACTGTGAGTACGTCTCTGCATGTGCAAGACTATATGTGCAGTGTTGAGAGTAGTGAGCCAAACCTCACCACTGACTTGGCCAGGGCCTCTGGAGCCAGAGAGAAAGCCCTGCTAACCACAAACTCTCTTTCTGTGCGTCTCTCTCACACACACATTTGCTCAAAGTGTCTAACTGTGTGAATACGTCATTTCAAAACATGTGTTACTGGCCAGGAAAGCAAGGGAAGTAGCTTGTGAAAGAGAGAGGGCTATAGAGGAAGAAAAACAGCAGCAGTTCGGACAAAGTGAGCAGAGAACAATGCAGCAATTCACTCTTGTCCCAACCAAAGCAAACAGGAAACACACTCTGTCGCTCCACTTGTGTTACCCTCTCTCATCTTCTGCCCTCACCACTCCACTGTATTTAAATTCCTGTCACTGTGGCTCATTATACTTCCCAAATGCGCCAGAGTAGGTGTTTGCATCGCTGCACTTTGAGTCAATAGCGGGACTGCAGAGCGATGAAAATGAACAAGGATAGGGGCTCTTCATATAGCAGCACTGTGTAAAAAGGCCTAGGAGTGCTCATCTACAGCACGGCTGCTCTCGGCCCATTTATATTTCACGGTGACACTACATTAGCTCCCACTGGATGAGCACACAGTCTGCAAGCCCTGCTCTGCCTCAACCTGTGCACAGATATACAGCACACACCAGAATGTGAGCATTTGGCTGCTGCACTGCACAATACTGAGAAGAGAAGTAAAATAAAGAGTGACACCCAAACCAACAAGAATGCTTTAGATACAAACAGATATCACGCATTCACAAAGTACACAGGTATAGAAAAGGGATGAAAGTAGCAATTGGAATAAGAAAACTGAGTGATGATGGGAAAAATGAAAAGGGAAGAATACCAACTGGTTTTAAGGTCTCTCACCTCAAACTGGTCAGTCTGTCTCCTCAGAGCAACCCTGTGTGAATACACGGACAGCAGACACTGCACACACACACCAAGACATAATCAGACACACACCGCTGTCTGTGTCAACACAAGCTTGTGAGAAGGCTGAGAAGTGTTGCTAAAGGTGGGTGTGTGCAGGCTTTCTTTGGCATGTTTGTTTTTGTTTTGCTTTTTTTTCTATCGCTGAAGGTTGAGGCAGAGTTACACAGACCGTGTGTGTGTGCGCGGGTGTGTGTGTGGGTGTGTATGCGTGTGTCAGAGAGTGTGCTCGTAGGCCGAGACAAAAGGAGCATATGGCAGCAGCAGCCAAGGCTGTAAATTAAACATAGAGGAAGATTAGATAATGAATGTGTGCTCTGAGACACACAGACAGCACTGAGCCAGAGGCGGAGCAGACCACTGCGAGACCAGAACTGGGAGTGGAGGAATGGGGGGGTAGAGGGGTGTGTGTGTGTGTGTGTGTGTGTGTGTGTTAAGCATATATTAAACACTTAGAACATACAAACGAGGTGACAAACTGACATGAAAGCTTTAGAAAACAATACAAAAATTAAGAAAATTACTGAAGCTCCTCTCAAATATACAGTCCAGCACATCCTCACACAAACAAACTCACTATCATACACATATGGCTAAAAATACTGTACTGTACATAAACTCTCCAACAGTTAGGGACAACTGAAACACATACTGAGCAAGACTAAGAGACGATGGATAGAAAAGAAAGACACACTGAAAACATTCTGAAAACATATGTTAGCATTTTAGAAGTAAATCTAAGATCTAAATGAAAGATAATGTGATGTATCATAAGTAGAGGTGAAATGCAACGAAGTGAATTCACTCAAATACTGTACTTAAGTACAAGTTTGAGTTGTTTTCGAGTTTATGGTAAATGGCTGGCCACACTTATCCATCCACCCAAAGCACTTTACACTTTTGCCTGTCATTCACACATACACACACAATCACACACCAGTGGCAGAGTTGAGGTTTAGCATCTTGCCCAAGGACACTTGGACATGTGGCAGGAGGAACTGGGGGATCGAACCCCCCAGCCCTGTGATTAATGGATGGCCACATTTCACTACATATCAGGGAAAAATATTGTACTTTATATTGACATTCATCTGTCAGCTTTAGTTACTTGGTACTTAAATGAACATTTAACATACAAAACATATGATGAACATATAAAACAATATGCATCATTGTAGATTAAACTGTCCAGCAGTATATAAAGTAATTGAAACTTAGCTCTTATCTTAACGTAGCTTTACATCAACCAACTGCAACAATAAATCAGTAATATTGAACCAATAAAATAACATATATTGGTATAACACTCATTTTTTATATATAAGGTACATTCGGCTGTTACTTGCTGACTTTTATTTTGGTAGCATTTACAAAGCAAGACTTGGAATTTGGAATGGAGTATTTTATAGTATTTTATTGTGTGGGTATTGTTACTTTTACTTAAGTTACGGATCTGAATAATCCTTCCATCACTGATCATAGATGATTATATTTTATTATCTGATGATACATGCTAAATAATTAACAGCAGCTTACACTCACATGGAGCTGTGAAAACTTGGTTTATATAGCATCCCTATCTGCAGGCAGCTGTGTTACTACAGCAATGGGACAAAAAGCTTATCAAAAATGTAAGTTGTCCAAGTGACTTTATACTGTGAGGTGTTTCTAACAGGATGTAATGACAAACATGTTCCTACAACCCATAGCATAATTATCATGTACAAAATGTTGTGATGGTATCATATCTTTGGTTTAGTCTACCTGCCAACTATCTTACAACTTGACGCTAAATGTCTGACATGGGATTAGAAACACAATCTGTGCCACGTGAACCATATCACAGCCATCAACTGAACTCACAAGCTTATACATGTCATCCACATCCACACACAGCACCTACAATTTGAAGCTCATTGCAAGCTTCTCTCTCACTGCGAGAAAGGGGAGACGGGGTAGAGATAGAGAGAATAGGGTTTAGGGTAATCTGTCACTGTCTCATTACTGGGCCACATAAAGCAGGGAGGGAGGGTTAGGGAGGCGGAGATAATGCAATAATATAAAAACCAAGAGAACGAGAAGAGAAGCAGGGAAGGGGAGAGGAGGGCCAGGTTTTCCTAATTCAATAATGGGAATCATTTGGGAGCAGATGAAACTGATGTGTACCTAACTTGAGTTCCTGGGTAACCATTTGCCTCTGAGAACAGCAGCAGGGAAGAATGCACTTGAGTCAAGACTCCAAGCTAACTTTCAGGAGCATGTGACAAGTTTCAGGGGGTGCTTTCTAAACTTTGGGGCGAGAGTGAAATCAACATTTACAAGTTCACATGCAAACATGTCATTTGAAGTAATGATGATTACAATGCACACATTAAAAGGCGCCAAATACACCAAATATTTACAGCTACATAAGCAGGCTTTGATTTTTAAGATATGAAACAGAGAAATGTTTGAAATGGTCTATACCACAGTCTCTTGATACTCCATTTAAATTGTATTGGTGGAATCAATAATGTTGTCATGTACCTGTTAATGTAAAAATTCTCCTCTGTCACTGGTTAAGCTCTCTCCTCTTTTTGTGTTGATGTCTCGGATGTGTGATGTTGTTTGCATATTCTGTAAGCTTTAAATTATGTGGAAAAGTACGTTTCCAACTGCTGTGTTGCTCTCAGTGCTTTGACTGAAACCAGCTGCATCATTTATACATAGAAATGTGTATAAGGGCAACTAAACTCCATTGAAACCCTGGGTATCTCATTTCATACATTTCTCTTTCTCTGTTTATCTTGGTCCATTCACTCATAAGTGCGACTATTTACAATTATACATTTACACATTTGCATGCAGGAAAATTATGTTTACATGGTAAAGCCCTGACATCAAGGTTAAAACTACAAACTTCTCTTTGTATAGCTATGCGTGTGTAATACATGAATTCCTATGGATGTGTGTGGGTATATGTCCAAATGTGAATGCGATAACTAGTGTATAGAATTATAAAAGGCGTATGTATGCTGTGGAAGAATATGTATGCTTGGTGGAGGCTCTTGATGTCGGTCACCAGCCCCTTCAGCCACTTTTGAGCCAATCAATCCAAAACCCAGTGAAGTACACACAAACTACGTAACACACGCACGCACACAGATGGCTTTGCCTGCACCCACACGCACCACTGCTATCTGTAAGGCTACCAGGGGGGAACCATAATCACACACACAGGAGGTAAAGGCGATCTGCTAGAGCCATAATGAGGGAACACTGTTGTTGTGATCCTCTCACTGCAGCTCTGATTACAGCCTGGTGTTCAGTTTCTACACTAGGAGTAAACACATGAGAACACTGCCACTGTGGGGATTTGACAATACATAAGCATGCACACACACTCACACACACACGCTCACGTACATACACACACAGGTGGGTATGCCATGCATACACAGGCAGAACAACAGAGCCAGAACGTGAATGACGCATACTGTCTTCGTGTGTGTAAGTTTAGTAGGCTGCAGCCCAGCACGCACCACTTTCCCCGCTCGCCGTCTGTCTCTTCAAAAGACAAAGCGTGGCCTTACTGCCCTCAGCTCATTAGCAGCAGCAAAGAAAGAGACGAACAACACATACGCACACATATTCACACGTGGCCTTTCTATCTCACTGAAATGCTATGGAGCCTTTGGCACTTTAATGGCAGCCTGCAGTGGCTAAAATAGTGTAATCTGCATGCTGATACACAAACACAGCAAGGAAGAACTAATGCATATCTGATACTTTGTTGCCTCACCACTTGTGATATGTTACAACACCATTAAAAACTATATTGGTAACATCAGCCCTCCTTTAGCAATTCACTGTGGTACTGTAAGTGAACTACAATATGCCTTTTTTTTTTACATCCTGTCACTGGCTTTACAGAGCTTCCAGCCTGCCACCAGGGATTAGCTCAATACTCAATTCTCCACTCAATCTCACTACCGCACACGCTATATAAGGGGATCTGTGAGAGTGTGTGTGTGTGTGTGTGTGTGTGTGTGTGTGTGGCTGCACATGCACGTGTGTGTTCTGTATGTGTGCTAATGTGTGCGTGTATATACACTCAGGGGTGATATTAGTTAATCATAGCCTTCACTCAGCATAAATAAAGACCAATTACTGTGCTTCCCTATGGGCCCTTCACTATTAGCACACTAAAGACCCCAAAGAGTGCTGCCCCATAGCTAATACAGCCTCGCTATAACAGCCAGCCTGCTGAATCATGATGATAAGCAGTACAGAGGGTAGCAGAAGGACAACGTTCACAACATATAAAGACTGGGGCTGGATTAAACATATGCGCACTAGTGGAGATCAAAAGTGCAAGAATCAAAAGAATAATGATGATGATTCTTATAATGAGGATAATCAGGATAAATTCATGCCTTATCAGAAATGAATACACTTCAGAATTAGCTTCACTTTATTTGTCAAGTACAGAGGAATTTGTCTTGCTGATAGTGGTTAAAACGTGATTGCTGGGGCACAGTGAAAGAGATGAACCAGGTAATAAACTAAACAATTACATAAACAGTTATGATATGAATGATATGTACTGTGATGGTAGAACAGTCAGTCGCATTGTGCATTATACTGTTAAACAGTGCAATGGCCTTTATATAAGTCCTGGTTCAGGAGGTCAAATAAGCTCTTGTGTGTTGGGTTCAAACATCACTAAATCGGCTTATAGCAGACACAAAACATACAGCCAGACACACACACACACACACACTCACACCGACACACACACAAACACACACAATCAGAGAATGTGATTTCTGAGAAATAAATGCATTTAGATGGGGTACAAATTAAGATAAGATAGGACAGCAGGATGCAAGAGTCCAGTCAAACTCAAGGTCAAAGTACATAGACTACACAGTGAGGGAAGGGCCTCTCATGTATGTGCAACTGATGTACAGTACCTGTGGGATACAGCTATGATGTCATTCTGTTACAACCTCCGCTATGGCCAAAAGCTGATGTAAATGAGGGATCGTTCAAGGAATATGTGAACATTTCTGATCTTAAAGAGTCTTAAAAGATGTTTTCTCCTTGTTTAATGTATATCTGATTTTGATAATAATTTTTGCATCAAGGAAATATCAAACTTTATACGGAGGGGTTTTTTGTTGCTTGATAGTCATCTAAGCGTGTCACAATCTCAGTCTGGCTTCTGTAACTGGCAAAGGCTGCAGTAAACAATAGCTAATCCAAATTGAGATTTCAAAACTTCCCCTCTTAACAATAGAGTCATGCAGACTGAGTCTATGCTTTACAGTATGTCCTGTATGTTAACATCGCAAACATCTTATAATAATTAGGTGCTTTTACTTTCTTTGCAATAGCACCACGGAAAACATTAACATCCCTCCAAAGGAATACACTCAGCTTGAGGACATTACATGCTGACACACCCTTTAACAAACAAATCCTGCTGTTAAGCTTAGACTACTCCTGTCTAATTTTTGCACATTCAACTGTCAACATAAGATAGAACTCTAAACACTGTGCCACTGGTTCTATGGTGCCATCTTCCTTTGTCCTTTCCTTTGGATGGATGTGTACGTGTAGACAAGTGACACAGCAGCTGGAGATGTGCTCTTCAAAGCACATGCACAAAGGCAAAAATACACACACACATACACATGAATACAGTGGACCCTTGCTGGCAGCCACTCATCACCCAGAGAGGCCAACCTAATTTGGAGGACAGGCTCCTCTCTGCCTGCTGGGGAGGCAGCAGGGATTATGAGCCTTTATACACACTAATCTAGTTTAGCCACGCTGGGAGAGGGAATCTGTGTGTGTGCGCGCGCGTGCTCGCGCGTGTGTGCGTCTGGTTGTGTATCTGTGTGCATGTGCACGTGTGTGTGTGCGTGTGTGTGTGTGTTTTAAAGAGAGAGAGAGAGAAAAAGAGAAAAGGTAAAAAGGGAATATACATCAATGGAGTGCATAAGCATGTGTGTTCGTATGCTCTTCACTATTAGAGTGTGTGTGTGCGTGTGTGTGTGAGATAGAGAGAGAGTGTATGTGTGTGGAGACCCAGTCTGTGAGTGGAGATAGGAGGGGCTCTCATACTGGTTAGAGATGTGGCTTAGCCTCTTGTCCTCTGACAGCAGCTGGCAGGAACTACATAGGAACACAGACACACATACACAAACAAACACAGACGAACAGGGGTAAGACTGACACACAAGCAAACACTCCTGCTGGCTGATCAAAGCTGCAGAACTGTTATATGTATGACAAAGACTGGATGGTTGGTGTGCGTAGCGGGCAGAGTGACTTGGGGGTAATTATATCCGGTCTGTGTTAACATCAAGATTGGGAGGTTGGAGGTCAAACAGGCTGCGGGAAGCCATCTGCAAAGCCAGGTGTGGCTGGAGTGAACCAGCCGCTGGTTTAAACATGCACACACGCAGAGAGCTCGGTGCTGACAGGACAATTTCAAAATCTGCCTGGTATGTGTATTAGCTCACTGTTTAGAATGCATGTACCTCAAAAGAGTCATGTGTAACTGGTTTGTTGGCTGACTAAGGTTGGTTGGAGAAACCAATACATTGATGATACCTCTATGAGTGTGTGTGTGTGTGTGTGTGTGTGTGTGTGTGTGTGTGTGTGTGTGTGTGTGTGTGTGTGTGTGTGTTGCCCGTGAAGTGTGAGCACGAGGGTGAATTGGCTCCAATCACCGACACATTCCAAAACACAGGAGACAGATCTCAAGGCCAAACCAGAGCTGGGACCACACTAGGAATCACAGAGTTTAGAGGAGAGAAGGACAGAGCGAGTTAGGGGAAAGAGATATAGAGAGATGTGGGAGAGAGAGAGAGAGAAAGAGAGCGAGAACCACAGACTCTACAAGCTTACACTGTGTATGAGCGTTGGCTTGAGTAATTACAGACTTGCATGGTGTGTGGAGCCGAGAGTCTACCACAACACAGCCAAAGTGATGACACCATACACCACACACATGCACACGCACATACACATACACACAACAGCAATTACTGCACAAAGCATTTAAACAGCTGCTCTATATCCCCGTTCCTCTAAACCACACATACATTCATACACACTTTCCAAGCCACCCAGTGGTACAGAATGACTTGAACTGCTGCACAAGGAAGCTCATTTTCTAACACACAAATGGACATGCACACACACACACACACACACACACGCACACACTCACTCACAGGAGCCTAGACAAAGTCAACTTTAAATATACAACAAATACCTGGGTCCACTCTCTCCCTGTGTGCCCACTGTAGTCTCTATTTTCTAACTAATTGGGGATCTCCACCTCTGTACTTGACCATCAGACCTCTTCAGAGTGGAGCACTGACACCATCTGGTGGCTAATTATACCATTACACGTACGGCAAACAATGTACTGTCACTGCCAGGGACCACTCGCATGCTGTGATAAACACTACTAATGTTGATATGTTGTTAAAAAAAAGAAAAAAAAAGAAACAAATTCAATCTCCAGTAATCCATGTGAAAATGAAGATGACTTATAAATGCCATGTCATGTCAAGAAAAAAGACAAGACGTCTCCAGCAGCGGGAAACCGAAACAGAGAAACTGTCCAGATTGCAGTCACTTGGAACAAATCAAGCGGCGACGGCAGACGCCGGTGGTTTTGATCTCTGGAGTCGACCACAAGTCTATTCTCTGACTGGATATCTGTCTGTCGCACGGCACTTCCTGACAGGAAGCACTACATACAGTACAGAGACAGGGAGAGAAGAAGAGACACAGATGGAGAGACTGAGGGGAAAAAAAGGAAGCCCAAACGGGATATAATAGCATCAGAATTCATAACAGCTTGCCAAAACCTCAAGCAATGAGGACAAAGACTGATGTCACATTTACTCAACCATTCATTTAAATGTACTGTGTGCTGGGCAGACTCACTTTACATTAATGTATAGTTTTATACATAAAAAGGTTTGTTTTTGTGGTTAGCTACACATTCTACTGCACAAATAAAATTTGATTTGAATGGACATTGTATTCATTATATTGTTTACCTTTAACTTACCTACCAACTACTGTGCTCGACACTGAGTTCATGCAACTAAAAGTTTAATGTCAAGGTCTTGCTTTTGTTCACTTAATACACACAGAACATACAAATTTTTGATCTTCACACACACACACACACACACACACACAAAAAGCAGGACTGTGCAGTAAGTGGAGCCAGATTGATGACTCATGGTGGGCACTTTTCTTCTCTCCCTCTCCTCTTACATGTGATCTTTTTTGTCCCTCATGCTGTATTTGTTCCTTTAATCCCTTCTGATCATCTACCATCTTATCCCACCTCCTCCTCCTCCTCCTGTCCCACGTCTTATTTAGATTTTACTTGTCAAACTTTCTCACAGCCTTCACTCTCCGTCCCTCTCCCCCAGCCATCTTCCCTCTCTCATTCTCACACACTTATCTCCCTCTGTGAGTTATTACACCCACTCCTCTCTTATCTGCTCCATGTGGAATCTGGCTCCGAAAGACATTTTCTGCTGGACTGTAGTATCAGACAAGACAAAGAAATATTTGCTAGTCCTAGATAGATAGATAGATAGATAGATAGATAGATAGATAGATAGATAGATAGATAGATAGATAGATAGATAGATAGATAGATAGATAGATAGATAGATAGATAGATAGTACTTAAATTGTTTCATTTAGACAAGAAGACAGACTGACGGATGGAGGGATCTGCCAAGACAAAGACAGGGAGGGAGCGGGAGAAAAAAAAAGGCAAGAGCAATATATAACATTTACAAGGGGATTAGTGTACAGCAGAACAGGGCATGAAGACCCCCACACGTCAACTCTGAACTTGTTAAGGTAGAACATCTGTGGTGGAAAGGGAGGGAGGAAGAGGAGGAGGAGGAGGGAGAGGAGAAGGTCAGGGGTAAACAGAGAGAGGGAGAGAAAGACAGCGGGGAGGGGGAGGAAAAAGGAAAAGAGCAGATCAAGGCATGAGAGCTTTGTGCTCCCTCTCTTGGCAAGACTCTGTGGCTGTGTATGTCTGTGTGTGTGTGTGTGTGTGTGTGTGTGTGTGTGTGTGTGTGTGTGTGTGTGTGTGTGTGTGTGTGTGTGTGTGCGTGCGCATACACACATGTCTGTGCTCCTGGCAGACTCAGACTAGGCATTAAAATTATTGGTGCCGCCAGCATGCCGCGGCCCCCGCTGAAAAGGGAGGGAGGTGAGCAGGGAGAGCAGGATGGAGGGAGGGAGGGAGTCACCAAGTGCTAATCAGACCCATGTGTGTGTGGCCAGCGATGCTCTGAACAGCTGTTCCCATGCTGAGGACCTAGCCACCACACACACATACAAATGCACTGTAAAGCCATACAGGTATAATCGGTTTGCAGTTAACACAAACACCACTATGGCCTGCATGAATGCACTTATAATATATGATAGAAAAGAGTTTTAAAAAAAAGCTTTATAAGGAAGAGTTGGGGAGGCTGACTTTGGAAGATAATGCACTTGTGTCCCTTCTTCAAAACTAATGTTGACTCTATTCTTATGATGTTTTTTTTTAAACTGACTTCCATCATTTTGTCTTATTTGTTTTTTGATTGCTGAGTTAATTTCTCCAAAGACCTTGATAAAAAAGACCAGGAATTGAGTCACAGTGCAGATGAAGCAAATTTCAAGGGAAACTGAAGAAATGCCGAGAGAGTGAGACAGGTGTGGAAGTGCCATGTCCTTTCCTCCCTCTACAAGGCAGACAACAGGAAGAGTCAGCGAGCAGAGAGAGGAAGCTGTGTTATTTATTCTAGGAAGAGACCTCACTTTACAACCCACCCCATTAAAGACACACAAACACAAGCACCTATGCAATCTACAAGACACACACACACACACACTGCACTCTGCAATGAAGAGGGCATTGATCCATCTCACTTTGCTTGTTTAGGTTAGCTGTTTCAGCCTCAGTAACTGGATCTTTAGGTTGCAACAGTGCCCTCTGAAACAGTGCTAAGAGGGAGGATTTCTTCTTCTGTGTGTAAGTGTGTGTGTAACAGGGCAGAGCTGTGATGTGCCTTGGGGAATGGATCTCTTTGTAGTGGGCAGGGAAGTAGAGGAATGTCAGGAATCTCCCCAGAGGATGCAGGGTCTGTCCGGTCAACTCTCTCTCTCTAGCCCTCTTTCTCTCTATATTGGTCTTTCTCTCTCTCTCTCTCTCTCTCTCTTGTCCACGCGTTCAGGCTGAGCATGGTGCATGTATGTGCTGCTACACACGTGCACTGAGCAAACACAGCAGCTGAGATGAGCGTAAAAAGATTTGGAGCCAATAAAATTCACTAACGGCCCTGGAGCAAATAAAATGAAGCTTTTACCATAGACCTTGGGCTCCCTCTCTCTCTTTCTCTCTCTCTCTGTGTGTGTGTGTGTGTGTGTGTGTTAAATGGGGGAGATGAAAGAGTTGGTGGTCAGACTTGGCCAAGACCTCTAATTACTTTACCAGCTACACTTGATAGTGACAGTATATAGTGCTGTTCTATCTGTCTGTACATGTCAATTTCCTGACTTCTCATTGTCAGGAATCATGTTTACTGCTCACTTCTGTGTGTGTGTGTGTGTGTGTGTGTGTGTGTGTGTGTGTGTGTGTGTGTGTGTGTGTGTCGTCAACTCCAGGCTCATTGATGTTAGTAACACAAAATGTGCTGGCAGCCAGTCAGGGCAGAGCATCCAGTTGGCGACAGAGCTTTTGCAGGTCATGAGTGAACAGAGGTTGGAGAGCAGGCAAGCATGTGTGTGTATGTGTGTGTTTGTGTGTGTAAACTAAACGCAGATCCCCAGCGGTGGCTGCTCTGTTCTGTATCAGAGAACAGACAAAAACACACATGCAAACAGCAAAAAAAAAAAAGTGAGTCATAGTGGCACCTGGCGGAGAGAAAAGAAAGGCTGAGAAGATAAAGGACTGTAAGATGTGAATCATCATACGTATGTTTGCAAATGACATCACTTGCTGTGGTGTTACGCTGGGAACAAGAGAGGTAGTCTGAGGAAAAATGAAGACATACGCAGAGCTGCTGGGTGCGGAGACTGAGCAAAACCACACGTGTGCTTCATCATGCACAAAAGCATTGTTTTTCCACAAACACACCAGACAGATGAAAAAGAAAACAAGATGTCCAGAGGATGGAGAGAGGAGAGAGAGAGAGAAGGAGAATGAGTGATGTTATGAGTGAGATGTAAGATGAGTGAGTCCAGACTGCATCAGCAAACAGATGTTCAGCTCAGAAAATGTCCCTGTAAACACACATTGTTTGCTCATGGAAACTGATATCACTCATATTCATCTATTTAAAGGCTTTGTAATCTCCCACGATTTCAAAACAAGAAAAATCAACAGGCCAACCCACAGCTCATGTCCAGAAGACAGGAGAGGAGACAGGGAGTAGGGGATTGAGGGTGTAATAGGTAGTGACCTGGCTTTTGGGAGGTCTGATGTGTGCTTAAGGGGCCAGGGTCAGGGGGGGCATCTGGGGTAGAGTTGAAGTAGAATCTGACCTCAAACCAGGGGATGCTGAGGGAACAGTTACCAGTGCAGCACAGAGACAAATTGAGCATGCTGCAAAGCATGGGAACAGGACCAACAAACAGACAAACTTTACACAATGGAACAAGTCAAAGGGATTACATACTGGAGACGGGAGGAAACTACTGCAGGTGTGGGGGAGAAAAATCAGTGACTGTAACAGTGGTGTGTAAAGTGGAGCACTTCACTTCCATCTGCAGCAGCTTAGAGGTACTTACAGGTGTTAAGTCTGGTAATGATAGTGTTGTTTCCAGGCCAGTGAGCAGCCGTCCACCTAGACCTTTGCTGCAAGGATCATCAAGGCAGAGCTCTCACAATGAACATCTGACACAGCCAAAAAATATGCTTTGACTTGAGTCAAGTCTGGAGTGGCCCCACCACGAAAACTAGCACAAGTCTTTCTTTGCATTGTGTACAAAGTGAACACAGCACACAGACTCCATGTGATTAGAGTGTATCCATTGTGAAGCCTGCTGGCATCTGGTTCCTGTGCAGTAACAGCTTGAGTCTCTGTGTCCCTACCTACACTCTTCCTACTCTCTTGTAAGAAACTGTAAATACTATTAAAAAAAAAAACTCTCTCCCCTCTCCAAACAGAGAGTAAAGAGTAGGTAGCAGCCCCAGGACATGGCACCATTCACACTTTAAAATAACCAGCAAAGAGCTATTTAAACAGGACCAGGTTGCAGCCCCTCATAAAACAAACACACACAGGAATACTTGCATCCACACAGCAATAGGGATGTCATGAGCCAACACAGCAACACCTAACATAACGTGAGCTGTGTGACACAACATGAGGAGGCTGTCTTCATTATCTTTCAGTCCTTATCCTCTAACGCTCACCATGGCTCTGTCACCTTGTTAGTAAATTTTAACTACTGCTTGCACACTGACTAAATGGCGGTGTGCGGATGTGTGTGCGCGTGTACGTGTATGTGTGTGTGTTTGTGTGTGTGTGTATGTTAGTACACTATGTGTGCAGCAGTCTGTCGTTTTCTGTTTTTTGCTGTGGTATTGAATTTATTGAGCATCATGGAATTTCAATGGTATTGGAACCAACTACTAAAACTGTGGTACTGTGACATACCTACACAACAAGCTGGTAGGAAAAAAAAAATCTGTCCATGGGGGGTACCAGGACACTGCGCCGAAAAGTGGTGGTTGTGTTCAGGGGTGGTTTTGTGGAAAGGGAAAAAGGGGTAGGAAGAAAAATAGGTCCCACAGAGCTACCGTGCAGGCGCCAGTAAAGACAGCAAGGGTGGAAAGGAGGGGAGGGGGGAGGGAAGAAGGGGGAGAAAGACCCTGGTGAAACTCTCAACAGATGCGTGAAGCCCTTGTCAGCATTCCTGCTAGGTAACGCAAGGTCAGGAGCAAGCAGGAAGACAATATGAGGACTATTTGGGCTCCCTGAGCGCCAGATGTGTTTTAATAAGACGGCTGCCCTCCTAGCTAATAAGGTCAGCCTCTGGCTCCAGCCAGACGAGCAAACAAGTAGACTCTTGGCAGGAATTCAGCTCTAGCTTGGCACAGCCTCCCTCCCTGCTTCCTGCCTCGCTCTCTCACTCACTCACTCACTCCCTCTCTCGCTCACACAAGCTCAGAGAGATTGAGGGAGGCCGACTCTCTCTCTCTCTTTCTGTGCGTGTGTGTGTATGACTCACCCCGTCTCATACACCCACCTTTTATTAGACACTTCCCTTTTTCTGCAAGGGAAGAGGGAGAACTGCTGCCTAAAAACTGGGGCCTTTGAGAACATCTGTGCTTGGATTGTGCACCAACATGCACACACCGACACACGCGCAAGTGCATGCACACACACAACTATAAACACACGCTTTGTACCCAGTTCTCCTGCTGTGCATTTCACGCCACTGACTACCTTTTACCAGTGAACATAAAAAAGCCACTCTGCCATTGTCAATACATAAGTAATGAACTTAAATTAAATACTAAACTAAAATTTGTTATATAAATAAACATTGGACCAATAAATCCGACTCCTCCAGAGGGAAAAGTAAAGAAGCGTCATTGGCGCCAGAAAAGATTGGCTTGCTCTGTACTGAAAGAGAGACAGAGGAGGTGAGGAATGAGAAGGAGGAGGAAGATTTAAAATTAAGAATGAGAATAAAGGAGGGAGAAACTAAGAGATAAAAAGAGAGATCAAGAATTGGATTGAGGAGCCTTGGCAGCTTGGGTGAAGGTTCTACTCCCGCCAGTTGTTCATGGGATACAAAAAGAAAATCAGTGAGCAAAAAGATCCAGAAGTAATCGAAACCACTGTTCCTCACAAATATAAACTTCTGATGCTATTGGTGTATTGGAAGCATGCGTCTGTCACTGAGCAGAAATCCAGGTGCCACAGTGGAGGAAACGTAATTGAGGGGATATCACAAGCAAAGGGGTGGGTAATTTAACTTCCAATAAACACAGAGTTTAGTAGTTTACTTCTGTTCTGAATGAAAAGATTTTGCTATTGTGTGTGATACACTTACTGTACTACGTACATGCACACGCGCGCGCACACACACACACACACACACACAGTCTTCTTGGCTGTCTCTCCGTGGTCCTCTGAGGTAAAGCTGACGTCATCCTCGGCCTCACACGAAAATCAGCCCATCAAAGACAGACCCTCTCCTAATGGTGCCTGCAGTCTTCAAATATTTACCTCAGGGCTGGGCCACGCGATACCACACACACAGGAACCCTGCTCTCACCCATACCTCCTTTTCATACACCGCATTTACACAAATGATCAGTCAGTGGCAGAATGGTTGATGGAGGAAATGTCATAACATTTTTTTTTTTTTTACTTTATTTTAATTTGGAAGGGGTTTTTTTTTTACCCAAAGAAGCTTACAGCTGGGAAAATTATTTGGGAATTCAGTGTCTGGCTGGTGTACCAGGTTAGTGATGAGACCGACCATAAATATTGCAATATATTATGCTACAGGACAAGAACTGTGTACCACAATGTTCTGTTGTGTTTTAAGGCAGAGGTGTTTCCTGCTTTTCCTTCACACATCTGGCATGTAGCCTTTGCCTCTATTCAACGCTTGTATACACTGTACTGTACGTTTCTGTTTTCTATAAACCTCTATGAAACAGAAAGCACCTCATAACGCAGTACATAAATATAGTATATGATGTATGATTTTGCCAATTACGTCTATTTTTAGGAACTTCTCCTTAAGTTAAACAGGGACATGCACTGTAATACCATTGTTATCGTGAGCAAAATATTGTCATAATATGATATCATGAGTACCCTCTGATTCCCTGGCCAACACTGTGTGTTTGTCCATTTGTCTGTTTGTTGAACATAAGGTTGGACAGAGGACCATCATCCATCACCAGACTAGAAAAGGTTTCTGTTCCAGAGGTTAGACCTTCCTGTTTTAACGCTAGCAGACAGGGAACATTTGGCTAGGTGTAATTTGAGATGACCTCGTCACAGCGAGCTACAGGTTAGAAGGTCAGCAGGCCTTATCATTCAGCGACAGGCCCTGTTTCTGCTCCATGCTGACCCCCACTACTCTCATACGCGCACACACACACACACACGCATCCAGGCACACACATACTCAAACACAAATGAGTCTGTGTTCCCACTGTTGCAACAGGTCTACAGGTTGATGTATAGCAGCTTGTAAAGCAGAGCTGTCAGTCATTTTAACAGCCTATCACAGAGATCCAACAGGACCACAGCCATGCATGCAGGCTCAGGCCACTGACCGGCTCAGCAACACCCCATAAAAGCAGCTCAGACTCAATGCACACTGACTCAGCCCGGTTCAGGAAAACAACAAGAGAAAGACAGCTTTGACCGACACACACTGACAGATAATCACACTTAAGATGCTCCAGCACTGAAAATGCTCTCACATGTATGTGCAAACAAACATGAAAGCTCACCCTGTCTTTCTCACACAATCACGACCTTATACACAATACTGAACAACTCTGACACCTGTGGAGCTGCGCAGCGTGGGAACCCATCCAAAGCCTGCTATCAATCCAACACTAAGAACACATGTTCCATATTGAGTGGAAGTCAAACAGCGCCTGATCGCTGCCCAGCCAGCGTCAGTCTGTCTGGGGTTCTGGTTTGTAGAAATTGCTGTGCTTACTGCTCTCCTCAGGCAAACCAACAGGTGGACAAAAAAAAACATCTGGCCCAGTCCAAACACACAGTATTATCATATACACAGTACAGTGAGGACATGGGTTATAATATCTTATGAATGTCATTCCCTTACAGATCCACAATCCACACAGAACCATATGTTTTTGCGTATCACACTGTGTTCTCTGAGGACTGGATTTGAGACTCATTGGATTGGAGATCAAAAATGACACACTGTATAGTTAAAAAAAAAAAACACGTATGGTAAAAGACTGCTAGGATTGCTGATGAATCTCACAGATCAAGTTATGGGGTTATAAAAGGATACAATATCTGACTGGAATTACTATTACAGATACGATGTTTTCATAGCTACATGCATTTAACACAGTTACTACCTTGATTTTAAAAACACACCTATATTGGTTTCCAGTTTGTTCCAATTGCTGTAACAAAAAAAAAATTCATGCAAAACACCTTCATGAAAAAGGTTGTTTTGTATTTGATCCCTCAGCACCAGGATGGGTACCTGTGGTCACAGATTAAGTATGAATTCTCCAATCTGTTTTATGAGAATTCAAATAGCACCTGATTTACACAGAAATAAGAATCAAATCACTTTATAAAAGAAATATTGGTTATTTGCAAATCAGAAAGAACATAAACTGAGAGCTGATTTAGTTAGTAATCTATGGCTAATTATCTTTAGATACAGTCATATAATTCCAAATTACATTGCAAAAAAGTGGCATGTTTTACATATTTCAGTCAGGACCATTGTGGCTACCAATGAAAACACAGAGATCATGTGCATTGTATTTAATTCAGAAGTCTGCATAGAGTTTATATGCTATAACTCCAGACTTACACATAGTAGGAATTCTATGAGCTGGTGCCAGTATTTCACTAGTTTTAGGCTAACAAAATAATAGATAAATAATGAAAGACTTCAGGACATTTTATTCCTTGCAGTGTGGAGATGGCTTAGACCTTAATGCTGTGAAATCAAATTTGCAAGTAGTATAACTGAAAAGCTAATGGAATCAAAAAAAATATGAAAAAAACAAGAAGTTAAAATATTTCAGAAACCTGCTTTGACTTCTGGTGAAAATGTTGTGACAGCAGTGAAGGATGCTGAAATACCTCTAATATTTCTAATATACTACCTGTCTTTAATGTATGGACATATACTACAGTATATAAAGAATAGCATATGAAGGTAATGAGTGGACACAAGCACTCATCAGGTAATAATTCTGGCAGATTCTGGCACATTTGTGTCAACTGAGTGTAACCTTGACAGATAAATATTCAATAGTGGGCTGCTAAGCTAACTGACCTGTGACCCACTCACTTCCACTCCTCTGAGGGTATCAAGGAGCAGAGCTGCAGGCAGATATGAAGCCTAAGAAAGAATTCTCTCTTCTTTGTCTCTCTCCTTTCTGTTTGATATGTAACGCGTCTGCATTTGAAGAGTTTTTCAAAAAAACATGTGCAATAGCAGAGTGGAGGTGTCATACGCAAAGGTCTCCTCAAACATCACAGGAATAATAAGTGTTGATTGTAGTAGCATTTTCAATTAATGAACTGACCTAGCTCCTGTTCCTATAGGAACCAGGACAAAGATGCCATACTATAGATGCTGTGTCTCTTTAAAGTTACTGCTGACTGCCAGCTAAAAAAATAAGCTAAAACTTGTTTAATTTAATTGTCAAAACTTGTCAAACTGTGTAGATGGTATGAGATGGGTATTTTGTTGTTGAATAGATTAAAATGAACTAGTTCATGTTCCCAAATATTTTTTTTTTTTGTTGTTACTTGAAGAAACATATCACATGAACATCTTAAAAACCGTATAAAACTGTAGCATCAACAGCCTAAATAGTGCAAATGAATAATCAGCTGACATCCCTGTATTTTTCAACATTGTATTATTATCGTGTCCTGACATCTTTTTCTGCTCCTGATTACGGTTTTTCAAGTAAAAACCAAAGCTGGTAACTGCAACAACACTTAACAGTAGATCCCCTGGCATTTGGAAACACTGAAAACTATGAGGACTACTGTGTTATCATGCACATTTAAAGCTTGCAAGAAAGCTGATTAAAGTTCTGTATGCATGTGATACCCCCAGGAACTCCAACATATCACTCATGTCCTTAACAAACTCTTAAAGGCTTATACAACATAGATAACATTGAAATGTCTCTGACCTGAAAGCACAACAGGCGGTAGGGATGACTTATGTTGCTTTAGAGGAAATAAAGGTCTGGGCCAAAGCACAATGTTCCTGACAGCCTCCATAATTAGTTATACATGCATACACAGATTAATCATACATATACACGCACAAGAGGATGTCTCCTCCTTCCATAGTTTATGTGTAGATTAAGTGACTGCACAGCTGAAGTCCATAATATTGACCTTCTTTCTTCTCTCTCATATAATAATACCAATATTACTGACTTAGGGGACAGGGTGAGAAAGAAACTGAGAAACTAAAACAGAAACAGTGATCAAATACATATGGCACAGAGAGAAAGAAACCTGTTGGATGTAACCATGGGTGAACTGGAGGACAGAAATATCTCAATAAATGGGTCCACGGAGAAAAGTAAGGAGATATAAGAACATGACATAAAAAAACATTTCTAAGAGGAGAAAGAGAGAAATTAAGGAACCTGTGTGTGTATGGATGTGTATGTTTTTCTTGAGGTTCAGAGTAATTTGTTATGACAATACTGTCACAAAATGACAAAACACCCAGAACCATTTCATTATACAACACATTCATATGCATCTTTACATTCAAGCCCTTTTACACCTGGCCGAAGTTTTGTCATGGCTTGATTGTAACCTTTAAGAATCCTAAATTTAAAAAATAACGATGTCTGGGAATAGACTGACTCAGATATTCATACAGTCATATGGCATCACAGTTGATTTAATTAATAATTCATTCTTAATAATAATTATTCTTTATAGATTTAACCCTGATAGACTCATGGAGTAAGAAAGTAAGGCATTCTACACACAGTATGTAGGCATGTGAACACATAAACAAAATGCTCCTGCATCAAAATGCTCATTACAAATACCTAATTGCAATGCAAACATACAACTAATACCGCTGGTCTAGTATAAGACACTGTATGGGAGTTTGAACACTCAGATATTTTATTTTTGATACAAACATATGATTTAACATTTCTTAGCACAATGGATTAAAACATTACAGTGAACACCACTAACTATGCAGAGCAAGATTTGACATCCATTCGATTGTGTTGTTGGTGAAGTATAAAAACCAAAAGTAAACTCTGAAAAATTAGCACATAAAATTGCTGACTCCAAGTTTCCAGCAGTTAATCAAACTTCTGTACCTGACTATATATGTCAATAAAAAACTTTTCCCAGCCTCTGCAAACCAAGTCAGTCTAAAAAAAAGTCATTCACTACCCGGTGTCTGTCTGTCTGTCTGCTTTGATGTCTGCTGTTGCGTCTGATTTAGATATAGTGACTTTGAATTGTTGCTGAACTTTGTGTCTAGAAGAGGAATTCTTATATGGAGAAGAGGAAAAGACAAGGAACGGAGCAGAGAGAGATAAAGCAGAAAAAGCAAGGCTGATGTGTGGAGAGTGAGGTCAAGAGTTATCACCTGAGTGACCTGAAGCGATGTGACAGGACCTGTCATCACCTTCAAAAACAGAGGCCAAGAGCTTGAACCGGAGCGAGAGAGGGAAAGGTAATGCACGCACATCAAAACCCAACTGGACTCTATTTCTCTGTTTGTGTTAATGCTGCAGAAAACCCTCTCTTTTCCAGTATGAGAGGCAGCAAAGCGTTGGTCATATGGTTGTGTTCAGAAGACCCCCACCACAATGGACAGTCTTTAATGCCCCCTCCTGAGGTGTGAGATCATGTCTGCATCAAGGATGTTGCCAAAAGAACAGACAAGCGTGCACAAACTCGTGTGTGTGTGTGTGTGTGTGTGTGTGTGTGTGTGTGTGTGTGTGTTTGTGTGTGTGTAAGCATGTGTGTGAAGCAGATGGGAGGAAAGAGAGAAATTAGAGAGGGGTAAAAGGAGAGTAGCGACAGAAAGTCTGCAAGAGCATGTGAGCATGTGTGTGTATGTGTGTGTGTTGGACTGAGGGGACTGTGAGGGGTTAGGGGAAGGCATAAGGGAGAAGAGAGGGGGAGTAGTGTGGTTAGGCATCCAGAGTCAGTGAACATTTTTCTGGCAGGCCCTTTCTATGCTCCTGGCTGCTTGCCCGGCTCTGAAGCAAACTTAAACAAACTCCTGTTGCAGCCATCTGCTGAGCCCGCGGGATAAATCACAGCACTGCTCCGCTCTGTACTGCTCAGCCGCACCACTATCAGGTTACTGTGTTAGCGGCCTCACACACACACACACGCACACACACACGTTCACTCGTAGGCATGTAAGCACACATTACGGTCTCCCTCTCATCCACACACACACACACACACACACACACCGAGCTACGCGTCAGCCTGGAGCCAGGGCCTGCCATGGGGCTCACACCACCAGGAGAGGCCAGCAACATGTGGCCCCACTAATACCACAGGGAGAGATGAAGAGGAGGGGGGGGGGGAGAAAGGGAAAAACAGGGAAAGGGGGGTGGGGGGGTGTGAAGAAAGAAAGAAGAGGACTGAGGTGATGGGGGGACAGGGGAGAGAAGGAGAGAGATGGACAGAAGACAGAGCTGGGAGAAGAAAAGGAAAGAAAGGAGAGAGGAGAAGGCCTCTGACACCTAACTCGAGCCAAGTGCTATTTTTACAGCCCCCTGTAGAAGAGAGGAACATAAAAACATCTAGAACCCCTTAGTCTCTGTGGGCTTTAATAACATTAAGCATTTTATAATCAGGGAGGAAACAATAGATTTTAACATCCTATTATTCACTTCATAATGTCCAAGGTAAAAGCTCCTCTAACATGATATTTTGTCGTCTTTTTCAATACTATACGTTAAGGGTCAGGTTAAGACATATCCTGTCTCTATAAACTTGCCAACAAATCTTGATACAGCCCCGCATACAGTCAGTAACACTGCAGTTGTACTCCAAGTAGTTTGGAGATCATTTGCAACAGGTTAAATCTACGCTGGTGGCTTACCGCTTTCACTATTTCACTGTGGGCTTGAGGCTGTGCTCTGCACAGCACATTGGTCCACATTGCACACACAACTTTTGGGCATGTGGGAAATGCCACTGACCAAGCTGGCAAATCATATGTTAGCATACTGCCAGCCTCATAGCCTTGGATTAGGTTTGGCATGCTTTCAATAAGTCATAGACATGGCCAGCAATGGTAAACAGCCACATGAAATCAATATTAATAATATTTCAACCGTGCAAATGGCATACTTGAAAGGGATAATAGGCAAAAAGTAACAAATAAATAATGACAGGCCTTCGGGAAGTATCTGTGGTATCTATCTGTCACACAGATGGAGAAACTGTAACAATTTATTTCTGACTCATAGGATGGTCATGTCAGTGTGGGAGACTCTCCCCCATGGAAACTATTCACAAAGTCCCAGTATGACTGACTATGTCTGTGCATTTGTGTGTGTGTGCTCACGCATGTGTGTTTATGTTTATGTGTGTGTCCACTCATGGATTGGCCAGTGAGAGCATCTCTACTGAAGTCTACGTGACCTGGCTAAAGTTTAGGTTACCTTTCTTTATTTGCACGACACTCTGCATTATGAAGGCTTAACCATGAGGCAAATGTTAACATCTAGTATTCAACTTTCACAGAGTATCCACAGGGAGACAACTACGGCCAGCTTTTTAAACCGGCAATACCTAACAATTCCTGTACAATATATGACAGCAACTAGCACAAGTCGTAAAGTCCACCACTGTCTTTCTGACCAAAAGATCTACTTTTAGCGCACAGTGTAGAGACCACATAATACTACACGTGTCAGGACTACTGTATAGTCTGAACTGCATTCTTCCAGAAGTATCACAGTCTCTAGCTTCATGGGAGGCTCAGTCCAAAACTCCCTCTCTGTCTCTTTCTTCCCCAGCTGTCCTCGAGCTGGCAGGACAAGCTGAGTATGCCAGAGACCAGGTGGCTGGATGGCCTATGTGGGGGTGGGGGTGGGAGTGGAGGGTGTCAAGGCCAGGACTTGGGAAGAGACAGTAATACCAAGGATGGAATGTCTTCTTCAGCCAAAATAAGCTCCAAGAAGATCACCAGTAACGCTAATCATTATCTCTCCTCTGGTTGGCTGACAGAAAGAGCGTGAAGCTATCTAGTGACTGGCCAGTCGGAGCCGGTGGTTGTCTGTGTGCAGAGTGTAGCGTAGGCAGGAGGGTGTGTAGTATATTTAGTCCACTACAGGGGGCTATTTTGGCTCCATCTGACATCCCCAGTTGTCCTGACAGCAGGGCGAGAGTCTTCCCTCTCTTCACCCCATTAGAAGTATCAGCAGAACAGAGGGCAAACAAGAGAGCGGGAGCGGGATACAAGAGCAAAGTGAAACAAAGTGGGAGATGAAGGGGAAGAATCACATTCATAAAGACCTTCAGCAACACTTGGGAGGTGTAAAAAAAAGCAAGGATAATGAGCAGCACTTAATAGCAATGAATAATATCCAGTCAGCTGAGAGCATAAGTTACATGTTAAATCGCTGGCAAGGAAATAGTTCTGCTATTAGCTACTGTGCTGCCACACACTCCAGCTGTGTCCAGGTGCAGAACCCCACACACACACACACACATACACAGACATGCACATTTACACAGCTGTGGCACAATCCAGCTGCATTTGCCAGCACAAGAGCAAACACCTGCCAGTGCTCCCAACCACCTGGCAGACACACGTGCGCACAAACATACACACTTACACATGCTTGCAGCTGTTCTGTATGTAAATGACGATCCAGGCTACACTCTGTATGTGTGTATGTAAGTGCATGTCTGTGAATGTATTCATTTATATGACTGTGGGTGAATGTGTGTTATGGCCAAAGGCATGCTGGCAGAGAGGGCTGAGCTATACTTATATTATATTCTGTCCTCTATAATTACCACAGTCAGTCCAGGTTTACTACTGTAAAACCAAGCCTCAGTACAGCACAACAGCATCACCACTCTTCCACACTGGCAAATTGCCATGCCATCCACTGCAACAACACAGCAGAATTTGCAACAAAGCTGATGTACAGTATTGAAAATGTCTGTGACAAACCTCAGGATGTGGACTGGCCTAAAAATATCTAGTCTCTACCAAAAAGTACACTGCCAGTCTCTAAGAGCTTTGTTTGTTTTGTTTGTTTTTTTTTAAGGTTTCATCCAGCACAGTTGCCATAAATGTTCTGCTATTTACTAAGTCACATTTTCCATAATAACTTAACATAAAAATGCATCACTGCTTACTGGCAATGTTGGCTCTTATAATCTGCATCATTGTAACAATGTATCCCTCATTTTTCTTCCCATTGCACACTGTTCACACTGTCAAACTTCTAGTGGACAGGTTTAGAAAAGAGTTTAATATCACTGCAGCAGAAACTCTGAAAAATTATCCTTTTAATAGGCTTTTAATACACTATTTTTTTTCTTATGAGCAGAAGTATTCCCCAAGACCTGTAAACAGACTTTGATGTGTAAAATTCCATTGTGTGTGGGGGGGGGGGTTTCATTGTTCAGAACAATGAAAGTGAAGTAGCTAAGTACTCATCACTCATCTCCTGTTGACAAACCCCATTTAGGACCCTGACTATAGGACACATCACACAAACACACACAAACACACACTGACACTGTGCTCCACTCAAATGACAGTTCTCACAGGAGCCCAGCTTAATAGTTCACACACAGTTTACTGGCTGATTGCATACACATATTCTGGTGCCAAATTGGCACCCACAGAAACATTTTGAAACAGTTCACAGCATGGTCCTGGGTTTCAGTGGTTTAGAGGGGCATTGCCCTCTCTCTTAGATTTTCACCCTAACCACTCAACTAGATTTGGACATTAAGATTTTATGGAGACAAGACTAGTGGGCACAACGAAGGGTAAATCATCAAAGCTATCTGTTTCACTGGCATTAAACATTTTGCTGTCTGCCACATTCACAGCCAAAGTGAAGGCGCCCATAGCCAAATACTCCTGCTATCCATTGGCCTTTCACAACATCAGCTGATGGATGACATTATGTTGTCTTCTGCACACACTTTGATTATCTAACATATCAAACCTTATGTGTTTGATATTATGTGTGTGAGAGAGAGGTGACATTTGTGTATACCTCTCGTAGACAATTCAGTGCATATAAACACAGTATGTGAGCTACAAATGACACAGATAAACTTGTAACAATCTGATACATTGCAATGGAGACCACATTTAGACTGACTTTAGCCCTGCATGAAAAAAAATGTAGCCCCCTCATTTTTTTGAATGAGACCCGGGGGCACTAACACAGGGGGATCCAGAGAAAACTTTTGCTGCAATGCAACATCATCCAGCAAAGCGCTGAATACATCATGAGGGCTGTATGACCATATTATACTGAAGTCAATTTTTGAGGTCAAAAGGCTAAACAGGTGTGTCAAAATCCTATATAGGACCCTTCCCTCTAATATGACATATCACCTTTGCTGACCTTGCCCCCGAGTGCTGAGCCCATATCAATATCCCCTCTCTCCTTGGCTCTGCGGGGTTGAAAGGTCAGTATGGCTTCATCTCTCATCTACAAACTAGCTTGGAGGTCTGGACCTAGAGGAGCCCAAAAAGCCAAGCTTCTTTCTCAATCCCTCTGCCTCTCCCAAAGACAACGACACCTTTTACTCAAAGGAAACAAAAACAACCTAAAAGCAGCAGTGCAATAGCCTTATTCTCTCACAGTAGAGTGAGCTACCACATTGTCATTCACACTTTGCACTCACTGACATTCCTTTCTGTACCAACACAGGATGTGAGGAAACTTCTGACACTGCCTGATTCAATCACTCTCTTCTTCCCTCTTTGGCACTCCACTGCTTCCTCCTGTCAATCGCCTGCCAGGGGATTTTTAAATTAAAG
The DNA here is from genome assembly GCF_046630095.1 of Trachinotus anak. Classification (NCBI taxonomy): domain Eukaryota; kingdom Metazoa; phylum Chordata; class Actinopteri; order Carangiformes; family Carangidae; genus Trachinotus; species Trachinotus anak. The sequence goes on along the minus strand of NW_027273862.1, from coordinate 14,267,662 downwards.
TGCCAGGTATGATCCTGTTTGGCATTTGTGGATCCAGTTGGACTGCCAACCTATAGAGTAAATCACTGGGAGAAAACCTATGCCTTTTGGGTTAATACTTAATCAAATATTTGCAGGGATGACAAATTAGCTGCATAGGAACCTCTAACCTTTAATATTTGTGTAAACTCCTGGAGGTTCCCAGTGGCATTGTAACTGTATAACAAATTCTGACCTGACTGCCAGTGTTTTCAGTCTCTGCCAGACCACCACTCCCGGGCTGTCAGTGTCGACATTTCCTGCATCGAGAGCAAACTATATAAAAATGAAGATTCCAGCTATGTGGAAGAAGCTAACTAACTAATGCTAAATATTTAGCTGGAGGTCTAATCAAACTTTCCGAACAATCATAAATTAAACACTTGCATTTAAAATTCAGTCAATTACAACTGTAAATGTAAGTCTAGATGTCCACAAACTAAAGGAAAATGTGCTTAATAACAACAATGTTAATCTGTTGGTAGAAAGCCGAGTTTAAAGCTAGCTACGTATATTTACTGGTTCTTACATTGTTAACAAAAAAATACCAATGTACAATGTGTTATGTAGCTAGCAAGGCTGCATTATGTGCCAACTTCACAACAATTCAGTCTCTTCTCCCTGTGTGGCTGGTTGAGGGTTCTTTAGGAGCTGTACAGTATAGTGGCTGAAACATGAAATAGCCTCTATACGATCACACATACACACATTAATTACACCTTGGCCCACGTCCACATGTCATGTATTAACAGAAATGGAAACAGAACAGCCACTCAACAAAAAACACTGCAACAAAAAATCAAAAAGCATTCTCCCCACATAGACTGCTAAGAGATAAAACTAAAACTATTGACAGGACACCTCTGACTGTAAACAAGCAGCTATCACTTTTTTTACTTTGAACATTTGCCAAACTTCCCCAGAGTGTAGCAACACTATTTTAATGTGTCTGACATCATCCCAATTTAAAGTATATGGGCCAAGCAGCAGGAGAAACACAACAAAGTAAACCAGAGAACGAAGACAGTTTTTTTTTTCTTTTTGTTTTTTTGACTTGGGCACTGAGTGAGCGAATTTCATTCAAATGAATCGGCACCATCTTGAACTAAGATCCTGTTCTTATACAGCATCAATGACCTGGATATGGCACCATCGTTGCTGCCAATCTGTCACAGTGTCCAAACACTGTACTAAACAAAGAAAGGATCTATTTCTAAAACTAGTCCAGGGTTTAAGCAAGCTGTTTTTTATACGTTTGACATTACTTCACCGTGAAGTCTGCAGGGCAGGTTCACAGAAACTGAAACTGATGTGAAGAAGGTATGGCGAGACAGGACTTTTTGGCATATGCGCCGTGTGAGCAACTTTCATTGGAATGAATGGAAGCCATCTGGGAGTCCTATATCGAGTTCTCTTAATTCATCCATTACACACATGCATAGTAGGCGTGCATGGGTATTGAATGTACTGTATGTATGTACTGTCTGCCAGCACTGAAATGAGGTTACTGTCGCCAGATCAAAGAATTCCCCTTTTCAAATGTATTAAAGGCTGCATCATGGACAGCTCAAACACCACCTCTGACCTCTGTTAAATCTGTACTGTAAATGTCATGTAAATTTAAATATGTATATAGTGTCTATTATTGATGGGGTAATATATCTTTTTTATTTTTTACATCTTGAAGATGGGGGGTTACATTATTATTAGCACTGCAACATAACAATTTCTCATGAGGGATAAATAAAGTATTTCTGATTCTGATTCTGACATTGTAAAGTGTACAAAGGTCAGGACCTGTAGTGTCAAACACTAGCCAGGACATACAACATGCAGCAGGCAGGAGGTAAAGCAGAGAGCTAAGGGACAGGGCTGGAGTGTTGTGGTGTCCCTCAAACTAGTTCTGGGGGAAGCTTGTATATAGGTAAGTTTTTGCAGGGCTGAGACATAAAAGGGGAAACAAAGCATGAAACATTGGAAAACCTCCATCTCATCTGCCCCATACAGGATCTGATCACTCCATTCAGATATGGGCAAAAATGCAGCACTGAGGGATGCTGGCGGGAAGAGGGTGATTAAAGCTTTAAGTGCTAAATCAAAACCCACCTCCAGCAGCTTTGAAATTAAGCCCCTCAGATACCACAGGATTCCCTGTGAAACGAAAGGCTGTCTGTTAGGCTCCACTGCTGAAGAGAGAAGAGAAAAGAAAAGAGAAGCACAGCTGCAGGAACTTTACAGGATACACGCAATTTTGACTAAACACACACATACACTCATACGGACAGGCACGCACAAGGACAGCTCACACCATATGTTATGATCACACCACCTCACATGCCTCAAATTAACACACTTTTAATAAAAATCCTCTTTCTGGGCTAAAAAAAGGCTCTCTCCTGTAATATTTCCCTCTATGATGAACTGATGAGAATGAGACTTTTTCCTCTGTTTTCCTCTGGCTGCAATTTAAATCCCATTAACCCCCTCACCTTCTCTCAGCCTCCCACCCATCTTTTCTCTCCTTTTTCTTCTACCAATAATTCACTCAGGATAATTTTTTTCCTCTCCCTTTTCAACTTCACATCCAGATTTGATGTGTAATTTTGCCCTTACTCCTTCTTTCACTACGCTATTAATCTTCCTTGGCGACACTGTCAGGATACTGGCTTGTTTTTCCTGTGACAGCAAATACCTCCTTTACAGGATATGGGCCATGCACTGAGAACACAGTCTTTCAACCTTTTACTCCAAACACACATGACCACACAATATGCACATATGCACAAGCCAAGCAACGCAACAGCACATGCAGTGCGAATACACACGCACACAAACACACACACACCCCTCTCTTACACACACACAGACCAACATACACAACGCCTGTCTCTGCTCTTCTAACAGGTCAACAATAATCATCCACTCAAAACAGTCACTCAGCAGACCACCATACAAAGATAAACATCCATGTGTGGATACAGACACACACACCATAATCACACATCTGCATGCATATGAGTGTGTATGAGTAAGAGAGGTTTAGTATGTTTGTGTGTTCTGTGTCTACGTGCAATTATGTAGTATTTATCTTCATAAAGCTTGACTAATGATTGATTTATTTGCTGTTTTAGTCCTGTATGTCCTTGTACAAGCGCTTAGGCAGACTGTGGGATTAGCTATAAACTTTAATCTCAGTCCTTACAACAACAGAGTTATGCAGTGTCGGTATCCAGTCAGTTTGAGAAACACATAACTGTGATATTATGTGTTTACTTTGGGCCTAAACATTTGAGTATTCCATCATCTCTTCATCGTCTTTTTGTTCCTGCTTTTCTCATTTTTCTGTGTCTACAATTCTTACTTTTTTACATTGAAGTTTTAAAAAGTGACATAAGTGATATCTATATTAAATTTCACTTGAAAATACTTAAATGCAGGTCTACCCCCCGGTGCTTACAAGGATTGAGATTTGTGCTACCTTTTATGATATTTGCACTTCCAACCTGTGCAATTTGCAGTTGATTTGAGTTGACCGTTTTGACAATGTGCAGCGATGTGAGAGATTAAATAATAAGAAAGAAACTGCACCAGCAAATAAATTTAAAGAAAATCACTGACATCATTTGCTATTAATATTAATAATAATTTATGAAGAGGTTTGGAAAAGGTGCCACCTTGTTTCCCCAGAAGCTTCATTGCTTGCTCTTTAACTAATCCAGTGCAGAGCCAAAAAGGACACAGTTTAATTGAAATGAATGTATTTCTCCAGACAGCCATGCCTTACTCTGCCTGCACAAATGTGTATTTTATCTTCAGATGCAGAGTATTCTGCATGGTCATCCCTTGAAGTATTGGTTCACATTTTTTCAACTTAAAATATACATCCCCATATGTACATTGAGAAGAGTTATTAGCTGCTGTAATGATTTACCCAGTCCATATTCTGACTATGACGAGTATAAGAGAATCCATACCCGTCTTTAGCGCACTCCAAAGTTCAGCTGAATCTAATATGAGGGTTCAGCCAGAGTGATACTGACAGAAAGAATTTGTGCTGATAAGCCGGTGACTTTGGAAGCAAGTGTTTAGATACACGATGCAGCTTGAGTGAGAGACAAACTACTTCCACATCTTTAAGTGCAGAGTGTAGCAGAAATTAAGCACATAGGGCCCTTTCAAGTATACCACCCTGCTGCCATCTCATCAAGCAGCAACATGATTAAAACAATATTTAAAACAACACATCTACATGCCTGCAATACTTTTAATGAATCAACTACATATCAGTAGACATCTGTTTTACTAAGAGTGCAAGTGAAGGATCTGCTGACCGGCTGCCCCTCCCCAGACGCTGACTGCTGCTCTATACTTAAACACCTGTCAAAGGTCATGTCCAACATACTAATTAAACACACAGCAGAAGAACAGAGAACATGATAACCACCCATCACATATTTGTGTGTCCGTGTGTGTTTGTGTGTGTGTGTGTGTGTTACATCTAACAACTACTAGAGTGTCCTGTGGCAGATCTCATTTCATGTGCTAATTCACATCTTACCGAGCAGGGAAAACAGACAGCACAGCATCATCCATCCTTTTCACACTTCACAGGATGAGCATTCATACATGTTCAATCATATTAACACTACAGCGAGCAACATAATGACTAAAAATTGAGAACTCATTCTAGCCTTAATTGCAGATTTAATACGTCTCTGTCTTGTCCTGGTTGTGGTTATGTCACTGAATTCTAAACAGTAAACATGAATTTAATTCTGGAGCTGTATCCTGCTCTATACCTTTGTGTTTGGGAATATTAAGGAAAACTGCTGTGCAACATGGAAACCCAGAATAGAATAGAATAGAATAGAATAGAATAGAATAGAATAGAGCGCTGTATGTGAGCATGTGTATATCTTTGTACGGCCCCCTCCACCAGGCGCACAAAGCACTAAGGGGAACCAGATGGGCACCCCCTCCTGACAGCCCAAACCCCAGCGATGACAGATCCTCTCAAGTGTATAGCATGACACTGGAGGACAAAGCACCTGTTCCCCTGCAACTCTTTCACAACTCCCCTTCCCCACAGAAACACACACTGGCACTTTCTCAGCCATGAGGTCACTGACTCACTTAGGCCAAAACTGGCTGTGCCACCTGCAACACTCCCAGTCCAAAATGATCACCCGAAACCCTGCCTGCCCCGACACCCCGGTCCCATAATTATGCTCTATATCAGGAGTAGCCCCTCACATATGACTGCAATGAGCTCATCTGGGACTAACGCAGACAAATAATAAAGACTTAAGTTTGGCAATCATAACAGTAACAGCAACAGCGTTACTCCAAACACTTCTGTAAGAGACAGAGAGAAAATGGACAGCTCCAGACAGCTGGTGTGAGTGTGCAACATATTGAGATTGCTGAGTGTGAATGGCATCCACAGATGTTCTTCACGTGTCGTGCATGCCCGGACAGTTAGTGTCTGTTTGCATGAGAGCGCCGTTCAGAACGGCTCACAAAGCCAACTGGCTGTCTAAATGCTCCTCAGACCTTCATTAACACATCAGCATCCTTGCTGGCCCTGCACTCGTCCTCCATACAGCCTCACCGCTCCAAGCCTGCACCCTCCGCAATTGATCATCTGGAAAAGCAGAGTTCTGCTATCAACTTCACTGGATGAAATAAATTTTACGTGTGTTGTTGTACATAGCAGTGGGGGGAAAAACAAATCTTTTGGGACGGACAAAAATAAGAAACAGGCAAGAAAGTGAATAAGAGAATGTTCTCTTGTCAGAGGAAGCATGTAGATGTTCTGTTATCTGAGCCAGCCCATTTGGACCACCTAAGCAAGCGTCGTCACTCGACAAAATCACTGATTACAACATTAATACGCAGTGTTTTGTCATGAATATGAATATCAATTATTACAATAATAAAACACATCACTCGGTTGTTGTACTGTGCACAGTCTCCAGAGCCAAATACACATCACTCCCAAATTTGCCAAATATGGGAAGAATTGGAGCCACAGCGTCTTTGCATCACTGAGTGTGGGCATCGGGGGAGTGATACTTTGCTACTCACTTTCAGGGAGATCAGAAACTCATGACATCAACAAGGATCAATTATCAATGACAAATTATTTTGGTCTCATTAATCATATGTTATTGCAAATGCATCAACATATGAATGTTTCAACTCCACCATTTAACAAAAAATATCAATAATAACCAATGATTGAATGTTAATTCAACTGACAGTTAATGGTATCTACCTGAACCATTTTGAACATGATGAATTGTTCACAGGATTGAATAGCATGATAGGACGAGCAGAGCAAAGCAACAGAGTGGGTCTGTTCATCTCCACGCTAATACAAGTTTGTGATTTTGGCCAATGTAAATAAAACTTTAACAAAAAATTCGACAGATAAAACAATATATCCGTGAGTGTTAGGTTATACTGAATATTAAAGGAGCGTAATTAATTGCCAGTCTGGAGTGCAATCAGAACTACAAAACTGAGATCAGTGCTCAACATAGAGAAACTTAAATTAAACACTTAACACTAAACAATCAGCCCAAATTCCTGCAGGCTTTTTGAAGTCCTGGTGTTGATGCAGCTGATACTTTTAGAGGGAGTGTGTTCTATACATCAGATTGGCATTTAGTTTCGCATCTGTGTTGTGATTTATACGGTAGAAATACTAACTTCCTTGGAAATACTCTTCTAGATCCTCAACATGCACAAAGCAAAACAAACTGTTCAGCACTGGCTGAGACACACTCAGTCAGGCTTGCTCAAATAAACAGACTCACACACACATGCACACAGCAAACACAAGGATGGCCTTGGCCTTCAGATCCCCATAGTTTTCCTCTGACGTTTATAGAAGTGAATTATGACGAAAATGTTTGTCTCATCATTGTTCATCCAAGCTGTGTATGCTTCCATCCCCCCGAAAATGTAAAAATCTTCGCTTGCCACGTGACTCAGAGAACCTCTTAGGGCAAACACAGTCTGTACTGCCCTGTGGAAATGCAGTACTAGAATGACAGATGAGTCCCATTTTAACAAGGCTCAAGAACCCAAGAAATTAAAAGCACTAGGAGAAAAGAAGAATATGGCTGTGTGTTGTATTGGGCAGTTTGCTTTGGTCTTACCTTATGTCTAGACTGTGGCGAGGCTGATTCTGGTTCTTTACTCTCCCCGTCTGAGGCTCCATGTCGCAGCCTATCCCTGTCCTGCTGCATTCTCTGTCCCACCTGCACCATGGCCTTACATTCCACACATGAGCCAATCACCAGCCTCCTCCCATCATCCACCAGGAGTGTGCGTGTGCTCCGAGGGGCATACAGGAACACGGGTAACCTGGCCACTGTAACAGCACACAGCCTACCTTGCCTGCGCTGCTCCTGCCTGCAGAAGAAACAAACAAAAGCCTCACAGCTGTACTGCCGGGCCCAGGGGGAGCTGGGCGGCTGGGGGTTGGCATTGTGTAAGCTAGAGGTAGATGGGGTGGAGGGACCCAGGCTCTTGCTCTCATGCAGGGCCCACTGGGCATGTAGGTCATGATAGCAGAGGCTACAAGCTGACACCAGGCCTGTAGCATCAACTGGTTTGGCACGGGGAGCAGGAGGGTGGACAGTGAGAAAAGGGAAGAAGGGCTCCCTCTCCCCACACCGTCCAGGTGGGTTGACATGCAGCTGGTATTCTCCGCCTGCACACAGCTCAGCTCCGCACAGGTAACACACCGACATGGAGCTGCCGGGGCGAGAGGCCACACCAGTCTGGGAATGGGCTGGTCCAGACCCCTCAATGGCCATGGCAGCGTGGTACCTGACCAGGAAGGAGCTGACAGAGGTGATGAGGTCTTCACTGAGGCTGAGTCGATATGCACCCCAGATCTCCTCCAGGATTAAATGGCACTGTGGGCAGCAGTGTATACGGCCATTACTCACCCCCTGGGCATTAGGTGGGCAAGGCAGCATATTGATGAAGGGAAAATACATCACACCGCGGGATTTGCCAACCCCAGCCTGTGCATACGCAACTCTCATATCTCCTTCACACTCCTGACCACAGAGGAAACAGGCTTCATGGGAAGCCTTGGGTTCAGGTAAGCACTCCATTGGCTCTGGGGGTTTTCCCTCCTGAGGAGTGAGCTGGGGAGGACGGACAGCACTGGTGGTCTGGTTGAGGGGGACAACATAGAGCCGCTGGAGAACAGGCACATCTGCAAGCTGGAAGCTCTGCCACTGCTGCATGAGGGAGGTGTGGCAGCTGCCACAAACCAGGGTTGTACCTGCCAGACTGATAGGCACCGCACCGCGGGGAGGGGAGTGAAGCCACAGGAAGGGAAAGAAGGGCTCACCCTGTGCCCTCTCTTGTTTCTGAACACTGACTTTAAAACGGCCATCATGCCTCAGTCCAGTGCCACAGATATAGCACACACACTCCTCTGCCCTGGAATCCATAGTGCTGTGCAGCCGGGCACTCTTTCTTGCTGAAAGGTCTCTGGCGGGTCTGAACTGAGTAGTTGGGCCATACATGTCCCTGTCATCATCACTTGTAATGTTAATCTCATCTTCATCAGAGTTGTCAGAGTCATTCTCCCTGGAAACAGCTATGCTACATTTGGTGGTGACAGCAGCGTTGGTGTGATCCTCGCCTGTTCCTCGGTACAGCAGCGATGGATGTCTGGACGGAGCACAGCCGCTGTCGGCAACACGCTGGATCTGACGCGGCTCCGCATGTCTGACATTCCCGTCCTCCAGCCATCGCCTGTTGCGCATAATGACCCCGTTGTCTTGCACAGGTGTGTCAGAGAGAGGACTGTCATAGCATCGCCGGGGGAATCTCTCTTGGGGCTTTGCCAGAGATTCTGATGATTGACAGACATTATTCATAATTTTAGCACCGCGCCTCGCCGGCTGAACACTCTCTGCTTTTGGTGATCTCTGCGCCCCATAAACGCCCACAGGGTAGCGGACCGCCCGCTGTGAATCTGGGCTGTTTTTAACACTGATGACATTGTTTTTCCTGCTACTGTCTCTCGGCGATTTGCCAGATGCTCTCAGGCACTTGTCTTTGCCCACACCGGCTCTGTCGACCAAATCCATCTCCTGGTCTGATATGTTCTCGTTTTCAGAAAAAGATGAGAAATCCGACTCTGCGCCCCCGTCGTAGTTCTGGCTGCTGACACTGATTCTCCTCTCCAGGTCATATGAGATGTTCCACTCCTGTGGGACCCGCCGAGAGTCGCACTGGTAGGGCCGTTTCAACCAGTACATGCGCTTCTCAATGGGCGTCCTGCTACGCTCGAAGGAGTTCCACTGCTCCGTCAGAAAGCAGTGGCACACAGCGCACACCAGCGCATGTCCGTCCGGGCTCACTTCACACGCACCCGGGGCTGGCTCCTGATTTTGTAGAAACGGGAAGAAGGGAACCCTCTCTTTTTGGTACGTCACTTGTAACCTTAATTCCTTCCCTGGAGTAACTCCGCTTCCACATATAAAACAATGAACAAGTCCCCCTAATCCATTCCGATCAGTCCTGGAAGTGTTACCGGGCAATGGGCTGTCCTCACCGGGCATAGCTGCAGCCATGAGACGGTGTTTCCGAGATAAGGGTGTCAGTTCCTTGTCACGGGGGGAGTTCATTGTTTTTAAACACCCAAGACTAGGCTACATGGCATAACGTCAAGAGTGAACTCATGCTCACGGTCCACACTTATCTGCAGGTCAGGAAATCACGCAATCAATTTGAGAGCAAGTTACTCACTGAATGATAAGATAGACGGCAGTCCATTGAAACGACAGCGCGCAGCGAAGCCAACAACCCGTTAACTGTTATCTTTCAAGAGCGGGGAGAAAAAAAATCACTGAAACATCCAGGAAACAGCACGCAAGTCCGTGTTATTTGAAGTCTGCAGTCCGTGCGTTTGCACCAGAGCTCCGTGGGTAATATGACAGAAGAAGTGGGATCACGGGTCGCCTCTCCGGCGAACTTTCCTGCCTGCGCTCTGCAAACTTTGGCTGCTAACTCGCTCACACTGTACACTGCGCCATCCCCAATTCACGGGACCCGCTTCGACACCCCAAAGGCAACCCCCACCCCCTGCCAGCCCCCCCACTAATAATTTTGCAGAGATTATACGCACTCGCTCCCACAGTAGCTGCCCAAGCGTTAACGGACTGACCACGCACAGGATATCCACAGTTTAACATGCACTGGGGCGTAGATCTGATCAACAGACTCCCAGCATGTAGGTATCACCTGCGTGCCGAACGCCTTCACACGAATCAATATGAGGTTTCTGTTAGGGTGATTGCCTGAGAGTGAGAGGGTAAACACTTTTTCATGAGTTTTCTCCCATGGTTGGGCAAATGTTGTTTGTGTGAATTTTGTGGAAAATATGAATTATGCTTAGACAGAACCAAAAATGACAAGGAGCAGTCTTTTTTTTCCCCTTTTTTATGTAGACTGTGTTTGTCAGATTAAAATTTGATAGACAACTTTAATCATGAGTATCATGAGATTGTATTGATAATATGTCATCATGCCTCTAATTTCTAGATAATTAGGCTCATAATAATTTGTTTATTTGATAGATAGATATTCAGATATTTTTGAACTGTGTCATCAGTGAAATGAGTGAGTTTAAACACTAATGTATGTGGAAGGTGTCACATTAAGAGAGAAATACATTTGAAGAAAACTCAAATGACATCTGGGATCTGTTTGCCAGAAGGAACATGGGAGATTCTTAAAACACCCTAATCAAATATAACCAGAAGGTTCCCTGCTTATACAACACCTAAACTGGACTTTTTGGCACATTACAAAATATTACATATTCAAGCCAAATGCTGCACATCAGCAGAAACACACATCTCCCACCATTTAGGATGGTGGTGACAACATCATGATGTGGGGATGCTTCTCTGCACCAGGCCCTGAAAGGGTCATGCAGCATATCCAGAGAAATCAAGACAGAAATTCCTCTATAGTTTACTTGACAGCTGTGACTTGGGAGGGCCCTTATGCAATGACCCCACACAAGCCAAAGCTACACAGGGACGGCTTCAAAACAATGTCAGAGTCCAGAACTCACTCCAGTTGACAGTTTATGGCAAGACTTAAAAATTTCTATCTATCTATCTGTTACAATGTGCAATGCCATAGTAAAGAGATGTAAAGAAAAACAAAGTGATGGTCGAGGCCCAACAGCACAGATATCTTCCTCACACATACACATACACATACAATATTTACACCCCTGACCCCCCGCTGTCCCCTTCCCATTGCTAAACTCCAGTATCTCAGACAAAGACGAGACAGCAAGTCAAGTAATCAAACCTCAAACACTCACGTCATCTAACAATAACACAGATAAACAGTTATGTCTGTCCGTTCCACTGTGTGCTGCCCATGGCTTCATCCACTCTCCAGTGACTCACTGATGTCAGAGAGTCAGGGACTACCTCCTTCTACCTCTGCACTTCCCCATTATCGCCTCCCCTTCATCCATTATCATTGCCCCTTGAAGACAAATTGGCCTCCCCAGCTCTCCATCCACAATACACGGTTTTTAAGGATATTCCTGAGCCTCTCTATACCCTTTTTTCCCCCCTTCAGCATGGCAGCCAAAAAGGATCTCAGACAAAAAGGGCATTCCTGAGTGATGCTGACCTGTTTCTACTGACAATTCCCACAGAGAGGCGGAGAGAGTGTGTTGGAGGAGGTGAGGGGTAACACACCAGAAAACAGAGACAGTGTAGTCTAACATTAGTGAGCAGGTGTGATGACTTTAACTGGTAATTCCATTCATGAATACATTAATTATTTATTCACAATGTACACCCCAGTTACTCAACAACCAAACACACAGTTAAACACTAATGATGTGTCAGTGATCCAAAGATTTACAATACTGCCTTGTAGTGTCAGATCTTGGTACTGCATCATCTGGGAAATCCCCCCTATGCAGCCAGTCAGACTAGGCACATGCCGGCAAATCACAGATGAGCAGAAGAAAAGTATGAGAAGGAAGAAAATAAGAGAAAGACGAAGAATGAAAAAAATGTATCCCTTTACCTTTCTTTGAAATATAATAATGAAAAAAAGAATATATATATATTTTTTTCATATATTTTTTTATATATATATTCTTTTTTGTTGAGTGACTGAACTAGTATTGTATGCAGATCTCATGTGAGATTAGATACTTGTCGTATAGCTCATCATACATTGTGTGGAAATTGCTCTGCTATAGAAGACCCTCCAGGCTGATGAGAGTGGAAAGGGAGACGAGAGGGGGGGGGTGTATGTGTGTGTGTGTATGTGTGTGGAGACAGGGGCAGTGAGGGGAGAAAGGGAATGCAGCTGGAGAGTGATTTGAATAAAATCCTCATGTTGAGTAGTGTATGGCCTCCAGGAGTTTTGGTAGAAGGAGGTGATGACAGGGGCAGGAGGAGGGCACAGACACTACACTACACGGCACTGTGTGTGTGTCTGTATGCACGTGTGTGTCATCAGGGAGTATATACAAGTATGGCTGGTTGTCGCAGATGCAGCAGGTCACACCTGAAATTTGAGTATGTATATCAGAATCAGAATCGGAATCAGAATCAGGTTTATTGCCAAGTATGTTTTCACGTACAAGGAATTTGTTCTAGTGAATGGTGCAGAGCGCACCAAAACACTGAGGCAGCCATCTGCGGCGCCATTTAAAAAGGAGGAGGAATGGGGAAGAACAAGTGGAAAGGAGAGGAGAAAAAAATAACAGAACCCAAACTATACTCGGGGGGGGGGGGGGGGGGGGGGGGGGGGGGAATACAGTATGTATATTTTACATCACAGACCCAAGAGACTTCCTAAGAACCTAAGAGTGAGAAAAAATATACATATACGTATTGGAAGAACTATTTATTTGAAGCAGCATGCCAGCAGATCCAGAGTTTAAAAGAAGAATCCATATCAAAAACACAAATATAGTGAGATTAGACACTATATAGTTGAAGATAGAGGCTACCGTATGGATCCAAAAACAATCCAAACTAACATTGTAAAAGTTTTAATAAAACATGACATCACTCAGACAAAGCTCAGATGACAAGCTGCTTGACTTTAACATGTTATAGCAGGAAGAGCACAGGTGTAACTCACGGCAGCTACAAGGGTTTCATTCAGTTTAAGTGTCTCACTTAGACTGACTCACATTGTCTCACAGAGGCAGAAATGATAGTGACGCACAACGCTGTTTGTTTCCAGCGCCCTTCTGACCACTGCCCTTCTGACCACTGCTTCATTACGTGAGAGCTTTGTGGCTCACATTACCCACCTGTTGAACAAAGCACTTCCCCATACTGCTCACAACAGACCTTCCACTCTTCACACTGTTACTGCTGCTTGACCTGCTGTTTCTGTCACAGCTTATTCTTAGAAAAAAAGTCCAAGTACATCTAACACAGATGTTTTCTCTCATTTTGCTTGATTAGACCTCTCCCCCAGGACTGAGTAGACTTGTACAAACCAGGCTTGACTGACAGCTCTGTTGACTCTTATGTTACTTTAGTCACTCAGCGCCTTCCTTCCTTTTTCTGTCATCTTTTTTTTTTCTATACCCGTTTTCCGTTCTTCCTCCCTTTCTTTCTACGTCTGTTTCTGTGCTCTTGGGACCCAATGATGTAAAGCATTTCAACACATTTTTTTTAATATTGCTACATGATCTTAGCTATTTGATGTAGACAGGGCTGTAGTAATTGTTTGTGGGTACACTTATTGTCATGATTAGTTGGCTAGTTTCTAAAGTACATGACTTAACTTTAAATAATATTTTGGCAAAGCTGGTGATTGCGTATACTTGTGTATATTTGTGGATACAAGTCTCAAATCACAATGATATATATCAAACTGCTTGCTATATATATTTTTCATTTGTTGTACTCACTTTTACTCTGATTGATGTAGACTGGGAGCAGGAGATCATGATGTTCTGGAAATTGTTATTGACGACAACAAGGATTTATTTAAAAGAAAGACTCTTCAAAGTTTGTCACAGTCCTTCAACACATGGCCCGCACATGATGAAGCGGTCTCAGCTGCAGTTGCTGTTGAGTTTAACACAGTCAGTGGGTGAGTCAGTGGTGAGACCTCAGCTCAACCTCAGTATGCCATTATATAATTTATACATAATAACAACAGTGGGTAAAATCATACTGAAGAAAAGCCAATACATTCATGTAAAAAAAAAAGAACTCTGGAAACTGATGTTTTCTATCTTAAATGTCTGCCATGAAAAAGGTCTCATATCCAATGTCAAGCATGGATGACATCTGTGCACAGAAGAGTTAAACTTTTTAGGTGTGGCTAAGAGAGCAGGTGTCAAACAAACTAGTATATATTCACTTGATTCATTCACAAAAGAATTGGATATAAAAAAAGTTTTAATAAGAGACACAAGAACGAGACAGAGATTATGGGCCTGGCAGGGAGAGGAAGAGCAACTATGAGTCCTCTCTGTTTCTGTTAAGGTTTAGAAATCTATTATGTTTACTAACGTTTGAATACTTTTGATTCCTTTTGATGCCAGAAATAACAGCCATGCTTCGCTGCCAACCACAGGTCTGCATCCTGCCAGGCAGGAAGTCAGGGTGTACATGCCATCACAGGGAGGTGACACAGGAAGTAAAGCATGAGCCATAGAGTCAGCAGTTCAGTTCCTTGATGGAGAGTCATCACAGTGGCTGAGGGACAGGTTACAAATTGTACGCGCTGTCAAATAGAGATATACAAAATAACCTTGCCACATTTCAATGTTGTGAGGTAGATCAAGGCTGAGTTCTCTAAATTTTGTCGTTCGTTGACTGTTGACAACATGCATCTGTAAAAGAAAAAACCGATAGAAAGATAGAAAGAAAGAAAAAATGAAACTTCTGAGGAGAAGCCTGGAGTCTTCTTGTTATTTATTCATTTATTTGTGCAGGATCTCTTTCCTCTCTTCAAGGTCAGAGGTGGAACTAAGGAATGTGTTTCCTCCGAACACGGAAAAATTAACACGTCCAACTCATACATTGTAGACTGGGCCACAGTTCATTCAGTTTTTTTTTTGTTTGTTTGTTTTGTTTTTTTTGTTTTGTTTTTCATGTTTTCAGAAGTTCAACAATTTTGATTATTCTACAAGGTGGGTAAGCTGTGACCTCCAGTCTTAAGGTATAAACATAGATCATTTTTCAGAAAAGCCTTAATTCATGCTTTTATGCTCCTTAACAGATGTTTCCTCAAGTCATCTGAAACTAAAATTTTTAAGTGTAATCTCCACTACATTCCTCAGTCCACCTGAAACTGATGTTAAAAGGAAGTGCAAAACAGAGAAGGCCATGAGCCTTATTGCAGTGATTACCCACACGACAAGAGCATCTGACATGTGGGCAGAGACTCGCTAGCTACTGTAGCTAGCAGCTGTAGTTGACCTCTCCCCTCTTTCCCATAGAGGCATAGCCTGGCTGGAGCCCTCTGTGTGTGTGTGTGTGTGTGTGTGTGTGTGTCCTCAGTGACACAAGGTTGACCCAATCCACTTTCACCTGTACTTGTCAGTCAGTCAGTCACTAGGCCCCTCCCGGGCCTGAGGCTCCACACCCCTCCCATCTGAGATCTTGAAAAGTCTTAACATACTTATGATGAACGTTCCTCCCAAGTCAGGTCACTGAGACCCACAGGAGGAAGGCTCCGCTAGGGGAAGAAGAAGAAGAGAACATTTGGGAGGGGAGAGGAAGCAATGAGGAGAGTACAAGACACCAGAGAGACAGAAAGAGTGAATGTGTGGAGGAGGACAAGTGATAAAAGGCCCTAATGGGGTTTCTCTGCTGGGTCATCAGCGATCCATGTGGAACTGGAGATCCTGGGACACCTGTTCCCTGTAGCAGATGTTTGCAAATTATCTCTCTCTCTGCCGTAGGTTACAGCATGATGGCTGGCTTGAAATGCCTTTAGCAACTTTAGAGGCACAAATTTGAAATTTGTTTTACTTGACCTTGTGTAACCTAGGGGCTCTAGTGGTTTGAATGTTGTCAAGATCTAGTTTAAGGATAAGAAGACAAACATTCACACAGGCACACACAAACACATACACGCACTCACATATATACGCAGACAGGCTTAGTAGTAGCAGAAGCCCTTCAATCTCCTGGCCCTCCCTACTCCTGCTCTCTGACACATCACCATCTTTCGCCTCAGCAGCAGCAGCTAATAACCAAAAAATAATGACGAGGATGAAAACACAGGACATCAGGGGCGAGAGGAAAGGCCAGCCGAATCTGGTGATGGTGCTGCTCGCAAAGAGACGCCTGGAATAATGGGAAAGGAATGTGGTGTAATGACTCCCCTGGGACTGGCCCAGTCGAAGGCCCTCTGGCTCAGCAACAACAAACGGGAAAGCTTGAGGAGCGCAGGGTGCACACATAAGGGCTTTAACAGCACCCCCCACCCCCCCCCAACCCCCCACCCATACACACACACACACACACACACAGATCCACGCAAACACACACACACACTCCCCCCCACCCCCCCTTCCTGTGCCGACCTACTGGAGTCGGCTGTTGTTGTTGGCCGCCTGCCACCTTCGGAAGAAGCGCGCCCTCAGCCTCTCCCTCCTTTCCCTCTCCTCACTCCCTCCTTCTTTCTCTCTCTCTTGCTGTGAGCAAGCTGCCAGGGAAATGCTGATGACATGACATCGGCAGAGAGGTCCCTGGAAAAAGTGATTACCACCCACCCTCACCCCTATCAAATAATGCTATTCCTTCTCTACAACCCCACCTGCCAATCCATTCAGTACTCAGTATTCACTCCATCTCCCTCTTTCTTCATCTCCATCTCCTTCTATTGCCTTTCTGCCCTTTTTTGTGTGAACATGGGATGGCATGTGTTCATGCATGGGAATGCATGCACTTGTCCTTTGCCCCAGAGAGGAGCCTTTATTCTCAACCCCTGGCAAACACATTTACATACACGAACGCCCAGCCGTCAAGAGAAAGCATTTTCTTCTCAGGTTCTGTCCTTTAACCCATGTAACCTTGTGTGTGTGTGTGTGTGTGTGTGTGTGTGTGTGTTTCTGTGTGCTATGTGAGCCAGGTAGGAAAGCCCCTTGTCTCCTGTTCATTTTGCTCCAGTGAACAGAGGTGCTGTCTGATACATGAGGTGCCTGACATACACACAACTAGTGTAAGGAGTCTTTAATTCCTTGCACACACGCACACACACACACACACACACACACACACACAATCTCCTCTCATGGCTTATATGGGTTCCTGGGGTGTGTTGGTCATAGAGGGTGCAGAGAGAGTGCGAGCCAGTAGTCAGAGGAGGAGGAAAAGTTCAGTAGGGAGGAAGGATGGAGGCAGACAGGGCTGCTGCATTTGGATCAGAGCCATCTTTACATTCAACCCTTTGACTCACAGCTTGGTCTCTGTTGCCAGAACCATTAAACCACTATGAACTCTAAATTTCCAGAAGGTGTCTTGGAAGACAGTGAGGAAACAATTGGGTGTCTTGTTGACTAAATGGAAGGAAGAACATCTTTATGGTGAAGCTGTTTATAATCGTGGTAACAAATAAAGGAATTTTTGAATATGCATGTGATGAATGGTGTGCTCACCCTTCTATACATAACCGTGTGTCTATTTGATATGGTAATTGTTGCAATATTGTTTTTTGTCTTTCATTGTACAATTTCCAGATATCACTACATAGTTCTGGTGTTTTACTTGTGACATTAGTGGTTCACAGGCAATGAATCCTAATGACTTTGGTGATCCCCTTTTTTCCTCTAGCTCAACCATGAAACTGAAATTTGTGGCTTTAAGTGAAATGTCTCAACAGCTTTTGGACTGATGCAATTTGGTACGTACTTGTAATACCTGCAAAACAAAAGTGGATTATGTATTACTGCTTCCAAATTTCAAATCAGTCACTTTCTCTGTTCCTTTGAGTTTTTTGTTGTTGCTTAGTCTATAAAACAGAACATTCAAAGCAAAGAAATCAAATGACCAATAGTATGCATCTCCAGAGAGCAAATCTGCTCCTCTCCCATCCTCCTCTCCTTTTCTCTATTCTCCTGCTCTCCTCCATGACAACCGCTTTCACAATCCCACTTCCCGAGCCATGCCGGGCCAAGGGCCAGAGTCGTTCTTGAGAGCAAAAGAGCCTCTCTTTCTTCCCCTTTCTTTTTCTCTCTCAGACAATGCATTTCTGTCACTTGTAAATGCAGTCTTCAGTAATTATAGGGCTTCTCTTTGCTTGAGTCGCTCTTTGCAGGTAGGGTCGCACTGTATGCATTAGAGAGTGTGGCAAAGGATAGCTATGGCAGCAAAGAAACATAAAAATAAAAGCTTATCATCCTCTTCTTTTGTTGTTTCCAAGCCATTTTCAGAGGGATGACAGCCAGTCAGAGCATCATCCCAGTTCTGAGCGTAAATTTCCATGAGACTCCCCAAAATATCAAATCTCACTCATTTGTTTCTGTCCTGGGTCGTACCCACTTTTTCACTTCAACAGTGCTATCTTCTCTGCAACATGCAATTGTTTAGTTTTAAATGTATTGACAAGTCAAAGATGGGGACATCTCTCCTTCAAACCACTAGATGTCTCCCATTTTACAAAGCATTGTACAATGGGCTGGATTGTGCTTGTGTTGTCAAAGGAGGAGAGCATCAATGTCTTCACTAAACCTCAGCAGACGAATCTAAATGGCCCATGATGGATAAAGTCTGCTGTGCTGTATTTGTTCCAGAGTCGGTGTTGTAATATTGTTAGTGTAAGTTAGTCATTTGGGCTCTGGCTGTTTCCACCACATCCAGGAATTTGTTGTTGTGTTAGTGTGTGTGTGTGTGTGTGTGTGTGTGTGTGTATCAGTGTGTATTTCTGTGGATATGAGTCATATGCATGATTGTGCTTGTGTCTGAGGGTGCATCTATTTCTGTATGCGCAAATAAGTGTGTGTGTGTGTGTGTGTGTGTGTGTGTGTGTGTGTGTGTGTGCTCGCCTGTGTACGTGCCTGAGTGCGCCTTTTATGGCAAATTGCTCATCCCCAGATGTGCTGAGCAGGTGGTCACATTAGTCTCCTCTGAGCTAAACTGCAGGCGGGGTAGGTCACTCACAACAGCTCACACATTCATTCTCATGTATCACCATCTACCTGATGACAGAAAGAGAACAGAATCAAAAAGCAGCCTCTGTGAATTGAATCAAGTTCCACTCCATTCGTGCATGTACGTCTGCGAGTTCTCATGCGTGTGAATGATTGAGCACATGTGTGTTTATCATGATGCCTCACCTCAGCTCTCCCACAGCTTCCCGGGCAGCTTCCCGAGGATGAAAGCGAGTGAAACCCCAGACTAGTGGGGCTCCACAGCCAATTAGGATTGTTTATTTAGCCAGCCACGGCCGCCTAGCAGAACAGGAGCACACAGCCAGCCACACAGCCCTGCAGGGGAAACCTTTTCTCTCTCTCTTGCTCCCTCTTTTTCCACTCCTTTAAACTCCTTTGGCTCCATCCCCTCACTCGCCTCTCTTCACCCTTTGCCCCTCTCGCTCCAATTTTTCATTACCCTCCAGTCAGATGCAACCTTTCCAGGATGTTCCCAAAGTCATTAAATAATAATAGTGATAAATAAGTCAGAAATTCTTTGGTTTGTTTACTACGTGGCTTGTTTGTTTGTTTAGGGATGCAACTGTTGCTACTAGCATTAGTGTCCATAATCAGTCACTCACACAGTATATAAAGCACACACATAAATGCTCATAATGACTGGATCAGAAGTTATTTTCTCTCTCCAACTCTCTGATATTCATCCTCCAGTAACATAATAGTGTAGTTGTGGTAAGGCCTGTCATACATTGTTGCATTTCCCAGCAGTCCAGCATCTGCATTTATCCAATCTTCCATTGTTGGACTCAGATCATGACAGTACTGTGGTTTCTCCCTGTCTGAGTTTTACTGATTTCTGACCAGTATAAATCCTCCAGCCTTTTGTCTGTTTTTCACTGTAGAAAACTGTACAGGGTTTCTCACGTGTATTGGCACTAACCAAGACGGGACTTATTTATAGGGGAAAAACAAAAGAAAAAAATTAAACTTGCAAAATGACTCCTCCCATGCCCATACACATTCATCCTTCTCCTTCCACATCTCTTTCCAGGTTTCTGATGCCTCAACACCAACTATCCCATGTGCAGGTTTTTCCTGCTGGAATGCAAATTCATGTGAGATTCAAAGGGAGGAGCAGCCATCAACTAGCATCCTCTCCCTCATCCATCACCGCGATCAGGGCTCTACATCCTCTCCCCTTCCCTTCTTTTCCCTCCCTAGCCCTGCATCGCTCTCCCTCCATCTACTTTTACATCTACCTTTTTTTTTTCTTCCTCTTCTCATCAGCACAAACTTCCCATGATGGATTGGCTAACTGACTGATGCCTGAGGGGGGCTTAAGTGTTATGTGCGCATTGGAGTGTGTGTTGGGGGGTTCTGGAAAGAGGCAATGTGCTGAGCAGAGAGATGGGGTGAACAGGCGACATGATATCCCAGTAAGATACATTTAGCCTCCGTGGGATAGCTACACAGGGGAAAGATAAGACTTTATTGAATTAACCACTCCAATCACACCTCATATATTCTTAAACACGCCCACATACACCCAACCAGAGTGACTGGATTTGAGGCTGGAAAAAAATCAGCTGGGAGCGATGAGTGGAGCGTCCTCTTCGACTTCCCCTAACTGAATACAAAAACCCAGAGACTTCCAAGTGTTTTAAACAAACACAAGTGCAGACACAGTTACAAACATATGTATGCATGCATACTTAGACAGAGTGTGCACAGGGTGCTTGTAGCCTGTGCTTCCAGGAAAGTGGAAATTGTAAAAGGACCTTTGTGTACCTCTGTACATGCCTGCTGTGCCACGGCTCCTGGATAGGTGAGCAGGTACCTGTTTACTCCAGTATACACTCAGTAACCCAATCAGTGTGTCAGACAGGTACTGAAGGGCCAAATGGGCTGCCTGTTCCTCACTGGGCAACAAGCCAGCTTGAGAGAGTTCACTCTGAGGTCACAGAGCAGATAAACGAAACTCTCCAGGTAAGAGGGTCAACATGCAAACGGGACAAAAAAGACTTAGTGAGACATGTTCAGTGCACAGAATGACTTGTGAGAGTCAGACCTGGCAATGGACATGTAACTAAATGAGTAAGTAAAAATAATTGACACATAAAGTTTGAGAGAGTTTGAGTTGGGTAGTTTAGTCATAGAGCAGCTTAGTGCACGAATAAAGGTCTGTTCACTCATTCGTTCCACATGGATGCCTGTGGTTTGGGCTTGTCGTGTCCACACTGTGTGTGTGTGTTTGTGTGTTTGTGTGTGTGTGTGTCGTCAAATCCTTCCTGCACCATCACTCACCAACACTCAACAACATGGACATGACTGTGGAGTGCCAAAGATCATGGAAACCAAAAGCTGAATGACATCATTTTACAGGACCTGACAGCACTTTGATGAGTAAACATAGGCGGCTGAGAATTAGTAAAAGACGGCCTTGACTAATTTCTTAGCATTCCATATGTGGGTGCACTGTGACCACCTGAACACTGAGCAATGTGTAATCCACCATAAACTTCATCAGCCATGAACATGTGAAATCCTTTAGTGAAGTAATTGTAATATTGTTTGTTGTGGAGTCTGTATACAGTTGGTTTTGGTATAGATATTTTGGTTTTATATAATGAGGATGTGCATAATTTGAGAAACCCTTTTCCATTATAATTGTATGGTATGCAAAGTCATCAAAATGCAGAATGTGTGATGCACAGCAATGTCTTAGTAGAGCGGTTACTGTGTATTTTAAACCAATCTTACCTGGTTCCAAATGAAAATGGGCCAATTGGTGAAACATACTGAAAAAATCCAATGTTTCAAAAAGACTCACGTGATCTTCAGTGAAAGTCTGTAAAATTACAGATTTAAACATTTTAAAATAGCTTCCATATTTCATCCATAAATACAGTGTACATCCTAGTAAGTGCAATACTTAATGCATTTACCATTCACAAGCTAAATAACAGGATCCAACACTTTTTTGGGGGGGAAAAAAACATCCCTGTTTGGTGCAAGTGAAATCACAGCATCAGCTATAAAACCTTTTTTTCAGATCAGTATATAAAATTTTTGTCAGAGCAACCAGAGAGCAGAATGAGTACAGAAAAAAGCATGTGTTTTAGACTGGAAATGACACAAAAATAGACCAACTCATGGAAGTTCAATCATTTCCAGTAAGTCGTGTGACCTTCGTTGCCATTCTGGGTGAAAAGTTGGCTCAGATAAAAGGCGGCTTGCGTAAAAGATAAATGTTGCTTTTCCATCAACAGCACATCTAACATGTTAGACACCCATAAGGCCACATCTCCGTGTTCTCTTTGTTGGCTGGATAGATAATATAGATGGTCATGCACAATCAATCTCCCCCATTCATCCCGCTGGAGAAACACCTTTAACAAAAAAAAAAAAAAAAAAAAACACTGTCTGGGCTGTGTTTGGTACATCGCAGTCTTTCTCTCACAGTCTCTGTCTTCCCTGACTTACTGTCAGGTTGGCAGAGCTGCTGCTGGCCTGCAGACTGGCAGGGCTATTGTTTTCATTTCCCTTACATTAAACACAGCCTTGGGAGAAAAGAGAGGGAAAGTAGGAGAGGAGAGTGAAGAGGAGGGGTGGGGAATGATCTTGGGACGATCTGTTGCTACTAGACAGCGTGTTTATCATAACAGCTGCTGTCCACAGGGGAAACTTGGCAGGCTGCATCAAAGGCTCATTCACAGCCCACCTCTACCATCCGACACACATACACAACCACGCACACGGGCGCACACACTCTCGCTGAAGGACATGTTATCCGCCCATTCAGTGTGTGCAAAATATATTGAAAGAAAAACCCCATAAAAGGTTAATTCTCAGGTTAAAGGAAGTTGTGTTCCAGCCTTTATTACCTAAGCTGTTAGTTGTCGGCAGTGAGGTCTGTTTTTACGATTGTTCTGGTTTTTGTGTAAATGAATTAAAGTTCCATTTGAGTGGCGCCCCTTGTATATGCCAACACATTCTTCAGATCGAGAGCAGAGCTGGCCTCGCTTCAACACATCTCTCTCACAGACTCTCGTTAATAGGCAGCAGTCCTTACAATCCCTCCCCTCAAGACACAGAGAGCATGAGAGAGAGAGAGAGAGAGAGAGAGAGAGAGAGAGAGAGGGTAGGGGAAGCCAATGAGAGCGTTTTTATACAGCAATTTTACCAGACTCCTCAAAGGCTCAGAGGACTCAAAGGCTCATTTATTTCCTCGGTCTCCTAAGTCTCCCCATGCTCTGTGGAAAGAACCCAGTCATGTCACTCTGCTGCCATCATGAGGCTGAGAACATCAACTACCAACTACCTCAAACAGGCTATGGCAGTGTAACTACAGGTCTGAAATTGAAGGTTTGGTTTTTTCGGGGAATTTTACTATTTTCCCTGTTTACCCAGAGTCAGACAAAATCATGTATATCCTTAATTTTTCTCAACATTCAGTCTGAGTATCAGTTAAATAGTCATATTAGCTTTGCCAGGCTAAATTCATGGATGTTGCCTGATTAAGCTGTAGCTCCTATTAAAAGCAGGGCTGGATGTCTCCAGACATGGAATACTGTACTGTATTAAGGCAGCTAAAATTCAAACTCAAAATATCTTCTTCCTGTACACATACACAGCAATCATGGTTCACATGTCTGTTGTGTTTTGAATATGCATATTTTTGAACTCTCTTCACAATAATATTAATTGCTTCAATTTTTTACTTATGATACATGCAATTGCATAGGAAACCATGGACTGAACACAAAAATGTAAGGGGCACATATAAGTTTGTCTTTATAAAAAAAGTATTAACAATTTCTCCATCTTAACCACAATCTTCAATACTTTAATTGACTTCCAAACATGGCCGTCAGAAAATAAAAAACTGTTATCAATGAAGTTTTTCTCTAATCTGTTCTTAGGAAAGTCTGACGAGATTATGCTGTATAATATACTTAATCACTATAAGTAGACCATGAAAGGACTTCATAGGAAATGTGCACTGTCAAAAAGTCAAAATCTTACCAAAAATAGTTATAATATGATCTTTTTATGCATTCCCTTCACATAACTATACAACCAATAATTTTAATGTTGCATGATGTCGCATTAGAACACCACATGTCAGACCAAAACAAATGCTTTGTTGGCCACAGCTCCCCCCTCCCTTCCTGCTCTCCACAAGGTGTAATGACGCCCAGTGAAAACGCTCACTAAACACACAACAAGAAGCACAACTGAAAATAAGTTACCCTTTGTACACGGGACCCAAAAAAAAAAAAACAATAGTCACCACTGTTAGGCCACGCAAGCATTGCCTATTTTGCCCCGCATGAATTTTGACAGTAAGCCAGCTAGCAATAGCAGCTTTTGTTGAACACACTCATAATATCAGTACAGTAAGTTAGCTAACATTATCATGCCTTCCGTAGCTGGTCGCTGATGAAACAGACATGTTTCATCATCATGCTATAAATCTACTTACACACTAAGGAGAAGAAAAGCCAGTTGCCTAGTCAAAATGGAGCCCATTAGCAGCTTGTAGGCCTCTCTATCTCCATAAAGCCAGACCAGTACTGGCTCCATAGTCAGACTGGGAAAGAAATTCACGCTTAGACTTATCTGCTGGGATGGGCCACAGGAATGACACAAAAAGAGCCGGTAAATACACTGACAGAGCCAGTAAAAACTCTTTTTTTTTTAATTATTATTTTTTGGGCTTTTTGCTTTTTTTTTATAGGACAGTGGCGAGTGACAGGAAACAGGACAGAGAGGAGGGGAACGACATGCAGCAAAGAGTTCAGCTCTTAGAGAGACAAGCGGGGCACTCAGCTGCTCAGAGCATTTGCACCCACATGGGATGTGCCCTGACCATTCGGCTAGCAGGTCGCTCCGAGCCAGTAATAACTTCAAAAACTTTATGGATGTTTTGACAGGCCACGGGATTTGAGCGAGTAGTCCCCATGGCCTGTTCGCCTGTTCTCGGGTTGTATCTCTTTCTTTGTTGGAGGCCTTTTAAGATGAAAATGTGGGTTCTTCAGTGCAGGATGGTATGGAAGGTCACTTTCACCTGAACACTGCGCACTACGCTGTGCCATCTCATGTGTGGACGGTCCCTATGTGTTTTTTTGTAATGTAGGGAGGGCCAAGGGTTTAACAGGAGGGGCTCAAATGCACTAACATGTACAGAGGGGGTGTGACTTCATTCTCTGCTCAGGAAGCCATTACTCCACTATATCTTTACATAGAAAATAGTTGTATGCTAGATCCTTAAGTTATACAGGTACCGTTCTCACTAAACATTTATTGGATAACACCATTCTTATAAAACTGGTGATTACAGAAGGGATATAGCAGACATTTTGACAAATAAACTCATACTGGTTTCATGACTTCAGAGATATTCAGGAGAAGGATCAAGATGTTTGACCTTTTATCTGCAAAGTGTCAGACAGACACACAACCACACCACACAACCCACCCACACACACACACACACACACACATACACACACCGCAGCTGTTCTAATCTACAGAGTAATGGTATGCAGTCACCTACTGCAGATAAATATGTATTGCATAGTTTCCACTGCATTGTAATCAGTCTTCTGTGACTGTGGAGCTCATTTTGCACCCAGCAAACGAAAATTACACAACATCAGTTTACTCAATTGTTGTGTCGTGACAAGAAAGTGCATGTATGGCGCAGCTGTCAAATATGTCTGTGCTTTGAAACAATGTCATTATTTTTCTCAGTTCATATGTGTTATAAACGTCACTGTGATGGAAACTGAAAGCATATCATCTCAGCTAGACAGCCTACAAATGTAAAATTACATGAAATGAATGCTTCTAATACATTATCCTGAAAGAATTCATCAATAATAAACAGCCCAGTGGTAGCCACTGGACATGAACAATAATAACTGTTATTGGAAGGCTGCTGTGACCTGAGGCTCTATATTAATATTAAGTTGAAGCCATTTTATTCTTTCTTGTTTGTGTGTTACAGTAAAACATAAATGCAACTCTACCTGTTATCCCATGCTGAGGCCACATGTACAAAACAGCTCACATGCAGACTTTTGGGATTTGCTATCCACACGAGCCCACATAAAAAACCTGAAGGACATCAATACGAAGACAAAACACACTGATGTCAGTGCAGCAAGTTTGAATTAAGTCATTAGCTTCAACACTTTGGAAGTGTCTGATGATGATTGTGATGAATGAGGAACAGGCCTATATATTATTACTTAAAACCTACAGTGATTAATGAGTTAATATCTGCACTTTTGGATTTTCTTACAAGCGATGGGTAACAGTAGGAATTAAGTAATGTTCTGTATTTGTCTGTCTGTCTCTATTTGTGTTTTGTGTTGTGCTGAAATTTTCCCCTCTGGATCTCTCCCTGCAGTCCCTGAGGCTACCCAGCTGAAACAACACTGAGTGGAGGACACTTAAGAACCTCACTCTATATCCACTCTCACACACTTTTACAGTGCTGCCAAAATCATAAGCCCTCCCCTCATCTTCTGCCAAAACCTCTTCCTTGTGGCACGGAAGCTTCAGCAATGTTTGATGACTGTTGTGATGAATAAGCTTAAAATTTTTTTAACCTCATTGTTTGAATTGAATTTCTGGAAGTAGACAATTGGACAGGAACACCAGTGTGATTAATCTGCTGGTATGACCATCTATTCACCTGACACAAGACTGGGAAGATTGGGGTCTCACCTAAGATGAAGTAGTTGGTGACCATGACAACAGTCTTTGGAGGGATGAAAGCAAATGAGAAAGAGGGAGAGGAGGAGAGAGATTAGCACACCTGGTGAGAAAAGAGAGCAGTGCAGTCGCTCTTGCTGATGGGTTAACTGTGTGTCTGTGTGTCTGTGATGACGTTAGTCTGATATGCAAGGAGCAAGAAGAGATGTGTTACTTTAACTACATACACAAGTGCACAGTGCTGACAGTCTGAATGTGGTTGGCCCTCACACTTTGTGGTGATAAGGGTCATGGTAACACACGCACATGAAAACAGAAGAGAAGAGACCAGATGGAGTGTGAGAGGGTGAGAGGGGGCAGAGAGTGCAGTTCTTCAGACAGATGGAGGCAGTGATGCTGTTTCTGATGACTGGGCCCCAGAGACAGGGGCGATCGCTTATGTCTCTGTTGCCAGCAGGCTCATATTCTGGGCTTTGTTCTTTTTAATCTGCTAACCTGTGGAGCGCCCGGACAGATGAGACACATTTAGAGGGTTGTGAGCAAGAACGCAAGCCTTCAGATGGGGCACCAACAAAACCTCATTCATTAACCTGACGTTCATTGAGGATTTACACCATTTTAAAAGGATTTGGCTGTGTGTGTGTGTGTGTGTGTGTGTATGTGTGTAATGCAGCAAATGGGTTTTGTAATATTAACAACGTTGTAGGATTAAAGACAGTTATTAACGACATGTCAGCTGTCTGAGAACAGATTATGAATTGTCTCCCAAAAGACAGTGTCACACAAAATTCTTGGATGTTCCCTTACAGCACTTGAAGTGAAGATTTTAGACGGACAATGTTGTTTTAACATCTTTGCACAGTAGAGGGCAGCAGAGAGTGAGTTTCAGACCTTGGGAACAGATGTCACCATATGCAGTATCGGGGCACACATGCATGAAGTGCATCAGTGTGGTTCATGACACAAAAATACTTTCTCCCACACGTGTGCACGTGCTTTAGCACATGTTAAGAAAGTGCAGAACTACAGTGTAATTTCTAGTTAGACTATCAAAGAAACACTGCCACTCTGCAGAGAATAAATATGTTCAGATCAAGTTACTCACATTTATACAGACCAGAATCACACATTACAAATCTTTTTCTGAACTGCATATCACGCAGTTCAGAAACTATACACTCCCTGCGTATATTTGCCCTTTTCTGCTATAAGCACATCAAGGAAGTAAGAAAGTAAATAATCACCACCATCATGATGATCATGATTTTTACAGTTTCTCATTTCAGTATACAAGTACATGATGAGACTGTAACAGGAGAGATGGCAAAAACAGCAATGGTGAACATAAACTACATTTAAAAGTTCACAATAAAACAAACTATGAAATAAAATGATTCGATCTTCCTGAAACATGTAAAAGACAAAAAAATGTTTTTTATATGGAAATTGGGCTAATGGACCAGGTGGAATTATACCTCACACTACACCCAGCCAGACACACTCCTGTGCGTTCGTGTGTGGATGTGTCTGTATTCATAAGCGTAAGTGTGTATCAGCGGCTGAGCTAAGGGTCACTGGCAGAGGAAGACTACGGCACGTCAAGTCACACATTCACTCCATGTGACTTGCCACGGTCTGTGATAGCAACTCAGAGAGACATAAGAGAGCGCTTTGGGATGGAAGCCAGACACACAGAGAGGTGTGTGAGAGTGCAGCAACATAATTATTTCATGAGACCTGTTGTGAGTGCTCTGCTCCCAAAGGCAACAGAGCTTATAGAGAAGAAAACTACCAGGGTGAAAATGATACGATTCAGGTTACCATAGGGCAGACACAGAAATGGACAATCTAAATATACACATAAGATTCACGCACAAACACACACACACTTACACACACACACACACAAACACACACACACATTATACATTCACAAACAGTATTTTAATATTCATGCATGACCACTGCTTCGTGCCTGATATATCTCACATCTCTGGCCCCATCTGCACAGAGAGAGACGCCCGCTAACAAGCTAACAAATATTTGTACTGACAGCAGTCACGTTTTGCTGAATCACTCACGTGCCAGGTCTTGCTCCTAAACAGCAGACAGGGTATTTATTTGGAAATGTGGGTGGGGTTGGGAGACAGTGACATCACTCCCTGTGACAAAGTGCCCATGGCACCCCTGTAGGGTTGACAATGGTGAGAAGGGAGCGATGGGGTCTTTAAGTCACTCCACTGAGCAGGGACACAGCTACAGACAGGCTGGCAGGTTGGTGTGTCGTATTACAGACACACTAGGCTGATACATCCCTTTTTACCACTGTGTATTGTTAAGGGTGACCTTCTCCATTTGCTGCTGAGTTTATTCTCTCTTTCTCTCTGTGGTGCTTCCTTAGTCACTTACATAGACACACACACACACACACACACACACACACACACACACACACACAGTCTGTGCTTTTATGGTGTGCAAACCAGATAGCTAATCTAATTAAATGGCTTTACCCACAAAGTTCCCTGGTGACTAGTCTGTCCCACCATGCACTGAATTCAATAACCACTTCCTGAAAAATGTCATGCCTGATAAACCAGTACATAGCTCAACCCACTCGAACACTTCTATCTGCTACAAAGCTTGGCAAAAGTTCAGTCAAGGCTATTTCATTCACTCTGCACTATTTCAATCTTGACACTGTGTCAGCCACACCTCTTGGCTCATGTCTGTTCATTTTACTTTCCTGACTCCTTCTATTATCCAAAACTCGGCATCTCTTACCTGGTTCACTCTATCCAGTCAAGTGAGCCCAGTGTCTCGGATCTTTCAGTTATATCGAACAGCCTACCACCGACTTCCACCCCTCGCCACACACATTTGTGTACTTTTGGTCTGGGCCTTTTTTATGGTGTAGCTCCTTATTTCTCAATGCTACAGTATAGACTTTAGACAATAATGTGAGTTGTAACAAACCCATGTACAAATTGAGGTCCATAAAGAAATTGTTTTCTGAGTTTGGTGTGGCTGGATTTACTAGTCTACACAGAGCCTTGACCTCAAGCCCATCCAACACCTTTGGGACAAAGTGGACTGTGAGCCAAGCCTTATCGCTCAGCATCAGTGCCCAACATCACTACTGCTCTTGTGGCTGAATGGGAACTAATTCCTGCAGCCAGGTTGCCAAATGTTATGCAGGGCCTTCCCAGGACATCATAGCAGCAATCACATGAGTATACTTTGCCCCAGTTTCCACATACTTTTGGCCACATAGTGTATACTTTTATTACAAATGCTTCAATCCCTAAACTAGTCCCCAATTGTTCTTCAGGTGGACATGTTTGGTTTTCTATACCACTGTGGGTACATATGGCCAAATATATGCACTTGTCAGCTGCACTTGTCACCTGTCAGCAGGGGAGCGCTGATGCTTAATGTTCCACTGGTTATCTCCTCTCACCACATGGCTACACAGTGCATGTGTTTAATCACTTTGACAGGTGCTTTTATATAAGTGCCTGACCAGTTGGTCTTTCCACCTGTTTGTCAGTGTGAGGCTTTCTGTTTCTCTGTTTATCCCTCTTAGGTCAGACTGACATGATGCCGAGCTGATGAGAGAGCATGGAAACAGTCTGGGTCAGTAGATTATTTATGAGTGCTCTTCTGGCCCAGAGTCCTTCCCTGGTGCCAGTGCAAGAAATTTACTGTGTCTGCAGTGGTCTGAATGCTCATCGCATTATTGGGCTACTAGACACAACCCACAAGGACAGTGAAAAAAGTGAGGAGGGAAGGAGGAGAGGAGGAAAAGAAAAAAAAACTTTAATTTGTTGCAATGTACAGGATGAGCAGATAGGAAACCGAATTCTCTATAAAATCACTGTGTAGTGTAATGATAGTAGAAAAGGAAAACGATGGAGAATAAAAGAAAAAGAAAGGGATGAAACTTTCAAAACAAGGAAGAAAATGTAATGCTGTACCTTTTGTTTTATTTAGAGTAAATAAATAAATATAAATAAACCTGCAATAACTCCTGCTGTGCTCATATGGAACAAACCTTGGTGTTTTATTACATAAGGACTGGCAGACCTAGGAGGTCTAGAGTAAGATCAGCAGCATACTAAACAGTCACTGATGGTGGAGAGGAACGCCTGCACAGCTCTTTGGATTCACATCTCACACACAATGGCTGAGACTACTTCTTTTCAGGGTACTTTTGAATCAGTTTCAGTTCTTCATTGTCAGGCGTACTCCATTTGCTGCGTAAGAAATAACATCTATTACAGAATAGCCTGCCCATTGTATAGCATAACTGCTCTTAAACATCTGCACCAGGCCTGTGCAAGCATTTTGTGGAATATTTTAATATATAATATATATATATGATATTAAAACACAGTGACTTATGACAAGAATGTTGAATTTGTTTTTACAATGCAACATAAGTA
Source organism: Trachinotus anak (assembly GCF_046630095.1). NCBI lineage: Eukaryota > Metazoa > Chordata > Actinopteri > Carangiformes > Carangidae > Trachinotus > Trachinotus anak. The sequence goes on along the minus strand of NW_027273862.1, from coordinate 14,236,318 downwards.
AATACAAATGGGTCTATTCTTTGTTTCACTGGAGGCTCTTGTGTTATAAATTGCACATGAGCTTATCTGTCTAAAGTGTGGTATGCAGTTATGGCACATGGCCATTCTTTTGTTGGGTAAGTATTTCCTATGAAACCTCTCTAACCTAGTTCCTGTACCATGTCTAAAAATGGTGTGTAAGGAAACAAGATGGTTTTCTTTCTCATAAACAAACCTTTTCAAGCTAGTGGAAATTTCCACTGAGGGCAATACATACAAGAGAGTGCTGGAACACAGAAAAGCTCCCCACAGATCCAGATGAACCCACTGTAGAATTATTAACTCTGTGGTATTTGTGTGTGTGTGTGTTTGTGTGTACTTGTACTTGCTACATAGTAAGGACCAAAAATTGTATTTTACTAACAGAGTGAGGACATTTTGGGAAAGTGAGGACATCTTGGCCGGTCCTCACTTTTTGAGACACCTTCAAATCACATTTTGAGGGTTAAGACTTGGTTTTAGAGTTATGGTTAGAATTAGGTTTAGGTTAGGGTCAGAGTTAGGGTTAGGCACTCAGTTGTGATGGTTAAGGTTTGGGTTAGGGGCTAGGGAATGCATAATGTCAATGAGTGTCCTCACAAAGATAGAAGTACAAGTATGTGTGTGTGTGTGTGTGTGTGTGTGTGTGTGTGTGTGTGTGTGTGTGTGTGTGTGTGTGTGTGTGTGTGTGTGTGCATATTCTAGCTTATTTGTGTAGTTTTGCATAATAAAGTAGTGATGAAGTGGAGCTATCTCTTTAGACATGTATAGTTGCCAACGGGGCTCACAACAAGCCAACAAATAAACCTGCAACTTACTCAGTGTACTACATCTGTGCTGCAACCTCCATCAGTGTTTTCTGATGTATATGTCTGTGAACTGTTATAAAATTGTAAAACTGTGACTCTATCACATGTGATATTGAACCACACATGTGATAAATTCATATGCCTGTGTGGCTTTCACTGACATTTCACAAGAAACAGGCACAAACATTTAGGACATTTCACAAATTAAGGGAATTTACAAGCAAATGCAGCAACTAAAATTATACACACATTAAAATTTGAATTACACTTATACATTCTAAGGAACAAATCAAATACCTAAGCAAAGCAAAGGTTTAGACCTAAAGAGTAAGAAAGGTGGAGCTGATACGAGACGGAGAGAAGAAATGTGAGGAGAAGAGGGAAAGAGGATGAGAAAAGTGGGCAAGCAGACTGTTTGACAAACATTAAGTCTGACTCCTGCCTTATCCGATTTGTACCTCTTTGTGAGTGAGTGAATGTTAGTGTATACCGCATGTGTAAGATTTTGTTATGGAGCAGGGGGAGAGTGCTCAGTGTTAACAGGCGCTCTTGTGGTAAGCAGCATGATGGGTGATTAAGCCTGGGAGTGTAAAGGAAGAGAATGCAAAAGAAACAGCTTTTGTCGGAGGAATCTTGGTTAGCTGTGTGCGAGCATACGTTTCAAAACATCAGAGTGAATTTTCCAAAGTTGCAAAAGATCATTCAGCCAATTAATTATTCAGGTCCAGTTCTCACTGAGACAAGGTTATGGCTGCATCCCTACACTGCAGCCCTGACTGCTGCTGAGTCAGGATTAATCTCATGGCACAATATTTTTCTGAATTCCTCACATGAATTATTTAAACTGAAATCACGAAACCTATTTGTGTGCATTGCCTTGGCCACATTATTAGAGCTGAAGGACACACTTTGGATAAGGAGGGAGACGCTGCGCAGGTGGGATGAAAATGCCTGTGGGTGTGTGGCTGCAGTCTAATAATGCCATACGCCTGAGGGAGTGAGCAATCAGAACATCACCATCACATGAACACAGCAGTTATGTAAGCAGCCAATGTTAGACAGCATGGCAACGTTGCCTGATTACAATCACTTGGTAATTACACAGACAAACATACAACACATGCACTTTTACTGATACATATGGTAGCTCCTGCTGAAAGAGATTTTTTCTGTAAATTGATTGGTTGATGTTGATATGGCTCATATATCTCACAAAAAGTCAAATAAAATCCGGACAAGACAAATGCGCCACTCTACAGTTAAAGCAAACTGCGCTTGTCTTAATTTCCCGCTTCACCACTTTGACATTGAATAGTTTAATCTCCCTTTGTCTGTATTTTGGGGGAATTATGTGATTTTCCACTTGAAGCAAGCTGCTGAGTAGCTCTAACCATAGAACTAAACTGGAATCTCACAGCAGGTTTTTATTGACCAGCCATATGGATTCACACTGACTGGTTGATGAGATTCCCAGCATGCAGAGCAGCTACAAACTGTCAGGATGCCTTCAACACAGCCATAAGTGAGCAAAGTTTAACTCAACTTTCACTGACTGTGGGCCAACACAGCTCAGTCATCACTGCCTTAGGGTTACATGAAGATTAAGCAGGATCATGTTCCAAATCTGACACCAAAGCACCCCGATACACCACCCACACAACATACACAACATGCACAATATATGCCACACAAACACACACATGTACACATAAAGCTTTAATTTGAGCATACTTAATTTTTTGTATTAGTGTGAAATTGTATTGTATGAGTATTCAAATAAAACTCCAGAATCAGACTTCACTTTCCATCTGCTAAGAATATATTATATTACAGTGCCATTATCAGTGATTAAATGGCATTTGCTGATGGACTCTGGAGACTGTGGCTTTATTTAATCACATGGCAGTTGGCTTAGTGTTTATTAAATACAAATGACCAATGCTACCTAGAGAAAGAGCTGGTACATTTGTTAGAAGTAATGACACTGTCGAGACAGAAGACATTAACCAAAACATAGTCAGCCAAGAAAATGTCAGGCTATGAACTAGAACTATGCCACATAGAAATCTTTGAGTACAGTTAGTGCTTATACTGTATAACATATTAACATACGATCCATGAGGATGTTTTATAATGTACAGAACTTATTTCTTAGTTTCAAAGTAGATATAACCAAAAGCAAAAAAGTCAAACATACATATCACTGTCTGTTTCCATGCTCTTTTATTGTCTGCTCATTGCAGCTTTGCCTAGCTCCTGCTGCACCTTTTATTGCTTCAAGCTCCAACCCCTCCCTTTCATATACACAGGGGGGCATGACGTCAGAATGTAATCGATTCAAGGACATGTCCGTAGCCATGTCTACAATGGCGATGGCAACAGCCCTCTGTGGTGTGTCACTTTTATGAATGGGGACTAGCAGCAGCCCTTTGCAAATGAGATGCTCAGCTGAACAGTCGGACCCCTTGGGAAAACACGCACACGCTCAGCTCCACAGTCAGACACTGCACATACATCACAGTAACATCTTATTTTAGGTTAAAATAACAGTGAACTGTGAAGGTTTTCTTGAGTCTAAGAGATGAAATCTTGGAATAATAGCTTTGATTACACTATTATGCAACAAATTGCATTCAATGTTCATATCATAAGCTGGGAGAAACTGAATAAAGGCAACAGTATAAAGGTTGCATTGGGTGATTGTGACGTTAAAGCACTGGCAGGGTGGGTTTGGTTATCATCACAAATGCCTTTATTAACCATAGTTTTAACAAAATATAGGTTACATTAAAAAGAAAATGTAAAAATAAAGATGTGTTTCAGCTGTACATGCAAACATAGTTAACATTTACTGAAAAAGAAAGAAATAGACAGCTCATAGAACAAATTAAAACAGTCAGATGACTGCAGATGTTACTACATCATACATACTAAAGGGGCTGCATAGGATTTACAAAAAACAATAAACTCACTAACTAGAAAGCAAATGAGATCAAAATCAGTGCCATACAATGGTTGTAAATTAGGAAAGGTGATTTAGGCTTTCCACAGTGAGAGAAAAGTGCAATAAAATATGACAAAGAATGAAAACAACTTGGTAAGTAGCTATTCACAAGAGAAGCTTTCATTTATCTACCATGCCTCTTTCCTTGTTCTCACTCAAAGTGCATTAGACCTGCCTCGACTGAGTCTGCTCGGTATCAGCTACAATCATAAGTCACTCATGCCAAAAATCTCAAACACCAGAGTGCATTTCATGTTATCCCTCTTGCCAAGATATGTTCCTCATCATTGTCCACTGTTCACATGTTCTACAGTCACATTATTTCTTAACAAACCAGCACTTGCCTCTTTTACATGTCTCTAAGTAAACGTAGGGTTTAGTAAGGCAGTGTACGCCTATAGCTGCCCACACATTTCATTCAATTCAGATACACTGCTCACATTTTGGTCCACATTTCAGGGAAAATTCTACAATATGTCACTGTTCACCATTTAGAGGCAATATATTTTGTTTCAAAAATCATGTACTTCCAATTCTATCATCAGCCTTATTTGAAATGGTCCTGAAGAAAGATTTGATTAGCAAGTGTGCTTTTAGGAATCCATTAAGTTTAGGTTCATGTTCTATTCTCCAGCTTCACAAGATCATCAGATAACAAACTTTTACCATTCATGTCTCTCAAGTCTGCTTTTAAAAAGCTTCAAAATACACACAACATAGAACAGTAATAGGAAGACATTCAATATGAAACATTAACACATTTACATACATATATATATATCAGTGAATTCTGATGCAAAATGTTATGTATACATTGAGGTGAAAATCTAATCAAACCAGAAGCCCTTCTTTTGCTTGATGGTAGGGATGCACCAATAACAACAGCAGTGAGGGAGATGTCACTGATATCTTACAGTTCTCACAGTTTTTGGAAACTTAAACCAAAGAGTTACATGTTATGGAAAATAGAGAAAGCATCATATTCAGACAGTCATTTGTGTCAGTCAATCCCAACACTGCAGTATGTTACGTCAGCTGATCGTTAAAATCTAAAAATCACAGCCCGTGTTGGTTGTGATTCATTGGTATTGATGCATCTCTCTGTCCCCGCTTCAAACATCTCATTCTGGATAATTAATGCTTTTTGGCCTTGCACTGCATGAATGCTTGAACAAAGTTTACATACACCAAAGCGGATAATATGTAAATACCCACTGAGCCAACAACATAACACACAGTGAACTCTGCTATGGCCAGACCTTTTATATCCACAGTGTATTTAAATGAACAGATGAGCAGCTCTGTACATGTTAAAGCTAAAGCTGAGTGGTAGCAAACGTCAGCTCGCCACAGGCCATCTCTCATTTTTAGTAAAACTATTCTAACAATATCAGGTGTAGCACTGCAATGAAACAAATCATGTCAGATTTTGAGACAAACATTGGTGATGGATTCACAGTGGAACTGCTCCAAAAACTAAGTGGTTACAGGAATAGTCTTTATAGTCTTTCTTTTATCCACATCCCGACCTGAGGGCCTCACTCACTGGAGATCGTCCCTCTGAGGCCATGATGATGTAAACAAAGCCCAAAGTGATGTTGAGATTACCGTCAGTGCATGGGAATTAAAAAGCACCCAGCCTGTCCCTCTACTTACTGAACTGGAGTCTGAACTCTCTACACACTCACAAACACTGACATAATGACACAACTAAAGAAAAAAGCACGTTGAGTAACTGCATTTAAGTAAACAACCATGCCTCAAACAAGAAAGTCTGTTTGCCATAAAGACTGTGAGTGTGATTGGGAGCAGGTTTGGAAGACTACTGTGTAACATCATTCAAGGCAACCTATGGATGGAAATATCCGCGAGTCAGGTGGTCCTTATCATTTTGCTTACGTGTGAGGGGTGTAAGGAGCAGCACTATTCCTGCACAGTGATGGCTATCATGTACCTTTACAGGAGCAGAAGCTGGTAAAACACAGACGTCCATGTAATAGCTACTTTGTCTACAGACAACACTGCTCTATGAAAAACTAAGTAACAAGAACATTAGAAAGGGATAAGCATTGTGTTTTAAATCTGCAAATGTATAATAATACTTTCCTGTTTGAACATATCTGTTAGAAAATTATTACTGTGAAAATAACATCTGTTTTATATTGATCAACCTGAAGAAGAGGAGAAAAAGTCCACAAGTAATCTGAGGTAAATTTAATCTTTGATACAGCTACTAAATTTATTTTCCTTAGGAGAACAACAACCGTGTTCAAGGGGTTCATTCAGGAAAAAAAACCTTCTTATCAGAGTACAGGATGGGAATGTTGAAGCCCATTTTCTATAAACATAGCCTTTATGATTTGATGGAATATGCATGATGCTGTTACAATAGCCTATAGGGAATAGTTTTCTCCAGAGAAAAAATTTTTGGAGTTCATCTTTAGTTAGGCCTCCTTGATGTTAAAATTTGGCAAAAATATTTTATCATTTTTGCATGACTGTGGCAAAAAATATACAATGGGTGTTGAATATGTGCAAATTTAAGGGTAAAAGGCAGGTTTGTGACTAAGTCTGGTGCCCCTGGATTAAAGCTTACCTGCACTACGTGCTTCCCAGGGTTTATAGGCCTTATTCAAAATGCAAGTTTAATAAGTATTGAATGCATTTAGTATATTCAAGCCTAATGAAGAAATGACTTTCAACATTCAATGCACAACTTCCCACATCATGGCTTAAAATAAGGCATTTTCAATGGCACGAGAATGGGAAATTACACATTAAATGTATTTGGATAAAAATAAAATATATTTCGCCTATTCCTGTCTGTCAGCTCCCTGCTTCCTATTAATTCAATGTTTGCACACATGCAAAACAAAAAGATATTTTTAGTAACACCATGCCATAAATGTAGGCATCTCCTGGCATGAACAGTGACGCCTGAAGCCGGCATTGCCCGGCACGTCATGCGTGGCACGTGTTCCCACATTACATAACGTGAACATGCCCTCCCAAAGGGCACCAAGCTGTACAGAGCCCTGACATCAAGGCAAATTATCTAACGGCATCCCAAACCCAGCACCTACCAAAGCCTTACGCAGTTGTCCTCAACACTCAGTCTGTCACCACAGCAGGGCAAATATTTGAAATATCGAGGGAAATTATTCTTTGTGCCATAAAACGTGTGTTTAGTTTCTGTCAATTGCAGAAAAGAAAAAAAAAAAAGAAAAAAAAGAAAAAATCATTTTAACAGGCTACAGTCATAATTAAGGTACCCGGGGATCAATTACGCGCAAATTACGCACGCAAGGTGCCAATGCAGACTGCAAAGCTCAGATGAAGTGAATCCATCCGTTCTCCCATTCCCGCGGTGGGGACATCTTGAACTGGTGACGCCGCACTTTGTAGTTGTTCCCATTGTTATTGTCCCAGAACTCCTGCCCGCCGACACAGTATTTAATTGCGAACTGCAATGTGCCTCCGTTTTCGAGGTAGGTAGGCATGACGATCTTGAAGCAGAACCTATCGGTGACACCGTCGCTTGAGTTCGGAACGTAGGACGCCAAACTGTCCATGAATGTTATCCAGTTGTTCAACGAATAGCGCAAAAAGACGCTCTTTTCGAAAGCCATATTCAACACTCGCACGAACCCGGAGAGGCTGAATTCGTCTGCCTCAATGCTCTCCAACATGACTTTCACCTCCCTCACTTTCTGCTCAAAACCGGGTAGAGTGTTTGGGTTGGTGAACAGCAACTCCATGGACACAGACTGTGAAGGAGGCCGGGGGAATTTCGTGTCCATATGATTAAGTTGGAGGGGTCCTTTGGGAAGTTTCGCCAGTATGCGCTCCGGCACCTCTGGCTCATCTGCATCATCGAAATGCTTCACTGAAATGAGCTCTAGGCCCAGGGAGTCGGCGAACCGGACTTTCTTTTGACTGGTTGGACTCCTGCTGCGGGAGACCTCTAACTTTGCTCTCTCTGTGGGTGTGGGCAGCGACTTGCATCTCCGACGCAGGTTTGGACTCTGAGGTTTCAGGGAAACCTCTCTGCCCCGTGGTCTCTCGTCCACCACGGGGCTCTCGATGGGCTCACAAGTAGTACCGTTTATCAAGTCAAAGTCCTCCCCATCTTCAAGCCGCGGGTTCGCCGCTGCCAGGCTTCCGAACAGTCCAGCTATGCAGCTGTAGTTCCTCGGCAGGCAGCTCTTTGGGGGCAGCATGACCACGACAGGACGCACTGGCTCCGCTTCCATAAAACGCAGCAGCCCCTGCACTGCAGAACCGAAGTGGTCGTGATGGAAAAGACCGGAGGGTTAAGGGATGGAGCCGTCAGGTGTCAGTGTCCCCCTTTCGGATAGGCGCTCCGGCTGCGTCAGAAGCTGACACTCTGCAGGGCTGCACCAATTAACCAAGCTGTTGTTGTGCGTCTGCGAAGTGCGCGTTTGCTCCAGCTGAACGGCCACTTTCTCAAATGTGCTCAGTGCCGAAAAGATTCAAACAAGAATACCTCTCTCTTCACAGAAACCATCGCTCGCTTCCATTTCCCCCCCCCCCCCCCACACACACACACACACAGCTGCCTTGAGCCTGTATAGAGCAGAGTTTGACGTAAACTGAGCCTCTACGTGCAGAACTGAGCGTTGCATCTAATCAAGATGGTTTCCTCCTACACAACCTGTTAACTTCCTCTTTTTCACACCGTGGCATCATAATGACCTCGATAACCCAAATAAAGGAAATAATGTGATGTGATGTTTTTTTGTTGTTGTTTTTTCAAACAAATTCCAACTTAATTTGGGGCATTTTTGTGACGTAGTAAGACCCATTACATAACAGAGATGTAATAATTCATCTGGCCCAGTCCGGGCTGCAGCAGTCGCCCCCTTCAGCCCCTCCCCTTTTCTCTACGTAACATATTTCCGGTGCTGCGTGTGTGGGTTGTCATGACGACAGCGTTGCGGCTTGTGACTTAAGGCACTCACCGCATCTACGCGTCTGTGAGTAAAACCAGAGAGAAAACTGTCCCCTACGACGGACGGCGGCACTTCCTTACAAGTGGTGAATCCTGACACGGGAATTACAAACACGTTCACAGTGCGACAGGGACTCAGCCTGCCTCGGTGTGGTGAGTGAGGTCTGCGTTTGACAAACCGGTGTAACGTTTTCCAGGTTGCTAACGTTTCAAGATAAAAACTGTCGTAGTGACTTGAACTGATGCGCTGGACAATGTAGGTTACGTATTGCAGGCTATTTTGGTAGCCAGTGCTCTCGTTTTTGTGTCCTTTTCTAGATCTCACCACAGTGTACAAAATGTAACTAAATAATGGCGACCTTAAAAGAAGTGGCTCGCACGGCTGTGGGTGGATCGGACGAGGAGCTTCCCACACAGGAGGACGCAGTTGAGGAAGAGCCTTACAGGACACCAGAGAGGAGACATGTTGATGTCCTTCTAGATATTAGTGAGGAAGAGTCCCTGAAAGAACTGGAGCCATATGAGTATCACTGTTACTCTGGTTTGGAAGAAGCTGTAAGTGAATGAATAGATTCACACTACAAAATGTTTTTTACTGCCTGCTTTTATCTGATGTAGTTAATGTTACCTTTAAAGTGGGTTGTACCAGTTGCACATGTTGATTCTGTAGCCTCTAACACGGTTTGAAGTCAAAATTGTTCAAATGAGAAGAACAAATAAATGTAATATCTAATGTGAATTTCTGATTTATTATATCCCAATCTGTTGACATAACTCTTATCTATATGATAATTATTCTGATATTGCTATCAAATAAGTACAATCTCATATATCTATATTATTATCACTTTTAATTTTAGCTTACACAACAAGTAAATCCTCTGGTGTGTTTTCAAAACTGTTGTTCTCATATTTAACAATTAATTTCATTATAAAACAGGTCCGAGGTTGGGCCAGAGTTGCTCCACTCAGCTGCATACTTTTGACTCAGAAGAGATACAGGAAAGGAAACCATAAGGAGGCAAACAACCCGACCCCCGAATCTGTTGATCCAGCACTCCCTAATGCAGACAGATCTCCCAGCTGTGAGTCGCACGCAGATTCTCATAACAACTTTAAGAAATCCATGCCATCAAATCAGCGGGTGGGATCTTGGAGTAACAATGCTCTGGCAGCCCTGCAGCCAGATGCCATGCAGAAAACCACGTCACACCCCTTACTTGAAGAAAAGAAAGGGGAGAAAGGGATGCTCAGAGAGACTCCTGTGCAACCTCACCATCTGTCCTCAAAATGCTCTGTGTCTGAGAACAGGTCCACCAAGCCTCAGAGAGCCAGCCACAGCCACAGGCCCAATAATACAGTGGTTCCCATTAAAAACTTCACATTTTTACCCCCTATCAAGTCACCACACCTGAATCCCAAGGTCAGTGGCCAGCTCTGCAGTGGGAAGAAGGCTTCAGAGGGAGAAACTTTCGAGGAAAACTGTTTCATACTTGATAAGAAGAGTGAGACAAGTGGAATAAGAGTGGATCCTGCTGTTAATACAGAGCTTCCCAATTACTCTGCAGCCCTGCCCTCAACGTACAGGACATGTCAGCGTAACCCCCACTTGTTCACTGCTGTAAGTGTTTCTATCCCCAAGAGGTATGAGGTACGTATTTCTTCCAAACCTGACACAGTGCACCACAGGAGCTACTCAATGGGCAAGAGCCTCACACAGGCCCTCCAAGCCAGCACCACAGCAGGTGCACAGGCCCATATGCACCCCAGTTGCCTGTTTTCCTAAGGAACAAGACTGTGTGCTGACCCGCTGTATGAGGCCTGTGAAATAAAACTTTGAAACATCTTATGGTGATATTCAAGTATATTACAGCTTTAAACTCTCAGGTTCAACCAAGTAAAATTGGTTTATCAATACATCGTACGATGTTTCCCTCACAATAGTCAGTTGGAAGAATAAATTCAATGTATGGGACATTCGCAAAAGTAACTCATTGCAGAGGTAATTCATTTGGTTTTAGCGATCAGTCATTCCAGTCTGGTACAACATTTCAGACCATACTTAGCATAACAATAAGAGTCAAGTGAAGAGAACATTGAAATGTTAAGCTCTATATGTCATTTGGGCTTTTAATTTGTTCTGACCAGTTCCCACAAGTGCTTTTTCAGCTGTTCTAGTTACCTAGCAACAGTGCAACTACCTCATAAGAAGCCTGGCTGTGTGCCTGCCAGGCGCACATTCTGCGTTTTAAACTACAACATTCACCAAAGCTCTGTCAGAACTTTAGTATCACAATGTACGTTTCTGTCTATGCATGATCTAAGCTGGGGCCAAACTACTGCATCTGCTCAGTACAACTTCGGTTTTATATCGCTCATTAATGGCGTTTCCTGGTGGTTGTGGGTGGGGTTTGGGTTATCAGTGCAATATTATGCCAGGATCCCGGTGTCATGGTCTCCAAAGACCAGCCACTTACTGCAATACTGTTTCAACTGGGATGATCTTGTTATTTATTACACTACCTCTTTGGTGTTTATCTGCCTTGTAAAATGAGAAATAATGTAGTGGGATTGTTCTATAATCAAAAGAGCTGCAGTGTTAACCTAATTAAACCAAAGTGAATCGAAGTGATTTGTAAAGATTTGCTATATCTGGCACGAACCACAATTCAGAATGTTCTGTATGTGTCTATGTAACTTAATCAAAGTAAAGAGATGAAATACACGAGACTATGTTGTTTATTTTATTCTATAAGTATGAAAAAGGGTTCACTCACTCAAATCTATCAGGTTGCTCCTTTAAGCTCTCAGTCTTGCACAGATGAACAAAATACATTGCGCTTATGCATTTTATTCCCTGATGCCAGACTTCAAAAACTCAGAGCTTGATAAAGCAGAAATCTGACTGATTTAGGTGTGTGAAACTCAAAGGACTCCATGTTGTCCTCGATCTCCTTCTATTGTTGTACTGTTCAACGCATCCTGCTCCAACTGTTCTTCAACATGCTCTCTTGTGCAAACTGGGCCAGACTCACACACATAACCTACACTGCTGCCATGATAATAGGTCTCCCCACATGCAACCTCTCAGACCTCAATTCTGAGGACATCACACGCATTGCAATAGCACAGGACATCACACATGCCCGTGCAACTGCCACGTACAGGTCCCTGAGGTGCAGAAGGCCTCGCTTTGGCAAAAGACTGGTACCTAGAGCAACAGCGACCCTGAACGGCTGCATTCTGAATGGGTTCGGTGCTACATGTCTTGTTGTCATGTTGTTTTGCCTGTCGCTGTTGTGTTGTACTTCAGATATTTCTTCCTGTCATAATTGTGTGATGTTGTGTGTGAAGTGTAATGCTGATTTTCCTGTGACACTGTAGCCACATGCACCTCAGTTTCCTTGTTTGTACTGTTTGAGTTTTTCTTTTTCTATCTTTGTTCTATACCAACTGACAAGGAACACGGTATATACTTTCAAGCAGTTTAATAATAATAATAATAATATCTGTAGTGTAGCTTCAACAATTAATCAAGGCAGCCATTAACTCTACACATACAGGCAGGAAAACTTAAATTCAGTTAAAAACAATAATTATACAATAATTTGTGCTGGGAAAATATCTGCATGCACTCCTTACAGAAGAGAAAATAAAGCACTGTGACTGACACTTGAGACTGACAAGGATTCTACACCTGGTCCTGTTTTAAGCAAGGCATTTTTCCCCATACCACTGCACCAGCGGGGAGCAGCTATGCTGTATTTGTATTCAAGAACCACAAACTAGAAGTGCTAATCTAAAAACAAGAAATGTTGAAATTTGATATGAATGTCAAAAATCCTTATTAACATGGGAAAATTATCCTTAAACTGTTTGGATAAGGTGTAAAAATTAGAGCATGTTAAACTTGGGCACAGTGTCATGTTCTGTACATTCTTCAGTTTCTAAAAACATCTTGAAACTGTACCAGCATTAACCATCCCTCCATCAAAACAGTGTGAGATGGCATCAAACAAATTCTCTTCAGTAAAATGCTGCATAGCATTATTTTCGATCAGGGACATTCCAATATTTCATGCAATTATGATGTAAATACCAATACAGAACATATTAAACATGCAAAGCAAAGACTGAAAGGATTCTGACAATTTTCTTTCATTTTCCAAAACATATTCTTGTATAATTCTGATAAAGATTTTACACAAAAGCAGCAAATTCAATTGTCTGTAACAGAACTGAAGTTAATACTTGGGTTAAGGCACCAACGTAACAAAATGAACAAATAAACAAGGCCTACAGCTTTATGTTCTCTAGCAGAACGCAGTCTGTATGTGGTGCCTGTGGATAATGAGGTAACTCAGTGCAACAGTATAACAAAAAAAAAACACAGTCAAAACATTAAGTTTAGTTGCTTTAAGAATAGAGTAAAAAGAATTACAATAAATAAAAAATACTGTGTTCAAATTGTTAAGGGTGGATATTCTAATGATTTTCATAGAAGATATTCAACAAGACTCCCTTCGATAAAAATCAGGTGGTGAATACATACAATAACTCTGTGCTATTCCTAGCTCTAATCCACAGTGTGTTTCTGTACAGTTAGCATTACTGGATCACTTCAGCACAGAGCACTGCGACTGTATACACTTACACCCAGCTAATGAATAACTCACAGATGATGACAGCCTATTTTGCTTACTGACTTGAACTGACTGCTCAGCTATAGAGACCCAGACACAAAAAAACATTTTTTACAAAACATCAAACTTCACAATCACATTTCAATGAAAGGTGTGCAACAACTGACAAGACAAACATTTCAGTTACACCTGTGCCACATCTGCATGAGTAATGGTGTATTTCAGAGATGCATCTTAACAGCTTTGATCGATGCCTTGCTGATTATTGAAGGCTTTATGGGATTTATTCCTGTAAAACTGATTATCACTGCTTACGTTTTCCACTGGCTGCAAAGCTTGCGGGATGGAATTCAGAGTTTACAGTCTTGCTGCTGTGAAGGCAACATCAAAGAGGCATCTATCAGATACACAAGCGTAGAAATTGGTATTTTAGTTTGTGCTGCTGACCAAGTAAAGGCTCCATGCACATTTCGAACATACGTAAACTTGATGTACAATATTGTATACTGTACGATTGAGATGATATTGTGTTCATGCAGTATATGCATATCTGAAAGCTTTAATAAAGGTTAACAATTTCATAAGCCTTTTCTTGACAGCCACGCACAGCAAAAGATGTCATCCCTTTTAAATGCAGATCTAACACTGATGAAATGTTAAGTCATTTTTAATTTGCTAGTAAGACCAAACAGTGAAAACCATTCACACTGGTTATACACTGAAATATAGAAGTAAACTGGCATTTAAGACAAGACACATACAATATGTTACTTTATGTGCAAATAAATATGTAAACGGTCAGAGGAGCTGATAAACCATGCCCACTGAGCTAATAAAGTGCAGCACAGCAGTCAGGATATACACCTGGAAAGGCTCTGGACATGATGACCTCAGTGGAATGTTCAAAGACATTTTCGGACTTCTAACTGCTAAGACTATGGTCCACCAGAAGACAGCATACACTGATTCCTCCTATAGGAAGAGGCGGATATCAGAGACCTGTACTGCAAAAGCATAGGCAGCCTCACGAAGAGGGCTTCAGCTGTTGGGTTTCTCAGGGTGCTGAAAGAGAGCACAAAGCTCCTCACATGTCTGGGTTTCCACGGAGCTGAAATGGGACTCCATGTTCCACGCAAGGTCTGCTGACAAGAAATCATCCATGACAGTTTGTGTTTCGTTGCTGGTCAGGAAGAGGTGTCCCAGGCCTTCTGCCTGGCTGGTCACAGTCTGTGTCTCTGTGCTATTCAGCAGCCTTGCATGCTCACCCTGACTGACAGGTGTCTGAGCAGAGATGCCAGTGGCAAATGAAGGGAGATCGGTCTGCGTTTCTGTATCCGAGGACTCGGTGCTCATTGAAAAGCTTGAATGTCGCAGGATGCTGCTCAGGGGCATGTGGCTTCCAGCGTTCAGCAGGAAATTGAGGTCAGTTTGAGTTTGAGTATCAAATAGCTCCAGGTCGCTGGCTTGGGTTCGACTTGGTCCTTCGCTTTGGTCCAATTCATCAATCAGGAGGAAGTCTGTCTGGGTCTGGATGTCCAGAGACTCCAGAGGCGTGTCACTACCCAGTCCTCCCAACTCACTCTCCTCTGTCTGTGTCTGGATATGCACAGCATTGAGGAACTCTTCAAAGTCAAAGTCTATGCCGTTGTTTTGCTCCTGAACAGAGCCCAGACCTGAACCACAGCCTGCAGAGGCCTCAGTGAGCACCTGGTGGCCCGACATGCTGTCAGACAGAATGTTTTCCAAGTCATTTAACAAAGTCATTGTTTGGGTCTGGTTGTCTGCCATGTTGTTTGAGTTGAGCTCATCTGTCTGCACCCCAAAACACATCCCGCCTGCTGACTTTGAGTCCTCATATATACTGCTTCCTGCAACAGCGAGAGTGTCATCTAAGTCCAGAGCCGTCTGGGTGGAGACACTCAGGGAGTCACTGCCAAATAGGTCAGTGCACATGATGGCCTGGTCCTGAGCCTTCTCCTCTGATTGTGGCATGGTAAAGTGTGTCTGTGTCTGCCTGGTTTTGTATGGGGGCACAGATGAGGAGGAGCAAGGAATTTGGCTCAGGCACTGGCTGTCTGTCTGAGCTCCAATAGACGATGTGGCTTTGGCCCTTGAGGAGAATGTTTGGGTTTCAACGCTGACAGGGAGGAGGACTTGGGCACTCACACTGATATCTGTTTGGGAGCAGGATGATACTGAGGACTCACCCACAGAGCACAGGCCTATTCCCTCCCCAACACCCAACCCTGTGGGCATTTTTGACAAATATGATTTGTCTGTCTGAATGTTGGTGGAGGTGAATGTCGGTTGTCCTGCCAGGATGCTGGGTGACTCGTCTGCGTCCAGACTTACCTGGACTCCTGTGCTAATGGGCCCCAGGCTAGAGCGGGAAGTAGGCATGCTATCCTTGAAACCCAAACTCTTAGCATCAAGTTGGGGTACCACCGCTCCTGTGGCTTGTGGCAGCAGGTGAAGAATGCTGAGAGAGGCTTGGCTGTCTACTGCCAGCACTACAGACCTCAAAGCCCCACTTTCTGTGGATGGCAGGAGGACAGGCAGGTGCGCTAGCTGCATCACAGGAACACTGACCAAAGCCATCTTGGGCTTTGGTAGAAGCAACTTCTGGAGGCTCTTACGGGGGTTGGAGTTCTGACTTACTGAGTCTGGGGTGTGAACAGTTGTATGAGAAGGGGGAGAAGTCTCTGTCAGCTCTTTAGTAGCAGGAATGATCTGACAGGCTGACTCATTGGTCTTAACCTTTTCAGAACCACTCAACAGTTTCTCCATCTTTCGCTTTTTTACTGGAGGAATTCTGTAAAGACACAAAACAGACACAAAAGACAGTCAGCTAAAATGAATTTTTAGCCAAACTTAATACAAAGTCTCAGTAAAAACAGCACTCTGGAACATGAATATACGTGCCTGTGTTCTGTGGGAATCTCATGTCCTGTCCTGTAGATATGTGAGAGTAGAGCAGCCCTGCTGGCATAGGGGCAGCCACACGTACAGTGGTAGGTCTTCCCACAGTCCTCTATGTGCCTCTTTAGGTCCCACTCAGTACTGTAGCCATTGTTGCACTTGGAGCACTTGTGTTTCTTCTCTGCATGCATCTTCATAAAATGCTACAATCAACCACATCAAAGAGCAAAGAATATTGTATATTGCATACGTCTTAAAACATTAATTTGTTACAGCTATAATATATAACTTTTCCACAATAAAATGTCTAAAAGAACTGGACCTGTCATATATTATCTTGAGCTGCGTACTTACATTATCCCAAATGTTTCCATCAATTTTCAAACACAGAGAACTCTGTAAATTTAGTCAAGGCAACAGTCTGTTTCATCTGGTGGCCTGTCAGTGGCATCATGTCCCCTTTGCACATGCACCAGTGTTGTGGTAATCTGCCAGAGGTGATCAAAATTGACTTTTTATCCAGTTTGAAGCCACATCTTTACACTAGAATGTTTCGATATTGTTCATTTTTAACTGTATATTTTAACCAGAGGAAGGATTTTAGTCACCACACATCTGGATCTCAAGTTATTGGAGAGAGAATGGCAGCTAGGCTCCAAGCCCCTTCGAGGTGCCCTGTGTCCACCAACAGCGCCTGAGAAACACTGATTTTTAATGTGAGCCTGTTGTATTTAGTGTTTTTACTGAATTTAATCACCAGTCCATTTGTTTTGGAGAGGAGGAGATCTCTGGGGATAATTCGGCTCCTGGTTAAAAAAAACACCTGGATCATAGGTTATCAGGTTTTCTTCTGTTTTGTTTTAGTAATGTTCATAGATAAACTTTTCCAGTATTACATCATTCCCGTAAAATGATTTTTCTAACATACTTGGTGCTGAGTATTATAATAGGAGCTCTTTCACAGAGCTGACACCTCATCATTTTACTGCACTGGCAGCATGCACAGGCTTACAGGTCACTGGAGGAAAGGCTTACTTGTTTAACCAGGGAGAACTGCGAGAAGGGTCTGTTAGGCCCCCTGGGACAGCCCTCAATGGGACAGCAGTAGAGCTTCTGAGAACCCTTCATGTCCTTTCTGACTGTGGGATTGACAATACCATCCTGAGGGTGACAATGACAGCAAAAGACAAAGACAGAGGACAAAGAAGAATGAGTTACATTTTAAATGTTAAGATCAAACCCTCTCTCAGCATAGCCTACTGTGAGGGTTAAAGAATCATACATTCTGATATCACCACAAATACAAGCAACCACCAGAAAGACCTGTGGCGCTTTCACTAAATGTCATCTGGGCTGTACATCAAAAATACAAAATGTTGACTTTATACTATTTTTTTCAGGACTTCAAAAAAATAAAAGTGATGGTTGTACATTGGCTTGCTGTCTTTATCCAGTGTAGGTAATTGTGTATATTAAAGATGTAACATTATGCAATAAACCCCATTTCTATGTGTGCAGGAGGCTCTGCTTTACAGAACTGAAAAAGAAATGAATGTGCTTGGCAGCAACTGGAATTTAACAGTTTGCTGTACAACCCCTCCCCTCAACGCAGACTTGCTAAACCAGCTGTCAGCACATTGTATCATTAAAATTATTTTGAATAATGAACAGAACGATGCATTTTTACAGAAAACAGCAGCTACACTAAATGTATGGTGCATTGTGAAAACAGATTAAAAACCGTCAGACTGCATGACAGTCATTAATGCTACAGCCTTCCAGTGGTCAAGGTCACCTCCATCTGCTGTTACGCTGGAGGGAGCCGAACAGCTGAAGCTGACAAATACCCTCCTGGTTTATCATAACCAGGAATTAGCACAAAAAGACACATTCGGCAAACAATAAATGTTCTCGCAGTTCACCTCAGCTACATCATGTGGTTGTGGGCTGAATCCTGAGTCATGTCATGACATTATTTGTCATAAGTCAGTATTTGGCTGTGCCTCAAAAGACAGACCAAGTCAAGATTTGCTGTTTGCTGTTGCTCAGCCCACAGCCTTTCCAGTAGCAATGGCGGAGGTTATATTCTTTTTCAGGAAGACTGTACTGTACAATGATAAATAAGATTAAGAGTCTCTAAACTGTGTTTTTCATGGCTGCTAAGAGAAGCAATAGGGATAGAAAGGCAGCTAAAAGGCAAAAACTGTCACATTAGCCTCATGAAAGGAGTCTGAACTGGGCCGAGTCCACGAGCTCAAATGAAAAGCATCAGTATTCACGGGGGAAGCAGCTACCCTGTTAGGCCACACTAACAGTCACTGATCAGCAAATACATTACTGCTGTGCAATGATGCAGTATAGTTAAAGTGGTGTTTAAGCTGACGTAATATCAACAGATATGGTGTTTCACATCATGCCTCCTTCTTGCAGTCTGACCGCATGAATAATGCACAGGAAGCATACAGAGTGTGCAATTCCAGCATTTAAGCACTTCGTCATCATGTCAACCAGAAAATCATTGCCACTGTTGACACGGTTCACATAGCTGTGCATCAAAAATAACTGTTCAATTAAGATGCTAAATCTAAGACCATTACCGAAGCACTGCCACTTGCTTCCTTTTCCCACTTTCCACCAAGGGCACAATCTGTGATTTAAGTGTGGCTGCACAAGAAAAACTCAACATACAGACGCTATCTGTTGCTTTTAAAGGTTTGTTTAGACCAATAATGCTTAGTAAGTGGAGTAAAACAAACCTACATTTAAATTATGATTGCCTTAGTAGTAGACTCAAACTTTCAAACAATATAGTAAAACCATGGACTGGGCCTTTAAACACTGTTCCAGCTGGACTGAATGGACTACTTCTAAGAACTCATTCAAATTCTCACATTCACCTATTTTAAACAAAGAGCTTAGTCTATTGCAGGACAAAAGGCAGCCTTTCCCAGCAAAGAACTTCATTCATGGAGGGGAGACAGTGAATTACTGCCTCCCACGAAAAAGCCCAGTCCAGTGAGGACACAAAAACCGGGGTCAGAGGTAAACTTTGGTCCAAATCATTGCAGTGCCTCCATTTCGCTGACTGTTAAATAGTAGTAGTAGTAGTGGGCTATATATTAGATTCAGAAAATCAATAGTGCTCGTATTTAAAATGTGAGGAGACTCTTAGCATACAATGTTAAACAGATTCCTCCTTTCACACACTATCACAGCCAAATCACACACTCGGCAAATTCCTGCTCTTCACTATTAGTCCACCAGACAAAATCTCTAACTAGAGGCGGAGCCTTGAATCGCAAAATGCAAAAATCATCGATGACCACGTGTGATCCAAATCAATAAGTGTTAACATAAGTGGCCAGTTACAGTGTAGCTAGCTCGCTAATAGTAAACTTACCTACATGTCATGGTGGTTCACCCACATAAAAAAAACTTACATACACTTTTACCTAACGTTAACTATAACGTCGCGTTTGCTGAGCATCCCCACTGTGTTAGCTTACATGAAGTTGTTATGGATGACTTGCGTTTTCCAATCAGTATGACAGCGTTTACTCGACAGCGAGTTAGCCAAGTTAGCATTGCAGTTACGCACACTCAGAGCTTGTGGACATTAGCCAGGCTTTGACAGCGTTTACCTTTATTCTGTGCGACTTCACAAGATGCATGTTCAGTGCAGGTGTGTTGGGGAGGATCTTGCCACATCCTTCCACGGTGCAGAGGATGTTCGTCCTCACTTCTTTGGTCAGCTCCATGATGGTGGGTTTTATTATTTCCCGTGACTGCGACAGAGATTCTTCGTGGCATTTCGGACTGTCTGTGATAGCGTTGTCTCTGTTGTTCGCCTTGCCCGTCGCAGAGGCAGCCATGTTTCTGTGTTGACAGTCCATTCTGTGTTTGGCTGATCGCCCCAGCAGCAGCACTGAATGAAAAGCAGCATGCCGTCCCTCAGTTTTGCCTGAAAGGTTGTTTCGCCACCTTCCACTCATGAGGGCAGCTGGGAGAGCGGGGCACTTCCGGTATGCTTGGCATACTTCCGTTTTACAAAATAAAAGAACTAAAGTTTATTGCAACACTTATTCTGAATATATAGGTAAATGCATGTGAGTGTAGGGGTGACGGTATTTTAAAAGGCATTGTTGTGCCCTATACGAAGTCTGTGTTTTAAGATGGAAGAGTTTATTTTAGAAGCTACGTGTTTCTTCTTACTTAAATTATTTTAAAAAATAAATAATAGTAAATGTATTGTTCAAACTCTACACAGGCTATTACAGGCTGAAGCTGCTGAAAAAATAAAGAAATACTACCCAGTTTAGCAGTTCTATTGCCAAACTCTGACAAATAAACTGGCCAACATTAGCTTGTCTGCCTCTGAGCAATAAGAGAGTAATTACAGTATGGAAATGTCACCATCACATAGTTTATCCACTATAAATTGTCTAACTGAGTACATATCTTTTTACAATCATTAAAAATGGTTAAATTAATTTTAAGTTAAAAAGCTATTTTCACTTTTATGATTTCATTTTTGGGTGGCATCACAGTTCCATAAGATAATTTGTGAAGTGAGGTAGAAAATTGGGGCTTTTGGAATACAGACTGTTTTGGAAGCTAATTTTGGAAGCCTCATCAGCTTTGGCTTTGGCGTTCATTTTGTACACCGTCTCTGAGTTGTGTTAAATGGTAAATGGACCACACTTATATGGCGCTTTTCTAGCCTCATCGACCACTCAAAGTGTTCCATTCACACACACACATTCATTCAGCGCTTTTCTACCACATGTACACATTCACACACACCAATGTTACATCAGGGGCAGTTTGAGGTTCAGTTTCTTGCCAAAGGCCCCTTTGACATGTGGACAAAAGGAGCCAGGAATCGAACTGCTGCCAACATGGAGAGAAGAAACCAATCGCTCTTTCAATGTACATATGGGCATGAAAGTGTTGTTTTAAGACAGGGGCTTGAAAAAAATGTGCATCTATCATTTAAATTGCTTGCAGGCAGACAGACAGACGGCTTTAAATGAATCCTAAAACAAGAAGTGTAAAAACTAACATATAACGAGCTAGTGGACTTAAATTCACGCTCAGCAGACCTTTCACTGGTTGATAGCTGATGAAAAATACTGAAAAGAGATGGAACAATAACTAGTGTGTGGGGTGAATTTACTTTAAGAAGACATAAGTTACAAAGTTCAGGAAGATTAAGTGTACCACTTTTATTTTCAGTTTGGATGTAACATTTGGTGGCAGTAACATTCTGCCACTTGAAGAGCAACAAAAGATAAAATGAGAATCATCTATTGCTAAATTCTGATATATTTGCATGTGCAAGTGCATAAAGACAGAAGAGAACATTAATTCATTCTGAAGTCCAGGGATCAATGATAAAATATTATAAAAGCAAACCATGGGTGGAATGTACATAGCAGAAGTAAGAACAGGTAATACTGTGAGTCCTTTAGATCAAGGGTCTGTCACCCATCAGTTGTGTGATTCATGCATTTGTGAGGAGGGACTAGGGCCATTGTCTGTGATGACAAAATAATTCCTTCCTTTTACAGGAATAGATGAGAGCAGAGGGGTGACAGGGGTGGAGGCAATCCCTGTAAAATATAAAAATACATTCAATTAGTTGAACTGTTTAAAAAAAAAAAAAAAAAAAAAAAGACTAATTACAATTATTTATGACATTGTTGACATGATAATTAATCACAGCCATTTGTCTGGACAACAGGAACAAGAACATCTTACACAAAATCTGTTGTATCTTTCCTCCTGGATGGAAGGAAATACGACGTGCAGAAAATATGCCAATGAAAAACATTTGGACACATTCATGGGAATTGGAATGCATGCATCCCTTCTCTTTGACAGGATTTCCCAGTCTCTACCTGTTGCTACTGCCTTTCACCTTTACTTATGAATGTACAAAACTTTTCAAAGGCTAGTTGAAAGATAGGAAACACTTTCTCATAAAACAACAATACGAAATAATAACTGACCGTGACATATTCATAAATAATAACTTAAGAGCATTGCAGTTTAGATATTTCCTCTACAGTGTATGCACCCTCTTGTGGTCAAATGTTGAATTGCAAATAATATGACAATTAAAATTGTTTTCCATTTCACCGGGTTACAATATTAATATCATTTTCTTCCGAAGACATATAGAGTTTCTTTAATGTCTGTGACTAACAAATGCCTTGTACCTGAGGATGCACAGTGTCTGAGGGACTCCAGGAGGTTGGTGCTTGCAAATTTGACAACACATTTGAAAGGCTCCGCCCGCTCTGTCATGGTCTTGTTGGTGTGGTCTCTAAATTTTGTCTCCAGCTGAGGAAAGATAAACATAAACATAATTCAGATGATCACAGCACAGACTGAAGCTGAACTTTTGCATGATTACATCGAGACAGTGAGTGGTGACATTCGTTTCTTTGATTGATGTCATTACTGTTATTTTACTCAACACACACAAGCCTCTGGGTACCTTGTAAACTGCAGACTGTAGTTGAGGTAACATCCCATCACCAAAGGCCTCACAGGCCATCTGAAGTCTGTTCGCTCCAGGCCCGGCTTGTTCTCTTTCTATGCGTGGGTCTATAAATACAAGTAAAGCAAAAAAAAAAAAAAAAGAATAAATAAATAAAATGACTTTACAGAATTTAACCAGAAGTACACCGCAGTAGCTTTGCCCACATTGGATAATTTGATAAACATACTTGAGGCAGTTTGATTTATTTCTGCAAGAGGGCTGGGATACTTAGTGGGAAACACCTAGAAACAAACAAGAAAAAGTGAGAATCCACTCAAAAGCAAAATTCACAATATACATCAGCTCAATCTTTTCTAAATATATCACAGCAAACTTACGTGTTGATATTGCCTCATCAGCAGGTCCCTTATGGCAGTAAGTTTCCGACCACTGAGGTTAGCATCCTTAATAGCATGATGTCTGGTGGACAGTACCAGGGCCTGCAAAGTACATCACTCTTTTAGAGGAGAATAGAAAGACGGGAAAAAAAACATGGAATGGAAACTATACATGCTTAGTCAATATTAAATATAAAAGTCACTCCTTACCTGGGATAACAGGGGCTTTTGCTTTGAAGTAAGGTTGGTCACAAAGACATAAGGGGTTTGAAGATGGTGAACAACATATGTTGGGTTCAGGTGGTTGGGCCGAGAGTAGCTGTCTCCCCACGCAATCCGAATCCATACAGCTTCATCTGTGTGCTTCTTTATTTTGACAGACACCTTGAATGCAATGTCAAAAGAAGATTTTTAATATAGGACGTTAAACACAGAAATACCTGATGTAATGATGCAACTGTACAAACGGAAGGATTTTGTTAGGAGGAATATCTGGCGTACATGTCTCACAAGCTCACTGAGGTGAGACTTAAATTGCTCCTTGAACTGCGTCAGCTCTACAGAGTGAGCATCATCTGGAAAACAGAGAAAACTTCCATTAACAACCAACCAACTGCACTCCATCCACATGCCAAGCCGTGCTCAGACCTTCACAATGCATGGTATAATTAAGGCTTGACCGATCAGAATTCAGAAAAATTATAATTCAGTGTAATGGTGCAGCCATAAAAATAATGTGGGTTTGAATAGTAAACTCCACTCAATCATAACATAGCTTTTAATTCCCTAGAAAAACAGATCAAGTTTATCACTATATAACTGTAAAGTACGATGATGACCCAGACTCCTGCAGAAAACTAGAAAGAAAAGCCTGACCCACCAGGTTAGAGTATAAAGCTGCAGGTGTTCAGCCCTCCACTGGTGCACATTCATGTTTTTACATACCTTCAGGGTCCATGAGCTGGAAGGCGTACCACATCCCCTGGTTTGGATTATCAATGACATCTGACAGACAATGAACCAAGGAGACAGTTTAAATCTTAGCGGGTTGATGACATTGTCTCAAGTCTAAACCACGAAGTAATCTCGCTTGACTTACATATCATTTCGAGTTCTGTTATGTGTTTAGCCGTCCACTCATTTTCCTGTGCAGACAAAAACAAAAGAAGTGACTTTAAAGGAAAGGATATACACAGACAGTCTTCGTCACGACCCACTTCAGCGAGCGTTTTGATAAAGAACACGCCGTCAACTAACTACCAGGTTGCCATTTTTTTTTTTTTTTAAACACAGTAATTTATGTTTCAGAAACACGCCACACACCTCACAGATGGCGAGCAGCTTCTCCGTTAACGCCCATTTTGGCTGAGTAAAATCCACGGATTGCCACTGCGCCACCGACAAACGTCCCCACTTGTCGACCGTGGATCTTAACAGCTGAGCCGGAATCCGCCTCAGGAGTCGCTGCAGTAGGCGTCTGGTCGACTCATCCATTCCGACTCGGACCGTGGTCGAGGTCTAACCGTGCTGTGTGATAATTATTTTTGAGTTTAATGAACACGCCTGGCTCCGTCCGACATCCACGGTACAGTTGAGAAAATCCAAACAAACCGCCGACAAACGAGCACACGAATCCTCCAATCAGGCGCGACCAGAAAATCTCCGCGCGTCCTCTAGCGCCCCCCGCCGGGTTGGAGTGGCAGTGTACCAGCGCTGTCGGCAGGCGCCGCTGGGGGGGGGCTTATCTTTTCAAAGGAACATTTCATAACAATTAGAATACTGTATCCGACTTTATCTTTGTCCATTTTTTTAAAAAAAATAATATTTTAATTATATACAAAACAGAGCAGAAGATAAAATATTTTAAGGGTTAGGGTTAGGTTAGGCAAGGAAACAAAAATACAACTTAAAGGCAAGATTAAAAACACAAGTCTTAATACGTTTCTCAGAGATAAAGGAGTATATAAGGAATAGACAGCACACCGAGATGATTAGTAGAGTAAAAGGAGAAAAAAAGTCACGGTCAAAGTCAGCTTTATTGTCAATTGTGCTACACATACAGGACATACAGCGCAATTGAAATCACAGTGCAAATAAACATAAAATATAAAAATGTAAAATATAATGTTAAAAAAACTTTGCATAAATAATCATGACAGCACATGGAAGTTAAAAGTGAGGTAGTGACAGTGCAAATACGTAGAAGAAGCTCTGCTACACATTATATGTTTATTTATATTTTTATTTATTTATATATATATATTTATCAAACATTTCTCAATCTTTGCTTTTTGTCTGTTAAAAACTTCATAATTTCATGTCTTAATACCTGTAATGGAAAATAGGGAAAATCATCCTCTGAACTTCAAACTTGTAGACGTGTACCCTGTGAAAACAGATCATACTGTGAGTGAAAAAGTTCAGTAATTGTCATTTTATTCAGTTTAAATAAGTAAATAATGAATTTGAATTTAAAATACATCTTTACACTTGATAGATAAATGTATGTGGTTGTGTTTTTAAAATATCAGAACAAAGAAAAGAAAAGAAAAGATTTGCAGCAAAAGCATTGTGTCCAACAAGAAAAGAAAAGACAAGAAAAGAAAAGAAAAGAAAAGAAAAGAAAAGAAAAGAAAAGAAAAGAAAAGAAAAGAAAAGAAAAGAAAACGCCAAACGCCTGGCATTCAGAAGCAAACCCGGACGTACATTACACAGAAGCTTCTTGCAGCGCCTGTACACATCCGCCATCAGAAGTCCCGCCTTTTGGGAGAACAACGCACGCCATTGGTGGATTGAGAAAAAAGGCGGATGCCGATTGGTTGTTGAATATTGTCACTTAATTCACGATCTACTAGTTACGAAAGCTTCAGTACTGTAACGGGCAAGCATGTCCTACTGGACCTTGTTGTTTTTGTAGGTTATGTTGATGTTAGCACAAGTACATCTGATTTAGTCGACTCTGTGGAGCCATTACAGTAACCTGCGTCGTTGTTCTACGGGAAAGAAGACGAGGACTTTCGTAGGTCTTCCGTGGTTGCATGGCTTTATATTGTTAATGTTAGCTGAGAGCTAGCAGTTAGCTGGTGTGACATTTCACCAAGGTGTGCAGGAAAACCTCTCCGGTGACACAGCCTTTCTACTGAAAACGCTATCCCGCTGTTATTAGCATTATATATATAGTATGTATAAAACTAGCTATTACGTGACAATATTAAGTCAGAACTCAGCTCAGTGCCAAATATCTAAAGACCGCCTTGTGTAGTGGTCATGTCTGCTGGTCCAGAGTCTTCCAGTCAGTGCTGTACTGTTAACATGAATCCACAGGATTCAGTGTGGATTCAGATCGTTTACAAAGCCATGGTATTGCATATGACCCAGTGTTGTACCCCCCCCCCCCCCCCCCCCCCCCCCCCCCCCTCTGTGTTTGCAGGTAAGTGTCCACTGGAAGAATAAAATCCATCTTCACAATGACAGATCAAGAAGGAGAGGGATGGGGAGGCTTTAGTATCCTTGGCATGTCCATGGCATAAGTCTAACTAATAATGCTGAGTTGACATAGTGTATAGAAAGAATTGCTGAAACAATGAATAGAGTGGTTTATTAGTGGTCTATAATATTGTTAAGATGGATGAATTGCTTTAGCCATTTAATAAAGCAAAAAGATTTACCAGTTCCAAATTCTCAGATGTAAAGATATCCTGTTTTCTCCATTTTGCATGGTTGAAAATTGACTTTTTGGCTTTTTATTGTTAGCAAGGCTAAATAAAAAATTCAAGATGTGATGATTTGATGGTTCTGGGAAATTGTGCTAAACATTTTTACACTAGGCATCTTTTAGGCATATTATAATCATATATATATATATATATATCATTGTTGATTCATATATATATATATATATATATATATATATATATATATATATATATGTGTGTGTGAATCAACAATGAAAATAACCATTAGTTGCAGCCTCAGTATGTAGATTTGATGTTTAGTGTATTCTTACATAATGGAAAAGTGCAGTACTGCAGAAAGCAAAAGTGTGTTTAAAGGCAAACTAGATGTATTACCAACAAATCACATCTATTATAATATTCTCATTATTTTTAACTGAGTGCTCCTTTTGTTTGTGGCTTTTCAGTATTGCGGCAGTGGTTCAGTAAACCCTTAACTCAGAATGCACCCTGATCTGTCACCCCACCTGCACACGGATGAGTGCAATGAACTAATAAGTCGTCTGAGGCAGTGCCACACAGAGGTATGCTATTCCCCAAATTTGAGTATTGCTGTGTGCTTCACATGCACAGAAGACAAAACTATTTAGATCTCATTTCATGTTACCCTCAGCACAATGTCCTTAAGTTCTTTGGCACATGTAACGACGTGGACCGCGCTATGCGTCAGTGCCTGAAGAAAGAGGTCTGTCAGTTATTTTTGTTTTTGCACTTTGTGAATAAGATAAAACAAGCAATATGAATACTTGCCTATATATACATATATATTTACTTATATTTATTTTGTATTTATTTAATTATTTAATTCATGTTTTCTTTGTCTCCTTACCACTCAACAGAGACTGGAAAAGCGGGAGCGCAGCAAGCAGCATGCACATGAGATGAAGAAGAGGATAAAAGAAAGGTCAAAGGAGCATGTCTGACAGACATTTTACTGCAACTTTGCCTCTGGCACCGCAGTTCGTGTGAGATACTGGGACATTGGATCAAGCATGGCACTGTGTAACATGCCTCCACTGCTGTTTTTGTGTCAAGACAGAGGAAAGGTTGTAACTCTGTCTCTTCGTAAATTCAGAGGAGTGTGGATTATATCAGCATTTACAGGTCTAAGTATGATGTGATAGTGTACATCAGCTACTTCAAGATGCTGTTATTATTATATATTATTGCTATCACTATTATTTTGATATCAGTTGAGAGAGACACACGATCACAGGTAATTTAAACCAAACCTGGTTAAGTTGTACAACTTACTCCTGTATTTACTGGGTAATGAACCCTCTTAACTACAGCTTGCAGAGACACCAGAACATTTTAGGTCATCATTAAAACAGTAACATCTAGTACTTTGGATTAAAAATTGCTCTTGGGGATCCTCATTTATTTCCCCTATATTAGCAGTATTCTACCCCATTTAAGAGATCAGTGTAGGTGGTGGTAGAATCCTTTCATCCAACCATTTTTTTTATTCACAGGACACCTCAGGAATATTCTGGTACCCGAAAAAAATTTAATGGTATAAACAATACCTATAAAAAAAGACCCAAAACAGGAGAACCAGCATTACTCTCAATCTGGGTACACAGTACATACATGCTTAACATATACATTTTTGTTTGATTGTTAATTTGAAAGGGGAATTATTGATTTGTGAGATGTTTGATTCAAAATAAAGTAAGTTAAGTTGAAATGGTGATATGTTGTGTAATTGTAAAACACTGTGAAAAACTTAAGCACATTAGACTACTGGTCTTTGAAAGTATTTAAAAAGTCCCCACTGGTTTCCATTCATACCACCTTACTTTGGCTGGTATGGTATTAAATTGATATTAAAAATTAAAACAGGTATAAAATTCTATTACATGCTATATTAAAAGTGTTACATTTAACTTGAGCTGCTAAAGTTGTGGAAGGATGCACTCAACTACTGGCTCTCGGTCGATGACTGTGATCCTGTGGCTGAAAATGTATGTTTAGGTCATGAGATGACATCTGAGCCATTTGCTCAGTGAAGACCATGAGAAGAGACTGAGGACTCAAAATCATTAATATGTGGACCTTTAAGACTGGATTCTCTTTACCACATACACCAAAAACTGATTGTAGCAGATCTGTTACGTCTTACTTTCTTACAACCAACACAGGAAATGTCAAGTACCTGTCTGTCCAGCAAATGAGCTGAGTAAAATGACAAAAGGACTGCAAGATGTGACCAGTACAGGATTCACAATGGCTGAAGCTGAAGCTCAGTTCCTTCATATCTAAATAATTATTTGTAAATAAGATGCATTGCCTGTTCAACAGCCACACTATTGTGAAAACAAAAACCACACTGTGAAAGTACTGTTTCTTTATTTAAAGCAGCTCACTCTACCCATCACAAAGTGTGGATCAATATTTGACAGATATTTAAATTGTAAGGCACCCCAAGATGTGCTTTGAGACAATGTGGGAAATAAAAAAACATGAATGATGAAAATAGACATACATGAGACAACGTTAAGATATTGTGGTTATAAATGACAAAAACCACACAAACCTGTCAAAAATGCTGCCATTTGTCATAAATAATGAAGCAAACTGGAATAAGTTGTTTGTTTGTTTTTTGAGTTATAACTGATTTCCATCAAATTTTATGATCAAGTACACTTCAAACACATTTAGATCTGGTGCCTGAAAGAACTGAAAGAATGCATTCTTTCCCTCAGGTGACACACTGACAAGAATTTATAATATCTTACGAATTAAAATAAATAAATTAATAAATACATTAAGACCCCTGTCTTGAAGGATCAATGTGATTAACTCTCAGTGGACCTGAGTAATTTGTATTCACTGATGCCGTACAGTAGCCACATTACACAGGTCCCTCTCACCTCTTCTTGGGACCCTAAAGCCAAGCAAGAATGGGGATGTTATTTACCAGCAAACAAGGAATAAAGCTGAAGAAGTGAAGGGTGGGGACCCCTTTCATTAAAAAAATGAACTAATTATTTAAGCCTCATGGAGTTTTTGGTTACAAACCTGCCAAGCTGCCTGTGAGAACATGACAATTTTGATTCTGTGAGCTGAACCACGGTTCGCAGATAATTATACATCTGGGAAGATAGGATAAAAGGATAAAGAGTGTTTAATGGCTTAAAAAGTCAACAAATGCTTTATCAAACCCTTCATTGTTCCCTGCAATCAGACTGCAATGGCCAGAAATAAAACCAGTCTCATATGCTTGAATTTGACAAATCTGAAAAACAACACAGGTCATTTTATCAATCATCTGTTTATACTTATAAAGCTCAGTAAAACATAACATTTAAATTACCTGACAAGCCTTCGATAATTTACAACAAAATACTTAATCTGATAATGTCAAATGAAAATGTAAACATTCAAGTGACAACAGTGTATAAACATTTTGGTTTTGAAATTATATGTGTATAAATAATCTGTTTTCCTGACCCATTTTGTTCATCAAAGTTTTTATGGGATAATTTGGAAAGATGATTAGGAGAATCGGGGTGCCTCTGGAGCAAAAGAAACCACATGGCACTGCACATCCACACAGTTATCTCAAATAAATACAAAAATAAACTGCAACATTTCTAACAATACTTACAATGCTGGTACAAAACATACCCTGAAATACAAGGTATTCAGACAGGCAACACATTTATATGTACAGTATATTACATGCAAGTAGTTAGACAAAACAGTGTATCTATATATTATTCTGTACTGCATGTGTACAACTGCAAAATGGACAAATATCTTCTGAGTTTTACAAAACAATTTTCACAGACCTACATTTTTTGGTAAACCAAAATAGATGCCTAACTATAGTACACATCGAAATATAAAATTTCTTTAAACCTTAAATCATCACATGCAGATAAGGACAAAGTTGACACCAGCTACACAACTGCTGCATTTCCACAATACTGATCACTGACAATTAGTGTAGTCACAATGTGATTACTAGAGGACCAAGCAAGAGTCATCTCTGTTGTGTGTTCTAAAAATACACAACTAAGAAATCACTGTCAGTTGATATCAACATGATTTTTTTCAAAAAGAATACCATCACACATTTCACACAATCACTCTCTGCAGTGACAAATGGAAGCCATGTTTTATGTATGAACTACCACAGTGCTCCATGTAAAGCTATTATGTAGCTCAAATAAAGTGGGATAAACTTAATTGCGAATCCTTCCACGTGATATGTGCCACCAACTCATTTAATCATCTAAAGTCATTTTGTACTCAAGCCAAATTGATTAAGAACACATTTGTACATTTAGCGCGAGCATTCACACAAGCCTTCCAGTGTTCTCCACTCCACCAAAAAAAAAAAAAAAAAAAAATCTATGTGCATTTCAGCTCAAACAAGTTTCTATTGAAAGAGAAATCCTGACCTTTGTGAGATTTTATCTGTATAAATAAAAGTTGAATGAAATGAAACTCTTGACATTTGGGTTTTGTTGTAGGTATAAAAAGAACTAAAGACAGATGGATGCTGGCAGTAGGAGGATGATATTGCATGTACTAATACACTATGAGCACATAAGCACTTGATTTCATGTAACGGAAAAAACAAAGTTTTGGTGATCCTGATTATGATAAGAGAGCCACTGCAAAACAACATATCTGTTCTGTGTACTATACACTTTTACAGCATAAATAATGAATTGTGTGACGAAGAGACAGAAAAAAACTCAGTTTTGTTTGAGCTGTCTATGAATCTGACATGAGCATGTATGAGCATTTGTAGCCAGTTTTCTATTAGTTTTCTTCTGTCCATACAGAGCAGATGGAATGTGCATGTCAAGGAGCAAGAAACAGTGTCCTCAAACTTTGGTTTACACTTCAACTCAAAACAATAAGCAACCATAAGAAAATCCTGAAAATGCATCTTATATACAGAAAGCAACTCTTTTACACTCTTGAAATAAATATATATTAATATATATTATGATCACTTTATCATGTGCTTTCAGACATACACTTATTTCATACATCCTGATGATTAACTCCGGCATAGGTGCAGAAACGCTCTGTACCTCCCTGCATTTAAGCAATGCACATTTGGCCCTTTGCTCTTTGACTCCTTAAAAAGAGAAGAAACATCTGGACGGCTGTGGGTCCGATAAAAAAAAAAAGTTGCTTTAAAATGTTGATGATGAAGATTTTTTTTTTTTTTTTTTTTTTTTTAAATGGTAGCGATGTAAGCAAACACAACTCCAGAGTATCCCTCTGCTGATGGATGGAAACAAAGGCCCTTAATTTCTTTCACTGTGAGATCCGGACCATATCATCCTGGATGTCCCTCTGTAGGTAGTGTGTCAGATCTTCACTGACTCTGGTGTCCTGAGTGCGGATGATTACTTCTCATACACCTTGTTCTGCAGATAACTGAAGAGTGCCTCTAGTCCTTTGGTTGAACACCACAGCTGCTTCAGCATCTGACACTCTTTGTCGTTCACTTCCTCCAGGACTGACATGAGGATACTCCTCACCAGGCATTTGGACTCCTCTAAAACCTTTTAAACACACACAGAAAGGGAAGAGGGTCATATATTGTTACATTCAAAAGAAAGCCTCGCCCTCTGGCTTGTCTAGATCATCACCTACCACTGCATTGCATGATGCCATTTCCTTCACACGTAGCATCACTTCTTGGTTAAATGTGGTTGGCCAGAAAACCTGTGACACCAGACCTCGACTGCATGCTTCTTGTGCTGTGAGTTTTCTCCCACAGAACAGCATCTCGTTGGCCTGCCATTTGAGACAGAAAGTGGGGAAAATTACAAAATAGTTAAAATATGTCATGCTATTCAAATGTTTGATTTGGGTAATCATGTGGTTATAAGAGGAATCAAATTAGATTAAGTGAAATTTGCCAAAAGCCTTGATTTTGCTGGGACCCACCAGAGCTACACCCAGGATCTGGGGGAAGGTGTAAGAGGAGCATCCAGAGGGGGTGAGATGGAGGGCCGCACAAGGAGTTTGGAACCAGGCCCTCTCACTGGCCCACACCACATCACACAGTGGCAGGATGGAAGCCCCTAAGCCCAGCGCAGGCCCATTTATTGCCACCACAATGGGCTTCTTGAAGTGAATGAATGCCAACACAAAGTCCCTAAAGAGGTCACAGAACAATCACAACCAAATCTGTGAAGTCTGATGGCAAGTGATAAGAGAGTCTGTGTTTTTAGTGGAAAGATGTCTTCTTACCGTACAGCATCTGCGATGCGGCTGCTCTCTTTTCTGCGGTCAGTGGACAGACGCCCTATCAGGTAGGATGGCTCCAGGCCACTACAGAAAACAGTCCCTACGGAGCTGAGCAATAATAATTTACTGTCATCAGCAGCTGCATTACCCAGAGCTCGACACACCTCCTTCATGATCTGAAGAGAAATAGGGGGAGATGTGTATTACATTATTATCTCACCTGACACATGAGGAAATACAGGGAAGAAGAAAGATTAAATAAGTTTAGAATCCTTAAGAGTATGCCTTCACATGTAATGCCAGCTATTTTATTGCAGATATGTCATATGTACTGTATATCAAAACATCTTTACTTTTTAAATTCCTCGAACAGTAAATTATTTATCTTGATAAACTATATAAGAGGAAAAAAATCTAAATGCACACTTTAAGTATCATGTTACAACTACAACAGTTTTCCTGTTTATGTTGCAACTGCTTTCTGTTTGACAATTTAATGTACCATGATATCTATAAACAATAAATAATTTCAATTAAGTTGAGTGGATAATTACTGTATCAAGAAATTGTAATGGAAGCATGCTTTGGTGGAAGCCGCATTCCATTAAAAATAGCAATAGATGAACAGTTCCACTCAATAAAAGTCATAAAACCAAAAGGCATTGGTAGGTTATCAATTACTGGCTATCAAATATGAACAAAATATTTATATTAAAAATATAAATAACAAATAACTTTAGCTATCCTCGGGGCACCATGCTGTTCAGGGAAACAAGATAGCCAATGTTGGTGAGTGTATGAGTGTGTGTGTGGAAGAAGACAAAGACAAGATGGTGGTAAACAAAGGAGCTACACAAGATGGAGGACTCAAAGATAACCACTGGGACAGTATGTAGAGAGAGAGTATTTCTTTGTTTAAGGCCAATTCATGTAGGCTAAGGTGCCAGTTTCAAAGGGGAGTTATCTATGTGCAAAATCTAGTTCTGGGATGTGCGACAGGTATGTGGGTGAAACATACTAGCATCAATGTAACGGTGTGGCTAACCACAACAACCTAAACAGACGTCAAAACAATAAAGCTCAGTGGATACATTAACCATTACACAAACAAAGGTTAATAGTCCTGTGCTTAGCCATACTGTGCTATGCTATGCTATCTTAGATTAGGCCCAGTCACTGGAAAAAGAGAAGTCTTTTTATGCGCTGCTTTGTAAAACTCAGTGGGCTGGACTTTGTGTCGTAGCCACTGGCATTAAATTAAACTGTTCACTCCTGACTAATCTTAAACAGGCACTTGCATCACTGCTGTTGAGAAAGAGTGTAGTGGAGCAGTCTGCTGTGAGCAGGCCTGCAGAGCAGAGCTTTTTTTTTTTCCAGATAGCAGCAGTGCTACCCACAGCTGGAGTTGAGCCAGAGAGGGAGTTTGTGCCTCCACAGCTGGGTGGAAGAGCCAGCAAGAGAGACGAAACAGGCACAGCTGGATTTTGTTGGCCTGGTGTCACCCTGTGTCACATGTCACACAGTGACCAATAATAGCTGGTTGTTGGGTGGGTTTGACACCCAGATGAGAAAGGTCAAGGATTCTGAGATTGAGTTGAAATGGCCCTCTTTGGCCCAATTCCAATCTGGCCCCGACACCCTCCCCCTACCTACTGTCACTCCGTGCCGGCGGACGGTCTGCCACATTAAGTGTCATTCCAAACCAATTACCTTTAAGTGGGAGCGGGTTATAAAGATTTCCCACAACGAGTTTGCATCGATGCAGGCTTCCAAACCACACTCTCACAGAAGTGCAGCAGATCCTTCACAAACGTCATCTCCTTCGTGGAGATCTATTGACATTGCAAAGCAATGCTTGGTTTTAGCGTAGACGGTGAGATTCCAGTGGTGATTTTGGTTCTTGCTAGTTAAAGCTACATTCTGAGCAGCGGTAGAGTGCAAGTGAATTGTTTACATGACAAGTTGCTGCACAGCTTGTTTCCTCGAAAACAAGTGTTTTGCCTTTGTCTCATGTGATGAAGTCGGGAGTGAGCTGACACTGTGAGACACATGACCTGATAAGAATTTGTCTGGATACCCCAAGCCCACACCCACACCAGCCCATCACTGTTTGCACACTTTAATCAGATTATTACCCTTGACCCATATTAACCATTCAACCTCATAGTAAATTCACTTCTGTGTCTCACCAAGCACATAATCTGTCCCCAGTTTTAACAGTGTGTGTGTGTGTGTGTGTGTGTCTTTGTTACAAGGTGAATTATAATCCTGCTCAGACACATGAAGCTGAGATGGGCAGATGCTCTCTGGGACACAAAGGGGAAGAAGAGAGCAGTCACAGAGACATTCATGTGCAGTGACCAGAGGCCTTAAGGATATCTGTAGACAAACAAAAGTGGTATCCACAACAACTTGCAACAGTATGCATCAGCTCCCTTGGCAATTATATGTTTTTTATGCTAAACTGAGTAGATCTGACTAATCTGTTTCCGTTAGGAGTTCTTCCCAATTTCCAGATGACACTTTTTGGGCTTTTTTTTTTCTGTGGGACAGTTTTTTT
This sequence comes from Trachinotus anak, assembly GCF_046630095.1. Classification (NCBI taxonomy): domain Eukaryota; kingdom Metazoa; phylum Chordata; class Actinopteri; order Carangiformes; family Carangidae; genus Trachinotus; species Trachinotus anak. The sequence continues at coordinate 14,200,546 of NW_027273862.1, read as the reverse complement.
AATTCTTAAAACAGATATAGCAGGTTTAGCTTGTCCTTGTTCACTCTTCCCAATATAACATACACACAATAGTTTACTCTATAGTGAGCAGTCAAATGAGCTTTCTAACACTTATGAATTATCATAATTGTATGTCTTTACTGACAGCTGTAAAGAAAAAAAACTATAATTTTCACATCTATAAAATGTGACATTGCATTTTGAGACTGTTTGCGAGAGTACTTTTTTAGCTCTATTTCGTTAGCACTATAAAGTGTATATATCACACTCAAACGCCTGACAGTAAATTTAGAGCATTACAGGTAAAAAGCACAAGTGTAATGAACAATGGTTGAATTCTATTTTGCTGCTTCAGTTTCAGGGTCCTGGTTTGCCATAGCTCACTGTCACACTGTCATAACTTATTGGGACAAAAGAACAGAACAGAGCCACCATTAATGTTACTAGCAACACCTAAATGTGTCAAAATGTCTGCCATTATGTCAAGGTCTATTGGAATATTGGGGTCTATTTCCTCCCTTTTAATTACTGGTTTGTTGAAAGGCAGGAGGGAGGGGGGGCTGGAGCCAATCCCAGCTGACATTGGGCGAGGGTACACCCTCTATAAAATGCAACATTTCATTTTGAAACTATTGGCAAAAAGTATTTTACTATAGTAAAGAGAACATGCAAACTCCACACAGAAAGGCCCCAGGCCTGGGGTTCAAACCCAGAACCTCCTCATTCTGAGGCAACAGTGCAAACCACTGCACCACCATGCTGCCCATTGACAGAATATGAATAATAAAATAAGAATGTTAGTTAAAAAAAGTCTGTTAAAAAAAACAATTTCATTGGGAGTATAGCACGAGAACAGTGCATTGGGCCAGAAAGGTCACAGAAAGAGTACCAGTTAACAGACTTTCTGACTTTTTAAAAATTGAGCATTGAAAAAAAAAAAAAAAAAGTACAAGGAAATTTTCTCTGCTAAAGCCTTTCAGTAAGCACATCCGCAGACTCTCTTGTTCTTGAAGCTTCAAAGACTCAGAGACAGAGAAGGCGCTATCAGAGCTGTTTGATAAGCCCACAGCTTACGGGCTTACTGTCACACATGAAAGTACACACACGTGCACTTTCACACACAGTTTAGGCCACTTCAGTGCCTGTGAAGTATAGGCGACCATGCATATGACACGGTATCAAAGCCAGAACCTCCCTTTGGGGAAGATCTAAGACACATCATACAATCTGAGAGGAGGAAAATCCTGTTTGCTCAGATTTATGAGCCAGGGTGGATGATCGTCATACATGCCATTGTCGGTTTTTTACCTCGTTGTTATATTAACAAACCTCTAAGGCAGTGGTCGGCAGATTATTTTGATAATATGACTTTTTTTTTTAAATCGTACAACATCAGACTCATAGCCCCACATCTAGTGCCCAAATGGAGAATCTACCCCCACCTGAAGATGTTTATTAAACTTTTATCCGTGTTGAGAGTGAATGACACAAACAGTCATACATCAGGCTGCGGGCTGAACTGTAATTAGTACACAGTGCTTGGTGCTAAAAACGACAGCAACAGCTACCTACAGAATCACTTCCTCCTTAGCGATTTTGCCTAAAAAATAAAAGTGGTGAAAAGTTTGTCATTTTTTTTTGGAGCAATGCTTTATTTTAAGCTGTAGTGAGATTTTATTCTAAACAGTTCTGACAGGCACTTCAAAACGTACTGTCTTTGTTTGTTACTTCACAAACCTCTGAATTAGCGGACATGAGACGTGCGATATGAAAAATGTAACAGCAGTTCCATAAATCAGCCAAACTTAAAGGCTCATGTGTGACTAGGGGTGGACGACTTTACTTTGACATATGATCTACTTTTCAGATGCATGGCACAGATACTATCATTAAAAGATTCTACATTTTGATATCTAATTTCTAAAGTTCTATCACTGCTAACTGTTAACTGTTAAACAGCTGGACTGCTAACTGCAGCTCGCGACTGTTCAGTCTCGGCAAGTTTGGTTTAGCATGTACCAGTTCTTCGCCTGAGAAGAACGAGAACAACCATCACCTGCTGCACTCCAGGACGGTGAAATTACAGTCCACCCTTGGGACAAGAGACCTGACCGCAGAAAGGGGAAGACGAAGCGGGATGAGGTGAGGCAGCGACTGCACTTTAAAATCAAAACACTTACATATAGCACCTCATAAATAAATAACAGAGCTATACAGATGAATACTCCATATGAAGTAATCAGAAAATGTGACTGTGGGCCACAGCACCACATGTTAACAAGGTAAATTCCAGTTGCATTTTATCATGTTCTGGCCTGCCATCTAATGGATTTGATGAAATTTGGGCCGAGGTCAAACTTACTTGCTGACCTATGCTCTATGGAGTCTATGACAAATACTTTTAAAAACTCTATTTTCATCTAGTAAAAAGTGTCAACTCACAAAAGACCAAGATTGAAAAGCTTCCAAATAAACTATACTTTTCTGTATGATCTACTTAATTAGTATGTCAGCAACTTAATTTTATAGGTTTAAATTATAAATATAAATATTCATGGTTAATATCAGTAGGTTAGTTATGTAAACTGTGGATTTTTCATCACTTATCAAATGTTTTTTGTGGAGGTTCCCAATTTTTAATTTTTTTATTTTTAAAGATTAACTAGAATTACAAGTTGCAGGAAATAAGGCCACAATCTATCCTTCCTCAGCTACAGCACTGAATACAGTGAATTTGACCTATGGCAATTTTAATATAAAATGTCATAACTTCATCAATTTATCCCATTAGACATTTGTGTTGAATAGTGTTATAATTAGTGTATGAATTTGTGAGTTATGACCAAAATCATGCTTTGTGACCAGCAGACAGACAGGCTGTGGCCAGTGCAGAGTCAGAAAAAAAAACTGCTGGTACAATATGGTAAGCCATAAATTACAATTTTACAAATTTAAATATAAATAAATAGACAAACAATCAAAAGCATAGCTGGGGAAAGAATCCAGTGAAATGTAAAGGTGAGTTCTCTTTGAATTGGCAACTCAGAATTTCCCAGTTCCCAGTCAGAAATTTTAACTGGAACATCCCTTGAAGTTGGATTTCAGATTTGGAAAGTCAGAGGAACCTCATCAACCCCGACCTCAAAATCCAAGATGACTTCTTTGCACATCAACAGAAGTGAAAGCTGTAGTAATATACTGCTTATTATCACCTCCATCTTTTGTGTCTCATTAAATCAGTTGTATACACAGTATTGTTCAACTTCTATCTGTGGACATATTTCTCCAGTGTTTCTATGTAAAAATACCTTGCGGTACATCTTAACCGTGGAAAATTAAATGAACAAGCTTGATGCTGATTGGATTGTGGAAGTGAGCAGAGGCTGGTACATCCCTGCGGGCAGCCAATTCAACAAGTGAATCACCACAATGATGGAAGCTACAGCGTCAGAGCAGAGAGCCATTAAATCACATCCAGTTCTGCAGATACACGTCCCAGCCATAATAAACTCTTTCTTTCATTCTTTTAATCTTTATGAGTTTCATATCTTCACTAAGAATGGCCTATGTAAATATGACTAGACTGTGATAAAATATTGAAACCCCTGTCATTACAGTGAAGTACCATGATAGATTACAATGCTGCCTCTGTATTCAGAACGCACAGTTTGCTCTGCCACTGGGTGGTGATTTTATGGAGGGAATGTGATTGATATAAGTTAGCAGGCGATCAAGAAAGTGCTGAGGAGACTGTGAGAAAAGACGTCAAAAACCAGTGAACAATTGTGAGATCCTGTCTATGTGCAGTGTAATGGTAAATCAGCAAGTTATTATAAATTTACTAAAAACCTTTTGTTGTTTTAGCATTAAATTTATAGCCTGGGGTTTCAGTCATGACGTCCTGTCATTGCAATAGTAAAATTAATAATTTTAACAAAATGTTTTGTATTAGAGTGTCTTTGCAACATTGTAAAAGTGAAACAAGTTGTGAAATTGCTTCAGTGTTTTTGTGGCATGTTACATATTCAATTTTGATGATGCTTTGTTTTAAAAGCAAACATATTTAAAAAAGAGACAAACTACATTTTCACAGCTAAATAATATTGAAAAAATTGCAGCACTTAGGCATTTGATTATTGAGCTTACATTTCTTCACATCATTTGTTTACTCTTGCAGAGATGTCAGTGTTATTCCTACATATCCCAGCTGTGGAAATCAGTGGAAATCCAGTTCTCTTTAAGAATGATTACACAAGGCTCTCCATTATGAACTTTCTGCATAATTTCCTCACTAGTTCAACTGACATTTTGCTGTAATAACAACAGATGGCATAGCGTTAGATCATATGTACCCCTAATTACCCTCCTTGTAGAAACCTTGTTTGGCAGGAGGCAGTTTTGAGGAAATTGTGTGTCAGTACACAGAGCCCAAGAGCTATTTTCTAGCCTTTTTTTGCTGAGCTTTCATGCTCTTTTCCAGCATTGCTCTCTGTAAAATTCTTGTAGGCAAACATATTCACACCTGTAAGTTGTCAAATAAAACCACAGTTTTCTAAAGTTGTCTTCTGAAAAGCTCCCCTGGAGGAGTTGGAAGTTAGTGCATAGCTCCAGGGCATCTCTACAGCAATCATTGAAACATTTCTCGTTTATATTTCCAAAACAGAGCTCCGCAGCAACTGGGATACAATCAGAAAGCTACAGAAGTAAATGTAGGCATTGATACATACCAGAGAAACAAAATGGACTAATGGACATGGACAGTAAAACATTGTATGCAGGTGTGAGCGCGTTCCCCATCTCACCTCTGGTGTCAGTGCGTTGTTGTCTGTCGTTTGGCTGGAGAGCAGGACGTGCGTGAAGCCCTCCTCCTTCCTGACCACAATGTCTCGGAATCGACAGTTGCTCTCGTTCTGTCGCACATTATACCTGAGCCGCTTGTCAAACACGTAGCCTTTCTCCTCAGCCAGCTTCCTCTTCACTGAGCTGTGCAGATGCATCTTTCCATTGGCAAGAGGGGAGCCTGACACAGATGGGGGATGACAGAACAGGTCAATCTGTCTTGTGTAGATCTTACACACCTACTGACAAACCAGATAATGAAAACATCTCAACAACAAAAACATCACCTAAAAGTTTACTTTCTCTCTTTAAAAATATTGTTATTTTTACAACGTGGGTCTTGGTTGAAATTGTTTTCGATAATTGCTAAACAAACACTTATAGTTTTTATAGTTTATATATGTGTCCATTACACTTGTCTGTTTCCATCCAAAACTGTCAAACCGGGAAATAGCACTGAAAAATGACATTGATGTCTACAGTAAACATTTTGGGACAAATATTTAAAGGCAGAACATCAGTTTCACTGATAAATAGGGAAATCACGATCTCAGCCAGTGGTTTGGATAATATATAGTTAAACTGTGGACTTTTTAAAAGCTGCGTCACTGAGTGGCTTGTTTATCTTTTGAGACATATTTGTGATAAAGCACTGTATAGAGCCTGATTTGACTTGTGTAAACAGTATATTTGTGTATCTGACATGGAAAAGTGAGCCATCTATCTGGAGTGTGCAGTCTCAATGGCCTTCAGCTGAGGAAAACTGCTACCACTGTTCACAGCAAGTTTTTCATTACCGCCACAGTGTGGCTTACCAAAGTCATTTGTCAATGTCAACTGAAGTGTGGATGAAAGTATTTTGGGTAAATTTTGTCTTTACATAAATAAATGTATTTTTCCTAAAAAGAGCATTTTCTTAGTATGAACCTTTCTATGACTTTCCTCATATTTTACAGATAAGATAGAACTTCTGTTCTGCTACAAACTAATAATAATAATAACAATAAATATTTTTTAGTAAATATCTGCCTTTGTGATGTTACTGCAGCAATAAACTTCTGCAGTTTAAGTACTAAGGCATAACTAGAACTTCTGGGTTCATTAAAAGTATACATATTTCTTATATATTATTATATAAGTATTGAATGGAGTATGATGTATGTAGATGAAAAATGTACATACACTGTTGTTTGTAGGAATTTTATCCTTGTTGAAGTCTTCACAGCATTGCTTTTGCAGGCCTTGTCAATTCTATGCTAGCAGTGATTTTAATTATTTTGTATTTGTTAGCTACTTACCGTGCACTTACCAAATCACGTAATTATATTGCCAAAATAACTTTAAACCATTTCTGTGTCATCTGAGGATATTTTCTCTGCATGACACCTAAGCTGCCACAGCTAGATTCAATTAATTTGAACCTTTCTTGATTGTATTAATATTCAAAGCTTAAAAGCCACATATGAAGCAGAATTTTCTTAACATCTAAAGTTTCAAATTTGAGAATTTTGCAATTTTCAGGCATTTTCACAAAAAAAAAAAATCTTGATTTATGGGAGCAGTGAAATGTCTATGTCAGCCTTAATCCAACAAATCCACCTGTTCTGATAAAAATGCTTCTGTGGAAGTTGAGTAATGCAGTCACAGTTGTGCACTTTCACACTCATTAGCTGAATTAGATGAAACCTGAAAGAACTATGAGTTAAGCAATACACAAGTCTATTATCTAAGATCCAGTGACCCTGTGGTAGGAAACAATAACCCACAAGTAAGTCACTGATCACTCAGAAAAACAAGCAATGAGAGCCTCAGTCTGATTTCTAAACGATTAAGGCAGTGAAGAGGAAGACCCTGCCAGTGCTTAACAAAAGAAGGCTACAAGAATCCCTCCAAGCTCTCTTAAACCCAGACCCAAAATACAACAATTCAAATTACATTTAATCTTAATAAATTGGGGTTAGTTCAAACAGAATTATCGAGAGTTTGACTCTGCAATACAACACTGAATTCAGTGATTCTCAAATTAAGAGCCTGTCTCATTATATTCAGATCTACTACTGGTCCAAATTGCTGCCAGGAGCTAAGTAACTGTGATAGAGTCCAGTATCTCCAGTATCTCAAAAAGTGTGGTACAGTTAACAACATTTACAACAGCATGTCTTCCCTCTCACATTTCAGTCTTACTTTCATACTGTGACATGTAGGTTTTAATTTGTTAATATGCTTGAAAGAGTACCATAGTAATTGGTAAAGACAGTAAGGCTCAATATTTTCAACAGGGCACCTTTTTTTCTGAGGTGAAACAAAACTGGATGGGAACGTTTAAACAGGCAAGCGGCAGGGTCACAACAAGAAGGTTCTGGGTCTGAATCAGTCAGTCAGCTGGGGCATTTCTGAGTGTTGTCCTCATTCCTGTGTGGGTTTCCCCCAGTACTCCAGTTTATTCCGACATTACAAAGATATGCAGGTAATGTTAACTGGCGACTCTAAATTGCACATAGGTGTGAATGTGTGAATGGTTTTCTGTTTCTATACGACAGCCCTGTGATTGACTGGCAATCTGTCCAGAGTGTACCCTACACTCGCCCATTGTCATCTGAGCATGCCTCCAGCCCCCCCCCACCCCCCCCCACCCCCCCCCCACCCCCCACCCCCCATCCCTAAAAGGATAAGCAGTATGGCAAATTAATGTTTAAATAGGCATTTCAAAATCAAAATTGCATAAAGTATGAGTTTGACACCATCTTGGTGCAAGAAAATATTCAATATCATCTACGGTAGATCTGTTGTTTTTTTTTGTTTGTTTTTTTTTTTTTGTTTTGCTACTAGTTGACAATCACAGTGACACCCTCAGCCAATGAGGTGAGCAGGGTAGTCTTTCAAGGATTAGGAGATTAGGAGCTGTAATATCTGCCAGACCCATAGCCATCAGTAGCCATCAGGTTAGGCTGATAGCCCTAATGTTGTTCTCATATAAATAAATTCTGGACTCACAATCACTAATTAGTTTGCATTGCTTTGAAAGGAGTGAACAACTGACATATTCTGTATGGGCCTTTTGTGGGATTTTTCTATTTTCAAGTTCATACTCTTGTATGCCTAGAATTGGCAACAGAGCACCCAAATGTACACCATCGCCTAAATTTCAACCATCAGTTGCGTCATAAATACAATGAATAACATGGTTGAAATTATGGGAATGGGGCAGTATGGAACAACAAAAAACTAATAGTCCGACAGAACACATCAAGAACATAATTTACATACCCATAAGCACACATTCTGCTTATTCTAGGGTATCTGAAATATAATATAAACATAATTCCCTTAACAGGTATTTCAGACAGGAAAAACAGACAAACCCCATATTGATCCTATCACTAACACCATATGTATCTGCTGTTATTCAAATTTGGGGGAAAAAATACACCCATTCAGATCTGGACTTTCTGTTCAATAAGCTGAGATTACTTTTTGAAAACATATGTAATGATTAACTATAGCAGTACAGGCCCTGGACTGTGACCCAGGAGTGAAATTCAAAGGTGTTATCAGCTGGTCCTGTAGTAAAGAACCATGGTAGGAGCTTTATGAGCTGTGTGTCAGCAGAAGTCTCTACAGTATAAAAGAGTGCTTGCTCTCTATAAGCAATGCAGTCTATCATGTAGCAGAAAACACTCATCTTGAAATGAGAAAAAAAATAAAAATAAATATATATATATATATATATATATATATATATATATATATATATATATATATATATATATATATATATATATGCTAAAATGCTGTGCAATCTGAACTGCATCATTTCTACATTTTCCATTAGAACCCAGTGAGTACATCAATATGGATGATATTTGCCATTACCCATTTTTAGCTTACCAGAGATATATCAATGTGGGCCTATGTGACAGCTAATAAATTGCAAGAAACTACAAGACAGGTCAAAGACATACAGTGCGTTCAGAAAGTGTTCATACCCCTTCACTTTTTTCACATTTTGTTATGTCGCAGCCTTATGCTAAAATCATTTAAATTCTTTTTTTTCCCTAAATCAATCTACACTATCAGATTTCTTTTTAAAACATACACATTCAGGTGTATATCTGCCTCAAAAATCATTTATGTCTTCTAAATTAACTAGCTCTATTTTTCATTTCATGCAATAGCTCAACAGCTTACCTAGTTCAGTGGTGTACTGTTGTCCAGTGGTATCCATGTCTCCCGGTTCTCCATCCACTTTGTCTGAGGGCAGTCTATGTGACCTTGCTGCTGCCCTATACATGAGAGGCTCCATCTCTCCATTCTGGAGTCCATTATGAGGAACCCTTACTGGAGGAACAAAGTGAGGCCCCCCTTGTGGAGGAGCCTTGTATGTCATGGGTTTGCTCGTTCTGTCCCCTAAAGTATGTTTCCCAGGTCCTACACCCACCTTCCTCTGCTTCTGAGTGGGTCCTGACCCTCCACTTCCGATCCCTAAAACAGCTCCGACTCTAACCCCCACAGCTGGGCCACAAGTCCTTTTCTTTTTCCGGGCCTCAGACCTAGCTCTGGAGTTTTCTGAAGCAGATGGATGGCTGGTGAGGAGGGCCTCCCCACGATTCTTTGGAGCTTTGGGTCGTTTGTGTGAGTGCAGTCTCAAGGTGTTGAACTGGTCGATGAATTCCTCGCAGTGCAGTAGGTGGTGCTCTGGCTCCCATGTGTCCTCCTTACTTCCATAACCTTTCCACCTAATCAGGTATTCCCACTTACCCTTCTTGTTCCGCCTCTTGTCCACGATCCGCTCCACCTGAGGGCAGCATACAAAGTTACAGGCAATTAGACAGTAATTTAATGATTAAAAAAATGATGGTCTATAGGTTTGCTAGTTTTTCCCGCTCCTAAAGCACTGTTAAAAAAAACAAACTGATCAGCACAAAACAAAAAAAAAAAAAAAAAAAAGAAAAATAGCAAATGTATTCCCACTCTTTATCTAAAAAGTCAATATAAAAAATGAAATATAAAAAAAAGCAGTCCAACCGTCTGCACAGGCTAACTGATTGGCAGAGGTTTTAGGCATGAAAATGTCTGCTGCGGTGTCTTTTGATACGATACAGTATGATACAATATGATACGGTATGATACGATACAATACAACACAGAGCTTGCTTGTTTCTGTTGGATATTTTTGGTAGCATAGAATCTTCTTGTTAGATTTTATGCCACAAAACTAAAGCAATCACCTCTGAATTTACAAAAAAGGTGAAAGCTAGGAATGATACACATGATGAGGCTAACAGCTGAATACTGTTTATCTACTTATTATTAATTTATTATCTGCATGAAGGTAGAAATATGCCTCAGGTAAAATGTTATCAAAATGCCTGCTAAAATGCATTTTCTGTGTGCCCTGTCTAATACGAATACAAGCTACAAGGTCTGAGGCCACTAATATGATTTTATGTTGCTGGAGGATAGAGCCCCATTGCAGGCATACACAATCGCCTATCACCATACAAGGCTACATTCTGGGTCTGGCAGCTACAGCACTGAAATTTGCAGTGGATATTCGTGATCTTTAGAGGATAAATCCTCATGTTTTTCATGTATTGCCACCATCGGGCCAAATTTTCCAGCTTTATACACCAGAAAATCAAAACATAATTGGAAAATTTCCTTTAAATTGACTGAGCATATTTATGTTCCCCAGAGGATGACCCCTTCAACCCTAAAAACACATATACATTTTATGTAGAATTATGTTTTGATGTACTCCCAGCAACCATCAAATCTTAAAAAAGGTACATTTTGTGACTTAAACCTGCAAAAGAAAGATTAAAGACCAGAGTGGAGCTGAATTGTACTGCAGGCTGCTGTGACGAAGAAACCTCAATCATCAGCATTTCAAGGTCAAACCAACACTAGAAAATCCTGCGTATTTTATAATTATATGTGGCCAACTGAGATCACAAAGCACCAGCAAATCCAACTATTCCACACAAGTGCTTAATTATGAACAGTGGTTGTTCAGTGGAAGAAAATAGTGACTATAGTACACATGTTGTCAGGATTGTTTTTACCTTCCTCTGAGAGCATTTGTGAAATTATTTTGATTCAAATAAATTCTAGGCAAAATATATGTTTTAGTTTAAAAAGTGAGTTATTGTTGTTATAAAAAAATAGGGTATTGACAAACTAACTACTAACAAAACTAACTATGACGGTGTTGTGTGCATAACTAATTCACTATTCAGGTACTCATTTGACTAAAGGTTAAATTACTTGGCAATAAGCAATTGAATATTGTATTTCTAAGAAAACCTTTTCACAACTTCAATGTTATATATTTTTTAAATTACTTTAATCTTAAAAAAAAAAAAACATACTCAAAAGATATGTTAATAAATTATATCAACATAAACAATGACTAACTTTTGACAGTGCAATCAGAGCAGCAAAGAAAAGCGGAAGAAAACAGGATGGGACAGAGAAGAAAATAATCAAACAACACACAGCCACACTTACATTTATACTTACAACCATTTGACTGGTGCCATAAAAATTCTCATTCTCAGGCATCGGGTAAGGCTCTTTTTATTTTACAACAGTCTCTCACAGTAAGATTAAGACCGATTCTGAATTCGCCTTTGGTCTTTAAGACTTAAAGCCAAAGACAAGAAAAAGTCTCAGTAAGAGTATGTTAAACAATACTCACAGGACATTTCGATGTAGCATGGTTCTGGGCTATGAGACTGATGGAAAATGGTTGGAAGGTTTCATCAGAGGCTTTAGAGCAGCTGGGTAATAACTGCTCATCATGTTCTCAGATGTGCTGCACACATTAACAGGAGTAAACAGCCTTTGATGGGTGAGCCGTAGGGGTGTCACAGAAATGAACAGATGATTAGGTTCCTTACAGCCCCGTTGTCGCACTCAACAGCATTGCAGAGACGCACATGCAAATAAAGAAGA